>NC_065405.1:628671-2044998 GCF_024362695.1 Pectinophora gossypiella
TCAAAGTAATTCACCCCTTTTACCCCCATTATTTGGCTATAAAGTTGCCATCAATTAGTTACACACACTACTCCGCCCTTAAAACACACTAATGTAAAACATTCTACTTTTTATTACACAGTATTTTACCGTTTAGTCTCATTAAAGCTAGTATGTAATGAATAGTTAGAAAAACTATTTTTTTCCACAGTTACTCGAGCAAAAGTGCGCGATCGCGGCCGCCACTGCGCACGCTACTTCCCGACTGACGGACAGACAGATTGTAAGTTATCAATCCGGCACAATTTATACGAAATCTGGATAACTTATTGCACAGTCATGAGAAATATCATGTGTACCCACTTTAGAACCCTGTCGCACTGTCATCATTTGACACTAAATGAGACTTACGATTTAAATTGTCAAAAAAGTTAATGTGACATGGTATCAAAGTGTATACATATTACTCGTGATCGTACACCAAAGTTTAAAGAAGAGTTTCGTTTGATGTTTTAGAAAAAAGTTACAATGTAGAATTTATACGTGTATGTAGAAATGAAGCTGTTTTTTTAAGATGTTCCTGGCTTGAATTACTGACAAAATATTATCTCCAGCCTATGTGTTTTGTTTTAAATCTTTACTTATATATTATTTTGGGGTTTTCAAGGCAAGAGTGAACAGACACTATTTGAGAGTTGGCTTGGATATTGTAGGCGGTGATACGGCTCACCTATCACGCTGGTCTAACAGGAAGCTCGGTGAGGTGTGGGTACTTCGTTCATCTTAAGATGGATGCACCTATGACTAACCCAATTGAGATGTAGTCGTAAGCTTGTGTGTTCTATTAAGACTATATAATATAAATAGGGAAAAACCTTAGACTTTGTACCAGGCTGGGAATTATTCCTTCATAACATATCGCCAGATGTGGGGGACATTCCTAATACCTACATTTGTAACTTGTCGCAAGATGTAAGACTCAGATTGTGTGTCATAAAGAATGAAGGATTAAGGTTAGATAAAAGAAAGCTCAGAGTTTATTTATTCTCTTTTGGTATGAAGCTGAATTCCAGCAGATTTTCCCTTATCGTGAGCAGTTTTTGTTTTTAATATTATGACGACGTCTTATCGACCTCCATGATCTAGTGTTGAGCGTTGGACTCATGATCTGGAAGGATCTTGTGATCCCTAGTTTGGTTGAGATATTACAGGCTGATCACCCCGATAGAAAGATGATCCGTGCTTCGGAAGCTTCAATGTGGCCTGTTTAGACCCCCAGTGCTTAAATAGGGAAGTTATCACAGCTCCGAGAACCAATTTTAACTGACTAGCGCATGCGGTCCGGTTCTGAAAAGATTAACACTCGCTTGTTGAGACCTCTGCCCAAGTAACATCAAAATGTAAGAAAGTGAAATTCGAGTCGTAAAACGGTATGTCCAATATGTTTGTTATATTAATAAAAACAACAGAATGTAATAATGCATCCCATACACCCTTATAACATGGGACGTAAACATAACTAGCTGGAGAAAAGTTGTTAATATAACGCATACACTATGTTTATTTTTAATTAATTTTTACAAACTATTTCTGATGAAAAAGAACGCAACACATCTGCATCTTCACTCAATGGAGATACCACCTCGCTGAAGAGAAAATCGGCCAAAGACATTCAGAAAAGAAACTGAGTCATTAAGTAAGTAAGTAAGTATTACATCACCTGGTATCTGTGATTAAGGAGTTAGTTGTTAAAGAATTTGTTAATAGTTTGGAATGTTAGCGAAAGCTTATATCGAATTAATACTAAGTACACGGTGTCAGTCTTGTAACGATAAATATCGACTGTTTATCTTCTAATAATAACAGCAGTGATTTCAATTATGACGATTATCCTAACTGTTTCTATTGAAACAATCGATCGCGGCACAGACATATTAAGTAGATCAATGAGATATGACTTAACAATATGGTCAGGCAGTGTCATTCAAGAATACAATGTAAGCTTTCGTTGAATGGAAGTTCTAGCTATTTGATTTCTTTTAAATCGATGAATTAGATTTTGTTAAATATACCACACATGCGATTTCTTTTTTTTTGACGTTACTTAGTGTAGATTTACAACATATGGCATTCACTACATGGCCTGCAAATGGGGAGCGCTGAGGATAATGCGATTTCTCACCATCAAAAGTAATATATGGAAGAGCTTTGCTAGATTTTTATCATCCGTAACCAAGTCAACCAATAATGGTGCAACTTGTGGTTATATTTTAAGTAAGTATACAATTTACATGACAGTGTTTCGGGTAGCAACGAATTAGGTATCCAGCGGGCATTTAATTTCATAGTAAAAAATGACTTTGAATCAAATACGAAACTCATTAAGCTTCTTGCTTTAAGAATTCTTCAAGAAAAAGCCACGTGTAGATTTTTAATTTTCAATGAGGTTTATTACCATAATCTCTTACTAGCCCTTTTGTGTATTGTGTACCTACAGAAATACAATAGGAGCCGACACGATATATTTCATTAAACAAAAGGTCGGTAAAAAAGGAAGTGATTAGTGTTGTCCAGTATGTTTATACCTGAAGTGAATACCCAACAATGCCCATAGAAGAACAATAGGGAAGTCTGGACTAGGGTAAAGGGTGGGGGTTGAGTGATCAGGTAAGTGAGAGATATAGCCTCATTATACCTCAGTGTTCAGTTGTGACAAGTCGTTATTACCACGTCTCTGACAATTATAATATTTTTTTTGTGTATTCAAAGCATCAATTTCACTTGCTTTTTACTGTGAGAATTAAACATTTTAGATTTAAACCAAAACTTTCGTTTAAACTGTGAACTGCTAAAATTAATAAATTGTTATAGTATCCTCACATTTAACTTAAAACAGTTTGAAATGCCGTCTGTTCGTGCGATCAGTAACCTAGAGTGGGAAGCTGCCGAAGCTCTCCTGGGATTGAGCTATTTTATAAGAATCCGTCCCAGTGAGGATCTCAAACACGTAAGTACCTAAATTCAACATTGTTATTTGACATCTATAAGTAGATGTAAATAATAATTCTTGTTATAATACCTAACTACCATGTTTTTCGTTATCACGCTAAATTATTGAGTTTATCATATTGCAGCAAAACTACCAATCGACGACGCGACCAAGCCCCCTGTCGACAGGACACTTCATATTGTGAACGCAAGAACGCAACACATCTGCATCTTCACTCAATGGAGATACCACCTCGCTGAAGAGAAAATCGACCAAAGACATTCAGAAAAGAAACTGAGTCATTAATAATGACACGGTAAGTATTACATCACCTGGTATCTGTGATTAAGCAGTTGTTAAATAATTTGTATTAACAAATTGTTAAAGAATTTGTTTATAGTTTGGAATGTTACGGGGGCCAATTGGAGATGGGCATGCCAGGGTGCCAGCGAGTTTGTTGAAGCAGTTGAAGTGGTCGTCGTACACCAATGCTAAGCGTAAACTTTTGACGGCTTTGTTTCCACGGAAGTATGTGTACCAAACGAATTTTTAAATGATTTAAACGTTTTAACGGTGAAATGCTAAACTGAATTAATTCTTCTGCATCACATTTAGTTTAAAACATTTTAATAACACTTTTTTCCACAAAACAGTTTGAAATTCCGTCTGTTCCTGCGATCAGTAACTTAGAGTGGGAAGCTGCCGAAGCTCATTGAGCTCATTGAGCTTCTTGCTTTGAGAATGCTTCAAGAAAAAGCCATGTGTTTATTTTTAATTTTCAATGAGGTTTATTACCATAATCTCTCACTAGCCATTTTGTGTATTTTATACCTACAGAAATACAATAAGAGCCGACACGATATCTTTCATTAAACAAAAGGTCGGTAAAAAAGAAAGTGATTAGTGTTGTTCAGTATGTTTATACCTGAATACTCAACAATGCCCATAGAAGAACAATAGGGAAGTCTGGACTAGGGTAAATGGTGGGGGTTGAGTGATCAGGTAAGTGAGAGATATAGCCTCATTATACCTCAGTGTTCAGTTGTGACAAGTCGTCATTACCACGTCTCTGACAATTATATATTTTTTTTGTGTATTCTTAGCATCAACTTCACTTGCTTTTTACTGTGAGAATTAAACATTTTACATTTAAACCAAAACTTTCGTTTAAACTGTAATAGTAAATTGTTATAGTATAAAACATTTTAATAGTACTTTTTTCTACAAAACAGTTTCAAATGCCGTCTGTTCGTGCGATCAGTAACCTAGAGTGGGAAGCTGCCGAAGCTCTCCTAGAATTGAGCTATTTTACAAGAATCCATCCCAGTGAGGATCTCATACACGTAAGTACCTAAATTCAACATTGTTATTACTTTTATAGATGTAAATAATGTTTCTTGTTATACTACCTAACTACCATATCAAAATGTAAAAAAACTTAATTCGAGTCGTAAAACGGTATGTCCCATATGTTATACATACACCCTTGTAACATGGGACGTAAACTTAACTAAATAGCGAAAAGTTGTTAATTTAACGCGTACCATAATGTCTTTTTATTTTAATTTATTTTTCCAAACTATTTCCGCAGTTGCAACAAGCAGTTGTTAAATAATTAGTTATTAGTTTGAAATGTTACGGGGGCAAATTGGAGATGGCCATGCCAGGGTGCCAGCGAGTTGAGAAATTGGTTGTTGGAGAATTGTTTTTATGATTTAAATGATTATTTGTCTTTTAATACGTTATTTTTTTTATTATGATTGCAAGTTTTGTTCTCAAATTGTTAAAATATTTGCATGCCTAGCTAAGGTTGAATACTATGACATACTGTAATACTACACAATCTTTTGTAAATTGTATTCTGGCAAATAAAAAATTATTGATTGATTGATTGAGTTTATTGAAGCAGTTGAAGTGGTCGTCGTACACCAATGCTAAACGTAAACTTTTAACGGATGTGTTTTCACGGAAGTATGTGTACCAAACTAATTTTTCAATGATTTGAACGTTTAAACGGTGAAATGCTAAAATGAATTAATTCTTTTATTATCTACATCACATTTAGTTTAAAACATTTTAATAGTACTTTTTTCTACAAAACAGTTTGAAATGCCGTCTGTTAGTGCGATCAGTAACTTAGAGAGGGAAGCTGCCGAAGCTCTCCTGGAATTGAGCTATTTTACAAGAATCCATCCCAGTGAGGATCTCAAACACGTAAGTACCTAAATTCAACATTGTTATTTGACATCTGTATTGTTGTTATAATACCTAACTACCATGTTTTTCATTATCACACTAAATTATTGATTTTATCATATTGCAGCAAAATTACCAATCGACGACGCTACCAAGCCCGCTGTCGACAGGACACTTCATATTGTGAACGCAAGAACGCAACAAATCTGCATCTTCACTCAATGGAGATACCACCTCGCTGAAGAGAAAATCGGCCAAAGACATTCAGAAAAGAAACTGAGTCATTAATAAAGACACGGTAAGTCATCACCTGGTATCTGTGATTAAGCAGTTGTTAAATAAGTAATTAGTTATTAGTTTGGAATGTTACGGGGGCCAATTGGAGATGGGCATGCCAGGGTGCCAGCGAGTTTGTTGAAGCAGTTAAAGTGGTCGTCGTACACCAATGCTACGCTTAAACTTTTGACGGCTGTGTTTTCACGGAAGTATGTGTACCAAACGAATTTTTCAATTATTTAAACTTTTGAACTGTGAACTGCTAAAATGAATTTATTTTGATAGTACCTACCTCATATTTAGTTTAATACATTTAATAGTCCTTTTTTCTATAAAACAGTTCGAAATGCCGTCTGTTCCTGCGATCAGTAACTTAGAGTGGGAAGCTGCCGAAGCTCATTGAGCTCATTGAGCTTCTTGCTTTGAGAATGCTTCAAGAAAAAGCCATGTGTTTATTTTTAATTTTCAATGAGGTTTATTACCATAATCTCTTACTAGCCCTTTTGTGTATTGTGTACCTCTGCCGTGTCACGCACAAGACTGCTATCTTAAAATAGTCGAGTTACGAATAACCAGTGCAAAAGGGGTTTATATCCTATGCTTTACATAGTTCAATAAAAACATTTTAAAATTTATTGATACTTTTTGAGATACAGAGGTTGACAAAGTCTGCTAACTTGATTTTTTTGCATGTGGGTCACGCCTAACTCATCTAACTAAAAGTTACAATAGATAGGCGTGACTACGACGAAGGCAATCCTAGCGATTCGCGAAATTCTTTGTACTTGCCAACCCGGCGCCCAGGGAGGAAACACTTCCTGAATCTGAGAGAGAAGTCGAGGACCCAAAATGTTTTGAACCAGGCATAAAGGGGCAATATTTTTTGGTTTGAATAAGAATGGGAAACTTCTTTAGAACAGTGATACTACCTGGAACCGTTGGTCAAAGGATCGAGTTTTGTAAGAACCATCAATGGGAGGATACAATACCAGGCTGGAAAACTGTTTGTTGTGAGAAAGCATACTCAAATGTGATGAGGATGATAAGGTCTTGTGACTTTTCTTGTTGTATAAAAAATTGCAATAGATGTAACCCTGGGCTTTTATAACTGAGCAAGCGATAACATCGTCGCTATTAATATTATTTTTAGTTTTGATCATCAATTGCAGCACCAAAATCGTAAATAGTTCATGAGCACAGGGTTATTTTGTTTATTGCTTTTGTTCCTAGATGATTCTCGTTAGCCAAATGCGATTTTTTGAAAAACGTTTGTTGAACCTTTGCTGGGTTCGGCTTCTTCAATGGTTCTATGTATCCCCTTTGGAAGCGGTTTTTGTGGTTTGTCGCGAAACGGATTCAGGTTTTGTGGACTGATGGTCTGTGTTGTCGATTTTTGTGATAATCTGTCAGATCGTCAATCTTTTTTACTCTCGAGAATTCAAAAGTTCGCTGTGCAACCGGGAACTGTATCAGTTGCCATGAGGGTGTACCCTGGTTACAGAGCTTTGTGTATTCTGCAGTCACAAGTGAGTACGAGTTGATTGATCTCATCATAGCCAAGAAGAGAATTATATTTTTCTTTTGTGAGGTATAATTGTCACAATTCAAAGCCAAGTTCTTGTGGTTACAAGGGTTGTTCAATAAAGAGACAGAATGCTGATGCTGTATTATGGACTTTTCAGCCTGCAGTGGAACTGTCTTTCTCGAAAAAATAATCCTTTACGGTTGGTTTCCACAATCATAGTATGTAAATATGATCCTAAGCTAAAAGCTTTTTGGCAGTACTTTCAATTTTAACACCATCTTCTGAATATCTACGGGTTTCATATGTGGAATAAGTCCCATAGATGTTTAGAGGGCGATCTAAATAATGAAGGTACCTACTGTTGACGAGGTATTTGCTGTGGATGTGCAGGAGGCTATTTGCATGCCCAGGCTAGCTGTGGGGATTGCTTTTTTCAAGAACGTTGGTTCTGTTCATTGAGACGTTTGTCTCAAGGGTGAAATATGATACTGAGGCGAAGCAGGCGGAGGAGGCCAGTTTTTATAGTTTTATTTTCTACTTTCTTCGAGGGTTGTCCCTCGCAATAGAAAACCAAATTCCTACTCTGAAGTACAAACTTCACAGGATCCATTCTTGTACATTCTTGTTGAGAGTGGAGATCCATTTTCAGCAATGATCGTCTTGATTGACTCTTCTACGCTTGTGGCTACAAAAAACGTAGGGAGTATTTTTCTAGCCGGTGCAAACTTCTATTGTGTCTGGCACAGTTCGTGCTTGCATAGCAGACAAGTTTTCGGGAGAGGGGAGTTATGCAGTCTAGCAGATTGTGTGGAGAAAGAGTAAATCAGCCGTGGGAAGGTACGACAATGCAGACTCTTGGCCACGAAAACATTATTTTATTTTGCGACGAACTACTGGAAGGTGTTTCCAAGGGGGTGTGATGTGCTGGCCTTGAGGATGGTTGAATTTAGTAAGGGTTCAACAGATGTTTTGAGTAAGGGGTGTTGCATGTGTGCCGATGATTATAGAGTGATGAAAATTGTGAGGAGGAATTAATCGATTCCTGAAGGTTATGCCTAAAACATTTTTAACTATGGCATTGTGAGTGTGTGGCATTGATGATTGCAAACATGCTGTTGGAATCCCATTTTTTTCATTGTATTGAGAAGAAGTTTGAACATAATTATATATTTCACAAATATGTTTTCTAAACATTTATTATATTTTAGATTATTTTATTTAAAATTATAAAATTACATAATTCTGAGTTCCTGATTGCTGATTGATGAATGTGTACGAAGCAAAAAAGTATGTCAGGGTAGAAAAAAAGGTTTTCCCAACTTGTACATTAATATTTCCAATTTTGTAGATATCAAAATTAAACTAAGTACTTAATATAAATATTTTCCTTGTATCCATTTCACTTAGTCTACTCAACCCGGGCTACCCCAAAAAGCAGTCCTTATATAGAAAGCTTGTAACGATCATCTCTTACAACTAATAATTAGCATAGATAGATTAAAGTTATAATAACAAACCGGCTGCATGTGCCAAACTCTGTTAACTTAATATATCACAGACCGCGTGACCACATTTCTATGGAAGAGTGGTCATGCACAACTCTTAAACTCGATTTAAATATAAACTATTATAATAAAGAAAAAAATCAAAAGTGCCTGTTATTCAGAGTACATTTTAGAATATTTTCTGATATTTTGATGACAGATATTTCACTTAATACGAACTATACCGACGATTAACTGAAAAAAACTTTAAAGGCGATTTACTCAAAACAGCATTTTTTGAGATAGCAGAGATTCGTATGACACGGCAGACCTACAGAAATACAATAGGAGCCGACACGATATCTTTCATTAAACAAAAGGTCGGTAAAAAAGGAAGTGATTAGTGTTGGTTAGTATGTTTATACCTAAATACCCAACAATGCCCATAGAAGAACAATAGGGAAGTCTGGACTAGGGTAAAGGGTGGGGGTTGAGTGATCAGGTAAGTGAGAGATATAGCCTCATTATACCTCAGTGTTCAGTTGTGACAAGTCGTCATTACCACGTCTCTGACAATAATATTTCTTTTTGTGTATTTTTAGCATCAACTTCACTTGATTTTTACTGTGAGAATTAAACCTTTTAGATTTAAACCAGAACTTTCGTTTAAACTGTGAACTGCTAAAATTAATAAATTATTACAGTATCTACCTCACATTTAGCTTAAAACAGTTTGAAATGCCGTCTGTTCGTGCGATCAGTAACCTAGAGTGGGAAGCTGCCGAAGCTCTCCTGGAATTGAGCTATTTTATAAGAATCCGTCCCGGTGAGGATCAAACACGTAAGTACCTAAATTCAACATTGTTATTACTTTTATAGATGTAAATAATGTTTCTTGTTATACTACCTAACTACCATATCAAAATGTAAAAAAAACGAAATTCGAGTCGTAAAACGGTATGTCCCATATGTTATACATACACCCTTTTAACATGGGACATAAACTTTACTAGATGGCGAAAAGTTGTTAATTTAACGCATACCATAATGTCTTTTTTTTATTTATTTTTGAAACTATTAACGATGAAACAGAACACAAGAACGCGACAAATTTGCATCTTCACTCAATTGAGATACCACCTCGCTGAAGAGAAAATCGTCCAAAGACATTCAGAAAAGAAACTGATTCATTAATAATGACACGGTAAGTATTACATCACCTGGTATCTGTGATTAAGCAGTTGTTAAATAATTTGTATTAACAAATTATTAAAGAATTTGTTTATAGTTTGGAATGTTACGGGGGCCAGTTGGAGATGGGCATGCCAGGGTGCCAGCGAGTTTGTTGAAGCAGTTGAAGTGGTCGTCGTACACCAATGCTACGCGTAAACTTTTGACGGCTGTGTTTTCACGGAAGTATGGGTACCAAACGAATTTTTCAATGATTTAAACGTTTAAACGGTGAAATGCTAAAATGAATTAATTCTTATATTATCTTCATCACATTTAGTTTAAAACATTTTAATAGTACTTTTTTCTACAAAACAGTTTGAAATGCCGTCTGTTAGTGCGATCAGTAACTTAGAGAGGGAAGCTGCCGAAGCTCTCCTGGAATTGAGCTATTTTATAAGAATCCGTCCCAGTGAGGATCTCAAACACGTAAGTACCTAAATTTAACATTGTTATTACTTTTATAGATGTAAATAATGTTTCTTGTTATACTACCTAACTTATAATATAAGTCAGATATTATAAGTCAGGTTATAGTATAATGTGTCAGGATCGTAGTAAGTGGAATCGCGTGGTCTCTGCCTATCCCAATGGGAAATATTTTTATCTATTTATAGCCTTTTTTCAGATATAAAAATTACATTTTAAAGTTTTTCCTTAATCTACAATAACCAATCTCTGACTTCGGGCAAAGGCCTCCCCATTTCTCTATATTCTTTTTTATTATCTACGAATCTGGTCCAGGTCTTAGTGTTTCCAGCCATTGACATTATTTCGTCGGCCCTCCTTTTAAATTGCCTACCCCTGTTTCTCTTATGGGGTACCATAGTGTAACAACTTTGCTCCATTTATCTCCACCTCTAATAGTATGTCCAGCACACTTCCGGGAAATATGCGTAATCTTAAGTATGTTTTTTTTTTTTAGATAGTTGCTTAGAATGATATTCGATAGTCTTAAGCTCATAGTTTCAGTATTCCATAAGTTTTTTATTTTATATACCATATCATTACTTACAGAACCGTTATGCCATTTTGAATATTGTAAAGTGGGCGCTTCGTATTTTTTCACTTTAGCCACAGCTACGATGGCAATGTTGACGAATTTATTGATCGACTTTTGATGTTCAACAAGTTCAAGTACAAAGTGCGCTCTACATGACTGTCGTGACTTTGCTTTTGCTGCTTTGTGCGGCACGAGCTGACGGCATTGTGTAAAAGTTCTTAAACAAAGTTACCTAGGTTTATTGATCCGACTGAAATTTTAAGTGTGTAGTTTATTTTTTAATAATAGGTAATTTAATTTTCCTATACTAATTATTGCATTCCCTGTACCTAATTATATCTGTGAATATTTTATTTTTATTAAAAAAAGATTATTGGAGAATGATAATATTGATAATTATATTTTTTAAGTATATAGGGTAAAAACTGCCTAATTATTAGCACCTTAAATTATTGGTACGGTCTAATCATTTTTGTTTATATAGCACGGAAATTTTTCTTATTTTTTTCTAATAAAGTCAGTAGGGGTGTCAATAATAGGGTGTATTACCTTATCTATTAAATAAATTCATATCTAACATTTACTGTTTCATTAGGTCTAACACACCAAGGCTCCGATATGTATGAAGGTAACAATTCGCAATGTACGGTTATCTCAGCATGCGCTTCAATTTATTCTGTGTTCCATAATCGCGCATCTTTCGTTACTGCCGAAATTGATGAAATTTTAAAAATGGGGGATACACTTTACATGCAGTTAAAATATTTACTTCAGAGGGGTGTCAGTTATTTTATGCCAGACGAATTACCCAATGAGCTTCGCGTCGGCAGTAACGTCGTACATATAGTTAGCATGGAGGACAATTGGATCATTTCTAATACGTATCCTACAACTCCCGCGAATAAAGACATAGGTTTATTAACGTTAAAAAATATATTGGACAACAGAGTGTTTTTTAATACAAATGACTATACTGTTGATTCGCAATTCGCTTATAATGTAAACAATTCAAATCACAACGACAGTACGGATAGCATATTGTTTACGGGTCAGGGTTATACTTTTAGTTTTTGGCGGTTTAATGGTGAATATTATTTCTTTAACAGCCATGCGGTTAACAGCAAAAACATTAATATAGGAAAGGGAAAGCCAGAGGACGGTCCTTACGTAGCACGTTTATTTAAATGTAATTCAACCGAAGCCCTAGCAAAACTTTTGCTCGCGAATGAAATTTACGACGGATCCGAATACTCATTGACAAGATTAAGAGTACTAAATGACGACCTTATATGGCAAAATGAATCGCGGGTTAGTTCCGAAACGTCACAGTCCATTTTAGTAGATTTAATATCTTCACCATTACTGAATGTGAATCAAACTTTAGATTCGATTTTGATGAACTATCAGTCAACACTGGCCCCATTTAAAACCTATGTGCAAAATTCAGATAATGACTCTACAAATGATTTAAAATTGACAACTTTAAAACCAGTTGTCCTATTAGAAAGAATTGATAATGAAGTCGAAAATCAATGCGTTAGAAATAAAGGCGGCCGACCCAAAAAACAGAAACGCGGACCGAATCCGCGCAAAGAAAACGCGCACCGCGTAGCTGTAAGGAAATACACAAAAAGAAACCCCGCTGTTCATCGCCAGGCTGTTCAACGTTACAACGAACGCAACCCAGATGTTCATCGCGAGGCCGTTCAACGTTATAACGAACGCAACCCAGACGTTCAACGCGAAGCCGTTCAACGTTATAACGAGCTCCACCCCGAAATTATCAAAAAAGCAGCACGAAAATACACAGAGAATAGTCGTAACATAGAAACGCCGCTGAGATATTCAAAAAAATTAATAGGTGAAAAATAGGGACACGAACTTAATATTATTAGGTTATATAATTTGAAAAATACGTCGCTTCTGTCTGATAAAACATATAGATGTCCAAATTGTAATGCTCCATTGTTCGAAGAAGAGAAATCTTGGCGACAATGGTGTTGTCATTCAGGAGATTATAACGTTCAGAATTTTCACCCATTAAATGAAGAATTTTATTCAAATTCAGCTTTTTTAAATAGACCACGCGCTTACAATAATATTTTTGCATTTTCGGCATTAGGTGTTTCCCACGGTTACCATCATCCAGAAGGTATATCTTTTCTAAAATTTCAAGGACGTATTTACCACCGTATCTTTGATTTGTCTTACAACGAAAGTCCTAATAATATTAATTTTTACATAAATGACAGTAGCGAGAGAGATAGTTTAGCTGGCGAATTAAGTTTAGATAAGACGGTAGTTCGAATGATTACAGGGTTCATGCACACAGTTAATCCATACATAAAATGTTTTAAAATGTTAAGTTTAGAGGTATCATCAGAAGCTTTCTTGAAGTTCGAAAAAACTACTCGTGCGACTCACGGTAATATCCTAGGAGATCAACCTATTGGTCAAGAAATTGCCGCAATTATTAGTACAGACCGCGAAGATTTTACTCAACGCTGTATTGTAGTTAAAAAGATAGCAGACGGTAGGCCTCGAACAATAGATATAATGGATTCCTTATACGAGACTTTCCAGTATCCTCTCTTATATCCTCACGGAAATACGGGTTGGCATCCAGATATGAGAGGTAATAAGGGCAATAAGCTTAATCAGGTTAAATATGTCCGTTGTTTACTTTTATCAGAATCGCGATTTAGCATATTTGGTCGTTTATCTGAAGAGTGGTTAGTCGATATGTTTTGTAGAGTTTTAGAAGAACGCTTGCGGTTTTTGAAAAATAGCCAAACTAAACAACAAAACAGGCTAAGAGTAGCTCCACTCCAAGAATTAATTAATGACGAGTTTATTTTAGGAGAAGGTGGAGTAGAACCTGGTAAAAATTATTTACCTAGCTCATTGTCAGGGGGTCCACGGTACATGAAAAAGAAATACCTGGATGCTATAGCAATGGTAAACAGGTTAGGTCCACCATCATATTTTTTAACTTTAACTTGTAACCCCAACTGGCCTGAAATAAAAAATTCAACATTATCAGGTCGATCAAAAGACCCCCTTACATGTGCTCGAGTTTTCAACTTAAAACTCGGAGAGTTATTAAAAGATTTAATATCGGGTAAATGGTTCGGAAAAATTGTTTATATACTTAATGCATGTTATAGAGTTCCAAAAAAGAGGACTACCACACGCGCATATTGCTTTTAGAGTGGAAGGTGGTGGATCAGTAGAAAGTCTGGATATTGATAAGTTTGTTCGTGCTACCATACCCGATCCAGCACAAACTTTATTATACAAAGTTGTCATGGATCATATGATACACGGTCCATGCGGTCCTCCTTACCGAACTAATTTGCCATGTTAGAATAATGAAAAGAAAAACTGCTTAAAATATTTCCCAAAAAAGGAAACACCAGTCACCTTCAGTGACGATAGAGGTTTTATACATTTACGTCGCAATAGTAAAAATCAGGCGATTATTAAATATCGCGGCAGAGACGTAATAGTTAATGATTTATGGGTCGTTCCTTATAATCCTGCTCTTCTCCTAAAATATGATGCTCACATAAATTTAGAAGTGTCCACACAGCGTGCTATAATTAAGTATTTATTTAAATATATGACAAAAGGACCTGATGAAGCCCGTATTGCCGTTGTTGATGAAGAACACCGTGAGGATGAAATCGAACAATTTGTCTCTAAGCGATATATTAGTTCTAGCGAAGCAGCGTGGCGTGTTCTCGAATTTGATATTGTAGCTAGGAACCCTACGGTAAAAATGTTAACAGTACATTTGCCCGATCAAAATTCAGTATTTTTTAAGCCTGGCCACGCGAACGAAGCAGTTAATAATGTAGGTTCAGATCTTTTAGACTATTTCAGTAGGTCTTTAACTGAGGAGTTTGATCGGGTATCCTACTTAGACTTTTTCGAAACTTATAATATTCATGCGAAAGATCCATATTTAAAGACAGTTCAGGCGGTGCAAATGCAAAACGGCAAATTTCTTACGCGGAGAATGCGGGGTAAGCTCGTCGCGCGTCTATTTTGGGTCGCGCCGAACAGAGGTGAACAGTTCTTTTTAAGACTTCTTTTAAGTGTTTACCCTTGTCGTAGTTTCGCGGATTTACTTCAAATTGGAGGTCCAAATTGCACAACTTTTCAAGAAGCTATCAAATTCGTAGGACTTGCGGACGACGCAGTCGAATATGAACGGGCTATGGAAGAAGCTTCCACTTTTTTAACCGGACCACGACTTCGTAGCTTTTTTGTAACGCTGGCTGTTAATGGTGCCTCAGTGGCGTCACTGTGGAACACGTATAAACGTCAATTGGCCGAAGATTTCCTTTACAGGGTGCCAGATGACGAAGAAAACGCGTTTAACATGTGCCTCATTCAAATAGATAGAATGCTACGTAGACACGGAACTTCTTTAGTAGAACAAGGTTTGCCAGAAGTAATTTACAGGTCAACGGAATTGGATAGGGAACGCACTGAATATGATTTAGATAGTTTGAAATCATATGTAGAAGAGTGGTTGCCACAGTTATCCCCCGATCAACGTGCCGTATTCGATTACGTGGAAAAGCTTTGCGTAGATAGTGTTTACCGAGAATCCAACAACTGTGCGATTTTTATCGATGGTCCGGCCGGCACCGGAAAAACGCTTTTATTGAAGGTCATAACTGCATATATCCGCGGTAACCTTAAAGGTATAGTTTTAACCTGTGCATCGTCTGCAATTGCTGCTCAAAATTACACAAACGGAATGACGGCTCATTCCTTGTTTAGATTTCCTTTACATCTATTAGATGATAGCGGATACTGGAACATCTCAAATGGTACTCAAAGAGCTGAATTGATTTACAATTCTAATCTCATTGTGTATGATGAAGCGCCGATGGCTCATAAATACCTTATAAATTTATTAAATAGATCATTGCAGGATTTGATGAGGTCAGATAAAATTTTTGGTTCTAAAATAATTATTTTTGCAGGAGATTTTCGTCAAATTCCTCCTGTAGTCCCAGAAGCACGAACGAATTTTGATATATTAAACGCGTCACTAAAAACTTCTCCTATTTGGAAACAATTGAAAAAATTTAGTTTGGTAACTTCACAGAGATGTAAGGATGACGCACAGTATGCAGAATTTCTTTTAAAACTGGGTTCAAATTCATTACCTGCTCTTAGGTTAGAAAGAAATAATAATGATTTGCAATTAGTCCAACTTGAATCCATTGATTATGTTACTGAATTAGAAGATTTAATTGATTTTGTATTCCCAGAAGTTACCCTTACTGAGCCAGGCGTATGCTCCTTCAGAGCGATTCTATGCACCCGTAACGATGCAGTTAGAGAAATTAATGCCGTTATTTTAGACAAACTACCAGAAGAAGTATTACATTTTTATGCCATAGACAAAGTTTTAAGCGACAACGCTGATCAAGTATATTTTAGTCCCGAATTTTTACATAAACTTCGACCACAAGGTGTTCCAGATTTCGACTTACAATTAAAATTAGAATGTGTTTGTGTAATCACGCGTAATCTTAGTTTCGCGGACGGCTTAGTAAATGGCACCAAATTAATAGTTGTTGAAACATCTCCATATATTATTAAAGTTCGGAAACAAGGTGAACTAGGAGATTATTTGATCCCTCGAATTCTTTTTAAAGTGCCTATAGAACATAACAGCCCTTACGAGATGTGTCGCCGTCAATTCCCATTGCAGGTGTGTTACGCAATGACAATTCACAAGAGCCAAGGTCAAACGATTAGTCGCGTTGGGGCCGATCTTAGATCTGATATGTTTAGTCACGGTCAACTGTATGTAGCTTTAGGTCGCGTTCGCGAAAGACATGACATAAAAGTACTACTACCCAGGCACCGAATCGAAAATGACCAACCTTTCTCGAATAACGTTATCATATTAGAACTTTTAAGTTTAACGTAACTTTATTTAGGGTGGCACTTCTTGAAAAGACTGAACAGTTCATCTCTGTTATTAAGCTTATTGGGTTTTTTTAGATCGGTTAAATCATGTGCTGAAATTATCGTATATTGCGAATTATTTATTATTATTTATATTCATTCTATCTTGTTTTTTCTTCTTTTCGTATAATTTAACGATAGAACTGACTTTAACAAGTTTGCACTCGATTTGATGATGGTTACATTGAATTTCAAAGCTAGGTTTACCATTTTATTAGTCACAATCACTGAATTAAAATGTGTGTTAATCAATTGGCAATGTGTGCATGCCCTTCCCAGCCGTTAACGCTGTGGAGGCTCATCTTTAGGGGACGAGAGAACGGGCGTGAAGTGAACTGGCAGGATGAACACTTGGCTGCGGGTGCGACCGGTGCATGAGAGTGAAGTGGAGCTGGCTGGAAGATGGAGCCAGGTATCACTCGATTGCTTTAGCTGAGTTCCACTCAGATCAAGTAAGCTGTCATATGGATGAATGTCGCAGGTTGGAATTGTGATATTTCAATAATAAAATCAAACGAGCTCGATCTTTAGCTACCATTTATTTTATCCGAATGAAACGTCATACAAATACCCTCACATAATAATAATCAATTAAGTATGTGTATCTACCCTACACTACATTCCTCCCCACTAAACTATAACATATGTTTATATAGGTAATTATATTTTACAAGTTACTTGAGTAGTTATATGAGTACTTTAAACAATAATACCAACTAAAATGCTTTTATATAAATCTAGATAAGATATATGAAATAAAAGGTTAATATAACCCAACAAGAACAGTATCTAACTTAAATGCTATGGTTTATATAAATCAACAACAAGAAAATCTAAGTTCTATAATTAGGCACTTTATTTAGCCGACACTGTCTTATAGGCCGAGTTCGGGGCGGTGTCACGGTGGGCGAAGCAAATTGCCAATCGGGTGAAGTTGCTGCGCTCCTATCTACCCCGCTAGGCTGCGCTCCTTGCTCTGTCGCCGGCGACCCAACCCTCGCCTCGTCAGTCGTCTGCTCCGACTGTCCATCCGACTTCTGAGGACTGCCCACCTCTAAACCTGTATGATTTGGTTGAGAATTTGTGCTAGACTGTTGTCCTAAGTTAGCTGTTGTAGTAACTAATGATAACCTACCACTAGGTCTTTTATGCAGTTGATCAATGTGTCGGTGTACCATAACCCCATCTTTACCCTTCACTCTAAAATTACTCGGTCCTACGCTATCAATTACTCGTCCCGGGAGCCACTTCTCCCCTTTTAAAAATTGCTTGTACCATATTTCGTCATTTATGTCCACAGATCTACTTACTCCTCCCGCTGACTCCTTCTGGCGTTGTTGTGCTCTGTGTACTCGAGATTCCCTGTCCGGTTTAATCATGTCTAATCGTGTTCGCAAGCGTCTCCCTAAAAGTAGCATAGCCGGGCTTTCACCTGTTGTGGAATGTTCTATGTTTCTGTAATAGATTAGGAAATCGCACAAAGCCCGGTCAATATTTCTTTTTTCATATATTGCTTTTTTTATTGCTCGTTTTACAGTCTTAACCGCATTTTCGGCTAAACCGTTAGACGCCGGATGATATGGTGCCGTGAAAATGTGATCGATGCCGTTGGCCTTTGTATAATCCTCAAACTGCTTTGAAGTAAATTGAGGGCCATTATCGCTTACTATTTGTTTTGGTAAACCCCATCTACTAAATAATTCGCAAAGCCGATCTATAAGCCCGTTTGTAGTAGTACCACTACTTACATTGAAAACCTCCAACCACTTGGTGGTAGCATCTACAACTATCAAGTATGTGCGGCCCGCAATAGGTCCTAAATAGTCTAAATGCAGGCGGGACCAGGGCCGGTGCGGCCAGGGCCACATGCGCGGCGCGTGTCGCGGCGGCGCGTCGGCATGCGCCGCGCACACGGCGCACTCGCGGCACATCCGCTCCACTGCCTCGTCCACCCCTGCCCACCACACGTAACTACGTGCCAGCGATTTTGATTTAACTATCCCCATGTGGGGCTCATGAATTAAAGTTAATACCTTTTCTTTGCAATTTTCGGGAACTACTAATCTATGGCCCCACATGACACATCCTAGTTCCTCATATAATTCTTTTTTCCTATTGAAAAAGGGTTGTAAATTCGTAATCTCGCACTGTGATGGCCACCCGTCGCGAATATAACTCAATATCTTAGATAGAAGTGGGTCACGTAATGTTTCCCTTTTAATTTCATGATAATCTAGTAATAAAGCTTGTTGAACATAATGTAAATAAGTTTGCTCCGGTGGCGCCATTGAATTACCTACTTTTTCCTCGGTGACCGGTAACCGTGATAGGCCATCCGCCGCGTTCTCATCGGTACGCACGTACTCGATATTGAAAGAATAAGCCGATAGAATGATTGCCCATCGTTGCATACGACTGGCTATCATGGTGGGAATACCGGTATTTGGTCCAAAAATGGATACGAGCGGCTTATGATCCGTGCGTAAGGTGAAATGGCGTCCATATAGATATTGGTGAAATTTATTTACACTGAATATGATTGCAAGGGCCTCTTTGTGGATTTGTGAGTAATTTTTCTCCGCATCCGACAGCGTACGCGAGGTATAAGCGACGGGGCGCTCGCTGCGGCCGTCGGCGGTCAGCTGTGTCAGCACCCCCCCTACCCCGTGCGGGCTCGCGTCACACGTCATGAATAATGGTTTACTCGGATCGTAATGGGCTAAAACCTCTGCGCTAGACAAAGACTTCTTAATTGATAAAAAAGTTGACTCACATTCTTGCGACCAGATCCATTCCCGTCCTTTTTGTAATAACTCGTATAATGGTGTTAACCTTGCACTCATATTCCTTACAAATTTTCCATAAAAATTGATAATTCCTAGGAATGACCTCAGTTGAGAGACATTAGAGGGTCTAGGTATGCCCATGATTGCTTCGATTTTTGACGGATCTGTCTTAATACCTTCTTGACTAATTATGTACCCTAAGTAACGTACCTCGTTAACAAGAAACACGCACTTGTTACTTTTTAACTTCAATCCATGTTCATTCAATCTCTTAAATACCTCCTCTAATGCTAATAAATGATCTTGTTTACTTTTTCCACCTATGATGACGTCATCCAGAAATATTTCTACGTTTGGAATACCCTGTAGTAAGTTACACATAATCCTCTGGAAAATGCCCGGGCTCGAAGAGAGCCCATACACTAACCTATTGTACCTATATAGGCCTCGGTGCGTATTAATGACTGTTATTTGTTTTGAGTCATCTAACTCTATTTGGTTATACGCTTGTGATAAGTCGATTTTAGAAAAATACCGCGCTCCGCTTAGGCTTACCATTACATCATCTATTCTAGGTAAGGGATAACGATCTATCAGTAATATCGGGTTTACAGTCGACTTGTAGTCAGCACAAATTCTCAAGGAACCATCAGGTTTATTTACCGGTACTAGGGGCGAGGCCCAGTCGGAGCAGTCGACTGGCTCGATGACACCGGCGCGCAGCATCTCGTCCAATGCCGTGTCGACGCGTTCGCGCAGCGCGTACGGCAGCGGCCGCGCGCGATGAAACACCGGCTGCGCGCCTTCCCGAACGCGCAAGGTGGCTTTGCCCCCCGTGTACCGCCCCAGACTGCCGTCAAGTAACTCCTTATACCTGTGTAACAATACATTTATTTCTTTCGACATTTGTTCACGTTCACTTTTAATACTGTTGCAGTTATTGAACTGTGGAATATTAATATTTAGTTCGGTTAACCACTGTCTGCCGAGGAGTGAGGTGGTACCCCCGTCTATAATGAAAAGTTCTAATTGTTTACTTTCCTTCCCGTAACTCACCATTGGCTTTATAACGCCTAATGGTTTTATTTTCGACCCATCATAAAAATTGAGCACAAGTTCATTGTTCTCGATGATATGGTTATTGAAATACCTATCAAACGTATTTTTACTCACACATGATACGGCAGTACCAGTATCTATCTCCATACGTATAGTGTGGTCATCTATTTTGATCGGTAGACTCACCGCTCTGTAGTCACTTAAGCACAGGTGATGAAAGTCTTCCTCCTGGTTTGCTTCCTCTTCTTGGTGTTCCTCGGCGTCCGCATAGTGAACGGTGGCGCTCCGCCCTCCGAAATCGCCACGAGCCGCTTCCGGGCACACCCGCCGCAGGTGTCCCACCCGTCGGCACCGGCTGCACTCATACTCGCGGAATCGGCACCCATGGTAGTTGTGATCCGTCGCCCCGCATGCCCCGCAAGGGCGACCGACGAGCCGGCCGAGTCCTCGGCCGCGCGCTGCTCCGCGCCCTCCGCGCGCGCCCCCGCGCGCTCCTCCACGGCCCGCTCCGTCCGTGCTGGCTGCCCGCCAGCTTGCTGTGCCTCGTGCTGTATCCCGCGCGCCATACCCCGCGCGCCCATGCAGTGAGTTATCTCCGACTCGCGCTCCTCTGCCGCCGCCACCCATCGCGAACACGTTGGCTGCGTTGTTTGCATTGCCTGTATGCGGTTTTTCCTCCACTGCAGCCGCGTCCCGCTCCGCCGCCTCGAGAGAAGTTGCGATCTTTACCGCTTTTGTATACGTCAGAGAGTCATCCTCTGCGAAGAGTCTCTGGCGAATGACATCGCTCCTTAATCCGCAGACAAACTGATCTCGTAGGTTCTCGTTTAGATTCGATTCAAATTTGCAGTTACGAGCAAGTCTTTTTAATTCGGTGACGTAATTCGCAATATTCTCGTCACCCGCCTGCCGGCGCTGTCTAAACCGATACCGCTCAGCGAGGGTCGACGGTGTTGGTTGTAAATGGTTACGTAACAGCTCGACCGCTGTCTCATATGTTATTTCCGATGGTTTTTTAGGACTTGCCAGGTTTACTAGTAATTCGTAGGCTTCATCTCCCATAACCGCTATGAGCGTTGGTAATTTTAGTTCCTTTTCCACTTTATTCACCACAAAGTACATTTCCACTCGGTCCACGTACGAAGACCACGTGCCACTCGCGACGTTGAATTCCCCGACTTTCCCGACCGACATTGTCCCGTCCGTTGTTTATGCGGTTGAATTAACTGATACCGTTAACTGATACGCGAAAATCACCAGCCTCGATCGCCAATGTGATATTTCAATAATAAAATCAAACGAGCTCGATCTTTAGCTACCATTTATTTTATCCGAATGAAACGTCATACAAATACCCTCACATAATAATAATCAATTAAGTATGTGTATCTACCCTACACTACAGGAATGATCCGGAGTAGAACTGTCGGTGTCGTTCCCATCGTCGTAGGCATTTTCGGTGGATTTTGTAGGTCGATCAACAATGGTTGCGTGAGTTTTAACTGTCAAGCTGCTATGCCGTGCTAGCCGATTCTTGCGATCTGGGATACAAGGGATGGACGTATCCTGTGGAATGATCGTGTCAGTGAAGGTTTGAATGTCGCTTAGGACTGGAAAGGAGGGAGTACGGAAACTGTAATCAGTATTCAGGATCTCGCTGTACATGGACAATGTTTAGTTTAGGTGTATCAAAGTGGTAATTGTTCGAAGTTATTTGAAAATAATTCTGTTTCAGTGTTTAAGTACTAAAACTGTTTGTTTTTTGTAAGCAAACTTATGATTTATTGATGTGCATTTTTTACTTTATAACGCTAACGCTTTACAAATAATATTTTTACCAAATTTAAGTGCGTATATAAACAATAAATTAATACTAAAATATTTCGATGAAGACACCAATGATGTTTATTGATACATTTTTCTCCTAAGTGCTACTTTCTCAACATAAAGCAATAAGTTATGCAGTAATTATACTTCTACGAGTATATTTAAACAAATCATCATTCAAAATCAGTTTACCCAATACCTAACTTACTTACTTAATGTAAATTAAGTAAAATTTATCTTTGTCATTTTAGTCACTTATTTTTTTATCATTCACTAAGCAGTTAGCAAAATATATTTACTAAAATAATAAAAAAAATATACGATATTCATGGTAAGTTGGATTAGCTGTTTTATAACACAAACGACTTGATATTTACATGCATTAATTCAGGAAAATAAATGTACAATGAAAAATAAGTTTTTATAACCGATTAAATTTGTGTAATGTGTTTATCTATACATTTTAATGTATTTAACATTTGCAAATTATATTGATTTGTAAAAAATATAAGTTCCATTAAAATTGTACTAAAGAATATTTTATACTAGCGTATATTAGTAACTTAAGTTAGAATTAAGTAAACAAACAAAAAAATATACGCCTTAAATAATAAATATAAGGAAGAAAGGAAACTACCCGGATGCCTGTTTACTCATCATCAAGGAAACTTTAAGAAATAACATTACTACAAATGTCTGCTCGAAGAAAGATTCAAAAACTTAAACAAATGCCAAGCTGGAAATCGATTAATGAGTACACATAAACACTACATAGTACAACTCGCGTGTCCTGTAATGGAACGGACAGAATAAAGAATATGTGTTATGGTACGTCGAATCAGTACAGTATAATATTATACATTAGCATTCAATGGTGTATGAATCGTCATCGTCATTGTGTCAGCAAAGACGCATCATCAATTGCACAGATTTGTGGCTACAAATATATAAATGAAAAGTGTTATTTAGAACATTATTTATTGTGTTGTGGAATAAAATAGGTCAATAATTACCTGTATCTGGCAGTGACGAACAATTTCATTCATAAACATGGGTAAATATGACGACTGTCAGATGGGCTAAACATGAAAAAAGTCCTTAAACCAAATCCCATTGTTTCGCTATTGTGTTTGAAAATCTAAGCCGCAGGAGGATATTAAGTACGACCATGCTTTACCTTTAATGGTGTATGTAAAAATAATTAAGCCTATAATCAACAATGAATGTTCTATACCATTCTAAGCAAATTCAAAACCATTGATCATGTTAATTTCTGGCCTCCCACAAGCGGGTCTCACCAGTATTGACAGAAGAATGATCACTCATCGATACAAAAACATACATAAAGTAATTAATACATGTATACAGGCTAAATAAAGTGAAATTGCTAGAAAATACCTACTACTTGGAAAAACAATAATTAGAGAAGAAAGCACTACCTAACAACGTGAAACTTTGATATTCAAATTTTCAAATCAAATATGGCTAAAACAAAAAAAAAATACTTAAAAATTGAAAGGTAAAAGAAAACACCTTTAGTTAAAAAAATAGAAAGCGAGTCATATTTTATATATTTTGATTTAAATGTTTAGATTTAAATGTTTAGATTTAAATGTTTAGATTTAAATGTTACCAAATACACCAAATGTTATTAGAAATGAAAGTAACTGCATATAGTTTAATTCATATGTGTACAGTCATAACCAACATACTATTTACGTTTTATTTTTTAAGTCTACATTCGTTATTTATTTACTTATAATGACGCAAATAACAAACAACTGTGCTTGTTATTAATTTGCATACACTTACAGTAAATCCAACTTACCATGAATATACAATGATAATATAATATACATAGTAAGTGCAGAATAAAAACTTAGGAATTACATGGTTTTATGTTTTCCAGTGGATCTGGTTAGAGCTATGTCGCGCTAAATAGTATTCTTTGCATTTCTTCTTACATTACTTTTCAATAGAACACTGTTTCGCATGAGACGGTTCCTCAAAAAACATAATATCGTGTATGAGCTAAACAAAAACTTAGGTTTTATATGGTTTTATGTTTTCCAGTGGATCTGGTTAGAGCTATGTCACGCTAAATGGTGTTTTTTGCATTTCTTCTTACAATACTTTTCAATAGAACACTGTTTCGCATGAGACGGTTCCTCAAAAAACATAATATCGTGTATGAGGTAAACTAAAACTTAGGTTTTATATGGTTTTATGTTTTCCAGTGGATCTGGTTAGAGCCATGTCACGCTAAATTGTGTTCTTTGCATTTCTTCTTACAATACTTTTCAATAGAACACTGTTTCGCATGAGACGGTTCCTCAAAAAACATAATATCGTGTACGAGCTAAACTAAAACTTAGGTTTTATATTGTTTTATGTTTTCCAGTGGATCTGGTTAGAGCCATGTCACGCTAAATAGCATTCTTGTCATTTCTTCTTTCCATCCTTTATATTATATTAAATAATATTTCATAAGGTATTATTTCGTTCTTTAATTTAATGTGTTTTTAGTCTATCTACAGCAAGATCGTGACCGCTGACTGCAGCTCTCCTTCTCCCTCCATTTCACTCCCAATCGACATTTTCACCTTTGCTGATATGATTACTCCACAGGATACCTCCATCCGTCGCTAGATTCGGCTGGCACGTCATATCGGTTTGATAGCCAACTCACGTAACTATTGTTGATCGATCCACAGTCCACTGAAGTGCCTACGATGAAGGGAACAACATGGACAGTTCTACTCCGAATTACTCCAACCCATGCGATGTTCATCCACGCGACAACCCACCTGATCTGAGTGGAACTTAACTGAAGCAAGAGAGTGATGCCTAATTGATGGGGAACCACGTGAAAAAAAGCGAGCTACTGGGTGTACCTCCTGGGTAGTTTGGAAATCACCTAATATATAATGTATATATTTATAAATAAAAGTTAATATATATAAATTAACATTCATTTTTTTTAACAGGAAATGCACAATGCTAAAAACTGCGTAGGAGATTTTAATACAATAGTACTATATCAACCAAGCCTGATGTTGGCCGCTCATTCAATGAATGCAGCAGTGTGACAGTCGGCAATCAAAAGTAACAAGATATCGAGGTACGTTACATGACGATCACGACCACTTTGGCAAAAACGTATCGCTATAGACTAAGGAAAAAAAAATTAATATATATTTTATTTACAGGAAATGCAGATGGCAATAAACTGTGTAGGAGTTCATAATTGCAATAGAATAAAATCGACCAAGCCTGAAGTCAGCAGCCCCTTCAATGAATGCAGCAGTGTGACAGCCAGCAATCAAAAGTTACAAGATATCGAGGTACGTTACATGACGACCACGACTATTTTGGCAAAGACTTATCGCTATCGACTAAGGAAAAGAAATTATATATAATATTTTATTTATAGGAAATGCAGAAGGCAAAAAACTGCGTAGGAGATTATTAATACAATAGTATTATATCAACCAAGCCTGATGTCGGCAGCTTCTACAATGAATGCAGCAGTGTGACAGCCAGCAATCAATAGTGACAAGAATCTAGGTACGTTACATGACGACCACGACCACTTTGGCAAAAACGTATCGCTATCGACTAAGAAAAGGATATTATATCTATACGTTATTATAAATATACGTTATTATAAATAAATTAATATTATTGTATTTTTAACAGGAAATACAGAAGGCAAAGAAGCAGATGTCATCAAAGAAGATCTTTGTTCCTGCAATGTTTCCGCAGACGATACATCCAACAGAGCGAAGTGGAAGGAAAATACTCTGAAAAAAAGACCCCACCACCATATGGGAACAATGCAAGGGAGAGAGAGAGAGAATATATATATATAATGTTATATTTTTATTTTTTGATAACAAAAAATAAACTAACAATATCCTACACATTTTTTTTATTTCTTTTTGTGTCTGTCTTAATAGTTATTACAAATCTGTGATGCGAAACAAACTATACGAAAACGTCAATCCACGTACAACGCCCGCGAAGCTGCTTTAGCAGCGAGCGCACTTAGCACCATCTAGTTTTACATCTACTTATAGATGTAAATAATGTTTCTTGTTATAATACCTAACTACCATGTTTTTCATTATCACACTAAATTATTGTGTTAATCATATTGCAGCAAAATTACCAATCGACGACGCTACCAAGCCCCCTGTCGACAGGACACTTCATATTGTTAAAGTTACAATAAGTTATAACCGACGCACGACAATGTACATGTGTTGTTTTAATTAGAAGCATTGTAATATTATTTTCAGCCTAAACCATGCTCATCGAGATGGCTCCGAGAACCAATTTTAACTTACAAGAGCATGCGGTCCGGTTCTGAAGAGGTTGACACTCGCTTGTTGAGACCTCTGCCCAAGTTACATCAAAATGTAAAAAAGCGAAATTCGAGTCGTAAAACTGTATGTCCCATATGTTTGTTACAATAAAAACAACAGAATGTAATGACTAATAAACCACGTCAAAAAAATCATGAGCCATTTCAAGGGCTTATGGCGGCTCTACAACCCTGACGCTTGAGTTAATGAGGTTGGTAATTGAACAGCCTACACGCGAGCAGAAGACGAATTAAAACCGTGTTTATGTACCCATGTCTATTTTTCAGTACATAACGTAACTCTAACGAAGCACTCACTGCACACGTATAGACAGACAGACGGCTATCGCTCAGTATGAAGTTTATTGTAATGTTTATTATCAAAAACTATTTAGCTAATCGGAAGCAAGGTCGGGATTCTTGTGGGTGGTCCAGGGTCGGACCCAGTTACGCATCATCTGAACTGGCTTTTTTATTTTTAGAATATTGGATACTACTTAGTTAGGGAGGGGTGACTAGGCAAGATAAAATTAGAAACGAGTACGTTCGCGGAAGCTTCAAAGTAGCCCCTATACCCGATAAGCTGAAAGAAAGTCGTTTGAGGTGGTATGGCCACGTAATGCGGAGAGACCAGCAGCATGTAGTCCACACAGCTCTTTGCCTGCCCGAGAACAAAAGAGGCAGAGGACGCCTTCCTTATACTTGGTGGACCAGCATGTCCCGATTATTGAAAAATGAAAATTTACCCGACCCGACAACCCTAGACAGAATGTCATGGCGCCGCAAAATTAGGAGAGCCGACCCCACCTAAAGTCGGATAGCGAAAGGAAGAAGAGGATACTACTAAGTACGTTTTGGTCTACGAGTACACACGGCAGAGATACGTACTTAGTGATTTAAATTCTCTTTGCGGCACGGGATAATATAAAATACAAATAGACTGTAGATATAATTAAAGTAGACAAAAATTAAGCAAAATTAAAAATTTTGGAAAAACCCACGACGGTAAAAATATCATCGAAAAAGAATAAAATAACTCAAAACCCCCGACTTAACCCAATTATTATGTAACGAAATATTATATTAGACTTAAAAATACTTTCTAAAAAAGAGTTGATATCTCGAGACATCGGTAATAGATATACTTAAGTACCTAAACAATGAATATGGATGTTTACAGTTTTTTCCTAACGTGTCTGTTTCTCGAAGATATACTTAAATGTAGCGATAATAATTTTACCATAATACATAACCGAGGAATATCCGTCGGGGGCTGCCTTTTCTATATGAAATTTCAACAGAAATTTAATCATACTCATAAGTGTATTTTATGTCGTCGTTAAACATCTACAATTCTTCAATAATTGTATTCACGTCACTAGAAAAACTTTAGCTGGGTTAATGGCAGCCCCCGACGGATATTCCTCGGTTATGTATTATGGTAAAATTATTATCGCTACATTTAAGTATATCTTCGAGAAACAGACACGTTAGGAAAAAACTGTAAACATCCATATTCATTGTTTAGGTACTTAAGTATATCTATTACCGATGTCTCGAGATATCAACTCTTTTTTAGAAAGTATTTTTAAGTCTAATATAATATTTCGTTACATAATAATTGGGTTAAGTCGGGGGTTTTGAGTTATTTTATTCTTTTTCGATGATATTTTTACCGTCGTGGGTTTTTCCAAAATGTTTAATTTTGCTTAATTTTATTTCAGACTTTTTAGAGAGCATATACGAATTATAATCTATATAATGTGTAGGTAAGATCTCGCAAAACAATAAGTGTGATTCATCCTACCACATAATATTAAGTCCCTTATTATATATTATACAGTTGCTTTCTGTTTAAAGTTACCTCTATAACACTCATCTGAGAACATGCACCAATCACCCACGAACTCATTCCTGAAATCCGCATTGAAATCAGACAATACGTTTTAATTTTAATAATATTGCAATATAAACGTTTCACACTAATATAGCAGCGCCTCCTAGTGAGTTAATATCATAAGACTTATCTTAGACCATGCACCATTCAACTACGAACCCATTGCTGAAAACAATTCGTTTTAATATTATTGCAATACTATTTTTCACTAATATTGTAGCACCCTCTAGAAAGACGTAATTTTTATATTATTTGGGAACATGCAATAAGCTACCACGTACACATTGCCGAAAACAGAATTTATTGTAATCGGACATTTCGTTTTGATTATATTGCAACATTGTTTTGCACTAATATTGTGGCACCCCCTAGTGAGTTACAGCCATGACACCTGTCTAAGAACATGAACTCATCAAACACAATCCCGTTATTGAAAACCGCCTCAAAATCGGATCATAAGTTTATTAAAAGATAGGTGGTAACATTACTTTGCACAAACGCACACACAAACATCTCTCACCCTAAACGCATATACCTGCTCCGTTCCGTCGTGGGTAATAAATGTAATTAAAATTATACTAACCGTAATTAACAACACTTTGCTTTACTTAATACATAACATACATAAACTGCCTATATACGTCCCACTGCTGGGCACAGGCCTCCCCTCAATCAACCGGAGGGGGTATGGAGCATACTCCACCACGCTGCTCCACTGCGGGTTGGTGGAGGTATTTTTACGGCTAATAGCCGGGACCAACGGCTTAACGTGCCCTCCGAAGCACAGAATCATCTTACTTTTTCGGACAATCAGGTGATTCAAGCCTGAAAAGTCCTTACCAAACAAAGGATAGTCTCACAAAGTGATTTCGACAATGTCCCCATCGGGAATCGAACCCGGACCACCAGATCGTGAGCCTAACGCTCTAACCACTAGACCACGGAGGCTGTTTACTTAATACTACCTGATTATTAAGTGATGGGTTCAAGTTTATGAATTAAATGAGGATTAATTGGATGAATTTGATTCACTTGACCACACAATCCACGTGCCACTTATAGTCGATCTTGATTTTTCTTTAATCTTCGCCAATCACTTCGTATTATCTACAATTTATTGATTGTGATCTTCTCTGAAATCTGGCTCGAAGGACCATGAATATGCCTGATATGCCTTTTTACTGATTTTTAAGGGATTTAGGTAGCAATGAAACAGCACCGTGTTCGACGTAATTACGTGTAATCAATGGAACCGAAAAAAAAACGCCTGTCAGAAACAATTAACTAATAAAAACTATTGCAAATAAATTGCTATTATAAATTGAAGAGGCGTTTCGAATAATATTGACTCTAAACTCTAATATTGTGGCGCCCCCTAGTGAGTTACAGACATGACACCTGTCTAATAACATGAACTCATCAAACACAAACCCGTTATTGAAAACCGCATCAAAATCGGATTATTAGTTTAGAAGATAATTAATAACATTTCTTTGCACAAACGCACACACAAACATCTCTCACCCTAAACGCATATACCTGCTCCGTTCCGTCGTGGGTAAAAAGCAAGATCAAAACAGAAATGAGGATAAAAGTGCCCATTTCTTCCATAAGGTTTCGCTACTGTTGAGTGTTCTTAAATTTTGACGGTTCCCTATACTATTTGAGTCATCCCTAATTTAAGAGCCACGCTCTTGTCGGTGTAGCATTTTTCATGCTACTTTTTAGAGAAAAATAAGGCAGTGGTTTCCCTCTTGCCTTCCGCCCAAACTATTTGAGTAAGCAAACATATTATTATATTGTTTTGGTTATATTTTTACACTATTACCCTTCGCGCAGCGTTTAACTGCAAAATCATAGTGTTATATCTTCGAAAGATTGAAAAGAAGAAAACTTAAAAAAACTATCTTTCAATAAAAACTGCCTTTTTCCAAATGATGGCTGGTCTTCTTTAAATGGGTTACACTGCACGTTGCTCCACATATAATTTATACAAACATGATAGGTGGGCAAAAGTTGTCACGGAGTGGATACCTCTTGAGAGGCGACCTGAACGCGTTTCAGACGGATTGGAGGGAGATCGCTTAGGACAGGCAGAAATGGAAGCTCAGAGGGGAGGCCTTTGCCCAGCAGTGGGACAATCCAGACTAACTAAAAAAAATATATATATTTCAGTCTTAGTGGGACTCTGTACTCATGGGATTTAATTTATACAAAGTTGTTTTTCTATTAGCTTTTGAAACGCGCAATAATTCTGATATTTTAGGTCGGACCAGCAACTGCTGTGCTTTCCTGAATTAAAAATAATATACATAGTTACACAACAAACATGAGCAAGAAAAAGTAGTTTTAAATATATCTCAATATTAACACAGATTCATGTTTCTAATAATACCTACTTACTGGCACCAGGTCCAGCTGTCCGGCCATGGCCAAGTAACTACTTCTGACGAAAATCTACAGGAAATCAAGTAAATAAAAACCCGTATGAACATATTGTTATACTAGCTTGTAAACCACTCGCAATCAGTCTAGGTTCGCAGCCACTCTTGACTTGATCTGTTCCGACGTAGGAAAATGAGTAGAACGGAACGTAAAATCGATAGGAAGTAAGAGAGAATACTATGGAAGGATAAGTAATGAGATTTGGTTGTTTATAAATGGTATGGATTTAGAATGGTTAATGAATGGGACAGAAGGAAGGTCCCTCGCGCTGCCGTGTCCACAGACATAGGGGCGGACCTCTCGCTGCCGGCCATGGTTAGGACCATGAGCGGCAGCGAGCAGGCCTGGAGAGCGGTCGCCACCTTCGCGGACATGACTATGTCCGGAGCGGCGGAGAGGGAGCGGGAAGACTCTGTCGACTCGCTCCCGATTCGCTGCAGGCGACCGGGAAGGCGGCGACGGGCGTACTTGGTCGCAATCGACTGAGCGCCGCCTTGACGGGGACCTGTGGACGGTGGTCGGGGGACCGCTGTCCACAACATAGGTCCCGTGCTGTAGGGCTCCCTAAGTGTTCCGGGCAGCCCTCGGCGGAGGGGGAGGCGCTTGACGCGCTCCCATGGGTGCTGGGCCCCAAAGGGCATCCACCGGCGGGGACGCGGTTGTGTGCAATTGCGTTCCCGTATCCCCGCCACATGGCGGCAAGGAGGAACACCGTTGGGTTTTAGTGGGTATACCGGGTTTCCCGGGGAGTCCCACATAACCACGTCGTCCCCCCGGGTGGCGTGGTATGCGTAAAGCATTTCCCAACGCTAAAAAAAAAGGACTGAAGGAAGGGTTTTTCTTTTAAACTTTACCGGCAGAGACCATGGGTCATTGATGGTTCAGGTAGTATGACTTCCTTATAATCGGAACGTCATTAAACGTTCTGTCCTTGAAAGTGTTAAATAAGATATGTTCTATGCGTGTGTTATTTGATTGGGAATGGACGGTGTCAAGTGGTTTTATTTTATTTTATAGTGGAGTCAATAAAATCGCAGCATCCTAACTTCTAATTTGCCAGGGAAAGGTCCGATTGTGGTGATTGTCTTTTGGTGAATAATAATAAAAACTCCGCTCCGCTGGCTCCGAATACATCTCACTTAGGGGTGGTATTGAAAAATATTGGCGCCCGAAGGACGTAATATACGACCCTAACGTTCGATACGAATTCTATAGTTTTGACGACCTGTAAATGATAATATATTTTAATGTAATTCAATTCCGCAATAATATTTAATTTCATTGAATTTTGTAATATCTGTGACGTGTAATTATTATTATCAATAAATGACTATAACTATGACTAACGACCCGATTATTCTAGCCATGGAGGCGGCCAATCAGCTCGCGACAACAAACATTTCAGGGCCCTGCCGCCCGGTGCGGCGGACGGTTTCCCTTATTCAGAGCTTTATGTAAAGTCTTAAACCTAAATAAAGATTCTATCTATCTATCTATCTATCTATCGCTATCGGCCTACTAGAGTCGATTAATTCTTTCAAATATAATCCTCTAACACGACTGCCTGGGGAGAGGCGCTCAACTGGGCACCCTCAGGTCTGTTGGCTTAAAGTACCGGGTGAAAGCCCGCAGCGCTCCCCGTTTGTCCGGCCAAGTAGTTAATGACAATACAATAACTCACATAAAAAATAAAACTATCATGTTCTACTGTTACACGCCATGCTAGATTGCAAGAATTTAAGCGTGTTATTATTTGACCTACCGCAATGGGTAACGGGTATAATGTGTGTGGAGTGGAGTGTAACTATTTAAAGAATCTCCGACTATGACTTTATATTACGTCACAATCTATCGCCGTCTCTTACCAATATACACCTATTTGTATATTATCATTATCTCACTCTAACTACTTCGACGTAAGCGACGCGGCTCCAAAAACTCCTGAATGTCGTAAGGTAAATAAACTACGGTTTATTTTAGTACGAATTTAATCAAAAGTTAAGTTGTATAATATAATTACTATGATTTTAATCCTTACTCGGACAACTTTAAGTTCATATGAGATCTGAATACCAAATGTTTATGACGTTTTCGAATTGGACGGGTTATCTGACCTTGCAGTGTCTGGGTCATAGCTGTGATGGGCATCTGTCGATAAATTGTAATATCGATTCTTCCAAAACTGTGTTTCGATGTTATTTTATCGATATTTCTGTTCCAAGTTTGAACAGGGAAGAAAAAAATGTTCTTTTCTGCTTGTAATCTACGCACACCACGTCGTTAAAGTAAATTATTGTTCACTAAAGAGCATATAACTTTAAATAATCTTATTTATAAGTAACTACTCTACTTACTTATGTAAGTTAGCAGTTGTTACATGCGCCATGTCGGAGGCCTTTGGCGGCTCAATAGTAACCCTGATACCACGGTTGATGGGGTTGGTAATCCACCTCACAACCCACACGATAGAAGAAGAAGATCGTATTTACATAATACTTGTAATAGGACTCAGGTTCTTCAGATTGGGGTAATTTTTCGAAGGCCTGGCTTCGCTTAGAACAATACTTTATGTCCGTCTGTATTATTATATAATCTTGGCCAGCTATGTCTATACCCCATGTAATAAACCACTGAATTTTGAATCCACTTGTATTTTTCATAAGGGGTAGTTTATACAAAAGGGGGAGGTATTGTAGCGTAGCTCATATTACTTGTTAAGGTAAACATAGAGATAAGTTAGCTTTAAGAACTTTTGTATGTCAGTCACCTAGTAAACGCCTTACAGTGAACACGCACTTATTATTTGCCGCCCTTCTGAACCACATAATATACTTAGTCTCACACCCAGTCAGTATCACCACAATTAGCATAAACCACACTATTTCGGCAAAATAGCATAGATAATTAGCATCACGAGGTTTCCAGGATTTGTAGCAATAGGATCTGTTATCAATACTTAGAATGAGCAGTTCCTAGAACGTGACATCTGGCATGCCATTGTCGACTGGTTTCCTATCGAGAACGATTGACAGCACTAGTTCTCAGCCAGCCAGTGCGTGAATCAGCCGCGACCAGAACCCACGTGTGTAGTTGCAATACAAAATAAACAACTTTGCAATAGTGTTTTATAAGGGAACTTATGGAAAGGGAAGTAATGGCTGGGGATACACCTTTAGGTGAGTAAACAATACGTAATTATATACTTACTTAAGTATAGAAGAACAACTTAAGTACTTAGGTACCTATATTTAGTTCAATCAAATCAAATGCACTTTATATGTTGCATATTTGCCACTTATAATTTGTATTTTTAAGAAAGGGAAGACCAAGAAGAGTTTACAAGGAACAGATTAAATAGCCACGTTGTGTCTTTTAAAGAAGAGAAATAATTGGCCTTTGATAAACAAGAATGGATAATGCTACACCGACAAGAGCGTGGCTCTTAAATTAGCGATGATAATTGGCTAATTGTTTCCCGTCGGGGATTACCCGCCTTATCGTACTGTTAATAGACTGTTCAGATTGTTAGTTGTTGTTTACTTGATAGATATATGAGGGGGGGTACTGAAAAGTAGAGGTGGCCGATAAAAGAAACCCCCGACCGCATAAGACTCCGCTAGCGTGGTCGACGCTTTCCCTCTTCGCTTATCAATAAGGGCCCGCGCCCAACTCGGCACCCTTAGGCCTGTTATTCTAAATCTTGTACCGGGGTGAGAGTCCTCAGCGCTCCCCACTTGTCCGGTCAGGTCAGACGCAAACCTACAATAAGTCACGTCAAAAAAAAAATTTACAGGTTGTCGTTTTAACTACATAATGGTGCTTTTTTATTATTATTAATTCCTGTAAAGACCATCTAATTTATTTTAAGTTATACATGTCATTTTCTTATCTGCTGAAAAGGAAAGGGACGGGTAATCGACAAGCATACAATTTATGGAACACACGTCAATTTTAAGCACAAATCTAAAACAACCGTTTAAAAATTTTACATTGTCCAATAACCCGACATAATTATGTTGACAGCACACGTCTAACGATTTGCATACCAGCGAGATACCTTTTTGATTCGCCCGGGTTATTCATTCATTTACTCATTCTTCTTAAAATTAAGAGCCGTCCCTTTCCTTTTCGGCGGATAAGAAAATGACAGGTATAATTTAAAGTAAAATTAGGAGGTGTCTGCAGGAATCGGGGCCAATAAATACATAGTAGTCACTGTAGTCATGTGGTACACCGGCTTGCTTCTAAAACGGAGAGCGCCGGTTCGATACCCGACTTCGAGTACCGACTTGTACCATACATGAACAGCCTATATACGTCCCAATGTTGGGCACAGGCCTCTCCCCAATCGTCGGAGGGGGTATGGAGCATACTCCACCACGCTCCTCCACTGCGGGTTGGAGGACTTGCTTGATGACTTATTAATTTACCTTAAGTGCAGTTTTCACTAACACAGTTGACTCGACCATTATAGACGGCGATAAACCTTATCACCTATCACGTTAGTCTAACAAAACACTCTTGCGATGGATCTAACTCTGACTACCCCATTTGGGATATAGTAATGAGCTTATGTTATGGAAATACATGTGTGTATATGTTCATAGAATCTCTGAAACACTATCTATTCTAATCATTTGTTATTGATATGACCCATGCATTTTACTCAGAAACTCAAATACTATAGAAATTAAAACAGTTAAGTTAGTATTTCCTGATATAGTGAGTGAGTGAGTGAGTGAGAGATCTCTCCGACCGATTTCGGCCATGGCGACCACTTCGACTCCTAGTCGGCACCACGCTGATGCGCCCGAAGATGGCTTATGTAGCCTATCTTTACAGTGAACTCCCGCGCACAGTGAGGGCACGTGAGCACACCGTTTTCTTAGGTATCATACATAATAGATTTGTATTTTAAATGATTTCTAGAAATCAGTCGTTATCAGTAAGATGGGTACGTAGGCACTTACACTGAGAGAGAGAGAGAGAGAGAGAGAGAAATAATATATTTATTCAAACAAGGCATACTCATCCCACCCGCTATCTATCTCTCTATCTCCCTCGCATGTTATCTTGTTTTCCCCTTTTTTTGAGTCGATTTATTTCAAATTTGCCGCATATGGGATTCACTACTCGGCGGGACAAATGAGGAGCGCTGAGGGGTCTTACCCGGTACAAAATTCAAGACAACAGGGGGGCTTCCGGCTAAGACGAAGCCGATTCAGATTGGAGCAAATCGAACATCGATTTGATTCTGTCGTACCGCGTAAGCAGCCAAAATGGCGATCCCCGATTCGTGACGTCACACGAAGTTCGGCAAGCCGATTGAACGAATGATTTCAGTACTTTTGACACCGGCTAAAAAATCGAAGTTCGGCGTCCAGGTTTGAGGGTGTGGGCTCAGTGCCTAGTCTGAGAGGATTTGCAAGAAATAATCGACTCTAGTGGGCGGATAGCGATAAGCGCTGAGGTATATCGAATATCAAATTCTCATAACTCTACGTAGGTACAATCAAAGAGCAAAAGTGCAGTCATTGAGCCCAGAAAATTATTTGTAAACAGTGGTGAAATTATGAACCATTAGTTGTCATAATTATAAAATTTATGCTTTTGTAGGTGTTTTTCCCGCGACCTTCACCAGATCGTCGGTCCACCTTGTAGCGGGCCTACCCACTGAGCGTCGTCCGACACGTGGTCGCCACTGCAGAACCTTTCCGCCCCATCGGCCATCGGTTCTCGGTTAGGTCGCGGGAAGCCGCTGGATGCGGGCAGCGCAGGACCGATCGTCGTGGAGATCCTTGGGGGAGGCCTATGCCCAGCAGTGGGCGTCATACGGCTGATGATGATGAGGTGTTTTTGGTCTATTACAGAAATAACATGTAACCAGCAGGTCTTAAATGCAAACAGTTAATTTATCACTTTGCAAGAAACTGATTGGACTTTTGCATCTTATCGTACTTTTGTAACTAACTATACATGTAGTTTTTCGAACCCGATAAACTTTAAGGGTGGATTCTACGAGTAATTTCACCGAGAAAATACCCCCCCTGTAGTGGGGTGAAATCTCAATAAGATTTTTGCTGTTTTTTTTACAAAAAAAGATGAGATTAGGTGCTTTTAACTATTTTATGTACCTTTTTAGCAGTTGTGGATATTTTTATTCGATAGAGACGACTTTTTGCAGTCAAAAGCATTTTATTTCATGTCCGTAAGGCCTTCTAAAATCTAAAATTTTAAAATGGCCGCCATTTTTTATGAAGAAGAAAAATCTAAAATTTTTAAATGGCCGCCATTTTTCAAATATTGAGATTTGTGGGGTCAAATATGTAATATGGGGGTGTTTTCTCGATGAAATTACTAGTAGAATCCACCCTTAAAGTTGTCGGGTCCGGAAAACTACACACTGTATGTATAAAAATAATAATAGTAGAAAGTACCTTCTTAAACTGTATTTTTTTTCTCCCTCCAGGGTTGCGTCAGCTGATGCAGACGAGCTACGTAGAGGTCCGTCGCGAGTTCTCCTGCTGCGACCACCACTTCACAGTGGCTGCGCCGGAGTGTGGGCACTTCCTCGTTGCCAAGGGCCTCACCACCAAACATGTCCGCGACACTCAGGACCAAGTGGTAAGACAATGGCCCCGATTCCTGCAGACAACTCCTAATATTATTTTAAATTATACCCATCACATTCTTATCCACCGAAAAGGAAAGGGACGGGTGATTAAGAACTGTTTTTTTATCTATATTTTATTCGCCCGGGTTTAATTGTTTTTGCTGATATGCAACCCGTTTGTCGCGGGTTATTGGCCAATATAAAATATTGAGAGAGTTTTTTTAAATTTCTACCTAAAATTGTATGTTCCATAAATGTTATGCCTGTCGTTTACCCGTCCCTTTCCTTTTCCGCGGATAAAAAAATGACAGATATATCTTAAAATAAACTTAGATGGTGTGTACAGGAATCAACACCAATATAATTGTTATATTATTAACTAATCTAATGTGGTGGAACCTTTTAAAACACATAACAAGCTAACTACTATATACCAATTGAGTTAGTCTCCATACCCCCTCTTTGAGGTTGATTGAGGGGAGGCCTGTGCCCAGCAGTGGGACCTATATAGGCTTTTTATGCATTGTCACCCTTTTATCTCCAGGTGATGATGTTTCGCAACCCCCAGCGTTTCTGCGAGCTACCATCTATGGAAGTGTACGTGGGGCAGTCACCAGCTCTCACCATCAAGTATAAAGGGGGATTCAGCCGCTCCTTATGGATAGACGACGAATATGAACAGCATGTGCTCAAGATAAAACAACCTTACAGCTTTTTTGGAACTGCTGATTATAATGTGAGGTCATAATACAGGGTGTTAGTGACATCGTAACGAAAACTTTGGGGAAAGATTCACAGAACACGATTCTAAGTTGATATCAAGTAGATTTTTTCGTCGCAAATGTATAGAACTGAAAATAATTTTAAAAAATACTAAAATTACAAAAAAATAATATTCTTATTTTCAAATTTTAGTCTTGATGGTTTAATTCCTAAAAAAAACGTTTGCGAATTGGTGAAAAGCTGATTAATTAAAACACATAATAACGGGTTCTTACCGCGTTTAAAATAGGGACAGGGATAGGGTCAGTCATCCCGTGATCATGGCACTTGCAACAGTGTCGAAATATCGGGAGTCTCATATCCCTATTTTACCCGTTATTATGTGTTTTAATTATGATAGTAACCGCGTAAACTTAAAAAAATGAAAAGCTGTTTTCCAAACAGTTTTTACCATAACTGTACTATACAAAAAAAATCATCAAGTCACTCGCCGTAGCGGAAATCGCCGTTCGGGGAGTCACTGGTGCTAATTCCTGTAAATACCATCTAATTTTATTTTAAGTTATATCTGTCATTTTCTTATCCGCCGAAAAGGAAAGGGACGGGTAATCGACAAGCATAAAATTTATGGAACACACGTCAATTTTAAGCACAAATCTAAACCAACCGTCTAAAAATTTTACGTCGGCAATAACCCGACAAAGTTAAGTAGACAGCACGTCAAACGGATTGCATACCAGCGACGTACCTTTTGATTCGCCCGGGTTATTCATTCATTTACTCATTCTTCCTAAAATTAAGAGCTGTGAATCATCCGTCCCTTTCCTTTTCGACGGATATGAAAATGACGGATATAACTTAAAATAAAATTAGGCGGTGTCTGCAGGAATCGGGGCCACTGTCAACGCAATAATAATGGTGCGGAGAGTTACTGTAAGCGCAGTGTTACTCATTATTCTATGGTATTATTATAATAGTTATTGTCCGTTTCAGGTGCTTGGCACGAATGACGCGCAGGTGGGGGTGATCAAGAGGGACTGGACGGAGTACGACGTGCAATTCCCAAAGGACCTGGACGTGCGGTACAAGGGGGCACTCATAGCTGCCTGCGTGTTCATTGTTAGTATTCTACTGTTTATTTAAGCGTGAGCCGTGGGAGCCCAGTTCGTAGAACGCTTGCCTCTCACCATGAGGTCGCAGGTTCGAATCCAGCACAGGCCTAAACCAATGATTGTCGAATTTGTTTTCGAATTCATGTTCGGATCATAAATAAATATCACGTGTTCACATTCCCGAGACATGAATTTTAGGAGGTATGTGACCTAACCTGTATTGGAAATGTTTTCCATTCCCGGGTTGGAAGGTCAGACAGGCAGTCGCTTCTGTAAAAAACCGGATCTGCCAAATTTTCATCATCTCCCGATGATGAAAAACGTTTATCTCGTACACATTTCGTTAACAACATTAGTTACTTTACCTAATAATATAATAAAAAATATAAATTTACATGGGTGCCCAGTGGCATAGAATAAGGAATAATTCTACGTGCAATAGGTAATAATCAAGTGACGATAGACGCACAATCGGCAACACGGATTTTCAACCCTCACCCAATACACCAAAAAACACAACACCCAACAAAACAACCAAAACACCCAATCCAAACGGATTATCGGTTTTAACGGACAAATTACAGGGACGGAATCGCGGGCGGAAGGTTGGTAGCTTCTTCTCTCTGGGTTGTAAGACCAATGACCAACCTTATCGACCCTGGTGTCAAGGTTACTATTGAACCCCCATAGGCCCCTAACATGGAGCATGTAACGACAACAGCAGACTGCTTAATGTTCCCTTAAAAGTGTTAACTTTATGTCATCATCATCAGCCCATTAACGTCCCCACTGCTGGGGCACGGGCCCTATGGATGGATAGGGAGATCGGGCCTTAAACCATCACGCGGGCCCAGAGCGGATTGATGGTTATTAACGACTGCTAATGCAACCGGGACCAACAGCTTAACGTGCCTTCCGAAGCACGGAGCAGCTCGAGATGAAAACTTTTTTTGTAGTCACCCATCCTATGACCGGCCTTTGCGAAAGTTGCTTAACTTCAACAATTGCAGACCGAGCGCGTTTACCGCTGCGCCACCGACCTCCTCACCTATGTTAACTTTATGTACTTACACATTTATTTATTTTTTGTTACAGTCTATAGAAAGCCAGAGACGTCGCCATTGAAATAAGATCAAGTAGGATAAAAACAAATTAGTCCTATCTTGAAAATATAAACTTACTTTTTTAAATATAATTATTTTTTATATTATACGGAGTGTTAGTGATGTCGTAACGAATACTGAGGGGGATAATGTAGACCATGATTCTGAGTTAATATCAAGTGGAATTTTTCGTCGCAAAATTCATGTTGTTCTGTGTTTTTATTATTATTTTCAATTCTATATATTTTTCCTTTTTTTAGTCTATATTTTTGTGACGGAAAAATCCACATGATATTAACTCAGAATAACGAGCTGAATCGTCCCCCTCAGTATTCGTTACGATGTCACTTACACCCCGTACAAGTACGTATAGATGTTAGTGGCACCGTAACGAATACTGAGGGGCATGATTCAGACCATGATTCTGAGATGATATAATATGGAGTTTCGTGTCGGAAAATTAATGAAAATTTTAGTGTGTTTTTAAATTATTTTCAATCCCATACTCTTGCGTCGGTAAATTCCACTTGATATCAACTCAGAATCATAGCCCAAATCATCTCTCAAAATTTTCGTTACGATGTCACTAACACCCTGTATAAGGCTTTGGGTTACTTTATACTGTGCCCAGCACGTTGATGCCTCGTTTGACAAGACTATACGCAAGTACGTACTATATAATGTACTTATATGTATAAAATGTTGATGAATAATGCCTTTTTAAGCCAGTGACTGTACTTACGCATTTATTATAAGACATTTTTGTTACCTGTATATTTTTAACCCATTTGGGATGTAAAATAAAGTTATATTTTATAAATATTTTTATTGTAATTAGATTGTAAGCTACGAGTATACTCACATAATAAAACAAATATATTTCAATTGATTTATCATTTTATTTTAATTATTTTAGCCACTTAAAATTATTATTAAACTATATACTGGAGAAAATGGAGAAAGCTAAGTTCTCTCATCCGGTACAAAATTTAAGGAGGCTGCCGATTTGGGCACGAACCGCTGAGAAGATAAGAAGATGAGAAGAGAAGAAGTAGTGTTTGTGGTAGAATTAAAGTGTTTACCTACTTACAAATGGGAGTTCCCAGTATCCAAAGTATCTTTTAAGTATCTTTTTTTTTGCCCGGTCAGGTTAGTTATACTTAGTGATGGAAAAAGTAATATCGTCGGCCAGTAATGAGATTTTGTTCCATTTACATATTTATTTACAACACAACTTTACAAATTCATTCCTGGTACAAATTGAGAAAAAAAAATTGACTAGGTACATATTTTACCTGTAGTGACACTAATGTGTCTATTGTGATTTACGATGACGCTTACGTCCTACTAGGTTTTCTATAATATATAAAGCGACGATGTCCAATACCAGTGGTTCTTAACCTGGGAGTAATTACCCCCTCAGGGGTATAATGGATTTTCCTGGGGGGGTAACACGGGATGGCACTGAATAGTATTATAACTCTTCAGCATCAATTTAAGAGCCACACTCTTGTCGGTGTATCATTTTCCATTCCAGTCTATCAAAGGCCAATTCCAACAATTATAACTACTTGTTTTTAATTTTATTTTTAATTTTCCGAAAAGTTAACTCCGAGATTTATATAAGTATTACTTTACTGTACTAGTTACCCAAACGTGCATTTTTTAAATTACATAATAATAAACATATATGCGTTCGAATTTGTGTAGTTTTAATTATTTTAAATTAGGGGTAAACTTAATTTCCATACTTGTTCACAGGGGTAGTGACATTAAAAACGTTAGGAACCACTGTCCTATACTATCGCTTGTCAATATTTAATATTCAATAATCATCAATTAATTTAATAATTAATTATAATTCATCCCCCTAGCATTGTCCGCTTACCTAACCTGAAGATTTGACACGTCCGGATTTTTTAAAGAAGAGACTGCCTGTACTCGTATCACCCCGTGAAGGGAAAACCAGCCCAATACAGGCGTAATCAATTATAATGATTAAAATAATATAAATAGGTGCGTCTTTTTCTATCCCGCTGTCATATGCCATGCATAGTGCAACGCAAAAAGTATAACTCGTTTTAAAACTATTAACAAACTAACTATAACTTGACCATATGACCATGACTTTATTATGACGCGTCATCACATACGAGGGGAGGTCAAAAAGTTCGCGGAATGGAGGGGTTGGAGGGGGTTGGTTTGCTCGTACAGGTAGCCGCTAGTTGCACACCTCATTAACAGTATATGTACCAAGTTTGAAGCAAATCGGGTCATTAACGTTTGAACTATCGACCAGCAAACAAGTGAATCGGGAAGAACTCAGCGAATATGGAGAAAATTGAACACCGCGCCGTCATTAAGTTCCTCACCAAGCAAGGAAAATCCGCTCAGACGATTTTTCAAGAGCTGTTAGCAGTTTACGCGGACTCTGCCCCTGGTAAAACCATGGTTTACAAGTGGCATAGTCTTTTCAAGCAAGGAAGAGAGTCGATTGAAGATGACCCCCGCTCCGGACGGCCCATTGAGGCCACCACACCGGAAATCATCGAAAAAGTAGAGAAACTTGTATTAGAAGATACCCGCTTGAAGAAGAAGCAGCTTGCAGCAATGGTCGGTGTATCCGAAACAAGTATTTTAAATATCCTACATCAACATCTTGGGATGACTAAGGTCAGCGCAAGATGGGTTCCAAGAATGCTCACGCCACTTCAAAAAAGCGAGCGTGTCGAGTGTTCTCGCCAGTTTTTAGAGCTCTGTGGAGAGAATAAGGAAGAAGTTATGGCCCGGATTGTTACTGGAGATGAAACCTGGGTTCACCACTATGAACCTGAGTCGAAGCAAGAGTCGATGCAGTGGCATAAAAAAGGCACACCTCCTCCAAAGAAGTTTAAGGTGTCACAATCGGCCGGAAAGATCATGGTCACTATTTTTTGGGATACAGAAGGTATTTTGCTGATTGATTATAAAGATCGTGGTGTGACTATAACGGGACATTACTACGCTTCTTTACTGGATAGATTGAAAGAGGCTATCAAGGAAAAAAGAAGAGGAAAGCTGTCAAGAGGTGTGCTCCTTTTGCACGACAACGCACCCGTCCACACGTGCCATGTTGCGACGGCTGCCATTCACCGATGCGGGTTCGAAAAATTAAACCACCCGCCTTACAGTCCAGACTTGGCCCCCAGCGATTATTATTTGTTCCCAAAAATGAAAAAGGAACTGCGTGGACGAAAATTTGGCGATGATGAAGAAGTCAAGTCTGCAATTTCGGCCTATTTTGACAGCAAAGAGAAATCTTTTTTTTATGATGGAATAAACAAATTATTTGATAGATCCGGAAAATGTGTTAAGGTTAAGGGAGAATATATTGAAAAGGAAAAATAGTTTCGTGTTTAATTTCGACCCCCTTCCCCCTCATTCCGCGAACTTTTTGACCTCCCCTCGTAATAAGTCAATTCATTCGGTTCAGTCTCGCGCGGCAGCTAGGCGCACGCGCAGGCGGTTTGTGTAGAGCGATTACAGTAAAATATATTCTTTATGACAACTGTGTTTTTGTTTATCTTAGTGTTTATATAAATAAACCTTTTACAATCATGACTTCGGAGTATTTAGGTGAGTGAATTACTAATTTGGGGGCAAATTACTTTTTGTAGAGACGATACCAAAGGTAAATTGTTAAATAATGTGATTTAAATATGAGTAAACAAAATGCTTTGTGTTGTTAGTCGGTGAGGTGGCTTAGAAAGACCATCCTGCGTTGAATGTACCTACATTTGTCTACCCCTTTGGGATATAGTCGTGAGTTTATGTTTTGTGTTAATAAATATGAGTAAGTAAGCAGATACATTTTTGCCTTTTGGAAAAACCAAAAGGAGATCTCAGTCTTGGATTGTCGCTCCGTTGTTTTCCTTAAAACCGGTTTTTTATTAAAATTGCAGCTAGTCATATTGACGGCTTGTCCATATAGTATCGTAATTACTATATACATAATATCGTTATATACCTCCATATAATTATTTATCATCATCATCATCACCAGCCCACTAACGTCCCCACTGCTGGGGCACGGGCCTTCCCTATGGATGGATAGGGAGATCGGGCCTTAAACCGCCACGCGGGCCCAGTGCGGATTGGTGGTTATTAACGACTGCTAATGCAACCGGGACCAACGGCTTAACGTGCCTTCCGAAGCACGGAGGATCTCGAGATGAAAACTTTTTTTTTGTGGTCACCCATCCTATGACCGGCCTTTGCGAATGTTGCGTAACTTCAACAATCGCAGACCGAGCGCGTTTACCGCTGCGCCACCGAGCTCCTCCATATAATATTAGTTGTTTACTATATTGTGAGAAGCGATGCATAATAGAAGAATCCGTGATAGCTCTGTTCAAAGAACGCGTGAGTTACATCGTTGTGTCATTGGTTCGAATCCCGGCTTGTGCTCTAAATCTCTTATGAGTTTTAATTCTGTGTGATCTGTGCCAACAGCACAGCCTCCGTGGTCTAGTGGTAAGAGCGTTAGGCTCACGATCTGGAAGTCCGGGTTCGATTCCCGATGGGGACATTGTCGAAATCACTTTGTGAGACTGTCCTTTGTTTGGTAAGGACTTTTCAGGCTTGAATCACCTGATTGTCCAAAAAAGTAAGTTGATTCCGTGCTTCGGAGGGCACGTTAAGCCGTTGGTCCCGGCTATTAGCCGTAAAAACACCTCCACCAACCCGCAGTGGAGCAGCGTGGTGGAGTATGCTCCATACCCTCTCCGGTTGATTGAGAGGAGGCCTGTGCCTAGCAGTGGGACGTATATAGGCTATTTATGTATGTATGTATGTATGATCTGTGCCCCGTGAATGGCATAATAGGCTCGCGCCCTACAAGGGACTTAAATAGCTGGCCTATACACCTCTGCCTAGCCTTTTTTGGACACAGGCGTGATGCTATGAGGTAGTTTCGCCGCATAAAAGCATTGTTATTATTTTATGTATGTTTATGATGATGGTGATAAAGAATTTAATTGAATTGGTGGAGTAATCGCCATTCCTCTCTTCTTCCCGCCAAATCCTTCACCTCCTGATACGGCACGACCTGCACCTTCTTTTTTCACCGACAAGAGCGCAGCTCTTAAACAAAGAGAGAGAGATGATGATGGTATGGTTCCAGGGTTGCGAATGCTGATGGACACAGACTTCGTGAAGGTGAAACGGGAGTTCTCATTCCTCCACCAGAAGTTTGCCGTGTCTACCCCGCAGTGCGGCGTCTTCCTCACGTGCACGGGTGTCATGAAGAAGAAGTTTAAGGATGCTAATGAGCAAGAGGTTAGTTGATTTTCGTTTTATAGCACTAACCGGTGCCCAGGGAAACTGCGCACTCGAACTAACTGGATTCGAACTGGGTCTGGGATTGTCCAAAAAGTAAGATGATCCGTACTTCGGAAGGCACGTTAAGCCGTTGATTGGTTGTTGGACTTACTTAAGTAGTCGTTACATGAGCGATATCAGGGGCCTTTGGCGGCTCAATAGTAACCCTGACACCAGGGTTGACGAGGTTGGTAATTCACCTTACAACCCACACGATAGAAGAAGAGGGAAACAGCAAAAGGCGTCGGCTTAATGACGATAGATCGAAAGAATTTCGCATGGACAGGAGGAGAAGGAGGTGGTGTAGTGGTTAAAACATGCGTCCCGGCTTGACAAGAGCTGTGGGTTCAAGTCCCATCAGAGTCAGATTTTTTTTCGCTTTAAATTTTCTCTTTAAGAAGTTAGTTGTGAATAAGGCCTAGAGATGCACCGACAAGATGCCGATTAGCCGGAAAATATTTGTTTCAAAATGTAAAAAATACTTGAAATGAAAATCAGTTAATAATTATTAAACTAGACCAATTTAAGATAAGATAAGAATAAATACATAAAAAAATTATCAAATTTGAAAATTAGACACGGAAACTCGACTACGGAAAATTCATGCTCTGAAAAGTATAAAAATCTCTGAAAATCTTCCCCATAGTGATGTTTAGGAGCCGCTGGACCACGAAGGCCGTATAGCTATCAAATTTTGTACCGGATGACCCTCAGCGCTTCCCATGTCGTGGACTTTGCAAACTGACGTGGCTGACTTTGCATCTGCATATTTTTGCTAAAATAATTTGTCTTATTGACAATTGCAAAAAATGTAAATCAGATTCAACAAAAAATTCTGATACGTCAGTTAGCGACGTCAGCGATAATTTGTCCGGCTCGGTCTGGCAATGCCTTAAGCGGCAAATCTACAATGAACACGTCAAACAATGTGCACTCCAGAACGTTGCACACGATCCATAAATGCAACTCACACACGGCTACGTCAATTAAACAATACACAATTCAATTGTGGGATATAGAAATAAAACGGGATATTTTTACCGACTTCAAAAAGGAGGAAGTTCTCAATTCGACCGTATATATTTTTTTTGTTTGTTCGGGGATAACTTCGTCGTGTATGAACCGATTTTTGATCGAAAGTAGATATTCCCAAGGTGGTCCCATGTAGCATTTACTTGGCACCGAGTTCAGAATTATATAATTAATTAACTAATTAAAAATACGTACTTATTACTTTGTGAGAAGTTATAAGTACGTACGTACGTAGTTGTAAGTATTTAGTTGTTATTGCTTTTTAGTTTTGCGATTGAAGTCGGTTCTTTTTGTTAATTTTTTTTAATATTTTTACTCCTATTTTAATTAATTTTAACAAAACAAAAAAAACTTCTTCCCTTATGCTCAAACCCTGACCGACCTCCCACCATAGACTCCTATTCTTACTTTTTAAAACTGTATTCGTCCCATTCATTAATTAACCATACTCCATTCATACCATAAACAATCAAATTCCCATTCATTATCCTTTCATAGTATTCTCATTTTCCTACAGCTCGGCTATTCTACTTTCAGTCTGACCTCAGACTTCCATTCTTAACTCACTTTCACCCTCAACACAATATATTCGTATACTTAGAAATTATTATGTGACCATTACATGCTTTATCAAATACTTATTAATACACTCTACATGATATACAAAAATAAAGTCGGATCAAGTGTTTACCTGTTGACTGCACGTGGTAGGCTGCGAACATATTCCTAACATATTATACATCAATGCGACACACGTTCATAAAGTATGATTCCGCTAACGTCATCGGAACTCCTTACTTACCTAGGTAATTATATACGTGTTGTTTGTCTATTTTACGAGCCCCTGAAATCTGACCTTTCAACACGGTGTGAAAATCATACGGGTTAGGTTAAAAGGACTACCCCGACTACCCACATACAGAGTGTTAGCGACACCGTACCGAAAATTAAGGGGGATTCAACTCATGATTCTGAGTCGATATCAAGTGGAATTTCCTCTTGGAAAATACACGAATAGTGCTTTTTTTATTATTTTGAATTCCATACTTTTACGACGGAAAATTAGCAGAATCATCTGTTAAAATGTGGGTGGATTATTTCACCACTCGTAGACTGTAGTAAAGAAACGCTGATTGTTTTGCCACTTCGTATATAATTCACTTTAAGTAGGTAATTACAAAGGTTACAAACATATCCGACAATAAGAGATAGATCGATGAATATAAAATTCATTATAAAAGTAAAGAATTAATATTTTTTCATAGCCTTTTTTTAAGGTATTTTTATGTTGCAATTGTCAAAATCATCCCTCTCAATATTCGGTACGGGACAACGTAGTGACAACTGACAACACCCTGTGTATATTTCAGTACCTTCGGAAGCACGGAATCATCTTACTTTTGATAGAACCTAGAACTACAGTCTATTATAAAAATTGACATTCTATGTATGTGAAAACATATAACGCCATTCCGTCCCATATTAAAGAGCTACCCCATCTAAAGTTTCGATCCCAACTCAAAAACTGGTTAAAGGGAAAGCAGTTTTATAGCTTAAGTTTTTTTTTTCTTTTTTTATATATAGATAAGTATTCTTGTAATTAATTTTCAGTACTTTATGTCAATATTTTTATATGTCACAACATGACTAAATGTCCTGAGCGCTATAAGCTTCACTTCCATCGATATAGGTACCTACCACATTTATGACAATATTTTTTTATTTCGATACTATTAGTTGACTCAGCTTGCAATGTCACTACGAGACTAAGTTCTCTCATAACGACCTCCGTGGGCCAGTGGTTGAGCGTTGGGCTCACGATCCGGAGGTCCCGGGTTCGAATCCCGGTGGGGATATATCACAAAAATCACTTTGTGATCCCTAGTTTGGTTAGGACATTACAGGCTGATCACCTGATTGTCCAAAAAGTAAGATGATCCGTGCTTCGGAAGGCACGTTAAGCCGTTGGTCCCGGTTACTACTTACTGATGTAAGTGAGTAGTCGTTACATGAGCCATGTCAGGGGCCTTTGGCGGCTCAATAATAACCCTGACGCCAGGGTTGATGAGGTTGGTAATTCACCTCACAACCCACACGATAGAAGAAGAAGTTCTCTCATCACTTGGATTTCCTATTAATCACACTGTCATTTCCCCAGGTGATGGTGTTACGTCAGCCCACGTTCAGCGCAGTGTGGAAGATGGAGGTGCACGTGGCGCACTGCCCACCGCTGCACATCAAGCCCAGGGGTGGGCTCAGCCGGTCCATATGGATCAACGACCACAACAAACAGCACGTCCTCAAGCTGAAACCTTCCAGCAGCTTCTTTAAAAGCGGCGAATACAGTGTAAGATTAAAGTCCTACAAACATTTTTTTTAAGACACTGTAACATTACAAAAGATACACTCTGCCTCCTAAACTGGGTTTATCTGTATCTTAGGAAGCAGTGTTCGGCTATGATAGTCATGTTGTAGGTAAGGTGCAAAATGTAACCAGAAATACCAGGGTGTGTGGGTGTGTGTATGTGGGTGCGAACGTGCGTGCGTGCGTGTGCGTGTGTGTGTGTGTGTGTGTGTGTGTGTGTGCGCGCGTGTGTCTGTGTGTGTGTGAATTAAACTATAATTCAAATTCAAAAATATCTTTACACTGTAGGTAAAATAGTTACACTTTTAATCGTCAATGTTTACATAACAAACTTCTCAGCCGCCTACTACTACAGCTACTCACAACCTGTATTATACTAATTAAATGAAATAAGTGTGCACTACTAATAAGTAGTATTATACTGTTAAAGGCCGAGGAAAAGAATCTGCAAGAAAAGCCTCGGTATACTTACATAAGTCATCATCAGCCCATTAACGTCCCCACTGCTGGGGCACGGGCCTTCCCTATGAATGGATAGGCAGATCGGGCCTTAAACCATCATTCATTAACGACTGCTAATGCAGTCGGGACCAACGGCTTAACGTCCCTTCCGAAGCACGGAGGAGCTCGAGATGAAAACTTTTTTTTTTTGGTCACTCATTTATGACTGGCCTTTGCGAAAGTTGCTTAACTTCAACAATCGCAGACCGAGCGCGTTTACCGCTGCGCCACCGAGCTACTTAGGTACATAATAGTATTATGTATTATTCTGTCCGGTTAATGGAAATAGGCTCGCCCGCTATTACATAGCTGGCGAGGATTTGGTGTACATATTACTGTCTACACTCCAATGCCTACCCCTTAAAAGATTTAGATCCCTCCCCCTCCCCCCCTCTGCCCCTTCGTGATGTTATGTTTATGTTTAACAGATATTAGGAGCCAACGAGCAGCCAGTGGGGACGATAGAACGGAACTGGAAGTTATCATATAAGATGAGCTTTCCACGGGACCTGGATGTCCGGTACAAGTGTGCCCTCATAGCTGCCTGCATATTCATCGTGAGTACACACCTTATTTGCAAGCAAGAAAGAAATAACGCAAAATATGTTTATTATTCGAGGATGCAAATGGAATTGCTTAGTGGCTGGCTTAACATGCGGGACCCCGCTGGGAAATAGGCATGAGTTATTGAAGAACGCCACAGAAACAATATAATAAAGCACGCAACACAAGCACGCATGCACGCACACTTACAGGCACACGCACTCGCACGTACACGCATATGCTCACGCACACGCATATGCTCACGCACAAGCATATGCTCACACACACGCCTACACATACACACATTAACATTTAAACTACAGCAACTTACACAGACGAATAAGGACAAATAGATGAAATTTAACTAAGTACTTACCTATGTATTTTTTTTCAGGATGAACAAAGTGTAAGTAACAACGACTAAAAAATATGAAGAACAAGTATCGTGGACACGGCAAGAATAATTAAATTGTTAAAAAATATTTAATGTTATTTTCCTGAAAGGAATATCCATTTATTTTAAAAAACACTTAATAATTTATACAATTTGTCGCTTAAAATTACGAATAAATAAAACATTTAAAATTATAACACAAACTATGACAAAAAAAACTTTTAAAATACCACGCTTAAGCCAAATATGAAAAAAATAAATAAGTAATGAAAGGGTGACTATATTTTATAAATAAGTACTACTTAAATACATATTTTTTTTATAATGATAAGTAATAACTATTCGATATAAATAAATATTTTTAAGCATATTATGAAATAATTATTTTCATTTAATCCTACGTAAAAAATTCTAACCAACCAGACGCGTTGCGTCGTCGCAGTGCCGGTTTGTCTCACAACGCATTTCGTATCGTGTGGCCTAGCTTTATAAAACTGGGTAGGTATGGTCACGATCATTAATAAGTAAGTACTTATACACTTTGGTACCATGTCACATTAACTTTTTTGACAAATTGAACTGTAAGTCTCACTAAATGTCAAATATGTTAGGGCGACAGAGTCCTAAAGTGACTACATTATATTGCTCCATGACTGTACATATGCTACCCGAGGCTACTGATACCACACCCCGGACACTTCATACAAACAACCTCGTTTTACACAGACACTACACAACACGTGCTGTTTTATCAACACGTGCAACTTGTGTGTGACGTGACGTCTGAGGGCTGCCAATTACAATACCTAATTTAACCGTTACTTAGGTAGGTAGTACTTACGAAATATGTTTTTATAATAATCAATTAATATGTATTTAGTTATTTACCAAACAAATCACTTTCCTTCCACCGACTGTAATTGGAATACCATTGTATTTAAGTCTATAAATTATGTAATACAAACTGGATTAAAAAAAAAAAAGAAAGGAAAACATGAAACAGTAGGACTAGGGCCCTGTGCTGGGAGGTTTTCTGGCCACGTCTTTCCCTCAGCGTTACAGATTCCGATGTGGTAGTAGTTTTACAGCTAGTTACATAATATGTAATTTAATTTTGTTTGACGTTCAAAAAGCGCTAACTTTGTAAGCCAATTTTGAAAAATAAATATTTTTGAATTTTTTTTTTTGAATCACGGACCAGAAATTTTGAACAATGAAGGTTCATAATTTGAAAAAATAGGCTCAAAAAAAACACTGAACTAATAATTGCATTCACATTTTTTGTACATTAAGCACTTAACCGGTTCAATAGGTTTAGGTTCTAGGGTAAATAGGTAGGTCTTACGTTCAATTTTATTGAAAATTATTAGCATGTTTTGATGAACAATCGCCATGAAAAATAAATATTAATAGGCGCCGCGCAGGCGTAAGATCAAATATTCGAATCAGACGTAAGAAAAGCGGCGTCCAATTTCAAAATTCGAACATATAAACTAAATTAATAAAACATCAAAACGACGGTCCGCGCCTTCACGATTCAAGTCTAAACCTAGCTCAGACGCTGGTAGGGGGCGGAGAGTTGCCATTGCCATTCTATACGTAGTATTATTACTTATTCTATGCTGATGCTGCAATTTGATCCTGTTCTAAGAACCCGATATCGGACCCTCTGGGGGTTTACCAGCGCCGCAAGAGCATATCGCAGTCTTCTAACACACACTCGTCGTGTCAGTATTTCTTTTTACTTTATCGAAAAGTGAAGTGAAGTGGGTATTACTTATCTTAAAATTACCTAGAGGCAAGTAATTGGGTAGTTTTCTAGGTCAAAGATAAATTAAGAAATATAAATATTATCGGCATGTGACGATGCACAGCATCTGTGAGAGTGCGTCATTGTACTTCCCTTGTATTTCCTGCTATCGGTTGACGTTTTGTTGATGTCAGCGCCATCTAGTGAAAATAAAGTGTAAAAGTCACAGGAGGCCGTTGGCGGCAAATCAACTTTCATAGCGTCGTGACTTCTCAAGTGTATAACATCTATTTTTCGAAATTTGAATTTTATTTTCGCATTTTAAGTTCAAATTGTGTAGTTTTTGTAACATTTACGCGTAGTAAGTGTAAAGAACGTTATAATCGTGCAGTGATAGTGGATTATGGGTGATAGTGACCAAGATAAGGCGGATAATTTATCCGCCTCAGAAGGTAGCCGCAACGAAATGTCGCGGTCACGGCCGCTTAGCGCCGGCTCTGGCGCCTCTAAGCGCCGCCGGTCCTCAAGCAGCAATTCTGAATCATCTTCATCCGATTCCTCGGGTGGTGAGGTAAAACGGAGGAGGCGCGGTGAGTCCGATATCGATTTTCATGACTTAGTGAACAAAGTGAATCTGTTAACTAGCGTGTTGTTACAAACACCCTCTTTACAATCCAGTGTAAATGTTCCGTGTTCTAAAACCTTACCGGCACCCAATGCAACGCGTGAGTTGGCTTTGGGGCCAAACCCTGACTTTTGTTTACAACGTCCTATTGTTGCTGACAATACTACCGTGGTCGAACCGCGGCATTTAAGCCTAAGTCACATAAGTACGGCCCTAAAAGCCCCTTTAGTGCCTCCAGCTGACCCTGTTCATCTAAGACGGTTGGAAGTATTGCAAAAGTTTGGTGATCCTGCTTGGAAAGATGTTCGTTATACTGAATCGTTGAAGGCTCATAATGCCTCGCCAGGTTTCGTAGACCTTGAGGTAAATGATGAACTAAGGCAATTCGCGAAGGGTAAAGACTATGTAGCAAGCTCGGAAAAAATGTTAGCTGCTATTTGCAATGGCTTATTAACTCAACGCGAGCTTCTTAATGAAAACTTACAAGAATTTATAAACTGGACAGCTTCCGCAAGCACAGTTTTATCACCAGACAACATATTCGACAAGATTTCCGAATTATTTCAACCTTCCTCAAAATTCCACAAAGTAAGTGAGGAAATTATGCAAATGGTTTGCGGGAAACGAGCTGAGTTCATTGAAAATCGCAGGGAGCGTATCCTGGGCGAAGTGGCTAATAAGAATCTACGGGAGGGTCTGCGTAAGATCCCGCCGAGTTCTAGGCACCTATTCGACGAAAACCCCTTGCAAACCTATATTCAAAATACGGGTGGTATGGATAAATGGGTACGTCCTTGGTATTACGGAGAGAAGAATACTCGCAAAATCAACTCCAACCCAGGTAATAAACAAATTAAACCAGGTCCTTCAAGGGAATCGAATAACCAGTCCTTTCGTCCACGAGGAAACGACTCGGGGAAAAATAAAACTTCTGCCCATACAGGGATCCCCAAGCAGTCGGCACAGGACCATGGAAAGCATAAGAAATTCTTTAGAAAGGACGGACAAGCCAAGAAAAACCAATCTGACAAATGACTATCATCCGCTTCAACCCAATTTTTACGGAGGCTGCCTCCGAGCGTATCGGAGGCAGTGGCAGACGGATTGGGCTCCGAAGGCTCTTCTCAAAATAGTAACGGGAATGCGTCTGCCATTTACCTCCAAACCTCTGCTTATTCATCCATCTCCTCGGGTCTGCCGTCAATTCGAAACGGCTCGTTCTCCCGACATGACACAGCAGATAAACCAACTGTTGGAACAAGGTGTTCTGGAGATTCCCGATCAACAACGGTTGGGTCCCAGTTTCATTTCAACCATGTTCTTGGCGAGAAAGAGCGACGGGTCGTTCAGGCCCATATTCAATTTAAAGCGTCTGAATCAATTCATAATACCGAAGCCTTTCAAACTAATTTCACACTTCCAAGTACCCCGATTTCTGCAGAAGAACGACTGGATGGCAAAGCTCGACCTGTCGTCAGCGTACTTTCACGTACCAATCGCGGAGAGTCATCGAAGGTTTCTTCGGCTGGTATACAGACACCAGGTTCTCCAAATGACCTGCCTGCCCTTCGGGTTGTCGTGCGCCCCGAAGAACTTTGCTGCCTTAACCAATTGGGTGGCTCAATACCTGCGGGACAAAGGCGTCCGAATTATCGTCTATTTAGACGATTTTCTGTTGGCAAATCAGTCGAGTACTCTGCTGGAAACCCATTTGAGCATAGCGATAGAAACGCTGGAAAGATTGGGGTGGACAATCAATTACCAAAAATCGATAATCAAGCCTGTTCAAGAGATAGAGTTTCTAGGATTACTTTGGGATACGAATCGAAGTCTCAAATCCCTGCCAGTAAGAAAATTGAATACAATCTTGTTAATCGCCCGCAAAGCCGTCCACAAAGGAACGTTATCGCTGAAGGAGGCGCAAGTCATCCTAGGAACTCTAAATTTTGCAAATTTTGTAATACCCAGGGGGAGACTGCACTGCCGCCAGCTCCAACGATACTGTCGGATTCTGGCCAGACAGACATCTCAGAAGCAATCGGAGATGCCAACTCAAGTAAAAGAAGACCTGGAATGGTGGATAAAAGCTCTGGAGAGCCGCCGAGTGTCGATCAGCCTGCACCCGACGTTGATTCATCATTTTCTGACAACAGATGCCGCCGACTATGGGTGGGGGGCACAAATGGACGACCAGTCAGTATCGGGCAGATGGACACCCGTACAGAGCAGATGGCATTGCAACCGAAAGGAAATGTTCGCCATCATAGCAGCGATTACACATTTCAAGATACAATTACGGAATCGTCATGTGATGGTACAGTCCGACAATCGGACAGTCGTGTCGTATATTTGCAAGGAAGGGGGGACACGGTCAACAGGTCTTCTCAAGTTGACACATCACCTGCTGAATATACTAGACCGGTGGAACATATCATTGACAGCAGAATATCTGCCCGGCAAATTCAACGACATAGCAGACAGACTGTCACGAGGGAAATTGGCAGCCGAGTGGCACCTGCTTCCACTGGCGTTGACAACAGTGTTTCACAAGCTTGGAATCCCTCAAATCGATCTATTTGCCACGGTTCAAACGAGAGTTGTGGAGAAGTATGTCTCCAAGGACTGTCGGGACACTTCAGCGGTGTTTTGCAACGCCTTCAGCCGTCGATGGGAATTCCAACTAGCGTGGGTGTTTCCGCCACCGAGTCTTATTCCTCGAGTACTCCACCACCTGAACTCAGCACAGGGAGTGTTCCTGATGGTAGCGCCAATGTGGAAGAATGCGTTCTGGTTGCCAGATCTGAGCCAGCGGGCATTGTGCAAACCGATGAGAATCCCAAATTTGGCCCAAGTGCTAATAGATCAGAGCACTGGCCTTCCTCCACCTCGAGTACAGGACATGGAATTATACGTCTGGAAGATTGGGGCTGGAGCGATGTTACCAAAGATTGGACAGAGGCAGAGAGAGCCTTATTTAAGTCCAGCTGGAGAGAATCATCATTAAAAACATATAGACCCGCATGGACACGGTGGACCAAGTGGTGTAGTGATAATAATTTTAATCACAGACATCCAACCGGTACAAGTTTATCTAGATTTTTGGCGCACTTGTGCCTAGAAGAGAGATTGGCTTATCAAACTATTTTGCTTCATAAATCAGTAGTTTTGACTTTTGGAAAAGCAGTAGACAATGAAAATCTTAATTCTAATTTTTTAGTGAAACATATGTTGAAAGCAATTTCTCTTCAGCGACCAAGAGCAGAGAAACCACCAGTCTGGGACCCAAATGATTTGGTTATCTGGCTGCAAGCAAATTCACCAGTTCATGAAACATTGTTTGAAGCTTCACGCAGGTTGGCTTGCTTATTGCTTCTCGCGTCGGGCCGACGGGTGCATGACCTGACCTTACTGAAGGTTTCCGCGGCCCACTACATTGACGCCAGCGACCATGTCATTTTGTGCCCAGCCTTTGGTTCCAAAACCGATACTGCATCATACAGACAATCAGGCTGGAAATTGTTACAACATAGTAATAAAAGTATTTGTCCCGTTTTCTGGCTAAGAAAGGTTGTGGAGCTAGGCGCACAGAGACGTTCGGCTGAGTGTAATGATGCCCTTTTCGTGACCATAAGAGGTTCTACTCAAGCAGCTTCACGTACTGTTATCGGCAATTGGATAAAAACAATGTTGAGAGATGCCGGTATATCAGCCTCGCCGGGCTCTGTACGCTCGGCTGTCGCTTCATTAAATTGGTTTGAAAATTTCTCTATAGAAGATATTCTTAGTCGTGGAAATTGGCGAAGTGAAAATACCTTTGCCAGGTATTATTGTAAACAAATCATAGGAAAAACTCAATCATCGACTAATCTTGCAGCAAATTTCGAACCTATTTAAGCCTTATAATAGGCAACTTGTTTAACTTGATTTTCTTTCTCTTAGAATACAAAATCTTGTTTTGGGTGTTGATTGTAATATGTAATAATTATATCAGCAATTTCATTTAAATTGTTTTCTTTTCACATAGCGTCGTGTCGTTATCAGTCACCAGGAGTTATAAACACGTCTCTCACAGATGCTGTGCATCGTCACATGCCGATAATAGTGCAAGTTTTACATAACAATAAAACTTGTATTATTGAGCAGAGACGATGCACAGCATCCCATTAAGGGCTCCTGGTGAGAGACTTCTATGAAAGTTGATTTGCCGCCAACGGCCTCCTGTGACTTTTACACTTTATTTTCACTAGATGGCGCTGACATCAACAAAACGTCAACCGATAGCAGGAAATACAAGGGAAGTACAATGACGCACTCTCACAGATGCTGTGCATCGTCTCTGCTCAATAATACAAGTTTTATTGTTATGTAAAACTTGCACTATTAATGTTTAATTGCGACCATGTGTTCGTACAAAATGTTGATGTGACTTAATGTAGATTGGCCGCCTATGTCATTATCTACGTGACATTATATTACATGGCTGGACATAAAAAAATATTGTGATTACAACAGATCATAATTATTATAATACCAACATGCTGATTATCACCTACTAAATAACAAAATTCTTTTGTTACTTATATTTTTTTTACTTGCAATAAGTTACCTATATATTTTGAATTTATGTTCGGATCATAGATAATTTATATCACGTGGTTTCCAGGAGTTTCGGCCAGCTAATGGCAATACCTATGCTCGCCCCCAATTACATGGGACTTAAACATAGCTGGCTAAAAGTGGGTATATTAGTATACTATGCACCATTGCCTAGGGGTGCAGGCGCGATGCTATGCTATGTTATTGTAAACAATGCCATGATGTCGCCTGTATCACATGGGTTTTTTAAATTGTGTTGTATACCTGCTGAATCTATCTTTGGGTAAGTACTTAAAGAGTTTTTTTTTTCCTTTACGTAGATGAACAAGCTGATCCCAAAAATAATACAACCGCAATTTACTTGTAGTGTGTATTTTTTACAGATGGTAAAGATTATCCGTTGGCTACTGAAAGAGTTCTAAAGGAATTCTACATGGATGATCTAATGACGGGTTGCAAATCTGTAGAAGAAGGAAGACAAATTTATACAGAACTGACAGAATTACTGAAGGACTGGTTAACTTACCGAAATAACTTGAATCAACTTACCACCTTTAGACTTCCACGATGGATCCATACTAGCGACGATGATGTTGTTCGCGAACTGCACGGATTTAGCGACGCATCTAATGATGCCTATGTTGCGGTTGTATTATTTTTGGGATCAGCTTGTTCATTGGTCCTTCGAGCCGGATTTGAACCAGCGACCTACCCAAAAAAAAAAAATAAAAAAAAAAAATGTTTTTTTTAATACACACATAAACAGCCTATACACGTCCCACTGCTGGGCACAGGCCTCCCCTCCCCTCAATAAACCGGAGGGGGAAAGGGGGAGGAGGGTATGGAGCGGTTTTTTAATAATAGTGCTAATTCCTGTAAATACCATCTAATTTTATTTTAAGTTATATCTGTCATTTTCTTATCCACCGAAAAGGAAAGGGACGGGTAATCGACAAGCATAAAATTAATAGAACACACGTCAATTTTAAGCACAAATCTAAACCAACCGTCTAAAAATTTTACATCCGTCAATAACCCGTCACAGTTAAGTAGACAGCACGTCAAACGGATTGCATACCAGCGAGGTACCTTTTGATTCGCCCGGGTTATTCATTCATTTACTCATTCTTCCTAAAATTAAGAGCTGTGAATCATCCGTCCCTTTCCTTTTCGACGGATATGAAAATGACGGATATAACTTAAAATAAAATTAGGCGGTGTCTGCAGGAATCGGGGCCATTGTTCACATAAAAAAATCCATCGTTCCCCGCCGCGCCGCATCGGCATTTATCCCATTGTGTTTCACTGCTTATCAGAAACTATAAATAACCGCCAGAGCGTTTCAAAAAACAATAGTACTTACTTAAGTAAGCTTTATCCTGCTGGTTTTCCTTGGTTTATCAAAGTTTTAGTATTTAGCCAATCAATATGCCAGTATACATTGCAGTGCCAGCCTGGGTGTAACATTGAGATATCCTAACCTACAGGATTTGTAAAAAAGAAACACATAAAGATGCAGAATCTATCTTTGGGTAAGTACTTAAAGAGTTTTTTTTTCCTTTACGTAGATGATGGATAGATAGAAAACTTCTTTCGTTTCTTCTACAAAAATCTGATGATGATGAAATCAGAATTAACGTACGAACGTAATTATCATGGATAAACTTTTTGAAGGTCAATGTAACATTTTTGAATTTAAGTACGTCATTTCGCAATGTGTTATGGCTGAGGAAAAGAAATGACAAGAAACTGCAACAGCAACACATCTTTTACAAACCAATGAGGGTATACATTACAAGTTATTTAATAACTAGAGGAACACATTCAATACCAGACATTTTTATCATTTAGGTAGTCATTAACCTTATAATGGGTGAATCTCAAAATTTCAAGTTTGGTGGCGTAATTTCATATTATTTTTTCGTGAAAAATTGGGTTCCGACGTGAAAAAGATCTAAAAGGATCCTCGGTTCCGACATGAAAAAGGATTTTTTTTAATTATATGACAGTTCGCCACCAAACTTGACACATTTTGATATTCACCCTAATAAGCTTTTTTACATAAAGTTAAAATTTATTTTCTGACAAATTTAAAATATTATCTGGTATTTTGTTGTAAAAACCCCAAAAAAGGTGAATTTAATTTACTTAATCGAGAATTTTAAATAGAAATTTTGATGATGATGATCCCGGACGCATCCGTCGACGGCGACACCCTCAGCTAGTGTTAGTGAGCTCTTGCATGGGCGCGACCGTTAGATAAAAAAAAAAACCAAATTTGGTTTTGGAAGTCCTGTTGCAAGAAGCACAATAGAGGGTCCCACTTGAGTTATAAGTGTAGTGGTAGGAAAGCTGGGGTCGAGTTTTCCAGATCTGGCGTTTGTCGTCAAGATCTTCAAGACAGACCTGTTCAAAGTTTTCTGATCCCGTTTGACAGTAGACCGCCAGTCCGATCTCTGATTATTACAAAAATCTAAAAAGACGCCCACAGTTTTGCATATGTAGATATCTCTTCTTATCGTGTGGGTTGTGAAGTGGAATACTAACCTCATCAACCCTGGTGTCAGGGTTATTATTGAGCTAAAGGCCCCTGACATGAGTCATGTAACGACTACATACATAGGAATAGGCGCAGGCATGATAATGGAATATGAAGAGAAGTGGCGCGAAGAGACCAGACTATGTATTTAAAACTATTTTTTTGTCTTAATAGTTACTTACATCTAAAAAAAATATGGTTATATTCATGTTCCTTTTTTTTCTCTCTTTTATGTATCCTGCTCAAAACAGCAATCTGTCATCATGGACATTTAGCTGTTTCTTTGTTTGGTTTCTCCTGTATTTGGTCTTTGTAGCGGTGAGAAATGATCCACTGACCCGTCTCACTTTTCAGCAGGAAATCTGTTTATTAAAGATGAAACACTGTTTCTCTTAAGGCTTGTGTAAACAATACTTCCGGACCCCGAGAACATAATTCATATTCTAATAAGAATAATTTCTAGCTGAAATCCATTTATACAATACTTTCTGAAATTCATTGGTCGACAGTTTCTTATTTATTTATTTGTTTGTACACAATAAATCAGACACAAGAAACATACAAAGAAAACAGATAGTACAGGCAAGCTTATCTCTAAACAAAGAGATTTCTTCCAGCTGACCTACGTGACAAGACTTTCAACGTATAATATTATATAGATAGACATACATACGCGTACAAAATATTTAGAAATTACTTAATTACTTATACTAATATAAAACAAAATATTAACCTAAACCTACAAACCACATTTAAATAAATTATATATTATATAATATATATTTCATAAATATATTATAAACATATTAGGTATATACTTTCTATATTGGTTTATAAATATACACACTAAATACAATATATATATATATATATACCTAAATAAATAAGTAAATGCATACAAATACTAATTACTAATTTCTTTATGTCAAAAGGTAATTTAATAAAAGCAAATTTAAAATAAGCCGGTATCCTTACTATTAAAGAGTTTTTACAACGGGAATATTGTCACTTTGGGAACATTTTCGGGAACGACACACCAATTTTGGTGATCATGTTTATTAAAATTATCTCTCCAATGCGGGTTGGTGGAGGTGTTTTTACGGCTAATAGCCGGGACCAACGACTTAACGTGCCCTCCGAAGCACGGAATCATGTTACTTTTTCGGACAATCAGGTGATTCAAGCCTGAAAAGTCCTTACCAAACAAAGGACAGTCTCACAAAGTGATTTCGACAATGTCCCCATCGGGAATCGAACCCGGACCTCCAGATCGTGAGCCTAACGCTCTAACCACTAGACCACGGAGGCTGTCATGGGATGAATAAAGGCATTTATTACAGGCTTAAGGATCATTCAAGACTCCTCATATATGGAGGTGAAGCGCCAGTTCTCTTGCTGCAGCGCGCACTACTCCATGTCTACCCCGCAAGTAGGCGTCGCTTTCATCGGCAAGGGTTTCCGGAAGATGCGTGTAAAGGACATGCAGCAGGAAGAGGTTAGTATCTATTTATTTATGGTCACCAACAGAGTTAACAACAATAAATACATTACAAGTTACTTATAAACAAGAGTAGGTAATTGTTACCCTAATTATAGGTGACAACGTCATGCAAAATTAACTACAGCAAAGATAGCTTAAATGAGAAAAAAGAAGGCTGAAGCGCATTGCACAGTTTAGGCCATTTACATTTAAAAAACAGACACATTTGTTGTTATTTAAAAAGACTATTATTACTATTATCAGACTAGTAGACTAGTCTCTTCTTCTAAAACTGCCATACCCTATCGGGCGTCGGTGACCACCACCGCACTCTTCCCTATCCTGAGCCAGTCTGGAGAGCGCGGCTGCGTCCCCATTTTCAGTCCATTTCTTAATATTATCCAGCCAATTTTTTTTATTATTTATTTATTAGACTAGTAAGTATCAGACTCATTTAAAATAAAAGACTATTTAATTATTAGTTTTTATTTTTTTGGTTTAAGAATACGCGACGTGATAAAATTATCGATCGATTCAACAAATTTTGTCGAAATCGATAAGTTGGATTTTTTCCCTAACATGCGTGTCACGTGATTTTGTTCGTATTTTGACAGTACATGACTTATTTAAAAAAATAAAAAATAAAAAGGGTTTTATTTCTGTAAATCTATAACAAACAAGTTACAGGGGCTTCCCTTAGTCAGATGACACTTGTGATGGGAATGCCTGGCTCTTCCAACGCAACCAGTACAATTTGATTTACACTATATTGTCTTAAAGTAAAACTTAGGTAAATTAAACATAATACATGTGTGTGTATGTGTGTGTCTCTCTCTCTCTCTCTCTGTGTGTGTGTGTGTGTGTGTGTGTGTGTGTGTGTGTGTGTGTGTGTGTATTTGGGTTCACATACTCGTATTAGCACCAATCGACAAAACGACGTAAATACAATGTTAGTGACGTCGTAACGAATGCTGATAGGGATGAGGATGATCCAGACCATGATTCTGAGTAAATCGTCGTCACCAGCCCATTAACGTCCCCACTTCGGGCACAGGCCTTCCCTATGGATGGATGGGAGATCGGGCCTTAAACCATCACGCGGGCCCAGTGCGGATTTGTAGTTATTAACGACTGCTAGTGCAGCCGGGACCAACGGCTTAACGTGCCATCCGAAGCACGGAGGAGCTCGGGATGAAAACTTTTTTTTGTGGTCACCCATCCTATGACCGGCCTTTGCGAAAGTTGCTTAACTTCAACAATCGCAGACCGAGCGCGTTTACCGCTGCACCACCGAGCTCCTCGATGGCGCAGCGTTAAACGCGCTCCTCTGAGTAAATATCAAGTGGAATTTATAGATACCATTTAAGACTAAAAACCGAGAGGTGGTGAGGTAAACCTAGCTCAGCCGCTGGTGGGGAGCGGAGAGTTGCCGTTTTACACGTATTAGTATTATTCTATGGTAGATACTAGGTATAATCAATAGTCTATCCAATTCAGCGCAGTCACAGATCGTATAATACGCGCAGTATAGACGGAAAACCTGTTTAATTGTTTTTTAAAGAATAATGAAGACACTACTATGACACAGGTGTTTGTAATCCGCCGCCCCATCCACTGGTGCTCGTTGCCTGAAGTATTCGTGGAGGTGGGGGATGCGCCCGCGCTGCTTCTCAAGCCCAAGGGATACCTCAGCTCTTCCTACTTCATCATCGACGAGAACGACCAGAATGTGCTGAGGATTAAGAAGCTGTCCAACTGCTTTACTGATCCTGATTATAAGGTGAGGGTGAGGTGGTATTAATTTCTAATATATGTGGGCAGGGTACATGCTTTCAAAGCCAGAGTGAACAGGCATCTTCTGGGGTAACTCGCCCCATCTTATGCCTCGTCAATGCCTTCGGGCAAGTCTGGGGTCAAGAGCAAACCCATCAAAGGTAAAAAAAAAACAAATCCATACTAATATAAAAGCCAAAGGGTGTTTGTTTGTCTGTTACCCATTATTTGGTATTCTTCGTTACGAGTCTTAACATCTCCGGGGTTGCCAATCGCAACTATTAGTCCAGTCTATCGAAGAAGGCAAGAAATATAAGTACCTAACGTAGACTAGACTCCGCAAAGTCATCAACAAGTTTTGCACGCATCATCTTGTACCTTCTTCAATCTCTGTTCCGTCATGGGTTTAAGGTTTCAAGAAGTATGTAATTGGTAGATCGCTCATGATTTCGTTGGTAAACAAGCAGCCAATCAGCTTACGACACCAAACACTTCAGAACTCCGATAGACCCCGCCGGCGTGGTCGACGATTTCCCTCAATCAGCGCTTGTCGCTATCGACCCATTAGGGTCGATTAATTCTTTCGAATATTTTCCCTCTCAGACGACGCCCTGAGCCTAGGTTCGCGCCCAATTGGGCACCCTCAGGCCTGTTATCGATCGATTCGATAAATTTTATCTTTGGTTTAGTGATGGTGGTGACCCCTAAATAGATTTTTTAGGTATTTAAATTATCTACTCGCAGATCTTCAGTCAAAACGACGTGCAGATAGGAGAGATAAAGGGAGAGAAGACAGAGTTCGACTTAAAGTACCCGCGGGACCTCGGAGTGCGGTACAAAGCCGCCTTGATAGCTGCTTGCATGTTCTTTGTAAGTTCAGTTAAGTACATAAAAACTCATACACAACCTCACCAGGGTATTTGACTGGGTCAAAAATAAATTATAAAATGCTAATCTTGAAATAGAGGCCAGTCTAAGATAGTCAAAAAACTTAACAGCAAATTTAAAAATTAAAATATATTATAAAAATATATTTGTTATTTTATGTCTGGTATCGTGTGGGTTGTGAGTAGTGTTGCCGATCGATAGGCCACTATCGATTAATAATTGATAGTCTATCGATAGCATGGCGATAGCAAAACTATCGAGTATCGATACTATCGATAGCTCAGAATCTGACAATACTATCGATTGAGAGCAATACTATCGATAGTATTGTTGTTTGAAAATAACAAACTATCGATACTATCGATTTGTCTATGGCTATTTTCAGATGAAAACTATCGATAGAAGGACTATCGATAGTTCGGCAACACTAGTTGTGAGGTGTAATACCCAGCCTTGAGCCTATATTAATTTATGTGTTTTATTTCAGGACAACGAGAGGCAGCAAGAGAAAAATGCGTTCAGTTAAGTTTACCGCATGTGCATCAGTGCATTGCTTCGTTGAGATTATGATTGTTTGTAACTTTACGAATTCAAATAGGTAATTATGATTATAAGCAACTTGTTAAACTAGTATCTATTAGGTTTAGTTTCTTTACGTTTAGTTCAATTTTGATTTTGTGGCTTTTGTGCTTTAAGTAAATAAAACAACCACTGAAAAGTAAACCGAAACTTTTATTATTAAATTAAAAATCACAGGAAAAAAGATTCTAACCTAAATCAGTCTAATTCTACACCAGCCTACTTATCAGATATCTTCTCTGAAGATTTATCTTGGATGGGGATGGCCCTCTCTTCCACTGGCTCCGACCTGAAGGCAATCAGCTTGAGCTTGCCCTTGTCGAGGTGACACTCCACGCGCTCAGGAGGGAATCCTTCCGGTAGTAAGAAGCGCCTCTCGAAGTGGCTCCTCGTCCATCCGTCTTCCTTCTTTATTTCTTTTTTCCCCTCGACCATGATCTCGTTCCCCACAGTCTTCACTTGGATCTGCTCCGGGCTGAAGTTCTGCACGTCCAGATGCACTTCCACCTTCTTCCCGTCTACCTTCACCTCCGAGTCAGAGTACACGCCCTCGATGCCATGGAGCTCGTTCTGCAGCGGCGCTGTCACTTGCTTCATGAACTTCATTGGGTCACGGAAGAAGGGATCCCTCGCGAACACCGCGAAGGGGTCTTCCAGCAACCTCGTGAGCGGGTCTCGGTACGCGCTGTTCCTCAAATGGCGTAACCAATACGGCATCAGAGACATTTTCGCTGAATTTTCACTGCTTTTCACTCGCGACGTTCACTTTATTCGCTTTGTTGCGCTGTCAATTTCAAACTGTTGCGTCATGCGCGCGCTCGGCGGTTTATATACCCCCGACACCGGCGCTATCTATCTACGAGAAGCTGTGTGAATTATCCCGAAGATTCCAGTTGCCAAAAGAAACTTCTACAAAAATATAAACGCGCCATCTATTGGAGAGTAGCAAAACTATATCGTTCCATGTTTTCTAGCAAGTTACGTGCTGCCCTCTCTTGTCGGTAGTTATAAACAAACCATAATTTATATTTTTATTATTAATAATACTTATCATAACTAATTTTAATAATAATAATAGTCTGAGTTACATGTTTGCATAAAATACGACAACAAGTTATCATGAATTAGTAAAATAGTTACTATTTTATCAAATTATATAGCGCCATCTGTTAATGGATTCACGAACTACAATAAAGAATTTGTTATGCTCAACTAGCGATGCAAAAAGTTTTGCAACTGGACAATAGATGCCGCTGTACAGAAACATCTAGTGGCTGGTAGAAAGACTAATCTAGTAGAACTACACTTCTCATCAAAAAAATCGAAACACTCCCGTTTTCATTGTTTCTGTCCGAATTTAACACAAAAAAGAATTCATACGATGAAAAAAAATACATAAATGTATAGCTGGCAGTTTGGCCATTACAGTAATAAGCGAAAATTCTAAATTCAAAATTAGAATTTCATTTGTTTATCTTATAAACGAAATGAATCACTGTTTTGAGACAAATGTGTGTTTAGGGTTGGAGTACATTTAGCGTTTAAAAACTAAAAATTGGCGCCTATCCTTAAACTTTTTGTTTTTTATTTCAATACTGTGACTTTGGGACGTCTGAAAAAAGGTTTTTTTTCTAAAACGTATGGATACTTCGCCCACAGAAGCCGCCCAAGTTGTGGCATTGCTGGATTCTGGCCTTAGTCAGCGTGTTGTGGCTGCAAGACTGCATCTAAGCCTGTCATCTGTTCATAGAGTCTATAAACGTTATCGGGAGACTGGTTTGTTCACGCGCCGTTCAGGATCTGGCAGGAATCGGGTCACTTCTGAGCGAGATGATCGATTTATTGTAACAACTTCTTTAAGAAATCGACGCCTTAACGCTTTTCAACTGCAGCAGCGGCTTCGTGTTGTACGAAGGGTGGCTGTAAGTGACTCTACAATTAGAAGAAGGTTGAAGGATCGTGGACTGGTACCGCATAAGCCAGCAAATGGGCCGAAATTAACTGCAGACCATCGAAGAGCGCGCCTTAACTTTTCACGTGAGCACCTAAATTGGTCATACCTACAGTGGAGCAAAGTTCTCTTTTCTGATGAGTGTAAAATTATGCTGTATGGTAACGGCGGAAGGAACAAGGTCTACAGAAGAGACGGAGAACGCTATGCACAATGCTGCATTGAAGAAAAGGTCAGCTATGGTGGCGGTTCGTGGACGGTTTGGGGAGGAATCAGCGCCGACGGTAAGACAGAGCTTGCTTTCGTGTCTGGGCCACGTCTGCCTGCACTAAACTGTCATCGGTACGTCGAAGAGTGTCTCGAGCCTCATGTGATGCCCTATGCACATTTTATTGGCAACGGCTTCATATTCATGCACGACAATGCTAGGGCTCACACCGCGGGCGTCGTACGAGATTATCTTAACGAAGTCGATATCTCTATTATGGAATGGCCAGCAAGAAGCCCGGACATGAATCCCATTGAACATCTGTGGGATGAATTAAAGAGACGAATTCGAGCAAGAGATCCTGCCCCAGAAACACTTAGCCAGCTGCAAGATGCAATCCAAGAGGAATGGGACAATATACCACAGCATGTGATCGTGACTCTCATCCGATCGATGAAGAACCGTATGGAAGCAGTAATTAGAGCTCGGGGAGGGAATACAAGTTATTAAATAAACGTTTTTTAGCTTTTTTTTTCATTTACGTGTGTTGTTTTATCCATTTCCTTTATACTCCATACGGAATAAAAATGACTCATTTAACAAAATACGAAACCTATGAAAAATTCATTTAAATTTAGAACATTAACATTAAGATTTGATAAGCTCATATTACTCACTATTAAACGACATTTAACATTTATTCCTAAATGTACACATTTTTCTGATAATCCTGACAAAACGTAAACTTGCAAGGTGTTTCGATTTTTTTGATGAGAAGTGTATAAACTTGTAAACATCAATAAGTTCATTGACGTTCTGTGACGAAAATAAACAATACATTTTCACACGTAAAATGCATTTATGTAAGGTATTTGTGGTTAGGGGTTCGATATGACGTTTTCGATAGTCAAACTTTAAAATACTATTTTTTTTTCTCCGAACTCTACCGAAATAGACGAGTAATATAATATTAATAATCCAGGTAGGTAACTACCTAGAAAATGATTGCGCTATGCCATACATAGAGTTCGGTATATTTTGGCTGATGAAATACTAATTGAAAATTACTTTTCAGGTTGGAAAGTACAATAATAATTCTATAAATAACTTGCTCTATTTTTATATTGACGTTGATGGTAGAGTCTATAAAGTTATTATTGTAGATGAGTAAATAGAAAAGTTAACGTTATTCTTGATAACGTAGTATTGTTATAAATAAAATTGACCGGTTTCCTGGTAAATTCTAGCTCTGTAGCTCTCAATCCGTGGTCCAGTGGTTGAGCTTTATGCTCACGATCCGGATGTCCCGGATTCGAATCCCGGTGGGGAAATATTACAAAAATTACTTTGTGATCCCTGATTTGGTTAGGACATTACAGGCTGATCACCCGTTTGTCCGAAAGTAAGATGATCCGTGCTTCGGACGGAAGGCACGTTCAGCCGTTGGTCCCGGTTACTACTTACTGATGTAAGTAAATATTCGTTATTATGAGTCATGTCAGGGGCATTTGGCGGCTCGATAGTAACCCTAACACCAGGATTGATGAGGTTGGTATTCCACCTCAAAACCCACACGATAAGAAGACTATATAAAAATAAAGCATATTATTACATACATAAACTCACGCCTATTTCCCACCGGGGTAAGCAGAGACTATAGAATTCCATTTGCTTCGATCCTGACACACTTCTCTTGCTTCCACATTCATCAATCGCTAAAAATCGGGTTATTATTAATTAATACATATCTAGAATTTTCTTTCTCCTTCTGGAAATGCCGCGGTACTTATAGATCGGTGGCGTACAATTCGCTACTTCATACCTATCTATCTATAGTTAGGCACACAAACTCGAACTGCGTAATATCTAGGGTTTACAATACGTACCTATCAAGATAACATGTTTATACCTGTTTATCTCGAATACACTAGTAGGTAGGTGCAACAGCCTCCGTGGTCTAGTGGTTAGAGCGTTAGGCTCACGATCTGGAGGTTCGGGTTCGATTCCCGATGGGGACATTGTCGAAATCACTTTGTGAAACTGTCCTTTGTTTGGTAAGGACTTTTCAGGTTTGAATCACCTGATTGTCCGAAAAAGTAAGATGATTCCGTGCTTCGGAGGGCACGTTAAGCCGTTGGTCCCGGCTATTAGCCGTAAAAACACCTCCACCAACCCGCAGTGGAGCAGCGTGGTGGAGTATGCTCCATACCCCCTCCGGTTGATTGAGGGGAGGCCTGTGCCCAGCAGTGGGACGTATATAGGCACTCCCACTGCTGGGACAACTACACTACACTAGTAGGTTGTTCGAGATATACTACACTACAGCCCCACTAGTCTAGTGGTTACAGATTTAGGCTCACGATCTGGACGGTTCGATTCTCAATGGAGACATTAGTACTGTTTTACTGTAATTATTTCTTTACTAAATGTTATAATGTGCATGGCTGTAAGTGATCCATTAAATAAATAAATAAATAAAATACCAAAATGTTCAGCTGAGGCCGAGTCAAGTGAAAGAAGATTGAACATGAATAAATATGAATGAATGGAAGAATGAATATTTATTTCAGATATTTATCCATATTTTGTTAGTAATAGAATATTATATCTAAGTTAGTAAAATAAAAATAATATTATATGAATATTATATGACTGACGTACCTACTATGATGATAAGATAATGATTCTTCTTCTTATCGTGTGGGTTGTGAGGTGGAATACCAGCCTCATCAACCCTGGTATCAGGGTTATTATTGAGCCGCCAAAGACCCCTGACGTGCCTCATGTAACAACTACATACATCAGAAAGTAGTAACCGGGACCAACGAATTAACGTGCCTTCCGAAGCACGGATCATCTTACTTTCGGACAATCAGGTGATCAGCCTGTAATGTCTTAACCAAACTAGGGATCACAAAAGATTTTTGTGATATGTCCCTACTGGGATTCGAACCCGGGTCCTCCGGATCGTGAGCCCAACGCTCAACCACTGGACCACGGAGGCCGTTACGATAATGATTTATTCATCACGACACAACGCGAAATGATTAGAACCTGAAGGTACGTCAATGGGACGTCAATTGCTGCTTTATTCTAGATCAAATAAAACACATCCAGTTTCGATAACTAGTTCAGCACACATGACGCTAATGTCCAGTCACATGATGACTCACGTTAGTTCTATACTAAAAGGAAGTAGAAAGTACAAATAAGCAATGCCGTCTTCATCATAAGGGCACACGGGGCCCCCATTCTCGGGAGGCCCCGAAGGATCCACAATTTCTCTCACACATTTATTCTCAAAACATTTTTGTCGGGCACATTACACTTCTTTCACAAATCAGGAATCTTATCAGAAGGTTAGATTTACAAGGCATATCTTTATATTTATATAAACCAATAATTTTCGAAATTAGATTCACCAGGAAAAACATCGCGAGCAAATCCATCTTCCCGAGAAATACGATTCGGAGGAATATGACATAACCCGTATTGAGCTGGTTTTTCTTCGCGGGTATGAAGGTGAGACAGACAGTCGCTTCTGTAAAGGACCTATCTTCTGGGTAGATAAGTAAACGAACCCTGAGAAAATGGGATTACACTAGGAGAGTCTGCGAGTTACAAATACTTTTCATTGTTAAATGACATTGCTCAACTCTGTATGAGCTTTGGTGCCTGCTCTGGTCAGTTATTCCCTGTCGCCAAGGCGTGTACTGCCGTACCGTTAGCTAATGGAACCCTGGGACCGATTTTGAAGACATCTGGTATGATGATAAATCATACTTGTGTTTGCACTAATGCATGCAATATTGCCAGGAAGCTAACGCACATACCCACTCCTGGGAAGCATTTGAACTGAAGTAGAACAATGCACTTATAGCATGGTCATTTCTCAATCGTTTAACAGCCTCCGTGTTCCAGTGGTTGAGCGTTGGTCTCACGATCCGGAGGTCCCGCGTTCGAATCCCGGTGGGGACATATCACAAAAATCACTGCGACCTAGTATGGTTAGGACATTATATATTAGGACATCTTTGGCGGCTCCATAGCAACCCTGACACCAGGGTTGATGAGGTTGGTAATCCACCTCACACGATAGAAGAATCGTTTGATGACTTATGCATTGTTGTGTGACTCCTCTCACTTCTATCAAATCAAATATACTTTGTGAGCTATTCCAGCTTTATTGCTACCAGGTGATCTGCCAGGTTCCATCGCTTAGCTTCTAAACTTAATAAACAGTTTGACCATCTAATTCTGAAATTGGTGTTTCCTCATGAAAACAACCGGCTAGTTTTCCACTAATCGTGACGGCCAATTTAATCTGCTTGTAACTTGTATACCCAGGTAGGCATTACTCCGTTATTTTATCGCGCGCGTAACACGTGTAAGGATTTGCGGGTTCCGTACTTCCGTAATTCCACTTGTTATTAACTCAGAATCATGGTCTGAATCATCCCCCTTAATAAGATTCGTTACGAAGTCTTATTCATATTGCTAGCTAAACTATCTGAGACCAACCCTTCTATTCTGATTTAAACTTTTTATTATCTCTATCTAATTACTCGCTATCACTCCGTGCTACTACGTCACTAATGACCTCAGCCATTTAATGTTAAAAAATCACAAATACACATTTAATGCTGATTACGATCTATCTTTGACTCGGGCTCTCAGAACTATTAACGTGATTAATAATGAAGTGGACATGTTTCTCTGTACTCTGAGTGCATTCATAAAGGTATCATTGTTTATTATTAGTTATAGGATGTAGATATTGTACTGTACTAGTTATGTTCTTGACTATCGCATTAGGGATCACCTGTAATGATAGTGTATAAGTGTGTTATAAATAAATAAATAAATAAAATCTTAAAGTAATTAGGTTCGAGCGCAAATCTTTATCATTATCTTTAAAGGTTCCTGTCACCACTCGGAACGTACTGTAACACTTATGCTTGATGTGGTGTTGAGGACAATGTTACTAAATACCAATGTTACCAGACAATGTTGCATGGGACTTAGGCCGAGTTTCCACTGACGCGGAGATGGGCGGAGATTGGCGGAGAAGAGCAGAGATGGACGGAGAACAGCGGAGATGGGCGGAGATGTGCGGATTTGACCGACCCCAGCGTTCGAGAGAGCGAAAAACGAAAACGCTCTGTCACTCTCTCCCTCACGATGATTGGTCGATTCCTGCACATCTCCGCGTTAATGGAAACGCAGCCTAAACATAGCTGGCGAAGAGTGGATGTACTATCTATACCTCTGGCTACTTAGCAGGATTTTATGTTATGTGGTTTATTCTGGCCAGGCAGGCGGAAGGGTCCTCGTGAACCCTAGCCCACCAAACTGTTTAACCAACCCATCATTCGCGCTAACAATAACCACTGACAATAGTATTTGCCATCTTCATTAGTAGTGCGAAACGCGTCACACGTGCGGATTTCAGCACCAACTCCCGCATATATATTGCAAAGGACACTGCGGCCTTACAGTGTTAAACTTGAACACTGACATTGAAGATAAAATAATATTACTTAGCATTAACTTTGTGAAGAATTCCACTGATAAAGTTTCAACCTAACCTATTTAACCTTCATCCCTCGTGGTTTGTCTGAGCCAAACATTTAAATCTAAGTTGTCATTCGAAGAGCATTGTAAAGAAAAATGATTCGTCCAGTGGTGTTCTTGATGTTCGTGTTGGCTGTGGCTTTATGTAAGCCGTTGAATAATGAGACTGAAAACAGCGAGCGAAGTGGTAAGTTAAATGTGCTTACTTATGTTGATTACAGGGTGTTAGTGACATCGTAACGAATACTGAGGGGGATGATTCAGACCATGATTCTGAGTTAATATTAAGTGGATTTTTTCGTCGCAAAATTCATGATATTATTTTAGTTTTTTAAATTATGTTCAGTTCCATACTTTTGCGACGGAAAATTACACTAGATATCAGAATAATGAGCCGAATCATCCATCTCAACTCAGAATCATGGTCTGAATCAACCCTCAAAGTTTTCGTTACGATGTAACTAACACCCTGTATATAATAAAATATAGGCTTTATAATGAACTAAGTAGCTACGCTTCGCCGAGCTTTCTGTTTGACCAACAAGATGGTAAGTGATGAGCCGTATAGCCGTCTATAATGGTCACTGATTGTTCATGCGACCCTGGTACCGTTCGACCCGGAGTTTGAAATCATATTTGGATCATAGATAATAGAAATAACTTGATTTCCAAGATTTGTGCTCGGTTAATGGCTGTAGACTCGCCTCCTGTTATATGGCACTAGCTGATAATGGCGACAATGAAGTAATTTATCGTCTGAAACGTTTGAGACCTATGATGGTGATAAGCGAGCTACAGAGGCTGCAAAAGTTCGCGAGTAGTGGAAATCTGTTATTCGAGTCCCACATCTCAACAGGGGATAAAATGGTTAGAAGAAGAAAGTATCGCTAGCTATCTCTGTGGTTCAACCTCTGTGGTCCAGAGGTTGACCGTTGGGCTCACGATCCGGAGGTCCCGGGTTCGAACCCCGGTGGGAACATACCACAAAAATTACTTTGTGAACCCTAGTTTGGTTAGGACATTACAGACTGATCACCTGATTGTCCGAAAGTAAGATGATATTATCCGTGCTTTGGAAGACACGTTAAGCCGTTGGTCCTGGTTACTACTTACTCATCTAAGTAGTCGTTACATGAGCTATGTCAAGGGCCTTTGGCGGCTCAATAATAACCCTGACACCAAGGTTGATGAGGTTGGTAATTCATCTCACAACCCACACGAACATGAGAAGAGAAGATGTTAGGTACATTCTGTTAATAAGCTACTGATGTTTCAGTTGCGGATTCCTCCAGTGTTACGGGCCACAGCCTGTGGAAGCGGTTCATCAACCCGGCGCTCTCGTTTGGGGGCATCACTGACGGAGGCATCTCCAAAATGAGGACCAAGAGAAGGTAACGTTCTTAATATTCATATTACACAGGGCGCTAGTGATATCGTAACGGATACTGAGGGGGGTGATTCAGACACATGATTCTGAGTTCATATCAAATGGAATTTCCAGTCGCAAAATTCATCAAATCAAATCAAATCAAATATACTTTATTGCACAGAACTAAAATTTCAACAATCAGACATAACACATGAATACAGTACTTAATTCATGTGTTTTTTTTTAAATAACAATTCTACTTATGCTTTTGCAACAGAAAATTCCACTTGATATTAACTCAGAATAATGAGCTGAATCACATACCCGTCAGTATTCGTTACGATGTCACTTACACCCTTTACAAGTACATCCACTACAGACAGAATATAGATTTTACTGTCGGAAAATTCATGAAATTTGTAGTGTATTTTTTTTCGTTCCACACTTTGGTGGATGTACCTCTGAGTACCCCAATTGGAATATAGTATTGAGCTTTATTTGACAGCTATCAGATAAAACCATAGAGATTTATTCGAGCTTACGCGAAACGATACTTTTCCTAATATTTATCTTTCGCACTAGGTATATTTATAGGTGGTGTGGTGATGGTGGTGGTTTTTTTGGTGCAGTAAAGTGTGTTTGTATTTGTGCCATCCCCAATCATAATAGATCATTGGTACCGATTGTGGCAGACACCAATTTAATATTAACTAAATTGACAGTTCTGTCTCTGTCTTGCACTTATCGTAAGAGAAGGACGGCAGTATTTACAGTGCTGCCAAAATCGGTACCATTATGTAGTGAAAATAATAATATTGGCCCCGATTCCTGCAGACACCGCCTAATTTTATTTTAAGTTATATCCGTCATTTTCATATCCGTCGAAAAGGAAAGGGACGGATGATTCACAGCTCTTAATTTTAGGAAGAATGAGTTAATGAATGAATAACCCGGGCGAATCAAAAGGTACGTCGCTGGTATGCAATCCGTTTGACGTGCTGTCTACTTAACTGTGTCGGGTTATTGACGGATGTAAAATTTTTAGACGGTTGGTTTAGATTTGTGCTTAAAATTGACGTGTGTTCCATAAATTTTATGCTTGTCGATTACCCGTCCCTTTCCTTTTCGGCGGATAAGAAAATGACAGATATAACTTAAAATAAAATTAGATGGTATTTACAGGAATTAGCACCATTATGTTAGTATTTTGCAGCGTGGAGGACTGCGAGAAACTCCAACTATGTAAACTGCACGCACGTTCGCGACATAACTTCATAGCCGCCTTCGAGCTCTACTTTGTCAAGTGAGTCGCATTCTACTACAATTTTAACATCATCATCATCTCCCTAGCGTTATCCTGTTTTTCACAGAGTCCGCTTTCCTAACCTGAAGATTTGGCAGGTCCGGTAACCCAACCAGCCCAATTTATTTACTTATTTATTTATACAGGTCAGGTTAGGTCACACACCTCCGAAAATGCTTTTCTCGGGACGGTGGGTTTCCTCACGATGTTTTCCTTCACCGCTGAGTACGTGATGATCATTTGTGATCCAAACATGAATTAGAAACAAATTCGACAATCATTGGTTTAGGCCTGTGCTGGATTCGAACCTGCGAACTCAAAGTGAGAGGCAAGTGTTCTACCAAATGCTACCACGGCTCGGTTACAATAATTTTACCATAATATTATACATAATATAGGGACCGAACACCGGACACTGCATACAAAAATCTCATTCTTACCGTACAGACAGTTAGCGCGCTCTTTCTCCTTAGTAGCACGGCCTCGCTGTTCAAGTGGTTGAAAGCTGGGCTCACGATCCGGAGGTCTCGGGTTCGAATCACGGTACACATATCCAAAAAATCACTTTGTGAGCTCACGTTTGATTAAGACTGATAGAAGAAGAAGGGAGCACCTTTATTTTGATCAGAATAATAATGAGTGGAAGATGTAATTTTGGCTGGGTGTAATAAAAAATCATTTATACCCAAAAACAAAGATAAAAGATGCATATGTCTGTTATCCATTAAATTAGAAGATTAAACGAAGGAAAATATTTACAGCCCCTTCTATGTTGTTTTTGACGAACGTAGATGCCTCAGTATGTGCAAAAAAAGGGTATTGTATTGTATACCTTAATGACATTGTTTTGAGTTTACGCGGTTATTATCATAATTAAAACACACAATAACGAGTTCTTACCGCGTTTAAATCAGGGAAATATGCGACTCCCGATATTTCGACACTGTTGCAAGTGCCATGATCACGGGATGACTGATGATATTGGAGTGGAGTAGGTAGATCCATAATTTTCTACGGGCAAACATATCTGTCTACCCTCTTTCTTTGCCGCTTGTTTATGTATTTGATATCGGAATGTTCGGAACCATCTGAACTCGCACCAAACTCACTACGACAAACCGCACTCACTGTGTCGTCACGTTTTGTCACTACATTAGGCCGTTTTAAGCTTTTTACAACACCTAAACTGGATTCCACATGCTCGATAATTTGAACCCGTCTTCCGTATTGAAATTTTTGTGTTTTCTGTTTTCAATAGCCTCCTTTACGAGTCTGGGGATGTAATGATGTTCTGTCGATAATATTTGTGGATTGTTAAACTCGATCCAGTGGTTAGGGCCCGACTCCAGTACATGCTCAGCTATAGCAGATTTCTGCACGTCGTTTTTCTTCATGGCACTAATAATGTTCTTTAATAGGGCAAGAAATAGACCGTTTTGTTTGTCTGATGTACGAACTACCACAACTACAGCCTATTTTGTATACGCCGCAACAGTGTCGAAATATCGGGAGTCTCATATTTCCCTGATTTAAACCTTTTAGGCCCTGCGCAGTAACGCGCCGGACTTTTTGCGCGTCGTGTGAGTTACTGCATATAATTGCATAGGTTATATTTTCACAGACTAAAAAGTGCGTCACGGATAGTCTGTCGTCTGCGCAGGGCCTTATTATGTGTTTTAATTACCTTAATGACGTTTCAATTTGTCGCCAGTAAGGAGAATGCGCGGCTATGGGACCATCACGCGCACAGCATCGCTGATTGTGAGCAAAGATTCAGTTGCTACGATAGATGAAATAGTGAATAGTATAGATGGATCAATTTAGAACAAATTATTTATTTATTGTCGTTTACTCAAATAAAACGCTCAAACATAACAACAGTCCATTTTATTCATTACCCTTAAACTAAGGAATACTCGCATGTAATATGAGTTCGTGTTAAACCAAGAAGTTAAGTGTATTCTCATATCTGTGTGAATACAGGGTATAAGTGACATCGTAACGAAAACTTTGAGGGATGATTCAGACCATGATTTTGAGTTGATATCAAATGGAATTTTCCGTCGTAAAATTCATGATTTTTAATCAATTCCATACTATATTTTTGCGATGGAAAACTCCACTTATTAACTCTGGATAATGAGCTGAATCAACCCCCTTAGTATTCGGTACGGTCACGAGTACTAATATGTATACACTTTGAAACCATGTCACATTAACTTTTTTGACAAATTGAACTGTAAGTCTCACTAATTGTCAAACATGTTAATGCGATAGGGTTCTAAAGTGGGTACATGATATAGCTCATGACTGTACGATGTCAATTAGTCACTTACGCCCTGTATTCTTGTTACTTTGAATACATTTATTTATAAATAACATTGCTTGAATTTTTGACTTTACGATCATAAATTTAGATACTGGCAATATACCTAAGTGTCGTGGGTCAATCGTTTTAAAGAGACGATTGAGATCTGCCTACAACTTTAATGAAGTTTAAATAATAAATAATTATTTTACTAGATAAAATGATTTTCAGATATTAAAGTTTACCCAGCTGTGCTCGTATAAATCTGTAGGGTGACCAAAATATTACTAAATAAAAATAATAAACAGCGCTCGCAAAAGAGGACTACATCACGAGGCGCCCAGCCATATCTCGGTGTGGCCAAGTGACTAGAAAAAAAATCGACAACCAGGTTGCTCTCATCGATCTGTCCAACGATATATTAGACACACGTCATAATCGGCCTAATCACGAAATGCCGGCATATTGTGATTTGCCTAGTTTAACGATTGGCCCATTACATATGCATATACGGAACTTACTTCTTTATTCTTGGTCTAACATAAAGCCCAATTCAATCACCAAATAAATGCAATTTGAAAACATATTCAACAATAATTTTATAAACAAATAAATCATTTTAAATAATAAAAACATTCGGTAGCGCTATCTATTTTGGTTTTAGACTACGAGCTATCTATAACCAATGGAATATGTCTTACAATCTACGAATAAATTTTATTCGTAGCTTACAATAACTTACAAAATAAGAATTAGTTTTGTTCTAAATTCAAATTTCTTTTCAGTTGACAGTTTCTTTACTTCAGTAACTTATTTTGTAGATGATATTCTTTTCACCGGTACTTCACTATGAAAATTACCGATTTTATTTAAATTATGAAAAGTTATAGGACGAATTATGTGAAAAATCTAACTCTTGATATTTCCTAAACTAAAGTTCACTGGTATATTATTATCCAAACTGAATTTGGCAAATGTCTGTCACTTTAAAAGCTTTAGATTAAAAGCGAAATATTAGTTTATTGGCAGTATATGTGTGACATGGATAATTGTACATTGAATCAATATTTAAATTTATAGATCCAAAAATGTTAAATTGACCTCCAACAAGTTTATCTATGATAATTACGTTGAATAAATGTTTTTGATTTCTGTAAGGAACTTAATTGCGTCGCGTGTTAAAACATTATGTCTAAGCTTTTTTAAATGCCGAGTGTTTTTTTTTTTCTTATTCTGCACAAGACTATTTTCGATTTATATTGTCCAGGCAAAAAAATAAGTGTGGTTACTCTAAATTAGTTTGCACGCGGACGTTGGTATTAATTAAAAGTTAAAAAAGCGGCGGGCTGCAACGCCCCTCCCTCTCGGCGTCCTGACGTACATATATAAATAAGTATCTAATAATTATTGTCGAAGATATTTTGTGCAGAGGTAAAAAAATCACTCGGTATGGTTTAACAGGAATGATAGCAAGACAGAATAGAGTATACAGCCTAGTTCTACAAGACATATCATTCGTCTCTTTCTAACTAAGGTGTACGCTGTACCTATACAAGAGCTACATTTAATGAGGTAAATTCATAAAGTATCTATCACAAATCATCTGCCAAATTCAGCTTGATGAAAGTAGTCGTATGTTCTTCTGTACAAAATGTCCCACCGATCTGTCGTCGATCCCCGTCGTGGCGGCGCGCTACTGCGCCTTCTTCTTGGCGGTCCTCTTCCCGGCGGCATTGACGGCGCTGAGTATGTGGTGTATGCTGGCGTGGTCCAGCACGTCGGCGCGGGCGCGGTCGGCGCGGTCGGCGCGGGCCGCCCGCGGCGCCGCCCGCGCCAGCAGCGCCGCGCCGCCGCCCGCCAGCCGCCCGCGCTGCACGTACGCCAAGATCAGCGCGCCCACCAGGGGTACCACTAGGAACGACGTTTGCCGCAGCTCCTGCTCGGATGACTTCACCTGGAATTGATCAAAATAAAGTCACAGAAACGAGACAAGAACATCACTTAACATTTTCCCAGAACAATGACAAAACAGGATAGAAGATATTCGTTGGAATGGTTGGTATGATCATAAGGAGGTGGCGGACATCATGAGATAAAAGGGCCTCACTCAAAACAAGTCGCGGCGTGAGTTACACATACATACATAAGTTTACGTCTATTTCCCATTGGAGTAAGCTGAGATCACGGAATGCCACTTCCTACGATCCAAATGCACTTTCAAACCAAGTTCACTCCAAGCTCGTATCAACCCAGGGCAGACACGAAGCTCTATTAAAACAATAAAGATAAAAGAGCGATTCTTCTAGATGCATAAAGACGATTTCGACATTTTCAACACGTTTTCGCACGAATTAAACGTATGCGTACACGTATGAACACGCAACGCAACCCCAACCTTACAAGGACTATAGGAGCGCACCCACTGGATGCGATATATTATATAATACACCAGTATTCATTTGTACGTTTACGCGGTGCATTTTTTTAAAGTGCCGTACAATAACCAGAGCTTGCAGCAGGATTTTAATGAATTCATTACATACATGTGTGAAAGTCCTGTTTTATAATATAACGTATGTGAATACTTTCGAGTTTAAAGTAAGTATGCAAGGACAAAATTAAACAACCAACTCACCTTCGGATGGAAATCGATGTTGAAGTACTTAAACTTCCCATCAGAATTGAAATAATACACCTCTTCTCCGTACGAGTGTGTTGATTTCGACAAAGTCGATTCTAATTGTAGTACATAGGTCTTGTTATCCGCTGGCAGTCTCGGCAGGACATACATAAGTCCCGGGTTCAGATGTTGGGAGTAGCCAGCTGGGTCTAACTTGGTGGAGTATATTGGAGTGTGTGGAGTGTTTTCTAAGGCCAGAGTGAGGCGGAGAGTCTTGTAATGCTCTATGTTTGGAGTATAAACGAGCACGTTGGTGTCTGTGATCTGTTGCGGCTGGATGGCTATCAGGCGGACGTTCTCGATATCTTTGTTGTCTTTCACCTGGGAATCGCGGAAAAATGTTAGGATGAGAGCAGGACAGAGATATAGTATATCGCGCAGGGCGAAAGAGACAAGAACAACGTTACAAGTGGTATAGGTTAAATGAAGGATGACGGATGATTTAGGAACTTAATAATAATAATAAATAAATCTTTATTCCAAGTTAAGTTGTATATGGGAGATCCGAAAATTCAAATGTTAACATTGGATCAATCATAAAAGAACAAGTCTAAAGACTTGGAGACTATTTTTTTTTATTCTTATTCTTTGGTTTTTTTGAAGCAGTATCTCATATAAACTAATGCAAATACTGACCTCTAAAGTGGGCGGTGCTTTGGCAAGCTTCAGTCCTTGCAAGTCAGGACTGGAGGACTCCTTGAGTTGCAGGGTGTACACGCACTTTGGTAGCAGACCGCGGATCCTGGATGAAGGAAAAGACTATGAATGTCTTCGGCTGCACAGCTTGTGAGGAGCTGCGGTTTTAGGCAGATGAGAAATTCTCCAAAAACTATATTTATGTAAAAATTGTCAATTCAAAGTGTGTGTAGTTTTTAAGTGTAATTTATATTTCACAAAATGCCTATATCCTGGCAGCAAAATGGGCCAAACAATAGACATAACTACTCCTGCAGAACGTGTGGTAGATCTTGTCGGACTTGAATTTGTTCAGTGTCTAAGAATCACTTTTTTCATGACTATATAGTCTGAACAAATCATCAGGAAAAGTATATGTACGTATATTGTTTTGTACGGTCACGAGTACTAATATGTACACACTTTGAAACTATGTTACATTAGATTTTTTGACAAATTAGACCGTAAGTCTCCAGTGTGACAGGGTTCGATCCCGCTATCTCATATAATATTAAATACCTCCTATACTCAAAGGTTGCCTGGCAGAGATTACAATAGGCGACCTTGTATTCTTTCTCACACACGTATACTCTTATTTGATTGTCTTTTGTAAAGTATTTTACCTAAAGCTGCTATATATTTCTATTTTATGCCCTCTAGCCCTCGTTGACAATTACTTCAGCACAATATCCCAAGAAGAGGAAGTGACTGAAAACCAGCGCTGGATGGTGTCATAGCATGGCTCCACAGCACAGGCTGAGCCATTTCCTTTTCCCCGTATTCGTAATATTCATAATTACCTAAGTTTTAACGAAAAATGTAAACTGTTACTGGTAATAAATTTCTATTTCTCTTTTGTTTTGTATTTTTGTATTTCCTGTGTGTCTAGTAAGAATTTGTTATGTTATGTATATAAGTTACTACCTCGGTAAGTCATAATGTGCCTGTATGCCATGTATGCCATAGTTTGGTGTTAAATAAATAAATAAACATTACATCGTGATCGTACGAACCTGAAAGCACCATTAGTCTCAGTGGTAGCTTCTTCTATGGCGCAGTGCGAGGCACTGTTGGGTTGTGGTATGGCCACCAGCACAGCCCCCGGCCAGCCCACGCCGCCCAGGGAGACCAGTTTGCCCAGGCACGACCACGCCACGCGGACGCCTCTGCAAGATAACACAGGTCATATTACTATGTATTTAAATCAAATATACTTTACTGCACAGAACTTAATTTTATAAAAAAATAATTAAAAAGTCATTTATTTCTGAAAGTACATATTTAACAGTTGTTCGTGGACAGGACTTCCCAGTAAGTAATGAGGATATTTGAGTTGGGAATGTCCCGCTACTTCCCTTAGGTCTTACTTAAAGTATTACAAGTTTGTAGGTAAATATTAAATGGTCTTAAGCTATGTATGTGTGAGTTTAGAGGTTGGATTTGGTTAACAATTTCCTAACATTTTCCAAGTGTTTAGGACTACTCAGGAGAGAAGAAACAGATTCAACAAAAAAATAAAACAATCATACATGAATATAGTACAATTGGGAGGCCTTATTACTCTAAGCAAAAAAATAATTGTAATAAAAACCGTAATTGTGTAAACATGGGAAGCATTCTTGTGGCTCAAAAATGATGAGGTTCGCGCCGAACTGGACTCAGTGTTGTCATAAATTTTGTACCGGGTGAGAGCCCTCAGCGCTCAAGTAGTTAATGCCATCTGCGGCAAATCTACAATAAGTCACATCAAGAAAAAAAAAACTAAAATGACGCAACGAAATCACAATGGGGGAGGGGGGTCAAAAATCATATCGACGCGCGCCTTTTGTCATTTATCGATATGTCACCTTATTTATGAAACGGCGTAAGTAACTAAGCAGACAAATAGCGTGATAAAATCAATAACTTTAACGTGTTTTTAAAATTTTACGATTATTATGCTATTTGTTTTGTGGGAATTTTGGCGTCAATAAACAACTGCAGCGAGGATGGAGCGACTGCTTCCATGTTTATTTCCATTCACCAAGTCCTGTAGTAAGCATGGTTGCTAAAAGTCACTAAGAAGAAGTCACTAGGAAAATAACCATAAAGAGGGCACTGGTGGACTATCTGTCTCGGTCGTACATAAGCAATTATGCGACAAACGGTAAGAATAAGATTTTTGCGCGGACCGTCTGGGCTGAGTGTGTTTACGTCAAGCAAGTTTACGTACGTTTAACATACATTCATCATCAGCCCATTAACGTCCCCACTGCTGGGGCACGGGCCTTCCCTATGGATGGATAGGGAGATCGGGCCTTAAACCATCACGCGGGCCCAGTGCGGATTGATGGTTATTAACGACTACTAATGCAGCCGGGACCAACGGCTTCACGTGCCTTCCGAAGCACGGAGGAGCTCGAGATGAACTTATTTTTTTGTGGTCACCCATCCTATGACCGGTCTTTGCGAAACTTGCTTAACTTCAACAATCGCAGACCGAGCGCGTTTACCGTTGCGCCACCGAGCTCCTCCGTTTAACATACAGATATATAATATACCTGTAAACTGCCGAGATACCAGACATCACGGTACAACAAAACAAGGTATGCTCAATCGTATGAAAAAACCGCCATTGCTAACCGTTTGATGACGTTTGAAGTGTTACATGAGTGTTACCATTAAATTGGTATCTCCAAAATTTCAAGATCTTAAATTTTACTATTGAAAAATAAACGAATTACCTGACTAACGCACTTAAACAATATCACTTGACAGATATATAAAAATCAATTTAACTGTACTAAAAGTTTAAAATTGCATTGCAAAGTAAATTAAAAACAGTAGTCGTGAGTAATTTATTTTTTAGAAAATGGCAATGGTGGTGAGATGACGTCAGCGCGGGTAACCTTGAAATGTTAGCTGTCACTTTTGAGCACACCTTGTTTTATTATACCGTATATTTTACAGACGCAATATATTTTACATTGAATCTCGGGTCGAGATCCGCGTTTCTACACGCGACCTCTCTTGTTAAGAGCGTGATGTACCAACCTGAGCGTCAAGCTGTGCGTGTGGCCCTCCTTGACGTCGACGATGTGGTGTTGCGGCCGGAAGCGGTACTCCTTCATGTTGGGCTTGACGTAGTACTGCGCGGGGGACAGCGCGGCGAAGCGCAGCGCGCCGCCGCCCGCCGACGCCGCGTTGCGGCGGTACGAGCCGCCCGACACCGACACCAGCCCGCCCTGGCGTAGACACGTAACATAAGGCCAGGCGCGCACTACGAGTTTTTGCCGCGCGGCAGAAAAGAGCAGCGGCGTTGTACCGTGTGGCAAAACAAATAAAAATCTGTATCCGTGCGTACTACGGTTTACTGCCGCATCAAAATTCTCAGTTTTAAAATGGATTTAGTTTAGTAGAAACAACTTGTATTCCCCGAGGATTTTTGGTATTTACATCGTTAGAAGTGCACCAAAACAGCCATCTGTTGATGGAGGTTGTTATAAAAAGATGATAAACCGCCGCGCCGCAAACGAGTTGTAACTTCTCACAGACCTTTCGCCGCTGCGGTGGATCTGCCGTCAAGTGCGCGCAATACAATTTAAAACTGTTTGGTACAGTATTACATTGCGACATTATGCCGCTGTTCTTTTCTGCCGCGCGGCGAAAAACTCGTAGTGCTCGCCTGGCCTAAGACATCCTCACTCATTTAAGACCCACGCTCTTGTCGGTGCAGCATTCTCCATGCTACTTTTTTAGGGAAAAATAGGGCAGTGGTTTCCCTCTTGCCTTCCGTCCCGAGGTATGTTGGAAAGCAGTGGATGAGACTTGCACAGGATCGGAAAGGATGGCGTGAAGAGGATGCTTATACACAGCAGTGGGTGGATACGGACTGAGAAGATAGATAGAATAGTAGGCCTGTTGCCTAAAAGTATACTTTCTTAACTTCTTTGAAATGCAGAATAGTGTCAAGAGCCATGTGAATTAAAGAAAGTATATCAGAAACAAAATTTTAAAAAAGAAACGCAGGTCCAATATTACAACCGGGGAGCCTGCATGAAGACTTTGATGAGAGTGGACGAAACGAAAGCTGTGTGCCAGGACTGTAAGTGAAATTCCGTGGTCTCTGTTTATGCCAACGCGATATAGGTTTGATCTTATGTTTGTATGGTGTCCTCCATTTCACTAGATCCCTATTTCGCGAAGTTACAGATAACAGGAAATCCAACGTGACGTCCGCGAGTCTTTTGGAGGTAAAAGGGTAGTTCTTCGAACGCCGAAAGTCAATATCATCTCCGTTAACGCAAAAATATCCAGAATCTTTTGTCTTTTTGCAAATATCCAGTTAGAACTTATTTGTTTACGTGGATATTTGCAAGGAAGTCCAAAGATAAGGGTAATGAATTCCACCAACGGTGTTCAAAGATCTACCAAAAATCGATAGGCAAAATCTATATTACCTGCAGAGGCTTATCATCGGCGTCATCGACCAGCTGCACGGTGATCTCCGCCAGCTTGTGCGCCTTAATATTCCCGTTGGCATCAGGCTCCCCGAACACATACGACTCCTTCTCAGCGGTGATGGTGTAGTGCTTGCTCGCGTCCAAGGGACCGAAGCGGTATGTGCCGTCCGGGCCAGTTGTCTGGGTGAACTTCAGATCGTCTGAAGATAATTGGGCTTTAATTAGATGTGATAAAAGGTATATTTCAAAAGAAAAAATCTCCAAAGTCACAAATCCAGCAATCTAGTACACAAACCTACGATAGATGTCCTGATTCATGACCGTCTATGTGTCTATTGGTCGAAAGCTTTCGATATAATCGCGCCGGTACGGTTAATGTACTGAGAGGGCTGATTCCAATGCATGAGTTACGCTATCGCGTGCGACAAAGACCGCGTACAGTCATGAGCAATATAATGTACCTACTTCTGGACTCTGTCGCACTAACATATTTGACATTTAGTGAGACTTACAGTTCAATTTGTCAAAAAAGTTAATGTGACATGGTACCAAAGTGTATACATATTAATGCTCGTGACCGTACAGCGTCTAATAAAAACAAGGAGATCTTCTTATCGTGTGGGTTGTGAGGTGGAATACCGACCCATCAACCCTGGTGTCAGGGTTATTACTGAGCCGCCAAAAGAACCCTCACATGGCTCATGTAACGACTACATACTTACATCAGTAAGTAGTAACCGGGACCAACGGCTTAACGTGCCTTCCGAAGCACGGATCATCATACTTTCGGACAATCAGGCGATCAGCCTGTAAGGAGATGATATACGTGTTTATAATGGTGGAGGACCTCTGTGGAAACTATACCAGATATTCCAGGTACCATTTCCCGTTTGACCAATTTGAGAAACTTTTGTAAACTCTCTTCCCCTCTCTCTTCTTATGCGGCGATAAGATTGTCTCTGGATTTATTGAGCTTATCAATAGGTACTAATAGACAAAACGACTAGTTCCGTACAATTAATGATTATATTTCAATAAAGATAATAATTTACAAATGCTACAATGCGCGGTACGAGTTAGATCTTTTTTTTTGGAATTTTTTGGCCTGGTTACAAGGACCTTTAGGCCACGTCTTCATTTTGGAGCTGGTTCCAGCAGACACATGGAAATATGCACTTATATTTTTTGAAATGTTTTCTTAATGTAATGATAAATGGGTTGGAAACACTTCACATTTTTTAATAAATCTTTAAGGCGGCGGGGGATACGAGTTAGATCTGTCAAAATATAGATGCCAGTGTTGTGACGTTCATTAGCATAGTGATAGTGATGTATCCAGTCGAGATTAGGCCGATCGATTCTGTTCTATCTAACAATAACTCTTCTACTTTCGTGTCCGTGTGATTGAAGAATACCAACCTGAGGTGAGTGTGACCAGCACGTCAGGGACGGGCGGCACGAGGCGGCCCTGCAGCGTGAGCGCCGCCACGCCGTGCAGGGTCAGGGTGGTGGGCGCCTGCGACCGCCCCACCACCTGCTGCGGGCTGCCCGGTTGGAACAGCAGGGAGGACGACGATGCTGATATTACTGCGATCTCGCCCTGGATCGGAACAATACGTCTAAAGGCGCGAATGCTCATTCTATAAATTTACACGTTATATAATATATATTTTTTTCTCTATTCATTTACTCTTATATAAATACTAATAAAGAACAAACCAGCGTTGCATGCGTAAGTCGACAGTCATGCAAAATTGAATTCAAGTTTCAAACAGTTCGATTGAACTTTGCTTGTAAATGCGAAATTAACTGTTTGTCTATTCCCTTTCCACGCTTAAACCGCTGCACCGATTTGGATGAAATTAAGTATGGAGATAGTTTTAGGACCTAGGGAAACAAAGAGGTTTTATCACAGAAATCACCCTCTAAGGGGATCGAAAAGAAAAGCACACATATCGATCTCAATCAAAAAACCGATTTAACTCACATCAGCCATATAGAGCGTGTGTTCGAAAGCGTATCCCCCGCTGGGTTGCTCGAGGGCCGGCAGCGGCCCGATATCCTTGCCGCCGTCGTCGGAGCTAATCTTCAACACCAGATCCTTCACCGGCGATGGAGACAGCACCTTGACTATCACCGCGTGTGCCACTGCTACGAAGTATACCGTCTGAGGAACAGAGAACAAAATAATAAATGTTTGAATATAAGTGTTTTTTAAGAATGTTAGGGTCCTGTGCCGAGATTTTTCTTGCAGCTACTTTTCCTTAGCTAAACAGGTTGTGCGAAGCTGCAGTAGTTTTAGGCGGATGAGATGTTTGACAAAAATATATTTATGAGTTTGACGAATATCACTGAGTATATGGCTATTATCAGTCGAGTTTGGTCTCACGATCCAGAGGTCCTGAGTTCGATTTCTGCAGGGGACATGTCTAATAAAAAAAGTGTGAGTTTTCATACAAATTCCTTAGCAATTTCTTGTTTAAAAAGTAGTAGTTTAGTCTATATAGTCTATATGGAAACAACCCAAATTGAAATAATTGTTTTACGTTTGTTGTGTCATAAATGTAATAATACTACCGGTCTAGTGCTCGTCGCTATCAAGCGATATCAGCTCGTCGATATCAGGAATTCTCTTGAATAATGTTATATTTTTTACCGACTTCAAAAAAGGAGGAGGTTCTCAATTCGACCGTATATATATATTTTTTTCATAAACAATGTTAACTCTCCAACTTTACTCTTCATAGCAGATTACCGCAAACCGAACAACTTTCCCGCCACCGCCTTTTAAAAAGGCAGGAAAACGTTCCCGTTCGAAAAAGAATAAATCAAAAGTAAAACAAAATAAATTATATATCAGTTTTAAATTAAAAATAATAAAGTTGTGGCACAGATTCACGACTTTATTCCGTCTGTTATTAGTTACTTAATCTAATAATTACATAGAACAACATGGCCCTCCGCGGACAGGAGAATAATTATAAAATAATAAAATAAACATAACGAACCCTAAGGCTGCGTTTCCATTGTCAGGAGCGGAGATGTGCAGGAATCGACCAATCACCTTGAGTAAGAGAGTGACAGAGCGTCTTCGTTTTTCGCTCTCTCGAACGCTGTGATTGGTCAAATTCGCACATCTCCGCTCTTCTCCGCGTCAGTGGAAACCCGGCCTAACATAAATAAGTCTTAATATTGTTGAATAGGTTAAACCTGTTATAAAAATAAATAATTAAATGATGCTCGAAGTTTTTTGTCGTTTTTTTTATACGTACAGTTGGCGGGTCTTGATCGGGCGTGGCGGAGGCTTGAGGCGGCTGGAAGCGGTGGGCGCCGCGCGGGGACAGCGTGTACCGCTCGCTGGTCGGGGCGCAGTGCTGGGACGCGCCCGCCGGCACCGGCCACACGCCGCGGGTACTCTTGCTGGCGTACTCCACCTGGGGGCAATCAAACCTATAGCACAGCGAACGGTAAACATAAACAGAGTGTTAGTGACATGGTAACGAATACTAAGGAGGATGATTCAGACCATGATTTTCCGTCGCAAAATTCACGCTTTTTAAATTTTTTAATATTTCCAATTCTATACTTTTGCGGTGAAAAATTCCACTTATTAACTCAGAATAATGAGCTGAGGCATCTCACTCATTATATCGATATCAAGTGGAATTACCTGTCAGAAAAGTCGTGAAATTTTAGTATATTTTCAGTTTTGCACTTTTGCGACGTAAAATTCCACTTGACTCTTGAATTCCACTTAGAATCATAGTCTGAATCATCCCTCAAAGTTACGATGTGTTGTCGTTTCGTTCGAGTTCTTTGTTTGCAGATAGATGTGTGCCTAAGAGTGTTGGGTGTGCATGTTATGTGTGTGTGGATAATGTAAATACCTCAATGTCATGCGAGGAGTGCAGCCGGATGACGTAACCGGTGAGTTCAAAAGCCGGCACAGAGGCCAGCTCGCTGGCTACAGCCACGTTGTGTCGCGCCTCGGCCCAGCACAGCCGGTCCGTCGGCACTGACACCTCCACGCTGCCCGGGAGGACCTCCGAGAATGTATACACGCCGTCTGGGGACGAAAAATGAAATCGGCACTGGAAAGGCAAAATTACATAAGCGCCAAAATATCCTAAAATAGTAGTCCATCTTATGATATCTATTGCTAAACATAGAAATTGAAAAAACAATGTAAACTTACGTTGACATCATCTAAATTGGATAAATGGGTAAAAAGTTATGATAAAAAACGAATAAAATTCTTTAAACGGCTTTTTCTTGAAATGGCATTTTGGCCGAGATGGCCAAGTGTAGATTTTTTTTTAGTCACAATACCGTAAACTTCTAAATGTAAAAATGTTTTAATGTATGTGATGTGGGTGTATTTTAAAACATACATAAACAGCCTATATACGTCCCACTGCTGGGCACATGCTTCCCCTCAATCAACCGGAGGGGGTATGGAGCATACTCCACCACGCTGCTCCAATGCGGGTTGGTGGAGGTGTTTTTACGGCTAATAGCCGGTGTATGGCCTTGGACGTCGTAGTAAGTTAAGTTAGTTAGATGAGTTGAAACATAAACACTTGGGCAAGGATCACATTAAGTTGTTTTATTCGAAAGTAAAGTTACAATTAGTTGGTTTTGGATGGATGCTAATCGTGACCGACCGCGACGACGTATTTACGTCAACTCTAGAAAACGTGTGCGATGCGCAAAAGTAGGGCGCAAGCTCAGCTAGATTAACTTGTACGTACGTAAACCGTACATGCTCCTGAGGGAAAGGTTATGAAAAATAGCCAAAGTTTTGATTACAATGAGCATCCAGTACAAAGCAAGAAATTAGTCAAAGTTAAATTCTGAACGTTTCGTCTTCACTTCGCTATAGACAGGTTCCGCTGGTGTCGGATTGCGTACTTCTTGCAACTCTATATCTGGTTCCGTGTTTCTCATGTAAGTTTTAGAGGATGAATTGGGAGTTTTTCTTTTTATGCACCTCTTTTTAATGTAAAAATAGAGGGCTGCTGTAAGCATTCCTCCCAACAGCAAAGTTGTGACGGAGTATAGGTAAGTGTCGTGAACCGATAAGTGTGACGTCATTGGTAGCTTCTCATTTTGCTTCTGATATGCCAGTTGTTGCTCAATCTTACCGAAGTCCAATGATGTAGGTTTGAGTTCCGTCATGTTTAGTTGGGCATTGTTCCAATTTAAGTTAAACATGTTGTTAATCGAAGAGTTTATTGTTGGTACATCTATGTCAGCACTCATCTGTAGATGACTTCCAAAGTGATTAAATGTGTAAATAGTTGCATCTCTTTTTTGTAGAATGCACTTAGGCTTTAGAAATATAATTCCGGTACCCATTAATGCCACAGACGTAACTTGATCTTCGCATATGATTCTTATCAAGTGTTTGTTGCATAATGTGAATAGCCATAAGTTCGGTCTGTGTAGCTTCGTCCACATTTCTTTACAGTCTACGTCATCGATGACGCATGAGTGTGACGTTTGTTGACTGAACACGTTTGCTTCGCATGGCGCATTTTTGTCGTATAGGTTGTGGATCGGTTGGTTTGCAACGCAAACATATTGTTCTTTTCCATATGCTGTACACTGCTGCATTTTATTTTCGTCCATAGTTATGTATGAGTTTTTTACAAAGTTTATAGCAATGTACTCTGAAGATGGGCGTATCAGTTTTAAGTGTCCCTGTCTTATGAATGGTATAGGGATGTGTTAATGAGTCTGATAGCAAGCACTTACCGAACTCCTGGAATGCCGTGCGCACTGGGTTTGCCGGGCCCGGCGTATGTCTTCAGAAGGTTTGCCTACTCATATAACACAATCTTAGTTATCCCGGGGCTGCACTCCAGCAAGTATTTTCTTCACACTTCTCTTGTTTCCGTAACAAAAGAATAACATCACACACGACGAGATAATTTTGAAGACGTTACTGGTGTATGCGATATGCAACTGCCTTCAGAGCAATGTGTCAACAACTTTTCAATTGACAAGAAGATTTCATTCATTAGATCGTCCATAATGAAATTAGCGCTGATTGTGGCGCCATCGGAGAAACGGAAAAAATGCAAACTATCATGACTCGTAAAAAATACAAATAATGCAAAGAAAATCAATCCAGATTCCAGATATATATTTTCGTAGGAAAATCTGTTCCATTACGGAACAGGATGATTCTGTGTAGTTTGTATTCTTCGTCGCTGATTAGTGGTATATGAAGTTCGAACAGTAAATAGTTTTTCGTAACTCGAGCCTTCACGTAGATAAGTTGATAAATATCCTGTACATCTTGATGTATATCTTTGATTGGGAGAGATAGACCACTTGGAAGTTTTCCGGATATAGTATTCAGTTGGTCTATCAATTGCGATGTCGGGAACAGATGGGTATCTAAGTGACCTTTGTAGATGTTTGAGATTGCGTTTAGCAACATTTCTTGTATACGTTGTAGTGCGCTGAGAATTAAAGTTGTAGTTATAGCTGCTGAGTTGACATCGTTCACTACATACAAGATTTGCACGCGGTGTTCCATCTTTTCGATTTCGTTACAGGTTTTGTTCATGTAGTTATGTATGATGTTAAATTGTTCTTCCATAAAGTATTGGCTCTTCTTAACAATGTTGTTTTGGGCTTCAATAATCAAAGTTTGGTTTTTCATAAGTTGTAGTAGGTAGTTATCGTTGTTATTCAAGGTTTCGATGTCATCCACATATTTTTTGGCGAAATCCTCGTCAAGAACCCCAAATAGTGTCCGTGCTAGCTTTCCTACGCCATCGAAGTAGCCTCGTTTCTGCCGTGCCAGATGTTGAGACAACAGAAGCTCGTCGCGTTCGAAGAGATGACGCAGTTCTTCGCGTAAATGACTGACGATAGTGTTGCATGGTGGGTAAGGAATCTTTTGACAAAGAATGTTTATCTGTTCCACGTAGTTTTTAAGTTTGTTTTCAGCTTGCCAATAAGATGTTAGATTATAGTAGATTAAGAGATTCCACTCGTCGTGTATCCGTTGTATTTTCCCAGCCGCGTCGAAATATATCGGGTGATTATTTTCAATTTTAGTTAGTTTATAGTTATTTAATTGTGTTGATGTTGCAGTTTTCACGTTAAGAGTTAGCATTACAAGCAGTATTGTGAATAGACTGCAAATAGTTTTCTTCCCCTTTTTATTTGTTTTTTGTAGGATAGGGGTGTCGCTTTCTTCTGCTTTCTTTTTAGTTTGTAAGTTAGTTTGCAGGTCATCTTGTTGCGGCAGCGGTGCTAGTTTCGTAATAGGTCGTTTCAGGTGTCCTTTTTTAGTTTTTATAGTGACCACCCGAACCTTGCCATCCGCTCCTGGATGGAGTTCTGTCACTCTACCAAGAGCCCACTGCCCCGGAGGCAAGTTTTCGTCTGTCACGAGTACTACGTTGCCTTCTCCCAAGTTCTTTGTTGGATGATGCCACTTACTGCGTTCCTGGAGTTGATGGAGGTACTCGCTGGACCATCGTTTCCATATATGGATGTTCATTTGTTCAACAAGTCTCCATCTGTTTCTCAAGTCGTACTGGTTGAAGTCTTCTTCTTGCTGTGGTAGTGACAGCAGCGGTCCGCCGACGAGGAAGTGACCTGGGGTTAAGTATTCCAGATCTTCGATGTCTTCCGAGAGTGGGCACAAGGGGCGCGAGTTCATACAGCCCTCTATCTGCGCCAGCAACGTTGAAAATTGCTCAAATGTGAGCTTTTGCTCGCCGAGGACTCGCTTAAGATGGTACTTCATCGATTTTACCGCAGCCTCCCAGAGCCCACCTGCTGTAGGCCACAGAGGTGCGTTGAAGTGCCATTGTACGCGTAAGTTGCTCATGTTGTCTTGAAATTCTGAAGCTAGGAAAGTTTTGTTAAGTTCAAAGTCTTGTTGTAGCTGTTTGGCGGCACCTACAAAGTTCGTGCCGTTATCCGAAAAGACGTTTTGTGGTGTACCTCTCCGTGCGCACATTCTCTTGAAAGCAGCTAGGAACGTTTGTGTTGTTAGGTCAGAAACAAGTTCCAAATGCACGGCTTTTGTTGCCATGCAAATGAAAATTGCTACATAAGCCTTACACGTTTTGACTCCCCTGCCCTTGTTGATTTTTATTTCAATATGGCCAGTGAAGTCCACACCGGTGTTCGTGAAAGGTCTTGCTGGTGTGACTCTTTCCTTTGGCAAGTCAGCCATGAGTTGTGTGTTTCGGTGCGGCTTGTAACGATGACATCTCACGCATTGTCTTAGTTGTTTTTTGACAGTACTGCCTCCTCCTATAATCCAATACTCTAAGCGTAGTTGTGCTAGAGTGAGACGTGCACCGCCGTGGATAGTGATGATATGCGCTTCTTGAATTAGAAGCTCCGTCAATCGTCCTTTAGCGGGAAGGATGAACGGATGCTTGGATTCTGTTGGCAACATTGAGTTAGTTAGGCGTCCCTTTACTCGTAAGAGACCCTTATCGTCCAGATAAGGAGTCAGTTTTAATAAGTTGCTCTTTTGTGATATAGGGATGCCTTTCTTTAGTCTCTCAATATCTTCGCTAAAGCATTGTTCTTGAACATCTTTAATTATTCGTTCAGTCGCAGTAGTTAGTTCTTGTGGAGATAAAGGCAACACTCTTTTTTCGCAGTTGGGTAAGTTATTAATAGCATTATTTCTTTTCTGAATGCTAAATATTTGCACAGCTCGTAGTACACACGCTAGTACTCGTGTTACACGTTTTAAATCACTATATCTGTTCAGTAGTGTAGGTATGATATCGCCTTTCTTTTCTCCTTTTGTTATGAAACAATTTGTTTTTATTTCATCACATGTAGTGTATGTTTCTTGATTTTCGTTGTTGTTTACAAACTTTTCGGTTTTTAGCTGTTGGGGTCCCTCCCACCATAAGTTAAATGTTACAAGTTGGGATGGTGTGAGACCTCTAGTGGCACAGTCAGCGGGGTTTTCTTCCGACTTTACGTAGCGCCACTGTGTGGGAGGAATTACATTGTTTATTTGTGTCACTCTGTTAGCGACGTAGCGCTCCCATCGTTGTACATTGCCCTGTAGCCACGCCAGGACTACTTTGGAATCGCTCCAGCAGTTTATTTGCAGTTCTTTGCTAGTTATGATAGTTTTCAGTTTATCAACCAGTTTGGCCAATAAAAGGGCCCCGCATAGTTCCATTCGAGGCAATGTTACTTTCTTGTTCAGCGGTGCGACCTTTGTTTTGGCTGTAATTAATGTAGTGATGTAACAGCCGCCATCAGATTGCACTCGACTATACAGGACGCAAGCGTACGCCTTTTCGCTTGCATCGCAGTATCCGTGTATTTCAAGTTTGTTTGTAGTGCAATTTAACCATCGGGGTATAGTAAGCCTATGGCACGTTACTCCGTAGGTTTACTAGTTCTACAAGATCGCGAAGTTTCATTAATCTTGTTGTCTCAATGTTCCTGCTCTCCTATGACGTTATATGCGCCGTCTCTATGCTGTCGGTGAGTCCCGCTGGTGGGAGGCCGAAAGCACCGATTCGCTAACGTCACGAAAAAACCCGAAGCACTGATTTCCGTTGCTCGAAGGACCAAAATGTATGGCCTTGGACGTCGTAGTAAGTTAAGTTAGTTAGATGAGTTGAAACATAAACACTTGGGCAAGGATCACATTAAGTTGTTTTATTCGAAAGTAAAGTTACAATTAGTTGGTTTTGGATGGATGCTAATCGTGACCGACCGCGACGACGTATTTACGTCAACTCTAGAAAACGTGTGCGATGCGCAAAAGTAGGGCGCAAGCTCAGCTAGATTAACTTGTACGTACGTAAACCGTACAGCCGGGACCAACGGCTTAACGTGCCCTCCGAAGCACGGAATCATCTTACTTTTTCGGACAATCAGGTGATTCAAGCCTGAAAAGTCCTTACCAAACAAAGGACAGTCTCACAAAGTGATTTCGACAATGTCCCCATCGGGAATCGAACCCGGACCTCCAGATTGTGAGCCTAACGCTCTAACCACTAGACCACGGAGGCTGTTACTAGACCACGGAGGTGTATTTTATAAATAAATAAATATTCCGGTGTGAGTTTATGTATCTCTGAAAGTAAAAAAAAACTTAAATAGTGTTATTACAAATCGATGGCTAAGAGATGTACTAGAATTCGTCACACGGACTATGTGTGACGAAAGATGTCCCGCGGCCGCGGCGCTAATGTCGCAGATTCTGCATAGAATTTATTATGAGTTGCCAATTAGTTTCACTAAAATCCGTCGACTTATTTCTTTGCGCGAATTATTATTTTAAATCTAGTTTATCTCTAGCCTTCGTTTTGTTGTCTGAGTAAGGCTAAAAATATCGTAAAAGTCGAGTAAAGAATTATACACATACATACATAACAAGAGGGTAGGCAGAAGCCACGGAATCCCCCACTTATTACTGATACTGATCCTGACACTCAACTTTCACTGCTTCCATCAAACTCTTCGTGCATGCTCGCCGGTTTAGAGTACTCTTGACCAGATCTTTCGTCAATACACCCTGGATTTTATCTAAGAAGTACATTTACTTTGTAGCGGTGGTAGTGAGCAACTGGCATACATATCCATCCTCCGTCAGGCGACAGCGGCCACCGTCAGACCCTGGCATCATGGGGGGGGGACCCTGTAGACCGTGGTCTGAGAAGACTATCAAGACATGTACGAATACTCACTGGTAGCAGTGGTAGTGAGCGGCTGGCCCACGTATCCTCCGTCAGGCGACAGCGGCCGCAGCGTCACCGTCAGACCTTGGCATGATGGAGAGGAACATTGCAAGCGTCCTGTTACTTTGGCCTTCAGTTGAGAGAACATTATGCCGTCTACTGGTGCGTGCCCAACTGAGATCTTCTGGGTAAGCGGGTAGAATCTGAAAGAAAGTTTGTTGGTTTGGTGTTGATAGCAAATTCTGACTTAAGTAGTAGATGTTGCTTCTAAACTAATCTAAATAAAACATCGAATGAGGCTATCATCTCGAAGTCGTTAAATTTTTGGCTTCTTGTATGGTTATTCAGTCATATTTTTCTACGATGCCAGTGATTTAAGTTTAAATACTTACTGTAAGCCTTCTCTCTGTTCGGATTCTGCAACTTCCACTTTAGCTGTGTACACGCCGGGCTTCAGGTATGTGCACCATTTACCTGAAAAAATAGACTTCGAATAACTACTTTTCTTTACCGTGAGCGTGTTGTAAGAAAATTCTTTCGTTAATGTGTGTGCGTATACGTATACGTGTGTACGTGCGCGTGTGTGCGTATGTGCGTGTGCGGGTGCGTGTGTATATGTGTGTGGGCGTGTATAGAGTGTTTTTCTTTTGGAGCATACTAACCCTTACTCTCAGGCGAGACGCTGACAGTGGTAACGGTCGCCCCCTTATCCGTGGTAATGAGTATGGTGCGGTGCGATGGGGGCGCCAGGCCGCCGCACACGCGCCAGCGGGACACGCGCGCGGCGGGCGCGGCCGCGGGGCCCGTGGCCGGGACCACCAGCTGCACGTCGTCGAACTCGCATTGCTCTGGAAACATTTGGTTTGACACTTAGAGCACACCCCGGTCACTTCATACAAAACACCCCGTTTTACAGACATACACAAGACAGTTGACGCACGTACGATTGAAGACTAAAGTAAGACCAAGGGGAATGAGGTAAACCTAGCTCAGTCGCTATTGGGAGGAGTTGCCGTTTTCTATACGTAGTATTATTCCTTATTTCTATCCTTTGAGACCTAGGGAAGAACATAGGATAGTTAATCACCCTCTAAGGGCATGAAAAGGGAGATAGAAAAACGTGCTACGCGCAATAAACGAGGCCCACAGGTCAAATTCTCGCGGAAAGCTGGCGTATGTATAAATCAACTCACCATGCTGGAAGCTAAGAGTATATGTCCCTGGCTGCAAGGTTGGCAATGTAAACTTGCCGGCGCTATCAGTCTTGCCAACAGGTTGGCCGTCCTTTAGGACTCGAGCCCCAGAGACTCCACTACCGCCCGCGTGAGTCACCACTGATCCTACCACTGTGAAGCCTGTGACCTGCAATATATGTAGTTATTTAAACCTTAATTTAATACCTAATTTCTCTGCTGCATGGGGAGTAAAAAGAAAAGAATACTGTACAATTCGGATAGTGTGACAGACAAGGGACAGCCGACTTCACTTAAACCATCGTCTTGAATGGATTCTATAGTAATTTCCTGTAATTTCTTCGTGCCCATCATCCTGAGGTTATTGCAAAAATAAACTATTTTAAAGCACCTGTCTCCATCTCTCTCTCTCTCTCTCTCTCTCTCATCCTTAAAAAAATATACACAACACGTTTTACCTTATACAATATTCTAATCAGGCATACACACCTCAAAAGCATTTTTGATATAAAGACTGTCATGTTGAACAGTAAAAGGCACAGTTTCCGTCTTGATGTTGTATGTAACAGTGCCCTGTCCCGGAGGCTTGGCCAGAGCTAGTAACTTGTACTCCCCTGCCGGTACTAGGCCGAAGCTGAACTCTCCAGCTGCATCGGTAACTGAATGACAGATAGGAGAGTCTGGAACACCTTGCAGTAGTGCCGTTTTGCAACCTTCCACACGGAACTTGGGGTTTTCCTGTAAATATTATATGTAAACATAAATATCCATATAAGACAAATTAAATTATATTCTAGTTTTTAAACAAAGCTCAATATAAGGCCTACAAATAAAAGTAGACTTAGGGCATTTTCAACTACAAGTTCAAAAAATTAAGACAGTTTTTCGAAATTATGATTACAGATACTTTATGCAAAACAGACTGACAGATGAATGGATAACAAAGTGATTCTATAAGGTTTCTATTTTCCCTTTTGAGGTTCAGAACCAAAAAAACATTATTTTTACTGTAGTTTCCAAAGCAAGTTATACAATAATTACCTCCTTTGAGTACAGCAACACATAGATGCCAGCAATGGGGTTGCCAAATGAAGTGACAGATCCCTTCACATCATAACCCTTGACAGCAAGTACTCCTGCTGGCAAGACAGTGTTGCCCTCCTTCACTTGAACTACTGCTTGGGCTGGATCTAACTTCCATCTACAATTTCAATTTAAGAAAACAGATTTTACTTTCATTTTAAAAAATGGCAAAGGTCACTGGTTGATAAGGCTGACCTGGAAACCTTTTTTTTTAGATACACATCAATCACAGGTTGCTTGAAGTAAATATAATCTGTCCAGGTAGGGTTTTCCGAATGGGTCAAACATAGACATATAGACCTTTATAATAAACAATTTCTATTCTATTCTATACACCTGCACACTGGATATGTTGATGAATGCTGTCCAAACTAAATTTTACAATAATATAGGTTCCCTAATTTGTTGCATATTTTTTTTTTTTATTAGGAATACAATTATTAGGAATACCCAGTACATAAAAGGCATTAGGCATAACTATTTACACATAATAAAAAAAGCATAAACATTTTAAGCATAAATTCATATCTATTTAAATAAACATGTTGGCGGCACCATAACCTACTATTACACTATGGTATCCAAGTTAAATGTGATAAACCTACAAGAATAGGGCAAACATCATTAGGTTTAACAAGCATTATGCTAAGTAAAACAGTATGACAAGTAACCATTATGCCAAAAGACAATGATGACTAAAAAAAAAAGCCCAAAAAGGTTATGCCTAATTAAAATAGGAACAACATTATGCGAAAAAAAGGGGCCCCGAATGGAACCCAGGGTTCCATTCATTAGCAGACTTCACCTACCATTTTTTTTATTATTATAAATGTATATTGAGCTAATTACTTATTTCACTAGTTTTTTTTTCCAATGAAATATAGGTATTGTGGTTATAACTTACTTTGGATGAGCAGCCTTAAGAGTGTATTTTCCAGGAATAACAGGAGTAAAGTGGAAGTCACCTCCCACTGTGGTCAGAGTGTCCCTCTTCTCCCCCTTGTCATTGACCAGCTGCACAGCAATCCCACTAGGACCTTGAGTTTGCCCCGCAGTGATCACTCTCCCGGTGATCCCAAAACCATTGAATGCGAAGTTTATATCCTGACCAGTAGAACACTGGTCAGTGGAACCATCAACCACTAAATTCACTTCTGAAGGTTCAAAGCTCCATCCCGGTGGAGGATGGACTTTCAGGACGTACTCCCCTTTCTCGTATAGGGGCAAGAAGTAGTAGCCGTTAGTCGGAGCGCACTCTGTCCTCTCCTTCAGGCTACCTGCTTTCGTATACCTGAAAATATTTTCAAGGGATTCTTGTTCATATTCTGAATGAACATTCCAACGAAGGGTATCGCAGCTGTATAGTAACTGCTTAATAATACAAATAAATGCTTGATCTAAGTAAAATCACTGTAACAATGAGGAAAATGTAATTAGATTACACAGTATAGGTTAACTTACAGGCCAATCTCGATTTTAGAAAAATCCAATGCTACATGACTTTTGACAAATCCGCCGCATCCTAGGATATCATTTCCATCACATTTTTCCGTAAATAAAGTTAAAACTATAAAGAAAATTGTATTTCTATACAAGTGATCCGTGAACGCCATCTTTCAAAGTTTAGTGACGTATAGCGATGGGCGTTATTAACCATAACTGGTTATATATGCAGTTACGAGCTCGAACAGTGATCACTCGTTTTCCACTACAACAAAAACTAGTGATATTCATAACGCCATTTAAACGATCGAAATAGGCATCAGTCTTCAATAACTCTTTTAATCACAACGCCATAAAGTTAAATCGAATTCACTCTTATGTTTAAGGCATAGCGTCGATGTTTGGCTACTTTCACTACTCACGCAAAATCATAACCAAACGATTTTACGTTACAATTATCACGTTTGCTTCAGAACGTTGTGAAAATAACTAGTTATAAAAATCACTAGTTAAGAAACTAGTTATTGGAAATCACATAACGCTTACGTTACGTTATCTCAAAAACCGATAACGACCCATCGCTAGTGACGTAGCTAGTTATGTATGTACGTTTCGGTCTAGCATTGACCAGTCGATCGATTATGTTTCTAAAGTTTTATTTTTTTATTTAAATAAGATAAGCATCACTTTTGCGAAAAAGTAATAACTACCTCTATCTATAAAGTGCAGCAGCACTGTACATAATAAAAATAAGTAGGCATAGGTATTCTCTTTATTGAAATTTCAAGGTCTATAGATTTTTATTATTACTTTACACAATACTATGTATTTCCTACTGTTTTAGACTTTTGGTTTCTCTTATTTTCTACTTTCTTTATATTTCTTACCATCATTCTCATTCCTTTTTTGAATAAAAACTTCAAGGAACTTTTATGGCCTCCTTGCCTCATTGGCCATTGCAATTTCGGAAGCAGTTTCTTTCTCTTCTCAGGTTATTGGATTTTCTTTGTTATATGTAGATTTTTGTTGATTGGTATGCATGACCTTCACATAATCCACCCTTTAAAATAAATTTATACTTCCTCCTAGCAAAACTTAAAATGTAATATCAAATACAGATTGGGTGACTGTGCATTTATTTATTTCATTGAACATAAACAAAATATATATTATCAAAGAATGGGTAAAAGAAGTACATTAAAAATAAAAAAAAAATAGAAATAAGACTTAAAAATACATTTTACTATAATAATGTCAACTGGTTGATATTTATGACACTGCAGTTTTTGCTTTGTTTTGAATTGGGAGGAACAGTTTGAATTCTGCAGGTAACTCGTCTTCAGAATAAAGTCTATCCGAGAAGTAGACTCGTCTAATCCGACAGTTGGCGTGTATTTGTACCCGTAGGGTTTCAACGTAGTTGGTGCCATAAGCTCGTCGTGTGAAGTCGGCCAGGTTGAACTGAATCTGATTCCAGCCTTCATCAAGTCGCATTGGCATAGTGCAGATGAACGGTTTTACCCGAGTGGTGGACTGATAGTTGCTGGCACGAAACCGCCTCCTAACATTTTTATCATCTAAAACCTGCAAATTAACAAAAAAATATGCAATTAAATAGTAAAAGATGTAAGTACTGTACAAATCATTATTTGACAAGAGAGGTTATGTTTTTCACTTTATAACCTAATTACAAAATTGTAAAAATTTAAGTAACATCTCCATTTTGAAAGTTACATGTTCCATACTCACTTGAACTTCGAAGGTGAAGTATTTCTTGAGGTTCTTTATGATCATGACCAAGAAAGGAAGCTTGATGCCAAGGGTTTTTTTCGGGTCCGCCGGGCATGTTATGTACGTGGTGCTGACATTGGTCCCCACAATTTCGAGCACCAGGCTCTGGATGTCGTTGTCGGTGATCCTCTTTATGTGCCCATTGCGAACCTTTTTGTCCCAGATTTGTAAAGGCTTGCTGCCTATGCTGTAAAGTATTGACAGGAAACCCGACTGAAAAGTGTTCTTGAACATTTCTATCTAGTGAGCACGCCCGCGACCAAAGTAGTCCCTTACATTTATCAGCTAAATAACTACAAAAGTTTAATCAATACAGAATATTCCTTCGCGGTTGCATTAGAACTTGACAGACAGTAAACACAAGAATTTTGAACCCGGCCATTGGTCCTAGGTTTGTTTATCAAAAGACGTTACCATAGTAACGAAATATTCCGAAAAAAGTATGGCATAAGTAAAACAAAATCAAACTAGATGCCTAGGTGAATTTTTAAATTTTATTTTTATTTCATTTTCATCTGCAATTTATATTCGTCTTCATAACTAATTTATTTTTTTTAAATCCTATATTTAGAAATTCAATACAAATCCAAGTATGCGTATACAGGAACGTCAATATAACTTTATTTTTAGATTCAATTATTGTTTTTTATGATAATACAGACAGAGAAAACATAATATACGATATGACGTTTAGTGCTGTTTCTTTCTGTAATAAAAATTATAGTTTTATGTGTTTACATAAACTGTATTTGACAGCTGTCTTACCGGACATTTATTATCTGTGCACGTTATACCCGAGATGCATGTGCAATAGTGCATTTAATTTACGTTTATTTTGTTTCTCTGAGTTTACCGATCATTTTTAATTAACTAATAGCTTCCACCTAACTTTGGCCCGGATAATGAACTTTCCCTTTGTCCTTTTTATGGTGCAGTGTTAAAGTGATACAGGAAAAATGACGACGGAAATGTCATCAAAGAGGTAAAGATTTAATTTTTAATTATAGAATTTTCATTAATTTAAATATTTACCTGATGATATTTAATCCGATGGAGAAAAATCTGCTGAGAACAAAATTAGTTTCTGCCTGGACGAATATTATTTCGCCGAATAGTTAGGTAATTTGTCGATGGGAAGCACCAATGTTCATGAATAAGAAATGAACATTGTACACAATAGTAAGTAAACCTGTGGAAATCCCTGAAAGAAAGCTTTGAAAAAAAAATGTAAAAAAGTTACTTAGTAGACACTTGTTTACATTGCTTATATGTCAGTATTTTATAGCTGACATGAGAAATTTTAAAAATAGAACAGACTATTTTCCTATTTATAATTATTATTTTGTCATTGATATGACACTATTCTGCCTATTATTAACCTTCTTTTTTGATCTACTTACTTATTGCTGTGTTTATTGTCTGTTAAGTTTTGAAGTGATTGTAAAAGAAATCTTTCTTTTAAGACAGATAGATGTCTTCAGTAAATACATAGTTTTGTTATGAATGATTTTTCTATTTGTCTATTTTTCTTTAAAATACATATATTTTTCTGAGGAAAATCTGTAGACATCTTAATTTTCTTAAATCTTAAAGCCTTTTAGATGAATACAGTACACATTTTCCCAAATTCCATTACTAAAATTGGATCTTACATCAACAGTTATTAATTTATAATATGATATTTGACTGAATTTGGGTCGAAGACAAATTATAAAATGCTAATCTAGAAATAGAAGCCAGTCTAAGATGATCAAAATCAATCTCTTTTCAACTTATTTTCGAATTTTATTTATGGATTAATTAACAGTAAGTATGACATTTGACCACTTCTATTGATGACGTCTCAGGACAGTATTTCCATACAAACTCAAAAGAAAACTTTCGTATTTAAGTTTCGAAAAAAGTATCTTATTTGACTAGGTCAAGTAGCCTATTACTACCAATTTATTTTTGCTGCTTTTGAAATTAAAGTTAGGGTTGTGTTGAATGTTGTCTAATGAAAGATGTCTTCCAGCAGAGAATGAACATGTGATGGTGAGATAGAGATAGTTATTGTGTAGGTAGTACTAAAAAGATTTATTTCCATTCTGTCACTAATTTGTTACTGACTGAGCTCATACTATAGACCATGTTGAATTCGTAATTTTGAGTAGTTATTTGATAAGCAAATGTCTAATACAGGCTGACAGATAATGCAGCAGTCTCAGTGTGTTTGGAATATGATTTGGCATAAAAAATTCTAGTAGGTATGAATTTGGTCCGAAGTTGTCGACCATAGTTATATTATAGTTCCTTGGTTACCTTTTACAATAAGTCCAGATTGATAAGCAGCTGAACACATTGGTTTTTTTTTTACATTCCTCCCAGTCCAGCAGTGTACTACCTATGTTACTGCAATATAATAAGTCCTTTATCACTCCATCTGCAACAGGCAGCCACTGTGTCAAAATAAATTATAAAATACAAATCTAGGAATAGAAGCCAGTCTAAGATTACTAAAAATCAATCTCATTTTTCTTTTTAACTGATTTATGAATTTAAATTAAGAAAAATGGTACAATGTTTGATAACATCAAACATGTGTAGTTCTAATACATCATCATTGGCCTTTACATCTTTATCAGATGATTCAAATAGCGTTTCTGTGGCAGCTTTTAAAATGGCTGTAAAGTCCGATACGAGAGCGACAGTAGCGGCCGCACAACTGGCAATGTATTTGAGGGTTATTAGGTGGTACAGGTGGTAAATCGGCCCTTTCATTTCTGTGTCGCCTGTCTAATACAAATTCCATAGAAATACATTGTTTTGAAGATACATTTTGTATCTTATTATACCGTAGTCAAGGTGTCCTCTTGCCTGTTTGTGTACATTCTATCTATCACTATGCACCTATGCTTTTTTATAGAAAAATCTTTAAAAATTCATACTCCAAAAAGCTATAAATTTAAATGAGTTTCAATAATAAAATAATTAAAATATAGTTTATCTTATAAATGAACCGCTGAAGAGACAATAGTGGGAATATTGCCCGGCTTTATCAGGCCACACCGACAAACGTACATCCGCCGATATCAGCTGACTGTGTACTTTTATAACTTGCTTTATGTGTTATTTATCACGTAGTAAAAATAGAGACATATCATTCACATCTTTTATTCTGAGCCTAATCCACAAGTCGTCAGTAAAACTGAAGCCGCTTTTAGTGAACCCCACAGAGCTAAGAAAGAACCCTTGAGACGTGATCCACCTGTCGTCTCTTACTACATATTATATTTGTGACAGTACAGTCACAGACTCTGTCGCACTAACATATTTGACATTAAGGTGATGTGTTTCAGTCAGCTAGGTAACGCTGCGTCAGTAGATGGCGTTACTTCTGCAGTTTTCGTATTTTTTTCCATTTATTCGTTTAGTGTTGAGTTCTGACCCAGTGAAATGTTAGGTGGCGAAATCTTACATACATTATCTTTAAGTTAAGCTACAATTTTGAAGTATTTACTGAAGATATCATATTGAAACATTGCATCAAAAGTTGGTGTCATTTCAATTTGTGTACAAACACGAAGCTGTCACACACACATGCGAACTAGGTTAGCTATTAAAAGAGATGCATAATTTGAAGTCTACTTCTAACTTCTAAATGGCGCATTTGGTAAAGCAGTAGCCGCCATTCTTAAGGTTCACGGTTCAAACCCAACTGCATGTTTTAATTGTTTTTACTTTTTGTATTTTTTTTTACAATTGAATTTGGCGAACCCGTCTATTTGTTACGGAATTTTCAAAAATTATCACTTTTACCAATAATATTATAATTAAGTATACAATAATTTACTTTTTCTACTCCTCTACTTTAATCTGGCATTTAAATAACCAAAAAGTCTAATATAAGTACATACATAATTAAACTCTTTGAAAAAGTTTACGCTCTATGGCCTATAAAAGCATTGTTTACAAAGTGTAACTGTACTATAATGTCGCCAAAAAAGCATTGTTGTTGTTTTTTTTTTTTTTTTGACCTGGAAACTGGCACCTTTACTTTGTTTGGTGCCATAGATATACTATAAAAAAAAAGTATACATTTGCCGCCATTTTCCCGCGCGTTGGAAAATAAATTGGAAATTTTTTGTTTCGTTTAAAATTACGTCGTCGTAGAAAAAGTATTGTATGCAACGTTGTATAACTAGGTCAAAAAATGCTCGTGGCGTCTCTTATTGCGATGTTCGCCAAGGCTCACATCGCAACTCACGCCACTCGCATTTTTTGACCCTTCTTATACAACTGTTGCATAAAATACTATTGCACTAAAGTACCTTCCGTAATTTCCGTATTTTTTATTTTGTAAAATTCTAACAGGCATTAATCGCATCAGTGAACATGCGGCTAACTAAAAAACTACTGAACGGATTTTCATACGGTTTTCACCAATGAGTAGAGTGATTCATGGGCGTGCTTTAGGGTTTATAATTTATACAAGTATTTTTTTTGTATAAAATGGTTCAAAAATGATGATGAATGTCAAACATAATTATCGTTACAAATATAGCCGACTTGGAGCTTTCGGCGAAAACGCTGCCTGAGCCCATTGAGATATAACAAAACAACGTATGGTTGAATTGTTACTTTTTTGTAGGTATACCGAAAAGTCCACAATATGTCATAATAATTATATTGTGTATAAAGAATTGTGTATATGTATTGTATGATTTTACAAATAACGATCACAGTACAGTAATAATAAGGTAGATTTTTCCTAAATTGCGTAGGTTCAAACTTTGTCGCATCGCGTTTGAAAGATGTAATAGCGCTTCAGGACGTCCCGCAAGCACGGCGCTGATGTCGCAGTATCCGCATATAATTATTATGACTTGTCATTTAGTTCCAATAAAATCCGCGGGACTTCATACGTATTTCAGTGACAGCTGGTGATAGCATGCGGGACACTTAGCACCTAATCGAATTCTATGTTGTTTTCGCGCCCAGTCCAGACGACTCACAGCGCATTTCTGGACATATATTTACGTGTGGTGTTTATTGTTAGGTTAGTTAGTTCAGGTTAGGACGTCTTTTTATAACGAGGACGTTAAAAAAAGACGAGGCTGGGACGTATTGAAGTAGTATTTCCATATATACGCGGCCTGAAATGGGCTGTTTCGGGGACGTGAACTGGTTGCTGTCGAACTTATTATCACGTTTTCTTGATTAAAATTCATAAATAAGTCAAATAGAAAAAAGAAAAAAGATTTTATTTAGTATTAGATCTGTCATGATGTCTGTGATGTTTGTTTATTTTTTTTTTTTGGTTTGGTTTTCCCCGAAGGGTAAGGCAAAGGGAACTATGCCCATACAGCCATGTCTGACGTATTTTTTTTCTTGATGATTAATGAAATGATGAAAGGTGATGATGATGAAACCTAAGCCCCCACCCTCGGAGTAGACTCCTACTCCGAACCCCAAACGAATTAACTCAAAAGTCCGCATAAACTTTTGAGTTATGAAGCGGCTTCCTGACACGAAGCGAAAATAGGCAGATACACTTTGTTTATTGAATACTCCAATATAATAACACTCGCGAATGTCTTCCGACTAACTTAATGCGATCATTAACCACAAAACACCACTTCGTATTAATTATTTAGATTATTCAATGAAGAAAGCAACTGTCCCGTTCCCGCCTCCCGCCAAAAAGCCTGTTTGTTTATTATACATAAGAATTTTTTTTTTTTTGGTTTGGTTTTCCCCGAAGGGTAAGGCAAAGGGAACTATGCCCATACAGCCATGTCTTACGTATTTTTTTTCTTGATGATTAATGAAATGATGAAAGGTGATGGATGATGATGATGAAACCTAAGCCCCCACCCTCGGAGTAGACTCCTACTCCGAACCCCAAACGAATTAACTCAAAAGTCCGCATAAACTTTTGAGTTATGAAGCGGCTTCCCGGCACGAAGCGAAAATAGGCAGATACACTTTGTTCATTGAATACTCCAATATAATAACACTCGCGAATGTCTTCTGACTAACTTAATGCGATCATTAACCACAAAACACCACTTCGTATTAATTATTTAGATTACTCAACGAAGAAAGCAACTGTCCCGTTCCCGTCTCCCGCCGAAAAGCCTTATACATAAGAATTTCAAAATTTATCTTATTTTTTTTCCCAAAGGGCAAGGCAAAGGGAACTATGAACATACAGCCATGTCTTGTGTTTTTTTTTCTTGATGATGATTAATGAAATGATGAAACCTAAGCCCCCACCCCACCCTTGGAGCAGACTCCTACTCCGAACCCCAAACGAAGTAAGCGGCTTGTTGGCGCAAAGCGAAAATAGATAGGTACACTTTGTTTATTGAATATTCCGATTTAATAATACTATCGGGAATGTTTTCCGACTAATGTGATCATTAACCACAAAACACCACTTCGTATTGATTATTTAGATTATTCAATGAAGAAAGCAACCTTCCCGTTCCCGGTCCCACCAAAAAGTCCGCGGCAAAGAGAATATAAATAAATCTGTATGTTGGATGGAAAAACAATTAATTATAAATGACTACTATTTAGGCCGGCAAATGCAACAACTTCTTTTTTGATTTGGTTTTCCCCGAAGGATAAGGCAAAGGGAACTATGCCCATACAGCCATTTCATTTTATGTATTGATTTTTTTTTATAATATATGTCCTCTTTTAAAACACGGTATTTACCCATTATTTAAAAATGTTTAAATAAGATACGTTATTACAAAAATATTTTTCCAATATTCCTTTTCTCAGATTGTAGTATTTTTATTTTTTATTTATATTTATTCTCTTCATACAAAATCTCTTTATAAATTGTCACTGACATTCTATTACACTTGTCAAGTAGTCAAAGCCTTTAGAAAAAAAAAAACTATCACGCACACAAACTAACATTGACACCTCTACACGCTCAGCAAATACACTGTAATCTGCACCACTACAAATGTAGAATTGATCAAAATTGAGGGTCTGAAATATGGTACTTCTCGTATTCGGACCCTAAATTTTTGTTAGTTTGCGAAAATAATACACCAAAATATTACTATTTATCGGTTTTATAACAATATTCCTCTATCCGTTTTCCTGTAGCACTGCATCAACTTTTGTATGGAAAACGAATCACCTTAAGTGAGACTTACCGTTCAATTTGTCAAAAAAGTTAATGTGACATGGTACCAAAGTGTATACATATTAATGCTCGTGACCGTACGTATCATATTTAGACTCTAAGATTTATAAGGAGTCTCCCCATCTATTACTTCACTATCTTGTATTGAGGAAGGGGTTATATCTCTGTCTGTATTGAGGAAGCTTGGTATTTGAGTTGTGTAAGGCCAAGTTCACTTCATACTCCCGTATATAGCCGCTGCATGTAACATTGCTCAATTAGGCGCTGCACCGCGTATTCGACTTTCTCCTCGTCGTCATAAAGGGCCCGCAGTAAAATACCAAGTTTTATAGGTCCACTACATTCTTTTTGTTCGATGAATGACTCAGGAGGCTTCGCTGCGATTTCGCGCGCCTCGAGGTCACTCAACCCGGAGGCTTATTCTGGTATCACAGACTGATCTCTATATTTTTTCTCCCTTATTCTAAACTTCAGTATGAAAGCTCGTTTCCAGAATATGCCCGCGGAATGTTGCATGTGGGCGCCATTGTCTCGACTTTTTGCCAACAAACAAATCTAAATCAAACCTTTGTTTCGTACTAATTAAAATACAGGAATTTTGTCGGTAAAGTTTCCCATGGTTTATTTGTCATAATTATCGTTAAAACGTGTTTAATCTCTGCGGGCCTCGAGCGCGGTCGTTCTGCAAAATTAATGCAATTTATCGCCAGAGGCACCTATAATGTTTTGGAGGATGTTTAGATATAACTAAAATCTATTAAGGGCATGTGAGAAGAAAACAGCCTGAGTACATTGCAACGCGGCTTCTACTTCAATATTACTAGTAAGCGACGAAGGGGAAGACCTACCTGAGGTGGCTGAGTGTCGTGGAAAAATACATGGTGGGTTGCGAGCTGTCCAAAGACCAAGATAGGAGACAAAGTAGTGGAAGAATAGCCGGATAGCGAACCCCGGCGGGATTCACGCTAGAAGAAAAATAATATAATCATGATGTATCTATGTACAGATAAAAAAAACATACAGTTTCATACGATTACGTGGAAACGAATCGTCTGCATATTCTGCAAAATCTTTTTCTATATCCTCGTTCTTAGCATAAATCTCTGTATCTAAATCGTTACTCAATCGTAGTAAGCGCATGCATTCTTGCAGTTGGTCGGAATTGGGAATGCATATTTCATGTCGTTCATTGATTGATTACGCAAAGGAACATCAGGTTTATGGCTCGCCTCATTGTTAACCACCTAGAAGGGAGCTGAATACTATGACTCAAGGGTACAATGGCCCACTGAAGTTCACCTGTATCTAATAACTCAACTGCAGGTGTGATTTACTTCTGCGTGGTGGATTGTACGGATGCCGCAATGATTACGAGCACCAGCCCAGTTTGGCGTCCATTGTTACTGAGTCAGCGTTCCTGCGATAACAAATTGTTTTTCTTTCTTTTTTGACCGAGGAAGTTAGGCCAATAACGGAATATAAAAGACGCAAAATTTGACGTTTACGGTGATCGGATTTGTTGAAACTAGGACATGTTTTCTGTCTCTATTATTTGTTAGATTTGCGGATGATTTTGGGCGTTGGGCGTTGGGCTCACGACCCGGAGGTCCCGGGTTCGTATCCCGGTGGGGACATACCACAAAAATTACTTTGTGATCCCTAGTTTGGTTAGGACATTACAGGCTGATCACCCTGATTCTTTGAAAATAAGATGATCCTTGCTTCGGAAGGCACGTTAAGCCGTTGGTCCCGGCTACTACTTACTGATATATAAGTACGTAGTAGTTACATGAGCCATGTCAGGGGCCTTTGGCGGCTCAATAATAACCCTGACACCAGGGTTGATAAGATTGGTAATCCACCTCACAACTCACACGATAGAAGGAGAATTGTACCATACGCTGAAAATGTTAGGTTGAAGCTAGTACTTAGACGAAACAAACTTGCCAAATGTTATTATAATAATAAAGTGCTACGCAGGGGGTCCTAGACTCTCGTCTGTTGAAATGTCGTCATCTCCTTATGCGTTTCACAGTCCTGGAATCTTCTGTGACTGAGGATTGAAGTTATTAACAAGCGTTGAACGATTTATCACTAACTGGTGCAAAAGATACTCTTAAAGTAAAATAAAGGGTTTTAATTTGAGGAATCACAACATATAGTATGCGTATATGGCCAGCCTATTTAAGTTTTATACGAAGTATTTTCAGTTTCAGAGTCCTGTTTTGAAAGGAAGCACTTTAATTTAAAAAATGTGCCCTTTCTGTCCCACAAAAGAGATGCGCTATTCAACTGTACAGATTCAACAAAAGGATTCTCGAAAAGGGTTTTCAAATTATCCTACCTTACAATTTAACCACATAAAAACTCAATGTGATTACATTTCGTTTCATAAAACTTGTTCAACGTCAATGTAACAACAAAGCATCACGCCTGTATCCTCGAAGAGGCACGCAGATATGTACAGTACAAAATTCGACTCCTCGCTACCTATGTTTCAGTTCCACGTAATAGGGGCGAGCCTATTGCCATTTTTCTATCGTGTGGATTGTGAGGTGGATTACCAACCTCATGAACCCATTAACATACTCAACCTACCCATACTTACCCATTGGTTTTTGCCATTCATCATCACATTAACGTCCCCACTGCTGGGGCACGGGCCTCCCTATGGATGGATAGGGCCTTAAACCACCACGCGGGCCCAGTGCGGATTGGTGGTTATTAACGAGTACTAATGCAGCCGGGACCAACGAACGGCTTAGCGTGCCTTCCGAAACACGAAGGAGCTCGAGATGAAAACTTTTTTTTGTGGTCACCCATCCTATGACCGGCCTTTGCGAAAGTTGCTTAACTTCAATAATCGCAGACCGAGCGCGTTTACCGCTGCGCCACCGAGCTCCTCAAATTTATTGCCATTAACCGGGCTCAAATCGTGGAATCCACGTGATTTCAAAGTATATGATCCAAACAAGTCGAATACAGTGGTAAATATATACGCCACAATACTCATATGATACAAATAGGTATGTATTATTTACAATTATGACCTGTTTTTGTAAAATAAGGTTTAACTCTACCTAAACTCTGCCAGTTGCAGTGCCCTTACCGGGTCCATGTTAATACTGTAATACTTACTGTATTTTTATAACACCACATTTTGTACGGACACATGGTCGCAATAAAACATTTCTATTCTATACTCTACAAGTAAAGTTGTAAAGCATGAACTATCTAGTAGGTAGCACTGATCCTTAGCCTGGATTAGTCTGGTTATCCGGTTCAGTGCCAGCTATTTACTCCGTTTGTACGAGTAGGTCATCGTTCGTAGCTGACCCGTCTGTAAGCATAGAAAGTTTGCTCGTGAATCTATTGCAAGCTTTGATGTGTTAATGAGCCGATTTGCTGATTTCAAGTGATTCATCGGGTCCGTAATCGCTGGGGAATAAGGTCGCCTTGTTATCCGCTATTGACACACTAAGGAATCTACTTATTCTACTTTTGGATACGAAAATTACTAGCTCACGTCTGAAGATGTGAGTCACGTAGATATACTACTTATTTGCGAAAAAGGTTAACCCTTTGAATGATTGGTGTAATGTGATTTTATTCATTTTCCCAAGAACTTCCCATTTTTGCAAGAGCGAAAGGTCAGTGACTGATTCACTCATTACGAAATCGCAGGAAAACAAGTGCTAGGAGTCTCAAATTTTTCATGAGGGTTCCTTTTAAGACGTAGGTGCTCACTAAGGAGGGATTTTGCGAAATTCAACCCCTAAGGGGATAAAAAGCGGTGGCAAAGTTTGTATGAAACTTATAATAGGGTTTCACACGAACGAAATCGCGGGTAACAACTCAGAAATATAAATGTTAGATCCAGCAATTTGAATTTGATTGTTTGCCAACAGGTATATCCTGGTATATCAATCATCAGCGCAATTCAATAGAGTCTAAACATACTGTCGACACATAAACATTGTGTGGCGGAGTGATCTCATTTCGTAGCCGCGTCTTCAGTTCAACGCTCCTTCGCAGAAATATCGCGGTGTCAACCTCGGCCAGGAAAGGAAACGTCCAAACATTTCCGCTTCCCATTCTTTGTCCGGTCGTATTGTTTTGGCAACAAGTAGATTTTATTTTAGGAATATTCAGAGGTTATCAAGGGTTCTTCTATGGATTAATGAGAAATCGTAGGATTTGTAACAGATTGCAGTGTCTGTTTTTTTTTTAAGAACGTCTAGTGCCCTAGGGAACTTGCTAGCTATACAGGTTGTCAGAAGCTGCAGTAGCGTAGTAGTAGGCGGATGAGACGTTCAACACAAATAATATTTATGTAAAAATTTATAATTCGATGTGTAACTGTTACTAAACGAGTAAAGATATTTTTGATTGTATTGTTTGAGTTTGTCATGCCAACATTGTTGTATTAGTAAATCTTGAAGTGACCATGACCCAATAGGGTATTTCACTAGGTCAAAGATAATTATATATAGTCGTAATAACTAATCTAGAAAAGTCTAAGATAGCCAAAAATCAATCTCATTTAGGTCATTATCAATAAATTAAGGTTACGAAATAAAAGTCGAGAGTTATCGTTAATTTGCCAACAATGTGTTTTTGGCGCTCCTTCGATTTCGTGACTACAAAAGTACAGTCTTCTACTTTTTAAGCATTCCAGTAGATTCTTTAAGGAAGTAGTAGTCTCGAAAAGATGCCGTCCTGCCTTAGGCAGTAAAGAGCTGCCTTAGAGCAGCCAACGTTACTCCTTGGCAATCTTTATTGTCTGCCTTAAGATTTACTGCTGTATCTTCCCCTTTGTACTTTCCAATATTCCTTACGTATGTTTATTTAGCTTCTTATCCTTATGTACTATTTTTCTATGTTTAAAGGCGAGATTATACCCTCAGGGTCGGGAGTCTACGAGACTCATTAGACATCTTCCTCATTGTCCGGAATGCGGTGTTTCCTGTTTATTAGAAGTATGCTATGCCAACGGTATCGATTAGCGATGACTCTATTCTATTTCTATTACGGTTTACTCGTACGTGTTATCAGTGCCTCCCTAATTAATGGCGTCATTTCATTGCTCAGGCACGACACGAACCATTAATGAATTTGGTTATGCTGAGACGTTCTGTTAAGTCATATTAATGGCTTTTGGCTTAATACGTTACAAATCTACTTTTGTTCTGAAGACTACTGATATAGCTTGCGTTATCTCAACGACTAAAAATAATCGCTAAGATATTTCTGTAGCATATTTCATAACTACAATACATTAAGGAGTTAGCGTCAAAATACCAATAAAAAGGTCAACGTGTCGAAGCGAGGATGGCTGATGGCGGGTATTTATAGACAGACCAACACGCGGTTTTATTTATCTAGAGCCGCCCACCCGGCCGTCATATACAAACTACTACATCACCAGTTCAGCAAGAACCCTGACACTACATCCTTCCTTTTTTAACAGTCCCATTTCCAGGACTGAATTTACGAGTCGCGACAATGTTAATGTTAGAGAAGGAAATATCGCCGTCCTCACAAAAATGGTCCTCGAAACCTAAAAAGTTAATGTGTCGTTGTGATTTATGCATTTTTGTATGACTATTTTATTTTGGTGGTTTTCTTTGTGCATTTTCTCTCGCCACGGGAAATTAAACGTGAAAGTTATTTCTGGCAAACAGTCCTATTATTCTACGCTTGCTACGATAACGTTTAACGTTGAAACATTTTATTATTCTAAGGAATCTTTTAGTAACTTATTGATTTTCGTTTGGCCTTCCGTTGTAACGAGCTTTTAGCTTTATTCAAAGAACGCCTGCGTTATTAACTTGCCTAGGCATAGATACTTATGTAGACCCAGTCTAATAAATTATTGCGGATTTCCTAGTATTTTTCAGTTTGCTCTACATGCGAATTCTAACTATTACATGGGTATATTTAAAGCTAATCAACGCACTATCTCGCTGTTTGTACAGCTCGATAGCTCTCCTCTTAATGAAGAGACACCGAAATAGAACCAGACGTAATTATTAGCAGACAGGCAGATAAGAAGAGCTCAAGCCAATTTGTCAATACAACACTGTTACAAAAAGGTACCTACACTGTGAAGCAATCTCAGTTTAGCAACCTTGATCCATGACGAAGATATTATGAAATGAACTCGGATCTTCTTAGTTCATGGTTTCATTTGCAGCATGTCCGGATTTAAAATAAAATAACTTCCGAACCATTGAATCGCTGAAATACCTTCCAGTCGTGCTCTAAATTCAATCTCTTGTCCCTGGAAAAACTTGAACTAGCATCTTTCTTACGTTTGTTTTAATTTTATCCTCGTCATGAATGTTACGCTTTTCCGGTTATCCTTTCAGAAGTTGGAAAATATAGCTAATTGCCCTGAAGCTCGTGCCTGATCAAAGCAGTCAGCACTGCGGCGCGGCGGGAGACGGTCGTCTTCTCAACCAGTGACTCACCACGAACTGGTTATTATAACTCTGAAAGGATACACGAGTTTATTTTTGGCCGCGATTTTTGTTAATCACTTTTGGATTGCTCTCGCACGTTACGTAAACGATGCGGGTTGAAGCGTGTGACAGTTTTAAACGTGACAAATGTTCGTTTTTTTGGACAAAATAACACAGTGGTTATCTGGACTCCACATGGATTTTAACCCGCTATCAAGATAGAAACACGAAGATTGTTTACACAATAAACAAACTCGGGCTGTTTATGTATCGGTGCAGTAAAAGAGTGATTAGTCTATCACTTTTCTGTGAATAGTGTAGTGTGTGTGTGTTGAGGAGTGGAATTTTAGCCTTGATTTTTTTTTTATATTTAATGATATTTGTGAAAAGTTATTCTTGAAGAAGTTTCTTGCCTGTGTCAAACTTGTTTAATTGTTCCGAGAGCTTTTCGGATTTCGAAGAGGCTTTTGAATGTTTGATGCTAGTGTATAATGCTGGTACCTCATGGATGGTGAGGGCAAGCTAGTGTTTTGGAAGGGTGGCATGTGGGTGGATGGTGCTCCCACCCTCAACTGTAACACCTGCAAGAAACGCCGCGAAGACAGAATGAATGCCAGCGACCGTCCCCCTGGGTAAGTTTCTGGGACCGTTGCTTCAAATCGTGGATGTCATCATCATCTCCCTAGCGTTATCCCGTTTTTCACAGGGTCTGCTTACCTAATCTGAAGATTTGATTGATCGTGGATATATCATAATTATAAAGAAATGAAATTGTTAGGTAATCATAAATAATCGCAAATACAAATATTTTTTATTCGCATCGCAGAGTCGAATAAATGTGACAACATTTAAAAAAATGTTTAAATGAAATGAGCATGAGCTGAGCAATTAAAAGTATTTTATTGATATCCGTAAATGGATGCGAAACATTGATTTTCAATTATTGGTCGAAAGTTGTTTCGGTGGAAGCGATATCAAAATATGTTTATATTTTCCCTCAAACAGCGATATTCTTTTCGATGAATTCTATAATATAGCGTCTGACGTAATTTCGTGTATTTTCCTCAATATTTTCAAGTGTTAGTTGTAATGAATCCATTTTATTGTTGTATTAAGCCATCTTTCTATTGGTGTCTTTGACAATGGAACAAAAGAAGTAAACACATCTCCTTTCGATGTGATCACTGCATATAATTCAACAAGAGAGAGTATGCAAGCGATTAGCATTACACTTAATTATCAAATTTTCTTTATGAACACTATATGTACCGTGTAATAATAAGATTAAATACATTAACAGCACTTTCGAAATTCTTAACGAATTCGATTTTGAATGTTTCTTTAAGTCAATTGCAATATGTCGTGAGTTGGTTTTCTACTTGCATTTGAGTAATTGTCAAACGGTGAACCAAGTTATTTTTTATGTGGTTTCATCAGTAGATTTAAGATTAAGTACCTATTTTAAAATCTTGACCCGTTTCGTTGTGTTAGGTTATACATACTTATAGAAAATACAAGGTATCATAAAGTTCTGTTTATCAAGCCACCTCATCGGCGTTATTGCAATCACATTATTTAATAAGTGCTATAATAAATCTGTTCTTATTTGCACAGCTGATCCGCAGTTCGTGACAATATTTTGTTTACAGAGAATTCCGATATCATAACAGACGTTTGTGCTAATATTTTGATTCGTCCCATCAATGGCATTTCATTCGTCTTGCGTCTTCACCTTTGTAAATATCGATGGATTGTTTTCATTTAAGATTCTCTTGAGAAATTCCAATCATATTATGTATTTTACCACATGATTTATACAGTGTCGTGTTCTGTATTTAATTCATATTAATTTTCCCGTCTAGTTTACCTTCCTGTATTGTAATACTTTTGTCATTGCAACTAGGCATGTTAATCAGTTAATATTTGTATATGTTGTATAAGTCTAGTGTTGGAAATCATATTCTTCTTCTTGTATCGTGTGGGTGGTGACGTGAATTACCAACCCCATCAACCCTCAGGGTTACTATTGAGCCGCCAAAGGCGCCTGACAGGGCTCATGTAAAGACTGCTAACTTACATCAGTAAGTAGTAACAGTAAGGTTTAACATGCCTTCCCAAGCACGGATCATCTTTCTTTCGGACAATCAGGTGATAAGCCTGTAATGTCATAACCAAACTAAGGATCACAAAGTGATTTTCGTGATGTGTCCTCATCGGGATTTGAACCCGGGACCTCCAGATCGTGAGCCCAACGGTCAAACCACTGGACCACGGAGGCGGTTGGAACTCATATCCATAGACATTTTAATACTTTGGCTTATAAAATATTATTCCATTTGCTTCCATCCTGACACACTTCTCTTGGTTCCTCCACATTCATCAATCGTTTCATACACGCACGCCGGTTCGGAGTAAATTATACTAAACCGTTTCTAAGGATCGATTCCGATTGTTATGATAAACACTATCTACTGCTCCATCACTAATTGTATCATGCAATATGCAATTTCTTGTAACATCTGTAAGCTATGTAGATAGCGATGTGCAATTCTTTGCCAGTAGCGTCACTTTTTCTTGAAAAATAATACTGGGTGTCTTCAAGGTTACAATGAATTGGCATTTCCTATGGGAGCCTCACTTCATGTAGTGATGTAGCGGTACGGCAAAATCGTAATCATGATCTCTCTTCTTCCTTTCATCTTTCTTCATTACTATAGCTAGCTTAGACATAATATAGCTTGAGTGATATAGTGACTTAGATTGAGAAAGGAATGTTAAGTAGATTTGGACACGTAGATAGCATGAAGAGTAATAGGATTACGAAAGCAGTATATAAAGCGAAGGTTGGTGGTAGGGCTGGCAGAGGAAGACCTAGAAGGACCTACATTGACTAAATTGGAGATGTCCTCAGAAAAGGTTTAGTATGTTTTACTCAGAACCGGCGTGCGTGTATGAACGATTGATGAATGCGGAGCAAGCAAGAGTATGTCAGGATTGAAGCAAATGGAATTACATAGTGTCAGCTGATCCCGGTGTGAAATAGGCGTGAGTTTATATATGTATGTATAACGAACTTATTTGACATCCTATGCACCACATTAAACCGAATAAAGTATCAAATTGTTTCACCATAATGCCAATACTCCCTATAGCTGTCAATAGTCGTGTTGCATCTGTTTGTATGTAAATGTGTCTAGACAGGAAGGAGTGGCGAGATCTAGTAAATGTCCTCTCTGTTACTGAAGTTCTAGACATTAAAGCACAATATTGCCGATCTTTCAATGTAACGCGTGAGTTGAATGGCGATACAAATTCCTTACTTTTTACGGTCATTAATGTAAACTTCACATAACGTAAATTAATGATTATATACTGGAAGCGGGGTTTGAATTAGGGTGATTTACATCATAACATAAGCTCGACTATAGACTCGAGCCGTGGTAGTTAGTAGAACGCTTGCCTCTCACTTTGAGGTCACAGGTTCGAAGCACAGGCCTAAACCAATGGTTGTCGAATTTGTTTTCGAATTCATGTTTGGATCATAAATTGTTATCACGTGCTCAGCTGTGAAGAAAAACACCGTGAAATGTATTTTCGGAAGTACTCATTTACTCATTACTCATTTCGGTATTTTGCAGGGGGTGATTACTATTTCGGTACTATTTTTTGGCGTTTAAATCAAAGCGAAAGACCTTGTCGTTAACTCTCGCCAAATTTCGCTCACCGTCAAGCTAGCAAGTGCAATAAAACATGGCTATAAATCCAGAACCGTGATGGTACTAATTTTTTTACAACAGGTACTATTTTTTTCAATAAGAGTACTATTTTTTGGTATGGTCAAATTATTTTTTCGTGCCCATTTTTTTTTGAGGCCGCTAGCTTGACGCACACGTTTGCTCCACCTTTATATTAGACTAAAACTATCCTATGTCCGTTCACAAGGTCTAATCTATTTTTGTACCCAATTTCATCAAGATAGGTTTGTTATTTTAGGCGGGAAAGCGTAACAGACAGACTGTATACTTCTATCGTGTGGGTTGTGAGGTGGATGACCAACCTCATCAACCCTGGTCAGGGATATTATTGAGCCGCCAAAGGCTCCTGACGTGACTCAAGTAACGACTACGTACTTACATCAGTAAGTAGTACCCGGGACCAACGGCTTAACGCGCCTTCCGAAGCACGGATCGTCTGACTTCTGGACAATCAGGTGATCAGCCTGCAATGTCCTAATCAAACTAGGGATCATAAAGTGATTTGTCCCCACCGGGTTTCGAACCCGGGACCTCCGGATCGTGAGCAGAACGCTCGACCACTGGACCACAGAGGCCGTTACAGACTGATTTACAATATTATATTATATTATATTTGTATTTATAATATTAGTAGAGATGACAAGCAGGTACCATCTGGCTGGTGTCATAAAATGAGACTGCAAACTGTAGATTACTACACTATCAAACTTATAGTAAACACTCAGCGCCGCATTATAATTAGAGCGATGCATTCCTGCGCACAATCTATTTTAACCACAACTGGAACTCTTAACGGTATGACAATAAAATGAAAGTACGCCACGTTTCTAAGCTTGGTACAGTATAGAGCTTTAACAAACATGACACAGCACCACGCCTGCATCCCCGAAGGGCTAGGCAGAGAGATGGCAATTTGGGTTTAGTAGACAAAGGACTTATTCGTACAATGACTTACTTTTAAAATGACGTATTCTCAAAATGCTCGCCTTCCATTACATGGGACTTGAGCACACAAATCAATGATTTATAAAGACACCGTAATTTAAATACTAGGAGCTCGGTGGCGCAGCGGTAAACGCGCTTGGTCTGCGATTGTTGAAGTTAAGCAACTTTCGCAAAGGCCGGTCATAGGATGGGTGACCACAAAAAAATAAAAAGTTTTCATCTTGAGCTCCTCCGTGCTTCGAAAGGCACGTTAAGCCGTTGGTCCCGGCTGCGTTAGCAGTCGTTAATAACCACCAATCCGTACTGGGCCCGCGTGGTGGTTTAAGGCCCGATCTCCCTATCCATCTATAGGGAAGGCCCGTGCCCCAGCAGTGGGGACGTTAATGGGCTGGTTATGAATTTAAATAAGAACAAAAGCTATTATTGGAATATTGTATAGGTGAATCACTTTTACCTTTAATGCAAAGATTGATATTTCGTGGAATTCTGATGACGTCTACAGAGCCTCTAAGTTTCGCGGAACCCGCTTTGGGTATCGCTGCTCTAAAGATTACCTAAACTATGGTAATTTGCTAAATTGTTAGTAAGTATAAATACATTATAGTCCTTCATTCATTCAAAATTAAAAGCTGAGCTCTTGCCGGTGGAGAGAAGCTCATTCTAGTCGATTCTTTGCCCGTTCCTTGACTTCGTTGTAGACGAGATGTCAGCCTTTTCTTTAATCTGCTCGAAGTAATTTCGTCTTGGCTTTCCTCTACAAATTCAAATTCAAAATTCAAATTCAAATTCAAAAATATCTTTATTCAGTAGGTAACATAGTTACACTTTGAATTGTCAATTTTACATAACGAACGTCTCATCCGCCTAAAACTACTGCAGCTTCTCACAACCTGTATAGCCGGGGAAAAGAAGCTGCAAGAAAAACCTCGGCACAGGGCCCTAGACGTTCTTTAAAAAAATAAAAATAAACATAAAACATAAAATATTGGTATACAATTGAGTAATTTAGCTGCCTAATATCAGTTCTCAGACAGTTAATCCCATGCATTCATATCTTCTAAATAATCACTAACTTTATAATAACCTTTTTTGTAAAGTTTTTGTTTAACTACTGTTGTAGCGGACGCCGCCACTAGAGCGAGACGGCGCCGCTAAAAAGGGACAGCGAAGGAAGCGCCGCCCCTAGAACGAGACGGCGATAATATTAGAATAGGATAGCTATAAGATTAGAACGTAAGACCCACTAGTTGTGATAGCGAAATTAGTAGCTAAGGTGGATATTTATATGAAATAAACGAGTTAGTTAGCAGTTGATCCGGAAATTTGATCGAGCCTTTTATTTCCCCGAGATCCTGAACATACAGTCCACAACAGTTCCTGGTCCTTCGAGCCGGATTCAGATCGCCGAAGCACTTCATCGTGGGAACATCTGGTGCCATCGCGGAACGCGCTCAGTACCTCCCTGCCATTTCACCGATCCGAGATGGTAGTGACCCGGAGTCAGAGCGACGCTGTGGAGCTGGAGGAACAACGCCGCGAGGAAGAGCAACGGCGCGAGACCGAACGTCTCGCCCTCCAACGAATCGAAGAGGAACGTCAGAGGCGGTTATCTCAGGCACCCCCCGCCTCACCGACCGTCGCGACGCGCTCAGTCCGCGAACAACCGACGACTAGCGCGACGATCGAACCCGCGCCCCTCACCGCGGGCGCCCCGCCCCTCACCGCGGGCGCCCCGCACCTCACCACGGGCGCCCCGCACCTCACCGTCGGCACCGCACCCCGCACCGCCGCCCCCGCTGCGACACGACGCGTTGCAGATACACTGCGCGGATCGCTCGCGCCCTCCATACGTTCGACGAATGCTACTGCGAGACTACGCTTGGCTGAATTAGAAGCCGCGGAACAACTGGCGAAGCTTGAACGACGCAAGATGGAATTAGAAGCCGATTTGATTCGGAAGCGTCTCGCCGTCGAACAAGAGAACATCCAAGAGGAAGAGAGCGCTCGTCTGCAGGAAGAGGACGTATGCCTGGGACCCAATGACCGGGTCGATGACTGGTTCATGCGCATGGACGAGACACGGGACGAAGAACAGAAGCAGACCCGTTTTGAGGAGAGAGCCAGACGCCGCGCGCCGCTACGCTCCTCGCCGACACCTCAACGCGCACCACGTCATCTCTCACCGTCGCCTGAACGAGCGCGACGCCCCCGACAGTCGCCGGAACGTGTGCGACACCTCTCACCGTCGCCTGAACGAGTGCGACGCCCCCGACAGTCGCCGGAACGTGTGCGACACCTCTCACCGTCGCCTGAACGAGTGCGACGCCCCCGACAGTCGCCGGAACGTGTGCGACACTTCTCACCGTCGCCTGAACGAGAGCGACACCCACTACGGTCGCCGGAACGAGACCGACACCCGTCAGCGGAACGAAGACGCCGAACCTCGAACGCGAAGCAAGGCATCGAGCAATTGGCAGAGGCACTCGAGCGGATGGCGCGACCACGCATCCGGAACGTCGAGCTACCCATCTTCAGCGGCAACCCGAACGAATGGCTGCCCTTCAAAGCAACAATGAGAGATTCAACACGTCTCTACAATTTGAGCGCCGCCGAGAACCTACAGCGACTACGGACGTGCCTACGGGGGGAGGCACGCGAAGCCGTGGCGGCACTGCTGTACACCGCAACCGATCCGAGCGTCATAATGAAGACACTGGAACAATGCTTCGGGCGCCCCGAGGTGCTGATCGACCGGGCGCTAGAAGAAATTAGACGACTACCGAGGTTGGGACCGTCTGCGATAGACCTCAATAACTTCGCGATCAAGCTGCGCAATCAAGTGTGCATACTGGAGTCCATCGACAAACGGGGCTTCATCCACAACCCACTGCTGGCTCGAGAAGTACTTGGCAAGCTCAGCCCGCATCATCGGTCACGCTGGTGTGACTACGCATCCCTTCATGAAGAGGACAACGTTCCCGAGATCGTCATGATGTCCCGATTCCTGACACACGAGGCGAACTTAGCGATCTCCTTCATGTACGCCCCGAGTGCCAGCACCGTCGCCGCTGCTACTGCTCCCGCTGCGAACAGAAGCAAAGAATTAAAGGCCAGCACGAGTGGGAGATCATCATTGGGAAGAAAACCAGAAGCCATCTACAACACGAGCGAGCGAGCCGTCCAGTGCCCCAGCTGCGGAGAAGATCACAAGTTGCCGCAGTGCCAATCCTACAAGGCACTGACAGTCAACCAGCGATGGGACTTCGTGAAGGAGAGAGGTCTCTGCTTCAAATGTGTCGCCTCGAAACATCGACGCATAGCATGCAAGGCGCGGGTGTGCGGCGTGAACCAATGTCGCCGTCCACATCACGCTACGCTACACGAGGACCCGCCCGCCGCCGCAGCCGAACCGCAACCATCGACGAGTGGCCCGGAAACAGTCATGTCGGTGGCCACTACCGTCACTGGCCCGAGGACTGTCCTGCTGAAGGTCTGCCCAGTGATCGTGAGCGGACCACGGGGGGAGGTCTCCACCTACGCCCTACTGGATGAAGGCGCCACCGTCACTCTTATTGACAACGAGCTGGCGGAGAGCATCGGCGCAAGTGGACCCACACAGCCACTGAACCTGCGCGGTGTGAACATGGCGCAACAAGAAGAGGAGAGCAGATCAGTCGCGGTGCAACTCCGAGGCAAGAATGAACACGCACCGTACGGAATAAGGGCACGCACAGTGAAGAACCTTATTCTACACCAGCAGACCATCCCTAAGTCGCTACTGAGAAAATACAAGCACCTACGCCTGGACAAGAACGAGATGTGCTACGAGCTAGCACGCCCTAGAGTCCTAGTGGGGACAGACCACTGGGAATTGATCGTGTCCCGTGAACTACGAGTTGGCGGCCCGAACGAACCCGCCGCATCAAGAACGCAGCTTGGATGGGTGGTACACGGATCCGTACCACGCAACACCATCATACAACAAGGGAGCGTGCTGCATGTCTACGATGTAGAACGACACGGGGACACAACCGACCAGTACGACCGACGTCTCGAGCAACTCGTCGAGGCGCACTTCAAGATTGACGCACTGGGTGTCAGTCACAAACCGCTCGTGGGCGTTGCCAATCAGCGCGCTCGGGACATCGTGCAGAAGACGATGAAGAAGATCGACGGGGCCTACGAGGTTGGACTTCCATGGCGTCGTGACGACGTGACCATGCCTCCAAGCTACGATGCAGCCTTCCGACGTCTGAGAAGCATCGAGAGGAAGATGGACGCTTCACCCGACTTCGCCAAGCAGTACACGGCCCAAATGGAGAACCTGCTGAACAAGGGCTACGCAGCACCATGTGACGGTCATGAACGAGCGAGCACCGTCAGTTGGTTCCTGCCACACTTTGCCGTGCAGAACCCCAATAAACCAGGAAAACTACGCCTGGTTTTCGACGCCGCCGCACGCAGCCACGGTGTCTGCCTGAACGACGAGCTATTAGAGGGACCGGACCTGCTACTGTCACTGCAGGGGATCGTATTCCGGTTCAGAGAGAGACCAGTCGCCGTCACTGCGGACATACAAGAGATGTTCCTGCGTGTGAAGATCCGCCCAGAAGACCAACCCGCCCAGCAGTTCTTGTGGAGGGGAAACGACCGGAAGAATCCGCCTCGCTGCTTCAAGATGACGAGCATGATCTTCGGCGCGGCCAGCTCACCCTTCATGGCTCACAGCGTGCGAGACCACAACGCGCATGCTCACGCGCACACTCACCCACGTGCGCTGGAGGCCATCACACACAGTCACTACATGGATGACTTTGTGGCGAGCTATGAAGACATCGAGGAGGGCCGCCGAACCATCAACGAGGTGATAGAAGTCCACGCAGACGCCGGCTTCACTTTGCGCGGGTGGAACTCCAACTACGAGGGAGTCCTGGACGAAGTGCCCGTAGAGCTTCGAGCGACCCAACCAACGCAGCTCGGAGGAGAGGGCCACGCCGAGCACAAAATACTTGGCCTCTACTGGAACGCAGGTCGAGACGAACTGGGGTTCAACACGTCGCTCAATAGAGTACCGAACGAGGTGCGAACACGAAGCCGCGCGCCTACGAAGCGAGAAGCTCTCAGTGCGGTCATGAGCATATACGACCCGCTGGGACTCCTGAGCCACTACACGATCCGAGCGAAGATCATCCTTCAGGGCCTATGGCGTCTTAAGTTGCCATGGGACGAGCCGATCCCGGAAGAAGAAGCCGGACAATTTATGAGCTGGTTGGCACAGCTGGAAGAGGTCGCCCGGCTACGACTACCACGATGCTACGAGATGAAGAACCATCAGCGCATCGAGCTACATATCTTCTGCGACGCCAGCGAGCAAGCATACGCGACGGTGGCCTACTGGAGGATAGTGCGCTGCGACGGAAGCATCGGGGTCACTCTGGTTGGCGCCAAGTCAAAGGTGGCGCCGCAGCGAACACAAACGATCCCGCGACTGGAACTACAAGCCGCCGTCATCGGAGTGAGGTTGGCCGACACGCTGAAAAAGGAACACCGCATCAAGATCGACAGTGTCACCTACTGGACGGACTCAGCGACGGTGATACACTGGGTGCGGAACGACGCTCGGCGCTACACCCCATTCGTGGCGCACAGGCTGAGCGAGATCGCAGAGCTCACCCAGAAGGACGAATGGCGATGGCTCCCCACTACACACAACGTAGCCGACGACGCCACAAGATGTCATGGGACTACAATCAGCGTGAACGACCGCTGGTTTCAGGGGCCAGACTTCTTATACGAGTCACCGGAACACTGGCCCGCTGAACAGTCATCGCACATCGAGGAGGAAGACGTCCTTCACACTGGGACACGCGATGGACAGAAGGAGGACTGGCTACCTGACCCTGGTCGATTCTCCAAATATGAAACACTGATCAGAGCGGCGGCACGGGTACTGGCATTCATCGACATGTGCCGCAAGAAGAAAAAGAACCTGGAAGTGGAGCACTTGGAACGCGCCGAACGAGCACTCCTGCAAAGAGCTCAGCGTGAGAGCTTTGGCGCTGAAATAGAACGGATCCAAGCAGGGCGCTCCATTTCCAAGACAAGCCGCCTATACAAGCTAGACCCGGAGCTACAAGATGGGATCCTGCGTGTTCGAGGTCGTATTGGAGCCGCGACCGTTCCAGAACATATGAAGCGACCAATCATCCTGGACGGCCGTCATCACCTGACCAAGTTGCTGGTGCTGAGGGAACACTGCGCCGCCGGCCACGCCAACCGAGAGCGCGTGACCAACGACCTACGACAACGATACTGGATCATACATCTGCGACCAACAGTACGCGCTGTCGAGCATGCCTGCGCACTCTGCAAAGTGCGGCGAGCCATGCCGCGAGCACCAGCGACGGGGAATCTACCGCAAGCCCGACTGGAACCATTCCACCGCCCCTTCACGAACTGCGGAGTGGACTACTTCGGCCCAATGATGGTGAAGATCGGACGACGACGAGAGAAGAGGTGGGGCGCGCTCTTCACATGCCTCACCACGCGAGCTATACATGTCGAGCTCGCCGCCTCCCTCTCCACCGACTCGGCGCTAATGGCGTTGCGGCGTATGGCCGCACGCAGAGGATGGCCCCGCGTCATCTACTCGGACAACGCGACGAACTTTCGCGGAGCAGACCACGAGCTGAAGGCCGCCTACAAGGAATGGGCGCCCGCACTGCAACAAGAAGGGATGCTGCACAGAACGGAGTGGCGGTTCATCCCACCTGGAGCGCCTAACCAGGGAGGAGCCTGGGAGCGCATGGTGCGCTCAGTGAAGGCGGCACTAGGCGCTGTACTTAAGGAAAAGGCGCCACCGGAGGAAGTGCTCCAGACGCTGTTAACGGAGGTGGAATTCTCGGTCAACGCCCGCCCCCTCACTCATGTCAGCGTGGACCCGAACGACCCGGAGGCCCTCACACCCAACCACTTTCTGTTGGGAGGATCCATGGGGCTGCCAACCACCGGACCATGCGACGAAGCCGACCGACGAGCTTGGCGAGCAAGCCAGGCCCTCGCCGACCATTTCTGGCAACGCTGGCTGAAGGAGTACCTGCCGACACTGGTACCTCGAGGCGAGCCTACGAACAACGACGCCGGGCTGAAAGAAGGAGACATCGTAGTGGTAGTTGACCCGACACTGCCACGAAACGTCTGGCCAATGGGGGAGGTGATTCGGACCTTCATCGGACCTGACGGCGGGATACGAGTCGCCGACGTCAGAACCAGAACGGGAATCTTCAGGAGACCAACGAGGAAGCTCGCCGTGCTGATCAAGAAGGAGGCTTCGCAAGCTACGCCGGGGGGAGAGATGTAGCGGACGCCGCCACTAGAGCGAGACGGCGCCGCTAAAAAGGGACAGCGAAGGAAGCGCCGCCCCTAGAACGAGACGGCGATAATATTAGAATAGGATAGCTATAAGATTAGAACGTAAGACCCACTAGTTGTGATAGCGAAATTAGTAGCTAAGGTGGATATTTATATGAAATAAACGAGTTAGTTAGCAGTTGATCCGGAAATTTGATCGAGCCTTTTATTTCCCCGAGATCCTGAACATACAGTCCACAACAACTGTCTTAAAACAGTTGAAAGGCAAATTCTGAATGTCAATGGGAATCTTATTGTAAAAACGTATACATTGCCCCTTAAAAGATTTAGTAATCTTATGTAATCGACTGACTTGTAAAGCAAGTTTATTTTTGTTCCTGGTATTAACAATGTGCCGATCGCTATTTTTTGCAAATAATCCTATATGTTTTTTTACATATATTAAGTTTTCAAAGATATATTGTGATGCCAAAGTTAAAATATTAATTTCTTTAAATTTATTTCTAAGTGACATCTTGGGTCCCAATTTGTAAATCGCCCGAATGGCTCGCTTTTGCAGAACAAAAATGCTGTTCATATCTGCAGCATGACCCCACAGCAAGATGCCGTACGACATTAGACTGTGGAAGTAGGCAAAATAAACTAATCGCGCGGTTTCTACATCGGTTATTAAACGAATTTTTTTGACCGCGAATGCTGCTGAGCTGAGCCTTTTGGACAACTTATCAATATGAGGACTCCATTGCAACTTAGCGTCCAAAGTAATTCCCAAAAATACAGCAGCATCCGTGAGGTCCAATTCCTTATTTTTTACAATAATAGAATCGAGGGGCCTACTAACATTCGATAACGTAAAATAAACATATTTTGTTTTATTTTCATTAAGTAGCAGGTTGTTTACAGTAAACCAATCCACTACCTCTGAAATGGCGTTGTTTACATCGTCAAAGGAATCTTGTCGTCTCTTTACTTTAAAAAGTAAGGAGGTATCATCTGCAACGATTGCCTTCTATCTTGCTCTATACGGCGTTACGTATTATTTGTGCCACAAGAGCTAAAATAATAACGTATATTCTTTAAATTATTAATTAAATATACCCATTCAAAAGTATTTACTAAATTTTTGTATTTTTATTACAAATAATAAACGTAAATAAACCTTTACAAATCTTTTTATATGTAGTTTCTAATAATAAGTAATAAAACGAACAATTATCTAGGAAGTTATCAATAGTTTCAGACCCAGAGTACACCTGAAGAAAATAGGAAGGGTTTATAAAAAAAAAATATTGTTTATAGGTTCAAGTGGTGGCAAAAGTTGTAGAGCTGATTTAGCTTAGTTTATCTATGACAAAAATAATAATTTCGATCACCGAATGGTGTGGCTACACTTACGCCATCTATTGTCGCCGAAAAGAATATAACGAGGGTAGATTTCGGACAAGAGTTCTTAGTAGGCCTCCAGCTTTGAAGTTACTTATAGGCTGTATTGAATTTTACCATCACATTTCGATTCATTTCAAGGCAACGACGTAGAAATTAGGGCGGTGGGCCGTTGTGGGACTACGCCACGTGGGGCGTGTGCCCCATCGCGATAGCGGGTCGTCGGCACGACCACACTTACATAACGATCGTTATACAACTTTTTATAGTTGTTTACGTGCGTGCTGTGAACTATGAACCAGTGTGGACTTATGAAACGCTGTGATATGAGGTCGGTGACTTTGGGGATACCAGTGTGGTTACAGGCGTCATAATGTTAAGGATAGAGGCGTTGTTTTGACACTCATTTTATTAATCATAAAAACAGTGTCACTATTTATTACGTTCACAAAGTCACCCCATCATCATCAGCCCATTAACGTCCTCACTGCTGGGGCACGGGCCTTCCCTATGAATGAATAGGGAGATCGGGCCTTAAACCATCACGCGGGCCCAGTGCGGATTGGTTAACGACTGCTAATGCAGCCGGGACCAACGGCTTAACGTGCCTTCCGAAGCACGAAGGAGCTCGAGATGAAAACTTTTTTTTGTGGTCACCCATCCTATGACCGGCCTTTGCGAAAGTTGCTTTACTTCAACAATCGCAGACCGAGCGCGTTAACCGCTGCGCCACCGAGCTCCTCGAAGTCTGGTTTTTTTACAGAAGCGACTGGGCAATCTAAAGCCGTACCAATTCCACTTAGTATTAACGTCTCAAGCTCCTCGTCATCCACGATATACAATACAATTCAAAATGTCCTTTCCTGAGGATACATTATTAACACATTACTTGCACACTATTTGACGCATCAATACTTATAATTTTCGGACCGTAAAATATCCTTTATTCCATAAATTATAGCGTGGGTTTTACGTGATTAAATGACTAAAGTTTACAGGCATACTAGTCAACAAAAAGTCCCTCAAAATCCACGACAGGAAAATTGTTACTCATATGGTGAGGGTGACGACATTCGGTATTACGTATATTTCAGAATTTCACGTACAAGTGGCCGTGGTAGCTCAGTGGGATGAACGCTTGACTCTCATTACAAGGTCGCAGGTTTAAATCCCAGTATGGGCCTGAACCAATTTAAAAAAAATTCGAATTTGTTTTCGAATTCATGTTTCGATCATAATCATTACACTAAATCATCTAGGTAACGGATAGGAACTGTCCCTGCACGCTTAAAATATCACCATGAGTAAACGAGACAACTTCGAAGTTTGTATCTTGCATCTCTTGAGCAGAGCGTAATAAATAATTCGTGCTCAGCGGTGAAGGAAAACATCGTGAGGAAACCCACATTCCCGAGAAATGCTACGGAGGTAACTTAAACTGTATTGGGCTGGCTTTCCCTTCGCGGGTTGGAAGATCAGACAGATCGCTTCTGTAAAAAGCGCTCAGCAGTGAAGGAAAATATCGTGAGGAAACCCACATTCCCGAGAAATGCTTCGGAGGTAACCTAATCTGTATTGGGCTGGCTTTCCCTTCGCGGGTTGGAAAATCAGACAGATCGCTTCTGTAAACATCCGGACCAGTGAACAGTGAACCTCTCTTTCATATAATAAGAAGGATATAGGTCTTCGGCGCGGGTGTATTTATGTTTATTTGTCTTTTATTTTGTTTGCAATAAAGAATAATATATTCAAAACAGGTACGGTACGGTACGAGTATTATATAAAATGTTTGTCTGTTTGTTGCAGCGAGCTGAAGAAGCTGTCAGAAGAGAGCTTGACGCGGCAGCCTGAGGAGGTATTCGATATCATCTGCAAGCTCGGCGAAGGCTCTTATGGCAGTGTTTACAAGGTGAAGTAAAGCATTATACATTCACTATCATACAGGGTTTCTAGGTTTCTAGGCTGCTTTTAAGCATTATTTTTCTTATCTTTTGACGGTCGTAGTTGATTTTATTCGGTTTTTAACCCCCGACGCAAAAACGACGGGGTTTTATAAGTTTGACGTGTCTGTGTAAATGTGTATGTGTCTGTGGCATCGTAGCTCCCAAACGGATGATCCGATTTTAATGCGGTTTTTTTTTGTTTGAAAAGTATATCAGTCGAGAGTGTTCTTAGCTATGTTTGATGGAAATCGGTTCAGGTCTTCAAGGTCATCAGGTCGTTTGTTAGGTGTGATAGGAATGTTACACGCTCAGTTTGCTTGCAAGCATATTATGTGGGATCTGACATTTGAAACACTAATGTCTTTTAGAACCACTGAGCTGGTCTGCTGTTAGTGTACTTTTTTCGGGTCGGGGTTTTTTAAATTTTTAATTTAATTTTATATAATATGAGAATGGGTGTGCTATTTAAATGCTGGCGAAACCGAACTTTGTTACGTTTCTTATTGTCACTTTACACTCGAAAGATATTCAAGAATAACCTTGAAACTATATCCAAGTCGCACTAGAACTAGAACATTACCCTTCTAAATTAGAAATCACCCTTGTTTGGAAAAGCCAAGCTTCCAGTATACAATTTAGTCTAGGTAAACACATATCGCGTTCCACCCCACTCGCGTGATGAATGAATTCGGTCGCGCAGTTTGGGGCTACCCGTATTAATGTTGCATAATTTATTGCTTGCTTCTTGCTGCGAATGTCAGCAAATGTAGTGGCTTCGCCTTTTTTATATATTAGGTATGATGGAAGGGTTTTTGAGTTTTGGTCAGTATATTTTGATTTTAAATAAAATATTACGCCGTCTCGATACGGCATCAGCGAAGACGCAGGTATAGTCTTCATTTTGAAAACCTACGATATCTCATATAGCGACCTAACTTTTAAACTATCATCTCTATTTCGTTGTAAGCCTTTTAAATGGGCATAGATAGTATAGTAAGATGATCCGTGCTTTTGCAGGCACGTTAAGCCGTTGGTCCCGGTTATTACTTACTGATGTACGTAAGTAAGTAGTCGTTACATGAGCCATGTCAGGGGCCTTTGGCGGCTCAATGGTAACCTTGACACCAGGGTTGATGAGGCTGGTATTCCAGCTCACAACCCACACGATAAGAAGAAGATTTACTTACCCTCCTTTACAATTTGTTATGGTCGAGAAAAAGCGACGCAAGAAACTTTTCTGCAACAATTTTTACCACTAAATTCGATTTTGTGAGTTTGAATTCATTAGGTTTATAGATAATTAATATCGCGTCGTGTCCAGGGTTTGTGCCCGGTTAATGGCAACAGGCTCGTCTTAAACGTGGCTGGCGAGGAGTAGTGTGTACCTATACAGGGTGTCACATCCTAACGAAAACTTTGGGGGATGATTCAAACCATGATTCTGAGTTGATATCAAGTGGAATTTATGGAACGGAAAATAATTTAAAAAAACACAAAAATTTTCATGAACTTTTTGACAATCCCTCACCATCCTCTTCATCCCTCAAAGTTTTCGTTACGATGTCACTAACACCCTGTATATATGCTGCTGCTTAGATGGGATACAGGCGTACGTTATGCTATTTTTTAGGTTTCCGAACCCAAAAACGGAACCCTTATAGGATCACTTTGCTTTTTTTTTATCATTTCACAAGTTGTAACGTGGTTGGTTCCAGGCCCTCCACAAGGAGAGCGGGCAGGTGCTGGCCATCAAGCAGGTACCAGTGGACACTGACCTGCAGGAGATCATCAAGGAGATATCCATCATGCAGCAGTGCGACAGCCCCTACGTCGTCAAGTACTACGGCAGCTACTTCAAGAACACCGACCTTTGGGTAAGACAGACAAACAAATTCAATCATACATACTACAGGGTAAATCATCATCTCCATCATCATTTTCACAGGGTCCGCTTATCGAACCTGAAGGTTTGACAGGTCCGGTTTTTTACAGAAGCGACTGCCTGTCTCACCTTCCAACCCGAAGGGAAAACCAGCCTAATGCAGGTTAGCTTACACCTCCGAAACGCATAAATCTCGGAAATGTGGGTACATGGATAATCATTTATGATCCAAACATGAATTATGATGTAAATATTGGTGGAGTAAAACATCGTTACGAAACCCACATTCCCAATAAATGTATTTCAAAATGTGAATGTGCTTTAAATATTAGGCTGGTTTCCCTTCGCGGGTTGGAATGTCAGAGAGCAGTCACTTCTATAAAAACCAAATCTGACAAATCTTCAGGTTCGGTAAGCGGACCGGTGAAGGCGGGTTAACGCTAGGGATATGATAATAACAGTTCTAAAACTGTCCTTTTTCCTTCTTGTCGATGTAGAAGGATAGCACAAGTTTCAGAACTCAAATTGAGATAAAGTGGACTAAAAGGTCTGCGTTGAAACAATTCATCTATAAAAGCAATATTACTATTTACATGTGTTGACTCTGCGCACGCACATGCGCTAATTTTAAATTGCAATAATGTTTTTTAGATGAATTGCTCCGAAGTGGCTTTTTTATCCTCTAAGTCATTTTGGGGGCATGCGTAGCACAGGTAATAAGTCTGCCAGAATCGACATCAGTTACTAAGGTTTTAACGCTAGCTATCTTCTTTTCGCTCCTGCTATCTCTATTCTCATGCTGCCATTCATTAGTGAAACAATTTCTTTTTGGCTGGAAATATTATGCATATCACAAAAAAACCTAATAAAAAAGTCATACATAACTCACCCCCGTAATTCATTAATAAATGGGCAAAGGGCTGATACTGTTAACCACTAATCCACTCTCATCGTATTAATCTTGGAATGAATATCAGAACTGGCTGCGAGTTTATAATATTGACGACTTGTGGCTCTGCCCACCCCATTAGGGATTACGGGCGTGACTTTATGTGTGTATGTATGTAATTTATGTTTCTGTTCTCAAGCACTACGGCTGCTACTTCAAGAACACGGATCTTTGGGTGAGATAAACAAACAAGTCACGCTACCATATTTCTGTTAGGAATTACCTCGAGTTTATGTATGTATTGTAATTGATATTAGGGTGGGCAGAACAAGTCACCAGGGGGGTTAAAGAAGGCCACGGCCATATTGAAGCGGCTAGGCACTGGCGGCCCTAGGCGGTGCTAAGTGTGCCACCGCACCGGGCGCCGAAATAGGGGGGCGCCAAAACCAACCAAGACTTGGTTCACCATGGCCGCAAACTAAAACTTCATCGGGTTAGATTGCGGCCACATAAACCTTATACCGGGTGGCTGTCAAAAACATTTTTAAAAGATTTAAATAGGTAAATTTAAGTAGCCGTAAATTTATCGAAAAATTTTGTATTTTAAGTTATGTTATGGGCGATAGGCTGATCCCTTATCACCATAAGGTTCATCATATCCATCTTTGGACTTCGTATCAACAGTGGCTGCAAGTTGTCTTTGATTACTTGTGGCTCTGCCCACCCCATTAGGGATTACGGGCGTGAGTTTATGTATGTATGTTGTATTTTAAGTGGCTGAAGAGTGCCACTTTGAGTTTTCGCGCCACCTAAATATATACTTCTTCTTATTCTTTGCGAGTCGATGGCGATCGAAACTAAATTTTTGCTGACCAATAATTGGCCACGCTTACGGCATTGTCAGTGGCTTCGTACAGGTCTTTAATAGTGCAGGTGTTAGGGCACTTAGGACAGCACAAAAGGTGAGCCATAGTTTGTGGTGATACTCCACACTCGCAATCATCGCAACCATCAACCAGGTATCCCCACCTGCAGGGATTATCCTTGCAGCGGATCCTTGAATATATACTTTGGAGCATATATAGATTATCGATACTATTGATTTTCTTTCAACTATCGATAGTGGCCTATCGATAGGCAATAGTATCCATAACCATATGATGCTATCGTAAAAATAGCAAACCCTTATTTTGATCATAATTTATGTTTATGTGTTGTGTGTGTGTTTGATGTTTCTGTTTTACATATTTCTTCATGAATACCTTTTGCCATTCACAGATTGTGATGGAATACTGCGGGGCAGGTTCAGTGTCAGACATCATGCGGCTACGGAAGAAGACGTTGTCTGAGGATGAGATCGCCACCATTCTCTGCGACACCCTCAAGGGCCTGGAGTACTTGCATCGACGGCGGAAAATACACCGAGACATCAAAGCCGGGAACATATTGTTGAACACTGAGGGTCACGCGAAGCTGGCCGACTTCGGTGTAGCTGGACAATTGACTGTGAGTGAGGATTTTAACTTTTATTTACTCGTACATACATACATATGGAGCTTAGTGGCGCAGCGGTTAACGCGCTCGGTCTGCGATTGTTGAAGTCAAGCAACTTTCGCAAAGGCCGGTCATAGGATGGGTGACCACAAAAAAAAGTTTCATCTCGAGCTCTCCGTGCTTCGGAAGGCACGTTAAGCCTTTGGTCCCGGCTGCATTAACAGTCGTTAATAACCATCAATCCGCACTGGGCCCGCGTAATGGTTTAAGGCCAGATCTCCCTATCCATCCATAGGGAAGGCCCGTGCCCCAGCAGTGGGGACGTTAATGGGCTGATGATAATGACATACATACATAAACTCACGCCCGTAATCCCTAATGGGGTACTTACAGATTGATATACGCCGAATTTAGAAAAAAACAATATTTTCTTGTTTCATACTTTTTAGAGCGCAATTTTTCCGTGGCCGGGTTTTATTATTACGCTGTTCTAAAATTTTTTTCAGGACACAATGGCGAAACGCAACACAGTGATAGGCACTCCATTCTGGATGGCGCCAGAGGTGATACAGGAGATAGGGTATGACTGTGTGGCCGACATATGGTCACTGGGGATCACCGCGCTGGAGATGGCGGAGGGAAAGCCGCCGTACGGAGACATACACCCCATGCGGGCCATCTTCATGATACCTACTAAGCCTCCGCCCTCGTTCAGGTGAGAAATATTTATAGCATACAGGGTGTTAGTGACACCGTACATAAACAGCCTATATACGTCCCACTGCTGGGCACAGGCCTCCCCTCAATCAACCGGATGGGGTATGGAGCATACTCCACCACGCTGCTCCACTGCGGGTTGGTGGAGGTGTTTTTACGACTAATAGCCGGGACCAACGGCTTAGCGTGCCCTCCGAAGCATGGAATCATCTTACTTTTTCGGACAATCAGGTGATTCAAGCCTGAAAAGTCCTTACCAAACAAAGGACAGTCTCACAAAGTGATTTCGACAATGTCCCCATCGGGACTCGAACCCGGACCTCCAGATCGTGAGCCTAATGCTCTAATCACTAGACGACGGAGGCTGTTACACCGTAACGAATACGCAAAAGTATACAAAAAAAAGCATGGTCCCGGTTACTATTTACTGATGCAAGTAACCCTGACACCAGAAGAAGAAGATCATCAGCCGGAGATCATAGGCCTCCTCAAAGGCTCGCCACACCAATGATCGATCTTCTGCTACCCGCATCCAGCGTTTACCCGCGACCTTTAGAATGTCAGCGGTCCACCTTGTGGGCCGCCCAATTTCCCGTCTGCGGTCGCCACTCGAGAACCTGGCGGCCCTATCGGCCGTCCATTCTACGAGGGATTTGCTTCTCCCACTGCCACTTCAGTTTAGCAATTGTTTAGGCTATGAAATAAGCTAATTAATGAACTCTATTGCTCGAAAAAACGGCAGTTGTCAATTTCTTACAATGTGCATTGTGTGATTACAGAGAGCCAGACCAGTGGTCACCAGAGTTCATAGACTTCGTGAGTCAGTGCCTGGTGAAGATCCCTGATGAAAGAGCGACGGCGGAATTCTTATTAGCACACGAGTTCATAGGTACTGACTGCTTTTTGAGTATTGGTTTTCTAGCCTAATGTCATAGCATACACTACGTATAGAATGACAATTCTCCGCTTCGCATCAGCTGAGTTGTCTAATACACAGATGCGCGTGTACGATAACGTCAATGTGTTGTGTCTGTGTAAATCGAGGTTTCTTGTACGAAGTTTCTGGGGTGTCCTATGTTTGCCATCGCTGGGCTAAGGGTGGCTAGGGTTGCGTTGGGCTCACGATCCGGAGGTCCCGGGTTTGAATCCCGGTGGGGACATATCACAAAAATCACTTTGTGAGCCCTGGTTTGGAAAGACAGTGCAGGCTGATCACCCGATTGTCCGAAAGATGATCCGTGCTTTGGAAGGCCGTTGGACCCAGTTACTATTCATGTAAGTACGTAGTCGTTACATGAGCTATATCAGGGGCCTTTATAAATAACCCTGACTATGGTTGATGAAATTGATAATCCGTCTCATAACCCACAAGATAAAAGAAGAATATTGTTATAATTTCAGGTAACGCGAAGCATCCGAGCATCCTGAGCACGATGATAGCGGAGGCGCGCGAGATCCGCGAGAGCCAGGCCTTCCGCGCCGCGCACCACAACACCAACAACGCCAAGACCATCGGAGCGGTCAGTGCCCGTTACTTAGACACTCAGGGTGCTAGTGATCCCGTACCGAATACTGAGGGGGATCATTTAGCTCATTATACTGAGTTAATAGTAGAAATTTCCGTCACAAAATTCATGCTTTTTTATTATTTTCAAACACTTTTGCGATGGAAAATTCCACTTGATATTAACTCAAGAATCATCCCTCAGCATTCGTTATGATGTCACTTGCACCCCGTGCAAGTACCCAAACGAAAACTTTGGGGGATGATTCAGACTACAATTCTGAGTTGATATCAAGTGGAAATTTCATGTTTTTTTTTGTATTTTTTGAAAACATTTTTAATTCTATACTTTTGCGATGGCAAGCTGCACTTGATATTAACTCAGAATCATGAGCTGAATCATTTCTCTCAGTATTCGTTACGGTGTGACAAACACGCTGTATGTCAGCGAACCGCCTCGCACGACTAACCTATATATCTAAATATATAAAAGGAGAAACTGACTGACTGACATATCAACGCACAGCCTAAACGGCTACATGTAGGCACTTGAAATTTGGAAGGGACGTAGCTTAGGTACCGTAGAGGTGCACTAAGAAAGGAATTCCCGGAATTCCCACGGGAACCCCTCTTAAGTTAGACGCACTCCCACACACACAAAGATCTCTCTTTTCTAACACGCCACGCGGACGAAGTCGCGGACAAAAGCTAGTTATTTCTATCATGTGTCTTCATGTCAAATTTAAAATTCAAATATATCTTTATTCAGTAGGTAACATAGTTACATTTTGAATCGGCAATTTTTACATAACGAACGTCTCATCCGCCTAAAACTACTGCAGCTTCTCACAACCTGTATAGCCGGGGAAAAGAAGCTGCAAGAAAAAATCACAGGGCCCTAGACGTTCTTTAAAAAAAATATACATATAATATTGTTCTACAATTGAGTAATTTAGCTGCCTAATATCAGTTCTCAGACAGTTAATCCCATGCATTCATATCTTCTAAATAATCACTAACTTTATAATAACCTTTTTTGTAAGGCAAATTCTGAATGTCAATGTTCATCAAAATTTGAATTCAGAACAAAACTTATGGCAAATAAAACCGAATATAGAAGCACGGTGCGCATATTCTGACAGGTTCTTTCCTGACGTTATGAATAATAATAAAAAAGTTTATGTAGGTAAAACCTACGACACACATATTTACGACATTAAAATATACACACATTAATATTTAGTTGGAAAACATAAAGGTACTAGGGTGCCGCAGTTCACCAAAAAAAGGCCAAGGTTCAGTGATAATTTACCTAAAGCACAACACTGATTTTCAACACACGCCGATCGGTGAATCGCGAGCATAACAAATTAAAAAAAAAGAGTACAAAAAAGACTTAGTGACCGACTTAGTGTGTTTAGTGTGGGTGTTAGGTTTGGGGTGTAAGATTCCTAATGGCTGTGAGGGCTGGTTACTTACTCACTGAATTTAATTAAAATTCGTACAAAAAATGTTTACATTACAGTAGTTAAATGGAGGTCGATGGGGCAGCGGTAAACGCGCTCGGTCTGCGATTGTTGAAGTTAAGCAACTTTCGCAAAGGCCGGTCATAGGATGGGTGACCACAAAAAAAGTTTTCATCTCGAGCTCCTCCGTGTTTCGGAAGGCACGTTAAGCCGTTGGTCCCGGCTGATAAGATAAGATATTTATTGCATTAGCAGTCGTTAATAACCATCAATCCGCACTAGGCCCGCGTGGTGGTTTAAGACCCGATCTCCCTATCCATCGATAGGGAAGGCCCGTACCCCAGCAGTGGGGACGTTAATGGGCTGATGATGATGATGAGTTAAATAGAGAGCAAGAACGGAAGTGAAGAGAGAAAAATGTTGTCACAGTAAGGAAAATATAATTTTAATGTTGGGGTTGCCAACAGTGGGTTATGACGGTCGTTCCAGAAGTTGTGTTGGTTCCAGGGCGACGGGTATGACGAGGCCACGATGAAGAAGCGTGATGACGGCACGCTGGTGCCGCACCGGGACGCCACCGCAGAGCTGGCGGCCGACCTGGGCACCATGGTCATCAACGAGCCTGACGCCGACCTCGCCACCATGAAGAGTGAGCATATACTTACAACTAAAACGTATGCCGTCTAGAAAGATCGAGCCAACTGTGTTATACTGTTTTAAGTTTACGCGGTTATTATCATAATTAAAACTAATAATAACGGGTTCTTACCGCGTTTAAAGCAGGGATATGAGACTCCCGATATTTCGACACTGTTGCAAGTGCCATGATCACGGGATGACTGATGAGATTGGAGTGGAGTAGGTAGATCCATAATTTTCTACGGGCACACAATAAACAACCGGCAAAGAAAGAGGGTAGACAGATATGTCTGCCCTTGGAAAATGATGGATCTACCTACTCCACTCCACTCTCTAGGCTAACCTAACGTGAGCCTAACGCTCAACCACTCGACCACGGAGGCCATTACCCAGTTGACCCAGTCAAATACCCTATTAACATAACCCTTCAGGGCACGACACAGACCCTATGGACACGAACCGCCCCAAGTACCGGCCGCTATTCCTGGAGCACTTCGAGAAGAAAGAGGTCAACCACCTCAACATGGCGACGCCGACCAACGGGACCTTAACACATCTGCGGCTACCTTCCGTTGATGATAACCTCAGGTCAGTGAAGTTTAGCTCCGGGGGCTAAAATATGATGCACGTTATGGTTATAAGGGATTAAGGGAGCAATTCATCGCTGTCGAACAATATTGCATTCTATGACAATGGTGATATTTATTTTTTTAGTGATATCAAAACGTGACTCCTCTTTGCTGCTCTTAGTTTGAGAGCATTATTACTCACCATTATTTTTGTTTTTCACAAAATTCGTATTTTAAATCATCATCATCATCATCAGCCGTACGACGCCCACTGCTGGGCATAGGCCTCCCCCAAGGATCTCCACGACGATCGGTCCTGCGCTGCCCGCATCTATCGGCTTCCCGCGACCGCGACCTGCTCGTATTTTAAATAAGAGTTTATGTATCAAAAAAGACTAAACCCCTAATACAGTTCGTCTTTTTAATTTCCAGAGACGAGAACAACACAGGCGACGGCGCGCCATCGATAGGGCTTCAACGCGCGCTGGTGGAGGAAGGAAACTTCGAATTCGTAAGTCAACTGCACGTGGTCACTCTACTCTCCGTAGAGCTCCGTAAGTCCGCTACTGTGCACGTACGCACGTTATATCTGCACGTATCCGCTAACGTGCACGCGAGCATAGAGTAAACAATAATAGTATAGAAGGGACACTACCCCCCACCGATCCGAGCTACCTCACTCCTACCCCGATTTTATAACCGCTTGCGTAATCAAAACGTCAATATAAGGTCACACACACAGTTGCGCGTGTACCATACTTCATCAGTGTGTGTGACCAAGACTTTTGTACGCAGTGTCTAGGGTGTGACAAATAGCTCTTGATCCTAGAAAGCGGTTGTCGTGTCTTTAGAAGAATCCATATTAACAAATTGTTCCACCATGCTTCCTAAAGTTGATAGATAATAAAGCGCAATTTAGTTTTGTGATCTAATAAGAGTGGTATTTGTTCCCCAATCTAGTCAATAACATTGTGTTTTTATTGTATTTGTCTAGTGTGATTTATATGAAACTGTTTTATTTTGATTTTAATAGCGTATAAATTATGATCAAATCTTTATATGGTATAATCTTTATGCTCAAATAAAGTAGGCGTCTATCTTTATTCAATGGGTTAGGCATCCGATAGTATTTTTACTTAGCGGACTCAAAAGGAGCTCTACGCGTTACTTATACACTAGAAACATTATATTTTGAACATATTATAATATTTAACAACTTTTATTTAAATTGTGGATGTCCTTAGTAAAGGTGTAACGATTGATGAATGTGAAGGTAGCAAGAAAAGTATGACAGGAGAAGCAAATGGAATTCCATAGGCTGCTTACCCTGGTGGGAAATAGGCTTAAGTTTATGTATGTACGTGGGATGGTTTTGCCTTCGGGTTGGAAGGTCAGACAGGCAGACGTTTCCGCAAAAAACCGGACCTATCAAATCTTTCGGTTTGGTAAGTGGACTATATGAAAAACGGGTTAATGCTAGAGATGACGTTTTATGATTATGCTGGGGCGTGTCATGGGGATGTTGTCGGATAGGTGACTAGCCAGGATGTGAAGTTAGTGGTTAGGAGCGATGACAACCTCTCTGGTTGGCATAGTTAGATGTTAACGTACAAACCACACGAGCTGATGGCCTCCCCCCTCCGCAGCTGCGGTTCCTGTCGGAGCCAGAGCTAGAGGCGCGCATGGCGCGGCTGGACGCGGAAATGGAGGCCGAGATCGAGCAGCTGCGCACGCGCTACGAGACCAAGCGCCAGCCCATCCTCGACGCCATACACCTCAAGCGGACGCGGCAGCAGAACTTCTAGCCAACACACTCTGATCACACACAAACATACTCAGTTGAAGAAAGGTCAATGTGCGGGCGAGTGGTTCTTATACCAGCTTGTTCATTGAGGTTTTAAAGGGTTTGTGCTGATGTAGTCCAAAAGACCTTTGTTGGTCTGACTAGTCATGGTGATAGGAATAAAATTACAGGCCTCACCTATTTCTTTTATCATGACAGCATATCAATTCCTTTGAAATTGGATTTGTCAACTTGAATAGGTTTACCTATATGTGTTGGCGTTTTTGGAGAGATGAATTTTCAGTTTTATTGGAAGCTCCAATTTTTTATGTTATACAACTGTTGGGATGATAGAGTAGAATGGAGGAGTTGCGTTAGAGAACGAAACAATAGACGGTTTGAACAAACTTAGGTCAATCCTATGAAGTTTATTAGACGTCACCTGATATACTTACAACTGTATGTCGTCGTATTATAGTGAAAACTTCATAAGCGCCTTTTGTTTCTTTATAAAACCTCTCGATGCAAGTACGTACGGGTGTTAGACCGTAACGAATACTAAGGGGGATGATTCAGACCATAATTGTAAGTTGATATCAAGTGGAATTTCCTGTCGGATCTTTCGTGATTGGTGTTATTTTTTAAATTCTTTTCGACGGAAAATTCCACTTGATATCGATTCGGAATCATGCTCTGAATCATCCCTCAAAGTTTTCGTTACGATGTCACTTACACTCTGTATACTTTTCACCCAGATAAAAATTTGCATCTCAATTTTAAATCGAGGTTTTGCTCAAGAAAATCACGTCAGAATGTAATTTTTCAAAAAGGCCCTTACGACATTTTCACTACAAGGCGACGATTTAACACGTTCACTGTGTATGAACCACATATGAGGCACTAAATTTGAAACTCATATGTGAGGCACTAGGGAAAATGGGAAATCGAAACGGGAGGCTTTTTAGATTGTTTTTTTTCTTGTCATTGTGTGTCTACATAAATAACATTGCACGTGAGGGGTCGATATCGAATTGTCAGTTACACAGCGATCGTGTTAAGCTTATACCACATCGATGAGTATGGTGATACCCTAGTCTAGATTTAAATTTATTGTAATTCGAATTGTGATAATGTTTTATTTATTCTTATGTGCTTTTCTAAGTCAAGTCTGTCGTTTGTCTGTCTATTAAGACTCTTCAATATGCTATCCTCCATTTTCCTCTAGCTATTCCAGGCTCTATTTGTGGGGCTCATTAGCTTATTCAAACAAATAACAAATCGTCTTTATTTATTAACTCGGTCTCGTCATTTTCGAGTAAAGTTACCAACTACATAATAATAAAAAGTGTGCTTCAATTGCTTTATATGACATCTGCATCAGTATTCGATAATTATTCTTTTAAATTACATAGCCAAAAACACCGTCTAAGGGCCCGGACTCCACCAAAGCGGAGGTTACCAATGCGATGTTTCTATGGCTAAATTCTTAATACTCAACATAATTGCCATTCAACAAAAAAAAACAAATTCTATTGGTTATTCAAACGTACGTCCTCTCTGCTTCGCTTTTCTGGACACCGGCCCTTGTACTATGACTGAATGCACATTTTATTCTGTGCTTTACAATAATTTACGGTGCCAATAAAGCGACTGACGTCAGATGTTCCTAACATTTGGCATTTGTCATATTTCGTGATATTCATTCACCAAAAAGAAACTAAAAGTAATTACTATAGGACAAAATAATAATTACTATATCGAAAAATCGGACCATATTTACTTAAACGATGGTAGTTGATATTATCAGTCGGTGAAGGCGGTAAATGGTAATCTTCTTCTTCTATCGTGTGGGTTGTGAGGTGGAGTACCAACCTCATCAACCCTGGTGTCAGGGTTTTTATTGAGCCGCCAAAGGCCCCTGACATGGCTCATGTAACGACTACTTACTTACATCAGTAGGTAGTAACCGGGACCAACGGGTTAACGTGCCTTCCGAAGCATGGATCATCTTACTTTCGGACAATCAGGGGATCAGACTGTAATGTCCTAACCAAACTAGGGACCACAAAGTAATTTTTACGATATGTCCCCACCGGGAATCGAACCCAGGACCTCGTGCCCATCCGGAGATCGTGAGCCCAACGCTCAACCACTGGACCACCGGAGGTCGTCGGATGGTAATATCGACTCTATATTATATAAACTACAAATTTAGCTAAAGCTACTGAATTTCCGTCCTATAGTAATTACTATATTTTTTCGACTGAAAATGGCCTAAAATTTACTTGAAGCGTGACGAAATTGTAATGAATTGATGCCATTTTGGTGCCATGGGAAAATGAACTCTTGTCACAAAAATTGTTATGAAAAACAACTTTAAAATTGAGATTACGATTTCCCTTTGAAACGGACATATTTTCTGTTGGATTCATTTCTATTTGTATTGTAAACTACTAAATTCCCGATTTAAAATATGTCAGTTTCAAAGTGTATAATGTAGAAATGTTTGGGAGTGGCCCATAGGTGTAGATATACGTTGTTACTGTAGTATTTGGCGGTTTGTTTCAGTATGAGATGCGTACTAACGTAGTGTTCACGAGAGTGTAATTATAAACATTTGTCGTCACTCCATCGCACTATGTACTTCTATCTTTTTCTGTTACTCAAAACCGTCATTTGCTAGAGCGAGAGACGCTATTGCCTTGACCATATTGCCGCGTGCGGTCGCTCTCTCTCGCTCTAACAAATGACGGTTCGGAATAACAGAGAAGGATAGAAGCATAGGAAAGTCCGATGAGGTGAGGTGAAGTGGTTCAACCCAATTTGTACGTAAGAGCTGAAACATATCCATAATCAAGTCTTTTTATGGACTTTCTACTTTGTTGGGTGGATGGTTATAGTAAAGTATACACGTTTACCTAAATGGTATAGGCCCGTCCCCCTGCCGCTATTCATTATAATTACTAAAACGGTGTGCTCACGTGCCCTCACTGTGCGCGGGAGTTTACTGTAAAGATAGGCTACATAAGCCGTCTTCGGGCGCATCAGCGTGGTGCCGACTAGGAGTCGAAGTGGTCGCCATGGCCAAAATCGGTCGGAGATCATGTCAGTAGGCAGTGCTCCGTGATCCCATGTACTTGCGCGCGTTAGATTATTTGCTTACTACCGTTTATACGAGCGTTCGAGCAGCGTCGGGCCGTCTGCGGCCCTGACAGGCTGCGCCGTGGGTTGCGATAACAACTGTACGCTTCGGTGTTACATTTTAGTACGCAGCGTTGGTACGGTCACGAGCATTAATATGTATACACTTTGGTACCATGTCACATTAACTTTTTTGACAAATTGAACTGTAAGTCTCACTAAATGTCAAATATGTTAGTGCGACAAAGTTCTAAAGTGGGTACATTATATTGCTCATGACTGTACGTGGATCTAAAACCTAGTTCTTGGACGTCTTTGGTGAAACCTGGTTTCAAAATCTGTTCCAAATATGTCACTTCTACCGTAATAAACGCGTACGTAAGGGCGAACAGCATCTTTATTCATAGTTACGTACATTACAAAGGTCAAAGACTTTATACGTCCAAACGGGATAATTACCGGGATACCACTTCAGCACGTGACATAGTGTCTAAGCTAAAAAATCTACCATCCACCTAGCAAAACAGAACAATTTTCTTCTTCTTCAAATCTATCTACATAATGCTAAAAACAAAGGAAAACTCGTCGTGCGCGTATTTAACTCATGACAATATGTAATGTAGATAACGTTGTAATTATAGCTGAAGTTATCGCTCATGTTTGTTTATTATATTATTAGGCTTGACTAATTTTACTGAGGCTTTTGACGCGAGATTGGGGAGAGGAGGTGAAGTATTCCGACACTAAATGGCCAAGTGCAAGAAATTCTTAAGTGAACTTAAGGACTTCGGGAACTATCAACACGATAATAAATATTAGATTACAACGCTCGCCACCAGTGCTCTTTTTTGTAGTATGAGCAGGGACTGTAGTATATTACTACTGTTTCACCCTGGAGTAACTAGATGTCGCTAACCGTATAAGCTTACATATGCATACCAGCGCCATCTAGTGGCGGTATTTCGTATCATTATGAACACTTCGACAGTTAGTACAAATCGCCAACGGTACTCTATTTGCGCGCGTTTTAGCGATTTAAGTATCATGTTACTTACTGCATATTATTATAACTGAATTTCAAATGTTACTATTGAAATGTCTCACAGGTCCTATAAATAGATCTAGACTTTATGTGCGTTTGTGATTTACGATAACAGTCGAGTAGGTTATGTAATATTATGTATGACAGCATCGTACGCCAAGTCTGGGACTATAATAAGGTCGTTTACAGGTTACCTGATAGCTAGGGCTCTAAAAGGCGACATTGAAGCAATTCATCTTTTGCGCTTATGAAAATAAATGCGGAATCTCAACAACTGTGAAATAGCTATGATGCTTTTTAACATGAATTACTTCAATGTGCTTCACAAAGGAAGGTTGACAACGCGCACTTACTTTTAAATGCGCAAATGTCAAAGTTCAATATTGCTTTTTAAAGCAATTGCTTCAATATGGCCTTTTTAACTCCCATGATGTATTATTCACCTCTTTTCCCCTAGATATAAGAGCCTTTTTACCCCCACAAAGGGTCGGATATAGTTGTTTACAGTAATAGATAATTCAATAAGTTAAGTTCCTTTTATCGTTTAGATCTCAGTTATATCTCGCAATGTATTATAGCTACGATCCTAGATGTTTACGCAATTGTACAGTTTGAGTCTGTAGGGGTTGTGACAGTCAAATTACTCAATGGTTACAAATTTTCCGTGATATAATATTCAGTTTCACATATTGAACGTTGATATATGAGTACCGTAGAAAGCGCGTCAGACAAAAATACGACGAAACTGTATTCATTCGTCAAAAATTACGCAGGTGAGTCGTTCTTCTTTTTTATCGACAATGATCTGTCCTTCGTTCTGCTTCTGATAAGTTACCTTTTAGAATTTTGTTTCATGTTTCCATTGTCCAAAAATATAGTTATCTTATTATACTCAAAATACAAGCAAAATACTAATCGGTCCCTCAATTAGTCCTTAAAGTAGCTTGATTGTTTTTCACAAAATTCTGTGACAGAGTGGTAAATTGAAATGCTGTCTCCGATGAAAAGGACCACTCTATCACAATATTTTTTGGAATGCGTCTAAAAAGAAAAGTATGTTACCAAGATAAAGAGAACCACTAAATAGTCCTCTACAGACACATCTTTATATGATGTTTTAAAATATTTAATGCCGTTGTAATTTTAAAGATGTTAAATCCGATAAATTGAGAAAATGTCTTTTTATTGTCGATAAAAAAGAAGAACGACCCAGGTATGGTCGTCGTCTTAGCATCTATAGCGCGTGGTGATTCCTAATAGCCCAGTCATATTAGGTAAAAAAAGGGGTCAACCTCGGAATGAGAGATAATAAGCTATAAATTGGTATGGACCTTTGTTTTGTCGTTTTAAATGTTGTCTCAAAAGTCACAAATGATACCGTGTCCGCGTCTTAAGATATTGAAGGTCAAAGGTCATAAAAATTGGTTTTTTGTGAATATCTCGCTTCCTATTGCTTAAATGATATTTTTACCCATAATAAAACTTGTAGAGTATAAAATTCTCTACAATTTTCGTTTCATGTATTTTTTTGATACGATCAACCGTTTTTGAGGTAGAGCGCGAAGAGTGCGCAGCGCACAGTTATAAATGGTCCAATGCAAGGTCAAGCGTGAGTTACGCTTATCAGTACGTGATATAAAGTCTATTATTTATTAAATTATTATAATTATTAAACAATGGCCATTATTTATGTGCTAATTATTAATTGTTGATATTTTATTAAAATCAGTAACTTAATTATTTATATTTAACTATTCAACTATAATGGTGCTAATTCCTGTAAATACCATCTAATTTTATTTTAAGTTATATCTGTCCTTTTCTTATCCGCCGAAAAGGAAAGGGACGGGTAATCGACAAGCATAAAATTTATGGAACACACGTCAATTTTAAGCACAAATCTAAACCAACCGTCTAAAAATTTTACGTCAGTCAATAACCCGACACATTAATTTACTCATTCTTCCTAAAATTAAGAGCTGTGAATCATCCGTCCCTTTCCTTTTCGACGGATACGAAAATGACGGATATAACCTAAAATAAAATTAGGCGGTGTCTGCAGGAATCGGGGCCAATATATTATTAATTCTGGAATATATATTTTCAGTTAAAAAGGCAATAAGGGGATATATTTTATGTATATCTTTATTTATCATTAAATATGCCATACTATACATTTGTTGAAATGTCAGTTTAAATATCATAACAATTTTTATTGGTTTTAATTATAATAAAATTGTGAATAGAAGCTAGTTATCTTCATCTTCTTCGTCGTCTTCTTCTTGTTGTCGCTCGAAAACGTTCAATTCATTGTCATCATCCTCATTATCGGTCATATTCATCTCCAAACCCTCCAGAATTTCAGGATCGTATGCGTTTTCTTCATCGGGATTACTTGGATATTGTGCAGCGTTCAGGCAAGCTTGTCCATTGCACTGGCCACAAGCTAAAGAACATAGTAGCTCTGATTTTCGACATCCACAACGGGAACCACAACCATTTTTGCAATTGCAAAATATTGTATTTAGTAGTTCGGTTGGTGCTGGAGGTAATAACGTTCTTATGAGCTCCAGGATTCCATTTTCAAGCATCCAGCCCCATTCTTGAGGTTCTAAGTCATTCCCTAACCACGTTTGAATCTGGTAGTAGACGCGATTTATATGTTGATGAGCTGCTACACTTAATGGTGGAAGTGTTGACAATTGTATAGGTTTATTTAGTTTCGTTAACTTAATGAATTGCGTGTAGCGAAAATGATCAATGTTGTCCTCAGATTTTGGAGCATTATATAATGCCAACAAGATGCGTACTCCATTTTCAAATAATGTTTGTACGGGGCAGTTTTCTTGTTGAAATACTTCCACCAGTTTATCCAAATTGGGAATTTTCTCCAATGCTCTGGTAACAGTTTTTTTTCCTTTTTTAAACAGCGCAGAAGTCGTGTCACAGCCACTAAATGCGTGTAAAAATAGAATGTGTTTTTTAGTACGCGGATATTGGTCAAAACTTTTGGAAGAGTATATTTGTATCTTAACATTGCCTTTCCCAACATTTTTAAAGAAAATTTCCTGTTGATGTGATTGAGTACGCCCAATTAAAATTACGAGCAAATCAATATCTTCTCCTATGATGACGGCAGTCTTTTGATGTTCTGATAATGCAATAGCTGTCTCGATGATGAGAAGGTCAATAGAGAAGGTCATAGGGTAGGGACAAGTATATCCAGGTATATAAGCATTGAAAAATTTACACGTTTTGAAGAAAACGTATGTAATGACGTTTTAACTGAAAATATATATTCCAGAATTAATAATATATTATAGTTGAATAGTTAAATATAAATAATTAAGTTACTGATTTTAATAAAATATCAACAATTAATAATTAGCACATAAATAATGGCCATTGTTTAATAATTATAATAATTTAATAAATATTAGACTTTATATCACGTACTGATAAGCGTAACTCACGCTTGACCTTGCATTGGACCATTTATAACTGTGCGCTGCGCACTCTTCGCGCTCTACCTCAAAAACGGTTGATCGTATCAAAAAAATACATGAAACAAAAATTGTAGAGAATTTTATACTCTACAAGTTTTATTATAGGTAAAAATATCATTTAAGCAATAGGAAGCGAGATATTCACAAAAAACCAATTTTTATGACCTTTGACCTTCAATATCTTAAGACGCGGACACGGTATCATTTGTGACTTTTGAGATAACATTTAAAACGACAAAACAAAGGTCCATACCAATTTATAGCTTATTATCTCTCATTCCGAGGTGAAACCCCTAAAATGACTGGGCTATAACGCGGTCGGATTATACAAATCCACATGTTGCCAGTTCGTCACCTAATCGCGTACTAAGGCATGTTAGAACATGCGAAGCTATTTCTGCTCTAACTTTTCGTCCCACTTTTAGAGCGCTCATATTCAATCTACGGTACTTGTATGTCAATGATATTGAAGCAATACTTTTCTCTTTATGTGTAAGAAGAGTTTATACGTTATACCTTATCAGATTTATAAACTAGATTGTCATCTGTGATCAGATTTTTGGGCTGCTTGTGATGTATTATGAAGTATTCAAATATATTTTCAACTGGTGATATTTATGAAGCGAAGCAACCCAAGGTAATGATTCACAATACGATACCCAGTCCCATAGTTGCAGAGTATTTTGCTAGTGTATAAGTAAATTAATAACTAAATAGTAGACAAAGTTGATTCTAGACTTCACTTCTTGTACATTGAATTGTTCTACAAACATTTAGAAGTGCCATTAACTATAAAATTATTGTATTTTCGTACTTCGAGCAATAGCGTTAAATTAGATTTATCTTCGGTCTATGGATTGGAAGAAACATATTTTCGTGCCATGAGATTGACCCATCTGATGTATTTTTTATATTGTACGAGGAAATTAAAACGAAATTGTCGTGTTATAGCCATTATTTATTGTAACAAATACTTTTTTAACTTATCAACAACGCGGCGGGCGGTGTGTGAAGCTCGAGGTATGTTTTACCTAAATTATTCAACTAATAATTCATTTGCTTCGGCCAGGGGTACTAGTTATTTAACTTGTTCACACACCGCCCTCGCTTATCATAATATTCGGCCTATTTCGGAATGATTTGTTTGTAAATGTACAGGGTAAATTATATAATACGTATGTTTATTGGAAAATTGCTTAGCGGATGGCTTAGGCGCGTGTTAGGTTCGTTTTGTTCTATGTTCTAGTGTATAATATTGTTTCACTCAATAGTCAATGGTGTGGCGGAATCGAGACATATCTAATAGTTGTGTTGTTGAGATTTCTACCATTAGGAGCCTCATCGGAATAGTCGGGTAGTGTAATATTGTGTTAGTAATTGTACTATGGATGGACCAAAGCCAAAGTGGGCGCGTGATTATGTATGGAAACGTGAACAAAACCCATATAACAATTATTATACAGACCAATGATTTATGAAGCAAGTTTTGAATGAATTTAATCAGGAATTCTTATATATTCATCCTTTTGGGGTTTTAATAAATATTACCGTGATGTTTATAAAGCTGGGGTGAGCGAGTGGTGTCTAGTCTAAAATATCGGCGCCTTACATTAAAAACTTCGTAAGCGCCTTTTATACACATCCTGATGTGTATGCTTCAACGAAACCTCCTAATTTAATGGAATTTGATTACTCGATATCGATACAGCAGAAGGCGACATACAACAAGGCCGTATATGGTGATGTATCGGTATCGGCAATGTAGGGAGTGGAATTATCTGCCTTCTGTATTTCCGAATGCATATAACCCGGGTGCTTTCAAGGCCAGAGTGAACAGGCACTTTCTGGGCGAGCTCCATCTTAGGCCTCGTCAATGCCTTCGGGCAAGTCCGGGGCCAAGAGCAAAGGTAAAAAAAACCATCGCGACCGTTGTGACGCAGGAGACTGTATGAATCCACGCGTGTCTATAAAACTCAAATATTACGAAGAATCCGCGCCAAAACGCTACCGCCGTCACTTGTGCATACATAAGGCGTATAGAACATTCCGAGGAGGCTCTATCGAACAAATATTGTTGCATTTGGTTTAGTGTTCACGTCGCCGGTTGTTTGGTGACATTATGTACCTTAAGTCTTCGGTGCACGTTCCACTATCGCATATGTAGTGGATTTTGTATTAATTATTGTGATGTTTTTGATAGTCTTATACTGACGCTAACTTTGTTCGAGATATGATGATAAGATAGGTAGAATAGCAACATTGTCATATGAAGTTACAGATACACAGGCGAAGAAAGAAACAGTATATAAAAGTTAAAGTGTGAGCCACGTCAGGGACCATTGGCGGCTGAATAATAACCTATCAGGGTTATGAGGTTGGTGATCGCCTCGCAACCTTGACACTATCGAATCACAGGAGATTTATACTATAGTGTCACGTGAGAGAAACATCTCCCATGACACGACTCGGGAAGCGCCTAGGGAAACAAAGGAAAGTTAAAAGTAATGAAGATCCATACTATTTATCACGAACTAGTCATCGACGTCTATCTTCAGCGCAGTTTAAAGTTAGCGTCAGTTCAAAGAAGATATTGTCTCGTGCACCGAAGACGAGGCTTGTATAGTTTGTTATAGGGAGGAAGTGCACTTGGTAATAAGTAGCTGTTGAGGTTGATAGCGACGCATTATATTTTTGGACAGACGACTCACTGAATAAAAATATAAAAAAAACATTACAACGCATTTCATTTCATTCTCCACCCCATACATATAACATAAAAGCGCCACGCCTGTATCCCCGAAAGGGTAGGCAGAGCCTCGCCAGCTATGTTCAAGTCCCATGCAATAGGGGGCCAGCCTATCCACCCCATACATTTTAAAATAATTTAAAAAATAAATCAAATCTCGTTGACTAGCAATTTTGATGAGCAATACCTCTATAAACAACAAGTTAAACTTAATTAGTAAACGAGGCTGCATTCAGTCTTAAATAACCAATGTTAGCTTAAAAAATAGCATAAAAAAATCACAGGCTAAATAGTAACATTATAAACTAAAATACATGATAATAACGTGTAGAATATAATGATAAAATGAGTATTAAACTTAGAAAATACAAAAAAGGTGGGATGTATTGAAACATCCTAATATAGATGCCAATTTTTAAAAACAAATAAGCAGTTGTGCCAACTTAACACAGAATGTTTGTATAAAAACAATAAAATAGTAGGTATATAGTAGGTATATACAGGCGTTCTACGCCTTACGTAGAATATAAACAGTAACTTAGTAAGAATGGGATATATAACTATATATACTTCTACACTTAATTTTACCTTTTACATAAGACAAGAGTCCATAGATAGTAAAACATACACGCGCGCTAATGGCGCCACGAACACTTAATAAATTCACCTAAAATGTAAAACTGAACTAGCAACCTTTGTAATAATAAGGGATACATAGCGAGGAAGCTATATTCTAATTTACACAGTCCGCTCGTAAGATGCTTCTAGAAGGAACTGTAGGCCTACTCTGTACCTCGGTGGGCAATTGAGATCCGTCAATAATCTGAATTAAGTCAAGAAAGTTCTTACATTGTTTTAAATTTACGCGTTTATAGCAGGGAGGGAATATTGGGAGTCTCATATCCCTGCTTTAAACGCGGTAAGAATCCGTTATTATGTGTTTTAATTATTTTAATAAAGTTCTTTAATAAATAAACATGTCGAAACTCAAGTTTAGAATAGAAAACAATGTAAATTTGATTTTCTTCAAAGTATACAGGGTGTTAGTGTCATCGTAACGAAAATTTTGAGGGATGATTCGGATCATGATTCTGAGTTGATATCAAGTGGAATTTTCCATCGCAAAAGTATGGAATTGAAAATGATTTAAAAAAATACAATAAATCATGAATTTTGCGACGGTAAATTCGACTTGATATTAACTCAGAATCATGGTTTGAATCATCCCCCTTAATATCGTTACGATGTCACTAGTACCCTATATTAATATCCTAAGACCACGCCTATTTGCCGTTGGGGTAGGTAGAGAGATTCCATAGAATTCCACTCACTACGATCCAATCCTGACACAACACAGTTATAAAATAGGCTTACGACATACATGCTTACTTGTGAAAATTAGAGTATACGCAAATACAGTGTTTTATTATCTATAGGACCAATCTTTTTCAACCCCATTCTTTTATAAGAGTATTACATAGTTCTACTTTCAATTTACCATCTAACAATCGTAGGATAACATTTTTCAAGTACCTATCAAAATGTGATCTTACTTTCTATAATAGTTTCTGAACACCCATTTTAAAAATAAGTTTTAACTTTAACGTTAGAGGTCTTAGTCATAAACCCACAGATCACAGCTACATGGAATATTAAGTATAATACCCTCATTTTTATAAACAAAATACTTTTTCCGTATAAAATGTAGATAAAATGATGATCAAAGGTTCCATGATTGTTATGTCAAATAAAATCACTTACATTTTAGTATTCATTAGGCTGGTGATTTCTTTTGGACCTCAAGAAGTGTGAATAATTAATTATTGTCCTATCTTGTATTTTGTTGAGATTTTTTAATAATATCTTAGGTATTTTTGTAGTCAAGATTCTAGACAGACATATTTACCCTTTCTAAGGTCAGTTTCTGGTTTTGGGTAGATCTTCGAACATTGGTGGTCTATATCATTACCGTTGACATATCATTCTATCACCGTCTAAAAAACCTTTTGTTGGATATGGAGCTATATTCTGTTGACATTGTATTTTATTGTAATTACTTGAATGTAATTTTATTTTATACATAAATATTTTATTACTCATATTAGCCATGACATTGTATTGATTTAATATCTTGTGACAATTTATTTTAATTTATTATCTTCTATGTTGACATTCTTTTGTTATAATTTTCGGCGATCATATTTATGTTGTTACAGTTTTGTATTGTAAGTATCTAAAATGTGATGTACAACTAAATGTGAAATAAATGAATCTAATCTAATCGTTAACGCAAAAATATCCTAGACTGTTTGGTCTTTTTGCCAATATCCAGAACTTCTTTGGCCGATGGGTGCAAAGCACACGATAAAACCTGGTTCCAGATTCTAGCCGACAAGCGCGAGAGGCGACACAGAAATGAGAGGGCCGATTTACCACCTGTACCATCTAATAACCCTCAACTACAATGCCAGTCGTGCGGCCGCTACTGTCGCTCTTGCATCGGACTTTACAGCTATTTTAAAAGCTGCCACAGAAACGCTGTTTGAATCATCTGATAAAGATGTAAAGGCCTGAGATGACGCAAGTTGGCAACATACATAAGCTCTAACTGGATATCTGCAAAAAGACAAAAGATTCCAGGATATTTTTGAGTTCACGGTAATGATATTGACTCCTGGTGTTCGAAGAACCACTATTTTATCTACACAACTTGTACCACGGGTATTAAACCTTCACATCTGTGCCATGTCTGTCATATGGTTGATGACCTTTACCACGTTTTGTTGGAATGTGCCCGGAATATAGACGTGAGAAGAAAGGTTTTTCGCTCTCAAGGTGTGATTTCTCTTGGCAATGGAGAAGTCAATTGCTGGTTGGCAGAGCCACTATCAAATATGGCTTTTAGTTTATACTATCTGGTTGACCAATCCCTTGTCTAAGGGATAGGTACACGAAAGCACCTATGAGGCTGGCATAATCACACGGGTGTTCAAAGCCTCGTTAAAAATAAGAATAAAAAAAAAACTTGTACCACAATCATGGAACCCATATATAAAAGTAAACAGCATCCATTGTATGGACTCTAATTCTACATTAACTATCTAATACTGGTTTAAGGAATCTACTGGAAATTAAACTATGCTCCTGTCGGAGGCATCCTATGGATGGATATAGCTATACTACTGATATAGGGTGTACGGCCGAGTGCTAGTGCCGCAGTATCATTTGACAGTAGAGGAAGCTGTCGAGTACTGGAAAAAACAAACGGTATATTAGTGTTTAGAAAATAGAGTAACAGAACTGGGCCAAGAAAATACGTTATTTTTTGTGATTGTGTCATGCAATCAGTCTCATCAATGAGCCCACTGGGTTTATATGGCATGGAGGACGTTTCTTTTTTAGACGACGTATGGTTTCTGGAATAGTTAGTTGCCCCGCAAGCTGATTTCGTACTGGGTTTCACGATTTCTTATTTATACATATAGGTACATTTAGAATTTCAATGTTTATTTAAGTGTCTTTTATCTTTATTTAAGAATATATAGTATAATGTCTACCGCCCTGTGCAAAGGTTATTCTTGAGCTTCTTTTCCTCGGCTATACAGGTTGTGAGACAGTGTGTGAGCTCTGTAGTTTTACACGGATGATACGGTCATTATGTGAAAAATTACAATTCAGAGTGTACCAATAAATAGTTTTATTCACAGATTTATTGTGATGATGAGAATATACATCTATGTTCTATGTAATGTAATGAGCCAGAGACAGCTGGCAAATTCGTTATACTTCACACTCGCAAAATGACGCATCATTCGTAAGTCTTTCAAGGTTGGAGTATGGCTGAACGTGACTGCCAAATATAATATTAATATTTTTGGTAACTTGCCCACAGACAGACGAGCATGTATGTACCATTTTTGTATAAGCTCTCACTTCCTTTCCCTTAGGATAAAAATATCTAAATATGACACCAAAAATGTATGTATGGATGTATGTCTTATTATGTTACTTAAAATTATAATTTACTATCAGAAAGTTATAATAAATACTCACAGTACTGCGCCGCACTGATCAACAGCTCATACAACTGCACCGGCCCCTTCCCTTTTAGTACGATCTCAGATATAAACACGTACACAACCCGGGTGGTCTCAAACAGCGAGTCCAGCAGCAACCATGTGGTTATATTTCGACCGGTGTTGTGTATACTGGAGCGGTTCATCACGACACAGCTGTTCAGGAAACCAATGGCTGCAGTCAGCACCATTAGGCCTGTTATGAAGTAGTGGATGGCTGGAAGAGAATGTAAGTTTCTGTCATTGTATTAAGTTATGTTATTTTTTTAAGTTTTTTTTGTTCTGATTATTATTTTTATTATTTTATGGATTTGAATAAAATTTATAATAGTAAGTTTTGTAAAATATTGATTGCAAACAGTACAATGAAACTGCCCTAGGTATAGTAGGACACTGTAGAAAAGTTAAGAGGCACATAATTAATTTAATGGTATACATATAGGTATCTGTAGGTAGAATTGAATATAGGGCTGTGTAGTTTTTATGAGAAAAAAGTTGTTAACTTTGTCTGGTGTGTTACCTTCCAAGACTGCCTTACTTAACACAATCCAATACTTTTGAAATACCTAGTAAATATGCATTTTTTTTTTTATTGGTGATGGTAATAAGAAGAATCAAAGGAGAAAATAGTAAATAAGCAATAATGACTTCTTACCTAAGTCTGTTCCAAGCAGAGGGTCCAAATAAAACAATTCAGGGTTCAACAAACGCAGCAGAGCCATCGTAAACGCGGTCGCTGACGATATCTGCAACACAATATTATGTTTACATTTTTGTATAAGTTCTACCTCATGGAAGATTCCAATAGGGCGATATTCTTAACAGTTTATTTGCAAAATTTCTTATTGCGATAGTTATACTGCATTCCATCAGTTTAACTAGACGTTTTAGTGTTCTTTAGAGACAGAAAATAATCTGAATAGTTTCAACTTACAGAGAAAACCGCAGCCACCACTCTCACGTAAACTTTGAGATCTAACATTGGCATGGTTTTAGATTGCGTGGACATCGAGAATTACAATAGGAATCACTCAAAAAACCGCGTAGAACGCAGTTTTCATTCGTATAACGCACAGTTTTTGTTTAAATTCGGCAAAATCAATACAAAACCATATGATCCGTGTTTACGCTAATGTGCCTAATGTGTTTCATTCATTTTACCAAATTCAAAAAGATCCAACAACAAACAAACTTGCAGTCATGTTAAAGCTTAAAGCGTAATTACACAAACACTTTTTCGTAAAATGTAAATATTCGGAAAGTGTGCATTAGCGTTGGTGTAAACATATGCATGGAATTTTATTCCACAACCGGGCCTGTCAATCTAATTGCTGTTACTGCCATCTTTTGGCAAATATGTTTATGTTTAGTGCCATTCTTACGGCATAGATGGCAGTAGTTTACCGATATATTTGTTCATTCCCCACATTAACGTAATCCCTAACGGGGTGTGCAGAGCCACAATAAGCAAACAGATAACAACATAATATATTGCCACTTTTGATATAGAATCTGTAGGATATTTTGAACCCATACAATATCATTAGCATGGTATCATGTTGTTGAAAGGACGTAGGTACTTGTACGCGTTTTGTCGCTCCATAATATTATCATTATTATTAATGTTTTTATCATTGGAAACTTTCATTCCTTCTCAAATTATCAATTCCGTCACAAAATAATATGAAATAAATTAAGTACACAGTTATTTAATGTGTAAAATCGCCCTGCATCCCACAATGAATAAATTAAGAAAATCGTCATAAGAATTCGTTCCGGTTGTCAACAATCACCACGAAGGAAGGGACAAATAAAATGGACACTTTAACAGTGGCATTGCAATTAAAAAATGCATTTCACGCTCGTCAATCATAAAACCGATTCGAATTCACATTAAAACTTCTTTAAATTAAAAAAATAATTAATCAATCCGTGAACAATAGGTTCATTTTTTAATGAATAAAATCATAACATTGGGATTTAAGAAGAAAGTGCGATGACCGTCCTTACTCATAAGAATTATATTAAAAAGAGATTGATATTACACGTATTAGCAGTATTAGTTATATATCTACTATACTTATATGGAGCACACAATATCACATCACTAATTTAAGAGCCACGCTCTTGTCGGTGTAGCATTCTCCATGCTAGTTTTTAGGGAAAAATAGGGCAGTGGTTTCCCTCTTGCCTTCCGCCCAGCAGCACATAATAATTATAAGACACATACTTAAATATAAGTAGTTTACCTAATAGGCACAGAATTCCCACAATCAATCGGATAAGTATTTAAAACAAAGTATTTGTGATGTCGTTTCTATTTCGTAAATTAAATATCTCAATCACATGAAAGCACATTCAAAACCCGTCTAAAGTAATTAAAATTGCCGGGAAATCAAATATACAAGGGCTGCATCCACTTATAGTCAAAATTGAAATGGCCAGGGCACGCGTCATCATTAGTCCCCATTCAAACTCGGGTATGAATTAACTCGATTCCACGACTCGAATTAACTCGATTCTATAAGTCGGATTAATTCGATTATCAAAATTTATTTTTACGACATGTTGGCGGTTGTAAATTTGCTTCGATTGTACAATGATACATTTATTATAATTTTATAATAATCTGATTTACTATTTGGTTACGACTGGGCTACTTTATGATACAGTTTTATGATTATGTTGCTGAGGTAGAATCAATAGAGAGCTTACATCGTTTATAAATTATTACGCTCGTAACTCCTATCGGTGTGGGCAGTTCTACAACTAGGAAAGACCTTCAGAATTGCTTTGAAGACCTCATGCAGTGTTTCATAAAAAATGTCCGGCCAAATACTTAGTTAATGGCATTTGCGGAAAATCAAGACAGAATAATAACAATAAGAGAATAAGACACGTAAAAAAAAAGATTCATAAAACATTCTTAACCGATTATCTTTTTTCGTTTTAAACGGATTGCTTTAAACGGTTTTATAAACCGGCTTTACATCTATACTCTGGGCGGCATCGCATACAGACAGGGTACTGCGGTGACGGAAGGCAAGAGGAAAACTACTGCCCTATTTTACCCTTAAAAAAAAAGAAAAAAATAGTAATGTGATGAATACTTTCTATCTTTCATGTGCAATTAAGTACCTACTTGTTATTTTTTCATTACAACCATCATAGTGATCACCTGTTGAAAACTCGCCTACAACAATAAATTGGTTTTTTTTTTCAATACTTGCACTATCACTTTTATTTGCATAAGCTGACCAGCACTTTACCTAATCAAATTATCAGCTGACTCAATCTATTATTGTTTATTCTGAGTAGTCCTGACGAACCGAGTGGTCAGTACATTGGTCAGTTGCATTCGACAAACAGTCCACCCTTATTAACTACATCTTTATTGCATTCATGTTATAATCCCTGTGCAATTGACTTAAGGGTGTGTGTGGGATATTTGACCGTATGGTAACTAATTGTTATGCAATAAACCAGTATGGTCGTTCTAGCCATCAATGAGAGCATGCAATCCATTTTGTTACAATAATAGTGGGTGCTGACAAACTTGAATAAAAGAAAATCTTCCATCGTGTGAGTTGTGAAGTAGGTTACCAACCTCATCAACTCTGCTGTCAGGGTTACTATTTAGCCGCCAAAGGCCTCTGACATGGCTCATGTAACGACTACATACTTACATCAGTAAGTAGTAATTCTTTTAAGTAATCAGCCTGATGTCCTAACCGAACTAGGAACCATAGAGACCATCATCATCATCAGCCCATTAACGTCCCCACTGCTGGGGCACGGGCCTTCCCTATGGATGGATAGGGAGATCGGGCCTTAAACCACCACGCGGGCCCAGTGCGGATTGGTGGTTATTAACGACTGCTAATGCAGCCGGGACCAACGGCTTAACGTGCCTTCCGAAGCACGGAGGAGCTCGAGATGAAATCTTTTTTTTTTGTGGTCACCCATCCTATGACCGGCCTTTGCTAAAGTTGCAGACCGAGCGCGTTTACCGCTGCGCCACAGAGCTCCTCACAGAGACCATAGATGAAAGGAAATTGTACCTAAGGCTTTTTTGTTTTCTGTAACCTCAGAAATAACCCCCCTGACCCCCTGGATCCGCCTATGTGTACACACTATGCAAAGAACATTATCCCCTTGTTTATATCAGTTGTTGACACAACATAAAGGGCAGTGTCCACTAGCGGTCGTCAACGATCTGTCGCTATTATTGTATGAATATCGTTAATATCAATGGGCACTTAATATCGCAACGTGAGATGATCGTAACTCATCGTTGTGGCAAATGGGGCGAGTAGGAAGGAGCAAATGTTTTCTAATATTTTTACATTGACGATCCACTATTTTTTTTTTGAGAACAAAAATAGAAATAGGCACATAGTTTATATCTTAAAACATTAGAAATAGGCGCACAGTTTATGTCTTAAACCATTATGTAATCTTTTACTAATCATGTTTCAAACGATGTATAAACATGTTTTGTCTGTACCTTAACTACAGTATCAGTTACTTGATTATAAATAAACAAAAAAACATGTTTTTAAGAACCCCCTTACGGCCGAAGACTGATACTTATGATACAGGTTCTAGCCTAGTATAAGAAGCATGTTATTGTTATACGCACCAACATGGCCTCTATTATTTGCTAAGAGTTTGTATGTATATTTTGAGTCAATATTTTTTTTTATTTATAGTCTTGTTGAAGAAATTTATCCAATACTAGCGACCCGCTCCGGCATCCCTCGGGTGTATTGCTGAGGAAAAAATGAAATTATTTACGACATCACATTAAAAACCTTTAAAAAATAACAGTATTTCTTCACTATTTAATGGATATTATTATTATAAACCTTCCTTTTGAATCACTCTATCTTTTAAAACAAACCGCATCAAAATCCGTTGCGTAGTTTTAAAGATAAAGTGACGTTACTTCGTGCGAGAGAGAGTTTTTTTTTTGTCGTGACTTATTGTAGATTTGCCGCATATGGCTTTAACTACTTGGCCGGACAAAAGGGTAGAGAGAGCGAAGTCTCATTTACTTTATGAAAAACATCTACGAAACTTGTAATTTTCAAAAATCTTACAAAAACCCGCTAAAAGATCAAAACTACATTACCTATATAAGTACTCATATGAGTACCTACCTACCATTCTAAGTTACACCAAAGTGGATACGAAGATAGAACTCATCAATCATATCGGTTTATTTTAATCGAATTAAAGTCCAATTCAATAATAATCGGAATCAGCACATGTTCACCTCTTCCGCGAACGTCTGCGATGATCGATTGTGGTAATCGGTTATTTGTTACCACTCGATTTACGATGAGTTAACAATTTTATTTTTTCATGTTGATAAAATTTTCTAATATCTCTCTCTTTTCTACAAAAATCAATTGCTGTGCGTAAGTCTCGCAAGTTTCCCAAAACTCGTAAATCGCTGGACCGATTTTGATGAAATTTATTGTATTGTGAATGCGGGGTCGGAAGTGGGTATTTAGTTTAAATTCACAATTGGTTCCAGTAGGTGGCGCTGTGATCGGGCAAAGCAAGACGTCAATACGTCGACAGCAAAAAGTTACTGGGTCAGCTATTATATTATTAGAAATAGTGAGTGACAACAAAGATACCGCAATAAATTTTAGTTTAAAAAAAAATAGTAACGTAAAAATATAATTCATAGCTTGACCATATGCTACAAAGCCAACAGATCACTATTTTCATAGTTCCTCTCAACGGTTCCATGGTGTAATGGTTAGCACTCTGGACTCTGAATCCAGCGATCCGAGTTCAAATCTCGGTGGAACCTGTTCTTTTTATTTTTGGTTTTAACTTTTTGTGGCATAGTTTTTACTGCAAATATTTTTTTCTACTCCTCTACTTTAATCTGGCATTTAAATAACCAAAAAGTCTAATATAAGTACATACATAATTAAACTCTCTGAAAAAGTGTACGCTCTATGGCCTATAAAAGCATTGTTTACAAAGTGTAACTGTACTATAATGTCGCCAAAAAAGCATTGTTGTTGTTTTTTTTTTTTGACCTGGAAACTGGCACCTTTAATTTGTTTGGTGCCATAGATATACTATAAAAAAAAAGTATACATTTGCCGCCATTTTCCCGCGCGTTGGAAAATAAATTGGAAAATTTTTGTTTCATTTAAAATTACGTCGTCGTAGAAAAAGTATTGTATGCAACGTTGTATAACTAGGTCAAAAAATGCTCGTGGCGTCTCTTATTGCGATGTTCGCCAAGGCTCACATCGCAACTCACGCCACTCGCATTTTTTGACCCTTCTTATACAACTGTTGCATAAAATACTATTAAAAGCTTTTTTCTACTCCTCTACTTTAATCTGGCATTTAAATAACCAAAAAGTCTAATATAAGTACATACATAATTAAACTCTTTGAAAAAGTGTACGCTCTATGGCCTATAAAAGCATTGTTTACAAAGTGTAACTGTACTATAATGTCGCCAAAAAAGCATTGTTGTTGTTTTTTTTTTTTTGACCTGGAAACTGGCACCTTTACTTTGTTTGGTGCCATAGATATACTATAAAAAAAGTATACATTTGCCGCCATTTTCCCGCGCGTTGGAAAATAAATTGGAAATTTTTTGTGTTTCGTTTAAAATTACGTCGTCGTAGAAAAAGTATTGTATGCAACGTTGTATAACTAGGTCAAAAAATGCTCGTGGCGTCTCTTATTGCGATGTTCGCCAAGGCTCACATCGCAACTCACGCCACTCGCATTTTTTGACCCTTCTTATACAACTGTTGCATAAAATACTATTTTAATCTAGGCATAATAAGCTGTGCATGTATTGAACTATGAATCATCTCGGAACGCCACGCGGTTAACACGTGTCGCGCGCGTGTTCCCTTATTTATTTTTAAAGTTTAAAGTAATGAGTAAAAGTACGTAATTGCTTTGAAGTTTTTGTCAGGCGCTCATCTAGTTCCGTTTACAATTTTGTTTCAAATATCAATGAAGGCGTAAAGTAATTTTGTAAAATGTTAATTTGAAAAGCTTTTTAACAATTTAAGCGCTAGTTGCATTATATATAATTTAAATCCATTTTGGTTTGTAAAAGTAGTAAGTAGATAAGTTATGTTTTTATTTTTTACATAATATTTTCCATTGTTTTAGATATTTAAATTTTGTTATTATTTTGTTTTACCTTTTGCTAATTTTTTTGACTGAAACTCGAAGCGAAGAATGGTAGGGTAACTACAATAGACAGAGTCACACACACACACACACACACACTACAGTTTCATTCATACACTTATTTTAAATTTTAAAATTAAGACTAAGTATTTGATTCGATAATCAATTCTTTACAACTAGGTAGGTACTCTATCGAAAAAATAACATTTTGGTTTCTGCTTTTTCAGTAACTTTACATTGTAACATACTTACCAAATCCAAATAATTTTCACATGAAATACAGTTGTTTTCAAATAGTACGCGCTATTTTTTTTATCTGTACTTAAGTGCAAAGAAACATCCAAGTGGGTTCCTATGTAATAAAATTACGCATTTCTTTCGTTAAATTCGAACGTATATCTTCAGTGTCAGGATATGTTTTAGTTCGGCTTTCCTAAGGGTGTGATAGTTGGAGGGTGGGTAGTGATTATGTGATGTCACGTGCCGGTCGCGTGGGAGCGGTGTGCGCTTGCGTTCTCACGTCGCAAGCGCATATTTAGGTATACATATAGGGAAAATTTACAAGTATTGTGTTTCTAGGGCATATTTAATGTTGAAATTTGGAAGGGGTATGGCGAAACAAGTGTTTGGACTTAGGAGTAATGTCGGTGAAAGTAATAATATTTTTTTTTTTACTGAAGCGTATAACCCATAATTTGATGGTTTTTAATTAAATTGGGGCAGTAGACTGGTAAGTAACAAAATAGGGTAAGGATAAAGTCGTGTTTTTATCAATTCATTACGATTTACAATGTCTTACATTCGTGCTGATTTCAGCAGGCACTGTCAAGTTGTATTTTAACATTCAAGTTATTCTTGCCATTTTATAATCCGTCGAAAAGGAAAGGGACGTATGATTGATTGACACAAGTGAATGAAAAAAAAACCGCACGAATCAAATAGGCATATCGCTAGTGATTTTGAAGAGAAAGGGGTGCCTAAAATTCATGTTCCATTAATTTTTGCCTGTCGATTATTCATCGCTCTCGGTTTCCGCGTAATAGGTATAACACGTTAGTATTATAATAATATGATCTGTGGTATAACATAAACTAAAATTATGAGGCTTAGGTTGACCCCCCACTGGATCAGCCTATGTAGGTACAAAGTCAAAGGCCAAGATCTAGTCCGCTGTCTACTATCTAATCCATTTGTCCGCGTTTATCAGGGTGTGTGCGGTGTCGGGTTGCGAGGTCGGTGTGATTTCTGTACACAACAGGGTGTAACAACCAATCGATGATGATGGATGTACAAGTAATATTTAGAAGATTTGAGGAAGGTAGTATCTTCGGAGGTTTATGGTGGTTTACTTTATTATTTTGGTTTTGTTTTAAGTAGCGGAGGACAGGAGTCCTAGTACGGCTTTGAAATAAACTACTTTGGGCGCCATCCCACTTGCGTCAGACAGAGTACTGTGGAGCGGAAGGCAAGAGGGAAACCACTGCCCTATTTTTCCTTAAAAAGTAGCATGGAGAATGCTACACCGACAAGAGCGTGGCTCCTAATGATGATGTTGAGTTTAATATTATTCTTTAGCTCTTAATAAGCCATTTGACTAAAATATGCTTTAAACTTATGTGGTTTTTGTAACCCGACTTTAATAGAAGAATAGGTATAACACTTGTACAGCAAGAGGGATATAGTTTTTGGTTTATACGACCGCACCTCGCTAGCTATGTTAAAGTCTCACGTAGTAGAGCCTATTGTCACTTACAGGGCACAAATCCAGGAAATCACTTGATATCAATAAGGGACTTTCTAGTGTGATGCTCAGTCGCGGGGCCACCAACTCCAGTTCTATTGAAGACGATATAGATTAATGTACGTAGGTACCATGTACATAGTGTACGTGAAAAGGTTTTATGTGTACGTGCTATAATTAGAAAGAAATGGGCACACAACCTGGAGGTCCGGGTTCGACCACGGCTATGTCCACCAAAAATAATTATAGATGGCGTTGTACAGCTTTAACGAGATAATTACCCATTTTCTCATTACTCGGGTACATTATTATTTCAAAGTACAATGTAATGTATTGAGTCATCATCATCAGCCGTACGACGCCCACTGCTGGGCATAGGCCTCCCCCGAGGATCTCCACGACGATCGGTCCTGCGCTGCCCGCATCCAGCGGCTTCCCGCGACCTTCACCAGATCGTCGGTCCACCTTGCAGCGGGCCTACCCACTGAGCGTCGTCCGACACGCGGCCGCCACTCCAGAACCCTTCCGCCCCAGCGGCCATCGGTTCTCCTCGCCATGTGTCCTGCCCACTGCCACTTCAGCTTTGCAATTCTCCGAGCTATGTCGGTGACTTTAGTTCTCCTGCGGATCTCCTCATTTCTGATTCGATCAAGCAGGGAAATACCAATGTATTGAGTATTTATACGTATAGTATAGAGTATTTATTATATTAACTTTAGTTTTACTTTTAGGTATTTATGTTTATTTTTTTTTGTTTCACCATCCCGCATCCAAGTTGTAAATGTTTGTTTCCTTCTGTTGGTTGCCTGGAAGAAATTTCTCTAGAGCAGTAAGGCCGCCCAAATTGTACTGTAAGTATTCATGTGTTATGTCTGATTGTTGAAATTTTAGTTCTGTGCAATAAAGTATATTTGATTCGATTTGTAATGTCAGAAGCACATATAAATAATAATTGTTGCTTGATATTTGAATCACATTATGTTTGGAATTATGTTTAGAGGAGCTCGGTGGCGCAGCGGTTAATGCGTTCGGTCTGCGATTGTTGAAGTTAAGCAACTTCGGCAAAGGCCGGTCATAGGATGGGTGACCACAAAAAAAAAAAAATAGTTTTCATCTCGAGCTCCTCCGTGCTTCGGAAGGCACGTTAAGCCGTTGGTCCCGGCTGCATTAGCAGTCGTTAATAACCATCAATTCGCACTGGGCCCGCGTGATGGTTTAAGGCCCGAACTCCCTATCCATCCATAGGGAAGGCCCGTGCCCCAGCAGTGGGGACGTTAATGGGCTGATGATGATGATGTTTGGAATTAGGTATGTTGCTACCTATATTGCTTGTCTTTATTATGATCAGAATAATAATGGGTGGAAGATGTAATTACCCACAAACAAAGATTAAAGATACATATGTTTGTTATTCATCAAATTAGAAGGTTAAACGAAAAAAATTCTGTACAGAGCCATCTGTATTGTTTGAGAGGAAAGTAGCCTGGAAAGTTCCTCATTGTCTATGATCCAAACATGAATTCAAACAAGACAGGTGTAGAAATATCTAGGTACATACATATATACATAACTCACGCCTATTTCCCACCGGGGTAAGCAGAGACTATAGAATTCCATCTGCTTCGATCCCGACACACTTCTCTTGCTTCCTCCACATTCATCAAATATCTAGGTATAAGTATAAAAATAAAAAGCAATAAGCATTTCTCAGGAAGAAGATTTCTATCATCAAACGTAGGAAATATTCCGTTCTAGCGATATTTCCACACAAGATAGTAAGAAGGTACCTAGTTCAACGTCTCTTGAGAGAGGTACTGTGAATATTCATGTATTTATATAATAACTACTGGCATGGAAACAGATAGGAATAAGTATTCCTCGAGGAATTCCGTTTTTGGACTATAACGATAACGATATAGGTAGTGCTATTATTCGCAAAAACCACCGGTTGTCACGCGCATTCCGGGCTTGATGGCGGCGGGTTTAAACCCCGTCCGAGTCATGCATTTTCCGTTTAATTTCGATTCCTCTTTATTTACATCTGGAGAAAGTACAGAAAAAAAAATTGTCCAAATAGATACATCGAGTTTGAAGAAAAAAACAAAATGCGAGAATTAATATCTCCAGCAAAGAAAAGAAGACCAATTATTTTTTTATTAAATAGGGTCTAGTAATGTATCGAATTACTAGCCAATCTACCCGCCTGGGCAGCCATCTTCGCCCCAGGGGATGAAACGAGGTTTATTGTAATATGAATAATAATAATTGCAAAATAATATGCTTTACACTCACTGTATAAATGTATTCGTCATTATTATAATATGATGATCACCAATGTGATGCCCCAACGCCTCGATAACGTCAGTTTGAATAGCTTCGTTATGCGCTGGAAATAAAAATAATAGAACTGTAGAATCAGCCTTCTATGGACTAGGGGTTAGAGCGCGGCACACAACCTGGAGGTCCGGTTTCGACCCCGATGGGGATATTGTCAAAATCACTTTGTGAGGCTGTTCTTAGTCTGTCAAAAAAAGTAAGATTCAAAATTCAAAAAAAAACAAAATAATTTATTTTTCAAAATTGGCTTACAAAGTTAGCGCTTTTTGAACGTCAAAAAAAAATTACATAACTAGCTGTAAAACTACTACCACATCGGAATCTGTAACGCTGAGAGAAAGCCGTGGCCGGAAAACCTCCCAGCACTTTTCTTTTTTTTAAATCCAGTTTGTATTACATAATTTATAGACTTAAATACAATGGTATTCCAATTACAGTCGGTGGAAGGAAAGTGAAAAATAAAGAGTTTATGTGACTTGAGATGATTTCTTACTTTCATGCGGTCACAAGTTACTACGTTTCGCCGCTGTGCGCTACTCCGCTGCGGGTTGGTAGCCCAAGACCAACGGTTTAACGTGCCTTCCGAAGCACAGAATCACCTTAATTTTCCGGACAATCAGGTAATTAAGTGTTCTCGCCAAACGAAGGAAATTCTCACAAAGTGATTTCGACCGGGAATGGAACCCTGACCTCTAAATCGTGAGTCCGACGCTGTAACCACGAAATCACCGACGCGACGCTGTTAAAATATATATGTATTTTTTTGCGTGACTTATTGTAGATTTGCCGCAGATGGCATTAACTACTTGGCCGGAAAAATGGGGAGCGCTGAAGGCTCTCACCCGGTACAACGTTTAAGACAACAGGCCTGAGGGTGCCCAGTTGGGCACGAACCTCTGCTCAGGGCGTCGTCTGAGAGGAAAAATATTTGAAAGAATTAATCTACCCTATCGGGTCGATAGCGATACGCGCTGAATGAGGGAAATCGTCGACTACGCTGGCGGGGTCGGTATCGGGGTCCTGAAGTGGCTGTTAAAATAAAAACGGATAAAACAAAAGGAGACTGCATAATAACAAGTTATCCCGTTACATGTTGCGTGCAGACGTGTTATCACTGTGGGAGACAGGTGGGGTCAGGTCACGTTGCATCTAGCGTGGAGGGCGGTAAGATGAAGGCATCGGCCATACAACCAGGTAGACACCCAATGGTTTCCTCACACGTCCGAAGTGATTGTGACAGTGTGTGTTGACAAACATAAAAAAAAAACTACTTATAATAATACCGCCGGTTCCAGCAGACATCTCATAATTTTAATTAAATAGGTATTATTTAATATGGTTCATAGTCTTTGGTCTGATCAAATGTCAAAAACATAATATTGTTTTCTAGAAGAGGTTATATAAAACGAGATAGATTCTGAATGTGAAATTACAGTGAAACTTGGTTAAGTGGGACCTGGATAAGTGAGAAACCTCCATAACTGGAACTCATGCTGAGGTCCCAACACTTTGGCACTGAATTACCTCTGTTAGTGGGACGAGGTAAGCCTCTATATCTGGGATTCGTTCTTTCGATTTATCATCATAGTTACCTCTATAACTGAGACAGCGAGTAAATTTTATATGCATAAACCTCTGTAACTGAGATAACATTGTTTGTTTACTCATTCTTATTCTACCCACAAATTCCACACGTAATTCCAAGTACGTAAGTACAAATTTTGAGCTTCAATTACCTTCATTTTTAGTTTCGCTTTACTATCATACAGATGTTTATTTGAAAAATACATAACACGTTATTTTATTTAATGATCGCACCTGTATATCTGAAATAACCTGTATTTTCACCTCTTTTAATGGAACCCTCTGTAAATGAGACAGATATTTATTTATACCTGTATATCTGAGACACTGGGTAAGTGGAATACCTCTATAAGTGAAACGACATTGCAGGTCCCTTGATGTCTCACTTAACCAGGTTTCACTGTATTTGCTTCGAATGTTGTTTTATAATGTCTTCTTAAAGACACAATGAAGTTTAGTTGTGAAATAAGAACTACTAACTACCTACTAGTTTCTCTGAAATATCAAGAAAATATAAGAAAATGTATGTGTGTGTGATCACATTTACATAGGTACCTGTCATTTTCTTATCCGCTGAAATAGAAAGGGTCGCCTAATCGACATGCTAAAAATGTATGGAACATACATATATACATAAACTCACGCCTATTTCCCACCGGGGTAAGCAGAGTCTATAGAATTCCATTTGCTTCGATCCTGACACACTTCTCTTGCTTCCTCCACATTCATCAATCGCTTCATACACGCACACCGATATGCCGTGTGTATGGAACACACGTCAATTTTGGGCAGAAATTGAAAATGATTGTATGGAAATATTGTCCAGCCGGAGTGACGTCATCAATAAAAGGAGGCAACCGTGCGCAATAAGTCAAAAATAAAAAATAAATTGATTTTCGTTCGCCTTAGACTAGTTTCTTTTTCTAGATTAGTATTTTATAATTTATCTTTGACCCAGGGAAATATCCACCATACCAGTAGCGTTCCAAAGATTCCTCATTAAACAGTGGGCGCGATATATCGTACATCTTCTTCTTCTATCGTGTGGGTTGTGAGGTGGAGTACTAACATAATATCGCTCATTGTCGGGCCACATCGTTGGGAATACCGTTCCGACCGACCGACCAGACATGTCAGCCAGATGTGTTGACAGAACCCATACGACGGTTATTAAGAGTCTGGACGTTGTATCGGTGATGGCTGAAGGTATTGTTTTTTCTTTCTTTTTTATTATTTTCTATGTCTACGCACGTGATCGCAACGGCAAGCTGCCCCAGGCGCGATTGTTGCTTACTCAATGGAGTCTTGAAAAAGCCAGGTGGGTAATAAAAAAACTAATAATCAGATAACAAGATCCATTTACATAATATAAATATAAGTTACCCACTATATATACCAATTACGGTAGTCAGTCACCTCTGACTATATCCCTCAAAAGATGGATTAAGTATCTCACCTAGTATTATTCCTTATTATCTGACCGAGCTTTCTGTTAGACCAACGTGGTGGTGAACCGTATCGCCGTTTAGAATGGTCGAGCCAACTGCGTTAGTGAAAACTGAACTTATAAAATGTCATGACATTAAAAGCAATATCTTGAAAAATCCCTGAGGTCTGAAGAGGAAGGCAGAATAAGTTAAGACCTTTTCACAAAACTATTAAAAAACTGAATGTCATGCAAGGTTAAACGTCATCGAAGGCAATTTTATACAGCGTCTATTTTTTTTTGTGAATGTGTGGACTGGATAGTTCATCATTACGTAGAATCATCTTGACTCTGACCCTCACAGTCCTCTCCCTCTTCTTACCTCAGCCACTTTCAGCCCTGTAGAACGTCACCTGCCCTGGTCATCAGCGATAAGCCACGTTTTGCTTACTCTCTGCTCACTCCTATCTCAACGATATGCCACTTTTAAATGTATTGCCTTCATGACATTGTTCTCAATGGGCTTATAATAAAGTTTGGATTCCGTTGTCAATGGCTAAGGAAGCAGGGGTGAACGGTCACGAGTAAACCATGTCACATTAACTTTTTTGACAAATTAAACCGTAAGACTCATTAAATGTCAAATATGATAGTGCGACAGGGTTCTAAATTGAGTACATGATATTGCTCATGACTGTGCAAATGCTTTTTTTTTTTAATTTACTTCGCACGTCTCTTATTTACCCACAATGGATCAACGCGAATTTGTTTTCGAATTCATATTTGGATCATAAATGATTATCACGTGCTCAGTGGTAAAGGAAAGCATCGTGAGGAAACTCACATTCCCGGGAAATGCATTTTCAGAGGTATGTCACCTAAACTGTATTGGGCTGGTTTTCCTTTCGCGGGTTGAACGGTCAGACAAGCAGTCGCTTCTGTAAAAAACCGGACCTGTCAAATATTCAGGTTACGTAAGCGGACCCTGTGAAAAACGGGGGAATGATGATGATTTACAGGAGAAACTTGTTTTAGGGTGGGGAAAGGCGGCTTTATCGCTATGAGCGATCTCTTTGAGACAAACTTCGGCAGAGGATAGATAGCGACAGGAGACATAAAGTTGACGACAGGTCGACATGGCAATCGGGGCATGAGGTGAGCCGCGGAGGCGGGGTCGCCCCGCACACCCGCACAGTCCCCGCGGCGTCTTAGTCTTAGTGTCGCACGAGTCCGTATCGACCGCGTTTATCGATTATAATCTCGCTCACATAATTTATTACTATTGTGTTTTAAAAATGGCTACGGTTGCATCTTTGTCGCGTGTTCAAGCAAAAAAACCAATAATTCACTCTCAAGCTCGAGAACTAGCTAGAAAAGTGTTAGAAAATTGTGACATTGAACGGAAAAATAATTGTTACAAATTTTCTGTCAATCGGACATTAGACAGGGCTGTGTTTTATACCGGTCTATCGAAAATAACTATGTCTAGGATAAAATCAGAATTAAAATCAGTGGGAGCAGAGGAAAAGTTGAAATCACCCAAAAAACGGAAGAAGACAGGTCTAAAATTTTGTGTTGATGATTTTGATCGTACAGTGATTCACAACACCATAACAGAATTTTATTTACAAAAGAAGATCGTTCCGACATGTCCTAAGTTACACGTTGCTTTACCTGAAAAAATACCTTTTCCTTGGGGTATTCGTACATTACAACGGCTGTTAAAGAAAATGGGATACAGATGGCGTCAATGTCAAATGAAAACGTGGTATTATTTTATTCACATTTTGTTACATACATAATAAAAATATATCGATATTGAAAACGTCACGTCACTAGAGAATTGCCATGTCGACCTGTCGTCTACATTACCTAGGTGCTTAGTATTTATAAAAAAAAAAAAATGTTGCTACAGCCGAACCCTGGACACCTTAGATCTAATCTCTTGTAAGCTCTCAACAGATATGGATCACTGGAGATGCACTCGGTAAGGTCAAGGTAAAGGTCAAACATCTATTCATACCGTCCACTGGATGGTCATGTTAGGGTATAAAACGAGTAAACGGGTAATTAGTGTCAGATTTAAGCAAGAAATTATTATTGAGAAACGTTCAACATAAACACTTATATTATTTAACGAAAACTTTGAGGTATGCCATGATTCTGAGTTGATAAAAAGTGGAATTTTCCGTCGCGTGGTCTGAATCATTCCCCTCAGTATTCGTTACGATGTCACTAACACCTTGTATATACTTACCTACGTATAGAAAGGACGCCATCCGCTTCGCAAGAATACGAGCTTGAATCGAGCTTGATTTGAACCCAGTGGCATTCAGCAGTAACATTACAAATGTGTAGGTAGGTACGTTACAAAATTTAAGACAACAGACCTGAGCGTAGCATTAAACCTTATGCCTCAGGGTACCCAGCTAGACGTCGCCTGAGAGGATTATATTTCAAAGAATTAATCAACCATTAACAACCTCCGTGGTCTAGTGGTTAGAGCGTTAGGCTCATGATCTGGAGGTCCGGGTTCGATTCCCGATGGGGACATTGTCGAAATCACTTTGTGAGACTGTCCTTTGTTTGGTAAGGACTTTTCAGGCTTGAATCACCTGATTGTCCGAAAAAGTAAGATGATTCCGTGCTTCGGAGGGCACGTTAAGCCGTTGGTCCCGGCTATTAGCCGTAAAAACACCTCCACCAACCCGCAGTGGAGCAGCGTGGTGGAGTATGCTCCATACACCCTCCGGTTGATTGAGGGGAGGCCTGTGCCCAGCAGTGGGACGTATATAGGCTGTTTATGATGAATCAACCATTATGGGCCAAGTAATTCTTAAAAAAATCATCTCTGTCAGTAAGTAACTCCAATTCAAATTCAAATTCAAAAATATCTTTATTCAGTAGGTAACATAGTTACACTTTGAATCGTCAATTTTTACATAACGAACGTCTCATCCGCCTAAAACTACTGCAGCTTCTCACAACCTGTATAGCCGGGGAAAAGAAGCTGCAAGAAAAACCTCGGCACAGGGCCCTAGACGTTCTTTAAAAAAATAAAAATAAACATAAAATATTGGTATACAATTGAGTAATTTAGCTGCCTAATATCAGTTCTCAGACAGTTAATCCCATGCATTCATATCTTCTAAATAATCACTAACTTTATAATAACCTTTTTTGTAAAGTTTTTGTTTAACTACTGTCTTAAAACAGTTGAAAGGCAAATTCTGAATGTCAATGGGAATCTTATTGTAAAAACGTATACATTGCCCCTTAAAAGATTTAGTAATCTTATGTAATCGACTGACTTGTAAAGCAAGTTTATTTTTATTCCTGGTATACTATTTATTAACTTTAGGGTAAATAGGTAACAAAGGACTCCGTAAACTAGAATCTCTTTCTATCGTGTGGGTTGTGAGGTGGATTACCAACCCCATCAACCAGTCAATTTGTAGTCGTTACATGAGCCATATCTGGGGCCTTTGGCGGCTCAATAGTTACCCAGGGTAAGCTAGAATAGTGCTAGGGAACTAAGTATTAACTAAGTATTTAAGCTTGTAACTCCCTTAATCTCGTTAGCGGCCGTCTCTGAACTCTCAGCAGACAGACTTCGTCTGAATAGTTTCTGTTGTTAGGTTTACTATTTTAGACATTATTTATAGTAGGTATTCATATTACAACTAGTAGCCTTGTTCGGAAAACGCGTGACTTACGTTGAAGCGTCACCAGTTCGATTCCCGGGTTGAGTTCTAAACCACTGAATGCGACTCTATGAATTTTAATTCATGTTTGGATCATAGATAATTGATGTCACGTGGTTTTCAGGATTTGTGCCCGGTTAATGGCTAAAGCCTTTTAAACATAGCTGGTGAGTATACTTACTTACATAATGTTTGTTCCTAAATGAAGCACGCGTTGCTCCGCCACGCGTTATGTTTCACTGAATGTTGATAATTATCTTATCGCCGTGACTTTTTCCATGAAACTGACAAGATGTCTGTCAAAAATACGAACGTAGAGTACATACAAAAATACACACATATCCTTACAAATAAAAAATAAACCGGGGATGAACGTGGGTTTAAGTGTTTGTTGTTGTTTGTTTATTTTTTTGTAACATCTGTCACACTGCATTTATGGCAAATAAAGAATCTTATCTTATCTTAAGTACTTTTCAAGTAGCTTTTTTACTTCGGACTTTTTTTCGATTCTGCTCCGCACCACCCAAATCCCCTGGTAGTAGCGGCTTCTGAATACATCCCGCTTAGGGACGATACTGAAAAGTATCGGCGTCCGAAGGACATAATATACGACCCGATTACTCTAGCCATAGGGGCGGCTAATCAGCTCGCGACACCAAATACAGGACCCCGATACCGACCCCGCCGGCGTGGTCGACGATTTCCCTGTCAATCAGCGCTTATCGCTATCGACCCACTAGGGTCGATTAATTCTTTCAAATATTTTTCCTCTCATACGACGCCCTGATCCGAGGTTCGCGCCCAACTGGGCACCATAAGGCCTGTTGTCTTAAACGTTATACCGGGTGAGAGCCTTCAGCGCTCCCCATTTGCCAGCCAAATAGTTAATGCCATCTGCGGCAAATCTACAATACGTCACGACAAAAAAAAAATACTTCGGACAATTCATTTGCATACTTAACCAATAATGGTAATGCACATCCTTTCTCCATACTAAATGAGGTAGTATTTCATGTGTAATAATATATGTCTGGGATGTTGCCAACTAAGTGATTTAGTGAAAGAGTACCTTACCGGAGGCTCACGAGGGCCTTCTCTTGATTCTTGACAAACCAACTCTATAGGTCGCATAATGTTTACTGCACTTAAACTGTGGATCTGGGTTCTTTGTGTCAACAGTGCAGTGGCTGCGGCTCATTTGTCCGGCCAAGTAGTTAATGAAATCTGCGGCAAATTCACAATAAGTCACGTCAAAAAAAATATCTTGTAAGTAGTGTTTTTTAAGCCACTTATGTCCTCAGTATTCGTTATACAACAAAGTTATGCGGTTGTCAGTAAATATAATATTAACTTATGGCGATGGTCACGATAGCTCATTCCGTACCATTGTGCTCGTCTAGAGTATCTCTCGATCCTATCTGTCACTGCGCATTTGTATTCGCTCTTGACTCGGGTTCAAGGAGACACGCATTGTTGGGAATTACTTCGCGGGATTTTGATGCGCAGATATTTAGTAAGTATATCCGTATCGTATCCAGTCTTGGAGCACGGTCACGAGCACTAATATGTATACACTTTGAAACCATGTCACATTAACTTTTTTGACAAATGAAACCGTAAGGCCCATCAAATGTCAAATATGATAGTGCGACAGGGTTCTAAAGTGGTACATGATATTGCTCATGACTGTTTTAGTAGGTGCCAAAAATAATGGCGTCTATTAGCAGAGGAGGGATCGTTGAGGTAAAGTTACATACCCAAACGTGGGACAAATAGTATCCATAAATATGGGATAATTTGTATGTTATCCTACTCTTGTCAACTCCTATTTTATTTTATCTTATAATAAGCTTTTTTACATAAAGTAAGCTGCACATGCGCTTTAGATTTATTTTCAGACAAATTCAAAATACTGCCTGGTATTTTATTGTAAAAACGTATACATAACCAAACAAGGTGAATTTAATGGTTCTCTATTTTTTCTCATAAAATTTTATGTAATAATTTACCATGGCATAATGTTACTTGTGCGTAACTAATAATAGTATTAGTAATGCAGTATTAATTTGTCATAACTTTTAAAGCATAATTTTGAAACTCATAACTACGATAAGCATAATAATTAATGACAATAATGATATATAAGCATAATTATTATAAGCATAAAAACTATACTCCGAATAAGAAAAGTTTTGGCACAACTTTTAACATTTCCGAAACTTACCTTTTCCTTGGCTGCATTTGATTCATGATTGTCACTTTATATTTTTTGACTCTATTTCATGCTGTTGGTCATCATTCAGTATACTTTTCGTGTGTAAGATAAACATGCTGGCGGCGTAGGGGTGGTCCAAGGGCCACCCCCGCCCCACCCTGACCTACTGTTATGCCTTGTAAAAAATATGACAAAACACTATTATTCTAAAAAAGAATTATGGATACCTATTTATATGCGAATCAAATTTATGCCAACAAATACATATTAGTCCAAAAATAAGTTATACCTAAAAACCAGTATTCTTAGATGTGATTATGGGAAAGTGCTATTATGCTAAAAAACGTTATGCAAGAAGGATTATGATAATTAAAATTATGACAAAACCATTTATGCATTTTAAGAGAATCCCGAATTTAATTTACGTAGCCTAGAATTTTGGATAGCAATTTTATTTTTGTTTCTTGTTATTGTAATAGCATCACACGGGTTACAAAGGCAAAGATAACTGATACAATACGATAAATACAATAGGCAAAGTGAAGGGTATTATTCCCGTAAGATACCTGCATATCTAGACGTGTAGACTCGGCTATGGTCTGCAGTGGTATCTTATCTGGATAGATACTGCCGGATGACGTAGCTTATAGCCCTGATGTCTGCGAGGAAACTGACGTGACCTTGTTTGATATAAGGGCATTTCTTTATTACAATATTACAATACAATACAATACAAATACACTTTATTGCACCAAAATAAAAAGAAATAATTACAAAAAAGTCTCTTAACTAAGTACATGGCAAATGGCGGCCTTATCGCTTAAAGCGATTTCTTCCAGACAACCATAAGGTGAGGAAAAAGGTAAAAAAAAAAAAATTGAAAGATTGCGGGTACAAACTATGCATACAACTTAACAACAAATACATGCAAATAAATATATAACATACTTACAAATATTACTTAATATTACTTATTATACACGTTATAAACGGCCTCCGTGGTCCAATGGTTGAGCGTGGGGCTCACGATCCGGAAGCCTCGGGTTCGAATCCCGGTGGGGACATATCACAAAAATCACTTTGTGATCCCTAGTTTGGTTAGGACATTACAGACTCTACACTTGATTGTCCGAAAGTAAGATGATCCGCGCTTCGGAAGGCACGTTGGCCCCGGTTACTACTTACTGATGTAAGTATGTAGTCGTTACATGAGCCATGTCAGGGGCCTTTGGGAGCTCAGTAATAACCCTGACACCGGGGTTGATGAGGTTGGTATTCCACCTCACAACCCACACGATAAGAAGAACCTATTATACAGAGTAGTACGATAAGAAGAACCTAATATACAGAAAAAATTAAAACGGCACTCCTGATGAAATGGGCGCCACTCTTTAGCCAGAGCGTCTAAGAGGATTTTATTTGAAACAATTAATCGACCCTAGTGGGCCGATAGCGATAAGCGCTGAGGGAAATCGTCGACTATTGACTACGTAATTAAAACACATAATACCGGGTTCTTACCGCCTTATTATGTGTTTACCCGGAACCCGTAAGAACCCGTTATTATGTGTTTTAATTATGATAATAACCGCGTAAACCTTAAACAATGTATTGACTATATTGCGGACTTAAACGGACGGCAACTGTAATGCTTAGTATGATAAGCAATATGGGACGTTCCAACTTGTTCCTCTCATCGTAACTATGCATGGAAGTTGTTACGCTTCATACATTTCATAATACATACAAAGTCACCTCCTAGTTTTAACTAGTTTTGTTTCAAAGTAGGCCGTAACAACATCCAGAATCACTTTGTTTATAGTAATTCTAGCTAGAGAAAGTTTAATGTAGACTTTGCAGGGCTTTACGTAACGTCATAACATAGCTAAATTATGTAAATAATGGTGCCGAGTCTGTCAAACAAGTTATTTTTATTTTATTTTAATTCGAAATCTCTAAAATAGTGCCGTCCTTTACTTACGACGAGTGCAAGACAGAGATAACTAATGTTTTAAAACTGTCAAGCATCATCATATCCCTAGGGATATGATGATGCTCCCAGTCGACCATAACATATTGGTGCTGATTCAGCAGACTCCAACTTAATTTTGCTTTCGTTTGACAGTCCATATCCCTAGGGATATGATGATGCTCCCAGTCGACCATTATCCAGTTTTTTACAGGGTCCGTTTACCTAACCTGAAAATTTGACAGGTCCAGTTGTTAACAGAAGCGCCTGCCTGTCTGACCTTCCAACCCGCGAAGGGAAAACCAGCTTAATACAGGTTAGGCCGCTCACCTCCGAAAATGCACTTCTCGGGAAAGTTTCTATCAAACTCTGTCTCATAAAAAGTAAGAAATAATATTTTTATTACAACAATGTTAGAATCTAAATTCTGAAGTCGGCGCATTCAGCAACCGTCACTACCTACAACCTACAAACCCTGCAAATGCTCCAAATATGACCGTTTTTCTATTTATTGCTATAATGCCTATAAATTAAAATACTACATAAGGAAGATGTATACACATAATGGTATGAATGTGTATAGGTAGGTACCACAGGTAGGTACATAAAAACAATTGCAAGTCGTATATTAATGGTTACTTAATTTTTCTGCTTTCATTAAGAGGACTACACACTATTATTAGTGATAGCAAGTACCTTATATAATGCTGGGTTAACCTTCTGATGAGTATTACGAACAGTTTAGATATGTAATGGGCCCGGTTCCTGCAGACATCTCCTAATTTTATTTTAAGGGACGGATGATAGATAACTGTTAATTTTAAAATTAATGAGTGAATGAATAAATAACCCTAATAGGGCCAATATATTTTTGCCTCGCATCTTGCTGATATAAAACCCTGTTGACGTGTGCTGTCAACTTGATTCTGTCGGGTTTTTGGCCAATATAAAATTTTGGAAAGCTTTTTACTGTGAAACATTGATATGTGTTTTATTTTGGGATGTTTTTTTTTTAATTTTTTCCAAAAATTGACGTGTATTTTTTGCCTGTCAAATTTTATATCTATCGATTACCCGTCCTTTTCCTTTTCGGCGGTTAAGAAAATAACAGGTATAACTTAAAATAAATTCAGATGATGTGTCTTGGAATCAGCACTATTGTTATGCTTAAATTATACATTGTGCTAATTGAATTGTAAAAATATATGTAGGTACGGTCACGAGTACTAATATGTACATACACTTTGAAACCATGTCACATTAACTTTTTTGACAAATTGAACTGTAAGTCTCACTAAATGTCAAATATGTTAGTGCGACAGAGTCCTAAAGTGGGTACATGATATTGCTCGTGACTGTACTTAATAAATGATTAACCCTTTCGTCACAACCGATATGAGTATGATCTGAAGCTGGGTGAGGTGTTGGTATTTAGGTTCATCTTACGATGGATATACGATGGATATCTGACTATCCCATTTGGGATAAAGCCGTGAGATTATATTATGTTACGTTTGATCTGAAAACGTGCTAAAATTCAGTTGTAATGTTTATTTTTACATCTAACGTGTAGAATCTGGGAAACAACATGACCGAGTTTGTAGAAAAATAACGCGTTATGACCGGGTGACTCGTATCTTAAACGTTTATCAACAATTCAATTCCTTCCGGCTGGGTGTGGTGGGTACGTAAATAACTGCTGAACTCATGCATACCTACATGTAGATAAACTTATACATAGTCGAAATGAATTGTGGGCATTATGGACCTCGTATAACAACTAGTCAACCAATCTCTGTAAAAAAGTGACCGCGGAGCATTTTGTTACAAGTGACGGTGTGTACCGACACTGTACAACCGATATTGCACTATATTTTAACAGCGATAACATCTTAACTTGAGGGAACGAACTTACACTATTTACATATATATATAATAATTTAAAAGAAATTAAAATAATTTTGCAAATACAAATCTTGTAGGTGTCTTTTGGTTATCCCCACCCCGATAGGAATTTTGGGCGTGAATTGTCTGTCAGTCTATTATTTTTGTTTTTTATTTGCCAGAGACTTTTTCATAACTTGCTAAATTAAAATATTCATGGAAAGAGTTCATAAATAACTTTGAAAGTTATAACTTGTCCTTTTATCTTTGTTCAAGCACCTATCCACTTGGTTACATTATAGCAGTTACCTAATATATTTTCGTCTCAAAAATTTTTACCTGTCTAATTCGGTTAGTTTCGTTCACATAATAATCGTGATATTATTATATACAATACAATACCACTTTACAATAATACAATACAATACTCTTTCCTTTGTATTATATATAATGTTTATTATATTAAAATTATATATAATTAATACCACCAACCCGCATTGGAGCAGCGTGGTGAAGTATGCTCCATACCCCCTCCGGTTGATTGAGGGGAGGCCTGTGCCCAGCAGTGGGACGTATATAGGCTGTTGATGATGATCATTAATATATTTTTCTATATAATCTGGATAAATGAAAGCTGTCCAAGAAAAAAGGCTACAATTTAAAAAAAAATCTATACTAAGGTGAAAACACTAATTATACACTGTCCAACTGTACTTGATTTCGGAAAACTGCAAAACATTTTACAGGATTAGTGATATCGTAACGAAAACTTTAGGGGATGATTCAGACCATGATTCTGAGTTGATATCAAGTGGAATTTCCGTCGCAAAAGTATGGAACTGAAAATAGTTTCGAAAAACGTCAAATTCCACTTGATACCAACTCAGAATCATCCCCCTCAGTATTTGTTACACGGAGAATAACACCCATATGTATGGCTATTAATATGTACTTGTATGGGGTGTAAGTGACATCGTAACAAATACTGAGGGGGTGGAATCAGACCATGATTCTGAGTTAATATCAAGTGGAATTTTCCGTCGTCGTATTCGTTACGATATCACTAACAACCTGTATATCTAGTATCAACTCCACTTGGGCAATGTAAGTATACTTATTAGCCAGAGTTTATTAGATAATAAGCCGGAAATATAATAACTAACATAACTAATGTAGTTATCAAGAAAATAAAGTTAACACAATATTATCTCTATCATAAAACAACCGAAGAAAAAGATCTACGAGTAGGTCCTGTTCTCAGTAAGTAATTGAAATAAAAATGTAACTTCCTGCAACAAAAATAAGATAAGGTGTGCGTCTTTGCCAGCATACTGCTCTTGCAGTGCCGGCGAGACATTATTATGTACAAAATATAATTATTGGTTCTGATTCCAGTGGACACCTCCTAATTTTATTTTAAGTTATACCTATCTCTTTCTGTGCGGTACTGTGAGAGAGTGACGAGTGACATAATATGTCGAGGCGAGAAAAAATTGCGCGCTTACGGTGCTAAGCCCGCTGACCTTTAATTTATCTGTCAAAATCGAAAAGGACTGATGAATTGACGTTTGACAGATGTAAATTTTAAAATGAATGAGTGATGTAACATTAACCCGTGTGAATACGAATGAAGCATCTCCCTCCAACGTTAAGGGGCGGATAAGAAACAGACAGGTATAACTTAAAATAAAATTAGGAGGTGCCTGTTGGCAACAGTACCAATGTCTACAGTTTTAGTCAAGGAATATCACAGCACAGAAGATTAATAGAGCTACGGATGAATGAATTCCAAACACAAATCATCATCTCCCTAACATTATCCCGTGTTTAACAGGGTCCGCTTACCTAACCTGAAGATTTGACAGGTCCGGTCTTACACAGAAGCTACTTCCTATCTGACCTTCCAACTCCCAAAGTGAAAACCAGCCCACTACAGGTTAGGTAACATACCTCCGAAAGTGCATTTCTCGAATGTGGATTTCATCGCTGAGCACGTGATAATCATTTATGGTCCAAACATGAATTCGAAAACAAATTCGACAATCATTGATTTATGCCTGTGCTGGATTCGAACCTGCGACCTCAAATTGAGTGGCAGCGTTCTACCAACTGGGCTACCACGGCTCTCAACACAAATACTGTGACGAAACCGTTACAAAAACATAATCTTGGAGTTTTTCTACGATGGATAGTGATGTAACAAAATATTATCTAAATATATAAAAGGAGAAACTGACTGACTGACATATCAACGCACAGCCTAAACGGCTAAACGTAGGCACTTGAAATTTGGAAGGGACGTAGCTTAGGTACCGTAGAGGTACACTAAGAAAGGAATTCCCGGAATTCCCACGGGAACGGGAATTAGCGGGAAAATCCTTTTGTATGAAAAATCTAAACCGCTTAAGTTAGACGCTTGAAATTTGGCATGCAGGTACCTTAGTTAACTTAAAGCTTAGTTGCAACAGGATATAGCAAAATTCCCACGGAAACGGGAGTTAGCGGGAAGAAACATTTGTATGAAAAAATCTAAACTGCATAAGTTAGATGCTTGAAAGACATGCACTCCCACACACACAAAGATCTCTCTTTTATAACACGCCACGCGGACGAAGTCGCGGGCAAAAGCTAGTGTTCATTATAAAGATGCTCTTGTAATCCTTCTTTTACAAGAAAATAAACATATATTTTTTTATCTGTTCACACCTCCTCAATATAAGCTTTTAATGACGCAAAATATGCCTTCCTACTTAATGATAAAATATTCCTGACGTAGGCGTATCACAATTCGATACTGTAATATATTGACGGATTAAAGTGTTTTTGGGTGTTCTAACACGTTTTATCTTTCTTGGGGCGGAATTTTCAACACAATATTTTATTTTAATCACTACGTGCGTAAAATGTTGAAAAGGAAAATGTATTCCGTAGGGACAAATATACGTCGGTATGTTTTAGTTAATAATTAGTTCCCACGCAATTACCCGACTTAGTGCCACCTGGCTTTTGGGTAACTTTACAACGAGCACCGGTCATAGCAATTTAGGGTGTAGGTGCATTCGTGCGTCCCCTCACGATGTATATGTCAACAAGTGCCTCCGGTACCCCCTGGGATCGCCGGTAAGGGGGCGGCGCGGGCGCGGGAGGGCGATAAAACAATGAATCCAGCCCTCTATCACCATTTGGTAGTAGCCTACCGAGTGATACGCACGTCGCTACGATACGAGCCGAGCGCCCGCGCGATCCAAGTTTCTACGTCAACGAATTTGAATTGCGAAGCTCTTTTTTGAATAACTTTTTTCTTTTTAGTAACTTTTAGTGAAAGTGTCAATATGGTGCTGGCTGATTTTTTGACGGAGACCCGAAGGCGGTGGTTGAAGGTGAGGATAACAAATTTTATTTTTAGAACGTGCTACTTACATTATTATGCACGTGCGTTTACATTTTTTTTTAAATGAGGTTATGTTATTACCAATTTACAGACAAGTTTTTATCATGAATAAAGACTCTGTCCTCTGTTATGATTCTGTATTTCTCCAAGAAGACTTTTATAGTAAATATTCTAAGTGAAGCCGGGTCGAGTCGCTTGTTTAATATGTATAAGTAATTACCTATGCATGTTCTAGTTTTATAGAATAGTTATTTAATTGCATCGATAAATTTAACGCTGTAACAATTATGTAGTTCATTCATTGTATGTTGATTTGTATGTCCTACTATACTATTAATAAATAAGTAGGTACCTATTTACCTGCCTACAATTATTCAAAATCAAATAAGTGCACCCCAATTTGTATACCTATCAATTATAATACTTTCTCCGTTACGAGGTGGGTTTCCCGGTAATTCTCTACGCTTTTTCCTGTAAGTATTTATTCTTCTCTTCTAAGTAATTGAATCCCTGGTAGAAACCTGTCGGTACCTACGTGAGATAACTTATAATTGCTCCTGTATTTCCGAGTTCCTTCTAAGTTCTCGTAGGCAGAATTTGACACAACAAAACAAATAAACATCCTGTTATTCGTATTATCAATACACGCGGTTCATTTTTCCGGATTACGTAAGCAGGTACATTTAAAACAAAAATAAAAAATATATATTTTTTTTGCTGTAATTTTATTGGCTACCTTGTAACAGGTAGATAGGGGTGTAATTTCATAGGTTACATTATTTTAAAACATTATAGAAGGAAAGAGAGGAAGGGGAAGACCAAGAATAGCTTACAAGGAACAGATTAAAGAAAAGGTTAACGTCGTGTCTTATAAGGAAGTCAAGGAATTGGCTTTTGATAGACTGGAATGGAAAATGCTGCACCGACAAGAGCGTGGCTCTTAAATTGATGATGATGATTATTTTGAATAATTCAATCAAATATTTCCAGTTTATGAACACATCCACCTGTTTGACTTCCATCTCACGTCCACACGTGGGCAGTGGGATTCAAAATCGTGGACAGAATCATTCATTACATCGCTCCTTTCGATGTTTGTTTTGTATGCCTTTCACGAGTTGTTATGTTATCAATCTTTCGTTGTTATTGTTTTTCCAATCAAACAGTTTGATCTAGAAGATAAACAAATAACTTTGGATACAATAATAAATACAAGCACCGTAGAGTCATTAATTTATCTTATGTGCAGTTTTCACTAACACAGTTGGCTCCACCATTATAGACGGGCGGCGATACGGCTCACCACCTATCACGTTAACAGAAAGCTCGGTGAGGTGTGGGTACTTGGTTCATCTTGCGATGGATGTATCTCTGACTACTCCAATTGGGATAAACCCGTGAGCTTATATTAAGTGCAAAAAAATAAAAGTAGCAGTAGATAAATTTCCACATTGCTACTGTCGCAGTCTCTACATAATACATAATTGATGTTTTCGAATAAGTTTTTAAAGTTTAAAAATGCTTATTTTATACGTCCTAAAATATTTTATTTTCTCGAAAAACCTTTATATAATAGAAAAAAAATACATATTTTTCTTCAATTTGGTCACGTGATATTTTGCCCAGTGACGTCACATTTCAACAAAGAAACTGTCAAACAGTATATAACTTAAACCTGACAAATATTTTTTGTTTATTTTGTGAAATGTGACGTCTCAATCATGGCGACCCGTATTTCGGTTCTTGTAATATACAAATAAAAAAATCATATTTTTATTTAAAAAAATATAAAAAAGCTATTGGATAATTATTGTTAAATGATAAAACAACCATTTTCGATATAATTCATACCTATTTTATTGTTACAATTGGCCAATTATTTATTACGAAATGTCAATAGGTGGTTCCATCAAACACCGCGGAACTTCTTTAGTGGCGCTTATTCTAATTATTATTCCCCTCAAGTCAATGGTAATTCAAACCTTCTGTAAAAGTTCTACAACAGGCTTCCCTTTTCAGTTTATTGATCGTTTCCAAACGACAAATGTAACTAGGCTACATGTTCTTCTGAAATGAAACTATCTGACCTGGATACTTGGTATATGCTCTACTTTACCAGCTCCAGACTAAACGCACCCATTATTTTGACGTGGGTTGAAAATACTAGCATGAAGATAGTAACACACATACACCTTCCCCCACACACATCTTGTTGACACATATCATATTGTAGATTTATCGCAAATGGCATTTTCTTTTCTTTTTTTGGCGTCATGCGACTTGCATATTTGCCAATAATGTAGTGGATAAAAGCTTAGGAAACGTTTGTGGAGAAAGGAATTCGGATAGTACGAAATTTTGGAATAAAGGATAATAAGGAATATCAATGTACTCACTCAATGGCATAAGAAAATCAGGTACTTATGCTCAAAAGTGACAGCTAACATTTCAAGGTTAGCCCAGCTGACGTCATCACACCCTGCGTTGCCATTTCGTAAAAAAATAAATAATTCGCAACCAATGTTTTTATATTTACATTGCAAGAAAATTTTGAACTTTTAGTAAAAGATTTACTTAAAAGTTTTAATGATTTTTATATATGTGACAAGTAATAGTAATTAAATACATTAGTCAGTAATTGTCTTAATTTTCAATAATAAAATTTACGTCATTGGATTGTTGGAGATACTTACCAATTTAATGGTAACACTTACGTCATCAAAGGGCTAGCAATGGCGGCTTGTAATTGAGTTTACCTGGTTTTCCTATACCATGAACAAACCATAATTTAAAGAAGTAATCCATCATTATATTATCTTCTTCGTGTCAAGCAATAAACATGAAAGGATTGTGTCATGTAACGCTGTACGGTCACGGGTACTAATATGTATTATACACTTTGAAACCATGTCACAATAACTTTTTGAAAAATTAAACCGTAAGTCTCATTAAATGTCAAATATGATGGTGCGACAGGGTTCTAAAGTGGCTACATGATATTGCTCATGACTGTACTTACAAAATTCACCTGACTTTTGCGTCGTAAGCTGTATGGCCGTGATAATACGACACATTATAAAAGTATGCAAACAAACGTATAATTTGTAATGAGAGAGTAATTATCATAACACTCCGCAAACATAAACATGCCAGATATGATCGTAGACGGAAGGACAGTTGCTTTATATTTACGTACATATATATACATATAGTGAAACTTGGATAAGTGTCTCACAAAGTGATTTCGACAATGTCCCAATCGGGAACCGAACCAGAACCGAGTCCTCTAGTTTACAGTGAAACCTGGATAACCAAAATTTCAAGAGAGCAAAAAGTTTCCGGTTATGGCGGCAATCGGGCTATTCTGTAATTGCGGATTGTGTAGAAGGCATTAAATTGAATTAATGACGTATTTTTCAGAATGAAAAGTCGAAAGTGTTTCTTTTGATGAAATTATATTATGATGAAGTTGAACCATTTTGTGACAGATGATCAGTCTATAACGTCATCTAAAGGCCTGTGCCTACTACACCATATCATACTAGGACCTTATCTGTCCCGGCACGGGCAGAAAAATATTCTTAAATTAATTTCTTTCGCGCAACGCCCACTAGACTGTTCGGTTACCGATCAACACCGTAGCGTGATGGACGGACCGGTCAGAATTCCCGGCGAGAATATTTTTCTCCTATAAGGTTCATGCCTGACACGGTCCTAGGACGGTCCTAGTATGACACAGTGTAGTGGGCGCAGGCCTTTATAGTGGAAGCCTAAGCGCCTTTTTGAAAAATCACATTCTGGTGTGATTTTATTCAAGAAAAACCTTGATTTCTTTCAATTGATTTCAATCCGGGTAAAAATTTATACTACAAATTTTGTCCTGGATTGTCGGTAGCTTGTCTATTTATTTTTATTATTTATTTATAAAGGTACATACAACATTACAGAGTAACCCAATGCGCCGCATGACGAGAAAATAATATAAAAAATTCAACAAAAATAAACAATGAATGAAAAAAGAAACAAAAAGAAAAATAAAACTATAAATAACATGAAAAACACAAAAATAAAATTAAAAGTAAAATTAAACAATTATAAAATTAAAAGTAAACTATCAAATAAAAATAATACCATTCTATTTACTGTTTTCTTTAGTAAGGTTTTGTTGAAAAAATCACATTCGAAAAGATGCTTTCATGGTTTTTACTATAAGGCGACAAGATATACGTTAATATTTGTGATAATTATTTAGTTTCTTCACCAATCTTTTATACGTAGAACTATAATTCTGAAATTCAACAAGACTTTTGATCCTATTATTTTGATTGAAACATTCACTTCATAAAGCCCGGACGTCAGGAAACACGAATTATTAGGGGAAGATTTATTGCTGTTTGACCTATTTGAAAAGTCTCCCCTTATATGAAGCGTGGGAGCTTTATTGCTTCTGCGCAATATTGATATATTGCCTCGAATAATAATAGAATATTGTACGTGCAATCAAATATATCAAATCAAATAATCAAATATATGCAATCAAATAATCAAATATATGCAATCAAATATTGTACGTGAATATTGTAAATGCTGCTTCTATGCTGTTCTGGGAGCAAATAAAAAACATAGAACACGTTCAGCTGCTTGTCTTCCCGGGCATGTCGTAAAAACCGACAGAGGGATTGTGTCCTCTAACATGATGGACTAATGTTATGGGCGATAGGCTGATCCCTTATCACCATAAGGTTTATCATATCCAGCTTACGACATCGTATCAACAGTGGCTGCAAGTTGTCTTTGATTTCTTGTGGCTCTGCCCACCCCATTGGGGATTACGGGCGTGAGTTTATGTATGTATGTATGTATGTACGTGCAATATAAGGATATATTGATCTCTTTATTATAATATATTAAAAAGGCAGCAATATTTGCATGAACATGTTGTCTCTTAGGTTTTCGTTACGGTTTTTGTCAAATCAGATGGTCAGTTAAGCGGAAATCGTAAGAAATGAGACAGGTAACAGAAAATATAGGGGCGAGGGGGTTTGCACGCGGGGGGGGGGGGTGCCGGGGGGGTTAACGTTTGACCATTCACCTTGGTAAGTGACTGTGACGTGGTTTACAGGATTTGTGCTCGGTTAGTGGCAATAGGCTCGCCTATTAGCTGGCGCGCTTCAACACCTTTCCCTACACCAAAGGGAATGCAGGCGTGATGCTATATTATGATGTAATCTATGTTATCCTTTATCAAGTTCTGAACTCATCAATGTTCTTCCTTATCACAGTAGTTCAATCAATGGCTCATACTAGTAGTGTAAATTATAATATGGAAAGTTTATCTACAAGATAATATTTGCAGCGGGCAAATACGACCTTGGAGTAGTTACGTTGTTATCGCTCTGTAATTAAATCTATTAATGAAGTATTTGTTAATGAGTTACTAGAACGTCCATTCTTAGAATCGTATGAGATTACATGCAAACTATCAAGATACAGAGCCGCATTAGGGGCGGTTCTTCTATCGTGTGGGTTGTGAGGTGAATTACCAACCTCATCAACCCTGGTGTCAGAATTATTATTGAGTCGCCAAAGGCCCCTGACATGGCTCATGTAACGACTACATACTTACATCAGTAATTAGTAACCGGGACCAACGGCTTAACGTTCCTTCCGAAGCACGGATCATCTTACTTTTTAGACAATCAGGTGATCAGCCTGCAATGTCCTAACCAAACTAGGGAACACAAAGTGATTTTTGTGATATGTCCCCACCGGGATTCGAACCCGGGACCTCCGGATCGTGATAAATTATGAAATTCTGATTACTAAATAAAGACAGATCTAGAACCAACAAAAAACATTTTCTTTTTTCTATTTAACTTATTTATAAATTTTAATCAAGAAAAACGTAACAATTAGTCCGACATTTGGTCACGTTTTACTATGACGTCACAATGTGCTACTTCATACAAATTCTAACGTTATTTTGTGTTTTGACGTTTAGTAAAAAGTAACTGATTTGACTAGTTGGAAACTAGCCTATTACTTGACAGGAGTCATATAAACAATCGAATGCTTTATGTATAAATAAGACCATTTATTTTCCTTCATTATATTCATTCTAAATATAGGTAGTTTTACATATATTTCAAATATTGTAAAGGACTCTTCTCGATTTGTGACGCTTGCTACACTTTGATAAACCATCAAAACCAGTGACCTGTTGTCCTTTTTACGACTGAATGGGTTTAGGTGAAAGAAGAGCATGCATTTATTAAATGTTACCTTTATGAGGGATGTCGTGCAAATTCCAAACCCACACTCGTACTGCGAATATGTCAGCACTTCAGGTTTGTGTCGCTATGACGTCGTACAAAGGTTTACCATCTCATACTGTGTTAATGTCTTTGGATATGACACTATTCCATCTTTAATAGTGTCCTCGCTATCCTGTTAATAGAAGACACGCCGCATACACACATAAAATCACAGTCATAATCAATTCAAGAGCGCAAAGCTGCTTACGTGTCCTTAAGAAATAGAATGGAATACAAATTGTTTCTTCACTAATTTAAGAGCCACGCTCTTGTCGGTGTAGCATTCTCCATTCTTGTCTATCAAAGACCAATTCCTTCACTTGCTTATAAGACACGACGTTCGCCTTCTCTTTAATCTGTTCCATGTAAGCTCTTCTTGGTCTTCCCCTTTCTTTCTTTCCTTGTAGCGTCCCTTCTATGATGTTTTTAATAAATAAATTGTTTATTATTAAAAAAAAGCGAGATGATAAAATCATAAAAAAACCTTCACAATGGTTATGGTATGGTGGACTTCCTGAATAAAAGGGCCTCACTCAGCACACATGCTCACGCCGCGGGACCCTCGACCCTGGTATTCTCTGGACCCTTCAGCAACATCGTATTTTAATTAGTACATAAATTATTTAATGTCAAATACAAATACAGGTGCAAGAATCTGTATTTCCTTTTTTATGGCGTGACTTTTTTAAGTTTTACGCATGGTGAATGTGGGGAAGTCCGGCTATACTATTCTAAAATTTGAGTTAGACTAGATTTATTTAAATGATATTATTATTTAGATCAAGTAATGTGATCGGGTATGATAGATAATATACTTAGTTATATTTATAAGTCTAGAAATGAGAGAAAGCGCCATAATATTTTGATATACAAGAAGTTATTGCCATTAGACGGTGTTTTAGCCCAGACGGTCTTCCCCACATTAACCTTATAGCGCTGGTTCTCACCCGGTAAAATAATATTATGTTTGTAGTTATTTTTTATACCTAATATATTAAAAAAACATGTCTATATTGCCTGATATATTTTTTTTCGTGTTATAAATAAGTCATCACACGGTCTTGTTAATCGCTTTTACAACATGCTCGGGTTGTTGAAGAAATAAGAATTTATTAATAAATGGCTTGTTGTTGCTTTGTTTTCTTTCCAACCGAGAATGAAAGGAATGTCTTATGTCAACCACTCCAATGTTGGTCCATCAACCATTAAAAGGAATTTGTTGTTTAATTAAAAGTAAACCTTCCGTGTTGAGAATAAATGACATTACAGACACGAATGTACAATATAAATATAAAAAAGTGATAATGATAGATAATTTCTCCCACTTACGGAGATAATAGTCGCGATATTTATAGTTAGTTTCCTCAAGTTGGACGAAATAGAACAACCTACAATACAATACAATACAAATACACTTTATTGCACCAAAATAAAAAAGAAATATTTACAAAAAGACTAAGTACATGTCAAATGGGTAATAACCTACGAGTGATACGAACGAGGGGTCAAAATGGCCACATTGAAGCAATTCATCTAAAAAAGCAATATTGCTATTTGACATTTGTTAGCATTGCGCACTTACTTTTAGGTATATGCGCAAATGTCAAATTTGCAATATTGCTTTCTTAGATGAATGGTTTCGATGTGGCCTTTTTAACCCCCACATCTCTATAGTGGTGTACGATGGCGGAATCAAAGTGTAATTGAATCGATTCGCGGCTGAGTGAGTTTAATATACGAACGGAGTTGGTTCAAGTTGAAGATTTTCGACCAACCCGTTATGACGCAGAAAGTTCTTTGTTTTCTTAGGTTAAATTAGTATTGGAAAGAGACCGCCTTAAAAAAACAACAATTAAACTGTAAAAGTAAGCTTTTGTGGATGAATTTTGTTTACACTTACACAAAAGAATATTGTCGAATCATCTTATAGTAAAAACCTAGCTCAGCCGCTGACGGGGAGCGGAGAGTTGCCGTTCTATACGTAGTATTATTCTTTATTTTATGCCGTTAGTCTGTTTCGTATTGTCTGTGTGTAGTCACTAGTCTTTATATTCTGTTTCTGTGTAAAATAAATAAACACACTAGTATGCAAAACCTAGTACTTAAGTCTACACTTTTAAAAATCGTCACTACACTTTTAAAATTATAATAAATTTTAAAGTACACAAAGTCGAAATTATACTATTGTGTAGTTAGGTACTAAGGGAGCAGATAAACTTATCTATAAAAGGTTTTTTAAATTTCAATACCCAAGTTCCAAAAAAAATAATATGCAAGTATACTACTAAGTACATTGGCCAAATTGGAGATGTCCTTAGAAAAGCTGCGGTACGATCTACTCTGAACCGGCGTGAGTATAAAACGATTGATAAATGTGGAGAAAGCAACAGAAGTACGTCAGGGTCGAAGTAAATTGAATTCCATGGTCTCTGCTTACCCGGTGGGAAATAGGCGTAAGTTTATGTATGTATGTATGTAAGTTTTGTAGGCCAGTGTACTTACAAGACAAATTATACAACTTGTTTATATTTATGTAGTATTCAAACAAAGAACGAGCACTTTCTATCATGTGTCCAATATAGTGGATTTATTACAGACACTATAATTTATAGCTAGTTGTGCGGTATTGTACCTACACATGAGTGATATGAGACGATTGATGGGTGCCCTGAGATAGGCCGCGGAGGAAACGGGAGCGGGTTCCTACCCAACTTTGACCTCTGATCCTGCGTGATGTGAGTATAGACAAGTAGACGTAGTAGAGACAGCTTGGCTTCTTGGAAAAGATAGTGAAGTAGAGCCGAAGGATTCCTCTGAATCGTACGCATTGTCAGAATAGTGTAGTTTCCAACTAGTCAAATCAGTGACTTTTTACTAAACGTCAAAACACGAAATTTAGTATCGATCGCCATCGACTCGCAAAGAAGATTTTTTTTTTTTTTTTTTGACGTGACTTATTGTAGATTTGCCGCAGATGGCATTAACTACTTGGCCGGACAAATGGGGAGCGCTGAAGGCTCTCACCCGGTACAACGTTTAAGACAACAGGCCTGAGGGTGCCCAGTTGGGCGCGAACCTCGGCTCAGGGCGTCGTCTGAGAGGAAAAATATTTGAAAGAATTAATCGACCCTAGTGGGTCGATAGCGATAAGCGCTGAATGAGGGAAATCGTCGACCACGCCGGCGGGGTCGGTATCGGGGTCCTGAAGTGTTTGGTGTCGCGAGCTGATTGGCTGCCTCTATGGCTAGAGTAATCGGGTCGTCAGGATCGTATATTACGTCCTTCGGACGCCGATACTTTTCAGTACCGTCCCTAAGCGGGATGTATTCGGAAGCCGCAACTACCAGGGGATTTGGGTGGTGCGGAGCAGAATCGAAAAAACGTTTGGAAGCTAATTTGAGCCATTGGGCAATGGTTGGCAGACCTAGGTCAATGTGCAGATTTTCATTGCGAAGGAACCACGGAGCTCCCGTGGCTTTCCGCATGAAACGATTTTGTATTACCTGTAGACGGTGGATTTGAGAGGGACTCGCATGAGCGAAAACTACCCCTGCATAGGTCATGATCGGACGGATGCAAGTCGTGTAGATTTTCACCTTATTCCTAAGGGACAATTTACTTCGCTTGTTAAGAAGACAGTGAAGACGGCCCATTACAAACGCGGCGCGATCGCGCACACGTTTGATATGGGCCTTGAAAGTAAGACGTCTATCTAAGACTACGCCGAGATATTTGACTTGCTCCTCCCAAGGGATCGGCTTGCCAAACATCTTAATGATTTTAAGTTGACGGCGTGACCGTGGCGTGTTATAATAGCCCTTTGAAAAGTACACCGCTGCACTTTTCTCCGGGTTTACCTCGATTCTCCATTTGCGAAACCACTTGCCCAAGGCATTGGCCGCGCGTTGGAGGATTCCGGTCATCATAACTCGACCACGGCACGAAGAATAGATGGCTGTATCATCCGCAAATAAAGCTAATTCGGTATTAGGGGATTTGGGAATGTCACTAGTATACAATGAAAATAGTAAAGGGGAGAGGACGGAGCCTTGTGGGACTCCGGCATGTATCGGGTGCGGTGACGAGAGCGTCCCTTCTACGCGGTAGCGAAAGGTTCGATTTGAGAGGAAGTCTCGTATGATGTGCACGAGACGGTCTGGCACTCCCAGTGAATAAAGCTTGTAGATCAAGCCGTTGTGCCAGACTTTGTCGAACGCTTTCGCCACATCGAAGAAGAGCGCTCCCGTAGCGACAGGTTTTTTTAAGTTTAATCTACTGGAGATATGTTCAACAATACGGTGCACTTGTTGAACGCAGGAGTGTTTGGTTCTAAAACCAAACTGCTCTGGTGGAATAAGACTATTGGATTCGGCGTAGTCCCGTAATCTAGCAAATATGAGCCGCTCATAAATCTTCCCCATGGTATTGAGGAGACTTATAGGGCGGTAACTGGAAGGTACGCAAAGAAGAAGAATACGAAATTACTAGGGAAAAAACAACCTGTGACGTCATAGAGAAACGTGACAAAATGTCGCGCTTATTATTACATTTTTCTTTATTATAATATGGATTAATGTCCGAAATAAAGATATTTTATTTTATTTTTTATTTATTTTATTTTTATAATCCATAAATAGGTTAAATAGCAAAAGGAAAACGTTTTTTGTCACCTTTAGTTCTGTCTTTATTTAGTAATCAGAATTTCATAATTTATCTTTGACCTACGAAGCTCAATTGACAGTTTTGTATGGAATTATAAGTGTAACCACAGAATAGATAGGGTCAACTTTAGTTTTGTTTATTTTGAAAAATTCGTCGCGTTCGCCCGTCACCTTCAGATATTATGCGCTAAATTTTTGAAAATTAATACGTACTTACGGAAAAATCTGATAGCGTATCTTGCGAAAATTGCGGAAGAAATGAGTAGTCTTCTTTAATCGTGTGGGTTGTGAGGTGGAATACCAACCTCATCAACTCTGGTGTCAGGGTTATAATTGACCCGCCAAAGGCTCACATGGCTCATGTAACGAGTACTTACTTACATCAGTAAGTAGTAACCGGGACCAACGGCTTAACGTGCCATTTGAAGCACGGATCATCTTACTTTCGGACAATCAGGTGATCAGCCTGTAATGTCCTAACCAAACGAGGGATCACAAAGTGATTTTTGTGATATGTCCCCACCGGGACCCGGAACCTCCGGGTCGTGCGCCCAACGCTCAAACTACTGGACCACGGAGGTCGTTATGTTTATTAGATGTGGTGGAGTGACATAAAGATATTTGCAATACAAGGACATTAAATAATGCTAACCAAACTAGAGATCATAAAGTGATTTTTGTGATATGTCCCCACCGCGATTCGAACACGGGTCCTCCAGATCGTGAGCCCAATGCTCAACCACTGGACCACAGAAGCCGAGTAGTAACAATTGGGTAACTTCATGGAAATGAATTTAAAATCATATTTTTCTTTTATCCCCTTTTCAATGATGCTATTGAAAGAAGTAAGTAACTATAATCTTATTAAGGTAGAAGAGAGTTTGATTAAATTAACCGACCTTTGAATTTTCACTTTAGGCACTTACTAGGGTTTAGGTGCCGGTAAGGGACGGATCGTTGGAAATGAAACTGGGATTCTGTTAAAAGTGCTATTACCAATTTTAGGTCGAAGTAATATTTACTTACTATGATCACTAATTTAAGAGCCACGCTCTTGTCGGTGTAGCATTCTCCATTCTTGTCAATCAAAGGCAAATTCTTTCACTTCCTTATAAAACACGACGTTCGCCTTTTCTTTAATCTATTTCATGTAAACTCTTCTTGGTCTTCCCCTTCCTCTCTTTCCTTGTGATGTTTTGTTATTTTTCCTTCCCTTCTGTGATGTTTTTAATAAATTCGTCGGGTCTTATTATGTGTCCAATCATCTTGCCTCTTCTGTCCTCAATAACTCTTAATATTTGCCTCTTTTCCCTTCATGTTACTAGCACTTCCTCATTAGTACCACTTTCCGTCCAACTCAGTTTTTCCATCCTCCTCCAACACCACATTTCAGTCTCTCTCTGTCTTTCTGTTTCAGTGTCCAAGTTTCACATCCATAGAGGGCTATACTCGTACTCCATACGAAAGTTTTGATTTATCGTTTTCTGATTGTTTTGGCTATCTTAAGCCTTGAATATGCACCCCTTGTTACTTTTTATTTGGTACTAAAATCGCTTCTGTAAAATACCTTTTTTTTAGATGACTTATTATAGATTTGCCGCAAATTTTATTGACTACTTGGCCAGACAAATGGGAGCGCTGAGGGTTCTCATCCGGCACAAAAGTTAAGATAACAGGCCTGAGGGTGCCCAGTTGGGCGCGATACTCGGGTCAGGGAGTCGTCTGAGAGAATCAATCGACCCTAGTGGGTCGATAGCGATAAGCGCTGAATAAGGAAAACTGATTGGCCGTCTCTATGGATAGAGGCTAAAATACCGGACCTGTCAAATCTTCAGGAAAGGTTAGAACAAGGAGATGATAATGTAGGTATTAAAATATATTATGTAATATTCATTACACTGGGTGCAAAAATCTTTCTGTAAGTATATTTAAAGATTTAAATTGTGCGCTCTACGAAATCGTGGCATATTAGGTAATTGAGGATAGTAAAGTAACAATAGGTAACCTTTTATTTGCACCAAACCCTCACTATACCTACAAGCAATCAACAATCCCTAAGTCCCACTTCAATCTGTTCTCTCATTTTCCCTCAATATTTCGTTACATAAAATGGTTGACCCTTCTAAACATTACTTTTATAAAGCTTTCAATTCGCTACAAAACACGAATCGGAAATATTCTCTTTATTGATTCTATAATGGTTGTACAGCAGTTTGGAAGGTTTTATGATGAAAATGAAAGTATTTTTACACCTACGCGGTGTCGAAGGAAGTGTATTAGAAAGTGCCCATCGGGAATTCTGACATTTATTTATATCGAAATAGACTTTTTTTTTAGGAGCTCGGTGGCGCAGCGGTTAACGCGCTCGATCTGCGATTGTTGAAGTTAAGCAACTTTCGCTAAGGCCGGTCATAGGATGGGTGACCACAAAAATAAAAAAAAAGTTTTCATCTCGAGCTCCTCCGTGCTTCGGAAGGCACGTTAAGCCGTTGGTCCCGGCTGCATTAGCAGTCGTTAATAACCATCAATCCGCACTGGGCCCGCGTGATGGTTTAAGGCCCGATCTCCCTATCCATCCACAGGGAAGGCCCGTGCCCCAGCAGTGGGGACGTTAATGGGCTGATGATTATGATGAGACTTTTTTTATAAATAATACAGGCTCGTGTTTGACCACAATCTCACCTGATGGTAAGTGACGTGGTCTAGGGTGGATCACGCTTATGTAGCAAATGTCTATTCACTCTAGCCTTGAAGACTCCCAGATTATAACGAGCTGGAAAAACAGACGACGGTAGACAGTTCCAGTCCTTTGCTGTTCGCTTCAAAAAGGAAGAGGCAAAACGTTTAGTGCGGATTGGTGATATATCCACAATAAGGATGAAATGCTCGCCGTCTAGACTTCAGTGATCTGAGAAAATGAGAGAATAAAATTGCTGAAAAAGACCTAAAATGACAATGTTAAATGCTGGACTTTTTCTTATATTTAACCCACGCGGTTGTTAGGTGGTTTGACCAGCCAATGCAGGACTAGGAGCAAATAATATAGGTAGGAAAGCGTTCAGCTGCTTATTTAAGTAGGCATGTCTCAAAAACCGACAGATTGATTGACTCCTTACCAACATGACCGTTTCGGGTACGACGATCCGAAATAAATATACTTACTCGTACCACTAACCACCACAACCACTAGTGCCGTTCCATGTCTTTATCGACATTATTATTGGCTAAATATTTCATCTTACTCGTATGATATACAACGTTTTTTAATATCGACTTTATGCTAGAGGTTGCGTGACCACAATTCATTACATAAACTTACGTCTATATTCCCCATGGGGGTAGTCAGTGTTGCTAAGTCGCATGATGAATTAGTACCCATGCCTCAACGAATCAATGTAGGTGCAAGTCCGCATAAGAAACAATACTACGTACAGAAAGGCAAGTCTCCGCTCCCCGCCAGCGGAAGAGCTAGGTTTACCTCACCCCCTCGGTCTTATTTTAGTCTTCTATCGTATGGGCGTCAGACGTCACACACGCAGATGCGCGCGTACGATAACGTCAATGTGAGGTGTCTATGTAAAACAAGGTTTTTTTTTTATATGAAGTGCCCGTAGTGTAATCTACTTACCGTAAACTTAAATATTAAATTCTTATTTTCTCATCTTATATTAATATTTCGTACCGTTAGACAAGCCAGCGTTCGATAATTAAATTAATTAATATTGAATAACTTTATGAACAAAGATAATTCAGTTAACGTACCTCGATTATTCTTTTTCTATAAAGGAAACTGTGTACTTGCGTTATTAATTTAATAATTTTCCTTATTACTACTAAGAAGTGATGGAACTTCAATATATTGTACCCAGAATATTTTGGTTCACCAAAACACGAATTGAATTTGAAATTGGAACATTAATATTCGAAAAAATATTTTTTGATTAAAAATCTTATGTATTATAACCCACCGACTTTCAAATTATATTTATTTTTTATCCTTAATAATATTGATAATAATTTAATATTTCTCTAGTCACTTTTGAGAAACATTTTGTGAGGTGTGTCAATAAGTCAATTTTCTGATGTACTTATTGCTGTTTAATTCGGGGATATTCCAGAAAATCACCTTTAATAAATTAAATAGAGGTATTTAATAATTTTAATAATTTGTAATAGGGGTACCTATTTGATTTTGTTGTTTTGGTTGTGTCTATTATAGTATTAACGTTTTATTATTATACCGTCATAAATATTTGATAGTCTCGGAGTATTTTATGCTGTATGCGAAACATAATGGACGTGTGACTTTGTCAATGTTTGCGAAAGGTTTTGGTAGAGTAGTTGCCTCATATATTTTGCACTTGTATTTGTTACCGGGTGAGAGCTCTCAGCGCAGCCCCATTTGTCTGACCAAGTAACGAACGTCAGAGGCAAACCTGGAAAAGTCACGTAATGGCCCCGATTCCTGCAGACACCTCATAATTTTATTTTAAGTTATAAAAAAATAAACATTTAGTAAAATAATTATAAAAGAATATATATTTAGTAAAATATATTTTACCAACATCTTACATTTAATTTTATTCTTATTCTTATGCCTCACACGGATCATAAAGTTAAAATTATTTTTAAAATTTTAAAAGTTATTAGTAAAACCAATGTAATGTACTTACCTATTTAAATTTGATTATATTGATTATTATTTTGCGTTACCTTGATATATAATTTTTGCGGCACAACATGAGATTCTCACATTTATTGTAAATAAAACCTTTAATATACCATGTTTTATGAGCAAATAATTAGTTTTGAATTTGAATTTTGAATGAATTCGCTCAAAATAAACCTCAGTGGAGAAATTTTGAGTTTGCGGTTGAGTTCGCAATGCCACCGGTCAAGGTGGTTCCGTATCAGCGCCCTTCCACCTGTGCCGTCACGCACCACCTGTCTATACCCTACCTAACCCTAACTCTGCTAAATGTCCTTGGGTCTGTATAATACGGTTCCAGTTGTAACTCCCGTGGGGTTGCAAATTAAGTATTTTTATCTGTTTGCCTTGTTTTTACATACATACATAAACTCACGCCTATTTCCCACCGGTGTAAGCAGAGAGTATGGAATTCCATTTGCTTCGATCCTGACACACTTCTCTTGCTTCCACACTTCTCTTCATTCACTCACTTCTCTTGTTTTTTTTTTATCTTCTCTTGTTTCTTGTTTGTTTTAGTAAAGTTTATGAACGATTTAAAATGGGTTAACTGGTAAACTGGTGGAATTTGTATTGAAATACTGTCCTGTGGCGTCATCAGTAAACACAGTTAAAATTCGTACTTATTGTTACTTAATTTATAATAAAATCTTGAAAATAAGTCAAAAAGGAAAATGATATTGATTTTTGATCATGTCAGATTGGCTTCTGTTTCTAGATTAGCATTTTATAATTTATCTTTGACCCAGACAAATACCCTATTGTCATAAAGATAATAGATTAGCGAATATTAGAGATTTTCAGGAACAGACTTGCGAGTGCTTAGCGCAACTATTTTTTTTTACGTGACTTATTGTAGATTTGCCGCAGATAGCATTAACTACTTGGCTGGAAGGCGCAACAACAAAGCCACAGGAAAGCGAGAATAAACTAAAGTAGGTAATATTATTACCTAATCATAAAATGTATGCAAATTAAGCTTAATAGTACGGTTGTTACGGGGATTTGAATAAACAGTACTTCAAATGAGGTTTCCGATTATAGTTCAAAGAGCAATTTCCTCATGCTTAAGCATGCAATCACACAATATAATGCAATAATTCACACAAGAATATCACGAACGTGACGTAACAGGGTAGCCTGTAACAGGGTGTAGGTACTTACCTTGAATCGAATCGTAACACAGTTACGGAATTACTGTTATATGGTCTATTATATAAACAGATTAAACAGCCTATTGCGTAGGAACAAGTAGAAATGTCAAATATTGCTTATCATAGTTACGTTATAGATTGAAAAATACAGTAAATAAAATAAAAAAAAGAAAATACCGGATGAGGACGCGATGGTGCAATAGTTTAAGACCAAAAAGATGAATAGTTTGCCCCTGCTCGATAAGTGCTGTTGGTTCAAATCTCGTCTGAGCACAACGATCTTTTTCTTTGTGTTTTTGTCTTAAATACATGTAGGTGTTATGAAATAAATAATTTATAATACATATATAAACACGAAAGTTAGGCTAGAAGAACCCTCAATTGTGCTCAGACGAGATTTGAACCAACAGCACTTATCGAATAAGTAAAATAAGCACAACGATCTTTTTCTTTGTGTTTTTGTCTTAAATACATGTAGGTGTTATGAAATAAATAATTTATAATATATAAACACGAAAGTTAGGCTAGAAGAACCCTCAATTGTGCTCAGACGAGATTTGAACCAACAGCACTTATCGAATAAGTAAAATAAGCACAACGATATTTTTCTTTGTGTTTTTTTTCTTAATTACGTGTGGGTGTTATGAAATAAAAACATTTTATAATATAGAACACAAAAGTTAGGCTAGAAGAACCCTATCTACTCTGAACCTGCATGCATGTGTGAAACGATTGATGAATGTGGAAGAAGCAAAAGAAGCGTGTCAGGTTTGAAGCAAATGGAATTCCATAGTCTCTGCTTACCCCGGTGGGAAATAGGCGTGAGTTTATGTATGCATGTGTATATATATATATATATATATATATATATATATGTTTATGTGTGTATTTTTTGTAACATCTGTCACACTGCATTTATGGCAAATAAAGAATCTTATCTTATCTTATCTTATCTTAAATATCCTATTATGGCTTGTCCGTTCGTGTAGTGACTTTAAAATCCACATAAAATCATGATGAAGATTAGACTTCTTGTATAAACACCTTCCACGGTGTTGCTATGACGGACTTAGGTACCAAACAAGCCACCTCTAATAAGGCCCTAAGGACGTTTAATTCCGTGCTCACTAACGGCGGGTAAGGGCCGAAACGTGCACGCTCTAACAATGTGCCGCTGTCTACTTATGATGACGTCTGTTGACGTTGTGACGTAAAATCGTCTACGTAGGCCCTGGTGGGCGTGGAAGAATACCTGGTCACGTGTCCGGGAAAATAAACACTTGTAGTTACAGGCCTTTATGTCTGTCAACTGGGCACCCTCTGGCCTATTGTCTTAAATTTTTTCCGGGTGAGTAGAATGAATGAATAAAACCTTTTTTGCGTTTAATGTGGCGCGTGTAGAAGTCATAATATTTTATAAAGGTGCATTATTACGCTACAAACATTACGGTACATTGATTACGGTACAAAGTTTTCATCTCGAGCTCCTCCGTGCTTCGGAAGGCACGTTAAGCCGTTGGTCCCGGCTGCATTAGCAGTTGTTAATAACCACCAATGGGCCCGCGTGGTGGTTTAAGGCCCGATCTCCGTATCCATCCATAGGGAAGGCCCGTGCCCCAGTAGTGGGGACATTAATGGGCTGATGACGATGATGACATTATTACGCATTTAACTAAATTAATTGATATTGTGTCAAAAATTAATATATCAAATACATTGTTAGATTAGAATAAAGTTATAATGGCTCCGATTCCTGCAGACACATCCTAATTTTATTTAAAGTTGTCCCTGTCATTTTCTTATCCTCCGAAACAGAAAGAGATTGGTGATTGACAGCCCTTAATTTTAGGAAGAATGAGTAAATCAATGAATAACCCGGATGAATCAAAAAGGTATCTCGCGGGTATGCAAACCGTTTGACGTGTACTGTCAACTTAATTCTGTCGGGTTATTAGCCAATGCAAAACTTTTATAGGTTTGTTTTTGATTTGTGCTTAAAATTATCGTGTGCCTTAAAGTAAATAAAAGAATAAAAAGAAATTGTCGTGTGTTAATAAAATAGGCATCTCGTCAAGTGCTAAAGGAATCAAGACCTATATTAAATTAAAATATATTTATGTACCAGAAATTAGTATAATCCTCATGTTGGGACTACTTTTATGCAAATATTTTCTTGTGTTAGGAGGCCCTCTTTTTTATGTAATACATTGATATACAGAATGTTGAAGTAAAAGAAATACAGAATGAAGAAACAATTAAAATAAAAAAAGAGAGTAATATTAAAAACAAGAGCGTATTTATGTGAATTTAAATAGTGAAATGTAATTTATTTACTTATTATTTACTATGCGATATATTACCTACGAATGGCAATATCATTATTTATGTCTGTTCATACATTGTCATGGATAATTTATCTCTGTTCGAAAATAGCCCGCTGCAATATTTAATGCTGTTCATTTATCATATCTGGTGACAAAGTCGCAAACCGATAACCTAAATCTGTATCTATCGCAACTAGTGTTACCATTTCGAAATTCCAAAAGGTCCAAGGACCTTAGCCGAGTTGCAAAGTATTACGAAACTCAACAATATACATACATACATAAACTCACGCCCGTAATCCCTAATGGGGTGGGCAGAGCCACAAGTAATCAAAGACAACTTGCAGCCACTGTTGATACGATGTCGTAAGCGATATGATAAACCTTATGGTGATAAGGGATCAGCCTATCGCCCATAGCATTAGTCCATCATGTTAGAGGACACAATCCCTCTGTCGGTTTTTACGAAACTCAACAATATACTTAATCGAATAAAATATATGGGATTGATATACAGTGACTCAAGGTAACATGTCAATCCCATACGTTTTATCGCCTTTTTTTAAAAAAAAGTGACTTATTGTAGATTTGCTGCAAATGGCAATAACTACTACAAATGGCGAGCGCTGAGGGCTCTCACCCGGTACAAATTTAACACAACAGGTCTGAGGGTGCCTAGCTGGGCGCGAACCTCGGCTCAGGGCGTCGTCTGAGAGGATAATATTTGAAAGAATTAAGCGACTCTATTGAGTCGATAGCGATAAACGCTGAATGAGGGAAATCGTCGACCATGCCGGCGGGGTCAGTATCGGGGTTCGGATGTGTTTGTTGTCGCGAGCTGATTGGCCGCTTTTTTATTCAATTACACTGTCGTTTTTTTGTAGGTAATCGTTTGGCAACTTGGCTAAGGCCCTTGATAAAAGACCGGATATTTAAAAAAAAGACAGTTTATTATGAACAGGATAGGATATAAAGACAAATTATTTTATTTTATTTATTATTATTTACAAATACACACACAATACGAACAGACGGACAGACAGAAATATTTGCAGTAGTTTTAGGCGGATGAGAGTTTCGTTATATAAAAATGGGGATTCAAAGTGTAACTGTCACATGATCTTGAGGGCAGTCTCGAAACTTCTTCTTTTTAAGTGGGTAGTGAGGTGGAATACCAACCTCATCAACCCTGGTGTCAGGGTTATTATTGAGCCGTCAAAGGCCCCTGACATGGCTCATATAACGACTAATTACTTACATCAGTAAGTAGTAACCGGGACCAACGGCTTAACTTGCCTTCCGAAGCACGGATCATCTTGCTTTTGGACAATCAGGTGATCAGTAATGTCCTAACCACACTAGGGATCACAAAGTGATTTTTGTCATATTATTATGTCTCCACCGGGATTCAAACCCGGGACCACCGGATCGTGAGCCCAACGCTCAACCACTGGACCACAGAGGCCGTCTCGAAGCTGAGATTAGCTTATTAATACCAGCCTTAGTTACTTCACTTCATTTCCTGACTCATCTAAGTCATTATGACTTATTAATTGAATTTCCTTCATCAACCATTCAATGCGGAAATGTCCTTTCTTCAGACCTCAAACAAAGCCGTCATGTTATTGGCATGAACCCTCCTTTTGTAAATTGGACAACAGGACGTAATTGTCACGTCAATGCATCTGACATTACGAAACAAACTCATTAGCATGTTACATTGTCATTAGCAGATAGGATTTGTGTTATGGACATCCATAATCCCCAACGCCCGTAATCCCCAACGGGGTAGGCAGAGCCACAAGTTTGCTTTTTAACTTTGATGGATTTGCTCTTGGCCTCAGACTTGTCTGAAAGCACTGAAGAGGCAGTTGCCCACACACACACACTATAAGAATTAAGGATTAATCTATATATAATTTCTGTCTGCCTGTCTTCAACGACTTAAAATTAAATTTAAGCTTCTCATTTGTTTTTAAATTTAGTGTCTACAATTGTATAAATGCAAGGTACAACAACGCTGTGTCATCCGGGGGGGGGGGGGGGGGGGGGGGGGGCTTGGGGGGGCGATGACCTATAATACAGGTTTCCACCTAGCATAGGCATCGGCCCTCCACAAAGAGATGCTGTACTCTTAACTATAAGTCAATTGTTACTGTATTTGTCTTTTTGTGGATTCTAATAATAAACTTTACTTTACTTCAGTAGGTTTATTAATCATATTATCAAACCTTATATGAAGACACGAATGAAATTATATAATAGGTACAATTTAAAAACTATTTAACAAAAACTTAACAAGTAAATATCTATTATTAATCTTAACATAACATAACATAAACAGCCTATATACGTCCCACTGTTGGGCACAGGCCTCCCCTCAATCAACCGGAGGGGAATCTTAACATTACAAATAAAATTAAAACTATACTTACTACTAAAACTAAAAAAAAAAACAAACAAAAATAAACAAAAGTACACGTAAGTAACTATTAAAAAGCTCAGGTATTTACAAGTTTTGTAAGTAACAGCTTCCGTGGTCTAGTGGTAAGAGCGTTAGGCGCACGATATGTAGGTCCGGGTTCGATTCCCGATGGGGACATTGTCGAAATCACTTTGTGAGACTGTCCTTTGTTTGGTAAGGACTTTTCAGGCTTGAATCACCTGATTGTCCGAAAAAGTAAATTGATTCCGTGCTTCGGAGGGCACGTTAAGCCGTTGGTCTCGGTTATTAGCCGTAAAAACACCTCCACCAACCCGCAGTGGAGCAGCGTGGTGGAGTATGCTCCATACCCTCTCCGATTGATTGAGAGGAGGCCTGTGCCCAGCAGTGGGACATATATAGGCTATTTATGTTATGTATGTTATGTGTATTTACAAGTTTTGAAATGTAGGTATCTCTTTGACATATTATTTAAGATCTTTTATATCAGTCTAGAGCCTTAATCCCCCTATCCATCCATAGGGAAGGCCCGTGCCCCAGCAGTGGGGACGTTAATGGGTTGATGATGATGATATCAGTCTAGAGCAAATAATTTCATTTCGTTTCGTTTCATTTTTGAGATTTTAAAATGTTGAAAATGTTTACATCCTAAGGTTTAGCGATAAGACCGTCGTCTATCTATATTTAAGTAAGTATTCTACTTCTCCCTTTTAAGGCGTTGTTTAAATGGCGCCTAAATAAATTAAAGCATCGCATTCAGCATTATTGTGACTTTTTTTATCAATCAATTGGCAGTATTTTATCTAACCAGGCACTAATCAGTTGCGCGCCGAAGGTCGCGACCCCGTCCCGATTAGCGCCCCCAGCAATTGGCGCCTCGCGGAGTATTGGCCCTAATATGGCCCTAATCAAAACGAGGTTGTTGCGTCCATACTGGCCATTTGTCAATCATCCGATTACGACATGTTGCTGAATTGAGTGGTCGTATAGGTCCCTGCAAACTTCTTGAGCATTGACCTTGACTGCGCACAACCGAATTTTAGGCCTCTTTGGTGGTGCGGTACGGGGCGCGGGGGCGGATGAGTCCCGCATCGACCGGCTATTGGTAGATCAGTCGATACTTCCCCCGCGCACCCTGTCTTCGTCCCTTTGACTCCCGAATACACTTGCATGCAGTGAAACTGTCACGTTTTTGTTATTGCTCTTTTGTTATTGCTTATTTATAACATGCCTATGCGCCCGCTTATGTACCTACTTAAATTGCAAAGTTGTTCAGCTTTGTGTTTTGCCACAAAACATATTTATCACTCTCCACCAATAAAAAAATAAACAAATGTCCGTAGAATACTTATATAAACGTCCATAGATTTATATAGGTTGGATAAGCAAAACGGGTTTGAGATATTTTTATAGCAGACTTTATTTTCTTCAAAAAACACTCACATAGTATAGCGAGGCAGCCATCGGCAGGGCAGAGACATTTTTTTGTTTTGGTTTTCCCCGAAGGGTAAGGCAAAGGGAACTATGCCCATACAGCCATGTCTTACGTATTTTTTTTCTTGATGATTGATGAAAGGTGATGATGATGAAACCTAAGCCCCCACCCTCAGAGTAGACTCCTACTCCGAACCCCAAACGAATTAACTCAAAAGTCCGCATAAACTTTCGAGTTATGAAGCGGCTTCTTGGCACGAAGCGAAAATAGGCAGATACACTTTGTTTATTGAATACTCCGATATAATAACACTCGCGAATGTCTTCCGACTAACTTAATGCGATCATTAACCACAAAACACCACTTCGTATAAATTATTTAGATTATTCAATGAAGAAAGCAACTTTCCCGTTCCCGTTTCCCGCCAAAAAGCCTAACCTCAAGGGCAGAGACAAGGCTGAAGAACACAGACAATAAACGTCACAATGGCATTAGTGTCATTTGTGACGTTTCATTACACACAACAAGATTATAAGTTCTTTCTCTCCTTTCCTTATTTATAAGCATCTGAACAGGTTCTGAGGAGTTTGTTTGCACTCAATCCAGTAGACACCGAGTCATTTGGAATACTTTCGTCGAAAGTTCAGCAATCTGATTTTCTAGTAGAATAGAATAGAAATCGTTTATTATAAAAGGACGCCACATAAAATCACAAAACAATTCGGTACAAAAAGCATAGAGGATGTTCATTAGAATGATCATTAAGGTGGCGGTGGACGTCCTGAGGTAAAAGGGCCTCACTCAACACAAGTCGCGGCCTGAACCACGACGTTCGGCTAATCAACTAGCTGATTCCATATTGAATAGTAATATTAGCTGCTATTCCATGAATCTAAAGTTCCAAGAATCATCTTTGTTTTCCAACTTATGTTTACTAAGTAGCGATTCTACGGATGTCTGCGGCTCTTGACTGTTTTTGTAATATCATACGCTGTTCAATATTGGTGGTTTCTCGGATCTAATGTCTTTATCTTAGAGTTCAATAGCCTTAACCGTGCCCAAGTTCTGCTATTATTCCTAATAGAATTATTATTCATTTAATCAAGAAGTTGCGGTATATATTGGATTATTGAGTTCTCTTCTTATCGCTAGGAACAATCAATACTAAACAAATATTTTCTGACATTTAATATCGTACAATGCTTGGAGGGTACTGAACTCGCGTAATATTTCTATATTTGCCACTGTCACGTTGCTAGCATTTCCTTGGAAATCTATTTTGGAAAGTTCTTAATTAACGGAGCTATTGTTCTCGTATATTAAATCACTTATGAAACAGTCAAGCGACGAATATCTTATTTCTTGTGGGTAGGTATTTCATTACGGCAATTTGTTTCACCACAATTTTGTACCCTTTACCCTACCCTTTACCGGTGCTGATAAATAGTAGTCGTTACATGAGCCAGTGGCCTTTGGCGGCTCAATAGTTACATTGATCTCAAAACCCACACAACCTGATGTAAATGAAATATTAATATGCTTTTGTCTTTGTTCGCAGGCCTTCAAACTGTTCAAACGCAGCAAAACCCGCAAGACGGCACGTAACCGCATCTCCCCGGAGTTGATCCGGTCGCCGTCCTACAGCGGCACCGTCGACGCGCGCGCAGAGATCGACCTGCAACGCTTCTGCGCTTGCCGCGCCTCCATGCCTCCGTTACAAATCGCCAACGAATCCTTCGAAAACAACTCGTACAACAGTAGCTATAGTTACGACAGTTCACGGAATAACAGCATAGACGGGTGCCACTCAGACGCAGCTCGGTCAGACTCCGCGTACAACTCCGCGAGAAGCAGTCCGGCGCATGCGCGGTCCGTTTGCTACGCGACTGTGACGTACTTCAATGTGAATGACAGTGAAGATAGCAGCAGCATCCGAACGGAGTTCACGCTGCTCGACGCAGACGCAGACATAGACGACGAAGAAGAGGATGAAAGAGCACAGAATCTGATCAATGAGAGCATCGAACTCGTTAGCACGTTATGAATTAGTCAAGTAACAACTTAGAGTAAGTTAGACAAGATAATTTTAAGTACGATGATATAGAGTATCCATTCCTGAAGTAACATGCTTCCTTGATTTAGAGGGGTAAAAAGGCCACATTGAAGCAATTCAGCTAAAAAACAATACTGCTATTCGACATTTCGTCATAATTGTGTACTTAGTTTTATATGCAAATGTCAAATTACTTTTTATATGAATTGCTTCAATGAGACTTTTAGACCCCTACACTAATTGTAATTCTGAATTTGAATCACGAAATTGTCGGTGATTATTGAATGCTTTTTGAAAAGTTCAGATTGCAAAATACCTAAATTATTTCGGAAATGTAAATAATCGGACTCCCCTGCCTAATGAGGCCCTATTCTGCAGTATACCTGTATTAGGCTATTTGAAATAATTATTTTAATTTATTAACTACCAAAGTTGATGTGATAATAATAAGATTATTTAATTATAAATACCAAATAGCTAGAATAAATCCTTAAGTTGATGTTGATCTCAGTAAATTTTATATTAGAATTTAAGTTTGTTCCTTAAAATAAATTATCATTCATATAACTTGTTGGCTTTCATTACTTTTCTTCAATACGTGTTTGTTGAAGTTATTTTTAGTTTAATAGGAAGTGAAGGAAAACATCGTGAGGAAACCCACATTCCCGAGAAATGCATTTTCGGAGGTATGTGACCTATCCTGTATTTGTCCTGTAGTTTTCCGATAGGCAGTTGCTTCTATAAAAAACCGGACTTGTCAAAAGTCTTCAGGTTACGTAAGCGGACCCTGTGAAAAACAAGATAATGCTAGGGGCTTGATGACCTTATTTTATACCTACATGATATTAAAATCAAAGAAATGTTATTACAATCAGGATGAGAATAAATTGCTTTCTTAACTTAATTAAGAATTATTTTATAATGACTTTTCTTATGAAATTAATTAACAAGCCTGACGCGTAAATCCAGCAATGTAGCTACAGCACCGTGATTTTACCCGACTGCGAAGCAAAAAGGAAGGTTATGTGTTTTACCCATTTGTCCGGCCAAGAAGTTAATGTCACGTCAAAAAAGGTGTACTATAAGGGCCTGTCCACATCACCACGGCACGACGTCGTCGCCGTGGAACGGTGCGGTGCCGTGGCGCGGCACGTTGCCGTAACGTGGGAATTTACGTTGCTGTACCGTAAAAATGTACCTCACGACACCGCAAAGTTACACACACAACAGAAGCAGAATACGTTTTGTGCGGTCCATATCTACAACGAGACTGTTATTTATTTGGAGAAGAATGTAAGTACCGAAAGTTTACAAGGCACGGCAACGTGTAACTTTGCGGTGTCGTGAGGTACATTTTTACGGTACGGCAACGTAAATTCCCACGTTACGGCAACGTGCCGCGCCACGGCACCGCACCGTTCCACGGCGACGACGTCGTGCCGTGGTGATGTGGACAGGCCCTACGTACTAACTTCAAGTTTAAATTGAAAACCCTTCTTGTAATCATTTAGCTATGTAACTCTTACCTTTAGTATAGAATATTATAAGGAATAATGCTACGTTAGTACGGCAACTCTCCGCTCCCCACCAGCGGCTGAGCTAGGTTTACCTCACCCCCTCGGTCTAACTTTAGTCTTCAATCGTACGGGTCTTAGCCGTCACACACGGGTACGATAACGTCAATGTTTAGTGTCTGTGTAAAACGAGGTTTTTTGTTTTTTTTTTCGTTTCTTTGTACGGGGTGTGCTTTAGCCCAAAATAACGCCGAGTTCAAATATTGGAATGACAATAAAATTACTTACGATATTTTTGTCCCAAGTGCGAGACACAAAAGGCGGGACAAGAGAGGAGGGTCCTTCACAGGCCACAGGGACTGTTTGTACCGCTGTTGGATCAGAGTGGATATCCGACACTAGGGATTCGAATAAAAGCTTTCGAGTGGACTTAGAAAATGTTGGATCTGTGAAAACTGTTTGGAGGATAAAAATACATATTATTATTTTTTTAGTATAACATAAAGGTCGATGAAGTGTGGGTACTTAGTTCATCTTGCGATGGATATTTAATATAATGTTGCTATTTGACATTAGGCGGCATTGCGCACTTACTTTTATATGCGCAAATGTCAAATTGCAATATTGCTTTTTTAGATGAATTGCTGATGACCAAATTGGAGATGTCCTTAGAAAAGGTTCAATACGATCTACTCTGAACGTGCGTGTATGAAGCGATTGATGAATGTGGAGGAAGCAAGAGAAGTGTGTCAGGATCGAAGCAAATGGAATTCTATAGTCTCTGCTTACCCCGGTGGGAAATAGGCGTGAGTTTATGTATGTAGATGAATTGCTTTGATGTGGCCTTTTTAACCGCCAAGGTCACGGGCTGGCGCATCGAGATCGGGAAAATCAACACTAATAGACTCGCTTAATATCGTGGTTACCATGGTTACGCCCACCAATTTGCTATTAGGCTACACGATCCCGATCACTGAGCCCGCGACGGCTCGTAATCTTGACGCATTGGGCAGGTTGGATAGGCAAATAAATAAATAAATAAATAAATAATCATCATCTCCCTAGCATTATCGTGTTTTTCACAGGGTCCGCTTACTTACTAATGTGAAAATGGATACCGATGAAGAAACAAGGTTTAATAATAATTATGATATACTCTGAACCAGCGTGCGTATATGAAAAGATTGATGAATGTGGAGAAAGCAAGAGATCCGAGTTATGTCAGGATCGAAGCAAATGGAATTCCATAGTCTCTGCTTTTCTCGGTAGGAAGTAGGCGTGAGTTTATATGTATATGTATCTATGTGTTATATATTATAACATAATGACGTCTCAGGTTATAACTCCCGGCAAACTTCTTGAGCATCGAGTGTCGTAGTGGGGGAAAGTTCGCGCACGTACACTTCCGTGCAAAAAAATGAACTTTTGATTAATTTCTTAAGTTCATTAAAAAAACAATTATTATATTATTATATTTAATTAAAAACTAATCGTCAGGTAAGTATAATATTCCTTCCATGAGGTTGAAACCAGCAATACCAGAGCTAGTGCTAGGTTTTGGATCTGTAGACATAGACCTCGTGCTAGTAACTAATTCTTAAACTTAAACAAATGAGCAATAACAAAAAAAAAAACTAACAAAAGAGCAATAACAAAAACGTGACAGTTTCACTGCACGCAAGTGTATTCGGGAGTCAAAGGGACGAAGACAAGAGTGCGCGGGGGAAGTATCGACTGATCTACCAATAGCCGGTCGATGCGGGACTCACCCGCCCCCGCCCCCGCGCCCCGTACCGCACCACCAAAGAGATCTAAAATTCGGTTGTGCGCAGTCAAGGTCGATGTTCAAGAAGTTTGCCGGGACCTATACGACTGTAACTGTAATTGTTACGATGGCACGTTAAGCCGTTGGTCCCGGTTACTACTTACTGATGTAAGTAAGTAGTCGTTACATGAGTCATGTCAGGAGCCTTTGGCGGCTCAATAGTAAGCCAGACACCAGGGTTGATGAGGTTGGTAATCCACCTCTCAACCCACACGAGAGAAGAAGAAGACTGTAACTCTTCACTAGGGTGGGCAGAGCTTAGTTTTTAGCCGCTTGCGGTTATTGAGTTACTAAACATGGAGTTAGGATAGATGATGATGAGTTTATCCAAGTCCGTTGCTCGGATTTGAATAGTGAAGTTATGTTCATTATATTGTATAACCATTATTTAGCTTTCCTTTAAAACCGGGACAAAACATTTGTGTCAAATTAGGGGTAGCAAAACATATTCAATGCCCTCCCAATATGTCGATACAGGTTTCCTTTCAACTCTTGCCCGTCAATAGTGTGCGTAAATCTCATAACTGGAATTTCAAGTTCTGTGGATACCGCTTAGTGGCAAATGTGATTTTTCGGTTAATTTTGGAGGATTATATTTGGCACGAATATTGTTTAGATGGATTGTTATGCGGCACGTGTCCTCAGTGTGAAGTGTCTCAGTGTGACGTCACTTCTTTGTGGTTTCATTTGTCTCGAGTTACTTTTGTTTCGGAATTTACTGGAATTTTATAATGTTTGCTTATTATCTTTGTTTGATGCTTTCTTTGTTTTCTCAAAACGTTCAACTGTGTGTTCAAATATTTCGGCAGGTTTCCTACCAACGTAATATTTACATAAACAACTTTTAAATACGGTTATTTCTTCAATATCACAGGTTGTTATCTCAGGTTGCTGAGCGGATCGAGGTTCTTTCAGGTTCAATTCAATGCGTTTATGTAGATGGGTTTGCTGCAATTATATAAAGAGAGTATCATCCTTGATGTGCGGGTGCGTGGCAGCGGAAACAATTTCCTGAAAGTTGCAGCAGCCTGTGTCCAGAGTTCATTTTTTGAGCACTAAGTTTGATTTATTAAGTTTTGTGTCATACTAACCCTTATGGATGTGATAATGTCTGAAATAAACATAATTTGAATTTGCAAAGTAACGGCCTTGGTGGTTCAGTGGTTGAGCGTTGGATTGATTGATCCGGAGTTCTCTGGTTCGAATTTTGGGACATAAAAATCACTTGGTGATCCCTAGTTTTGTTTGGACATTACAGACTGATTACCCGATTGTCCTCACCTCCTCTTGATTTCTTATCTTATCTAGCCTAAAGTGTCCCACTGCCTCCCTCCATTTCTTCCAAGACTCTCTCTCCAGCTCCTCCTCCTCTCTCTCGTCTCCTTTTGCTTTAGTCTACGATATTTCCCACTAAGTATGCAGTCTATCTTCCTCGCTCTTAAGCAGATTTTTTTTTGACGTGACTTATTGTAGATTTGCCGCAGATGGCATTAACTACTTGACCGGACAAATGGGGAGCGCTGAAGGCTCCCACCAAGTACAACGTTTAAGACAACAGGCCTGAGGGTACCCAGTTGGGCGCAAACCTCGGCTCAGGGCGTCGTCTGAGAGGAAAAATATTTGAAAGAATTAATCGACCCGATAGCGATAAGCGTTGATTGATGGAAGTCGTCGAGCACGCCGCGGCGGGGTCGGTATAGGGGTCCTGAAGTGTTTGGTGTTTGGCTGCCTCTATGGCTAGAGTAATCGGGTCGTCGGGATCGTATATTACGTCCTTCGGACGCCGATACTTTTCAGTACCGTCCCTAAGCGGGATGTATTCGAAAGGCTGTTACACAGTAAGGCGATACAATAAGAATTAGATTTTTATATGGAGTGACCGGGGTGATGTAGAAGTCTCAAACTGTCGCTATCAACATATGCGTACTTACTTACCAACTTTCTAAATGCGACAGTGATTAAGTACCTACTTACTTAGTGTGTGACGGCGGTAGCGTACGCACTCGATAACACCTTACTATCTATCTTACGTCTAAACAAATGTCTACTTAAATGTATCTTATCATAATTACCTATTTACTTTCCAAATTCTTGTCTTATTATATCAACGGCGCCAGTCTTGTAATTACCTACTTCAATTTTGTTGTGGGTTTCGTACAATTAGTGAAAATTATATAACACTTAACATACACAGTTGATCCATTTAACACAGCCAGCTCGAGCATTATAGACGGCGATACGGCTCACCTATCACATTGAGGAGCTCGGTGGCGCAGCGGTTAACGCGCTCGGTCTGCGATTGTTGAAGTAAAGCAACTTTCGCAAAGGCCGGTCATAGGATGGGTGACCACAAAAATAAAGTTTTCATCTCGAGCTCCTCCGTGCTTCGGAAGGCAGGTTAAGCCGTTGGTCCCGGCTGCATTAGCAGTCGTTAATAACCATCAATCCGCACTGGGCCCTGGTTTAAGGCCCGATCTCCCTATCCATCCATAGGGCAGGCCCGTGCCCAAGCAGTGGGGACGTTAATGGGCTGATGATGATGATGATCACATTGTTCTAACAGAAAACTCGGTGAGGTGTGGGTACATAGTTCTTCTTACCCCAATTTGGATATACTTAGTGGTGAGATTATGTTATTTTATAGATGAGAGATGTATGTGGGATCGTCGGGCGAGAATTAAACACGTTAGCACCTTTAACACCTTTTTTTATTGTTTCCTTCTTAATAAGCACGCAGACATTACACTTTTTTAATTGAAAATATTAACGATTAACGCAGATCAAAAAATAACACCCTTCCACCTCGACTCTCACCCAACGTCTCTTTTTAAAAATCAGTCAGTCATCTCAATCCGTTCACACCGTTCATTTCACTCCGTTCATTTCAAGTCACTCATCCATCTTTTCTTTATTTGTCTTCGTTCAGAAATCAACATTCAGCCTCTTACTTATCCCACATGTATATTATATACTGCTACTCCTCGCCAGGTATGTTTATGTCCCATGTAATAGGTGGCAAATTAAATTATTAAATTATTAAATCATCATCAATTTAAGAGCCACGCTCTTGTCGGTGTAGCATTTTCCATTCCAGTCTATCAAAGGCCAATTCCTTGACTTCCCTATAAGACACGACGTTAACCTTTTACCTTAGACAGTAAGTACCAGATATCAATTATCTATAAATCCAATTATGAATATAATGCTCAATCTGAAAATGTATTTTAAATTCGCCGACCGACTTTTGTTTATTAAAAATGCATTTTGCTTATACTTAATTGGTTTCCGCTAAAGGAAGAAAATCTCTGTAGAAGCTACAATTAAAATTAAATAATAAATGGAGTTAAGAGCTTTCGGCTTACAGATACTACTTACGTTGTTACAAGTTATTCTTAATTAACGCAGTAATTAGTTTAATTAGTTACTATTTTAACTACTTCATCATCTCCGTAGCGTTACCTCATTTTCATACGATCCTCTTACGTAACCTAAAGATTTGACAGGTCCGGATTTTTCCGAAGTCTGACCTTCTAACCCGCGAAGGGAAAACCAGCACAATGTAGGTACACATTTATATACACCTAAATACTATTTAAGTAACTTAGTATATTATATAATCTATGTACGAGTACCTTCGTGGCTCACCCAGCAGGAACCAGGTTGTGCTGAGTGAGACCCTTTTATCTAAGGACGTCCACCACCACCTTAGGCCAGGCGCGCACTACGAGTTTTTCGCCGCGCGGCAGAAAAGAGCAGCGGCATAATGTCGCACTGTAATACTGCGCCGCTGCGGTGGCTCTGCCTTTAAGTACGCGCAATACAATTTAAAACTGTTGGTACAGAATTACAGTGCGACATTATGCCGCTGCTTTTTTCTGCCGCGCGGCGAAAATCTCGTAGTGCGCGCCTGGCCTTATCATCATTCTAATGAACATCCTCTATGCTTTTTTATAATTGCTCTGTGAAAATTTCAAGTGACGTTATTGTCTTGTTTTTGTATGTGGCGTCCTTTTATAATAAACAAATTTTATTATATTCTATTCAACACAGGTGTCATTACATTATCACATACTTACCTCCGAAAAGCATTTCTCGGGAATATGGGTTTCTTAACGATGTTCTTTCATCGCTGAGGACAAGATAGTCATACATAAGCATTTCTAGCTACCATTATTATTTTGTCAGGTTACCCACAGGCATTATTCGAATTTGACAGGAATATATAAAGAATTGGAGAATTAGGGTCTTTAGCCAAGTCGCATACGATTACGACAATCGACAGTGACAGTCATAAAAATATATTGGATTGACAGCTAGCTGTCACCTTAGGACTATTTTGTATACCTTGCGTTCGTTGTGCTCAATATTTATCTTATCTTTATCTTATCTTAGGTTACCTTATGTCAAAGGTAGTCTGGGAAGGGGGGAATGCAGAGTAAGGCAGAAAAGAGGGGGCTGAAAAGTGGGGCTCAAGCGTACTGGGGGCTTTTGCATTGGCTATGGCCCCGGGATCGTTAAGATAGGCCATTCGACAACAATACACATTATATTTTGTTCTTTTCTATATTTAGATGTGTAACCTCAGACAGACAGTCGTTCAAATACATTTGAAAACCTTTTCTATTTAAAGAAAAGTCTATAAATAAACCGTATGTGGTACACTAAAAGAAAAATCATACGTCATAGCACAACAAATATAGCACAGTAAATAATATATGCTTGTGGTGGTTGCGGCAGGCTTAATTTTTCAACATTTGGCCTGTCTGTGACGTCATAGGGGGCAGGTGGGTTGACCACCTCGGGTCATGAGGTCAAAGACATGCTAGCTGAACTGGAGTTTGGAAAGTAATTTATCTTCCACGTAAACCGGATCAAAGGGTTAGGTGTATTTCTTTTGAAAACCAAATGGCCTCAAGGTAAAAATATTTAGCGTGATTTAAGGTTCTTCTGTAAAGGTTCAGTGACTGATGAGCCGTAGGGCTATATCTCAGTATAGCACATCATAGTGGTCCCATTATTAGCACGTGCTCAGCAGTGAAAGAAAACATCGTGAGAAAACTCACATTTATTTATTTATTGTTCAGGTAATCAACAGCTTATATAGTATACATAGTAGTGATATAATATTTTAAGTAACAAGAAAGCCAATTATAGATTACCCCGGGTTACATATGAAACGTGTAGGTATCACTTAGTCTACAATTATACATAGAAAATCCTTCGATATATGTATATTATGATGATATGAAGTAGGAAACAAACAAAAATTAAGAAAATTATGCCTGGTGTTGGTCACCATTCCTCATGAACAATCGCATAAGCCATTACTACTACATGCACCCACAGAAAATAAATTTCAATATCAACTTGCGCCCATATTCACTAAGGAAGTAAGCAGAGTAATTCAGTCAGAAATGAATTATCAGGAGATATAGATTACCCCATAATAGAACAAACATACCCCACACTTACTTTAATATAGTCACCGATCATCGCCTCTTCGATTAAGTTTCGAACTTCGAAACACATTCCCGAGAAATGCATTTTTGGAAGTATGTGACCTATCCTATATTGGGCTATAGGCAGTCGCTTAGGCAGTCGCTTCTGTAAAAACTTCAGGTTAGGTAAGCGGACACTGCGAAAAAACGGGATAATGCTAGGGAGATACGCACTGCACTGCACCTTCATTATGCGCACTGCTAGGGAATGGCTCTTTGCCGTCTTCTGTATTTCCGAATACATATAACCCGGGTGCTTCCAAGGCCAGAGTGAACAGGCACCTTCTGGGCGAGCTTGCTTCATCTTAGGCCTTAATGACTTCGGGAAAGTCTGGGGCCAAGAGAAAACCCATCAAAGGTAAAAAAAAGATGCTACTAGAGTGTATGTAGGTAGATATGTGGATCCTGACATGTCAATAACTATATTAAAGTCAGCCTAGTCCTCGTGGGGCTCGCGTGACCTTGACATTCGCTGCCCAGTGGCTTAACTCGATTAGTTCATTCGACCATGGAGGTATCAGGGGAATGGATGAAGTGATATAGACCGTCTTGACGTGTTATAATAATCATGAAATGTCATGATTCATTGCCATGATGATGTGTATGTCTTATCATGTTATGTTATAGTATCTACGGGACTTATAAAAAATATCTAAGTATATTTGGTCACACACTATAAACTTAGGTCTAGCATCAGTTACAGAGGCAGCACTAAATGAAGTGAACGCCACGGGGGTGTTAATGGCCACATCGAAGCAATTCATCTAAGAAAGCAATATTGCTATTTGACAGTTGTTTGCAATGCGCTCCTGCTTTCTTAGATGAATTACTTATCGCATATCTTAATAAAATATATGGAGAAAGATTGTACAAAGTACAAATTTTGTACCAAAACAAACGGGTAAAAAAAAGTGTAAGCGAGGCCGGTTGGGTTTACGATGGCGCTGATTCCGGTAATGATCACTCAACTATTTAAATTTAATTTAAGTAAGTCAAGTTATACCTGTTATTTTCTTATCCGTCAAAAAGGAAAGGGACGGGTAATCGACAGGCATAAAATTTATGGAACACACGTCAATATTAGGTAGAAATTAAAAAAAAAAAACCCTCCCAAAATTTTATATTGTCCAATAACCCGACAGAATTAAGTTGACAGCACACGTTATGCAATCGAATGGCATATCAGCGAGATGTTCTTTATTAATTTTTAAATGAACAGTTGTCAATCGTCCGTCCCTTTCCTTTTCGGCGAATAAGAAAATGACGGGTCTAACTTAAAATAAAATTAAGAGGTGTCCGCAAGGTGTCTGGGCTATTGCATTGCTATAGTAAAAATAGAATAAACAAATACGATCTTCTATCATATCAGGTGATGTCAGGATTATTATTGAGCCGTCAAAGGCCCCAGACATGGCTCAAGTAACGAATACGTACTTACACCAGTAAGCAGTAACCGCGACCAATGGCCTAACGTACCTTCTTAAGCACGGAAATACAATAAGTATAATAATAATATTATATTTTTTTATTTTATTATATCAAGTAACAATGACTCATATTAGGGTTAGTTCTACATGTATGCATACTTCAAATCAGTTTAATTCCGGAAAATATAAAAGTAAAGTGGTCTAGTAACAGCCTCCGTGGTCTAGTGGTTAGAGCGTTAGGCTCACGATCTGGAGGTCCGGGTTCGATTCCCGATGGGGACATTGTCGAAATCACTTTGTGAGACTGTCCTTTGTTTGGTAAGGACTTTTCAGGCTTGAATCACCTGATTGTCCGAAAAAGTAAGATGATTCCGTGCTTCGGAGGGCACGTTAAGCCGTTGGTCCCGGCTATTAGCCGTAAAAACACCTCCACCAACCCGCATTGGAGCAGCGTGGTGGAGTATGCTCCATACCCCCTCCGGTTGATTGAGGAGAGGCCTGTGCCCAGCAGTGGGACGTATTTAGGCAGTTTATGTTATGTATAAAAGTAAAGAACACATAAATAAAAGGGAACACATAAGTAATAATACCTACCTCATGGGTCCACGCTGTTGCAAAATATTTTTTTTTAAATCTAAACAGGTAGGGTAAAGTTACGCAGTGGAGACAGGTAAGTATTTAATAAATATCGAACTGCATTCACCCTAATCCGTTTAGCAAGTAATCATAGACCACCCATGGGTAACCGAAGGGAATTGGAAACTTTTCTAATAGGCTAGTTTCCAACTAGTCAAGTCAGTTACTTTTTTACTAAACGTCAAAACACGAAATAACTATTGAATTTGTATGAAAAAGCACACTGTGACGTCATAGAACAACGTGACCAAACGTCGCAGTTATTATATTTTTCTGTATTAAAATGTATAATAAATAAGTTAAATAGAAAAAGAAAACGTTTTTGTCACCTTTCGATCACTCTTTTTTATGATTACTAAATCGTATTTTAAAATGTATTTGAGGTAAAAAAAAAAGAAAAGAATCAGACCTCTATTTTTATTTAACAGACTTTCTGGCTCTTTTATTAAACCCGAGAAAAAAGAAACTTAATAAAAAATATGCCTAAATCCAGGCGCGAATTAACCAATTGAGACCCTTTTCCACAGAATTGGTATAACGAACCGTAATATTTCGTCGACCTAATTTTTCCAGAGGTCTTTAATTTCGAAACCTATCTTTTCCCTTTTTCAATTTATTTTTTACCAAGTTGACTTTGCCTGTTTTTTTTTTTGTTTTTCTTTATTTAAATAGGCTTTTCAAATTAGTATTTTGCTACCACCGACACTGTGCACCCTTTGACCTTTTTAAATTTTGTATTTCATTAAAATTTGCAAATATTTTATTGGCCTCTTCAAAAAATATTTTAGTAAGTAGACCTTTGCCATTTCTAAGTGCGTCATTCTGCGTTTAATAAAAGACAGTTTGATTTAAATAGCTGTACTACCTGATCCCCAATTATAAAGGTTACTGCACACCCACTTCCCTGTACGGAAATATAGGATGCCGCCACACGGCGTACACACGAATGGATAAAAACACAACTTTTTGCACCCTGCGTCTCTTCCGTAGGAAGTAACTCGTGCAAGAGGGACGGAAGATGTTGTTGCGGTGTGTGTGAGGGGGAGGGCAGCCGTGGGAAACACAGGGGTGGCGATATCCCATAGTGCATTGAAGTGGGGCGGCCATGAATTGAATGTGTTAGTTTTAGGGCTCGGTGGTCAAGGGTTGCAATGACCTAGGGATTGTCAATTTCCTAACATAAATGTAATTTGATCACTTTATCAAAAAAACTAGAACGCAAGCAAAATTGATTTTTGTTTTTTCAACTGTCTTCTGTTCAACCTCTCGCCCGTAATCCCTAATGGGGTGGGCAGAAATATGTTAAAACTCATGGTGGCAAGGGATCACCCTATCGTCTTTTTTACAGATTACAATAATACTCTATTGCCAAGTTTCAATCCCCTTCAACTCGACATATTTTTTAGCATAGTAATTATGTTTACCTCTCATCTTCCCACTGTATCCCTATTAGAGCAGATAGGGCAACTATTTGCACATTAACTCTCATATATCATTCAGAACCCTTCTTTCTATGACATTTACGAAGACTATTATACATTTATACAGTTCTGCAACTTTCGAACCGCGATGCCTGCATCTGGTCAGGGGTTAACATTAACTTCTTTTTTTCCACAAACGGCCGGACACCTGTGCGATGTATATCTTTTAATTTATACCCAACATGTGGCAAACTCGTTTGCTTTCATTATTCAATTATTGTACTTATAGACAATTTTACGGAAATGGTCAGTTGTTATAGACAGATATTGTTATTATAGTTTGTAACAATCTTAACTAAATGTTTGTAGTAATTACATTAATAAGAAGTAAGTATATTCTTGATCTCTTCTTCAAATCATTTATCCCCTATTGGGATGTAGGATCGAATAACAGATTTCCACTCCTCGTGATCTTTTCCTCTGTAGATGCTCCCATATATGACATGCCGAGAGTTTTTTATTCCCGGTCAACCGAGCACTTATACTTCTAATAATCCTGCATTGCATGGAGAGGAATTTGTGAGGTATGCCTGAAAGCAGTTAGTCAGTGAAGTGAAATATATAAATTATATATTATTAATTTATATTATATTACATATGTCTACAAATACTCTATATAAATACCTAGTACTAGCCGATTGTTTTCGGGTAAAACTAGGTCTAGCCTTCATCATGCCGGCTAGAACTAGGTCCAGCCAATCCCTGTTGGATAAAACTTAGATGCGTGTTCCACCAAGCCTTCCGCCCCGCGTCACACTCTTGATTCACAGCATCTGCAGCAGCGGCGCGGGATGGAGGGCATAGCAAGGCACGCGCCTCTGCAGGTTGTGGGCGCCAGGTGCTGCTGGTCTACTGCAGGTCTACTAGCGAGTGTGGCTCACACTCGCTAGTGTACTAGGTTTAACCAAGAGTAAGTGGCTACACCTAGTTCTAACCGGCTAAAACTAGGTGTAGCCGCACTTCGCGTATTAGTCGTAACAATATATATACGATGTTACGATGTCACTAACACCCTGTACATGTATATATTGTGTGTTATATTCTGTTTGTTTGTTTGTTGTATATAGGAGAAAAAACAGTGGGGCCAACGGGAACAGAGGGCACCCAGCAGTGGGTGGATAAAAGCTGAGTACTTATATAGAAAAATAAAATTATAAAGACTGTTTATACGCTATGGATTATAATTGGATTAGAATCTCTCCCGTTTCTTGTAATATTGGCTTAGAATATTTATTACACACTTTGTTTGTTTTTCCTAGAAAATTAAACTCCTTCTTTCTTGGAAAAATAATTTAATCTTTTCAAAGGGCTTCTTCTTATTTACATAATAATAATATTATATAATATAATACAACAGACCACTCTATATACAGAAATGGAATTCTCACAACCCTAATTAAAATGACTTATTCATTATATAAAAAGTTGTTGACACTAACAAAGTGTTTGGCTCGGCACTTTTTCGGTAAACGACCCGATATAACTTGATCATGATAAATTATCAATTTATTATCTACACCTAATCGTTGGGAATGATTCTGTACTCGCTTTGTCCTACATAGGTGCAAAATGTAACGATGAACCACGCTTACTTGAATTTTTGTTTTGCCTCTTTATACAAATTTTGAAAATGGAACTGAAACTACTTACCTACATTTAAACTTATGTACTTACCTATCTTTTCGCAAAATTGGAATTATAATCACATTCTTAGTACCTATGTCAGCGATTTCTTTTTAATCACGAAAATACGCATTTAAATGCAAATTAGTGTGGCTCATCCTTTATACCATGCGCGCTCCAAATATTATACTCTGTAAACACACTGTCCCCTGAGAATCTAATTTAAAGCTTGTATTTTGGTCCCAAATACTATAATGACTTTATCCTTACAACTATATCACGCAACTTACATAAAATATTCTTTAAATTCGTTATCTACAGTACAACGTAGTCCAAAATATTCATAATTTAGACATTTTAAACTCTGAGATCTATCTCAACAGTGTTTGGTTCGTGGTCCCCTTGAAAAGTTTAGATTGTAGAACTCTAATAAGGCATTCAAAGTTTATGAATTACAATAAATATTTAATTTTGGGAGAATTACAATTGAAATGAGACGAAGGAATTGTAAGTATTCCAATTAGAATCATACAGATACAGAGTTATTCTGAAATGTGAATTTGAAATGTCAAAAGTATTCTTTTGTTTCTTTTTATCTCAATTACTCTCAAGTGTACCGCTCACCAAATTCTAAAATCTCGCGAATAACTATCGAGCGACTAGGTCCAAAGAATCTTATTAGAGCTAAGATTTAATACGCCAGCTCAGCGCCCCAGGGTCGGTACGGTTTGGAACTATTCTGCGAGTGGGGGTACTGATGATGCGGTGGATGATGGGGGTAGGGGGTAGGGTAATGAGGCGCGGGGGGTGCTGGGTGAGGGCCGGGAGGCCCGGGGGGTCCGGGAGGAGCGGGGGGATAATGATGGGGATAACTGGGAGCTGCTGTTAACGGCGCTGCGATCGCTGTTGGCGCTGCAACAGTTGTCGATGCGGTGGAAGCTATGGGCTCTTGTCTGTGTAACTCGGTGTAATTTTGCTGCGCGGGGACAGGCGTTGCGGGGTATTGCGGATACCCTGAGGGCAGTGTACCCCAATTGGCGGATTTCGCAGCGAGCTCCCTCTGTGCGGCGAAACATTGGAGGTGACTCATGAGTCGTAGGCGGAGCGGGTCTTGGATGTCGAGACCCTCGCAGGAGACCAGGTAGCGCGCCACCTCGGCTGCGCACTCCCTGAAGCCGATGCTGTGGTAGTCCATCGCGTAGCGCTGAGGGTCGTACGCGAATGTGTCCAGACCTGGAAAGATTGGAAAAGGTTTTGGTTAGGTTTGAAACTAAAGGTGAAGAATGGGGGTAGTCCTAAATCATAGCTTCTTATAGTCAGGATAGAAGCAAAAAGAACGCCTATATTACTTTTTGAAACTGGTACGTGATTTTTTCAAACTTGGGCGCTGTAATTTTATGACAACTTATTGTAAGACTTATTCAATTATGAGACCTATAATAAAATAACACGATATTTTGCAAAGAAATCACAATTTCTTTTGTACCACTACCATTACAAGGCCAGTAAAAGTTAAAGTAAAAGTCCACTAACCGGTTCGTACAAAAGGAAACAACTTTCTTCTGTCTACCCCATTAGTCGTGCAGATGTTGCATATATTTGCGTATAAATAGAGCTCAGACAATCGCCTCAATCGAATTGAAAAATAGCCCCAAGTCTACGACCCCTAAGTCTTATGCAACAAGTAAGCGACAGGGACAGCTTTATCTCACTTTTGTAAGACAAAAAGAGATGACAGACACGGCATCTGTGGGTAACGGGACCCCAAAAAATCCGGACATCCGTAGAAGATGGCCAGTTTAACTTGAGCCGCTATCCCCTTCGATAGTTTAAGAAGAGCGAATGGAAAAACTCTGTTCATTGATGGTGTGAGGGTTAAGATATACTGGGCGCCCTAACAACTGGGCCATTGGGCCAGAGCGAAGGGTGAAATACTCAAATTTTGAGACAGGAACAAAAATTTGCTTCACCCAACTAGATTTTTTAGCCTATTGGAACACCACATGTGGTAATTTATACTAAAATAATATAATGTTTAAAGCTTCGTTTACCAGACCCGCAAAAATGTTCTGAAGGTTACGGAGCGTTAGAACAGACGTAACATCAACTTTTCATTTTTGTGTATCTCCGATAATTGTTAATTATTAATTTATTACTTTTGTCTGCGTCTTAATGACGCATGCATGTTAAAAGTGAAAACTTCTTTGGCTAATGTACAAACTATTTGAATTTAACAAATTGTTACTTAAGCTGTTTGTTTCCAAATTTGAAATAAGTAAATAAATATTTTTTTCATGTAAGTAATGAGATTCTTCTTCTATCGTGTGGGTTGTGAGGTGCAGTACCGACTTCATCAACCGTGGTGTCAGGGTTACTATTGAGCCGCCAAAGGCCCCTGACATGGCTCATGTAGCGACTACTTACTAACATCAGTAAGTAGTAACCGGGACCAACGGCTCAACATGCCTTTCGAAGCACGGATCATCAGCCATCAGGTCATCAGCCTGTAATGTCCTAACCAAACTAGGGACCACAAAGTAATGTTCGTGATATTTCCCCACCGGGAATCGAACCCAGGACCTCCGGATCGTGACCCTAACGCTCAACCACTGGACCTCGGAGACAATAAAAAAATCTCACGCTTCAACAAAAATAACTTTTATTTAGACTTTCTAACTAGTTGTAACTAAGTTTGTTACTTGCCAAACCCAATACTTTTCTCGTAAGTTGGTCAGATTACATAATTAAACCAACAATAAGATTTAATATTAACTTTACAAGTGAACCTATTTAGTCGGTTAAGCTAAAATTAGAAGGTGTTCTTATTCCATTCTATTTTAAGAACTTAATAAAGAGCATGATGGGTTCTCGGTTTTGAGCACACACTCAAGTAAGACTCATCTTTCGCTTACTACACATAATTTTGTACAAGTCTTCAATATTAAGTAATTCCTTTTTGTTTTACTGTCTGAAGAGTGTCTAAAATTATTCATCGCATAATTTATTCAAATTGAAACATAATCTTCATAACGCTCTTGGTAGCAGGAATCTTACACAAACTCGCTAGCATGAAATAATTTAAAACTAAGTAGGTACGCGAGATAAAGTATTCCTGTCACATTTTTATCGAGACAATAATTTGACCGTCTTTATAATTTAATTAATTTATATCCGAATCAGGAAGTAAGGACATAGATATTCCAATTCAATCGACTGACGTTTGACGTGGGACAAAAGTTGAACAATTCTTCCTATCTGAAGTTAGGACCCGCTTTTCTTAAAACTTTTTTTTTCTTTTTATTTCTCTTCCCCTTCCTTCCGCAATGCACTCGGCACTGTTATTAAGTTTTTTTTTAATTCTTTTTTTATGTCGCAGGTGCGACAACCCTTTCGCGTTAGATGAAATTTAAAAAAAATACACTCTTTCCGGTAGTCTATAGAGTACACAGTAATATCGGTCTGTATGTATGTGTGTAGTTCGAAAGTAGATTAAAAGGTCGTAGTTTTTGTAGTATCTGTGCGTTTGTTTGTATATCGGGATTATGGGAGGAAAGAATAAAAGTGTGCTTGAGAATTGTTGTGGATTTTTCTATAGTACCTTCATACTTTTTGTGATGTTGAAACAGTGTCAGAAATTAGCTCAAATAATTCCTGATTTACATTGCTTCAATGCACGATTCATTTATAACAAACATTATAGAAGGAAAAATTGAAGGGAAGAGAGGAAGGGGTAGACCTAGGATAACATTTATGAAACAAATAAAAGAGAAGGTGCAGGTCGTGTCGTATCGGGAGGTGAAGGTTTTGGCGGGAAGAGAGGAATGGCGGTTACTCCACCGACAAGAGCGCAGCTCTTAAACATAGAGAGAGAGAGAGAATGTATATCACGTGTGAGGTCGGCAATAGGCTCGCCGCCAATTACTTAGGACTTATGCATAGCTGGCGAGGAGTGGGTGTGTATATTATACACCTCTGCCTACCCCTTCGAGGATACAGGCGTGTTGTGCTCATCCACTTCTATAGTTACTACGAAAATGTTTCTAACATTTATAAGAAAATGATAACGACATTGTCGAAACAGAAGAAATAAATAGAGCCAGAAATAGAACAGAGGCGGAGGACAGGAGTCCTAGTATTGGTTTGTAATAGACTACTCTGGGCGCCATCCCACTTGCGTCAGACAAAGTACTGCGGGGCGGAAGGCAAGAGGGAAACCACTGCCCTATTTTCCCTAAAAAGTAGCCTGGAAAATGCTGCACCGACAAGAGCGTGGCTCTTAAATTAATGATGATGTACAAATAGAAATAGTTAACGTAAAAAAATATCAAAAACCGAATATAAAGAACCCATAACACCCACCCAGATTTGAATCCACGACCCCATTAACACGTGTCAAATCGAGCGTAAACTCTACTATTCCCGAATGACATAATCATAATGAGTGCAACATAAGCTATATAATTCGCGAGGGGAGGGCGAGGAGTGTCGGCCACTGGGACTGCGTGTGCGCCGGTGTTCCCACGCGGCCCCTGCTGGACAAATATGCACTGGTAGAGATTATCTTTCCCCAATTGATAGGAGCATTCAGTGGTCATGTTTGCGTTACTATTAATATTTGGGTATGTTATTGTAAAATCATAGCGACCTAAGTAGAGTTAAGATAGAGTCGAGGTTGGTAAGTTACACACGTAACTCAAACCTAAACTTTCTTTCAAATGAAATAATTTAAAACACATAATAACGGGTTCTTACCGCGTTTAAATGGGGATATGAGACTCCCAATGAAATAATTTATTTTATTAATTTATTTATAAAGACACTTACATACAACATTACAGTGTGACCCATGACTTATGCGCTGTATGTCGAGAAAACAATATATAAAATAAATTAGTAATGAAAAAATAAACAAAAAGACAAACATAAGACTTGAAACAACATGAAAAACGCAAAAAAAATACAATTTTTAAATTAAAAGGTAAACTATCACACAAAAAATAATAATAGAAAAAGAATAGTAAATCCTATTGCAAAGTCTTAGTAATGAGTTAAATACAAAGAAAAGTAAAATGTGCTATGAATTTTGTACCTTATACATTATTTTTAAATCTGATATTTTGTTTTTTTTTTGACGTCTGTCTTATTGCAGATTTACCGCAAGTGGCATTAACTACTTTGCCGGGCTAACGGGAAGCGCTGAGGGCTCTCACCCAGTAACAAGTCCAAAAGAGCTTATAACTTTAGGTTAAGTACTTACCAGTTAAGAGCTGTTAAAAGATTAGCCTCTGAAACGGACCTTTTTGAACTTAGCATTTTTATCAAAGGACTATTTTCCTGTAAAAGAAAAGTTATTTTAAGATGTTCCTAGAAATAGCCGCATTTTGTCGTTTCAAACGATCGAAACGAAGAGTCTATATTTGATGTTTGCTTTGAAAATACTTCCTGTTAGAATGGAAACGTTGTACAAAGACTAAAAATAACATCCCCATACCCTAGAATGACCCAAACTGACCTTTACAAACAGACTATCACAAATGTCTGGAAAGCCAAACAGAGAACGCAAAGCAAAAGTAATTTAAACCCTATTTGAATTTTAAATGGTATCTATTAGAACAAAGTGGGGCAAAATCTAAATTTCTAGACGAATTCATAAATAAATGTGCTACTGTTACTGAACTTGGTATATAGGCTCCTGAATTTAAACTAGGATATTTGTCTGCCAAATAGGTTGAACGCTGAAAACAGGAAATGATAAATTGTGTTTTAATGTTAATGATACAAGTAGGTCAAGCTTTTTTAGAGTTACTACAGATATACCTAGAAAAACAACCGATAAATAATTTATTTCATTACAAAATATATAAAAAATAAGTGCCTCAGAGTAGGTTGTGAAGCCTAAACTGAATTGTGTGGTTTAAATGTGTGATCCATGTGATTCCGGGTTGAAAATTAATTTAAATAAATACAAATTATGAATATTTTATTAAATTGAAAAAAAAAAGCAACGAAAAGCTCAGTAAATTGTGGATACTTGTTTCGTCTTGCAATAGAATAGATGTACCTCTGTATAACTGTATGTTGTCATACATATAAGTACATACATGTCTCGAATTACAATTCTAGAAAAAGATATTTGACAAAATCGTTCGACAAATCCGAAAGACTATCCAAAGCAAATCTCAACAGTGTTTTTACTTCAAACCTAATTAAAAATACACCCAATACTCCAAGAGTAAGTGAGACAAAAACTGGATCACATATCTGTGGTATCGCTTCCTGTTTGCCAGTTTTTGTGCGCGGGCGCCAGGTGTGTGTCCGTCTGTCGTACCTGGCCTGCGCCGGCGCATCGTGCTCTTACCGCATTATACTGCTCTCGTGTGGGAGTGTGCTGCGGTTTGGAAATGTTACCCTGAGCCAGGTACAGTGGTCAATCATGATTTTTATGCGTGGGAATTCGTCAAAGTTTAGAAGGTCTCGTACATTCTAAACATTTGATGAATTCCCGCGGTACAGGTGGTTTTGTAAGGAAGCAAGGGATGAAAAAGTGCAATGTCGGTTCTGGTGTAAGTGTATTGTAGTAATATAAGTAAATATTACGCGGAAATATTGTTTTTTTTTTGGCTCATGTAACGAGTATATAATTACTACGTAAGTAAGTAAATGGAAGACGGGACGTGTCTTCGGAAGCACTACCTGGCGCGTGCGCACCATCTTACTTTCGGAGAATCGGGTGTGATCAGTTTGCAATTCACAGTCGCACAGTCTGTGATTTTTGTGATATGTCCCCACCGGGATTCGAGCGCGGGACCTCCGGATCGTGAGTGAAGCCGTTACAATACCATGGAAAAGATAGAAACATTACACCAGTTTTCGGTCAAGTACTTAATACCATAACTGACTTTGCAAACTAACATATCTGCAATTTTTTGTAAAATTATTTGTATCTTTTTGCGGTTACTCCACCGACAAGAGCGCAGCTCTTAAATAGAGAGAGAGAGAATTTGTATCTTATTGACAATGGCAAAAGGTGCAAATCAGATACGCCAAATTTTTCAAATACGTCTGTTAGCGGCGTCAGCGACGATATGCGGTCTAAAATAAGTTACGTCAAAAATAAACTCCTAAATACAAAAACAAATATAGTGTAAAATGGATAATGGTGCTAATTCCTGCAGACACCATCTAATTTTATTTTAAGTTAAACCTGTCATTTTCTTCTCCACTGAAAAAGAAAGGTACTTACGGGTAATCGACAGGCATAAAATTTATGGAACATACTTCAATTTTAGGTAAAAATCTAAAACAACCGTCTAAAAAAATTACATCAGCCAATAACCAGACAGGGTTAAGTAGACAGCACGTCAAACGGATTACATACCAGCGAGATGCCTATTTATTCGCCCGGGTTATTCGTTCGTTTTAAAATCACACAACAACAATCCAACAACAAGACAACAATCATCCGTCCCTTTCCTTTTCGGCGGGTAAGAAAATGACGGGTATAATTTAAAATAAAATTAGGACGTGTCTGCAGGAATCGGGGCAATATATTTATTGAGTATTCTATTTTTCTTCCTGCAGCCGAGTTAGTGACATATTCAACGAGCAGAAGACATATTGACGACTGAACGAATGATTCGGATATTATTATTATGATTGCTCTCTTCCTGGAACGGAGATCTGGTCCCAGTACGGTACCCAGCTCAAAAATCCGTTGTCAACATCCCTAAGGGCAAATTAACATTGACCTTTCAAGGAACGGAAGTCGAGACCGTCCGGTTGGCATGCGGTTTTACAACCACTGAGCACGCATAGCTTCCACGTTGCGGGATGCAGCTACTGAAGTCCGACACACGCTTGGCTGCTACAATTATAATTTTAAATATTGATCACTAATTTGACCACAATGTAACCGCAAACTGATTCTTCCGGAAGGATGTTATTTTGTGTCGGACGTTGGGATGTTTGAATGAATGACTTTTTTAAACAGTTTTTTTATTATTAACCGACTTTAAAAAAGAAGGAGGTTATCAATTTGTAAAATTGTTGTATATTCATACCAGAATATATTCGCATATATTCACAAAATTGCAAACACAATATCATTGATGTATATGTGTTTGTTTGTAGATACGTATTTCTCAGAAACTACAAACGGTATTGTCATAATTATTTTTTTATGGGATTAAGTTTCCAAGTTAGGAAAGAGAGGAAAGGGAAGCCCAAGAAGAGCTTACATGGTACAGATTAAATAGAAGGCGAACGTCGTGTCTTATAAGGAGGTTAAGGAATTGGTATTTGATAGACAAGAAAGGAGAATGCTACACCGACAAGAGCGTGGCTCTTAAATTAGGGATGAATAAAATGAACACTACATATTAAATGACGAGTATGAAATGGTAAACATAGCTAAGAATAACAAAACAGCACAGTCACTCCACAGTCATTTCTTTTTATTTTGGTGCAATAAAGTGTATTTGTATTGTATTGTATTGTCACTCCCTCACCGCTCGGAGCGGCCACAACACCCCGGGGTACCCACAACACGCACCTGTCACCCTGTCCACCCCGAAACGACGCGTGGGAACGACATACCCGCACGGTGCCATCTGATACGGTCATCGTAATGCTACTAATTACGTCGATTTGACGATTTCATGGCGATAAGTTTGGCTTTAAATTGAAATTAGTGGGGTGTTCTATACCCCGTTAAAAAGCCATTGAAAGAATTACATCCAGGGAGAAATATAGGTAGTATCCAGCTCATAAAAATGAAAAAATAAATACATAAAATGAGCCTTCTCAGTAAGTAATAGATCACTTGTACTGGGAATCACCCACAACATCCTCCTAGCTTTACAAATTTACTTCTATGAATTCCATAATACAGCCAAGTGCAAAACAGACACGTTACATCACGCATATTTCCCACCGGGGTAACCAGAGACTAAGTTGTATAACGTTAGTAAACGCAATATAAAATCTTGTCTATAGTCCTAAAACCCTTTTTGGAACTTGTAAACTTGTACGTTTAGTAAAATTGATGCACCTGACGTCTAAAGTAATACGGTTTATGATGGATTACTTCATTTTTTTTCTTCTATCGTGTGGGTTGTGAGGTGGAGTACATCAACCTTGGTGTCAGGGTTACTATTGAGCCGCCAAAGGCCCATGTAACGACTACTTTTACACGCTACACGCTCTGATACACGCTCCAGAAAGATATTACGTCTCTCTCAGATAAACTTTGACAAAAAAACAGGATGGAAAAAGTAATATCGATAGCGAATCTTGATACACCTAACAGTACCTACTATTTCATAAAAAACAACAACTTTTTTAATTCAAAAGGCAGGAAAAGCGAAACAAATGTAACTTTTGCTTTTTAGAATCTTTTTTAAGTATATTTTTTTTTGCTAAACAGCCGTTAGAACCTTTTCAACAACTCTACGGAAACGGAAGAGAGTTGTTTAGAGTTTCAATGACAGGTTTTTCGGTATTGATTGTGAGATGTAACGGGAATTTTGAAATATTATGTAGTTGCTTAATTATTGTACTTGCTTAGGTAAATCAATTCAGAGAAAGTTATATTGGATCCATTCCAGGAATATTACACTCGCGTAGTAAAATATTTATTTATCAGGTCGAGAATGTTTCGAAGAAATCGCAATTTCGATATTAAAGGGTTTCAAGACATTCATTAGATTTAGTTATTGTGGATAACACAATTATTATTGGTCCTAAGACTTTGAGCTCTAGTACATATTATATAAGCGTTATACGTCATTAAAAAGACCCAGTCAAGAGTGCTCTAAACCAGCGCATGCTTGAAGTCTTTGTGAGCCCTGGTAGCTCAGTTGGTAGAACGCTTGCATCTCACTTTGAGGTCGCAGCTTCGAATCCAACACAGGCTTAAACAGATGATTGTCGAATTTGTTTTCAAATTCATGTTTCGATCGTAAATGATTATCACGTGCTCAGCGGTGAAGAGAAATGCATTTGCGGAGGTATGGGACCTAACTTGTATTGGGCTGGTTTTCTCTTCGCGGGTTGGAAGGTCAGACAGGCAGTCGCTTATGTAAAATACCGGACCTGTCAAATTTTCAGGTTGGGTGGGGAAACCCTGTGGGGAGCGGGATGGTGCTGGGGAGATGATGATGTTCTTTGTTGAGATTGGAAGAAGCAAAAGTGTTGTGTCAGGATTGTACTAAGTGGAATTCCGCGGTCTTTGCCTACCCTAACAGAAAATAACTTCAATTTACGTTTAGGTATAAATATAAATCGTAGCTCCTTCATAATGAAAGCAGAACTACGAAGTTACCACAAATTGGGGTCAGGCGTGATTCATATACGGGCGGTCTTACTTAACCTCGTAAGGCCCGGATTTCCAGACACAATAGTTAAACAATGGGATTTGGATTTTAAAAGGCATTTGGGCCTTACGACCTTAACTATGTACGAGAAAACGCACATACATTATTCTGTAAGATTAATTACATAATTATACCTGTGACGTCAGTTATTTATTCGATTGAATAATATTGAAGAATCAAGAGAAGTATCCATGTTAAGATCGATGCAAATTGGATTTCGGTCTGCTTACCCCGATGAAAATAGGCGTGTCTTTATTTATAACGTGGTGTTTCTTATCCCCTTGAGTGTCGAGGTAATTATAATACCTAACTATAGTAGTTACTTCTACCAAAATTAGCTAGATACATAAATCCCTGAAGTGTGTGTCTCCGCAATCCAGCTTAGCGTCATGGTCTTTGCAAATATTTTCCTTCGCACAAAGCTCTACTTACTATTGTTTAGCATGTACTTCACTCATTTTTCTTTGAAGAGTCTAGTCTTTGTATCTATAGCTCAGTCTACACTTTGTAGGTTGCTGCTTCGTGTCTCACAAAAGTTTTCCAGAACATTCTAAAAATGAGACGAGACATTCTGTTTATACCAAGGCATACTACTTAGTCTAAAGTATTTAAGAGGTGTCTGCATTTGACCTAAAACTTTCTCAAAATCTTCTTTCGAAAAGAATTCTGGACTTATCTCTTTAACTTTTGATCCTGTTATAAAAGTTCTTTGGTAAGTAGAAAACAAATACTATCCTTGATTAATAGAGTTCATATTTTATTCAATGTATCTCGAAGGGGCACATTGAAATAATTAATCTAATAAGAAATATTGTAATTTGACATTTACGCATATTAAGTGCGCATATGTAAGTGCGCAATAATATATAGTAAGTGCGCAATGTCAATAAATATCAAGTAGCATTATTTCTTGGCTTTTTAACCCCCTAGGTCACGAGCAGGATGGACTATTATTATCTTCGTTGGAAAACTAAGAGGCGATCGTGAATGATTGTCAATTGAACAACCACTAACTTAATTTTGATTATTTTGCCAGTACTAAAAGTAACCCTGTCTCTTTCTTGTACATATTGAAAGAAGAAGAAAGACGGCACTAGTTTAAGAGCTAATATAAGGTAAAGTTTATGTTCGTTTGTATAGGCACCGTTGCCAATCCAAAATAAGCATGCAAAGGAAAGGATTATGTCTGATATAGGATATAAGGAATGTCATAATCATCTGCTCTTCTTACCTTTAGCATGCAGCATCTTGAGATGGTCGACAGTGAGTTGCAGGATCTCTGCCTTCTCCAGCTTGGCGCTGCCCTGCTTCTCACAGGCGGCGGGCACCAGTCGCTTGAGTTCAGTAAGCGAGGTGTTGATGCGGTCGCGCCGCTTCTTCTCGATCACGCCGCGGCGGCGCTTGCGCGTGAGCAGCTGGCACGAGTCGCCGCCCGGGGATCTAAAGAAGTTAAGTTTTATGATGAAGAGATACTTATTTATAAATACAACATTAATAGCTTATGTACGTCACACTGTTGAGCACAGGCCTCCCCTCAATTAATTGCAGGAGGTATAGAGCATATAATTGCATGAGAAAATGAATTAAGAGTTATAAAAATAATAATTAAGTATAAAAGATAAGCTAGCTTAATTAATAATAATTCTCAAATTTCTTATTTCTGTACAAATAAACTAGGTACTCATAAAATAAAGATAACAATTTAGTACCTATAATAATAAAACATATAAAAATATAATATTAAAAAAGGCACGAGTAACTAAAAGATTAAAAAAATAACAAGCGTAAAAAAAAATACAATATTTCCTAATAACTTCTAATCAGGAGTTTGTTTCATGTTTTTCCTTCCTACATAATAAGCTAATTGTAATGAAAATGAAGTTGGATAATATTATGTACTTAGATGATTTTTTTTTCACTGGTTTCGAACAAAGGTTTCCGTCGTAGCCTTCTCGTAGCAAGTAATTCCGTAGCAATAGCTACGCCTGTAGCTAATAAGCTTACTGTAGCGTGTAGTAACGTTACTTCAATTACTTTCTAGAAATGTTATAATGACGTAATTATGTTATTGTTATAAAATTCTAATTGGCGTGTTATTGGAATATTTCTTACTTAGGTTGTTTAAGGGAAGTCCCGAAAAATATGAGGTCGTTTTAAATTAAAAAGCAAGTATTCTGTCTCTTTCTATACCAATTTTTTCATAACATAATCCCGCGCCTAGATCGCAAGAGGTACATTCATCGCAAGATGAACTAAGTACCCACACCTCACCGTGTTTTCTGTTAGGCCACGTGAAAGGTGGTGAGCCGTATCACCGCCTATAATGATCTAGCCAACTCAACGTGTTAGTGAAAGCTTCATCATCATCATCATCACCAAACCACTGCTGGGGCACGGGCCTTCCCTATGGATGAATAGGGAGATCGGGCCTTAAACCACCACGCGGGCCCAGTGCGGATTGGTGGTTATTAACGACTGCTAATGCAGCCGGGACCAACGGCTTAACGTGCCTTCCGAAGCACGGAGGGTTTTTATGGTCACTTTTTTGTGAAAACTTCACTTAAGATTAATTAATAACTACGCACTGGGGTTTAAACCCCATGAAGGGTTTCCATCACCACACCCAATTAGACCGACTAAGTACTTAGATACCGAATGATACGCAAGACCATCTTGCCATGATCATTCTTTTCCTTTTTTATTTATCATTATTTATCGTGCATTAATTATTTGTGAAAACTTAATAGACTACTGTACTCGTTATATACGTGTTATTATATGTTGTATGTTTTCCTTAAATAAATAAAATACCTAATTATCCTGTGTGTACAATAAAGTATTTGTTATGTTAGTAGGTACTTACTGCGCATCTTTACTGCTTTCCTCGGAGAACGCGTCATCTTCGCTCTCGGAGTGTGTCCTCTTGCTCCTGGGCGCGGGCACCGGCGCGGGCGCAGGAGCGGCGTGCGGCGCCGGCGGCGGCCAGTAGCCCCACTGCTGCTGAGGGTCCATGTGACGCTGCTGGTATTCCATCGTGGAAGATCACGGGGTGGATGTCTCACTATTTTTTTTATGTTGGCTGTCTTGCTGGTTTGTGGAGGAGGGTTTAAAAGTTTTCCAGTTTCAGAGGACACTGTTACTTCAAGATTGTTTGTTTTAAATGTTTAAAAATAATTATGTCACGGTGAAAATTATCACACTCACTATATTTCAAATTATTTGCGGCGTTTTAATTTATTTTCACTTTGTACAAATGTTTCTAAACATTTATAAAATTTCACAGTTCACAAAAATTGTACAAACTCGCGGGAAAACCCTTCACGTTGCTATTTACTAACTTCCGGACTTGATAACAAAAGTTCACGTGGTTCGAACGATCTTTCCTTCAAGGTCAGCGCGAGGAGGTGTGCGCCTACGCAGTGGGTCTCGTCACGTGTGCGCGTGTCCGCCGCCCGGCGCGGAGTGTGTGCGCGTGGCGACAACGCGCACAACCGTGCGCGCGGCACCCCATGCGCCGCTCGTGCATAACGCACTTTATATCTCGCACCACATTTTACTTTACCATTACTATATACCATTTTTGACCCTTTTACAAAGGACATAAGGACGCGTGGGATGTATTATTGACGCTGTCAAAAAGCTTAACAGGGCAAAATAAGTATAAATCTGTATTTTGCAAAACTATCCCCTTTGCAAACGCAATACGGTTATAACGACCGCATTTATAAACTTTATCGTAATTAAATATCACAAAACGTTATTGCAAAACGGTAGTTTAGTAAAATAGTTTTTATTTTGTGAACGTTAGATTTCTAAGTGGAGTGTGGAGGGGTCGTTTTGGGTGGAACTTAGGCCGCGTGCCAGGCGCACGGTGGGAAACAGAGGAGCAATTAGGAAACGCAATGTGATTCGTAGTGATGTGAACGAGCCTTTATCTAAGAGGGTGGAGCAGGGTGATTCCCTGAGAACCGTGGGACCGTGCGCCGGAGATTAACTCTGTTTTAGGGGTCAATATGTACTCACGCATGATTAAAATGTACCATAGTTATTGAATTTCATATAATGCAGCTACTCAATTTATTTGTGAAGTAAGTTTGCATTACTGGGTGATATGTACGGGTCTTCTTCTTCTTATCGTGTGGGTTGTGAGGTGGAATACCAACCTCATCAACCCTGGTGTCAGAGTTATTACTGAGCCGCCAAAGGCCACTGACATGGCTCGTGTAACGACTACTTACTTACATCAGTAAGTAGTAACCGGTACTACGATATATTATACGGGTAGTATGGAACTAATTGTTTAAGTATTTTTGATATTTATCCTCACTTGGTGATTCTGTAGAACACCAGCTTGCCTCTCATTCGGCGAGCGCCGGTTCAAACCCGCTGGCACCACTCGACTATTATAGACGGTGATACGGCTCACCAATACGAGTCGTCAAACAAAGAGCTTGGTAAATGGTCGGTTGGTTCGTCCTTGTGATGGATGTACCTCTAACCACACCTATTTGGATATAGCCGTAGGTAAACTAACGTTTACCTACTTATGTTTTATTTTTATTGCAAAGAAAATCATGAACATAATACCTTAAACGCTAAGAAACATTGTTAAATCCGACATGGTTTTTGTCTCAACGCAAAATCTAAATATATAAAAGGAGAAACTGACTGACATATTAACGCACAGCCTAAACGGCTAAACGTAGGCACTTGAACGTAGCTTAGGTACCGTAGAGGTGCACTAAGAAAGGAATTCCCGAAATTCCCACGGGAACGGGAATTAGCGGGAAAATCCTTGTGTATGAAAAATCTAAACCGCTTAAGTTAGACACTTGAAAGGCATGCAGGTACCTTAGTAAACTTAAAGCTTAGTTGCAACAGGATATTGCAAAATTACCATGGGAACGGGAGTTAGCGGGAAAAAACATTTGTATGAAAAAATCTAAACCGCGTAATATACGTAGATATATACGCCACGCGGACGTAGTCGCGGGCAAAAGCTAGTATAATCTAAACATGTTATGACTATATTCCCAATTCATCGCAAAAAAAGATTTCATTTCGCAAATTACTTACGTTTAATATATATTATATTTATGGTTTCGAAATCTCAAAATAAAATCTAGACAATGAAAGATATTTATTCAAAGCCAGTTGATAAAGTCGGTGACACACGCCACGGCACCGCGCGTGTCCGACACATGCACGCCACACGTCGCTCACTCGCTGGTGTGCCACTGGCCTAATTACCAGCACTGATTGTGATCAGGTAACCTTGACATGGTGGAAGTGGAGCAACGAACTGGACTGCTCTTTGGAAACCACTGGGCCTCGCGACCTCGGTATACGTATGTAGACAGATTCGATTCAAAGCAAACGGCATACTTTTTCTATATGCATTTTTTTAACGTGACTTATTGTAGATTTTGTAGGCTTGAGGGTGTCCATTGTGACGAAAAATACGCGTCGTCTGTGACGAAAAATATTTGAAAGAATTAATCGACTCTAGCGGGTCGATAGCGATAAGTGCTGATTGAGGGAAATCGTCGACCACGCCGGCGGGGTCGGTATCGGGGTCCTGAAGTGTTTGGTGTCGCGAGCTGACTGGCAACCTCTATGCCTAGAGTAATCGGGTCGTCGGGATCATATATTACGTCCTTCGGACGCCGATACCAATTTTATACGCACCTGGAAAAAAAAATCATCAGTTTATGCGACGGAATAGAACAAAAAGGTTGGAAGGGTCAAGTGAGCGCGAAACGCGCGTCATACAAGTTGAAAGGTCGTCTTGTGCATTATAACCTTCACGGCAATAAATCTAATATCGACTATCATGCAATGAGATCCCTCCTTATCACAGGAATGCTAAAAACCTTAGTATGATCGGTTAGTTATCAAAAATTGCGTTTGCATGCAGTATCTTACGAAGAGTATTTGTAAAATTGCTGCTTATCACATAAAATATACACAGTCGGTAAAGTGGCTATGGAATTTGAAAAGCGTAAGTATATCAGATCAGATATCTGCAGATATAGATATAGCAGATCAGATATCTGCTGTAGCTCGACTACTTACTGCTACTTTACTTTGAGGAGTAGGTAGTAAAAGAGCGCGACAGCGTGTCATTATTTATTTATTTATTACATAGAAAACCAACAGCTCATGCAAAATGCGCGTTAGGGCATTTCCAACCTCTTTCTAATCTTCCGTGTTTTATGTCCTCTACATGGGGCCACATTGAATTTTACGTGTCATCGCATAGCCTGTAACCACCGAACACTACACCGAAAATCAGCATTGTGGCTTAGCCGTTGCAGGAAAGACACAATTTTTTCTGAGCTAATATGAATCCATTTGTAGATATAAGATTCAAATTACTTGCTTACCTAAGTATTTACGTTTTTCTGGTAATGAATATAATCATCTTCTACACAGATATTTTATAATACTTGATAGAATCGTAAATCAGTTGCTTTCAATATTTCCTTTTAATTTCTATTTGAGAGCGAAGCGATTGATGAATGTGGAGGAAGCAAAAGAAGTGTGTCAGGTTCGTAGCAAATGGAATTCTATAGTCTCTGCTTACCCCAGTGGGAAATAGGCGTGAGTTTATGTATGTATGTATGTTATATTTCAGAGCAACAAGTGTCGGAAATGTAATTTTATTGTCGGATTTCGCTGCATACCACCTCCTACGGCGACAGGCGGCGTGGCATATCGCTGGACACGGCTGCACGGTTGCCGGACGCATGTCGTGTGGCTGCCGCGTGACAGTACGACGTCCCAACAGGTTTCCACTAATTATTCAGTTTGTCATTGACAGCCTCTGTGATCTAGTGCATTGGGCTCACGATCTGGAGGTCCGGATTCGATTCCCGATGGGGAGATTGTCAAAATTACTTTCTGACACTGTCCTTGGTTTGGACACTTCAGGCCTGAATCACCTGATTGTCCGAAAAAGTGAAATGATGAAGGCCCCTGACATGACTCATGTAACGACTACTTACCAACGGCTTTACGTGCCTTCCGAAGCACGGATCATCTTAGTTTCGGACAATCAGGTTATCAGCCTGTAATGTCCTAACCAAATTAGGGATCACAAAGTGAGTTTTGTGACATGTCCCAACCGGGATTCGAACCCGGGACATCCGTGAGCCCAACGTTCAAACCACTGGACCACGGAAGCCGTCACAGAAATAGTGATTACATTTCAATATATTAGCTTCAATAGCTTCAGCGCGCGTCACGAGTTAGATCTGTCTGTTTAAGAGCCAGTGTTGGAACGTTCATAAGCATAGTCGATATTAGGCCGATCGATTCTATTCTATCAAACAGTATGTATACTTAAATATCTAAGTTTGTTATGTTTTAGAGACACAGATAGTGTCAGCTTAGGCTACCCAAAAGAAAATGTTTGTTTCCGATACTAGTCGTTGAACTGTGAGCCATTCAATCTTGTCAGTTTTATGTTACAATAACATCCCGGGAATATCCTAATTACGTCAAAGGCGAAAGGCAAAGGCACTTCGTCGTAATCCGCCTTAATTAAGCCTTTAATAAACAAAGAAAACTTTGATTGGGCATTACCAAACAAACTTCCTGGGGCAATCGATGAAACATAAACAAAAATAACTGATAAGGAATACACCTACATGTTATTGCGGTGCCCACGCAAAAGTTACGAAATTAAGCACTAAAGTAGGTATTTAGGTAATCATTATTCCTAACGCACGCCTGTTCAGAGTACATCGTATCAAACTTTTTTTTGACGTGACTTATTGTAGATTTGCCGCAGATGGCATTAACTACTTGGCCGGACAAATGGGGAGCGCTGAAGGCTCTCACCCGGTACAACGTTTAAGACAACAGGTTTGAAAGTGCCCAGTTGGGCGCGACCCCTCGGGTCAGGGCGTCGTCTGAGAGGAAAAATATTTGAAAGAATTAATCGACCCTAGTGTCGGTATCGGGGTCCTGAAGTGTTTGGTGTGGCAAGCTGGTTGGCTGCCTCTATGGCTAGAGTAATCGGGTCGTCGGGATCGTATATTATGTCCTTCGGACGCCGATACTTTTCAGTACCGTCCCTAAGCGGTATTAAACCTTGGTCATTGTACATCCTTCTAGATATTTTCTCTGCCAGCCCTTTGCAATGGATTATGTTATGTAAACTTACGTAAATGATTATCAAAAATTAATATATACTGTGGCTCTTTAAGCTGCAAGCAGGTATGCACAAGGCACAAGCCTTTGAGACCGCAGCAGGGTCTGCATGACAACTACATGAATTATATCGAAGGATTTGAGAAATAGACGCAGCGAATGCTTTCTACATAGATAGACTTCGTACGGGTGTTGGTCGAAGCCCTCAATATAATTCGCGGCGCGGTTGTCGTGCCGCGAGGGCTGGTCAGGTCCTTGTGGTAGTTTTTTTTATATGAGTTATTTCAGATTTGCCACATATGGAATTAACTACTTGGCCGGACATATGGGAAGTTTTGACACTCATCATCATCAGCCCATTAACGTCCCCACTGCAGGGGCACGGGCCTTCCCTATGGATGGATAGGGAGATCGGGCCTTAAACCACCACGAGGGCCCAGTGCGGATTGGTGGTTATTAACGACTGCTAATGCAGCCGGGACCAACGGCTTAACGTGCCGTCCAAAGCACGGAAGTTGAGGACACTCATCCGATACAAAATTGACACAAAAAGACAACATGCCTGAGTATACAGTTTCACAGTATTTTTTTTAGTGTCTCCATCGGCAATCAAACCCAGGACCTCCAGATCCAAAGCCGAATGCTGTAACTACAAAACCATTGGGGCTGTTATTCGGTCTTCTGTTTATATAACCGAAAGGGTCATAAGCTTTTATCCCCAGGGGAAAAGGAAGGAAAAGTATCTCCTTGGAGTGCACTTCACTCAACTTTTAGTGGATTGTAATAACTCTTTTGCTAGTAACATTTTGGTCGTATCTTTTTGGGGTTTTGTTTGATGTATAGGATGATAATGACACCGTAACGAACGTTAGAATGTCTGCTTAGTTGTACTATGAGATGAGGTTTTTCTTGCAGCTTCTTTTCCCCGGCTCTACAGGTTGTGAGAAGCTGCAATAGTTTTAGGCGGATGAGACGTTCGTTATGTAAAAACTGACGATTCAAAGTTACCTACTGAATAAAGATATTTTGGAATTTGAATATAAAAATTGGTTTGTGTTTTTTTTGTTGGAAATGTTTTAATTAGGATTTTAAGTTTTTACTGCTCCGCATTGTAAAATGGCCAGACTAATGTTCGTAAGCGACTGTTTGCGTTGTTCGGTTTACATTGATAACTTTTAATAGATTTTTCTATTATAGAATGCTCTGTAGCTTAAAGCACAGTAAGGGACTGAAAATAATTAAAAAGTACTCTAAAATTGTCATGAATTTTCCAATAGGAAATTCCACTTGATATCAACTCAGAATCATGGTCTGAATCATCCCTAAAAGTTTTCGTTACGGTGTCACTAACACCGCGCCAGACCCTGGACATTTCATACAAATCACCTCATTTTACACAGACACTACGCATTGACGTAATCGTACACGCGCATCTGTATGTGTGACGTCAGACGCCATACGATTGAAGACTAAAGTAAGACCGAGGGGGCGAGGTAAACCTAGCTGAGCCGTTGGTGGGGAGCGGAGAGTTGCCGTTCTATACGTAGTATTATTCCTTGTTCTACGACCGTGTATAACAGCAATATATCGTACGTATACGAATTTCATGTATATAATTACGTACTTATGTTTTATTTTCAGTCTCTCTCAATGTTAAAACTGTTGGCTTTGGAGTAGCTCTTTATATTTTTGTAGATTGCCAAGTAGGTACAATCGTTTATTAAAAAATGAAGAGGTCAAGTTCGAACTCTTTCCAAATCCGTGGGTCTTTTGTGTTAACAAACTCTACAATAAAACGTACTTATTAGGAACATTATTATAAGCCTGTGTAATCCCACTGCTGGGCAAAGGCCTCCCCCATGTCTTTCCAAGTATCCCGGTTCTGTGCGAGCTCTATCCAGTCTTTTCGATAACCATCGAGATCATCGCGCTATCGTTTCCGGGGTTTACCACGTCTACGGTATCCGTCTTGTGGTACCCAGTTCCGGATGCATGCGGCACACGTGTCCAGCTCAGTCCCACTTTAGCGGCGGTCTTCCTGCCAACGTAGGCTATACCGGTTTTTAACTCGATCAATTCGTTTTGCACCTAGTATGCTGCGCTCCATTGCTATTTGGCAAACCCTGACCTTGGACTTTTGAGCCTCAGTAAGCGACCACGTTTGGGCACCGTAAGTAAGGATTGGCAGGATGCACACGTCGATGAGTTTTCGTTTCAGTGAAAAAGGAAGATCCCTTTAATGAGATGTTTCATCAACCAGAAGCTCTTCTAGGCACTATCTATACAGCCCTCGATTTCTCGTTTTCGTTCGTTTCGTTGAATATTAGTAACATATCCAGTTATCATCATCATCAGCCCATTAACGTCCCCACTGCTGGGGCACGGGCCCTCCCTATGGATGGGTAGGGAGATCAGGCCTTAAACCATCACGCGGGCCCAGTGCGGATTGATAGTTATTAACGACTGCTAATGCAGCCGGGACCAACGGCTTAACGTGCCTTCCGAAGCATGGAGGAGCTCGAGATGAAAACTTTTTTTTGTGGTCACCCATCCAATGACCGGCCTTTGCGAAAGTTGCTTTACATCCAGTTTTCCAGTTTTTATATCCAGTTATAATTAGTCAGTATTACAATAAATGACACTCTTACAACGAATACCAATTATTAATACTATGATTTATATTCTTTATATACAAGCAATATTAATAATGTAAAATACAGAAACTAGACCATCAGTTTACGCTACATTCCGCCTTCACTTGTTTTTATTTTCATTCGAAATCCCAGACGAAACTCTTAAAAAATGAAATTTTCTTAAATAATGACGAATGACGTTAATTTCTTGGAATTGTGAACATTTGCAAGTTTCTTGGTCCTGTTAAGGAGCCCACCGACAAGAGCTTGGCCCTTAAATTTGTAATGAACGATTATATAATCTACTTGATAACGTATCGGTGACGGATATCGGATGTAGTCTGTAAGTGCAAATAGTTCTACGAAGACTTCGTTTCAGTAATTAAAATTTAACGGACTCTCAGATTCGGATATTTTGGATCGGATGTTGATATAAATTATAATAATTGGATTCAGAAAATGGTATTTGTGGGCGGTATTAGACCAGAACAGGCTAATTTTAGCGAATAATTTTGCTATTTTGTTTGAATTTCTAACGAAATTTTAAAAATAATAAGTAATTACTAAGTAAATTCAAGTGCCCTTAGTAAGTTCAAGGTCTGGTTATAAGGATAGAATATTTTTAAAGCGAAAAGTACAAATACAAAATATATGTTTCATTTTATTTTCCGATTTGATCAATTTCTCTTCTTAATTCATAACTAACGCCGACATATACTTTATTGCACACAAAATACAAAACAAGTTCTAGACACATTGACGAAAGGTACATTACAATCTGACGGCCTTGTTGTTGAGCAGCAATTTCTTCCAGGCAACCAGTGGCAAGAAAACATTTATCACAATTTGGCGGGGGATGGTGCAACATCTTGTTGAGTTTTACCTGTTTGACAATGAAGTGTCACGTAGTTCAAAGCGGTAATCCCATCAGATATTGACAATGCAGTCAAATTCCTTCAATCCTATACACGGAGGCATCGTAGCACTTATAATCCGTTCTCTAAGCTATCCGATACCAACCACTCGACGAACGCTAAAAAATGACGCATTGTACTTGAATAAAGGACTCATGCATTGTTGTACCTATGTTTTACAAGAACCACGATTCTTAAGGATAAACTTAACCCACCTTTTGGCTTCGTCGGGTAAATGTATCATGTGCTCTAAGAAGCAAATGATGTGATATGCTGTGAAAATTGTTCAGGCGAATAGATCATGTAATGATTATACCAGTGACTGATATATTAAAAAAAAACGATTATCTTTTTTCGTTGTAAATATTTTGAGGCCAATGATTATCGAATTTGTTTTTCGAATTCATGTTTCGATCATAAATTATTATCACGTGTTCAGCGGTGAAGGAAAACATCGTGAGGAAACCCACATTCCCGAGAAATGCATTTACCTATGTGACCCAACCTGTATTGGATTGGTTTTCCTTTCGCGGGTTGGATGGTCAGACAGGCAGTCGCTTCTGTAAAAAACCGATGTGATGACTTGAGATGATGTTGTAAACATTTTGATACTTATTACGTATCCGTTTCCCTACACTCCACCCAGTATCACCACCGAATCTTTCGCAATACCTGATTGAAGTGGAATGTGCTGTGTGGACTAAAGTGATGGACGATGGTGATTTTCGTGTGAAACTTACGGCAGAGCTTCAACCGTAATACACACCGGTCAATCTCTGGTCTTCGAGATCAACTTAGATTTCAGTCACTATTGTAACTTAAGTATAGGTAGTAAAATCGATTTCCTTTGCTTTCGTTCATTTAAAAAAAAAAAACATCCCGGCTCCCGCCACACCAAATAATGTAACCATTGAGTCATATGTGTTAGTAAATGACTTATTTCTAGTGTTAGTGTAAAGTAAAAAGAACAATATCAAAAACTTACTTATAATGCATTTGCGGGTTCGATTCCCGATGGGGACATTGTCGAAATCACTTTGTGAGACTGTCCTTTGTTTGGTAAGGACTTTTCAGGCTTGAATCACCTGATTGTCCGAAAAAGTAAGTTGATTCCGTGCTTCGGAGAGCACGTTAAGCCGTTGGTCCCGGCTATTAGCCGTAAAAACACCTCCACCAACCCGCAGTGGAGCAGCGTGGTGGAGTATGCTCCATACCCTCTCCGGTTGATTGAGAGGAGGCCTGTGCCCAGCAGTGGGACGTATATAGGCTATTTATGTTATGTTATGTATAATGCATTTGGGCGCGTGTAGCCCACTGCAGTGACGCAAATGGGGCTGTCGTCCACAATCCAACAGAGAGCAAGGTACCCGAACTAAACCCCTGAACTATCCTACCTATTTGTTATTGAAACCACTTTGTAAACGTATTAAAGTTTTACCTAAGGGCTGTAACACTTACTTACCAACCGAATACAGATTTTCCGCCTTCTGTTCGGCCATAGGAATACCCTACAATAAGTCATGTCAAAAAAAGACTGCTCTACTCTTTAAAGTTAGAGAAATATCTGTCACTAAAAATCTCATGTAAAATACGTATATAATATAAGTAGTGTGTAGAGTAAATCTTATAAAAGTTTATAACAGACTCCTCCGAAAGCGTAGAGAAAACAAAATTCGAGTACTTAAATATCTTTAAATTTTTGCATATCGAAATCACCCCACGATTTAAATCCCTAATCAAAAACTCGTCAACAAAAACCAATAGGGGTGCATTTTTTCGACTTTTGGGGATTAACCCGTTTTTTGTGGGCGTGAGAAACGGTGGCCTACGGTGGTGGGAGTGGGACGGTAGGACGGTGGGACTTTTGAACAGGTGGTGCCTGCTGCTATTGTTGCAAAACGGGGCTTTGTACCTTGAGATCAACTATCTTAGCGGTATACACGCATTGCATGAACTGTAATGATGACTTTTGGAGCTGACGGCCTCCGTGGTCCAGTGGTTGAGCGTTGGACGATCCGGAGGCCCCGGGTTCGATTCACTTTGTGATCCCTAGTTTGGTTAGGACATTACAAGCTGATCACCTGATTGTCCGAAAGTAAGATAAGTTAGTAATCGTTACACGAGCTATGTCAGGGGCCTTTGGCGGCTCAATAGTAACCCTGACACCAGGGTTGATGAGGTTGGTAATTCACCTTACAGCCCACACGATAGAAGAAGAATATCGAGCATCAATTATTTTTATATTGTCGATCGTCTGTAAGCGCGCTAATTAGGCGTCTAAGCTGATTGATTCCCCTTGTATCTCTACCCAGACACGAATATACCGGTAACATAGTTATAGTATTACAATGGTGCTGATTTCAGTACACACCGACTAATTTTATTTTAAGTTATACTTGTCATTTTCTTTTCCGCCTAAAAAGAAAGGGACGCGTAATCGGCCAGTGTCAACCTAAAGGGAAACAATAGCTAAAATCTGTTTACCCCGAAAGTTATATTAGCTAGAAGACAAGAACTTGAGCCAGCTAAGTAGGTAATTATAATTCACAGCGTGTCTTCATACTTAATTCAGTTAGTTCTGAGGTTCATGTTGTTTGATAAATTAAAGCTTACTTATTAAGTTGGATAATATCGTGGCTGACTTTGCTAAGTGACGTATCTGTGTTTTGCTAAAGTGATTTGTGTCTTATTGACAATTGTAAAACATGTAAATCACTAGTAAAATGGCAGATACGTTAGTTCGCGACATCAGCGACGTAATGAGCGATGGTACGGCTAGCGTTTCAACTTATCTGTCAACCCCGAAAGTGAATGAAGCGTGAAAATATACTGGCTGAAGTAGGTATATTTCCATAAACCCAATGTTTTTTGAAAAATCATATTACATATATATATATACATAAACTCACGCCTATTTCCCACCGGGGTAAGCAGAGACTATAGAATTCCATTTGCTTCGATCCTGACACACTTCTCTTGCTTCCTCCACATTCATCAATCGCTACATACACGCACGCCAGAGTAGATCGTATTAAACCTTTTCTAAGGACATCTCCAATTTGGTCATCGTAAGTCCTTCTCGATCTTCCTCTGCCAGCCCTACCATCAACTTTCGCTTTATATACCGCTTTTGCAATTCTATTATCCTTCGTCCGCTCTACGTGTCCAAACCAACCTAACCTTCCCTTCTCAATCTTAGTCACTATATCGTCTTTTACGCCACATCTCTGTCTTATCACACTGAAAAATCATATTCTGATGTGATTTTACAAAACAAACGATCTCGAACTGCGATTTCATTCAATTAATTAAATTCCGGCACACCCCAAATACAACAACGAACGAACGAACGGCCACTCTCCGTCCCCCACCGGCGTCTGAGCTAGGTTTACCTCACCCCTCCTCGAACACAGTTTAGACTTGAATCGTACGGCGCCAGACGCCACACACACAGATCCGCGTATACAATAAACGTGAATGTGTGGTGTCTGTGTAAAACGAGGTTGTTTGTATGAAGTGTCCGGGGTGTGCTTACGATGTGTTCCTTCACTGCTGAGCACGTACTTACCTAATATTTTTCTACACGACTTGCATCCGTCCGATCATGACCTATGCAGGGGTAGTTTTCGCTTACGCGAGCCCCTCTCAAATTCACCGTCTACAGGTAATACAAAATCGTTTCATGCGGAAAGCCACGGGAGCTCCGTGGTTCCTTCGCAATGAAAATCTGCACATTGACCTAGGTCTGCCAACCATTGCCCAATGGCTCAAATTAGCTTCCAAACGTTTTTTCGATTCTGCTCCGCACCACCCAAATCCCCTGGTAGTTGCGGCTTTCGAATACATCCCGCTTAGGGACGGTACTGAAAAGTATCGGCGTCCGAAGGACGTAATATACGATTCCGACGACCCGATTACTTTAGCCATAGAGGCAGCCAATCAGCTCGCGACACCAAACACTTCAGGACCCCGATACCGACCCCGCCGGCGTGGTCGACGATTTCCCTCATTCAGCGCTTATCGCTATCGATCCACTAGGGTCGATTAATTCTTTCAAATATTTTTCCTCTCAGACGACGCCCTGAGCCGAGGTTCGCGCCCAACTGGGCACCCTCAGGCCTGTTGTCTTAAACGTTGTACAGGGTGAGAGCCTTCAGCGCTCCCCATTTGTCCGACCAAGTAGGTAATGCCATCTGCGGCAAATCTACAATAAGTCACGTCAAAAAAAAAAAAGCTTACGATGTGTTCCTGCACTGCTGAGCACGTACTTCGTCCCTAATATTTTATAAATATAGGTAAGTATGTATTTGCTAAATACTAGCTAAGGGTTGCGGGATCGTAAGTGAATATTGTTGTTTAGAACATTTTGTGTGGCTTGTTGACTCACCTTGGGAAGTTTATAAGGGAGTTCTTAAATATTTGTTTGGTTTAGTTTTGTTATGATGACGAATTGAGCAATGCTTAGACGCATTTCATTGTTGGAAGGTTTTATTTTGATAGGTTTCTTTTTGTATTTGGGTAAAAAACAGCTTTGAATTATTCAATACTTTCATACCTGCTTATGTCTTGCTTCTATTACGTAGTAAGTAAGTAGGCATTATTCTTTATTTTACGCTTCTATACTAGAATGGGGGAGAGAATAAATAAAAGAATGATTTCGGCTATAGATGGTGCTGTAAAGAATTTCTTTTGAATAACCTTCTAATTTCATGGATAACAGACATAAAACATCTTTTATCTTTGTTGTTTTTTATTTATTTGGATCAACCAACAATGATACAATATTGTTTAATAATTAATATTACAACTCCACCAACCCGCAGTGGAGCAGCGTGGTGGAGTATGCTCCATACCCTCTCCGGTTGATTGAGAGGAGGCCTGTGCCCAGCAGTGGGACGTATATAGGCTATTTATGTACGTATGTTATGTATTACAATATTTGACTTGGTAATTGTACCACCAGCGGCGTTGACCGCATTTTACTAAATAAGTAAAGAGGAAGCAGATCGAACCTCACACTATTACAATAATTAATTAATACAAGAAAGAAAGAAATGTAATGAGATGTATCAATACAATAGACAATAAGTTTTAACTACTTACTTATTGGTTATTACTTAGTATTGATGATGATTTGTTTTTCGGTATAACTAATGTTTGTTGTTTGACGTTTTTATTACACCCAGGCACCAGGCACAATTACATCTTCCACCATTATTAAAGAGAAACAATATAGGTAGCAACATAATTCGTACATAATTATGATCCAAATATCAAGCAACAATTATTTTTGTATAGACCGCATAATCATCTCCAAAGTTTTTTCACAGGGTCCGCTTACCTAACTTGAAGATTTAACAGGTCTGGTTTTCTACAGAAGCGACTGCCTGTCCGACCTTCTATTCTGCATTAATTTATGATCCAACCAGAAGTATAGGTACTCGCATGTGCGAAACTAGCCATAGAGGCAGCCAATCAGCTCGCGACACCAAACACTTCAGGACCCCGATACCGACCCCGCCGGCGTGGTCGACGATTTCCCTCATTCAGCGCTTATCGCTATCGACCCACTAGGGTCGATTAATTCTTTCAAATATTTTTCCTCTCAGACGACGCCCTGAGCCGAGGTTCGCGCCCAACTGGGCACCCTCAGGCCTGTTGTCTTAAACGTTGTACCGGGTGAGAGCCTTCAGCGCTCCCCATTTGTCCGGCCAAGTAGTTAATGCCATCTGCGGCAAATCTACAATAAGTCACGTCAAAAAAAAAAAAAAAGCATGTGCGAAAAATATCACACTTTTGCCACTACTTTGTATTATTGAATACTTAATTACGCACCCGAGTAATAAGAAAATAGGTAATTATCACGTTATATTTCGACAGCGACATCTATATTATTTTTGGGGAAAATGGGTTTCAACCTAGAATATATGTATATGTCAAGTGATAAAAAGCTATATTTTATCTGTGGTAAAGGGGCGTTGTCAATAGCGTGCGTTCCCGTGTGAATGAGGGTAGGTCATACGAGGGTGAGTTGGTTCGAGTGATCAATCGGTCGGCATTGTCATTGAAATTACTGCCAATTACGCTACGATTGATTTTCGATTGGAATCTGTGATCAAGAGCACTGGTGGAGTAGGTAATTTAATGTACCTACTTATTATGCTTGACTTAGTTTTGTTGAGTCCGATAGGTCACGATAGCAGCTTTGAGTTACCTAAATAGGGTTGCAAGCTTTGTGCTGGAGAATGAAAATCTTCTATGGTGTCTTTTGTGGGATTACCAAACTCAGCAACCCTGGTGTCAGGATTGAGCCGCAAAGGCCACAAAAATAGAATTAAAAATAACGATAAAATGAATTACTTAGGTACTAAAAAGAAGTAAAAATAATGATGAAAAAAAAAAAACTTAAATAACATTTTTTTTTTCACATTATGTTACGTGTAAGAATTCTATTGTGTCGAGTATTATCTACTTATGAGTTTTTACTACGACCCAATCATCAAATAAAAAGTATTCTTAATCATCTCAATGACTTCGTAGGTAGGTACCGGGTTTTTCAAAAAGGCGCTTTCGTAGTTTCCACAACTTATATTCTATACTAGGATATTCGGTACGTGCATCGCGGCCCCGCGACTACGCGGCGCGTGCGGCTCGCGTGTGAGCGCGTGCGCGCGGCGGGTCACACGCGCCCTCGGAAGCGCACACTCTATCAATCTACGCGCCGCTCTGTAATAATGTGTTCGCCGGACTGCGTACCGCTCAAAACAGGTTCATTTTATTAGCTAGGGTGGATGTGCGCGGGAGTCGCGGATTATGATTAAACTGCCGACGTAATGTTAGTTTCTTTTTTATTGAACTCTAATCATCAAATTAAAAGTTGGTTGGCGAGATTTTCTCCAAAACGCTGTACTTACCTATCTCCATAATGTTCCATAAATCTCTTTCAAACAGTCTGTCCATTAGTGGGCCTTTGTTTTTTAATAGTTAGCTTACCCCGTTGGGAAACAGGCGTGAATTTATGAATGTATGTTATTGCCTTATACATACAAGACATAAGATCATTCCTTTTACACGCCAACTGGGCTCCATTTATTTAAAATTGAAATATATCTTTATTCAGTAAGTAGGAAACACAGGTTACGCTATGAATTATAATTTTTTACATGACCGTCTCGTCCGCCTAAAACTACTGCAACTACTCACAACCTGTATAGCCGGGGAAAAGAAGCTGCACACCTCGGCACAGGGCCTTACTTTCTTCAAAAAAAAAAAAACAATTTGACTGCCTAATAGGCCTACTATCAGTGCATTCATTATCTTCGAAATAATCCATATCACTAACCTCGTAACCTTTATTACAGTTTATGTTTAATTAAGTACTGTCTTAAAACTGTTCAAAGGTAAATTCTGAATGTCAATGGAACCCCCTAGAGCTGTATTCTGAAATTTTTATATCGGTTAAGAGCCATTAGCGTTTCCCATTTGTCCGGCCAAGTAGGTACCTACTTAATGTCATTCGAGGAAAATTAAGTCACGTCAAAAACCTTGTGGCTGCTCAAACCAATAGGTAATTATTATAGCATAACTTGTGTGAGTATCTGTTTCTTTTTTCTAAATTATTTTCATTGTTTTCATCACCATGCAATTTTGATTTAAATACTTGCTGAACTTACAAGTGCCGCCATCTACTGTACAATGTTGTAAATAGTGAAGTATAAACTTGCTTTGTTATTGCGATAGAGGGCGCTATGCACTGAGTAAGAAAAATAGAAGCGAGTGGTGTGTGTGGCGTGTCGAGATCGGACTATCGGAGTTGCAAGTAGATTTTATAAATTTAAGCACACGTGAAGCTTACTTTATGTAAAAAAAGCTTATTATAAGATTAATGATTACCTAAATGATAAAAATGACAGGTATTGAATGTGTTCCTCTAGTTATTTAAATAACTTGTAATGTACCCTCATTGATTTAAAAGATGTGTTGCTGTTTCTTGTCATTTCTTCTACTCAGCCATAACACCTTGCGAAATGACGTAAATTAAAAAATGTTACATTGACCTTCAACAAGTTTATCCATGAAAATTACGTTGAATAAATGATTCTGATTTCTATGGTCTCTGCCTACTCCAATGGGAAATAGGCGTGAACATCTTTGTGCATGTGTATAAGAAAATAAAAAACCGTTTATTGTTGTTTGTAATATTTTATTATATTATCTACCAAGTCTTTACACCTTATTCTTAAGATTATTTTTTTTGTTATCAAACAAAAAAAATACAAAGATCGTACTGAAATGTATATGTAATGTTTTTAACTAACCCAGGGAGTCACTTTATAATAAAAAAACGGATCTGTCAAATCTTCAGGTTAGGTAAGCGGACCCCGTGAAAACGGGATAACGATGAATTGATGAATTCTGTCTTGTAACCTTTTCACGCTTAAACCGCGGAACCGATTTAGATGCAATTTGGTGGAGATAGTTTGAGACATTGGAAAGGACATAGCCTAGTTTTTATCTTGGAAATCACCCCGAAAACTGAAGTCCACGTGTGGTTGCGCGGGGAAGGCTAGTAGAGAATAAAACTATGTTGGAGGGTGTGTTGTGGGCGATCACTTGTCGTGGCTGCTGCGGCTGTCGGGGTCGGAGCACACGTCGCGCAGTTCGCGGGACTCGCGCTCGTCGAAGTCGTCCACCGCCATCGGAGTGTCTGTTACAAGCAGAATGGTTAAGTATTCAGTGCCTTATTACAAGAACACTAAAGATAAAGCCGCGTTTCGAAAATAGCGCGGATTTTTTGTTTAACAACGTTGTCCGTCTACGCATCTAATACACGTCTGTCGTAGAAAACATATCACTAGAGGAACTAGTGTTGCTGCACTTGAATTGCATTCGACAACAATTGATACTCAACTAACGATGCTCCCTCAACAAACAACAAGGCGCGCAACATGTAACCCTTTCAGCTGGCAACGTCGCGCGTTGTTGTGCAACATTGTCGTACATATTAGCGTTATGTGTGGCGCGTTAATTGTTGCCTAGTGTAAAGGAGGCTTAATAGCTCCGATTCCTATAGACACTTTCTAATTAGTTATATTTGTTATATTCCTATCCGCTGAAAGGAAAGCGACTGATGATTGACAGCTGTTAATTTTAAAAGGAATAAGTGAATGAATGAATTACTGTTGCAGAACTGTCGGTGGTTAAGTCTAACCATTGTTTTTTTAAACTATCGATAGTGGTCTGTTGGTAGGCAACACTAGAATAAATAACCCAGGTGAATCAAAGAGGCATCTCGTTAGTATGCCTGTTTGACGCGTGTTGTCGGGTTATTGGGCAATGTAAAATTTTGAGAGGGTTTTCTGCCAAAAAATTAAGTGCATTCTATAAATTTAATAAATATACAACATAATTTATTTATTTTACACGCAGAAAAGCGAGGAAAAATCCGGTACCGGAGGAATTGGGGGCGGACAGTAAGAGTGAAAATAGGTCGCCGCGCCACGTTCGGATTTAATTTCATTTCATGGACACAAACCAGAACACTATAAAAAACCGCGTCCCGCACGGCCACGTCCACTATTGAGCTGTACAAAAGTACACAAAGACCTTTTTGGCGGGAAACGGGAACGGGGCAGTTGCTTTCTTCATTGAATAATCTAAATAATTAATACGAAGTGGTGTTTTGTGGTTAATGATCGCATTAAGTTAGTCGGAAGACATTCGCGAGTGTTATTATATCGGGGTATTCAATAAACAAAGTGTATCTGCCTATTTTCGCTTCGTGGCAGGAAGCCGCTTCATAACTCGAAAGTTTATGCGGACTTTTGAGTTAATTCGTTTGGGGTTCGGAGTAGGAGTCTACTCCGAGGGTGGGGGCTTAGGTTTCATCATCATCACCCTTCATCATTTCATTAATCATCAAGAAAAAAAAATACGTAAGACATGGCTGTATGGGTATAGTTCCCTTTGCCTTACCGTTCGGGGAAAACCAAAACAAAAAAAAATGAGCTGTACAAAAGTACACAAGTGTCCGTGCGCTCACCCAGGTGGTCGAGCGTGACGCCCATGGCCCTCCTGAGCGCGGGCAGCGGCGCCACGTGTCGCGGCGGCACGCGCGCCGCCATGCCCCGCAGGCACGCCGCCACCAGCCGCGCCAGCTCGCGCTCCGACGCGCCCGGCCGCGCCGCCAGCGACAGGTGCCACGGCGGCGGCTGCGACAGCCTGCGGGCGTTCGTTACACAATCATTATAACACATTATCAACCCATTTATTCCCATATCAATCCACTCGTGTCCATATAAATGACATATCGATTCAATCATTTCCATAATATTGCAAGGCTCATTTCCATATCAACCCACTCTTTCGCTATATCGGCTCACTCGTTCCCATATCAGGCCACTCATCCCCACATCAGCTCACTCATTTCCATATCAACCCACGCATCCCCATATCCACCCACTCATCCCCATATAAGTCCACTCATCCCCATATCAACCCACTCATCCCCATATCAACCCACTTATCCCCATATCAAGCCACTCATCCCCATATCAGCCCGCTCATCCCCATATCAACTCACTTATCCCCATATCAAGCTACTCATCCCCATATCAGCCCACTCATCCCCATATCAGCCCACTCATTCCCATACCAGCTCACTCATCTCCATATCACTGCCATATCACCCACCTGTCTCGCTGCTCCTTCTCTAACTTCGCCAGCAAGTCTCGCGTGTGACGTAGCGCGGGGGCGAGTCCGTAGTCCTGCTGGGAGGCTAACACGTCGTCCTCTATTTCGGATAAGAAGTCCACGTCAATGCCCAGGGTGGACAGAGAGCGCAGTTGCTCGATGTCCACTTTTACGTTTGATAGATCCTGGAAACATGATAATTGTTTTATTAAGACTACATTCAATGAATATCAATTTAGTCAAGATACGTTAAGTGCGGTTACAGTTACAATATCAGAAAATAGCTCGATATCAGCACGATTCGTTTACGTGTAACTGCTGGTATGCCCATCTGAACACCCTCAGGCCTATTAAATTTGGTACCGTGTGAGAGAGAGCCCTCAACGCTCCCCATTTATCCGGCCAAGTAGAAAATGCCATTCGTAGTCACGCCATAAAAGTTTACCTTATCTTCAGCAGCGGGCGGAGTGTCAGTTTGCTGCTTTTTATCAGGAAACATGGCTTCCATGTCATAGATTGCCGTCCAGGGGGAGTCAGGAGCGAATCGGAGTAATTCCTCGTTGCCTTTACCCGTCTCGTACGCTGCCAATGAAAGAAACCATCGGAAATTAGAATGACAGACAACGCTTGTTTTTCAAACTATGATGTGAAGTGAAAGGAAGACGTTTGAAGTACACAATTTATATCTTTCTTATCTTTACGCAGATGAGTATAGAGTGATGGGCCAGAGTTAGTACTCATTGGGTGCATCGAGATAGGTACTGACCCTTAAAATATAGTGTGACGATTGACGGCCTCGACTCTTTGGACTTTCTGGTCGAAGCTCGTGCAAAGCAGTTAAAGTCAAGATAGTCAAAGTATCTTGAGAGACGGAAACTTCGAATTTCAAACATATCTGCAGCTAGGGACATTATTACGTTGCTCAACTGGTTCTACACCAGGGTTGATGAAGTCGGTTATCATACACCCCACATAAGAGAAGAACGGAGCTTCTAGTTAGACAAACGTGGGTGTCATTTCACAAACAAATCAAGAGCGAATAGATCCTTACGTAAAGTATGCAGTATCAGATGTGACTCCTCTTTAGTGAGCGTAGCGAAGGTTCCGTCGTACGCAGGCGCGAACGACGAGAATGGGCCGTAGTTGAGCGGCTTCACACACTTGGCCAGGTTGCGACGGTCTTCGCGAGGCGCTGGAATAGGTTCGATTCATAATTAGTACGAGATGATGGCAGTCGAAATCGAAAACTAAGACCTGGAAATAAATTCAAGTAGAATAAAACTGAATTAAGGGGAGGATTGGGTGTAATTTCTTGGACATGATATTTTTGGATATTATAAGTAATTTCTAGTGTAATATACTCACTATGCAGTGCGCCGGTGCCCTGCGTCAATTTGCCCACCAGCCTGCCGAGGGTCATGCGCTCGTCGGCCGGGCCATCTGCCGGCGCCGGCACCAGCGCTAGGGTCGTCTTGCCCTCCGCGTCCATGCGGGGGAACGCTGGAATATATTCCAATAAGTTATAACATAATCAGGAAAAACACCAGGATGATCCAAGGACCATCCTGCCGTAAAAGGTCACACTGTTGCAATTCGTCTAAAAAAGCAATATTGCAATTTGACATCTGCGCAATGTCAACTAATTTGAAAAAGCAATATTGCTTTCTTAGATGAATTTTATTTTTGGCGGCGAGGGGGTGCTTCCGCCAAAGAATGTTTTCGGGGTACCGAACTGAGCATAGTACCCCGCTAGTCAATGTTGGTTGAGTGACTAGGGATCGACGATCCAACGGTGTTATGTTGGAAGTTGTATATATGTGTAAACTTTGATATCGCGTTTCACGACTTGTTGAAGACTGCATTATTGAACGTGGCGCCATCTGTTGCATGTGGGCGGAACTAGGTGGCCAACTAGTTGGATCCGCCACAAATTGATTCAATGTGGCCTTTTTAAGTGCTGAGCGAGGGAAATAGAACACGTACCTTTCTTAGCCAACTTCCGTCGATGCATCTCTCGCGCTGCTTCCATCTGCATCTTGCGGCAGTCGGCGGCGGAGCGCTCGCCCCCGTCAGACGCCGTGTCGGGTTCGGAGCCCCCGCCACTCTTGAGGGGCGAGCTGCGCTTCAGCACCTTCTGCGGGGGAGTAAGTTGTACTAGGGTAGGGGAGCATGGCAGGGCCGTGGCGGCGGGTTACCCCCGAAGCGGAGAGGAGAGGACACGAGTAGGAATCCACCGATCACCGCAAACGTATGCTACCTAAAGGATGTTTCGGGTTACCGAACTGAGCACAGTTGGCCGCTAGCCACAGGTTGGTAGTGTAACTAGGTATCGACGATCCAACTGTGTGTTACGTTGGAAGTTGTATGTGCATCGCGCTGTGCAACCTTCGTTAGCGCGTTTCAAGCCTGCATTAAATGATGTGAGCGCCATCTGTTGGTTATGGATGTAACTATTTGGTCGTCTAGTTGGGTCCGCCAGAGAGTTAACTAACTTGCTTACTCGCACGCTGATTGGTCGATTCCACAGGTATCCTCTCCACTCAGCTTTGGTGGAAACCCACCCCGAGGGTGCTTGTCAAGGGGTTTCTAGATTTTGTGTAAGATTTATACAGGCTTCAAAAAAAGAAAAAGGTTCTCAATGTCTTTTTTTTACTTACTTATTTGTTTTCAAATGTTAAAAGCACATAAATAACAATTGATTACACACTTGACAGACAAAAGTGCAGCTTATTTCTATACTAGTAGACTTTAAACCACTTTATTATTTGAGCTGTATTTTGCTACTTCATTTGAAAAAAGCGGTCGGTACTGTTATTTTTTATCAGCTAGAACGAATTCACTCTTACAATGTTCAAACTTCAGTTTATTGAACTTTAAAAACATTTATAAGCTTATTATAAGGTTAATGATTACCTAAATGACAAAAACTCTTGGTATTAAATATGTTCCTCTAGTTATTAAACAACTTGTAACGTATACATTGATTTATATGTATTGCTGTTTCAGTTTCTTGCCATTTCTTCTCATCAGCCATATAAAACCTTGCGAAATGAAGTAGATTAAAAAATAAACAACTTTAACATTTTTATCCATGACAATTATGTAGAATTCTGATTTTAGATTGTCGTTTGTTAATGAGAACATTTCTTTGTTGATGTTATGCGTAAGACAGAAAAATAAAACTAATGTATCTAATTTATTACGTACATTTAAACACACACTCCTGGACAAGCGCCATCGCGGCCGTCTACGCGACTATGCAACATGCATACACTAGGAAACTCCGCGATAAACCGCGTCTTCACTGTTACATCGTATTGCAATGATCACAAACAACTAATATAGTCACTGTTATAAGCAAACAAAACACTAGACTGCTATGTACATGCCTAAGGCCGTTCGCCGAACCTCGCTTGGCTACGGCGAGGGTCAGATCAATTATGAAGGTTTATTCTACGAAGGAAAATGCCCAAAATATATGTATGAAAACCCAAAATCGTTTACCACGGATCACGGCGCTACCTGTGCCAATCGATGAGTTATTAAACCAGTGAAAGTAATACTGATTGAATCCACGGGATTTAGAAGTTGTTACTAACTATTAAAAAAAATATACCTACTCGAAATGTATGGAGAGCGGCGACCCTAGGGCGGTCGTTTTAGGAGGGGGCGCCGAAATCAGCCAAGACGGGACCACACCGGCTGGCAGCCCCGGATCTACAGGGTAGTCAGCGCCGTCTTAAACTAGGCTGGGGCCCTTGGGCACACAAGAATTTGGGGCCCTTTTTGAAAGTAAAGAAAACGAATTGGAAAGTAAAAAAATAAAAACACTTACATTTTTTACTAAGTACCCATGAACCCATTTATAGGTAATCAAATACAGCATAGGTTTTTTGTTTTTTGGAAAAGTCGCAGTCATCGATAATATAATGGCGTAGTATATGATATGCCTTGTAAATCTAACCTTCTGATAAGATTCCTGATTTGTGAAAAAAGTGTAATGTGCTCGACAAAAATGCTTTTAGAGAAATTGTGGATCCTTCGGGGCCCCCCGAGAATGGGGGCCCTGAGCACGGGCCTTGTGTGCCCTTATGGTGAAGACGGTATTGAGGGAAGTAACTGGTTTGGGCACACCTGCCCTTTGAATTAGACCTCTTAGCGGCCACATAAACCTCATACATTTAATGAGTGGCCGTAAAAGACATTTTTGAAAGATTTAATTAGGTATATTTTGGTGGCCATAAGCTAATAAAAATAAACTGTATTTTGAGGGACGCCATTGTGATGTTTTGCGCCACCTAAATATTTTCCTAGGGCCGCCACCTACTGCCGAGTTATAATGAGTTTAAACCCAATGGATTCAGTCGGTGTTCCCAACACTGATATAATAACGGGTCTGTAATTTTAGTTCGAATGTCAGTAGTTCGATGAATGCTTATTCGACTGAAATATTTTTCGAATTATGTTTTTAACGAACGATCATTCTTCCGAGTCAACTTTGTATCGAATCCTTTCGTCGGTAAAAAAGGGATGGGTTATGATGACTCATTAATTGGCACTGCTGATCAAGGCTGATCATTTAACAATAAATGCTGTTGAAACACCACAATAAATAAATAAATTAGTGTATAAATAAATAAATATTACCTTTCTATGTTTTTTAGCATTGCTTTTGTTCATCGTCCAATGTAAGTTGATCCGTCAGCACGCGCGGTGGTGACGCGAGAGATCAACTTATACTAGGTTCTGAACAAATTTGTAGAATTTACCAGCATAAGTTGGCCTGACCCGCGCCGTACCCGCCCGAAGTTAGCGCACGTCCAAAATGTATTAATTATGAAAGCGTCACCTTTCGACCGTACGTCCTAAGTGGCTGCATTGCAAAAAGTCATTTGGTAAACAAGTTTTAGTTTAGCAGGTAGATGGACAAACATAGATTAGGGTTTCATACCCACTTATTTACAATATTTTTGTTGAGATCTCGCCACAACAAATACATTAATTTTATGTAGACTGATCAAATACAAAAATCATAATACATAAGTATACTACATTTTGCTTTTCGATTTTGTTAAGGTTGAAAGTTAATAATTACCACATAAGTGCCATTCTAAAAATTTCATTTCGATGTCATTTGCTTCAACAAAACGTAAATTTCATTCAATTACTTTCATTTCTGGTAAAAAATTACTTGTATTTTAACAAAAAAAAAAAAACACATCCAAAAGTGAATTTTCAAAAAGGCGCTTTATATAGCTAAACAAGTACTTTAATAATTCGCGAAATGCTGTGGCTAGACCTCTAGTTATTAAGATTTTACTCAGCCCATGTTAAATTTTATAATTACAAAAACATACTTTGAAGTAAAAACTTAATAACTATAATGTTCAATATATTAAAATAATATTAACAATTTCAAGGACATAACGTCTACGGACGTTCCGATTCCTAGGTTTCATACTAACTATTATGAACCATCAATGACCCATGGTCTCTGTCCGTGAAAGGGTTAATTATAGTGCAATAGTTCCAACAACCCAATAATAACCCCGATAGCAGGGTTGGTGAAGTCGGTCAATGACCTCACAACCGACATCAGTAAAGAAGATAACTTGCTGGATATATGATGGCAGGTTACCAACTCACTCATACTCCATCGTGTTTGAAAAAAGATTCATATTGGGGAAATAAGAGCAGCCCCTTTGCAGTTCGGAGCGCGATCCACACAACATGCCACTTTCAAATGTATGGGCCTAGTTACATCTATCAATCTTTCGTCAATCATGACTTACGATTCAAAGAAAAATCTTATCATTACTTTCTGATTGCCAAAACCGTGTTTTTTTTGACAATCAAACCTTGTGGTTCGTTTTTGTAAGGGCCTTATTGTTCAGTTGTACAAGGTTTGATTGACATAAATACAACCACAGTTTTCTGCAATCAGAATATGGCACATATAAATAACGATCACAAATAATCGCAATACAGCAATAACAAGGTATTTTTTACTCTATCGGAGCGTGGTTGTGGTTTGTTTTAAATGTTTTAGCAATCACAAAAAAACCCGTAGAAATAACAAACAAAGTGCAGTAATAATAAGGTCGATTTTTCTTTGAAGCAGGAGTCATGACATGATTGATGAAATATTGATAGATGTAATAGGGTCCTATGTTGAATGTACACTTATATGAGACATGAAGTTGCTCCAATAATTTACCATTTGGAACAGTCACGTATAGTGAAGATACTGTCTTTTACGTTAACACCGCGAGTTCGAGGAAGAGTTTCATTATTCTTTTCACTTTTTTTAAAAATATTATAATCATACTTTATATTAAATTATATTTAATTTATTGTAACAAATACTTTCAAAGATCAATGTACCAATAACATTCTAATCGTGTTAAAAGTATGACAGAAAGATAGGAGACAGCTTGCACGGGTTCGAGTATTTCGATCAATAGACGTAGCGAGTAATATCTACACGGATAGACGTTGTAACGCTTTTTTAAATTTATTCATTTATTATTTATAACAACGATATAGTGACTAAGATTAAGAATGGAAGGTAGGTTTGGACACGTAGCGCGGATGAAGGATAATAGAATTGCAAAAACGGTATATAAAGCGAAAGTTGATGGTAGGGCTGGCAGAGGAAGACCTAGGACTTACATTGACCAAATTGGAGATGTCCATTAAAAAGGTTTAATACGATCTACACTGAACCGGCGTGCGTGTATGAAGCGATTGATGAATGTGGAGGAAGCAAGGGAAGTGTGTCAGGATCGAAGCAAATGGAATTCTAGTCTCTGCTTACCCCGGTGGGAAATAGGTGTGAGTTTATAACATAACGGTTGCCCATGGCGTAATAAATATGCAATGGCTTATAAAACACATACATAATTACAACAGCTTTTGGTCGAAGTCCTCGATATAAATCGAGATACAATCAATAACTATGTGTACATTGATCCATGAAACAAATACATATGATTATAAAAACAATACTGTAGTATCTTCACTATTGATAACGGGCTTGAAACCTCACCCCACCACCACCGACACCACCCACGTCACCCAGACAACACAGCATCATACTCACCACATCCATCTTGCCCATATCGAAGCCGAGCTCTCTGATTGGGATCTCGTACATGTATGTGAGCATGTCTCCGAGTGGCCGTAGCTTCTGTGGGGTTAGCTGCTTGAGTCCAGCGTGCAGGAGACGCTTGGCTGCCTTGTGGTACACCGTGCCTGGCTTGTTGTACTTCATAGCGTTGTTGCACATCAACTTGAAGTCACTCTGTTGAGAAGAAAATAATTTTTTAAGACTTCTTTTCAACAAGGAATATGAATTAAATTAGGAAAAATTATGCAAAAGACTGGACAAAACTGTATAATACAATACAATAGCCAGTTTAAATTCAAGGGAATCTATCCATATCAAACTCAGAATGGTTATTTAACTCTGTCTTGAATATTTCTTGTTCATGTTACAGTTCTATATTCAAAAAGGAATCCTTATATTGTACGAGATTTAAAAAAATCGTCATAATATTTTAAGTTAAAACAGAAAAATAAGAATTATCAATTTATAACGATTGTCTTTTTGTTTTTTTTAAATGTTATTATTTATTTTTAGTTTGATCTAAATATTATAGAATACAAGTATGATGATACCATCCCTCTCATAACAGACCTAGAAGTACATCGAACATTACGCGCGATGAAGTACAATAAGAGTCCAGGTGAGGATGGTATCACTATCGAAGTCTTAAAAATTGGTACACCCACACTTTTACCACACATTACAAACTTTTTTAATTGCATCTTAAAGACAGGAAAGCTACCTAAGCAGTTTTGCCACTCAAATATCATTTTACTACATAAAAAGGGAGATAAATCTGATATTAACAATTATAGACCCATAAGCCTTGTTTCTCACATGTACAAAACGTTTATAAAAATCATAGAACGCCGTGTTTCTGGCAGACTGGATCTTAACCAACCACCAGAACAGGCAGGTTTTCGACCGGGACTCTCTACCACTGATCACCTGCATACATTGAACCAGATATTGGAAAAGCATACAGAGTTCAATTTGCCTCTATATCTAGCTTTCGTCGATTACTCCAAGGCGTTTGATAGTTTGAAGCACGACGCCTTGTTTGACGCACTCCAGAACCAACAAATACAACAAACTTATCTTCTAAAAATAATCTATGCCAATAGCACAGCAGCTATACAATTAGAAACGACGGGACCATCTTTTAAAATTGAAAAGGGCGTCAAGCAGGGTGATCCTCTGTCGCCAAAGCTATTTACTAGCACGCTAGAGGAAGTTTTTCGGAGCCTAGCGACAGAATGGGAGAGGCGGGGTATCGACCTTGGTGGCAAGAGACTGAATAATCTCCGCTTTGCCGATGATATCGTCCTTCTTTCTTCCTCGGCTTCAGAGTTAGAAAAAATGCTGCAGGATTTAAGTTCGGCGAGCCTGAGGGTTGGACTGATGATGAATGTGTCAAAGACTAAGCTCATGACTAATAGCATACAAAAACGGGTAGTTTTAAATGATGGGGGAATGGAATATGTCCATGAGTACATTTACCTGGGGCAAATAGTCTCCTTCCAGTCACGTCAAGACAAAGAAGTTGCACGACGGACCGAAAATGCGTGGAGGAGCTATTGGTCAATGAAGGAACATATGAAAGGCGATTTACCTCTATCTCTAAAACGCAAACTCGTGGACATTCTCCCAATATTAACCTATGGAGCTCAGACTTGGTCTTTGACAAAGGCTCAAAGGTCCAAACTTCAGGTCTGCCAGCGAGCAATGGAACGCAGCATGTTGGGTGTGAAACGGACTGATCGTGTCAGAAACACCGTGCTGCGTTCTAAGACTCAAATTGCGGATGTGGTCCACGCAGGCGCCAAGTTGAAGTGGGATTGGGCAGGTCACGTCTGTCGGATGCCTAACGACCTGTGGGCTAAGATCACCACAGAATGGTCTCCGAATAGAGACAGGCGCAGGCGCAGCAGACCGAGGCGGAGATGGTGCGACGACTTGGATGCTTTCCTGGAAGGCTGGCCGGAGGAAGCACTGGAGAGAGAGTCCTGGAAGAAATGGAGGGAGGCCTTTGCCCAGCAGTGGGACACTTTAGGCTAGATAAGATAAGATAAGTTTGATCTGCTCTGAACCGGCGTGCGTGTATGAAACGATTAATGAATGTGAAGGAAGCAAGAGAAGTGTGTCAGAATAGAAGCAAATGGAATTCCATAGTCTCTGCTTACCTTGGTGGGAAATAGGCGTGAGTTTATTTATGTATTTTTAATTATTAATAAATTTAAATAAAGGAACTTACAATAAAACAATTAAGTGACTTGTACTCATTATCATCAATCTTCTGCTTGATGGTGGAGAAGTCCATGGGCTTCTTGATGATGTTGGAGTAGTTGGGGGCGAAGTTGTCGTTGACGGGCCACGCGAAGAATTGGTGAGGGTCTCGCTTCTCCAGGTTACGGAGCAGCTGCTCTAGCAGCCGGGATAGGGGACGGCGCTTTTGACTGGCCTGTGGAGAATGAATTTTGGAAACATTTTTAGTAAATAAAGATAACATAAATAATAAATACAATTCATTAAATAATCAGACACAATAAAAATTATAATTAATTAATTAAATTTTTAGTTTTATCAATTTTTAATAATATTAAATTACAAAGAAAAATATTTCGTACTAATGGTTTTTTTTCCTTAATTAAAGAACTGGGTGAACAGAGAGTGAAGAGGCTCAACAGAATTTATGTTCTTGAGCACTAAAAATGATAGAAGATAGTGACATTATAAAGCAACTGATTTACTTCTAACAAATTAATAGCAATAATGCCTCATATTTGATTAAGGTCTTGTGACTGACTGCAGATAAAACAAACAGAAAAAAGAAAAGATAATATATGTTAACAATGGAAAAATTTCCTCCTAATGAAGTACCTGGTTACATAATTATTCAAATTCAAAAATAACTTTATTCAGTAGGTAACACTTTGAATTGTAATTTTTTACATAATAAACATTTCATCCGCCTAAAACTACTGCAGCTTCTCACAACCGGTATAGCCGGGGAAAATAAGCTGTAAAAAACCTTGGAACAGGGCCCTAGACATTCCTTTTTTTTAATATGCTGCTTAATATCATTTCCTGGACAGCTAATCCGAGGAATTCATATCTTCTAGATAATCACTAATCTAAAAATAACCTTTTTTACAAAGTTTCTGTTTAATTACTGGCTTAAAACTGTTCAAAGGTAAATTTTGAATGTCCACATTTTCTGTTTATGTCCACTGTTTCTGAAAATTGTGAATGTCATACATACATACACATACATAAACTCACGCCTATTTCCCACCGGGGTAAGCAGAGACTATAGAATTCCATTTGCTTCGATCCTGACACACTTCTCTTGCTTCCTCCACATTCATCAATCGCTTCATACACGCACGCCAGTTCAGAGTAGAGTGAATGTCATAATGACGACAATTTTATTCACTTGCTCTTACATGCCTCTTTACTCTAGTCTTGTAAACTCCTCTGTATAGGTACTTACTTGTATTGTAAGGCTAACAGAATTCAGTTTACCTTCAGAACACATGTCCGAGGTTCCCGGTGAGAAGCAGGTGAGTTAGGGCCCGGGCTGAGATGTTGCAGCAGTTTCTTGGTTATACTCTCATCATCCGTCTCATCTTCATCATCAGACAGCTTAATCTAAGGACAGAAAACCATTACTCCTATAAGATACTTATTATTAACCTTGTTTTGTGCACTTCAATATGACCAGCCTGCTTCTCAAACGGTGAGTGCCGGTTCGAAACCCGTCAATAGTACTGATGAGTTATTAATTTATCTTGAGTACAGTTTTCAGTTGGCTCATTATAGACAGCAATATGGCTCACCACTGACGACATTAGTCTAACAGAAAGCTCAGTGAAGTGTGGGTACTTAGTTCATCTTGCGATTGATGTAATTGTGATATAGTTGTGAGCTTTATGCACTTTATTGGCGATTTGATTGGTCTTAGCAAAATGATTGAAAGTAATATTCATAAAACGATTGAGGAGTCAAAAATTTGTATTTTATGTGTGTTCGATATCTTCATCCTCATCATCAGGCCTCTTACATTTTTTGCAGTGTCTAAAAGGATTATTTTTCCATGACTATATAAGCTAATGAGCTATCATAGAGCCGGTATATCGAAGAACTAACCATGTCAACTTCCCGACGTCTTCTCTTTTTCTTCTGAGGTTTATCGTCTGTGTCCTTATGATCATCATTGGCAGAGTGTTCTACATCACTGTTTTCCATCATCTCCTCTTCTGAAACACGGAGAATTAAAGAAATACCGCGTCTCAAAAGTCACCAACCGATAAAACACTATTTCACTTACTGCAACTCAATTTTTCTAAATCCTCCATAATTTTTCACTTAAATTATTAATATTATTCTTTTATATTAACTATATAACAATAATAAACCTAGATTTAATTGATAAATAACTAAATAAATAGTGCTTGGATCGAAGAATGCTAATTTTGTTTTCGTTAGCTACGACCAAGCTTCGACGTAAAGTGACATTTAATTCTTTATCCTGATTGGCTGTTAGCATCTAAGTGAAATAACTACACCAATGAAATGAAAGATGGAGTAAAGTCAAAATTTTTTTTTTTTGTTTTGGTTTTCCCCGAAGGGTAAGGCAAAGGGAACTATGCCCATACAGCCATGTCTTACGTATTTTTTTTTCTTGATGATTAATGAAATGATGAAAGGTGATGAATGATGATGATGAAACCTAAGCCCCCACCCTCGGAGTAAACTCCTACTCCGAACCCCAAACGAATTAACTCAAAAGTCCGCATAAACTTTTGAGTTATGAAGCGGCTTCCCGGCACGAAGCGAAAATAGGCAGATACACTTTGTTCATTGAATACTCCAATATAATAACACTCGCGAATGTCTTCTGACTAACTTAATGCGATCATTAACCACAAAACACCACTTCGTATTAATTATTTAGATTACTCAAGGAAGAAAGCAACTGTCCCGTTCCCGTTTCCCGCCGAAAAGCCGTAAAGTCAAAAGCTACGCGTGGAAAACAGATTTATCCACGCTCTCTGCGTTCCGTTTTATGCATAATATTTTTTTTTATTCAGTGATTTAAAAATCACCTTATTAACTGACTTCAAAAAAGGAGGATACAATGAGGGACTTTCCAGACCACGTTCCTCAAAAACAATATAGATGGCGCTGTAAAGATTTATCCTTCTAGTTTCATGGATAACTTGGGTATAAATGATGATGACCCTTGTTATTACACTTAGGCACAACACATCTTCCACCCATTATTAATCTGACCGGAATAAAAAGAAGCGATATAGGTAGCAACATAATTCTATGCAGCAATTATTTTTATATAGGTATATAGGTATTTTTATATAGGTAGGCTTGGGTACAGAGGTATACCTTTGTACCCAAGCATTGAGAATATAAGTAGGTAATTATCACGTTAAATTTGTACAGTGCCATATATCTGTATTATTTTTGGGGAACGTAGTCTGGAAAGATCCTCATTTGGTCAGTTTATGGGCACGCAGTGTGCACGCAATGCACACGGTGTACGACGCACTGGAGCGGGTGGTAAGTAACATTATTTTGTATTGTATTTGAGCGAGTTCTAATTGTTTTATTTAGTGCGTTGCTCGTGGTTAGTGGTTATAAACGGAAGTAAGTAAAGTAAGTAAAATGTTTATTTTTCATAAAAACAGAAGAAGAAAAAAGAAAAAAAGAAAGGAAAGGAAGTTGCTCTTTATTTTATTCTGTCACTTTTTAAGGAGGTATTATAATAGAGTCAAGGGAAAAGCGGTAAAGACCCGGTGACTTTTTCCTTTTTTAAAATTTTTCGTCATTTTATCAGACCATCAGAACCATTAATTTATTACTTGTATGTGTGGTATACCCGTATGCTAGAAAAAGTATAACAAACTTATTGACCCGGTAGGTCCTTAATCTATAACCTAGCATTGATTTGGTGTGTTGAACAAGCCAAGTACCGGGTCACTTTCAATACTGATTTTCACGTTTTTTACTGTAATAATTAACATGTAAGCGCTGATAAATATACATGGATTCTGAACGTGGCTGTACGCTCCAAATGCTTCGGTTGTTTTTGAATAAAAAAGCTAATTGTGTTGCATTGTATACCGGTGTAAATAGTACTATGTTGACTCTACTTAGCAACTGGAACGGTGTTTTGCATAATGTTACAATCAGATGCTCTCTTTATTCATCTTTGACATCGAATTCACAACCTATTTGCCAGGATTTTCAACAGTCTAACAATCTCAATTGGTTAGGCAGAGGTGTACAGTCATGAGCAATATAATGTACCCACTTTAGGACTCTGTCGCACTAACATATTTGACATTTAGTGAGACTTACAGTTCAATTTGTTTACCTAAAATAAGAACCAACTACGGCAGGAAAACTGTACGTTTTGAGGGAGCTCATCTTTATAATAAGTTGCCATCCTACATAAAAAATACTACATCGCTAAATATCTTAAAATCCCAGCTGCGTAAACATATTTATCATGTGTACCATAGAATAATCTTGTAAAACTTTAAGTAAGTAACTAAATGAGCAACCTGTATCTGTGAACGCCAATCCCTTCCTTTAACTAGTTTTTCGATGAGCGATAGGTATATAGTCATACTTCACTCACACTTGTAAACAACGTATCAAAGCGATGTATTTCTTGTTTTTGGTAAATTTTATATGCATACCCTCTCTGCCTGCTCAACGGCACTTTATCTATCTTTTGTAAAAACATTTAGTTCTCATGTTAAGTGACTATGTATAGTTGTTTTTATGAGAATAAAGTTCTTTAAACTGATTTGTCAAAAAAAGTTTATGTGACATGGTACCGAAGTGTACTTATACATATTAATGCCCGTGACCGTATATTAATAACCGTATATTGGAGCAGCGTGGTGGAGTATGCTCCATACGCCCTCCGGTTGAATGAGGCCTGTGCCCAGCAGTGGGACGTATATAGGCTGTTTATGTTATGTATGTTGTTATATATTATATTTATCTTATCCAAACGTGATTTTAGAGACATCCGCAGTCTGGTAATGTGGAAGAAGCAAGATAAATACGTCAGGATCGAAGCCAATGGAATTCCACAGCCTCTGCTTACCCCGGTGGGAAATAGGCGTGAGTTTATGTATGTATATAAGATTTGTAAAATTAAAAGTTAAAGCTGACTGTTCTTTCAATGTTTCTATTTAGAATAGAGTGCCTAGTACAAACTTATTAGCAAATATTACGTAAGGTCATGACGCTTTTTGTTTGGTGGAAAGTGCACGTTCTAATCAAACAAGCAAACTGTGTTAAACGGATTTCCCTTTGAAGTACTTAGGTAACTATTTTCTATTTTGAAAACGCGAACTCGAACATAATTTACAATAATTTGTATTTACATCATACACACACACACACACACACACACCATGCGCTATTATAATGTAAATAATACGTAAAATTGTTATGTCTCCTTACAATGAAGATTTTCGATAATTTGTCATTAAGTATTGTTTTTTTTATTGAAATTTGGGTTCTATGCAGCTTAAAGCACAATATGAAATTGAAAATAATTAAAAACAAAACTCAAAATTTCATGAATTTTGCGACGGAAAATTCCACTAGATACTAACTCAGAATCATGGTCTGAATCATCCCTCAAAGTTTTCGTTACGATGTCACTAACACCCTGTATACTTAAAAAAAGTTTAGTATTTAAGTAATTTATTTATTAGTTTTAGTAATCAAAATTTCATAACGAATAATCTTATCTTGAACCTAATACACGATCCAATTACTGAATAATTACTGTCACTTAATTTATTACTGTCACTTTTCACATTATAAAAATCATTTAAACTGTAAGTAAGTAAATCTTTTACTAAAAGTTCAAAATCTCTGCAGGTGGATACCTGGTTGATGGTTGCGATGAGTGCGAGTGTGGAGTATCACCACAAATTATGGCTCACCTTTTATGCTGTCCTAAGTGCCCTAACACCTGTCCTATTAAAGACCTTCACGAAGCTACTGATAATGCCGTGAGCGTGGCCAATTACTGGTCAGCAAGAAATTAATATCGATCACCATCGACTCGCAAAGAAGAAGAAGATAGTGATGGTTATGAGAAAAAGACGGTAAGTATAACAAATAAGTTATAATATGAAGAAACATTGTGCGCCAGCGCCAGCCAATATAGATCCCAATATATTTACCTAACGCGATATAGATATTACTTTGTGAGTTATACCTGCCCGTCTATTCGTTAATAATGAGAACGCAGTAAAATATATGAGTAATAGTAATTAAAACAGTCTGTTGTTTGTTAAACGTAACAAATAGACATTAGCAATAAGTCGGCTATTTCCGCTCGAACGATTCAAATTCGCGTTCAAATAACACATTTGGTTTATTTGCCAAATGTACTGTAAATATACCAGTTTTATAAAACATCTTGTGTGATTGATGTAGTGAAACTTTCTATCGGCCACCGTGGTCCAGTGGTTGAGCGTTGTGCTCACGATCCGGAGGTCCCGGCTTCGAATCCCGGTGGGGATATATCACAAAAATCACTTTGAGATTCCTAGTTTGGTTAGGACATTGCAGGTTTATCACCTGTATGTCCGAAAGTAAGATGATGCGTGCTTCGATAAGCACGTTAAGCCGTTGGTCCCGGTTACTTACTATTGTAAGTACGTAGTCATTACATGAATCACGTCAGAGGCCTTTGGTGGCTCAGTAATAACCCAAACACCAGGGTTGATGAGGTTGATAATCCACACGAGAGAAGAAAATCTAGTATAAGTATGTTTTAATTGGATTATTCTGCAATACAATAACGTATTGACGTAAAGAGGTACATTGACCAAAGAGATGTCCTTAGAAAGGGATTCTCTTAAAATGCATAAATGGTTTTGTCATAATTTTAATTATCATAATCTTTTTTGCATAACGTTTTTTAGCATAATAGTACTTTCCCATAATAACATCTAAGAATACTGGTTTGTTAGGTATAACTTATTTTTGGACTAATATTTATTGGCATAAATTTGATTCGTATATAAATAGGTATCCATAATTATTTTTTAGAATAATAATATTTTGTCATAATTTTTACAAGGCATAACAGTAGGTTAGGGTGCATGTTTATCTTACACACGAAAAGTATACTGAATGATGACCAACAGCATGAAATAGAGTTATAAAATATAAAAAATCACAATCATGAACCAAATGCAGCCAAGGAAAAAGTAAGTTTCGGAAAAGTTCAAAGTTGTGCCAAAACTTTTCTTATTCGAAGTATAGTCTTTATGCTTATATATCATTATTGTCATTAATTATTATGCTTATAGTAGTTATGATTTTCAAAATTATGCTTTAAAAGTTATGACAAATTAATACTATGCGTAACTAATAATAGGACAAGTAACATTATGCCATGGTAAATTAGTGTTAACGACGGCCTCTTTGGTCCTCCTTAGTTTTGTTTCTTTTATATTATATATTGTCATACTTGTACGTTCTGTTGTTTTTTAAAAATGTCAATGTCAGTTTTTCTTTTGGTTGCAATAAATCAGTTCAAAAATGTTTTTACTTTCGTGATATTTTTTACCGTACGCGCTCTCAACAAGTGGTCCTATTCTATTATTGCATAAAATTTTATGAGTAAAAATAGAGAACCCCTTAGAAAAGGTTTAGTACGATCTACTCTGAACCGGCGTGCGAGTATAAAACGATTGATGAATGTGGAGGAAGCAAAAGAAGTGTGTTAGGATCGAAGGAAATGAAAATCCATAGTCTCTGCATACCCCGGTGGGTGTATGTGAGTGCGGTGAGTGTGAGTTTATGTATGTATGTTAATAATGAAAGATGTATTGATAAATGCGACATTTTGTTACGTTTTTCTATGACGTTGCAGGTTGCTTTTTTTGTAATTTCGTGCTTTGACGTTTAGTAAAAAGTAACTGATTTGACTAGTTGGAATATAGCCTATAATGGTCATAATAATTACATCGTCAGTCTACGCCCCTGTTAGAAAGTTCCTTTTATATTGTTTTCTATACATCCGACACTGTTTGTATTGTTATTTGTTCTCACATATCAAATTACTTGATTGTGCGACCAACAATGTGTCACTTTTAAACATGAAAATTGCTGTAATGGTGATTTTGGTGGTACTTGTTTTGGAAGACACTGTCACACATAATATCTCCACACTTCACTGCATTCTATTGTTTGTAAGTACCGTCACATCATGTCCGTTGTACTTAAAAGGCATTTTTTCCTCACCACACACACACACACTCACATATAGCTGTAATAAGAGCAGCTTCTCAAGACGGGAAGACAAAACATGTGTGTTACTGAATGGTGGCCAAAGGATGGTATAGCGAGGCTGACCACCAGCCTGGTGGTCGGATGACATTGTGAGGTAACGTCGGAAAGCAATGGATCAGACTTGCACAGGACCGGAAAGGATGGCGTGAAAGGGAGTAGAGTAGAATATTATTTATTCTTCACCTGATTTTCCGAAAAAGTAAGATGATTCCGTGCTTGGGAGGTCACGTTAAGCAGTAAAAGCAACTCCAGCAACCCATATTGGAGCAGCGTGGTGGAGTATGCTCCATACCCCCTCCGGTTGATTGAGGGGAGGCCTGTGCCCAGCAGTGGGACGTATATAGGCAGTTTATGATATTTTATGATGTATGTTTATTTATTAAGTAATCTACCACCATAGAATACGGAATAATATACTACGTTTAGAAGGGCAACTCTCTGCTCTCTGTCTGGTCCCTGTTTAGACTTAAATCGTATAGTGACATACGTCATACACACAGATGCACTGTACGATAATGTCAATGTGTAGTGTCTATGTAAAACGAGGTTGTTTGTATGAAGTGACCGGGGTGTGCTACCACGAAAATAGATCATCACCAGCCCATTAACGTCCCCACTGCTGGGGCACGGGCCTTCCCTATGGATGGATAGGGAGATCGGGCCTTAAACCACCACGCGAGCCCAGTGCGGATTGGTTATTAGCGACTGCTAATGCAGCCGGGACCAACGGCTTAACGTGCCTTCCGAAGCACGGAGGAGTTCGAAAATGAAAACTTTTTTGTGGTCACCCATCCTATGACCGGCCTTTGCGAAAGTTGCTTAACTTCAACAATCGCAGACCGAGCGCGTTTACCGCTGCGCCACCGAGCTCCTCAACGAAAATAGATACGAAATATAATTTATAGGTAGTCTGTGTTTGTTTTGTGGTTTACCGTCTTGTTTCTAAAACTTATAGCGCGTCGGTTCGAACCCCGGTACTAGGCTTGCATCAATGCGTTATTAAAGTGCAGTTTCACTAACACAGTTGGCTCGAGCATTATAGACGTTGATACGGCTCATCACCTATCACATTGGTCTATCAGAAAGCTCGTTAAGGCGTGGGTACTTAGTTCATCTTGCGATGGATGTACTCTGACTACCCCAATTGGGAATGTAGTCCAGCAGGGCTAACATGCGCAACGTGATAAAATTATCGATCGATTTGATAAATTTTGTCGAAATAAATAAGTCTGTTTTTTCCCTAACATGCGTGTCGCGTGTTTTTGTTCGCATTTAGACAAAACGACATGGCTTATTTGGGTTCACATAACGTACATATAACATAAATAGCCTATATACGTCCCACTGCTGGGCACAGGCCTCCCCTCAATCAACCGGAGAGGGTATGGAGCATACTCCACCACGCTGCTCCACTGCGGGTTGGTGGAGGTGTTTTTACGGCTAATAGCCGGGACCAACGGCTTAACGTGCCCTCCGAAGCACGGAATCATCTTACTTTTTCGGACAATCAGGTGATTCAAGCCTGAAAAGTCCTTACCAAACAAAGAACAGTCTCACAAAGTGATTTCGACAATGTCCCCATCGGGAATCGAACCCGGACCTCCAGATCGTGAGCCTAACGCTCTGACCACTAGACCACGGAGGCTGGGGTCACATATTATTAGCACCAAAACGACATAGTTATATCGTCAGAATCGATAAAATGATCGTGACAAAATTTTATCACATAATATGTTTAATTATTAAGTACATGTAATTATTTAACAATAAATCGCACATATCTTATACCTAGTATCTTAAAATCTTCTCAACAGTCGTATAAAATCAAAGTCCGTGTAATAATACAGGCCGCATCACACTACAGCGCTTGCCGGTTGCAGGTGCGCGCGCATGATCGATACGCTATCGGTGTGCGCGCGCGCCGACAATTAATTTCAACGCCATCTCGCGGATAATGTAGTGTAATGCTGTTTGTTACTGAACCTAGTGCATAAATATTCTATATTATTATTTTTTTAAATTGGAGCTTACTCTTGTTAACAAACAAACTTTGGTGTTACAGCCACGTGTACTATTTGCGGATGACTAGTTTGCTCAGACTATTTATTTATTAAAAAAGTCATGCAGCTTACATACAAGTCTTCTTCTTCTGTCGTGTGGGTTGTGAGGTTCCCAACCTCATCACCCTGGTGTCAGGGTTACTATTGACCCCCAAACGCCCCTGACATGGCTCATGTAACGACTTCAATGTGTATCGAATTTTACAGTTCTGTAAGCAACCGACATGATGCTTCACAGTCGACTTCGACTACAGCGACAGCTGGTGGACTCATTGAGCTTTGAAAGTCACCAGAGATGGTGTGCTTTGTGATGGTGCGCATCGCCAATTTTATGTGAAAACGTACGCCCGCATTGTGGGCACGTCAGCACACCGCACACATCACCAACAACAAAACTACGTATATATTTCTTGTAACATCTGTCACACTGCATTTATGGCAAATGAGTATGATTTTCTTTTTGCTATAGTTGTTAAGAGCTGTTGGTCTCCCAAATATAAAATGAATAAATAAATAAATAAAGAATCTTCTCTTATCTTAACAACAGTGGCTGCAAGTTATCTTCTGGGGATTAAAATGGCCACATCGAAGCAATTCATCTAAGAAAGCAATATTGCTATTAAAATTTGACATTTGTTTGTATAACGCACTTACTTTTATATGCGCAAATGTCAAATTGCAATATTGCTTTCTTAGATGAATTGCTTCGATGTGGCCATTTTAACCCCCTGATCTCTTGTGGACCTACCCTTTATTAGAGCCAAAACCCCGAAACTACACCACATTTCCAAGTGAGCACCAGGTCTAACACAGTCCCCGCGTAGTGTTTACGTTGCAGCATCCTTCCGTGTGATCGGCTAATTAAATTGGCCGGGCGTCTAATGGGAAATCGCGGCCAATAAATCTGCGTGCGCCGGCGCAGATAATGTGTCCGACGGCTAGCCGCGGCCTGGGAATCGGAGCCGGCTCGCACAGACTACTAAGAGACTGACGCATTTAACAAAATTTAATAATAAGGAGAAGTTAGCTGCGGGAAGCCGTTGGATGCGGGCAGCGCAGGACCGATCGTCGTGGAGATCCTTGGGGGAGGCCTATGCCCAGCAGTGAGCCTCGTACGGCTGATGATGATGAAGGAGAAGTTAGAATAATATGTACATAGTGTACTTACACAAAATAAATATAAAAACTGTAACACATTTTTCTTTAAGTACTTTAACTTTTAATGTGAAGATTGTGCGAATGAATCTGTTTTATTGTTTATCAATAATTGGTTTATAGTTCGGTATTATGTCGGACAGTTAATATTGTTGCGGAACCCTGATGACTTTTCTATTAAACCCGTTGCTTCCGCGGAACCATCAATACCGTAACCTTATAAATGTAAAAATGTTTTTATGCATGTGATGTGGTTGTACTATATAAATAAATAAATAAACCATCTTTTAGGAAACGGTGTCTAGTCAGATGTAAGTCTGTGTCGGCAAATGAAACAAAACTGGCTGGTAGTGTTTCCTTGCTGCCGTGGCGTGTGGTACGCTGCACATCTTTTTAATTGCTCGTCGTCTTCCTGCTTGAAGACACGGCATCTTGAGCTGATGATGGTTACGTTGTGGGCTGGGTTTAGTCTCACAGAAAGTGAAAAATTAAAAACAGGCTTCTTCTTATCGTGTCACCTGACAAGTATCTCCAACATTCCAAGGACGTAAATTTTATTATTAAAAATTAAGTGAATTGCTTTTTTGTCACACATATAAAAATCATTAAAACTGTACGTAAATCTTATACTAAATTTCCTTGCAAAGTAAATTAAAACATTGGGTACTTAAGTAATTTATTTTTTATGAAATGTCAACGCAGGGTACAGGGTAACCGTGAAATGCTAACTGTCAATTTTGAGCCTATTTTGAGCATACTTGGTCTTCTTATATCATGGCCCGGACCTTCCTATTATTTAGGCCCGATGTATTGGGTAGTGTAATAAGCCTTATGTTACTTGCAGTCTACGTCACAGCTTCCGACTCTGAAAAAGCCATCTAATTATCACATGCTTTCATACTTGAAGCGAATTTATTAAAACAATGTCACTGTGAAAGTGTTCATTATCCATTGTTATGAAAGGCGTTGGGCTTTCACACTTTGTATCGGGCTGGGGATCGGAAAAATGCGAAGCCTTCGAAGCCTCCCTCCCAATTAGCATCCGGCGGGATGCCACCGACCATCGACGGTATAACCAGAGAGACGTCAACCGCCTTAAGTATCACAAAAGATAAATTAAAATTTTAAAAAACCCCCGACCAAAAAACCATACTCAATTATTATGACATAAGGTTAAAAATGTAAACACAAAAAGAAAAATATAACTTATCCCACATATGCTTGCAAGCAAACTGAGCGTGTAACATTCCTATCACACTTAACAAACGATCTGATGACCTTGAAGACTTGAACCGATTTCCACCAATCATAGCTAAGAACACTCTAGACTGATATACCTTTCAAACAAAAAAAACGCATTAAAATCGGATCATCCGTTTGGGAGCTACGATGCCACAGACAGACACATACACATTTAGACACACGTCGTTTTTGCGTCGGGGGATAAAAACGACTAATTACAACATCAGTAGGACTAACATTCGCAACTTGATAAATAAAAAACATATGCTTTATTGCACGCAACATAAAAACAAGTAAAATAAAACACAAAATAAAAAAAAACATTGTTACGGTCATTTTATCGATTCTGAAGACATAATTATGTCGTTTTGTCGATTGGTGCTTATAATACAGGGTGTTAGTGACATCGTAACGAATACTCAGAGGGATGATTCAGACCATAATTCTGAGTTAATATTAAGTGGAATTTTCCGTCGCAAAATTCATGTTATTTTTTTAGTTTTTTTTTAAATTATTTTCAATTCTATACTTTTACGATGGAAAATTCCACTTGATATTAACTCAGAATAATCAGCTGAATCATCCCTCTCAGTATTCGTTACGATGTCACTTACACCCCATACAAGTACATACAGTTGCCATACAAGTAGGTATGGGTGTTAGTGACACTGTAACGAATACTGAAGGGGATGATTCAGACCATGATTCTGAGTCGATATCAAGTGGAATTTCCTGTCGGAGAAGTCATGAAAATTTTAGAGCTTATTTAAATTATTTTCCGTCCCATACTTTTGCGACGGAAAATTCCACTTGATGTCAACTCAGAATCATGGCCTGAATCATCCCTCAAAGTTTTCGTTACGATGTCACTAACACCCTGTATATGCGAACCCAAAATAAGTCACACACACACACACACACACAAGCATTTATAGATTTGATATTTTCTTTTTAAGAAATATTTTATGATTTAGTCTAACAATTTAAAAAAAAAACTTTATTTTTTTATATTTTGTTATTTTTTCTTGACCATGACTTTTTGGGGGTGGAGGCCTGGAGTCCTAAAACACAGGGTATCCTAGTTTAGGCTCCAGCCTCTACAAATATTGTATTTTTGTATGTATTTATGTATCCATGTGTTTTATTATTTGTAGAGGAAATAAAGATTTTACTTTACTTTACTTTACTTTTATGACGTAGTTCTGTCAAAATACGAACACAAAATCACGTGGTACGCATATTAGGGAAAAAAAGTCTCTCTTGTCACGTAGGTCAGCTGGAAGAAATTTCTTTGTTTAGAGATAAGCTTGCCTGTACTATCTGTTTTCTTTGTATGTTTCTTGTGTCTGTTTTATTGTGTACAAACAAATAAATAAATAATAAATAAATAAATAAAAAGAAACATCTATTTCTATAAAATAATTATGTTGAATCGATGGATCTGGTTTAAAATATAGTCTTAAGAAAGAAATCTACTTTAACGGAACTAACTGACAAATCATAATAATTCATAATAATGCTTCACTAGCGCCGCTGTCCCGAGACTTCTTTCGTGGCGCGCACTCTATTTTAAACATTGTATTATATTAAGCGCACCCCTGATCCCGGGCAGCAGCGGTATCAGTACTGGTTGCAGGCCGAGGAAATGGATTCTGGTAGGGCTCTAGCTGGAAACATCACCGATTGAGACATTGGTCGGTGTACTGCGGAACTGAAGGCGATTGGGGCAACCACCGTTCTATACGCCTTATCTATGGAGTAATGGCGATTATTCCACCGACAAGAGCGCAGCTCTTAAATAAAGAAATTATCTGTAAGCTTCGTTTTGTAATAAGACGCCTTATGTTTTATTGTCACACGTATTTCGACTATTATAGACGGCGATACTTAAGTATCTACGGCTAACCTTCATGTTGGACTAGGAAAGCTCGTTGAAACGTGGGTTAATCAATGCTGTACCTGTGTCTACCCCTAATTGGGAATATAGTCGTGAACTTATACTTTTTTTATTGTGTTTGGTTTTTAACTACCTGAATAGAATTAATTATTTTAACTACCTGAGGTAAAGAGCTTCCCAGCAGACACTGCATTTTGATTATGGTCGAGCTTTGCCGGGTCAGACCGTTTTTGTGTATGATCTTTTAGTCAGATAATATGTTGACAGACCCTATTCGTCTTTTATTGGGAGTCTAGAAGTTGTATCGCCGATGCCACCGATCAACAATGAGGAGATAGCTCGATAATCGCAGCCAACAACAGCATAATTCACGTCTAGCTGCTAGCGCTAAATGATGGAATCCATACTTCCGTTCTGGTCTGTTGATTTGTCCTTTACGAGGTTTTGAAATAAAAATACATACATACATAAATTCACGCCTGTAATCCCCAATGGGATGGACAGAGCCAAAGGTAACGAGAAGATGACTTGTCTTTATTTTCATACATACATTACACACATACGTACATTATTATTATTATTATACATTGTTTTACGCGGTTATTATCATAATTAAAACACATAATGGCCCCGATTCCTGCAGACACCGCCTAATTTTATTTTAAGTTATATCCGTCATTTTCATATCCGTCGAAAAGGAAAGGGACGGATGATTCACAGCTCTTAATTTTAGGAAGAATGAGTAAATGAATGAATAACCCGGGCGAATCAAAAGGTACGTCGCTGGTATGCAATCCGTTTGACGTGCTGTCTACTTAACTGTGTCGGGTTATTGAAGGATGTAAAATTTTTAGACGGTTGGTTTAGATTTGTGCTTAAAATTGACGTGTGTTCCATAAATTTTATGCTTGTCGATTACCCGTCCCTTTCCTTTTCGGCGGATAAGAAAATGACAGATATAACTTAAAATAAAATTAGATGGTATTTACAGGAATTAGCACCAATATACTAATAACTACTACTAAATAGGTTGTCCATTGCTGTACAGCGAGGAAATGCGGCTAGTGTAATGGGCACCTTCGCGCCCGGATTAGTCAGGGGCGGGCTTTTTGACGAGTGCAGTAAATAGCATTATTTTTGTTAATTATTTATGTAATTTCGTGTTTAGTTAATGTAATTAAATTTGATTATATGTGTTCATTAAATAACTACTATACTTATATTACTATAATTATTACTTTATTTTCATTCTACGCTTTTTCGATGTATGTGACTCGTTGATGTCTTTTGTTAGTCAAAATAAACGATGACTTTAAATCCAATTCAAATCATGTCAGAGATATAAACAGGGGTCGATTTTATAATGATTTTTAATTTTACGTCATAGATCAATGTTCGACATTTCGTATTATGGCTGAGGAGAAGAAATTCCAAGAAAGATGGTCGAAAATTCTGACCTAGGGTTTCGTGCCCGCAGCTCTCGCAAAGCCGAGACGACCGTGTACAGTCATGTCATGAGCAATATAATGTACCCACTTTAGGACATTTAGTGAGACTTACAATTCAATTTGTCAAAAAAGTTAATGTGACGTGGTACCAAAGTGTATACATATTAATGCTCGTGACCGTTCACCGCCGGATTGTAATCCTCTCTACATGACATTTTCGATCCATCATTGTAATTCTTGTGATTTGTCCCCACCGGGACTCGAACCCGGGACCTCCGGATCGTGAGCCTAACGCTCAACCGCTGGACTACGGAGGTTCGTGTGTTGAAAACGCATAGAAGTTTTTTTAATGGCAAAAAATCATGTCACAGCATCTAACGAACCCACCGTACTGCGCACCTAATCAGCTATGCAGGCGCGCGGCGACTCTTGCGCATCCCCCTTCCCCCTTAATCCCCCTCACCCCCCAGCCTAACTATTTAATTCGGCCGCTTACCAAGATAATCGCGCCTTTGTCTTGCCCCCGTCATAAACACGTTGCGCCTCCCGACGTCGCTCGCGTTTCACTGACGGCCTTAAGGCATTTAAGGAATTAAAAGAATTCGCCTCAGCCTCTGATCCTATCTGGCCTTAGTTTAAATAAGGTTTTAAAAAAAGTAGTAAAAGTAGTTAGTTATGTGATGGAAATTTTGATTGTTTTGTTGTTTGGAAAAGGTACTTCGTTTTGTATTTTTTTGTTTCACGACTATATACGTACTGGGGTAGCCAGAGCTACATCCATTGTAAGACGAACTAAGTACCTACCCACACCTCACCGCGCTCTCTGTTAGAGCAACGTATCATCACTACATAGTATAAAACAAAGTCGCTTTTTCTGTCCCTATATCCCTATGTACGCTTAAATCTTTAAAACTACGCAACGGATTTCGATGCGGATTTTTTTAATATATAGAGTGATTCAAGAGGAAAGTTTATATGTATAATAACATCCATTATATAGTGGAGAAATACTGTTATTTTTGAGGTTTCTAATGTGATGTTGTAAATAATTTCATTTTTTCCTCAGCATTGCACCCGAGCAAAGCCGACGTACTAAAACTAAAAAATCTTATTTTAACAGCAGCATAGAATTTTCTTAGCAAGATGCGCCCACGCACACTAAATAAGGCGAGTGAACGAGACAACTGTCACTAGACATAATGACGTCATGATACTGATCTTAACCTGTGTATTGCATGTTATCATAATCATATTCGCGAGGCGGTTGATAGCTTATTTCAGATGCAGCTTTGTTCAGAAAACGTGTGACTTTCGGCCAAGTAGTTAATGCCATCTGCGGCAAATCTATAATAAATCACGTCAAAATAAAAAGGACTTGACGGCCTCCGTGGTTCAGTGGTTGAGCTTTCGCGACTCCGATGAACAAACCCCATAACCATCATGAGCGCATTTGGACCGGTACGACTCGCCGCTGCTGAACCGCGGGGGTTCGATTGCACGCAGTCACATACTGCCCGCGGAATTGGTGACTCGGGCCTGTCTCAAGTAGCTTATTTTTACTTATATTGTTTTCTTTCGAATCTGTTACTAATACTAGGTTAAGCTTTCTGTTACTAACATTCCGCCGGCGTGGTCGACGATTTCCCTCATTCAGCGCTTATCGCTATCGACCCACTAGGGTCGATTAATTCTTTCAAATATTTTTCCTCTCAGACGACGCCCTGAGCCGAGGTTCGCGCCCAACTGGGCACCCTCAGGCCTGTTGTCTTAAACGTTGTACCGGGTGAGAGCCTTCAGCGCTCCCCATTTGTCCGGCCAAGTAGTTAATGCCATCTGCGGCAAATCTACAATAAGTCACGTCAAAAGAAAAAAAAATGTTACTAACATAATATGGACTAGTTTTCGAAATAAATATTTTGAATTTGAATTTCAATAAATCGCTTTGTATTCCCTATCTCGGTAAAGACATTTCAAGCTGATCACCCGATAGCATCCCGCCTGTGTCCCTGAAAGGGTAGGCAGATGTGTACTCCTTCCTGTCCCATGTAATAGGGGGCAAGCTTATTGCCACGAACCAGGCACATATCCTGGAAACCACGTGATATAAATTATCTATAATCCAAAAATGAATTCAAAGTCATAAAGTCGGTTTTAGTGGTTTAGAGTTCGAACCAGGATTCGGACCCATTATTATTTTTTTGGCATTAACTACTTGGCCGGACAAATGGGGAGCGCTGAAGGCTCTCACCCGGTACAACGTCGGCTCAGGGCGTCGTCTGAGAGGAAAAATATTTGAAGAATGAATCGAGTCCGTCGACAGCGATAAGCGCTGATTGAGGGAAATCATCGATCACGCCGGCGGGGTCGGTATCGGGGTAACCGTCAAGTCCAATTAGGATTTAAAACAGCCTATCTAAAGCCAAAAGGTCAGCCCAGTGGGTGTAGGTATAAAATCAGTTGTTATTGTTTCTGTTTTAGGTCCGATCAGGGACATTATAATAGCAATCTTCTGAGTCAGGTGCGCCCACGCACTTTATCTTCCGAATGAATAAAATTGTTTTTACATTGTAACTATCTTCAATAGGGCTAATAAAGTAAAGGTTTGATGAGCATTGTTTGACTACAATAGTAATGATAGCCGGTAGTAATATTAGTCGCTCTTTTAGAAGGAAATATTTAAGGTGAAAACGTGGGTTTGGGTGGGAGGTGTTACGCGTATTATACAGGGTGTTAGTGACATTATTATACAGTGTGTTGAGTGTGACTGCCATAAAAACGTCCCAGTTGGTAGGCTTGCCTCTCACTTTGAGGTCGCAGGTTCGAATCCAGCACAGGCCTAAACCAATGATCGTCGACTTTGTTTTCGAATTCACATTTGGATCATAAATGATTATCACGTGCTCAGCGGTGAAGGAAAACCTCGTAATAAAACCCACATTCCCGAGAAATGCATTTTCGGAGGTATGTTACCTAATCTGTATTGGGCTGGTTTTCCCTTCGCGTGTTGGAAGGTTACACGGGCAGTCGCTTCTGTAAAAAATCGGACTTGTCAAATCTTCAGGTTAGGTAAGCGGACCCTGTGAGAAACGGGATAACGCTAGGGAGATGATGGGCCTTATTTTTGAATCGGTCGCCTTCAACTCGCGTACGAAAATATATATACCAGTCTCATCTTGCAAATGATAAGTCGCGATGTGATATGTGAAATGGATATACTGTAGAATGTGAATTGAAAGCGAACGATTCAAAAATAAGTACCGTTTCCGTACCGTACCGTAGTAAGGTGGAAGTTAGTGATTATTTAGAAGATATGAATGCATGGGATTAACTGTCTGAGAACTGATATCAGGCAGCTAAATTACTCAATTGTATAACAATATTTTATGTTTATTTTAAAAGAACGTCTAGAGCCCTGTGCCCAAGTTTTTCTTGCAGCTTCTTTTCCCCGGCTATACAGGTTATGAGAAGCTGCAGTAGTTTTAGGCGGATGAGACGTTCGTTATGTAAAAATTGACGATTCAAAGTGTAACTATGTTACCTATTGAATAAAGACATTTTTGCATTGTTTTAGGTTTACGCGGTTATTATCATAATTAAAACACATAATAATGGGTTCTTACCGCGTTTAAATCAGGGATATGAGACTCCCGTCAAGAACCCGTTATTATGTGAATTTGAATTGAATTTAAAACGAAAACATCTCGTGCGAAACACCTGCATCACTCGAATGCAATCTGAAGAAAGTCCAACCGACCCTCGTGCAATAAATTACCTTGCAGTTTCTCCTTGACCTTGATCCTCATATACATAAACATTAGACAAACAGACAGACAGGATCTAATACTCGTTTCCCCGTGTTTGTATTCCTCGCTGCCTCAGAGTACGTGAGGTGTGTTTTAAATGGTGATACTGCACGTTGTATGGCATTTTACAGTAATGAGTTGGTTGTTAAATGGATAATGAGTTGTAACTGTACAGTGTTATAGCTTAGGGTGGTATTAATTACCCAAATCCCCTGGTAGTTGCGGCTTCCGAGTACATTCCGCTTGGGGACGGTACTGAAAAGTATCGGCGTCCGAAGGACGTAATATACGATCCCGACGACCCGATCACTCTAGCCATAGAGGCAGCCAATCAGCTCGCGACATCAAACACTTCAGGTCCCCGATACCGACCCCGCCGGCGTGGTTGACGATTTCCCTCATTCAGTGCTTATCGCTATCGACCCACTAGGGTCGATTAATTCTTTCAAATATTTTTCCTCTCAGACGACGCCCTGAGCCGAGGTTCGCGCCCAACTGGGCACCCTCAGGCCTGTTGTCTTAAATGTTGTACCGGGTGAGAGCCTTCAGCGCTCCCCATTTGTCCGGCCAAGTAGTTAATGCCATCTGCGGCAAATCTACAATAAGTCACGCCAAAAAAAAAGATGGTATTAATAAACTAATCTCAGCTTCGAGACTGCCCTCAAGATCATGTCAATGTGACAGTTCTTACATAAAAACAGGGACTTGAGCATGATCTTGAGGGCAGTATCAGCTAATCTCAGCTGCAGCAATTTATTAATACCACCCTTAGAGTTAATAGCGGGTCCTTTCTGTTGTTTTGAGATAGGATAGTATTTAATGACAGAAAAGTTCGAGTACTATCAAGTAACGAATTACAATGCGCGCGCGCGCGTTCTACTTAATTATAGTGATTGATTTTCCTAGGTATATCGAAAAGGAGTTACAGAAAGTTCGATGAACTAATCCAATTGAGATATAGCCGAGAGCTTATGAAACAAATCACACTCGAAATATGATTTGCCAATCTATAAGTATATAATGTAGTCTGAGTTCTTAGCCATCATAATGGAAAGTACATGACTGTCATAAAACCTACACTGGAATAAAAAGAGAACATTTTACGCTATTTAATTTCTGTATAGGAAACGATTTAATTCTCTCGTCTTAATTGAGATAGGAGAAAATTGATGGTTCGTTTCTATTTTTCAAATAACTATTTTATCACGTTATCGGTTTTAATAGGTAGCTATTAACTGGTTTAATGCGAAGTTAATGTCTGTTACGAATGAATCAAAACAGAACAACACTAAAGTACCTACTTTCTTACATCTAAATTCAAATTCTGATATGTTGATGATGAACATGGAAATTATCATACGTTTGTATTTGGAAATGCCTTATTGTAGATTTGCCGCAACTTGGCCAACTAATTTCATCCAGTAAAAAAATACAACAGGAGGGTTAAACAGGCCACATCGAAACAATTCATCTAAAAAAGCAAAATTGCAATTTGACATTTGCGCATATAAAAGTAAGTGCGCAATGCAAATAAATGTCAAATAGCATAATTGCTTTCTCATTCAAATTTTATGAGAAATGTCCTGAAATACTTGAGTCCTAATTCTAAACTATATTGTAAATTCATATCATTTTATTTTTATTTTATTCTACTTTAATTTCAAATTTTAGTCATATAGACTGCTTTGTTAATTTAATTACTACACTTAATACACTTTAATTGACATATTATATATAAGTCTTAATTTATTTTTTCTTCCTCAATAACCTGTATTAATTTCTTTTTTCTTTCCTTTTTCTAACATTTTTATTATTTAGTTTCAATTATTATATTTCAATTGACATGAATAATAATGATGTATGTAGTGTGATGTAGTATATAATAAATAAATAATTAGGTGAATTACTTCGATGTGGCACTTTAACCCCCTAGGTCTGAGGGTAACCAGTTGGATGCAAACCTCGGATCAGGGTCATATGAGAGGATTATATCTCTATTTCAAAGATCAATCGACCTAATGAGCCGATAGCGATAAGCGTCGCCGTGTCGGCGTGGAAATCGTCAACCACGACGGCGGGGTAGGTATTGGGATAAATGCGACGATTGCCGAGGGAAATTTAAAAAAAATAGCAGTAGTATTGCACGTATGCAGGCCACCATGACTCTTAGCCCCACCTATTCGCCACGTGCTTCCTGTGGCACGGTCGTTAAAATAGTTTATCTTTAATTTGCGGGGAAAAAAAGGAAGCTTTCTTTCCTGACCTCTTTCATTGACATTTCATTTTATTGCCTACAAATACAATACAAATATACTTTATTGTACCAAAAGAAATAATTACAAAAGACTCTTAACTAGGTACATGGCACATGGCGGCCTTATCGCTTAAAGCGACTTCTTCCAGACAACCATAAGGTGAGGAAAAATGTAAAAATGTAAACTGAAAGATTGCGGGTACAAACTATAAGTACAACTTACCGATAAATACAAGCAATTAAATAATACAGGGTGTTAGTGACATCGTAACGAAAACTTTGAGGGATGATTCAGGCCATGATTATGAGTTGATATCAAGTGGAGTTTTCCGTCGCAAAAGTATGGAACGGAAAATAATTTAAATAAGCTCTAAAATTTTCATGACTTCTCCGACAGGAAATTCCACTTGATATCGACTCAGAATCATGGTCTGAATCATCCCCTTCAGTATTCGTTACAGTGTCACTAACACCCATATCTACTTGTATGGCTACTGTATGTACGTGTATGGGGTGTAAGTGACATCGTAACGAATACTGAGAGGGATGATTCAGCTGATTATTCTGAGTTAATATCAAGTGGAATTTTCCATCGCAAAAGTATAGAATTGAAAATAATTTAAAAAAATAACATGAATTTTGCGACGGAAAATTCCACTTGATATTAACTCAGAATCATGGTCTGAATCATTCCTCTGAGTATTCGTTACGATGTCACTAACACCCGTTATATTATAACATATATACAAATATATATAAGTACCGAACTTACATATACCTATTATATATACCTATTGGCTACTGTGTGTATTGATACATAAACTCACACCCATAATACCTAATGGGGTGGAGATCCACAAGTAATCAAGACTTGCAGCCATTGTTGATACCAAGTTCTAAGACGGATGACATCCGTAAACGCGCTCGGTCTGCGATTGTTAAAGTTAAGCAACTTTCGCAAAGGCCGGTCATAGGATCGGTGACCACGAAAAAAAAGTTTTAATCTGGATGGGAGTCTCATATCCCTGATTTTAATGCGGTAAAATCCCGGTAAGTATTATGTGTTGTAATTAAGAACAATAGTTATGGGTGGTTGATCCCTTGTCACAATAAGGTTCATCACATTGTGATGAACTTTTTTTTCGTGGTCACCGATCCTTTGACCGGCCTTTGCGAAAGTTGCTTAACTTTAACAATCGCAGACCGAGCGCGTTTACCGCTGCGCCACCGAGCTTCTCACACATTTACTTACTTATATATAATATAATAACAAAACACACTTATATTAATTTTACAAGTAAAAGGCGCGGAGGCGAAGTGCACAGTGGACAAACCTGACCAGTGAGTGACCAGAGGGCCTGAGGTCACTTTCCCTCCGATCTACAGATAACGTCGACCATCTTCATTGATAACCTGCGCGCCGCATAGACTATAGACACGCAGATGTGCTGTTAGGTACAATGTTGGGAGTTGACGACTTGAAAATAGATACCTTTGATATTTCAAAGGTATCTATTTAAAAAAAAAAATCTTATTTAAAATATTAAATAAGTAGTTGGTGGATGGTGAATTCTTAAATGTTGTTTTATTATTGTTTATGATTTTTTGGATGGTAGAAGTTCTATTTAAGTCTGAGGTTGGAATAAATGGACGTGTGACAAAATTTTAGTGGGTAAGTTTGAAAACTAAATTTCATAATTTGATTGCATCGCATTCACAAATAAATTAAGTACCTACGTACCTTCCTTTCCTAGATGTTTTAAAAGCCCATTTCCTCGCAAATTTTATGTTATTCAGATATTTAACTACTTGAGACTTGAGTTGAGACCTCATAAATTAAACTGAGATTGAGCTTGTGTTTAGGTAGGTTAGAAGGTATGTGTTAGTTTTTCCTAGATTTTTCTTCCATACATTGCAAGTTCATGGAAAGTACAGTGTAGGCAGAGTACTGTCCCAATCACGTCTGCGCACCTGTTCTGTGCGCGCGCGGCCGCTTTCCACGCAGCGCTTGCGCATAACGGAGCGGCCGACCGTCGCTTGCGCACGTCACCCGATACCGACACCGCGCGCGAGTGAGTGACAAACAAATACCCAACCTGTGCCCACTGTGCGTGTTGTGACATAAATAACAAGTGTTTATCATCGTGTGATCATTAATATATCACAGGTAAGTCTGCTTTTACACTTAAAAAGGAATTTCAAACGTATTTGTTTCAAGATTCGGTCCCTTTGATCCGAGATTATCCGTAATACTAGAACTTAGAAATGTAATACCGCATATTAGTAAATGCCCTTTAGTTTCTATGGGAAACGTTTAAGTTTACAGGCGATGAGATAAAGTTAATTAACGGTTAGTCTGGTCTCGATGTTAACTGTACCGCTGACTTGTAGCTTCTAATAACATTAAAGACTAGTAGATTAATTATACCTACTACGATTGGATTTGGTAATACTTATATCGTCACTGGAAAGGCAAAATTACGTAAGCGCCAAAAGGCCATTTCGAGAAAAAGCCGTTTAAAGTTTCATTTTTTCGTTTTTTTATCATAACTTTTTACCCAATTATCCAATTTAGATGATGTCAATGTAAGGTTACATTGTTTTTTAATTTTCTATGTCCAGCAATACATATCATAACTGTTGGATTGCTATTTTAGGATATAGTGGCGCTTAAGTAAAAATGACTTCAGTTTACAGTAAAGCAAATTTACTTAACCGCCATCTGGTTAAAATATTATTTGGAAGCAAAATTACTTACAGCTCTTACGACAATGCATACGAGAACGACAATATTTCTTTAAATATAATAATACTGTAATGTTAGCGGAGTAAAAGTTACTGTAACGACTTTTACACATCTGCTTTCATTATGTGAAAATTGCGTAAAAAGTGATCGATTGATTATGTCAGTTCACCAAAGATTCTTTAAAGTAAGTTTTTGTAATATCTTACATGGGTAAAAAGACGTAAGAGACAAATAATTATTCTTAATACCTCCTTAAATTACTTATTACTTCAATTGATTTATAAAAATAGCTATTAAAATACTGAAGTGCCAGAAATAAAGTTTCATAAAATATAAATAATAGCGTACAACCCGTTATCTGTTTGTAAAAGTTTCTTTTTAACACTTTCAAAGACAGAACGTATACCGACGTTCTGATTCCAAGGTGTCATACTACTTATTATGAACCACCAATGACCCATGGTCTCTGTCCGTGAAAGGGTTAAACGGTTTTATTTAGCTAAACCCGTACGGTATTTATTTGTATCAAAATTAGAAATTGCAATTTAAGTACCTTCCTGTTGTCAGATTGATCTGAAATTTGGTACACACCTTTAATTCCGATGTCAGTACAATATAATAAAATCAATAACATTATAAATCTAAGATGGCAGCCGGTACATAATGGGGGATTACATATTTTTCCAAACCCCCTCAATATGGGTATCAAATGAAATAGCTACACAAGTAGAATACTGTGATTATGTCAAAATTTAAAATCCAAGATGGCCGCCGTTCCAAAATAGCGGACTAGGTACATATTTTTCCACAACCCCCTCAATATGGGTATCAAATGATAGGACTACACTAGTAGAATACTGTCATTATGTCAAAATTTCAAATCCAAGATGGACGATATTACAAAATGACTGAAAGAAGGATGTTGCCCTTAATTTTGTCATTGGCATCCACCGTTCATAATATGCAGGGCAGCACAGTGGATCGCTGGGTATTGATGCCGCCGACGAACTGGCAAGGAGAGGATGCCGATACCTTTCAGTCAGTTACGCTCGTGGCTACGGGACCATACCCAGCAACTACACAACGACAGATGGGCACAGCTGCCCACATGCAGACAGTCGAAGGATATCATGCCTATGATATCCAATTCACTCGCCGACTGCTTCGCTTAAACCGCAATGACCTCCGAATAGTAGTGGGCAGTATAACGGGTCACTGCCCACTCAACAAGCACCTATTTAACTTAGGGATAACGGACAGCCCACTTTGCAGAGGCTGTCTAGACGCAGAAGAAACTGCCCCCCCCATGTAATCCTGGAATGCACGGGAGTGTCAGCACAACGGGTAAAAATCCTCAAAGGAATGGGGTCGCTCCGCGAAACCTGTGAAATCCCCAGGAGGCTTCTGAGCTTCTGGAAGGAGATAGGTTGGCTTACGTAGTCAACAATTACACGCATAATGGGCCACCTTAGAGTCTAAATGCGGAAAACAGAGCCCACTAACATAACATAACATATGCAGGGCAGCACAGTCGACCATGCAGTAGTATATTTGGGCTCAAAATTGTTTGAATTAGGACAAGCATACGTGCCTCTAAGTCAAGTCAAGTCTCTGGAAGGGTCAAGTCTTTTTAATTCCTCAATATTTTTTTAATTCCTCAATAATTCCCCTTATTGTTTTTCAAAGTATTTACCACGAAGTTTAATACACTTTTCCATTCGCTCGAACCAGGTATTATTTAACATTTATTCCACTCCAAAGTAGAGGTGTTCAAAATGGCTGACTTGAAAGCGTTGGCCGCTTCTTCACCGCACTGGAACCTTTGACCGCGAAGAGTTTCTTTTTTATTTTAGGAAATGTAAAGAAATCATTGGAGCTTAGGTCAGGACTGTATGGAGGATGGTCAAGAATTTCAACGTTTTCCTGCTTCAAATAATCGTTTGACGAGCGGTGTGTGAGCTTGCGTTGTCATGGTGTAGCATCCTGCACCCCTGCGCATCATCATGCGTCGCTTTGGGTTAGATTTTCGAAGTTCGACGATGACTTGTGGTAAACAAATTGAGGTATACCAATCCGCATTAACCGTCCAACGATCTTCAAGTGCAATTGTCGCAACATGACCGATTTTCTCCACGAAGGTAGCCACCATCTTCTTTGAAGTGCTTCGAGAGCGAACAACTTTAGTCGGCTTTGACTCGTTTTGGAAGACCCAAACTGTGGATTGTTGTTTGGAATCAGGATAATAGCATAAATCCAAGATTCGTTATCACTGATGATGTGGTACACGTGATTTGACTCTCCTCGGTTGAACCTCTGAAGAGTTTTCTTACACCATCTGACGCGGGCTACCTTATGATCGTCAGAAAATGCGGGATGTAACGGCAAACTAGTTTCCTCACACCAAGTGCCTCATGCAATATCGTTTAAATGGTTGTCCCTGAAATGCCTAATAAAGACAACTAATCCTCAAAAATCGTCATGTGACATACCGAGAATAGAGATTCATTTTCGGACGTGACCTGACAGATTCAAACCAACGCTGTGACTAAACAATTGCATTAATCCTAATGATTTCAATTGTTTTGATATTCGAAATTCCAACAAATTTGAATTTTGAGTTCTCAATTCAAAATTGGCGCTAAATATGCAAATGACAGAACTTAAAAAGTATAAAAAAGTCGGTTTTTCTGTCCCTATATCCCTATGTACGCTTAAATCTTTAAAATTGCGCAACGGATTTTGATGCAATTTTCTTTAATAGATAGAGTGATTCAAGAGGAAAGTTTATAGGTATGTATAATAACATCCAATAAATAGTGTAGAAATACTGTTATTTTTGAGGATTTTAATGTGATGTCGTAAATAATTTCATTTTTCCTCAGCATTGCACTCGAGCAAAGCCGGGCGGGTCGCTAATAAATTATAAAATCAATTCTAAAATAGTTTTACTTTTAGATCTATTGTTAAAAAATAACTTCCTGGGAAACTTACTGCTAGCCCACAAACTTGCTTAATAACAGCACAAAAATGCGAAGGCAAATTTACGTACCCGCCTTACTTATTCTAAATACTGTAAGTCAAAATTACTTATTCGCCATTCACTGCATAAACATGCTAAGACATTTTTTTCTTATACGCCTTACTTATTTTAAAAGCTGTAAATAAAAATGACTTATAAATAGTCTATTTTTTATTTTCAGTAGTCCAAAATTACTAATAAAATGATACTTTTCAAACTATAGAATGCCAAATTTACTTAAAGTTAATATGTAGTTATTATATAGGAACACAATATTACTTATACACCAGTCACGAAAAAAACACCAAAATCTTGTCGTTTAAGAAACTGGAATTGAAAAAAGTCAACTATTTTTAAATTTACGTAAGCGCCAAAAAAGTGCTCATATCGCAATGCTACCCAGACAGATCGACGCAGAATGAAACGCTGATTCCGAATATATAAAAAACCCAAAATACCTATTTTGGCGCTTACGTAATTTTGCCTTTCCAGTGACGATATTATCATTTGTTTTTTTATCAAAAGTAAGGGATTTAAAACACGTGGTCGTAAATGTAAGTTTGTAACTTTTCCCGCGATTTTGCTCGAGTGAAGGTGGATCGAGAGATAACAGTAAACTTGCCGGATAGTTACTTGAGCGAGTTACTACTACGCTCGTAATCTAGTTAAAGCGTTTTATAATAGATTGCAGAATCGAACTTATTATAAAATAAGAACTTATTATTAAAGGTGCTTTTTATAATTATAAAATATTAAAGTTTAGTAAAGTAGTCTTGGTAGATAATCAATTAATAATTCGGAAAATTGAAACAAAACAATAAATTAAACGCAATGAGCTCTTATTGGTTTGTAGAAATTTCTTCCAGGAAACAGCAATAGTACGATTTTTGAATCATAATTGAATCTAAAACTGGTAGGTAGGTACCTATATACCTACAATTTTCCGAAAAATTTATCGACGGAAAATGTTTTATTTTTATTTTTAATTAAGTAAATCTTTGTACTATTACACTTACTCTACCACTTACTATAATTGGAAATAAAAACATTTCCCTTTTTGAACAGTTTAATAATAAATAACATAGATACCTACATAGATAAAATTATTATTTCGAGACGTCACCTACATTACATTCATAAAATTATTATTTAAAGCAAATATGATTGGTTCATTAGAAATATTCCTAAACACCTACGTAAATAAATAATAAAATAGTATTAATAATAATAATGAGTAGTTAATAGGCGTATCAATTAGAGGTTGGTGTTAGATGTGTTCTGATCACAGCATTCACAGCTGTATATATGTACACACTGTCGGCGCAGGCGCCGCGCCGCCGGCCCAATATCACCAGCCTACATGCTAATTTCACGTGATTTTTTTGGTATTTGGTGTTTATGCTCTCGCTTAGGGATGGTACCGAAAAGTATCGACGTCCGAAGGACGTAATATACGATCCCGACGACCCGATTACTCTAGCCATAGAGGCGGCCAATCAGCTCGCGACACCAAACACTTCAGGACCCCGATACCGACCCCATCGGCGTGGTCGACGATTTCCCTCAATCAGCGCTTATCGCTATCGACCCTCTAGGGTCGATTAATTCTTTGAAATATTTTTCCACTCAGACGACACCCTGAGCCCAGGTTCGCGCCCAACTGGGCATCCTTAGGCCTGTTGTCTTAAACGTTGTACCGGGTGAGAGCCTTCAGCGCTCCCCATTTGTCCGGCCAAGTAGTTAATGCCATCTGCGGCAAATCTACAATAAGTCACGTCATAAAAAGGTGTTTATCCTCTGATTTTGTTCTTGAAATTGAGGAGCAACAGAGTGTATTACATATTAGTACTTATGACCGTACATACCGCGATCAGATCGAAGATGTTTTAAAGAAAAGCCAGGTCAGGGCACCGGCATGCATGCATGAAGTGTTTGATGAGAATGGAGGGAGCGAAAGTGATGTTTCAGGATCGTAGTAAATGGAATTCCGTGACCTATACTAGGGAGCGTGGTGGCGGTGGAGAGGGCGTAATGGAGTATGCTCCATAACCCCTCCGGTTGATTGAGGGGAGGCCTGTGCCCAGCAGCGGGACGTATATAGGCTGTTTATGTATGTATGTACTAGGGAATGCAATCCCGACTCGAGATGGCAAATTCGAGATCCTGCGGGATTGGAAATATCAATCCCACAAGATCCCGAAATTTTCGTCTAGTCCATAAAAAAAATGTAAAGTTAGGGCTGAAAACGATGAAAACTGCTTGTTTGTGATAGTGAGGTTAATTAAAACAAAGTTTTTAGAAAGAAAACAAACTTTATTCTTCAATGTTACTAAATAAATAATTAAGTTTTCTTTAGAAATATGCATAATCAAAACAAAAAGTATAACTCAAGGAGATTCGCCCAGTCCCGTCAATCTTGAATGGGATCTCGTTACATTATGCTTCGGAATTGATCCCGAAAAAGACATTCTTTAAACTATACCTATACCAGCGGGATATATTCGTAAATACATTATCTATATTGCCATTAACACGATGACTTTATAATTAAGCAATGAATTAACCTTTTATCAATAAAAACTCACATTTATGTTGATTACCAATGAGGTTGTAGTAACAATATTATACATCAATGCATTTATTTCTAAATTCAAATTAATTTCGGTCATTGCTTCATTTCTATTAAGTATTTACACGACATTATAAAAAATAAGTAAGTACATAATTAAAAAAATATTGCACAAGTATACAATAAATGCACAATAATTTGCGTAATAGCCAAAAACATGTCGATATGAGTGAGAGTGTTTCAAATTTGCTCGTGTTGCATTCTTACTGTTACAATAAACGTTGTGGCGATGAAATTTTTAAATTACACCACTACCTAACTACAATCGTTCCAATCCAAATGTTAATTGAAGCTAAAGCTTTATTTTCACACAATTCAACTTAATAGATATAGTACTTATTATGTAACTTACTTCTCGACTCTGGGAGGACGAGAATAAAATGGCTACCTACATAGATACGGAAGTCGAAAAAAAAAAACGGTCAAGTGCGAGTCGGACTCGCACTCGAAGGGTTCCGTACCATCATGAATGGGAGCCCCCTTAAGAATTATTATTATTATTTCTTAAAGTGAATATATAACTAAATATTCTGTGAATATTTCAAGCGTCTACCTCTTGCTGTTATTAATATCGAGCCAAAACGAAACGATCAAATCACGTTTATTAATAATAATAATAAATAAATAATAAAAGAAGTTTATTCAACCACAAATATTTTACAAAATTGCTTAAACCTAATTACATGTAACACATTATCAGTTGTGGCCGAAAAGGAGGAGCCTCAGCATTGCTGCTGCTTTTCAGTCACCCCCTGTGTATAGAAGTTCCCTTAAATATTAATTCTATTATATTTTTTAGTATTTGCTGTTATAGCGGCAACAGAAATACATCATCTGTGAAAGTTTCAACGATCTGTCTATGACGGTTCATGAGATACAGCCTGGGGCCTGTTTTATAAAACTTACAATTGTAAATTACAATGAATGTACATTGCGGAGTGTGTGATCACAGTGATCACAAATATTTTGTAAGTTTTATAAAACATGCCCCTGGCCTTTCAAAAACAATAAGCAACAACAGTGCCGTATACAACAATATAGCTTTAAGTTAAAGTTAAACCCTTGCTTAGTTCACTTAGCACGGGCGCTGTTTCCGGTCAAGCATAGTGTCAAACGGCTAACTGTTTATAGTTATGGCTGCTGTTACTAAACAGGTTACTTTGTCCGTATAATTATTAAGTAACAGGAAGTAGGGACATGTTATTGGCGTTTAAAAAGCGTTTAATGCTAATTATATTAGTTTAAGCCTCTTCCTTTGAAATGCGAACAATGGTGCTAATTCTTGGAAACGCCAAGTTATACCTGTCATTTTCTTATCCGCTGAAAAAGAAAGGGACGAGTAATCGATGGGCATAAAATTTATGGAACACACGTCCATTTTAAGCTGAAATCCAAAAAACAACTGACTAAAAATTTTACATCGGCCAATATCCCGACAGAGTTAAGTAGACAGCACGTCAAACGGATTGCATACCAGCAAGATGCCTATTTTATTCACCCGGGTTATTCATTCGTTTTCAAATTAGCATGTTGACAATCATCCGTCCCTTTCTTTTTCGGCGGATAAGAAAATGACAGGTATAACTTAACATAAAATTAGGAGGTGTCTCCAGGAATCGGAGCCAATGAAGAACTAGATAAGCTTGAACAATGTTTCCAAAACTAATCCCGTAGATCACTAATATCTGTCTGTCTGTTATTCCTTAACTGCTATACCGATTTTGATGAATTTTTTTACAAAGATAGATTAGACCTTGGGGAAGATTTTTATATTATTTAGCGGTGGAAGGAACGGAGTTGCGGCCGAAAAGATTTCATAAAATTGTCTTCTAGACTTTTCTAGATAACGTATAATGAAAAGCAGTTATAAGTAATTTATAATGTAGAATATGAAAATCCTTTTAAAAATCTTTAAATTACAAGATGCTTGTACCTCCTAGCATTTTTGAAAAGCTTATAAATAATTTGAAATCACAGATATACACTTCCATTTTATTACTATTACGTATATATTTGTATGTAATGTAAATGAATTCCAAACAAATCACTGTCTACATAAAATCAGATAGTTTGTACATAAAAATCTTCGATCAGAGTTATTTTGACCTGTGGGTCAAACGCTATCAAATAAGCGTTCATTACCTTACTTTTCAAACTATGTATGTAGTAGGTAAGTTTTAACCTTTACTATCTCGATAGCCGATACACTAGTATCGAACAATGCAACAATAACACCCCCCCTTCACCCCTCCCCCCAAATACGCGTGTTTTATGAAACAAAGAATCATTTTCGCAAACGTTTTTCTCGTAGAGGTTTCTTGGTCTACAAACAATGATACTGGCTCGAGCTGCGTTTACATTGCGCTTGATGGATACTTGTTCTGTTAAGTTGATAATTTAGCGACGATGACGTCAAGTTGTGCACCCTCAGGCCTGTTGTCTTAGATTTTGTACCGGATGAGAGCCTTCAGCGCTCCTCATAATTTGTTCGGCTAAGTAGTTCATGCCTTTTGCGGCAAATCTACAATAAGTCACGTCAAAAAAATATATAGTTTAGTTGTATGTTTTTTTCGGTTTGTGTGATTACTAAGTAATCATAAATTACTTCTTAAATTACTTTAAGGATAGAAGACGTAGGAATGAGTAGGGATTGTATTTGTCAAATGATTAACTTAGCATTTTATGATGGTAACTAGTGGAAAAATATTTTTAAAATAAAATAGAGCGTTTAAATAAAACGACGTGCGTTTAGGATTTAAGAAAATATATTCTATAGTCTCTGCTTACCCCGGTTGGAAATAGGCGTGAGCTAATGTATGTATGTAAAGCCTTTAAATATCTTGCCGTTCATAACATTTCTACAACCAGACAAGTTTCGAAGCACATTGTAACAAATAAAATTTGTAAACATTATAAATATTGTAATTTTGAGCTTGTGCAGCATATTCCACTTGCCCACTTGCCTGTCGCAATGCAAACGAGGCACAGGTCGCATTGTGCAGGTGAGTTCAGTTCAGTGAAACAATATGGCCTGTCTATTGTACAATCTAAGTTTTTATTTGGTTGCAAAGGCCAGCGCTTTGTCTGCCTGAGGGCATTTAATTTTATACCATTTTTATTGAAATAAAAAAAAATTATGATGGTGAGGTGTGGGTACTTGGTTCAACTTGCGAAGGATATAGTCGACTCTCTGACTGCCCCAATTGGGATATAGACGTGAGCTTTAGTATCTAAAAAAAATCGTGCATACCAGTTTTAGACGTTTACTAGCTAAGCGCGTTTCACACATTGTTTTAAGTTTAAAGTTTAAAGTGTAAAACGAACAAATCGAACATTCCGATATCAAACACATAAACAACCGGCAAAGAAAAGAGGGTAGACAGATATGTCTGCCCGTAGAAAATTATGGATCTACCTACTCCACTTCAATCTCATCAGTCATCCCGTGATCATGGCACTTGCAACAGTGTCGAAATATCGGGAGTCTCATATCCCCATTAAAACGCGGTAAGAACCCGTTATTATGTGCTTTAAGTGCGTTTCAGTTATTATTAAGGCACGTTAAGCCGTTGGTCCCGGCTACTATTTACCGATTTAAGTACGTAGTCGTTACATGAGCCATGTCAGGGGCATTTCTGGGCTCAATAGTAACCCTGACACCAGGGTTGATGGGGTTGGTAATCTACCTCACAATCCACAAGATAGAAGTAGAAGAATACAATTTGTTTGTTTTGTTTTTTGCAATGCATTGCATTATTTTTCTTTTCGAGGTTTGTGAAGTCAGTGCCCGATCTCGGCAACCTTCATGACAAAAGAAGAAGAAAATGGTACCAGGGCTGACCAGTCAGGGTCAGGGGTCAATAGTAATTGAGCCAACACAAACAAATTGCATCACATAACATAAAACATAAACAGCCTATATACGTCCCATTGCTGGGCACAGGCCTACAATCAATCAACCGGAAGGGGTATGCAGCATACTCCACCACGCTGTTCCACTGCAGGTAGGTGGAGGTGTTTTTATGGCTAATAGCGGGGACCAACAGCTTAACGTTCCCTCTGAAGCACGGAATCATCTTACTTTTTCGGACAATCAGGTGATTCAAGCCTGCAATGTCCTTACCAATCAAAGGAAAGTCACACAAAGTGATTGCGACAATGTTACGATCGGGAATAGAACCCGGACCTACATCTGTAGATCATGAGCTTAACTCTCTAATCACTAGACCACGGAGGCAGTTAAAAGATATTTATTAAATACCATAAATATTTAGCAAATATTTAGGAGTGGGTATCCTATTATAGTACACCACTCTGCCTACCCCTTTGGGGACACAGGCGTGATGCTCTGTTATAAATATCTATAGCACTCATATTCGCATCAGGTACGGTACGAGTACGACGGTCGAACGAGTCTAGCCGTGGTATTGCACACAGCTTGCGCCAGCGCAGTGGTAGGAGTAGGAAAATATTGGCAAAAACCGACGCGTTGGGCAACCCATACAACCACTGCGTGGTTCCCATGTACAGGGTGTGTTATGGTTGTGTAACTATTTAAGTAAAGGCTTTTAATTACTTACCTATGTGGTTTGTTAAGATTTGTTTTGGTAATTGAAATGTTCTCAGAAACGTACATTAATCAAATAGCAAAAGTGCAGTCACTAAGCCCAGCGAATTTATTTATTTATTGAGGATATCCAACAGCTTATTAATTAACTAAGAATAATTACAGTAAGTACAATGTTTGTTCGCCAATCACAGGATACCACAAATAAAACAAATTGTAGAACTTGATGAGAACAGTAACAAAACTAACGATAATTGTATCGTATCGCTAGGCTTAAAGTATATAAAAATATATATATTATAAAAAAAAAACCACATTATAAAAAAAACTGGAAATGTTACTGAAAGATTGTTTATAAACTATTTAATTTTATAAACAATCTTTTATTTAAGAATTATTTCTAAACAGTGGTGAAATTATGAACCATTAGTTGGCATAGTTATAAAATTTGTGAGAGGTAAACCTAGCTCAAACGCTGGTGGGGAGCGGGGAGTTGACGTTCTATACGTAGGCATACACTTTAGGAATATTCCCGGGAACTCCACAGGTCGCGAACTTATGTTATGATACGATGAAATATTCTCGTTGATAACAAGAAAGAGTCGGATGTTCAATAAAGATCTGTTTTGCCCTGTTTAGACGTTTTATGTGAACTCTCTAAAAATAAATACTTTAAAAAGACTCGAACTAAACATACTTACATAAACTCACACCTATTTGCCACCGGGGTAAGCAGAGACTTTGGACATACTCCCTTGCTTCCTCCACATTCATCATTTGTTTCATAGACGCACGCCGGTTTAGAGTAGATCGTACTGAACCTTAAGCTGACCTAAATTCTTCCTTATCGTACGCCCTCTCAGAATTTTCAGATTTTTAACACTCGGCGCTATGTTTTAAGTTCCATGTAATAGAGGGTGATCTTTTGCCATACATACATACATACACATATATAAACTCACGTCCCTAATGGGGTGGGCAGAGCCACAAGTAATCAAAGACAACTTGCAGCCACTATTGATACGGTGTCGTAAGCTGGATATGATAAACCGTATGGTGATAAGGGATCAGCCAGCCAGGGGTCTTTTACCATCTGGGCACAAATCCTGGAAACCACGTGATAACAATATCTACGTTCCAAACATGAATTCAAACTCATCATCACCAGCCCATTACGTCTCCACTGCTGGGGCACGGGCCTTCCCTATGGATGGATAGGGAGATCGGGCCTTAAACCGTCACGCGGGCCCAGTGCTTATGCAAGATTTATGGGGATTGTCTGTCAAATTGATGAGCTCTGTTATTGATATCTTAGCACCATATCTAGCTTACATTTTTAATATGAGTGTTGAAAATGGCACTTTTCCAAATTTAATGAAAATCAGTAAAGTTATACCTCTTTTTAAATCGGGCACAAAATCAGACCCCACGAATTATAGACCGGTTTCTATTCTACCAGTACTTAGTAAAATTTTCGAGAAAATTATTCTCGACCAACTGCTATGTCATTTTAATTTAAATAACTTACTCCACAGCCGGCAGTTTGGTTTTACTAAGGGTCGGTCTACAACAGACGCGAGTGTGACATTTGTTCGACACATTTTCGATGCTTGGGAGAAGTCGCAGAATGCCGTAGGAGTATTCTGTGACTTGTCTAAGGCGTTCGACTGCGTGGATCACGAGACCTTGCTTTTGAAATTGAGGCACTATGGACTAAATAATGGAGCTCTCAGTTTGTTAAATTCATATCTAGGTGGTAGGATACAAAAGGTACAAATCAATAGTACAACTTCTTCGGGCTCTCATGTTCAAATGGGAGTTCCTCAAGGATCCATTTTGGGTCCGTTTCTTTTTTTAGTGTACATAAATGATTTACCTTATGTAGTACAGAACCAAGCTGACATTGTGCTGTTCGCGGATGACACTTCTCTTATATTTAAAATCGACAGAAAGTTAGAGGAATTTGACGAAGCAAACAGCGCTGTGTCGCAGGTTCTAAGTTGGTTTACAGTAAATAACCTAGTTCTAAATGCTAAGAAAACGAAGTGTATTAAATTTGTTCTACCAAACGTAAAGAAAGTAAATAATAACATTAAAATTATCGACGAGAAACTAGATTTTGTTGAACACACAGTTTTCTTAGGAATTACTGTAGATTCAAAACTTCAATGGGGCCCACATATTGTATCACTAGCGGGCAAGCTAAGTTCAGCAGCATATGCCGTCAGAAGGATCCGACAACTCACAGATGTACCCACTGCTAGACTTGTCTACTTCAGCTACTTCCACAGCATAATGTCTTACGGTATTTTGCTGTGGGGTCGAGCCGCTGATGTAGAAACTATTTTCATCATTCAAAAAAGAGCAGTTCGCGCTATTTATAAGCTGCGTTGTCGGGACTCTTTGAGGGAGCTGTTTAAAGAAATAAATATACTGACGGTCGCAAGTCAATATATATATGAAAACATTATGTATGTACGTAAAAACTTATCTCTCCTTCCGAGAAACTGTGAAAGGCATACTTACAATACAAGAAATAAACATAAAATTGCTATTCAAAATTCTAGATTAAGTAAATTAAATTCATCTTTTTTGGGGTTATGTATACGTTTTTACAATAAAATACCAGATAATATTTTAAATTTGTCAGAAAATAAATTTAAAGCTCACGTGAAGCTTACTTTATGTAAAAAAGCTTATTATAAGATTAATGACTACCTAAATGATAAAAATGTCTGGTATTGAATGTGTTCCTCTAGTTATTAAATAACTTGTAATGTATATCCTCATTGGTTTTTAAAAGATGTGTTGCTGTTGCAGTTTCTTGTCATTTCTTCTCCTCAGCCATAACACCTTGCGAAATGACGTAAATTCAAAAATGTTACATTGACCTTCAACAAGTTTATCCATGATAATTACGTTGAATAAATGATTCTGATTTCTGATTTCTGAGTGCGGATTGATAGTTATTAACGACTGCTAATGCAGCCGGGACCAACGGCTTAACGTGCCTTCCGAAGCACGGAGGAGCTCGAGATGAAAACTTTTTTTTTTGTGGTCCTGGTCACCCATCCTACGACCGGCCTTTGCGAAAGCTTAACTTCAACAATCGCAGACCGAGCGCGTTAACCGCTGCGCCACCGAGCTCCTCGAATTCAAACTCATAAAGTCAAATTCAGCTGTTTAGAGCCCGGGCCGGGATATAAAACTGAACATTCTGATAGTTTATTTATTTATTTATAAAGTACAGCCACATCACATACATAAAAACATTTTTACATTTAGAAGCGCTCCCCATTTGTCCGGCCAAGTAGTTAATGCCATCTGCGGCAAAAAATAAGTCACGTCAAAAAAAAACATTTAGAAGGTGACTAACATTGTGACTAATATTATATGACAATTACGGCGTACATAACTTATACAATTAAGGGTACAAGTATTTAAAAATAAAGCAAAATTAAAATTACACAGCAAACTTTAAAAAATAGAAATTACAAAAATATTAGGTAAATATAATTATAAGTAAATATAAACTAGTAATTAACATCTGTTGAGCTTTATAATCTACATTTCATGGAACACATTAAGATCGAACATTTAACATGGAACATATCAAAAAGAAAATAGTACGATGAGAAACAATTTTAATTTGCTGGCACCTTAAACAATAGCTTCTAAAGACCGCGTTGAAGTGAGTAGTTAGTAATTTCAACACATGCTACTGGCTCTACCACATTTGATAGCGCGCAGGAAATTGCCACAGTTCGACTCCCGACAGTAGTGTACTTTGCAGATACGTACCTATACTAGTGCTTACTACATGCATACATAACCCATGCCTATTTCCCACCGGGATAAGCAGCGACTATGGAATTCCATTTGCTTCGATCCTGACACACTTTTCTTGCTTCCTCCACATTCATCAATCGTTTCATACACGCACGTGGGTTCAGAGTAGATCGTACTAAACCTTTTCTAAAGACATCTCCAATTTGGTCAAAGTCCTTATAGCTGCTTATTACTTAGTTGAATCCTCATTATTGGGGATGTACTTACCAATAAAAACCTGGTTCTTATGCAAAAACAATATACATTTTCCTGAAGCCAAAAGACAAAAAAATCTATTAAAAATACAAATACAATAAAGGGATATAAAACGGCATCAAAAGAGGTCATCATCATCAACCCATTAACGTCCCCACTGCTGGGGCACGGGCCTTACCTATGGATGGATAGGGAGATCGGGCCTTAAACCACCACGCGGGCCCAGTGCGGATTGATGGTTATTAACGACTGCTAATGCAGTCGGGACCAACGGCTTAACGTGCCTTCCGAAGCACGAAGGAGCTCGAGATGAAAACTTTTTTTTTGTGGTCATCCATCTTATGACCAGCCTTTGCGAAAGTTGCTTAACTTCAACAATCGCAGACCGAGCGCGTTAACCGCTTCGCCACCGAGCTCCTCAATCAAAAGAGGTAAATTTTTATAAAAGGTTGTGCTATCTTGCACATTGATAGTAGTCATAAGGAGTTATAAAAGACGAAGAACAAGCATTTGGCATCAACCGTGGCTGCAAGTCGTCTTTGATTATTTTGTGGCTCTGCCCACTCCATTAAAGTGTGAGTTTATGTACGCATGTGGCACTTTTTAGCCGACATGATATCTAGTGAAGACGTAACTGTATCGGAGGTGGCTAGCGTGTCGAAAGGTTGCGCAAACGCACACGCGGTAACAATGCGTTAATTGCGCACATTCGGAGCGTGCGACACCGCACGCTGGGCAGAAAAACGGGAAGACGACGCCATATTGTGATATAACGCAGGGATCGTGAGAGTGATGGTGTGATACCAGCTTTATAGAATGCTGATTTGCCAAGCGGTGACGAAAGCTTGTCTAGGGTTTTGAAATTAGTAACGAGGTTGGTAACTTTTTTTGAAATGGCTTAAAGTCGTAAACCCGAATGTCCTTTTAAAATCCAAACTCTATATAACTATTGTCTCTGGAAATCTCGGCCGCAAGAGGTTATTTGAAATTTGCCGCATATGGTATTAAGAACTTGGCCGGTGGGATTAATTTCTTTGCCGGTGGCATTAATTACTTGGCCCGGTGGCATTAATAACTTGGCCGGTGGTATTTATTACTTGGCCGGTGGCATTAATTTCTTGGCCGGTGGCATTAATAACTTGGCCGGTGGCATTAACTACTCGGCCGGGAGCTTGGTAATGTATGGAGATATTTGGGGTGGGTGATATGTTGTTAGATATGCCAATACCTACAGCCGTAAACCCTATCGACGAACCCATGTATCACTGCCATGGACCAACGGCTAATGCCATTTGCGGTAAATCTACTATAAGCCACGTCAAAAAAAGCTGACATCGTAGGGCATTGCTTCATAATTTAATAACGGAAAGATCGAAGGACAAAGGTCTAAAATTGCGGCGGTTTATTGATTTCGCCTCGTGTTGGCCAACAAAGCTGTTATGGTAGAATGGAAACTTTCATATACTAAATAATAGAATTATTAAAGTAGTTTTTGTTTAATAGAATAGATATAGAGAAGTTGTTTTGTTTTTATTACGGTACTTGTGTGACTGCAAGTGATTTTTTGGCGATTCGTGGTTCTTCCGTCCACCCCATAAATTGTACCGGGTGAGAGACCTCAGCGCTCGAACCCAGTTGTCAGGCCAAGTAGTTATAATTATTTATTTAACCAAACCATCAACCATCTGAGGCAAACCTCAAGTCAAATCAAGTGAAATAAAACTTGCTACTTCAATAATAATTAAGTAATAAATAAATAAATTAGTATTGTTTATTTATTGCAAACGCACACGCGGTAACAATGCGTTAATTGCGCACATTCGGAGCGTGCGACACCGCACGCTGGGCAGAAAAACGGGAAGACGACGCCATATTGTGATATAACGCACTAGGGATCGTATGAGTGATGGTGTGATACCAGCTTTATAGAATGCTGATTTGCCAGCTTTAGATTTATTAATCTACTAACGTTTTTAAAAAATAAACACGTTTCTTGTATAGAGACTCTTTATTTATGTATTATTTTATGATTTTATTATTTTTTACAAACGTCAAATTCATTTGTCATAAATAAATAAGTGAAAAAAAAAACACATGTCATTGCTTAAAAACTAGATATTAATCACACTTAAACACACACACATACACATACATACATACGTTACATTTTACTTAATTCATTATAATAAATTACTTTTAATATTTATAATTAAGTAAGTACAGTTTTCGAAGAGAAAATTTAAATCGAAAAAAGTTCTGACTCGGACGGGCCTTGAACCCGCAGCTCTTGTCAACCCGGGACGAGCGTGTTAACCACTACACCACCGGGTCCTCCTTCTGTGCATACGAAAGTCTTTCGATCTATCATCTCTCTTACCAAACAAAGAACAGTCTCAAAGGAAAGTGATTTCGACAATGTCCCCATCGGGAATCGAATCCGGACCTCCCAGATCGTGAGCCTAACGCTCTAACCACTAGACCACGGAGGCTGTGTCGGTGGAGTAATCGCCTTCGATCTATATATCACGGATTTAAGGGCTATAAAAAACAAAAATCTACTACATTTTTTTTCAAAAACAAGTCTCGCTAGAGGTCCATAAAAATACGCACTTTTCGATAAAACTTTTTCAATAATTTAATTATATCTATGTGATCAGTGGGGCCGGCGGCGCCGTGAGAACGCGTACGAAACTCACGCGCATACGATCCGCGCATGCGTACAACACACGTGCATCACAACCGGGCTTATCCGTGGATCGCGTCAGCAGATTCCGGCAGTCACAGTAAAATGCAATCAAAGACAATTTTATTGTTGTATACAGCTGATTTGTTTTGATTCAAATATTGTTGAATTAAAACAGTTATTAACAGTTTTGTAGGATATCATGAGGTATCCATCATCATGGAGACAGTTAGTAATAGGAGCCGTGGTAGCCCAGTTGGAAGAAGGCTTGACTCTCGCTGTTAGGTCGCAGGTTCGAATCTCAGCACGGGCCTAAACCAATGATTGTCGTATTGTTTTCGAATTCATGTTTGATTATCACGTATGAAGAAAAACATCGTGAGGAAACCCACATTCCCGAGAAATGTATTTTTGGAGATATGTGACTTAACCTGTATTGTATTGCGACCTCAAAGTGAGAGGCAAGCGTTTTACCAACTACCACCACCACGGCTCTACTTAATCCCATGCACTCAATATCTTCAAAATAATCATTAACCATTATTACAAAATTTCTGTCTTAAAACTGTTCAAAGGTAAATTCGAAAAAAAAAAACCAAATCTTTCTTTCCACTACCTAAACTAGCGGCATTCTATGACAGCCGTTTCGACGTTTGTCCCGCCCATTAAGTGCCATATTAATTAATAACCACGTTAAAGGAGCAAATTACTGAACTTTATTGTGTTCAACTCTTATTTAGCTAGGTATTTGTAAAATTCTATGCTGTTCTGGGAGCAAATAAAAAACATAGAACACGTTCAGCTGCTTGTCTTCCCGGGCATGTCGTAAAAACCGACAGAGGGATTGCGTCCTCTAACATGATGGACTAATGTTATGGGCGATAGGCTGATCCCTTATCACCATAAGGTTCATCATATCCATCTTAGGACTTCGTATCAACAGTGGCTGCAAGTTGTCTTTGATTACTTGTGGCTCTGCCCACCCCATTTGGGATTACGGGCGTGAGTTTATGTATGTATGTATTTGTAAAATTAGGGACTTTTCAGGCTACGTTCCCCAAAACCAACATAGATGGCGGTGTATAGATTTAACGTGATAATTACATATTTTGTCATTCTTCTTCTTCTCGTGTCGATGGCAAACTAAATAGTGTTGGCCCAAAACATGGCAACAAGTATGCAGCGTTCATCAGATCCTCCTGCATGCAGGTGTTCGGGCACGCAGGACACGATGTAAGATGTTCCATCGTTTGGGGAACAGTGCCGCACTTGCACTTTAAGTCCGAGCCATCCGTGAAACCCCACCTGAACAAATTGTCCTTACTTCGGCCCACCTGAGTCCAAAGTCTATTTAGAGACTTCCAGGTAAGCCAAGGCAAATCAAGACCTGGCGGAGGCCTCTCGGACGGCGAAACAAAAGGTTTTGGGAGGTGTACCCGTTCCTGCCAGATCCTGCATCTTTTCTTAGAGCGGTCATCATTATGTAGAGGCGACACACATTTTGTCATTTTATAATTTGAATAATTGTTCGGGTAAATAATTATTCAAAAATGTAATGTAATTGAAGAGGCGTATATAAAAATAATTGTTGTTTGATATTTGGATCAATTATGGTATAATATTATGTTCATACTTATAATGCTTCTCCTTATTTTGATCAGAATAATAATGAGTGGAAGGTGTGTTGTGCCTGGGTGTAATAAAGGTTCAAGAGTCAAGGCCAAAACTAAAGATAAAAGATGCATGTGTCTGTTATCCATGAAATTAGAAGGTTAAACGAAGGCAACTCTCAACAGCGCCATCTATATAATTTTTGGGGAACTTATCCTGGAAAGTCCCTCATTATCGTCACCTGTTTGAATACAGTTCACGTATTATCTTATATCTTATATCTTATATCTTATATCTTATATCTTATATCTTATATCTTATATCTTATATCTTATATCTTATATCTTATATCTTATATCTTATATCTTATATCTTATATCTTATATCTTATATCTTATATCTTATATCTTATATCTTATATCTTATATCTTATATCTTATATCTTATATCTTATATCTTATATCTTATATCTTATATCTTATATCTTATATCTTATATCTTATATCTTATATCTTATATCTATACTTATAATAAATCTGTAGAGAGGTCAATTCTGTACATTAAATATATTTTCAAAATAACTATCAGGGGGTGATAAGTGATCGATACTGATGCCAAAAATGCAATCAGTGAAATTTTTGTCTGTCTGTCTGTCTGTATGTTCTTTATAGAAACAAAAACTACTGGACGGATTTTAATGAAACTTGGTACAATTATTCTTCACACTCCTGGGCAGGTTATAGTATACTTTTCATCACGCTACAATCAATAGGAGCAGAGTAGTGAAGGGAAATTTTGGGAAAACGGGAGAAGTTACTCCATTTTTTAAGCTACCGTCACGTGAGCAGCCTTAATGGTTAAAGTTACATAGAAATCATATATGACGGAAATATCTAAATATATAAAAGGAGAAACTGACTGACTGACATATCAACGCACAGCCTAAACGGCTAAACGTAGGCACTTGAAATTTGGAAGGGACGTAGCTTAGGTACCGTAGAGGTGCACTAAGAAAGGAATTCCCGAAATTCCCACGGGAACGGGCATTAGCGGGAAAAATCCTTCCACGCGGACGAAGTCGCGGGCAAAAGCTAGTAAATTACAATAACGCAATTTCAAAAAGTTAACCGATAAGGTTTATTGTTTTCCTACGTGTCTTTGTTGCAAAGTTTAACAAAAATACATTTTCTGACACAATACGGAAGCAATTGCGATATATTTTTTCCTGAAAAAAGAAACATTGTTGGCAATGTTGCTTGTACGTAATTAACATTTATACAGTTAACGTGTTCTATTTTGTTATGGCGAACAATATGCGCGTTACGTGATCCCTTGCGCGCAAAAACTGCAGCGGATTGGTTTCTTACGTCGTTGATTGGCAGACATTCTTGCGTATTATACTGTCACGCTATACTGGGTTTAGTGGAAGATAACCTGGAGCGAAGCGAGCGATTTTTAATTATAGGTACACTTTTGTGGGCAAACAAGATCAAAAATTCAAGAATTTTTTTTTCAGAAAAGCTGTAATGTCTCTCTATCATTTGCCATTTCCTTAAGTCTGTTAATTATTACATTTATATTAAAAGATCAGCCTATGTACAGTGACTATTTTATGGTGATAATTTCTGCAGATACGATCTAATTTTGTTTTAAGTTAGGTATACCTGTCATTTTCTTATCCGCCGAAAAGGAAAGAGACGAGTAATCGACAGCAGTAACCCTTTAAAAAAATTTACTATAGTCCGACAGAATTAAGTTGACAGCACACGTCAAACGGGCTACATTTCAGCGAGATGCCTATTTTATTCACCCGGGTTATTTATTACATACATACATAAACTCACGCCCGAAATCCCTAATGGGGTGGGCAGAGCCACAAGTAATCAAAGATAACTTGCAGCCACTGTTGATACGAAGTCCAAAGATAGATATGATGAACCTTATGGTGATAAGGGATCAGCCTATCGCCCATAACATTAGTCCATCATGTTAGAAGACACAATCCCTCTGTCGGTTTTTACGACATGCCCGGGAAGAGAAGCAGCTGAACGTGTTCTATGTTTTTTATTTGCTCCCAGAACAGCATAGAAGAATAGGTTATTTATTCATTTTAAAATTAATAGTTGTCAACCATCCGTCCCTTTCCTTGTCCTTGGGTATAACTTAAAATAAAATTAGGAGGTGTCTGCAGGAATCGGGGCCACTGATTGTGTTTGTGTTTGCTTTCCTACTTTATAAGTAGCCAAGAGTGTATGCACTATAGGGTATGTGGTCTATGTTCGACATGAATTGACACGTGCTCCTGAGGCAAGCTTCTACTAAAATATTTCCGCAATGTCTCCGCTGCTATTTCTTTCTGAGCTTCCAGAGACGGTCGTCGACACGTCCACAATTACACAGTTTGTGCCGAATGATCGACCGAGTGCCGTTATTGTTTGTATCACAATCACAGCGATTAAGGCCGGCCATCTTGCACTCGCGTTTCTATCAGCGCATACGCCGCTGTTCGATCACGAATTAACCCATTGAGATCAGAAATCAGAATCAGAATCATTTATTCAACGTAATTATCATGATTGAACTTGTTGAAGGTCAATGTAACATTTTTGAATTTACGTCATTTCTCAAGGTGTTATGGCTGAGGAGAAGAAATGACAAGAAACTGCAACAGCAACACATCTTTTAAATCAATGAGGGTGTATACATTACAAGTTATTTAATAACTAGAGGAACACATTTAATACCAGACATTTTTATCATTTCATCATCAATTTAAGAGCCACGCTCTTGTCGGTGTAGCATTTTCCGAATACTCTCCATGCTACTTTTTAGGGAAAAATAGGGCAGTGGTTTCCCTTTTGCCTTCCGCCCCGCAGTACTCTGTCTGACGCGAGTGGGATGGCGCCCAGAGTAGTCTATTACAAAGCCATACTAGGACTCCTGTCCTCTGCCTCTGAATAGTACTGACAGTTACTGCTGCCCTCTGTCAGGTTCCAGGTTACAGTCCCTGTGACATGCCCCTTCCGTCCTGCATTGCCGTACCGATGGCTCCCATCTCCGCCTCTGCAGCCGTTGAGGTCTTCACCCGTAACCCTGGGCAAGGGTTCTAAGTTATACCCCGTAGGTCTGGGTCCCTATTCGAACTCAGCCACCATCTCACTCCGGCCTACTGAAGTAAGAGGCGCCCACCCCCGCGGCAAGGACGCGCCGAACAGGAATTGCCCCAGTGGAGGGCAGAGAAGATGACTCTGTTCCCCCTGGGGCCGGGTTAATGGTCTTGTATGGAACCAAGACCAAGGGCAATATTTTATCATTTAGGTAATCATTAATTTTATAATAAGCTTTTTTACATAATCAGAAAATACATTTAAAGCTCATGTGTAGCTTCACATGAGCTTTAAATTTATTTTCTGACAAATGCAAAATATTATCTGGTATTTTATTGTAAAAACGTACATACATACATACATAACCCAAAAAAAGATGAACTAGCACACTGAGAAATACCACAGCTATTTACTGTATGTTTTTTTTTGTGGCAGATACGTAAGGATCTCTTGCTTTCTCCACATTCATCAATCGTTTCATACACGCACGACGGTTCGGAATAGATCTTATTGAACCTTTTCTAAGGACATCTCCAATACTTACCGGACTTCTTACTGGACTTAGTTTATCTTGGAATCCTACCTCTGACTGCTCCATTTGGGATATAGTCGTGAGCTTATGTCATGTAGAAAAAGGTAGGTATGCCCTGAATTACACGAGTATGCATGTCGCCTTACTCACGTCGCGTCATCAGCGGTCGTACCAAAACATTTCTGGCTGCATCGCTACACCCATTTACCCGCCGTTCATTGCGTAGTAACACAAGCGCTAGTTGTGATTGCGCGATACCAGAGAAGCAATGAGTGACGTGGAAAGTTTTATAATACAATCGTTGCCTCATATAATATGATCGATTTGTGCATATTTCAATCGCACCGGCTATGCTCCCGCGGCATCTCTCTATTATTAGAACTCTGTGGTGTAGCCGTTTACTCTATTTCGTGACACAACCACTATAACATCGCATTCCAAACTCAGTTATTACTCGATGTCTGCAATTTGCACGCTCGCACGTTTCAATCTGTCATCGATTTAATCAACCGTGATTAATTAAATTACGACCTTATAAAAACTAACTAGGTACCTACTTAGCAATTAGACTTCACTCCTGCGGTTTATATTTTCCTATTATTTAGAGGAAAGCGCTTCCTGGTAATTCCTTACGTGTTTAGAAAATAATATATGTGAGCGGCATTCCAAAGCGTGTGTTGTGGATATTAACTCATACTAATTGTTACTTAAGGTTTAATTGGCAAAAGTTTGCGAGGTGGATTACTTTTTGTATTATCTTTATCAATGTGTGTAGAAAGTTAAAGATGGAAAGATTTTTTTTCCATTTCTCAGGCATGAAATGGATAGATGCCTTAAAATGCAAGATTAGGTTAGACCAATTGAAATTTTCTACTTTGACTTTAGGAGGGTTAGCCAAGTTGCAAATAATTTCGAAAAACGACAGAGGTGTCTACGCCATTTTTTATGACGCGTCGCGCGCGCCGAGCTTTCATGCCCTACCTAGTCAGTCGGCAACCGTCCGTCTATCATAACATAACGCACAAAATAAATATTCTTCCAGTGAGATTCGGTCAGTATCGAAGCCGGCGTCCGCAATGCGCCGGCGGCGGTGTTCAAAACGCGATGGTGACGTAACTCACAATTTGTCAAACGTCACTCTAAACTTAATTGTAACTCAGTAACTCGAGGTCACTGACGAGATTAACCAATGACACGTGCCTATACGTTACCGTCGTAACTAGTGGTATGCAGTTTTCGAGAATGTTCCTAAAGTGGGAATTTTCCCGTTGTAAAAACTCTTTAATAGTAAGCACAAGCCTGTTTTTCTTTTTCTAGTCATATCTGTCTAAAGATTAGGTAAAAAGTTATTTTGAGGGAAAACTAGAAATCGTTTACGCGCAGAATGTCCATTTCGCAAAATGTCCACTGGTCACCAATAGTCCTATTCGCAGAATGTCCAATTCGCAAAAAAAATGTTGTGTAGCTGTAGCAAAGTATGCTTAAGTCGCCTTAGTTCAAGAAACTTAACGATTAAACATCAACCGTACCGCTGTATTACTGCTCGTTGTTTCAGATTGATTTATGTCTTGCAATTCACTCGCTTATTACTCTAATGCTGTGGTTAAAATAATTATAATTTAAATATATTATTCTTAACTTTTTAAACCATTGTATGTAACTCGTTTGTGCACTAGCGTATTGTTCATTTAAGTTTTGTTATTGTTTTCTGTTAATTTCGGTTCAATAGTTAACGCAATCTATGATATCCTGTTATTGGCTAAGACACACTATGTAATTTAGATACTTTAACTTTACCTGTAAAACTGCTGTTGGATATCTTATGAATAAAATAAAATAAAATAAACCGTCACTAAAATTACTGTCACTAAAATAATGATCCTTTACTGCAGGAAGCCAACTGACACTGATAACAAGTACAAATGACATTGACAAATATAACATTGAATGCGCGTGGGCAAGCTATGTTTGAGCTTGGTTCGTAACTTTGTCATAAAATAAACTATAATGCTACCTACTACCTACAGGTATAGAAGGGGACACTCTCCAACCAACCAATACCAATGAGCTTGGAGCGAGCTTGATTTTCCTCAATGAGGCATTTTCTTTTTACATTTTTTTGTATTTGCTGGATAGATGGCGCTGAACTTACTGCACTGTTACTGCACGGAACGAAATGTAAATTATTTTTCTGTTTTTCTTCTGCCCAAGCGACTGCCTACCTGTCTAATTTCAGGCTCACGATTATATCACAATTGGGGTAGTCAGAGGTACATGTATCGCTAGATGAACGAGTACCCACACCTCACCCAGCTTTCTGTTAGACGGACAAACCGACCGTGTGTTATGTGGTATTCCGTGTTTTGTTTTATATTTGTTACTGTCGTGTATAAAAGTTTATTTCTTTCTTCCTAAATGCGTAGTGCCGCGCAGATGTCGCAGCAGTGCGTATAGAATCTTATTCATCTCTGCGCCTGCGACGGTCTCGTGGCGATTAGGGAAACAAACAATTAAAGTCCCACTACACACGTCTAGTTATTACAATCCTCATTATATTTCTATTAACTTTCTACTGACGCAATCTGCGCCAATTATAAAACAAACGCAGTGGGAACTTCACAGGGTTGTATAAGGTTGTATACCATTATATTGAGGGAAACTTTTCTTTCGCCTTTTGTAGAGTATTCGGGTATTCAAATTGCGTCTAATATGCGCATACACATGACGTAACCGGGGACAGAGGCAAAGGAACATAATTCCATGGAAAAGTTTCGTAACTACGAGTTCTCATAGTATTCTCGATTATAATCGAACGTTTTTGTTGTGAGCCACAGTGTAATTGAAAACTTTATGATCATTTCATCAGGTGGCTAATGCGTAACGTGGTTCACAGGCGTCTTTGTTGCCAGTTGTGGGGCATAGAACAATTTACTTTCTTGATGCGTTTCGATGGGAACTCGAACTTCGGTTACGAAACAGGATTCGTTACACATCTATCTTCACTGACTCATCACAAACCTAATAATGACACTTCCAGACGCATCCGTCGACGGCGAGACCCTCAGCTAGTGTTAGCCTGGGCTCTTGCATGGGCGCAAGCGTGACTAGCAAAACCAAATTTGGTTTTGGAAGTCCTGTTGCAAGAAGCACAATAGAGAGTCCCACTTGAGGTATAAGTGTAGTGGTAGGAGGGCTTGGGTTTCACAAAACTACAGTGTTAGGAATCCGCAGATGCTCACAAAGAAGGCATTATGCTAAATTCAACCCCTAAGGAGGTAAACAATGGCCCCGATTCCTGGACACACCGCCTAATTTTATTTTAAGTTATATCCGTCATTTTCATATCCGTCGAAAAGGAAAGGGACGGATGATTCACAGCTCTTAATTTTAGGAAGAATGAGTAAATGAATGAATAACCCGGGCGAATCAAAAAGGTACGTCGCTGGTATGCAATCCGTTTGACGTGCTGTCTATTTAACTGTGTCGGGTTATTGACGGATGTAAAATTTTTAGACGGTTGGTTTAGATGTGTGCTTAAAACTGACGTGTGTTCCATAAATTTTATGCTTGTCGATTACCCGTCCCTTTCCTTTTCGGCGGATAAGAAAATGACAGATATAACTTAAAATAAAATTAGATGGTATTTACAGGAATTAGCACCACTATCGCTATAAGGTAAGACATTGAAATATCGTAGTAACAGGGGGGTTAAAATTGCCACATCAAAGCAATTCATCTAAGAAAGCAATATTGCAATTTGACATTTGCGCATATAAAAATAAGTGCGCAATGCAAACAACTAAGCAATATTGCTTTCTTAGATGAATTGCTTCGATGTGGCCATTTTAACCCCCCAGGTAACCGATGTTAAATGAATTGGGAAATATAACACCGCAGCGTCAAAATCTACAAGCAAGTGATTGATCGGGTTGAATTTATGTTTGGATTATAGATAATTGATGTCACGTGGTTTTCAGGATTTATGCCCGGTTAATGGCAATCGGCATCGACTTTATTACGTAGGACTTAAAAAGAAACAAAGCTTGCGAGAAGCGGGTGTTATAATAATTATATTATATACAGTGTTTCTCATCTTCGCGCTTCGCATCATCCTTCATTATACTACTAAGGACTGGAATTCTCTGCCGTTCTCTGTATTTCCGAATGCCTATAACCCTGGTGCTTTCAAGGCCAGAGTGAACAGGCACCTTCTGGGCGACCTCGCTCCATCTTAGGCCTCGTCAATGCCTTCGGGCTACTGGGGCCAAGGTCAAATCCATCAAAAGTAAAAAAAAATACACCTCTGCCTACCCCTCTGAGGAATCAGGCGTGATGATAAGTTTATGTGTTTTGTTGTAGGACCTTAAATGCAGGTTAGCCGGCTGATCTTCAGTAGTTTAATAAAGTGAAGGAAAATTCAAATAAGTACAGTCATGAGCAATATCATGTACCCACTTTAGAATCCTGTCGCACTATCATATTTGAGATTTAATAAGACATTCGGTTTAATTTGTCAAAAATGTTAATGTGACATGGTTTTAAAGTGTATACATATTAGTACTCGTGACCGTACATATTTCACTTTTTTAACTTCAGACGCTAAAATCACTCCGTGAAACGGTAACAATGGAGTCAAACATACAACCTAGCTAGTGTAAGGTAACAATATTCCGTCTGAATGGCGAATTCCGTCCTTTGTTGCGAACAGGCGGTGTAATGATATCGCGTGCGCCGGCGCAGGTTGCGTCACACGCGGCTTTTTGGACAACGGTCTAAGGTACAAGCTGAGGGGTTTTGTAACTTGTTAAAAGCTCGTCTGCCGAAGTGAAGCCATATGTCACTGGGTAACTGTGGTGGCGTATCACGGAGCCACCAGCAAAATTGACACCAGGAAGGTTAGCTAGGTTGCAAACTCCACTCTCTTTCGAAAAGCGCCAGTTACTGCAGCTCTGCGCTTTTGTACTCAACCTCACAACCCACACGATAGAATAAGTTTGGAGTCATCTTAGATAAATTGGTGTTAATTATCTGTTAAGTCCCGCCTCAACCGCTCTGCCGACGCTTTCCTCTCGCTCCAGTCCCGCAGGGAAGAGTCGCTGCCGCAGCTTCTTTTGACGACGAGACAGGTAATTTTGGGATCTTCATGAAGCAAAACCGCCAGTAAACTTTACATGTTATAATAAAATTAAGATAAAGATTAGAAAATACAGAATTATCGTCGTTTTGACATTAGATAGATGCACGCGTGTGCGTTCACGTAATAGCTCGTTGCCGGAATCTTTCCGAATGCCGGCGCTGGAGTCTTCCTCGCCTCCCGCTGCCCCCTTGTGGTGACTTTCCACCACATACAAATGATACATGTCACGATAATCAACACATCGTTTCATGAAAGGCGGCACCAGGCTATGCCTTGTCCCATTCCTTACAGCAAACTCTCCCACGTTTTAGGCAGGTAGAAATGCCCAGTCGAACCTTGGTCTCTTCAATTAAATCCGTTTTGCAATCGTTTGTTTGTTTATCATCCGATCACTTCAAGGGCTTATGAACGCTGCTTAACTTGTGAGAACGGTATTGAGGTGATAATGACAGCTATTATACAACATGTGCTACAAGGAATTGTGTTTCAGACTGTCTTAAATAGTCTATTAGTGTGCCAAACAATGATAGAACGGACTGGCCTGTAAAATGTAATTATGTAAATCAAGCTTGAAGGATATTTGCCTTTCGACTCACCAACCCTGGGCAATCTGGGATTATCTCAGAGATTCACCAGTCTTTACCGGTCTTTTTACACGATGGGAAGTCATAAGAGAAATATCATTGACATAGAAAACATTTTCTTTTCGATAGCTTAATGTTTTCTTCTTCTTTCGTGTGGGTTGTAAGATCAGTGATGGACCTTATCATTCATACTGTCACAAGGCTATTTTTTGGTCTACTAATTAAACATAATAATACATATTTTGTAAATATTTTCGTTGAAGTATATTGTTTTTATATCTGTTTCACACATTCATTCAAATTATTTTATTGTTTTGTTGGTCTTCTTCTTATCGTGTGGGTTGTGCTGGTGTCAGGGTTATGATTGAGCCGCCAAAGGCCCCTGACATGGCTCATGTAACGATTACTCACGTACATCAGTAAATAGTAATCGGGACAACGGCTTAACGTGCCTTCCGAAGCACGGATCATTACTTTCGGACAATCAGGTGATCAGCATGTAATGTCCTAACCAAACTAGGGATCACAAAGTGGTTTTTGTGATATGTCCCCACCGGGATTCGAACACGGGGCCTCCGGATCGTGAGTCCAACGCTCAACCATTGGACCACAGAGGTCGTTTGTTGGTGTAAGTAATAAAAAGCTCAGTATAGATGTACCTCTGACTACCCCAATTGGAATATGATCGTGATCTTATGTTATGTTGTTATGAAAGATTTATTAATTTTTAAATAGATAAGCAACTACATTGACCATTTCTTTATTTCTCCAAAGTTTTTTAAAGATGGTTTCTTTCAGATCCAATCCTTTACGGTGAAAGTCTCATTTCCCATATGAATATAGCCAACCAATCAGCGCCTTCCGCCGGCCAATTACCGCGTGTGATCAGTTGCGCCCACGCAGGTCGCGGCCTGTGACTCATCTATATTGTCTCCTGAGTTATAGCTATATTAAACGTTAGTAAATAGAGATCGCCAACCGATAAGTGTTAGAGGGAAATGTGATTGGAAAGTGTTGACTGTGGAATATCATTAATGGTCATTTCTTACAAAATAATAGCAAGTGATCTGACTAATGATGAGGATGAGAAGCTCGGTGGCGCAGCGGTAAACGCGGTCGGTCTGCGATTGTTGAAGTTAAGCAACTTTCGCAAAGGCCGGTCATAGGATGGGTTACCACAAATAAAGTTTTCATCTCGAGCTCCTCCATGCTTCGGAAGGCACGTTAAGCCGTTGGTCCCGGCTGCATTAGCAGTCGTTAATAACCATCAATCCGCACTGGGCCCGCGTGATGGTTTAAGGCCCGATCTCCCTATCCATCCATAGGGAAGGCCCGTGCCCCAGCAGTGGAGACGTTAATGGGCTGATGATGATGATCTGACTAAATATAGGCTAAATAAATAAATTATTTTCTAGAGTGGGATGTGAGATCAATGACCGACCTTATCAACCCTGGTGTCGGGGTTACTACTGAGCTGCTAAAGTTTCATGTAACGAGTACATTTACTTAAGTAAATAATAGCCTGTAACGACTGCTTATCGTGCTCTCGGAAGCACTTGCTTTCGGACAATAGGGTTGTAAACCTTCAATATTTTAACCAAACTAAGGATCAGTAAGTTATTAATAGAAGAAAGTGATTAATTCCTATGATGACGCCACAATACATACCTATGATTTTTGTGCAATGTCTCCACCGAGATTCGAACCCGGGACCTGCCGGATCGTTAGCTCAACAATGAACTAATAGACCACGCAGACCGTAGTAGGTGAATCGGATCCACTTATTCATTGCTCGAATTCCTAATAACATAATTTATTTTCTAATATAAAATTTATATTTCTAACAGAAAGCTTGGTGAGGTGTAGGAGGTTAGTTCGTCTTGCGATGGATGTACCTCTGATTACCCCAATTGGGATATAGCCGTGAGCTTTTGTTATTTTATTGAATTACGCTGATTCATTGATTGACTTCTTAACAAGGAAACTATTATTTTGATCACAATATAATTACTTTCACCGACTTTCACTGGCATTTGCGTTTGAAAAGTGATATTTATTTTTACAATGGAGTGTTTATGAGATGGTTAGACTATTACACAACCTGTCAAACATGTCTGATGATGTATGGAATGATGACGAGGTAAAATACAACTAGAGGGGATCCAAACTGATGTGAATAGGCTCCATCAACTAGAGGTGCGTTTAAAAAGCTAATGACATTGGAACTTATGTTAAATAAGTTTTTATTTAAGTATATATTAACTTTAGTTTTACTTTTAGGTATTTATTTATTTTTTGTTGCACCATCCCGCATCCAAGTTGTTTGTAAATGTTTGTTTCCTTTTGGTGGTTGCCTGGAAGAAATTGCTCTAGAGCATTAGGCCGCCCAAATTGACTATATTCATGTGTTCTGTCTGATTGTGAAATTTATTTCTGTGCAATAAAGTATATTTGATTTGATATATTCGCTTTCGTACACAGGGTGTTAGTGACATCGTAACTAATACCAAGGGGGATGATTTAGCTCATGATTCTGAGTTAATATTATACTACTTATACTATTATTATTATACTTGTACAAAATTTTCCTGTACCCAAAGGTTGCCTGGAAGATATTGCTGCATGAGCAATAAGGCCGCCTGTTGTGCTTTTCTGTATATGCTGTCCTTATCTCTGTATTTTGTGTCCATTGTGCTCAATAAAGTATTTTATCTATCTAATATCAAGTAGAATTATCCGTCTCAAAATTCATGCTTTTTTGTAATTTTTAATTATTTTCAGTTCCATACGTTTGCGACTGAAAATTCCACTTCGTTACGATGTCACTAATGTGAACCTATGTTATAATAAATGTTGGAGGCATAAAGAACATTATATTAACAATCAGTCATAAGCAAACTAATCCACTTTAGATTTATAGTATAGTGACTGGACTACGTGTAAAGAATATTGAATATTGAAAGGTCTTATAAGATAGGAAGAACAGTTAAGTCAGCATTCACAATATTTGTGCACGTGCTCATAAGCAGTCGAATATTTACCTTTATATTTTCTTTCACCCAACACAGAGAAGTTCACAGTTCATACAAAACAAATATCATGTGTGTTGAAAAACTATTAAAACTAACAAGTTCCCTTCTTCAAATAATGACATATCATTTCAACAACACACAACGATCAGAAAAAGTTTAATGTTTCATAATAGTATGGCATTATCGGCGTATTGGAACTTTCATCGCTATATGTAGTGATAAAATAAACAATCGAACAGTGTTCGTGAGGACCGCTGGTTGAGTAACGTAGGTCAATAGTGTTGTGAACGCTCTATGTACTTTCCATAACTTACTGTGTCCACGCCTTATATACCGCTTTCGTAATCCTAATACTCATCATTACTTATTTCTATTCGCACTAAACAGTCACAGTTTTGTCACAATAGAAACAGAATACAGTACAATCCAACTTTACATTGTGTTTCAAAGAAAGAGTAAAGTTTCTAAACTGCATCCACAAGAATGCAGTCTCATTCAGCTTCTCTAACTGCACTATTCTAACACGCCCGTCTTCTCTGAACTGCAGTAATAAAAACATTATATCCCAGAAATGTCATAAGCACCAATTTTATCGGATTTAGAATGCGGTCCCATTTGCTGGAGTTGTTTATATATGGTTCTACGGCATTATTGCGTAAGTTGCTTTAAGTATAATCTGCATTTAGATTTGCGTTTTCCCTCTCGTTAATACAATGGACTTGTGAAAACTTTTAAAAGATGTAAGTACGTACAGGTAGCCATACAAGTACGCACGTGTGTTAGTGACACCGTAACGAGTACTGAGGAGGATTATTCAAACTATGATTCTGAGTTGATATCAAGAGGAATTTCCTGTCGGAAGTTCATGAAAATTTATATCGTACTTTTAATTTTTAGTTCGTAAATAAACGTGGGCCTGACCCAGCAGTGGGTGGATACAGGCTGAGTAGATAGATAGATAGATAGAAATGAACCTAGAAAGATGCAATATATTTGTTACTCAAGCATTATATATTTCGAAAAAAATACCCATTATGCAAAATAACGGATATTTTTTTAAATATTTGTATATTTTATATCTTTTTTTGTGTATTAAGTAAGATAAGATAAAATATACGAGATTTATTCATATTTTTCTTTTGTTTCAGGTATTTCTCAAGATATTTTCCAGTATTTGAGAACATAGCAACACCAGTCCAGTTGGTATGTCCTAATGTAGTAAGGATAATAATTGGGTAGTTTCCTAGGTGAAAGATAAATTCGCACATCTAGTTCTTAAAAATTAAAACGTTTAAATGGGGATATGAGACTCCCATATGATATGAGTCTCATATCCCCATTTAAACGGGGTAAGAACCCGTTATTATGTGTTTTAATTATGATAATAACCGCGTAAACTTAAAACAATGTATAGTTCTTAAAAGTCATAAATGTCAAAAAATCTAAAATTGAGTTAACTTAGTAATTAACGTAGATATGGCAAAACAAAAATCGTTAAAGCGCTCTAGTGTAAAATTTAAAAAATTACATTTGTGACTTTAAAGAACTAGATGTGCGAATTATTAAATGCTGATTTTACTAAATTAAGACAGATCTAAAGGTGTCCTATAATAAAGAAAAAAATCATAAACATAATCATCATAATCATCTACTGAATATGTATATTTATGTCATTGTTTTAAGACGAAATTTGTAGCTAACCCTATCACAGGCTTCGGTCTTTTTGGGTTGCTACTGTAACGCTGCATTAAAAACAATTTATGGCGTTAACACGCTCTTTTGGGTCTGTTTTGGATAGTGGTGTAAATTAGCTATAAGAACTTGTAATAATAATAAATAAATAATAGGTGCGACATTTTGTCACGTGTTGTCTCTATTCTTTCATCAGTCGATTTATGATGAAAACGAGACCATGAGCAGTAGATGGACGGTTCCCAGCTTTGCCTTTCCCTCACTTCGTATTATTTATAGCACTACCAGACATACAGTGACATTAAGACTTTCCTCTGCATTATCGATATTTTCACTGAATCTCTCTGTTTTCTCGCCGGCCACCGTTAATAGAGAGTATAAACAAATGTGTGTCAGCACATAACTGATCAATGATCAATGCGCGTACCGTCGTCGCTAACATCATAGCAGAGGTGATTCAAATACGTTCTATAGTTTTATAATACTTTTCTTTTAAAACCCATAATTTGCTCCTGATTTTGACCTCGCTGGCGTGGTCGACGATTTCCCTCGTTCAGCGTTAAGTAATCCTCTTTCGTAATCTTCTCAGACAAGACCCCGAGCCTGGGTTCGCGCTCAACTCTTAAAACGTCTCTCCTCTTAAATTTGTAAAGGTTGATACTCCTCAGCGCTCCCCAATTGTCCAGCCAAGTAGCTAACGCCATTTGCGACTAATCTACAATAAATTACGTCTATATTTTGCTTCTATACACTAATTAGGTGTTAAGCAGGTGAAACTGTGGCGAGGAGTGGATGTGTATATTTTATAATTCTGCCTACCCCTTCGCGGAAACAAGCGTGTTGCTGTTATGTTGTATTGATTTATAAAGCATGGCGTACTCCGTAAAAAGTATTTTTTAAAGCGATAGTTTTGAATTCAACATTATATGGCCTACAAAAAACAGATAGAACTAGCATACTATAGAACCGCTTGGTTCAATTTAGAAAAGGATTTCTTTTCCTCCGGCTGTCTTTAAAGTTTTTTAAAATACTATAGAATAGAATAGAATAGAAATCATTTATTTTAGATATAAGTATTGGTATAACAGTAGGAGTGAACATAGTAATTACAAACTTATTTCTAAAAAGGGACGTCAGCTCAGCAATATGTTGTGACACTCCGACATTGAGGGAGAAATAATCGTATAGTCCAATACGTATGTTTGTTGTGGTTGCTGATGCTGACTGTACATTAATGAGCGCAGCGCGAGTTTTTGCGCGTGCGCGCTCTGGTTCAAATCGGAGTGACGACTCATGCGCGTTTGCCACTTCGTGCGCGTTAGCTAATTAGTAAGAGCTAGTGCATAAAAGTGTACTTTTTTAACTAGCAAAAGTACATATTTATACATACGTACTGAAGTACAGATAATAATTTAACCCCAATTATATTTTACGTTAGTACTATTCAGCGGCTATGAGATCGTAACCCGGGGGATAGCAATTTTAAAAAAAGTAATATTGCTATTTTAAATTTGCGCATATAAAAATAAGTGCGCTATTTCAATTAATGTCAAATAGCAATATTGTTTTTTTTTATTATGAATTGCTTCAACGGACCAACGTCGGACCAACGTCGTACCCTCTAAAGGACGAGTTACGAAAAAGAAAAGCACCCAGTTTCGAAAGGGGAGTTTTGATTGAAAATAAGTTTTCTAAGTTTTCTTATTTCCGAAACAATATGTTTATTTACTTAAATAGTATGAGGAACTGTCAAAATTTAAGAACACTCAACACGTTACTGTTTGGCAGGTTTTATCCTCATTTATTCGGATAACATAATACGATGCGTAGTATACCCCTCAGCACTCGGTACGCTGTCACGAACACCCTGTATGCAACACGGAAACCATTATAAAATCATTCCTATTCTATCTCTAGACAATTTGCCCTTTCGCGGAAGAACCCTAACAGCTTTATCTTTTTTTCTCCGCGATGGTAACTCACCGACCATCGCCGATCGCCGGCTGTCGATTAGCTGGAAAAGCTGCGGTCTTACTTGCAGCGGATTAGCGATAAGCGGAAAACTATGACAAGAAATATTGTAATGAAATAAATGTCGGTTCAATATATTCAAGCTCCACAAGCTTTATACCTATCGAAATGCTACTTCAACACCACCCTGCCGGCCGACACAAACTGAGCTAGCATTTCCAATCAATCATCATCCGCCTAGCATTATCCCGTTTTTCTTCACAGGGTTCGCTTACTTGCGAGAAGATTTATTAATTATGCTTTTTTTTTCTATTATTACTTTTTGTGAATGTTGGGTATGGCAAAAGAAGCATGAAAGTAGGATCAATGCCGTAGAAATGAGGTCTTTGCGTAGCATCTGCGGTGTGAAGTTGAGTGATAGAGTGAGAAACAGTGTGATAAGACAGAGATGTGGTGTAAAAGACGATATAGTGACTAGGATTGAGAAGGGAATGTTAGGTTGGTTTGGACACGTAGAGCGGATGAAGGATAATAGGATTGCAAAAGCGGTATATAAAGCGAAAGTTGATGGTAGGGCTGGCAGAGGAAGACCGAGAAGGACTTACGATGACCAAATTGGAGATGTCCTTAGAAAAGGTTCAATACGATCTACTCTGAACCGGCGTGCGTGTATGAAGCGATTGATGAATGTGGAGGAAGCAAGAGAAGTGTGTCAGGATCGAAGCAAATGGAATTCTATAGTCTCTGCTTACCCCGGTGGGAAATAGGCGTGAGTTTATGTATGTATGTATGTACTTTTTGTGTTTTACGTTTTAATTTTGTTCTTGTAATTTTTCGTGTACTACTTTCACGTAGTATGTATATGTATATTACCACCAGGTAAGATTGTAGTCAAACGTTTGCCTATCATTATCTCCCTAGCGTTATCCCGCTTTCACAACTTCATGGTTTTTTCATTTTTTCATGACTTGTTATAGTATCATCATCATCACCAGCCCATTAACGTCCCCACTGCTGGGGCACGGGCCTTCCCTATGGATGGATAGGGAGATCGGGCCTTAAACCACCACGCGAGCCCAGTGCGGATTAGTGGTTATTAACGACTGCTAATGCAACCGGGACCAACGGCTTAACGTGCCTTCCGAAGCACGGAGGAGCTCGAGATGAAAACTTTGTTTTTTTTTTGTGGTCACCCATCCTATGACCGGCCTTTGCGAAAGTTGCTTAACTTCAACAATCGCAGACCGAGCGCATTTACCGCTGCGCCACCGAGCTCCTCTATAGTATATTACCAATTCATTTTCATTTTTTTTTACAAGTACTGCTTACCTAACCCGAATATTTGACAGGCTCGGTTTTTTACAGAAGCTACTACCTGTCTGACCTTCGTAAAGCGAAAACTAGCCCAATACAAGTTACGTCACATACCACCGAAACATTTTCGGGGTACGCAACAGACGATAGTACCCCGCTAGTCACAAGTTGATAGTGTGACTAGGGATCGACGATCCACCTGAGTCATATTGGAAGTTGTATATATGCGTCTCGCTGTGCAAACTTCGATATCGCGTTTCAGGACTGCATTATTGAATGTGGCGCCATCTGTTGGATGTGTGCGGAACTAACTGGCCAACTAGTTGGGTCCGCCACATACTCTTATTTTTCTTTTTTATTGTTTGTGTTTTTCTATATTAGAGTAACCCAAGTCCGGCTGTCCGCTCCTCGCTACAGATCAACCAAACCCCTTAGCCGGTAATAGCGGGAAGCGCGTCTTCCGTCGACACAGGTGCCGTTGCGCTCACGCACCACTGCCCACCACTGATTTTATGCTGCCTACTTCTTGCGCAGGCGCAGTGCAGCGAGCCAGTGACTGTACCCCTTTGTTTAATTGGAGATGAGGTCATGGGTATCGGTACTATGAGATTAATCACCACCACGTTGGTCTAACAGAAAGCTCGGTGAGATGTGGGTACTTATCATCTTGCGATGGATGTACCTTTGGCTACTCCAATTGGAAATATAGTCGTGAGTTCGTGTTATGTTGTGAGATTAATCAATGAAAGATTCATAAGTAACTAAATATTGGTGCAAAAGAACTGTCTGATATTTAGTCATTTTCCTTTTTTAAGACTTGCATATTAAAAAAGTTAATGGGTGTGCTTTCCATGAGGTGATGCGTCATTCTCATGAGGATTACCCTGATTCCCTGATATGGTTTCCCATCAGGTGCCAGTGGCACATACAAGTGGTGTAAGTGGCCCAGTGATGGGTGTTAGTGAAATGAGATGTTACATGTAAGTACCTAATACATTTCCTCTGGTACCTACAGTTTCAAACAGATTACTGCGAATAATATTTCCGCCGTTATTATGGCAGAATTCGCTTTCCGCATTACTCGTGGACATTCGATTTCGAACATAACTTCCGAGAGTAATATCTACATAATTACACTCGTACTGTGAAGTATTTTATGAGAGTAAATGTTTCGATACCGTCACTTTGTTTAGAAGCCGTGGTAGCCCAGTTGGTAGAACGCTTGCCTCTCACTTTGAGGTCGCAGGTTCGAATCCAGCACAGGCCTAAACCAATGATCGTTGAATTCGTTTCGAAATCATGTTTGGATCATAAAACATCGTAAGGATACCCACATTCCCGAGAAATGCATTTTCGGAGGTATACGACCTAACCTGTATTGGGCTGGTTTTCCCTTCGCGGGTTAGGTCAGACAGGCAGTCGCTTCTGTAAAAAACCGGACCTGTCAAAACTTCAGGTTAGATTAGCGGACCCTGTGAAAAACGGGATAATGCTAGGGAGATGATTATACACGCCTGCAAAACCTAAAGGTGAGAAGAGCCATAAATCAGTAGAAAACCACATGTTGTCTTGTGGTTACTATGTAAATATTGTTTTTCTGTCGGTCAATCAATACATTGCATAAAAATAAATAAATAGCTGTAAAAAACCTGTCAAATTTTCAGGTTAGGTAAGCGGACCATGTGAAAAACGGGATAATGCTAGAGTTTGTTTTCTGATTATCCGAAGTGTCGCATCTCAGATAAAATTTCTTGGTTATTGTTGGGTTCTCCTGTATTATTTTTTTATTGCTTAAATTATTTTTTAGTCTCTGTTGTCCTGTAGTACACTGGCTTTCTTCTCATTTGGGGTGCATCGAAACAAACCTCTAGGTACTGGACTTGCACCTATGAGTTTTATCTTAAGTGCAGTTTTCACTAACACAGTTGGCTCGACCGTTATACACGGCGATACGGCTTACCACCTATCACGTTGGTCTAACAGAAAGCTCGGTGAGATGTGGGTATTTTGTTCACCTTGCGATGGATGTACCTCTGACTACCCCAATTGGGATATAGTTGTGAGCCTATGTTTCTTATATTCTTTTTAGTTAAGGCAACTGTGGTGGCGCCACCATGGTTTCCTAGTGAGATTAGAGGGCTTATTGCCTACAGAAATAAGACTGAAACTTGAATTCTAGGGTGGAAAATTGGTGACATTATGTTATGTAAAGTTGGTAACAACTTTTATTTGCTAAAGAAAATCTTTATGTCGTAAAATTACCGTTTATACGACGAAATTTGCCTTTAAGAAGCGCGGCTACTGAAGTATAACTTATTCTTAACCAGATAAGTACATAGCTTTCCAAAAGAACCTTAGGGGGGTACCTAAATAATAGTTCATCTCTCAAACAACTATACTTATCATCTTGCCTTTGGTGAATAGAAACTGAGAATTGGCATCACACGAGTATGTGGGCACCGAGCCGCGACACGTCTCGCTCCACTTGCGGTGCGCAGACGCCGCCGCCGGTAGAAAACAGTAGCGTATCTTGTACATCGGTACAGACTCCGTTCTTGCTAATTTTATTGTGTGTTTGCTATGGTTTTGGTTGAAACTAAAAATAGTAAAAAAATGGAAATGCGTGCAGCTGATTACTAACCTTTAATGGTGTCGTAAAAGTCGAGTTTATAAGTGACTCCTATAACTTTTGGTGACAGTTCCCCAGGTTCAATATCGTATTTGAAACTCATATTCCAAAAGTGGAGCTCGGTGGCGCTGCGGTAAACGCGCTCGGTCTGCGATTGTTGAAGTTAAGCAACTTTCGCAAAGGCCGGTCATAGGATGGGTGAGCACAAAAAAAAAGTTTTCATCTTGAGCTCCTCCGTGCTTCGGAAGGCACGTTAAGCCATTGGTCCCGGCTGCATTAACAGTCGTTAATACCATCAATCCGCACTGGGCCCGCGTGATGGTTTAAGGCCCGATCTCCCTATCCATCCATAGGGAAGGCCCGTGCCCCAGCAGTGGGGATGTTAATGGGCTGATGATGATGATTCCAAAAGTGATTACAGACTGTCTTTTGGTTTGAGACTGCTTTTCGGCTCTTTCTACACCAAAATACAGTCGGGCTAACTTTGCATTAATTTGTTGTGTGTAAATATTGCACAAGCAGCAACTGACCGCTAATGGTCAGACGATTGCATACAGTAACCACCCAAGAGGATCCCACATTAGGAGGTGACAAAAACATCGCACTTTCAACCTGTGGAGTTAAACTACCTCCTAAGTGTGAGGTTACACGATGCTATGAGTCCGTTGCAACGCTTGTGCGGTGACGCTCCGGCATTCTGCATTTATAAATTCTTCTTCTATCGTGTGGGTTGTGAAGTGGAGTACCAACCTCATCAACCCTGATGTCAGGGTCATTATTGAGCCGCCAAAGGCCCCTGTGATGGCTCATGTGACGACTACTTACTACATCAGTATAGTAACCGGGACCAACGGCTTAACGTGCCTTCCGAAGCACGGATCATCATTTATAAATTCATACGATATAACACACGATGCTTCACGATGCATCGTCGTGGGACGACGTAGCAGGTTGACAAAATCCGTGCGGCCTCTCTTTTATGCGGAAATGACGTGTCGAACATTTCAATACGCGGCATTCTGGCATTAAACTCGCATCAGCGCTGGTTGCGCTTGCGACGCGACGATACGCAATCTGTCAATATTTATTGCTTCCTGCGCACACGCCGCGGGACAGATAGCCACCGGATACTACACATATGTTGAGAGAAAGATCTCTTTTCCAACGCTCTGACATACTGAACGATCGACGAGATTGCGAAGATTGTTGATTAACGATTTCTCGGAATTTGCGAGAATTGTGTCGATAAAAATTTAAAGTATTTTTTATTGTAGAGCATCCAAATATTTTTTATCTTCTTAGCGTACATACAACTCGTTATACCTACCAAATTAATCTAAAGCGTGAAAAGTCAGCGTTACTTTCTGATTTTTAATTAGTTTTAAATTAGTACTTATAGACAATGTTACCTCTACATTCTGCCTTTGTCTTACATAGGGATGGAAAGGGCAAAGTAATTCCCAGCAATACAGCCTTTACTACAAACAGGCAGCCAAAAACAACACAACATTAATCTTATCTAACTTTATAACCTTGCCACGAAAAACTCTTTCACAAACCGCATTGAAGTGAAGTGATACGGTAACTCATTGACCAGCATTTCGCCAGACATTTAGTAGTAAGCCTTTCGCAACGTGCGCGCGCGCCGATTGGCCGACTTGTTTGTTTTAATCAACAACTACAGTTGTGTAATCCGCTGAGCTTTCATTAAGAGGGTCATTCCGTTTATTGGATGTGTGGAACTTGAAGTCTGTGATAATTAAAAATGTAACTATGGACGAACTTGTGACTAAAAATACACCCCATTACGTACAAAAATCTTATTCTTAATGTGGGCCGCCTTGCCGTGTAAGAGTGAGCGAGAAAAATAATCCTCGTGAGGTCGTTTCATTTTACTTCGGGAAATCCTCATGGAAACACCTCCACGAAACCGCAGTGGAGCAGCGTGGTTGTGTATGCTCCGTTCCCAAACCTGGCTTGTGCCCAACAGTGGGGCGTATATAGGCTGTTTATATTTATGGATTATGCCGGCCTACCGGCTTAAAGCCCCACGGTGTTCTGTCCCGTCAACTAAGTATGCCTTCGCGTCCCGGCGATCGCTATTATAAAGTTAGTGATTATTTAGAAGATATGAATGCATGGGATTAATTTAAGTTAAGGTCTAGGGCCCTGTGCCGAGGTTTTTCTTGCAGCTTCTTTTCCCCGGCTATACAGATTGTGAGAAGCTGCAGTAGTTTTAGGCGGATGAGACGTTCGTTATGTAAAAATTGACGATAAAAAGTGTATCTATGTTACCTACTGAATAAAGATATTTTTGAATTTGAATTTTGCCATGTGGTGAACACGCCATGCCATTTCGAACCATATGGAACTCCGCCGGCTGTAACTCCTGCAGCGTCATCATTGGCCACTTGGGTCTACTGGAGTCTCATCTGTTGTGTTGAGGAAAAGGCTTCTCTAGTTCAGGACACGCTGACAGATCCGCATCGTTCCATACGCCACGACGGCGGGGAACGACCGGCGCACATCAGCCATCTACCCTGATATTGTTAGGGACGTAACTCAACCCGACCCATTAGCATATTTTAATATGCATGACAAGTAATTAAACCTAGTCACATAAATAAACAACATAACAATACGAACCGAACAGCTAGGTTACATAATTAACAAGAACAAGTAATACAAGACTTACTCCACCACAGCAACCCGGGCAGATATAGTGCGGAATAGCCTTCGGCTGCGCTTGCGTCTGAAGTGAAATGCTGGACTTTCGCCGAGGACCGGGCACTCGTTAATGCTGACGGTTTATGATGAGAAATCTCAATACCAACCAATTAACACTGAGAAATAGATTCTATACCACAGTTGGAAAGTTTGTTTGTATGTATGTGAGCCGTGTGGTAATAAAGATATGATCCGATGGTCCGTACTTTTACCTATTCCAGCATAAAGCCTTGGAATACTTTTTTTTCTGAATATTGTAGGACTTACCTATATTAAAATGAAGCGTATCTGAATCGAAAAAAATTATTTTCATGTAATCGTAAGTTATTTAAAAAAAAATAGCGACCCGCTCTGGCTTCGCACGAGTAGTGAATTATTTAACTTTGGTGTAAGCTTTAAAATTAAAATAATTTCTTTACTAAACTTACACCCACTATTCCAACTCTATGTAAGGGTTGTTTAGAAAAACAGTAAGTTACGTTTTACTTTAAGACCTCCTGGTTACATGTCGTTTCTGTAATAGACCGAAAACATCTACAAAAACAAGAATTTTATAATTACGAAAACTAATGGTTCATAATTTCACCACTGTTTACAAATAATTCGTTGGGCGCAGTGACTGCACTTTTGCTCTTTGATTGTACTTCTGACTACCCCATTGAGATATAGACGTGACCATTGTATGTATAACGTAACATATTACGTTATGTATGTTTTGCATTAACTACAATAACACATTCGAGTTAAAATTACCTATAGTTAAACTAGCAGGCATATGCTTGCTTTTATAGGCAATCAATCGTGTTTATAGCCGACTGCGAATATGTATTTACGCGGTCACAATATTTTCACAAATTAATCACACTATTTTTATGCTTCGTGATCGTAGTGTAACGAAGATTTATTAAAGATTTAATTTTATTGCAAGTTATTACTCTCATAATAATAGTTCTCAAGTGTAATAGTATTCGCTTTCGCGAAATGACTTGTCAAAACATAATTACGGAGTGATTTTGAAGCTCACATCCTATTACATGAAATTTAGGCTGCGTTTCCATGGACGCGGAGCTGTGCGGAGACGAGCGGAGATGTGCAGGGACCGACCAATCACCGTGAGTGATGGAGTGACAGAGTGTCTTCGTTTTTCGCTCTCTCGAACGCTGTGATTGGTCAAATCCGCATATCTCCGCTCTTCTCCGCCCATCTCCGCCTCTGTGGAAACTCGGCCTTAAACCACTTAAACATAGCTGGTGATGTAACTTAACCGTAACATTTACCTACTTATATACTCTTTCGGACACTCACTGTGCTTTGTGTTTTTTTTTTACTGATAGAGGGCAGCAGTAACTGACAGTACTATTCGAAGGCGGAGGAAAGGAGTCCTAAGTATTACGGCTTTGAAATTGACTACTCTGGGCGCCATCCCACTCGCGTCAGACAGAGTACTGCGGGGCAGAAGGCAAGAGGGGAACCACTGCTCTATTTTTCCTAAAAATAATTTCCCTTAAATTAGTGATGATGGTACTCTTTCGCAAACCACTTGACTTGTCTTTCTAACCGTTGCAACAAATCCGTAATAGCAGGCGTTCATTTTTATTATCTTAGAAAGTTATTGGATAGGTGCGAAAGTGGTTAAACCTCTTATCATTATGGGCGTGTGTGACCATTTTAATTCTCCTACCGAACTTGTTGCTTTAACTCTAGTTTTCGACCTTATCTTATCCACACTACGGAGGTTTAGGTATTTTTCGCAGAGACATTTATTTCTTGAAATGAAATGAAACGAAACGAAATGAAATGAAATGAAACGAAACGAAACGAAATGAAATGAAAATTTATTGTCATAAATGTGGTAAGTATATCGATGGAAGTAAAGCTCTCAGCACATTTAGTCATGTATTTCTATATTTCTAGGTTTTTCTATGATGTGTTGTGTTTTTTGTTTTTTTTTTCTTTATTTTATATTTTTGTCTTTGTATTTTTATTATCGGTGCTGTTGTTACATAATAATTTTGCTGATTTGGGCAACCACCGTCTTAATTTCACAGGACTAAAACTAGCTCCATCTCTTTCTTGTATCTATTGTAAGTGAAGGATAGCACTAATGGAGAATAGGTACCAATACTGAATAGTTATTTAGTGATGCTGATTCCGCTACACACCATCTAAGTTTATTTTAAGTTACACCTGTCACTTTCTTATCCGCCAAAAAGAAAAGGGACGGGTAATCGACAGGCATAAAATTTATGAAACACACGTCAATTTTCCACATCCTATAAAGTAGCACGGAGAATGCTACACCGACAAGAGCGCAGCTCTTAAATAGAGAGAGAGACGACAATTTTGGGCAGAAAAAAGTCCCTACCAAAATTTTATATTGGCCAATAACTCGACAGATTTAAGTTGAGGTGTTTTGTATGTAGTGTCGGGGGTGTGGTATAGGTATAGTTACTTCAAAGTATTTTCAACTGTGCGCTATTTTTTTGTATTTTTTGTTTATTAAACATAATACATAAACTCACACCTGGAATCTCATGTTAATTGATAAATTCTTCTCTTCTCCAAGAAGAAGAAGAATGATAAATTGATATCATGTGGCTTCCAGGCTTTATATATCTGGTTAATGGCAATAGGCTGGCCCCCTATTACATGGGACTTAAATATAGCTGGCGAGGAGTGAGTGTACCATACACTTCTGCCTACCCCTTTGGGGTTGCAGGCGTGAAGCTATGTTGTTGTTAGTATTAATATACTTATCCATTAGATTCATTGATGAGTGAATGAAGTGCGTTGCGTAAGTACACTCGTCGCTATAACTTGTTTAAGCACTTAATGTACAGTCACTGCCCGAAAAGGTTCATCATATTATTGTTACTTTTTAAAAGTTTGTTACAAAAGTGCCTGTTGCATAGAAAATTATGCTTAACTGTTCGATCAGAAAATTTAAATTTGCTTGCAGCAACAACTGTTGAACTAAAACCTACTTATTGGTTTGATGTGCCAATTTATCAGTTGTTAACAATATTAGGTAATAAGCAAAAATAATTATAAAAGAATAAAATTTGACAAATAATCAAAAACATACGTAATTTCGTAACATCCAACTAGACGTGGTGTTAAGGCCTCGTTAAAGCAAAACCTTATTTGTTGGATGACAAATATGACATTTCCCTATTAAAATGTTGGCAGCACTGTTCTTTTGTACTGGTATGTTGGTAAGTGATTCTTGCAGTGCAAGCGAAAAGTGACCTTTTCCTTCCCTGACTGTTCGATCACGAGTACTAATATGTATTCACTTTGATACCATATTGTCACATTAACTTTTTTGACAAATTAAACCTTAAGTTTAATTAAATGTCAAATATGATAGTGCGACAGGGTTCTTCGATATTAGTCATGACTGTACCTACGGAAATATGGCCAAATCATCATGTAGATGTATGCAGCCTTGTTTTGTGATTTATTGACTCTGTGTGACCTGGCTGAGTAGATTTTACGGTGTCAAGTTGGGAAGGTCGTCGTTGAAAATTTGTTTTGTATTAATAAATAAATAAACGGGTTTGAATCCCGACTCGGGGTTTATACCACTGAGTTCGAATTTATGCCTTAAAATTTGGATCATAGATAACTGATATGAATTGCTGCTTAGCAATAAGGCCGCCAGATTGTGCTGTATCTATCATCATCTGTGTTAATTTGTTTTGTATGTTGTGTGCAATAAAGTATATTTGTTTTTTTTTTGTTTGATTTTTTTGATATGACGTAGTTTCCAGGATTTGTGCCCGGTTAATGGCAATAGGCTCGCCCTTCGTTACATTGGACTTAAACATAGCTGGCGAGGTTTGGGTGTATAACCATACACCTCTGCTCAACCCCTTACAATACAATACATAAAGACTTTATTGCACTTAAATCACATTAAAAATACATTAGTATTACAATTACATTGGTAGTACAACAGACGGCCTTATTGCTAAGGTAGAAATCTCTTCCAGGCAACCTTTTAGGTGTAGGATATGAATGTAATGAAAAGTGTAGCGGGATAGACAGTGCAAAATAATAAGTTGAAAAATATAAGTACTTATACCTAGATAAACTATATTCACTATACCTTCTATACTATACCTTCGGAGATGATTACCTGATGCTGTTATGTTAGAATTGTTTAAAATAAGAATTTATCCACAAAACTTTGAAAAATATAAGTAAGTAAGTAACAAGTTTATTTCCTCTACAAAAAAGAATCCATAACAAAAGACATTTGGTTTGTAGATACAATTTTTGAGAAGATGCTGGTGCCTAAAGTAGGTAAAACCTGTCATATAGGACACCAGGTCTCTACCTCCAGATATTAAACAGTTAAATTTACAATTATGAAAAAAATGCAGAGCAGCTAGTAAATAATACAGTAAAAGAGTAAAATTAAAGAAACAATAAGGGAAGGCATTAGCCCTGTAATGTCATCTTATGACCCTATCTCACTAGGTTACCATGTGATACAACATCGTATACGGTTGCTGGCTACCTAACCCGGTTGCGCAACCAATTGGTTGCTAGCAACCGAATCCCGTACAATTTTCCGCGTGTAAATCAACCAAGCGCCTATCGGTGCGGAGTAGATATAACCTATCTACTGTTTATTCTATTACCCTGTTTTGATAACACATAGAAACTGCTTTGCAAATGTACTTACTAACAAGTACCATAACATAGTATACTTAGTTCCATAACTTAATTATGTTACGACCATTGGAGCATATACTCATACATACTTAACTCCATATGTGCATATAAACTTGTTATGCAAATATTGCACCTTATATAAACAGGAAGAATTACTATCTTTGTATACATCGATACTTAAACATAAAAGTTACATAGATAAGTTGATAACTTTATTAGCTTTAAAAGTTGAAATTCTTTGAAGTCACCTCACTATCAGCAGTATCCGTGAGATACGGTTCCTTATTTTTTTACAATAGAATCGAGCGGCCTACTAACATTAGACTGCGTAAAATAAACATATTTTTGTTTTATTTTCGATCTATTACCTTTGATATGGCGCTGTTTACATCGGCAAAGGAATCTTGTTATCTCTTTACTTTTGAAAGTAAGGAGGTATCATCTGCAAATAGCATTAGTTCATGTTTTACAACACTAGCTAAGTTATTTATATGAACTAGGAATAGGAATAGACCTAGAATTGAGCCCTGCGGGACGCCTATACTGACGTCAAATCCTGACGATCTGGAGCCATGCATCATCTCTCTGAATGCGGCCACTAAGGTAGAACTCCAAAAGAGTGATGGCATTACCTAGTTAATTACTGAGGCTTACCACCTATAACGTTGGTCTAACAGAAAGCTTAGTGAAGTGCGGGTACTTAGTTCATCTTACGATTGCTGTACCTCTGACTGCTCCAGTTGAGAATAATCGTAAGCTTATGTTTATGTTTTCGGTTGATTCTCTCGAAGAAATAATCACAATATATTTAAGATATTTATTATAAATAAAACAATCTAGCCAACCAGCTTTCAGAAACCATCCAGTTATTGACAAACTTATAGAAAGTGAATTAAATTATGCTAACTATGCATCAAGACAGACAATATTTCAAAGATTCGCTTTCTCGACTATCAAATGTAAAACAGGGGATCTAATGCCTTGGAACGAGTGGCCATTTTCAACTGATGGCGTCTAAAGCTACAGACACATTAGCAAGCGAGCGAGGGAGCGAGAAATAAAATTTTCTTTACCCAGCAGGTACTGGGCCTTAGAGAAGTTCCGACTGATTATGACAATCGTCAACAGTGACAGTGATTTAAATATATGGGATTGAATTGTTACCTTACGTGACAGTTTTTTTTTGACGTGACTTATTGTAGTTTTGCCGCAAATGGCGTTAACTAAGTACTTGTGGCCGAAGTTACCGGACAGTGTATGGGATTAACATGTCACCTTACGTGACAGTGACAGTGATAAAACTGTATGGGATTGACTTAAGGTGACATGTCAATCCCACATATTTTATCACTGTCACTGTTGAGTGTCATAATCGTTTGCTAGAACACAAATGAAATGAACACATTTAAGCGTTCATGACAAATTAAAAATCGATTAATTCCAATATAGGATCATTAGAGACCGCTTCGAGTCGTGTTATGTTTGAAGAGATAAATAGTAACATTGCGCGGGAATTGAATGATTCAAACATATGACTTTGTATAAGATCGTTCACCCTGATGCGTTACGCGCGTTAGATTTATATTCAGTTAAGTATGTGCCACGCAATAAGTCGTTACAGAAAACGCGCGGCGCGTGGAGCGTTTTATTGTGAATGCCGTGGCACCTTCTTTACTGACTAGAATATTTGATTTCCCCGCCCCCGCTCAGAAAACCGCTCCTGCGGCCGCACCCATGTAGACGGTTGTTACGTCACAATTGTTAATATTGTCACATTGTTCCGTAGAATGGAGATGTTTATTGAATAGCTACTGCTAGGTATATTGTTTGTGGTTTATGTAACATAGGATGGGTTGGTTAGTTAATAATAATAGTTATGTGATATTCTTTAAGTAGGCGTGTTTATTATGTTTAAAAATAGAACCGAATGGTGACATGTTAGCCAACAGCAATAACGCACATTTAGATATAGTCCATAATCTAGATACATTTAGAGATTATTCGAGAATACATTATGGAAATGACTACATTTTTAAATTATAAAAATATTTTTGGGAAATGGTAGAGTTTGGAGAGGAAGGGCTACGCGTACATACCAAGATCAAATCCAGGATGTTTGAAAGGAAATCCAATCGAAGAGTACTCTAAACAGGCGAGAGGAGAGAAGACTTTGATAAGAGTGGAAGAAGAGAAGTGGCGTGTCTAGTAAGTAGTATGTAGAATTCAATGGTCTCACTCAACCACAATGGAAATTGGCGCGATCTTATTTATAATAATAATAAACTTTTATTCCAGACCAAAATCTATATCGTGTTAGTGACAAAAAACTTAAAAACTATGTTAGTAGGAAACTTAGTATCTATTCCATTTACAATTTACAGCATATGTTGCCCCATGCATTTTTGATTGAATGAATGAATAAAAATTTGAAGATGTTAATAAGTACAAAGTAACTTAAACCTAATGTTAGTAACAGGTACATAAAACAAACAAAAACAACAAAAATAAAATATGACAAATAATTTTTGTCCAGTGGCGTAAGACAGGATTATCCACACTCATGGCGGTAGTGGCGGGGAGTGTGGATAATCCTGTATGAAAATATATTTTTCAATTCGTCTCCATAACGTTTAGTTAGTTTATTTGCATACCTCTACAGAATTAGCGTAAAAAGTCTTATGTATAGAACATAGCATCTTAAATCAAAATATAACGTAACAGAACAAGATATTAATTATAATAATATAGCAATAAATAAATCTGTCGTCCAGTGTAAATGTAATGTAAGTGGTGCACAGTGGTGCAAATGTGAAGGTTCGTGGAACATTTCACGTTTCGCCGCGCCCTGCGCGGGCGCAAGCTCGACCCGCGGTCACTGTTGCTTGTTGTCACTATTTATGGGTAACTAATAACTTTATTATTGTTTAGTATGTTTATTGTTAACATTACATAAAAAATACTTTAACTTACTGCAGATGCTGCTTTTACTTTTTTGCATTTTGCCTAATCAGTTGCACCAATGAGTTATTAATTTATCTTAAGTTCAATTGTCACTAACACAGCTGCTTCGACCATTTTGGAAGGTGATACGGCTCACCACCTATCACGGTGGTCTAACAGAAAACTCGGCCGAAGCTGAAGACGGCCTCCGTGGTCCAGTGGTTGAGTGTTGGCTGGAGGCTCCGGGTTCGAATCCCGGCGGGGACATATCCCTAGTGAACCCTAGTTTGGTTAGGACATTACAGGCTGATCACCTGATTATCCGAAAGTAAGATGATCCGTGCTTCGGAAGGCACGTTAAGCCTTTGGTCCCGGTTACTACTTACTGATCTAAGTATGTAGTCGTTACATGAGCCATGTCAGGGGCCTTTTGGCGGCTCAATAATTACCCTGAGACCAGAGTTGATGAGGTTGGTATTTCACCTCACAACCCGCTCGATAAGAAGAAGAACAGAAAACTCGGTGAGGTGTGGGTATTTTGTTCATCTTGCGATGGACGTACTCTTAAAACTACTCTGACTAACCCACCTTACTCTTTCCATTTAAAAAAAATATTCAGAAATAATATATAACCTATTACCTAACAACTGAATTGATCAATTCGATCGATTATCTAAACAATAGTTACGTTTTTAGTAAATACTTGCCCAAACGTTTACGTTGCCTTCAAGTTATTGTCAACGCTAATGTTTGACTTTGGACCTTTTCGGCGTCAATCAAGTCCAAATATTGACCTTTGAAGGCCTTAGATTCGATAAAAATAGTGTTTGTTCTGCTACGTTTCTTTGACATTGTTTGTTGTGGGTTGTAAAGCACGGTGAGGCGTGTGTACGGTCACGAGCATTAATATGTATACACTTTGGTACCATGTCACATTAACTTTTTTGACAAATTGAACTGTAAGTCTCCCTAAATGTCAAATATGTTAGTGCGACAGAGTTCTAAAGTGGGTACATTATATTGCTCATGACTGTACTTAGTCCATTTTGCCACAGATGTACCAATCTTTGAGTACCCCAATTGAGATATAGTCGTGAGCTTTATTATGTATGAAATTTTAACCATATTTAAAAAATCTATATTACATACTCGTATATATATTTTATGTATGTTATATATTTATTTGCATGTATTTATTGGAAAGATGTACTTATAGTTTGTACCCGCAATCTTTAAATTTTTACATTTTTCCTCACCTTATGGTTGCCTGGAAGAAATCGCTTTAAGCGATAACGCCGCCATTTGCCATGTACTTAGTTAAGAGTCTTTTTGTAATTATTTCTTTTTATTTTGGTGTATTTGTATTGTATTGTATTGTAAAATCTGTCCAATTAAAAGTGGGAAATAGTATTTTGTTGAATAAAATGTTAGAATCTACTCCAAGTCGGCTCAACTAGCAACTTCGTTTAGCAAAGAGATTTTTGCATGCCTATCGTCCCTTTATAGAGAAAAACCAGGTAAGCGCCTTTTTATAAAAAAAAAATGTGCAATAAAGCAATCAATAATGATTGATTGTTATGCACAAATCTTATTACTAAACTATGCTACAAAATTTGATTATTTAAATTATTATTGTTTTAAGTTTACGCGGTTATTATCATAATTAAAGCACATAATAACGGGTTCTTACCGCGTTAAATGGGAATATGAGACTACCGATATTTCGACACTGTTGCAAGTGCCATGATCACGGTATGACTGTACTTGCAACTTGCAACAGTGACTCCCGATATTTCGACATTTGCAACAGTGTCGAAATATCGGGAGTCTCATATCCCCATTTAAACGCGGTAAGAACCCGTTATTATGTGCTTTAATTAAATTATTATTATCAATAAAGAACTTTAAAAAAAAACAATAATGCGACGACATGCAATATTTAAAGTTCTCACGATTAACATTTACCCGCTTCGAAAGTTGCGGGTGTGGTCTTAATTATGACTCAATAATCAACATATATTATTTATAACATTGTCAAATTGGTTCAAGGAGAGTACCAGATGGTGGAACTCACCAGGACCGGTCCACCTTGATGGAAACCGAATGGATGGAGTGACATCATTTGGACTCGTTATATTCCGGCCAAGTAGTTAATGCCATTTGCGGAAAATCTACAATAAGTCATGTAAAAAAAGAAGTTGTAGCAAACGCGGCGTATTTATAGATCACTTTTATATACGAGTACAAACGTAAGTATAAAATCACTACATAGTATAAAACAAAGTCGCTTTTTCTGTCCCTATATCCCTATGTACGCTTAAATCTTTAAAATTACGCAACGGATTTTCATGCGGTTTTTTTAATAGACAGAGTGATTCAAGAGGAAGGTTTATAATATATATTAATAAAATCTATTAAATAGTGGAAAAATACTGTCCTTTTTGAGTTTTTAATGTCATGTCGTAAATAATTTCATTTTTCCCTCAGCATTGCACCCGAGCGAAGCCGGGGCGGGTCGCTAGTATATCTATGTAATAGTGGCTCCGATTCCCGCAGACAAATAATTTTATTTTAAGTTATACCCGTCATTTTCTTATCCGCCGAAAAGGAAAGGGACGGATGATTGCCAAATGTTAATTTAAAGTGCATGAATAAATACAACTATAATTTTTAACGTTTGGGAGGGTTTTTTTTTAAATATCCGCCTAAATAATTCCATGCCTGTCGATTACCCGTCCTTTTCCTTTTCGGGGGATAAGAAAATGACAGGTATAACTTGAAATAAACTTCAGATGGTGTGTATTGAAATCAGCACCATTTTTCTTTGAAATTTTATACTAACATAACAGACACATAAATACGCTTACGACCTTAATTGCCAATTGGGATAGTTAGCGGTACATTCGTCGCATGGTCACAATAATTCATACATTTATAAATATTTATGTCCTCCAGCTTAATATATATTTTACTTTTTTATGTATTTTTTTATCTGCTTTGTAAATTTTATTATTTAGTTATCTACTAAACGATTACGTTGTCCTACTTTGCAAATGTTGTGTGCACCTATAATTGGCTTATGTAACAGTCTAATTCCTGATGTAACTTTTATTTTATTTAATGTTTTATTATATAAGCTGTTGGTGTACCTTTTTTATAAATAAATAAATACATTTATAATCTCTAGACTATCCAATTTTGTTATTAAGTTTCGTGATATGATGAACTGGGGGGTTAAAATGGCCACATCGAAGCAATTCATCTAAGAAAGCAATATTGCTTTTTGACAATTGTTTGCATTGCGCACTTACTTTTATATGCGCAAATATCAAATTGCAATATTGCTTTCTGAGATGAATTGCTTCGATGTGGCAATTTTAAGCTTCCCTGTATGGTGATAGGTGATCAGTCCACACAAAAAATGGTGTATCTTGTTAGAAAAGACACAACCCTCAGTCGGTTTTTAAGACAAGCTCGGGAAGATAAACAGCTGAAATTCGTCTATATTTTTATGCGCTCGCGCAGGGCTAACATGCGCACGTGATAAAATTATTAATCGATTCAATAAATTTTGTCGAAATCGATAAGATTGTTTTATCCCCTACCATGCGTGCCACGTGATTTTGTTTGTATTTTGTCAGAACGACATGACTTATTCACACAATTCACAATTCATTCATTTTTTTCATTCAACTTTTATTCGGGTTCACATTTTCGCACCAATCGACATAATTATATCGTCAGAGTCGATAAAATGACTGTGACAAAATTTTATCACGTTGCACATGTTAGTCCTACTGGTCTAGCATAGCAGCGAGTTCTATGTGGTTTCCAGTAGAGTCTGCATGACAACCGCGCTGAGCGTGGGCCTAATTATATTCAGCGCTTCGACCAATAGCCGTTAGACGTCTATCTACGTAGATAGCATTCGTATCGTTTATTGGTCCAAGTGCCCGATGTAATTCGCGCCGCGCGCGGCGCGGTTGTCATGCAGACCCGGCAGGACATGTGCCCGTTCCTTATTACATGTGTTTTAAACAGCTAGCGAGAAGTGGATGTGTATATTATGCACTTTTGCCTACCCCTAGACATACAAGCTTAATGCTACGCTGTTTGTCTAGGACTTATTTTATTAGGTTGTTTACCGAAACTTCTGAACAAACATACTCCTCGACAACAAATGCAGGTAGAAGATTACCCTCAGCAATTTCATCCAGTTAGCATATGCGATAATTATTTAAAGACATGTAAGGTACGCAAACAACGCCGGGTCACAGTAGAAGTTACAACCGTGATTACATCCACGCTAACTTAATACAAGTTTTAATTAATTTAATTTCAGCCGAGGCACAGGTATTCTTGCTATTAAGCCGAAGCCTGGACAATATCAATTAAAACATAGCTAAAAGGTTTATTAAGAGATTACAGCCGTTAACAGAACAATCATGTGTTGTAATGGTCGGTTGTTGCATGTGGTTATGTTTTTTTTAAAGTTATGTTTATGTTTACAGCCCACTAGTGGGCAAGAGTCATCAATCGTAGGGGTATATTTAGCCAACAAAGCCATAGCCACAGACAAATATTCAATGGGTTAAATGTAACAAAAATCACATTGTTGAATAAATCTTTCAAAAACTTTGTCACTAGATGTTGGCGACAACCTCTTTGCTTATTATTTTATATATTTTTTTTAAATCGTTGTATACTTTTGAAATGGTCTTTTTTTGATGTTTTATATTTACTTTGTTTTTCTTTCTACGTCAGTTGCTGTACGTTTTTGCATTGTGAACGAGTGCTAATTAAAATGTTATGTTTTGCAGTTTGCATTTTAACTAGACAAAGTGTGCGCGGGCCTGTTGCCCAGTCGCTAACACTAGAATTACATAACATAAACATACACTAGAATTAAGTACCTGTAAATAACTTTGTTAAGTCAAACATGTCACTTGACAATACAAAGTATTGCGTAAAACGGAACAGCAATTGAGGTAAAACCACAAAGATAAAGCTATGAATGGACTGCGCCAGTGCAATGGGTACATTGTAGGACTATTGCCAACAGACACACATAACGGTACAATGTGTGGCCAATCTGACTTAAGTAGGTTTGACCCATTGTATAAGAAGACCAGGTATGCTCAAGTGACAGCTAACATTTCAAGGTTATCCCAGCTGACGTCATTCCGCCCTGCGTTGCCATTTCGTAAAAAATAAATTACCCACGACCAATGTTTTTATATTTACTTTGCTTTTTTTATACGAGTTGAAGAAAAGAGACATATTGAAGACTATAGAGAACCGGAGAGGAAATATGATTGGCCACCTGATACGACACGATTCATTTATAACAAACATTATAGAAGGAAAAATTGAAGGGAAGAGAGGAAGGGGTAGACCTAGGATAACATTTATGAAACAAATAAAAGAGAAGGTGCAGGTCGTGTCGTATCGGGAGGTGAAGGTTTTGGCGGGAAGAAGAGAGGAATGGCGGTTACTCCACCGACAAGAGCGCAGCTCTTAAATAGAGAGAGAGAGTAAAAGTATTACTTACAGTTTTAATATTTTTTTTTATATATGTGGCAAGTAATAGTAATTAAATACATTAGGCAGTAAGTCACTTAATCTTCAATATAAAATTCACGTCCTTGGAATATGGATACAGTATTAGTAGGGTAATATAAATCAGTAGAAGTAGGGCCCTGTGCTAGCGCTTTGTAAACCAATTTTGAAGAATAAATATTACTTGATTTTGTTTTTGGAATTTTGACCAATTTAATGGTAACACTTACGTCATCAAAGGGCTTAGTAATGGCGGGTTGTCATAGGATTGAGCATACCTGGTTTTCTTATACCATAGTTTCACCCATGACAATAGTACATCATCAAATTTTAAGTTACGTATACCTGTCATCTACTTATCCGCCGAATAGGAAAGGGACAGATAATACAAATGGGCCACTTCATGCATAGAATAAAGGATAATACAGCTTTAGGGGGCAATAGGAGCTCGGTGGCGCAGCGGTAAACGCGCTCGGTCTGCGATTGTTGAAGTTAAGCAACTTTCGCAAAGGCCGGTCATAGGATGGGTGACCACAAAAAAAAGTTTTCATCTCGAGCTCCTCCGTGCTTCGGAAGGCACGTTAAGCCGTTGGTCCCGGCTGCATTAGCAGTCGTTAATAACCATCAATCCGCACTGGGCCCGCGTAATGGTTTAAGGCCCGATCTCTCTATCCATCCATAGGGAAGGCCCGTGCCCCAGCAGTGGGGACGTTAATGGGCTGGTGATGATGAGGGGCAATAGCGGCTTAATAGTAAGGTGGCAATAACTTATTAAAAATGATCTAAAAACGCAAAAAGACGAGTACTGGCCCAAGTCTAACGTGATAATAATGAACTATATGTCTTAACACATAGAGATTCGTGATGAAAATTGACGAGAATGTGGGCAATTTGACGAGTATTAGGACAAATCTGACATTACAGGCTGATCACCTGATTGCCCGAAAGTAAGATGATCCGTGCTTCGGAAGGCACGTTAACCTCTCATCTGCCGAGATACCAGACACAATAGATTTTACATTGTGTCTGGTCGAGATCCGCGTTCCGGCAGATGAGAGGTTAAGCCGTTGGTACCGGTTACTACTTACTAATAACTATGTAGCCGTTACATGAGCCATGTCAGAGGCCTGTGGCGGCTCAGTAATAATCCTGACACCAGAGGGTTGATGAGGTTGGTTTTCCACCTCACAACCCACACGATAAGAAAAAGACTTGTCTTTTTATAGTCTCATCAAAGATCTTCGAGGACTAACACGTGTATCTATTCAAGATCACATTCCCACAAGATCTCCAACCTTGTCTATTCATTCTGACAATTATCATTAACTAAACAAGTGTTCCACAAAGGCGATACCAATTAAAGTAATTTGTAACTTAACCACGTATTTAACGGCTTGTAACTGTTATTAAGTAACTATTATTTAATAGTCGCCCTTCGATCGTGCGTGTGAACTCTCACATAAATCAGTCGAGTGCGTGTTGGTATAGTGCATTTTTTATTTTTATTTAAAAATTGACGACTATAAAATAAACCGACTAGTCTCTATACTATTATCTATAAAGATACATTTATACATAAACTCACGTCTATTCCCTACCAGGGTAAACAGAGACTATGGAATTCCATTTCTGACATACTTTTGCTTCCTCCTCATTCATCAATCATTTCATACAACCGCGCCGGTTCGAAGTCGGGTTAGTCGTTATAGTTTGTTGTATATTTGTTTTTATGCATTCTCTATATGGCCGGTCAAATGGAGAGCGCTAAAGACTCTAAACTATTTTAAACCCGGCTATAATCAACGTACAATCAAAGAACAAAAGTGCAGTCACTGGGCCTAGTGAATATTATTTGTAAACATTCGTGAAATTACGAACCATTAGTTGTTGTTGTTGTTGTGTGTTGTTGTTGTGTGTTGTTGTTGTGTGTTGTTGTTGTGTGTTGTTGTTGTGTTGTCACTTGTCGTGTTGTTGTTGTATCGACACGATAAGAAGAAGAGTTGTCATAATTATAAAATTCATGTTTTTGTAGGTGTTTTTGGTCTATTACAGAAACGATATGTAACCAGGAGGTCTTAAGTGCAATTAGTTAATTTATTACTTTGCAAGAGAGATTGGAATTTTGCAGCTTATCATACCTAGACGTACCTAGCTTCAAAAAGCACATCAAAAAGAAACATGTCCCAGTACAAAGTTAAACAAATTTTTTGCTCATCAATATTAACCTTATGACACCAAATTCTGTAATCCATTGAACAAACAGAGGCATGTGCTAAAGAAACTCAAAAAAAAAAAAACTAATAGATAGTCACAAAGACCTTCTGAATTAGATAATATTATTATAATACATCAACGAAGCGTGAATCGATCTGCTACATAAACTTGCGCGCCGACTTGAGGTCGCATCTTATCCTTGAGAAGACTGTAGGTCAAGCCATTGATTCGTGACATTAAATTGTTGTAGATAGTTTTTTTATCATAAGAATTCAGAAATCAGACTCATTTATTCAACGTAATTATCATAGATAAACTTGTTGAAGGTCAAAGTAACATTTTTGAATTTACGTCATTTCGCAAGGTGTTATGGCTGAGGAGAAGAAATGACAAAAACTGCAATACATCTTTTAAAAACCAATACATTACAAGTTATTTAATAACTAGAGTAACACATTCAATACCAGACCTTTTTATCATTTAGGTAGTCGTTAATCTTATAATAACCTTTTTTACATAAAGTAAGCTTCACATGAGCTTTAAATTTATTTTCTAACAAATTTAAAATATTATCTGGTAGTTTATTGTAAAAATGTATACATAAAAGATGAATTCAATACTGCGTTTTTAAAACTAAAGGTATTATGTCTCTCTTTCGGCGCTTATCCGTTCCAAAATTAAAAAACCCATGACATTGATTGACCTTTGAAAAAGCGATGGCAGTCAATAAGTAAACGAGTGTCAGCAAAAAATGGTTAGATACTAATCTCCCGTGGCCAATGTTCGAGTGAGTCGTCGTCACACCGGTTAACTACCGTTTTTGTCATCCCACTGCTGGGATAAGGTTCACTCACCGAATAATCCGTACAGTGAAGTTGAAAAAATCATCATCATAATCATCTTCCTAGCATTATCCTACGCACGCACGCACGCACGCACCACACGCGCACACACACACACTCACACACACACACACACACACTCTTGTTTCTAGTTTTAAGTTGGTTTTTATTTTATTAGTTCTAGTTTTTATTTTATTATTCTCCGATTGTGCCATCCAAAGGGAGGTTGCGAGTCATTCCCAACACAAGTACTACTGTTACTTACTGGGAAGTCTCGTCAGCAAACTTTGTTATGTTTTTATGAATAAATATTTTTTTTTTTTTATTCTGTTTCTCACAGGGTCCGCATACCTAAACTAATAATTTGTCAGGTCCGGATTTTTACAGAAGCGACTGTCTGTCTGACTTTCCAACCCGCGAGGGGAAAACCAGCCCAATACAGGTTAGGTTAGGATAGGTTAGGGCTCACACCTCTGAAAATGCATTTCTCGGGAATGTGGGTTTCCTCACGATGTTTCGATGTTTGTTTGATAAATCTACCTTATACTCGTATAGTATACATATATTGAAGCGAAAGGATAACTCACTGTCTGATCTTATCACGAAATCATAGAATTTACAAGTGCTGGAAGCCTCAAATTTTGCATGGAAGATCGTTTTAGAGCGTAGGTGCTCACTAATACGGGATTTTACGAAATTCAATCCCTAAGGGGCAAAAAAGGGATGGAAAAGTTTATATGTATCAGCTGGTATTCCATATACTAAAGCCAATTGTTCTCTTTGTTACAGGTAATTAAACAGAAGAGTATAACTTCTGTGAGCAGAGTGCAAGGAAACAGTGCAGTGAGTAACCGAGTGACCGTTACTGTAAGTGTAACGCGCGCATGCGCTTGCGGTCACTACGGCCGAGGGTGGCACACACTGTTATGTAATATCTATTCTGTGGTGTGGCTTGAAATGGTGACGGTAGCGATTGTAAATTTCTTTCAATGTCATTGTCACCTCCGTGGTCCAGTGGTTGAGCGTTGGGCTCACGATTCGGAGGTCCTGGGTACAATTCCCGGTGGGTACATATTACAAAAAATACACAGGCTGATCACCTGATTGTCTGAAATTAAGATGATCCGTGCTTCGGAAGGCACGTGAAGCCGTTGGTCCCGGCTACTACTTACTGATGTAAGTAGTCGTTACATGAGCCATGTTAGGGGCCTTTGGCGGCTCAATAGTAACCCTGACACCAGGGTTGATGGGGTTGGCACTCCACCTCATAACCCACACGATAGAAGAAAAGTGACATTGTCGCCTTATGTCAATCCCATACATTTTTATCACTGTTATTGTCACCTTATATCAGTCCTATACATTTTTATCACTGTCACTGTGGAGACTTCACCTTTCACTCGTCAATTCCATACATTTCTATCACTGTCACCTCATGCAAATCCCGTATATTCCTATCACTATCACTGTCGATTGTCATAATATTTTGCAACTAAATTGGCCAACCCCTTAAAAGATACTGTAGGTAAATTCCAATTCTTTATGCATTGAGTAGGTAGAAGTTCTGTTGGGCTGAAACACGTTGAATGAAACCACATTCATTTTTGGTAGAGCTCCACTTATATTTTTATAAATTAGAAAATGTAATGCGGACGATGACGATGTTCGTACGCAAGATGTATAATATGGCGGCTACAAAAATAAAAATGGTTGTCAAATTGACAGCCTGCGCCTTGTCTGCTAATAATGGTGTTTCCAACAGTATGTCATTAGCTTCGCAATTCTCGCCAACATCTTCTAAACTAGACCACGCCACAGAAGTATGGTATGTAAGCAAAGTAGCCGGTCGGTTATTATCGGCGAGTGAAAGGAAATATCAAATGTTTGCGGCCGGCGCATGAGTTGACCGATATCACTGTTTTCGTACAATACAACAATTTCTGACTTCTGGTATGTTGGTTCTGCGTTGGTTTACAAAATATGCGGCAGAACTCCGCGATGTAAACTGGGTCTTTCCTATTGTGGTTAATGTTAAGAATACTTAAGCCTCAGCCGTATTAAAAAAAAACGAATACTAAAGTAATCGACAGTGAACCGTCATTAAAAAAAAATATAAGACATTGTCATGTCACCTTATGTCAATGGGAGATTTAATTTTTTAGATTTAAAAAGAAAGAAAGATAGAAAATATTTATTCGGCAAAAAATACATAATTACATATTGTTAAATGGTAGCAAAAACAAAACAAAAGCATTGATAAGCTATTGGTAATAATTATTAAAATATTATGATTTTTATTTATAGCATTTAAATACAATTTATCACATATAAATTAAAATTACGATTATTAAAATATTTATGACGCTTACACCCTCACACACCCACTTACACTCACACGTGGTGGAGTTGGAAAAAGGCTTAGGTGTACATACAGGGTGTCAGTGACATCGTAACGAATACTGAGGGGGATGATTCAAACCATGATTCTGAGTTGATATCAAGTAGAATTACCTGTCGGAAAATTCATGAAAATTTAAGTGTTCTTTTTAATTAATTTCAGTTCCATACTTTTCCAGAAAATTCCACTTGATATCAACTCCGAATCATGGTCAAATCATCCCTCAAAGTTTTCGTTACGATGTCACTAACATTCTGTATATACCGCGATCAGTTCCAGGATTATTTAGAGAAAGGCCAGGTCAAGAGAATGGTCAACTCTCCGGCGATCATGCATGAAGGCTTTGATGAGAGTGGAAGAAGTGCAAATGATGTGTCAGGATCGAAGGAAGTGAAATTCTGTAGTCTCTGCCCACCTCAACGAGAAAAGGGCGTGATGTTATGTATCTATGTGTAAGCATGTTACTTTATGACATATACAAATCCGTCCTTACTACTTAATAGCATACTTACATACATAAACTCACGCCTATTTCCCACCGGAGTAAGCAGAGACTATAGAATTCCATTTGCTAATAGCATAGATCATATAATACTCACGTACCAATAGTAATTGCACAATTTATAACCTTTCTTCATTAAATCTATGCCTACTTAAATAGCTATCAGTTCACACATGTAATCGTGTTATCTCACGACAGAAACAGTGTCAGTGCATGCGTATGCGCAACCGCGACGCTTACTTGCAATCTTAATGTTAAGCCGGATTAACTCTTACATACGCTAATTATAATGTTAGCTTCTCGACCCAGCTTACAACTCTTGCGCTAGTTTCTTAGAGAAATGTTGATCGTAACAGCGAAAACCGCATGAAAATCCGTTTAGAGGTTCTCGAGATCAGCATATGTAGAGGACCTATTTATTTTTATGCTATATATTGATTGACCGACAGAAAAAGAATACTTATATCAGTACCCCGAGACAACATGTGGTTTTCTACCGATTTATGGCTCTGCCCACCCCCTTTAGATTCTACAGGCGTGTATTATCATCTCCCTAGCATTATCCCATTTTTCATAGGGTCCGCTTACCTAACGTAAAGATTTGACAGGTCCGATTTTTTATAGAAGCAACACTAACCCGTGAAGGGAAACCCAGCCCAATTAGGTCAGGTCACATACCTCCGAAAGTGCATTTCTCGGGAATGTGGGTTTCCTCACGATGTTTTCCTTCACCGCTGAGCACGTGATAATCATTTATGATTCAAACATGAATTTGAAAACGAATTCGACAATCATTGGTTTAGGCCTGTGCTGGATTCGAACCTGTGACGTCAAAGTGAGAGGCAAGCGTTCTACCAACTGGGCTACCTCGGTTCCCAGCTCCTTACAGGCGTGTAATCATAGTCATAGTCATTTATTGATAATAATAATTACACGTCACAGATATTACAAAATTCAATTAAATTAAATATTACTACGGAATTCAATTACATTAAAATATATTATCAATTACATGTCGTCAAAACTATAGAATGCCTGCTCAATAAGCCATTTTTTAAGTTTATGTTTAAATATAGTACAATTCTTTGCTTGTATGATATGGTCAGGCAGTTTGTTGTACACTCCCGGGGCCATGACATGCACAGTTTTCGCGCTCCTCCGGAGCCTATGAGGCACCCCGTCGAGTATATGCGCGCGCCGAGCATCGTGTCCTCGTCTGTCACCTCTGCAACTGTACAACTCTCTATTGTTGTACGCATAAAGAGCAGTCTGGTATATAAGTCTGGTATGTATTATGAATGTGTTAATTATACTTTCATGTAATTGCCTGTCGGGAAACATTTAGTATCAAGTTTCATAGTCATGTTTACGTATGATGTTATTTTACTGGTAACAGTTTAATTAACGAAGTTTTAACGACCTATAATAAAATATTGATTTATTAAGATGTATTAATATGATATCGGAGTTTATAGTTGATTATCTCAGTATATTTTAACGATCAATGTTATTAATATTTGCTAATAATTTGCGTGGTATACATATATTACATTTCTTTAGTATCTAACTAATAGGCTATAGTTTCCAACTAGTCAAATCAGTTACTTTTTACTTAACGTCAAAACACGAAATTACTTAGGAATTTGTATGAAAAAAACAGACTGTGATAAAGTGTCGGCCTTATTATTACGTTTTTCTTGATTAAAATTCTTAAATAGAAAAAAAAGGAATTGTTTGTCGTAAGTTTTAGATCTGTCTTAGGTATGTAGTAATCAGAATTTCATAATTTATCTTGAACCTAGTAGGTAAACCAATCGGTCAAAAATGTATTTACACCATAAACGAAACAGTTACGTTGACGTTCAAAAAGCGCTGACTGTGTAAGCCAATTTTGAATAACATTAAATTTAAAAAAATTTAAACTCCCGATCAAAAAAAGTACTCAATTATTATGAGAAAAGGTTAAAAATGTTAAACCCCATAAAAAGCAAAAAATAACTTATCCCACATACTTACATATATGCTTGCAAGCAAACGGAGCGTGTAACATTCCTGTCACACTTAACAAACGACCTGATGACCTTGAAGACGTGAACCGATTTCCACCAAACATAGCTAAGAACACTCTCGACTGATATACCTTTCAAACAAAAAAACCCGCATTAAAATCGGATCATCCGTTTGGGAGCTACCATGCCACAGACACACATACACATTTACACAGACACGTCAAACTTATAACAAACACCACGTCGTTTTTGCGTCATGGGTTAAAAAAATATTTTTGAATTTTGAATTTGAATTTTGAATTGGAATACAGCCGTGAGCTTATGTTATGTTGTGTATGTTACGATAATCAAATCAGCATTTCCTCCTAACGACTCAGGGTGTGAAAGTTCATTAACTCATAGTATGTAACCACGTGTTGAACAATGTTTATAACGGCCACTAGTGCGCCGGAGGCGGTCGGAGCGCGGCTTTCTATTCTATCACCCGGCACCCTCAGGGCACGTGTAATAGGTACACATGCTTAAGAAATATTGGACTAGTTAAACGGCCTCCCTGGCCCCGTGGTTTGAGCGTTGTGCTCACGGTCCGGAGGTCCCGGGTTCAAATCCCGGTGGGGACATATCACAAAAATCACTTTGTGATTCCCAGTAAAGTAAAGAAGATCGGAGGGCACGTTAAGCCGTTGGTCCCGGCTATTAGCCGTAAAAACACCTCCACCAACCCGCATTGGAGCAGCGTGGTGGAGTATGCTCCATACCCCCTCCGGTTGATTGAGGGGAGTCCTGTGCCCAGCAGTGGGACGTATATAGGCTGTTTATGTTATGTTTTGTATGATTCCTAGTTTGGTTAGGACATTACAGGCTGATCACCTGATTGGCATCATATTTGATTTACGCGTTCATTCACAACAGCTTAACATCTTAGGCTGCTGTGGGTGGGGTCATGAACTAAATATGTTTGTTTTTATCAGTTTTAGACAGTTTTGATCGATGGGACTGGCATAACAAACTTTGTTGAAAGCCTCATGCATTTTTTTCATTGTGCATGGTGTAATGGAATTCCATAGCCGTGAGTATGTTAAAAGCCCCAAAATAAAAGAAAAAAAAATATTTCTATGTCCTGAGTGACTGAGCAACACGAACCCCACGGAAAGGGAGGGGGGGTGGCGAAATCTTTAAAATGACGTGTGTAACTGAGGAAAATAAAAATAATTATTTTCAAGCTTTTGACGTACTTACTTTCAATAAGTAACTTGGGCCTATCGCAGCAATTAACCCAGACTTTTTTATTTTTTTTATTTTCGTCAGTGTGTCCTCCGGCATAGGGCCAGAGACTTTGCACATCCGAAAACTTATGAGCCACAAATTTTTTTACTCTAGTGTTGCAGAGGTTACCACACCTCACAACCCATACGATAGAAGAAGTGTAGTAGGTGCGTGTAATAACCCCATGGACAATAGGCGATAAATAAGTCTCGGACAAGAGGTGACACGTAGTGAAAGTGCCCACATGAGAACTAGTCGAAGTTTCCCATCTATACATGGGGATATTGCCATGAGCTAGAATGGCATTGACAAGGATTGAGGCCTGAGTAAAATGGCCTAATATTTACCATAATACTATAAGCGATCCGTTAGTAATCTGTTTTTTTTTCTCTCTCTCTCTCTCTCTGTGTTTATACACAACACACAAGTGTGTACATTGTTTTAAGTTTACGCGGTTATTATCATAATTAAAGCACATAATAACGGGTTCTTACCGCGTTTAAATGGGGATATGAGACTCCCGAAATTTCGACACTGTTGCAAGTGCCATGATCACGGGAAAAAAACCCAACCTACTCCACTCCAATCTCATCAGTCATCCCGTTATCATGGCACTTTCAACAGTGTCGAAATATCGGGAGTCTCATATCCCTATTTAAACGCGGTAAGAACCCGTTATTATGTGCTTTAATTACACAAATGTGTGTTTTGTTGTGTTTGTTGTTGTGAGTCTGTTCTGTGTTAGTGTTGTCGAAGGTTTCAAGTTACAGTCCCTATGACTCGCCTCTTCCGTCCTGCATTGCCATACCCATGGCTCCTATCTCCGTCTCAGCAATGTTTGAGGTCTTCACCCGTATCTGGGCAAGGGTTCTACGTCATACCCCGTAGGTTTGGATCTCTATCCGAACCCAGCCATCGCACTCCGGTCCGCCCACCCCCGTAGCAAGGACGCGCCGAACAGGAATTGCCCCAGTAGGCAGAGAAGATGACTCTCCCTTCCCCTCCCTGGAGCCGGGTTAATGGTTTTTCATGAAACAAAAGCTAAACTTTTTATTTACTAAGTACTTACCCAAAATAATACAAATTGAATAATAATGATTCTCTGGACTTTCTCCCGACGACGCGCGACGGTAAGAAAAAAAAAACACAATTCCAAACACAACTTTATTTACCAGTATAATACAAATCTCGTCACCGTATCTTCACGTAGTGTCAACGTAATAGCATCACGTATCACAGTAGTATTATAGTATCAATAGTATCAAGTGTCAGGTGACAAAATGTTCGTATAAAAACAAGAGAGAGTGGGGCAAAAAATATTGTGGGACGAAAGGTTACGTAAAGGTTGGACGCCGATCAAACATCACGTATCGAATTTGTTATAAAAAGGTGTTAGAAGAAAGTAAAATGGGGCTTAGGTTAGACCGGCAAAGAAACTCACGCCTATAATATCTAATGGGGTGGGTATCTAAGTTCTCAATAATACAATCCTTGTTGAGGGTGCATACAGATGAAATGATTAACGAAAGCAAAAAACATTACGTGCTGTATTTTATATTGAAAAAACTGACAAAGACATTTAAATAACAATGGAACGTAATAAAATTGACATGTATAAAAATAAACTTAATAACACCAAGGAGGCCGTTGTTAACACTGCCCACCCTAGTGCGCTAGCACTCTAATGGGGTCGGCAGAGGTACAAAGTACCAATAACACAATTAATCCCCGTATTCCGTTTCTGATATTTCTTCTTCTTATCGTAGTGGTTAGAGCGTTGGTATCTGGATGTCCCAGGATCGAAATTATTTAGTAAGGACTGGAGGAGGTTTGTAAGGAGGAAAGGAGGTTGATTACCCGATCATCAGAAAGTAATCTTACTTTAGTAAGGTTCAGCTGATCCGTACCTTAAAGGTGTTAAGCAGTCAGTTCCCCCGCATGTTACTTAAGTAAATATGTAGTCGTTACATGCCACCGGGGTTGATAAGGTCGGTCATTCACCTCACAACCCAAGAACAACACTTCATAATCTCAACTCACTACAGTCTAAACTATCATTAAAACTCTCGTTACGCAAAATGACCATGTATCAGCTATTTTCCCGGTTTTTTGCGAATCTCAATTCGTCATGCGTAGACAGCCTGCGATTTGGCGAAACGATCGAGCGTAAAATCAGCTTTTCTCGTGATTAAATCATTATGGATTATGCGACACGAACGGGGCACCGAACTCTGTACTATGTAATCACCTGTCTGATATGATTTTCTCGCTTGTTCTACATACATACATAAACTCACGATTTCGCACAGTGAACTGTCATTGAAAAAAATATAAGGGTTTGATATGTCACTTTAACGTCAATAGGAGATTTCCTTTTTTAGATTTAAAACATTGATAAGCTATAATATTTATAACTCTCCGTGAGTGGTTAGAGCGTTACGCTCACGATTTGGAGGTCCGGCTTCGTTTGCCGATGGTGACATTGTCGAAATCACTTTGTGAGACTGTATTTTGTTTGATAAAGACTTTTCAGGCTTGAATCACCTGATTATCCGAAAAAGTAAGATGATTCCGTGCTTCGGAGGGCACGTTAAGCCGTTGGTTCCAGCTATTAGCCGTAAAATCACATCTACCAACCCGCATTGGAGCAGCGTGGTGGAGTATGCTCCATACCCCCTCCGGTTGATTGAGGGGAGGCCTGTGCCCAGCAGTGGGACGTATATAGGCTGTTTATGATATGTTGTGTATGATACAAAGTTTCAACTTGCTAATCATACTTATAATATATCGTCGTCAGCATGTTTTGAAGGCCAGGGTCCTGCATTGGGATGTATATTATTTATGTGTGTGTGTCTCTTAAGACATGAAATTCTCATAAATTTAATACAAAAAACTTTAAATACTTAGCGACAATAAACTTACTAAGAAGTACGTGAACTTGAATGCATTATTTTTTCTCTAACGTATGGTTATGCAGATTAATTGCAATCGCATTAATCTTAGTAGAAGAAGTTGCTTGACTTGTTGAAGCGTGACTTGTTTACTATAATTACTACAATAAAGTGTTCGAGGCATATACATGGTGTTATAGTGACATCGTAACGAATACGTAGGGGGATATTTCAGACTATCATTCTGGGTCAGTATCAAGTGGAATGTTCCGTCGCAAAATTTATATTATTTTCAATTCTTTACTTTTGAGATAGAAAATTTCACTTGATATTAACTCAGAATAATCAGCTAAATCATTCCCCTCGGTATTCGTGTTTTCACTTACACCCCGTACAAGTACATACAAGCCTGTCATTTTCTTATTCGTTTAAAAAGAAAGGGACGGGTAATCGACAGGGATAAAATTTATGGAATACACGTCAATTTTAAGCATAAATTTTAAAAAAAAACGGTCTAAAAATTTTACATCGGCCAATAACCCGACAGAAATAAGTAGACAACACGTCAAAGGGATCGCATACCAGCGAGATGCCTATTTTATTCGCACGGGTAATTCATTCATTTTAAAATTAACTTGTTGACAATCATCGGTCCCTTTCCTTTTCGGCGGGTAAGAAAATGACGGGTATAACTTAAAATAAAATTAGGAAGAGTCTGCAGGAATCGGGGCCAGTATTGAAGTATCTCATCAAAACTAAAAATAGAAATGGGTTACCAGTTACAAATTGGCAAATTAGCACTGACCTAAGATTTCTACCGGTGAAGAACTGATTATCATACTATTATCTAGAGGTCGACGGCCGATCTATTACGTGTGTAGAATTTCACTTTCGATCGGCGCGCGCGCATCGAGCGATCGCCTACAGTTGTCAGACCAACCGATTAATTAGGTGTTTCGTCATAACGTGCTTTCGAATCGATGAAAGCTTTGCCATTCGAAGAAATGTTTTAATTTGAATATTTTATTTAAACTTTAGTTTTAGGCGATGGGTTTCTGTTTTATTTTTTGTGATAGCTCAGTTCGTAGAACACGTGTCTTAAGTTGTAAGATCACGGGTTCGAATTCTGGCTGGGGCTCTGAATCACTGACTTCGCTGAATGAGTTTGAATTTATTTAGGTTTGGATCATAGTCTCATGTAAAAAGGGGAGGGGGGAGCCTAGTGCCACGAATCCCGAATACTACTTGATATCAATTATCTATAATCCAAACATGAATTCGAACTTCATCACCAGCCCATTAACGTCCCCACTGCTGGGGCACGGGCCTTCCCTATGGATGGATGGAAGTCCGGGCCTTAAACCACCGGGCCCAGTGCGGATTGGTGGTTATTAACGACTGCTAATGCAGCCGGGACCAACGGCTTAACACATTAGATGCCATGGGGGTCACCGGTGACCGGCACTATGTGATTTCAATGAGGCCATGGGGGTCACCGGTGACCGGCAAGGTAGACCAATGTTTGGACGTTCGCTAAGCGTCGCCGGTCACGCGTATACTGCGTTTTTACACGCAATATGACCCGCGCGGCGCCCAGGAACATTGCTTACTGCTTGGTTCCGAGTTATTTTTCTAAGTTTTTGAGTTATGTTCGAAAATATGGTGAGTAGAAGAAAAATTTTGGTTTTTTTTGTATGTCACATTTATTATTATAATTATATTAAATAAGAAACCAAAAATGTCAAATAATCATACTTTTAATTAAAGTCTTTATTCTCTTATAAAATTAACTGAAAATAATGAAATAAAAAATGTAATCTTCTAACATTTTTTTTGGAAATGAACAAAAAAATTTAACATACAATATTCTTTTCTATGCATTATAATCGAAATACGTGTAACAAAATAATAATAATAAATCAGTGCAATAACTACAAGTAGCGATGTTTCTTGTTGAAACACATCAAGCAATAATGTGGCTTCAAAGGACAGTCAGGACAAAAAGTGGTTACTTTTTTTGTTTTATTTTTTGCAATCTTCCTGCCCAAATTTTGCGTATTGGCTTTATAACAACCTTGACACCACCTACGTGTTATGCGGGCTGGCCCATCTTTGGTTTTCAGCTCGTGCTTTAGACGTCTTGGGCGGGAAATTGCAACGAGAGCTTCGCTTCCCGTTCCGGTTTCGACGAAATGTTTCACAATTTCTTTTCGGAATTGAACAACTGAAATATTTTTTTTGGTTGTCATTTTGTACAGAACCATTGCGTTTACCATCGCCGTATTGAGCAATAATTCACAAGCCAGTTTCCGGTACCATTTTACCGTCTTTCGAAGTGGTGAAGAGTATGCAGTCATTTGGTCGGAGCTAAGCGAATAGGTGCGAAAGAGACAGATGACCGGCACTGTGATCCGCGTGGCCTATTGCAATGAATTTACAATCTATGGGCCACGGCGCCCACCGGTGACCGCATTTAAAAAAAACCGTATTTTTTCGAAAAGTACCTTTCAAAACAAAAAAATATTTTGTGTACATATCTATGAAATCGTCTACTATGTATATGTGAAATGGCTTGAACAGTAAATATTGGTCAAATTAACGTGGCATCTAATGTGTTAACGTGCCTTCCGAAGCACGGAGGAGCTCGAGATGAAAACTTTTTTTTTTGTGGTCACCCATCCTATGACCGGCCTTTGCGAAAGTTGCTTTACTTCAACAATCGCAGACCGAGCGCGTTTACCGCTGCGCCACCGAGCTCTTCCGCCGAATTCAAACTTAAAAAGTCAAAAAATAAAATTCAAAAATATTTATTTTTCAAAATTGGCTTACAAAGTTAGCGCTTTTTGAACGTCAAACATAATTAAATTACATATTATGTAACTAGCTGTAAAACTACTACCACATCGGAATCTGTAACGCTGAGGGAAAGACGTGGCCAGAAAACCTCCCAGCACAGGGCCCTAGTCCTACTGTTTCATGTTTTCCTTTCTTTTCTTTTAATCCAGTTTGTATTACATAATTTATAGACTTAAATACAATGGTATTCCAATTACAGTCGGTGGAAGGAAAGTGAAACATAAAGAGTTTATGTGACTTTATCACAGAAACAGTGTTTTATGAGCTCCCTGACAGAAGCAGGCCTGTCCACATACGCAGCACCCGATCACGAGTTGACGCGAAAGCCAGCCATCATCAATTTCAGTGGTTGACTACCCGAGCCGAGATTCGAACCTATAAAATCAATACCACGTGTATCTTATCAATACCCTTTCTTGGCGTACCTATTACTTTACTTGCACTTTCTTCACAGTAATATTACCTCTCGCAACACCGTTAAGGCTTGGCCACTTGAAAGCGAGCTGTTAAATCGTAAATCTTCGCTGTCATAATATTTTATTGGCCATTGAGAAACATGTGACATTATGTATGAAAGCCACCTGACCATAAGTGTTGTTATAAGCCCATATTATGTATTATACATACATGAGCGACCCGCCCCGGCGTCGCTCGGGTGCAATGCTGAGGAAAAAATGAAATTATTTACGACATCACATTAAAAACTTCCGCCGCCGTTGCCCCCGCCGTCGCAGCCGTTGGTCCCGGCTGCATTAGCAGTCGTTAATAACCATCAATCCGCACTCTGTCCGCGTGATGGTTTAAGGCCCGATCTCCCGACCCATCCATAGGGAAGGCCCGTGCCCCAGCAGTGGGGACGTTAATGGGCTGATGATGATGATTAAAAACTTCAAAAATTACAGTATTTCTTCACTATTTAATGGATATTATTATACATATAAACCTTCCTCTTGAATCACTCTATCTATTATAAAAATCCCATCAAAATCCGTTGCGTAGTTTTAAAGATTTAAGCGTTGTTTAATACTATATAGTGATTAATGATTATGTTATAAAACACACATAACTTAAGCCCGCGACTATATACCAATTGGTGTAGTCAGAGGTCACATCCAACGCAAGATGAACTTCTTCTTCTTCTATCGTGTGGGTTGTGAGGTGGATTACCAACCCCACCAACAATGGTGTCAGGGTTACTATTAAGCCGCCAAAGGTCCCTGGTATAGTTACTTACATCAGTAAGTAGTAACCGAGACCAACGGCTTAACGTGTCTGCCGAAGGACGGACATTCAGATGACCAGCCTGTAATATCCTAACGAAACTAGGGATCACAAAGTATTTTTTGTGATATTTCCCCACCGGGATTCGAATCCGGAACCTCCAGATCGTGAGCCTAACGCTCAGTTACTGGATCACGGAGACCGTAAGATGAACTAAGTAGCCACAACTCACCGAGCTTTCTGTTAGACCAACATAGGTGGTCTGGTTTTTATGATTATTTATAACATAAAATATATAGCTCGTAAACAGAATATCATGTGAAAATCATTGAAAACCACAGAGCTAGGAAAACAAGCATATAACAGGGCACACATTTGCGTAGATTTTTTTTACATTTGCCTTGGTATTAACTACTTGGTCGGGTAATATATGTGCGGTCAATATTCTATATAAGTACTTATAATAAGCCGCACCCACTCGTATGAGTGTTGACGTAACCTGAGAATCGAACTGGTCCCATCGAAACGTCTGCGAATTTCGCTTTCATCTACCATTGCCATTCCGTTGTATGTTATGTAATTAATTAACATTTCGAGAAGGCATGAGTTACTTTTATCTTCGTTATAAGTTTAAAAACGAAAACCCGATTACGGAAAATCTCGCTCTAAAAACTATGAAACAAGAAAATAGGTATATTTCTCTGAAATTCTTTCGAAGTGGTGTTTAGAAGATAGCCTTGGTAAACAAACTCAAGGACAAATTGGCATATGACGACGGCAATCCTCTAAATCAACCCTGGTGTCAGGGTTATTACGTAGTAACCGAGACCAACGGCTTTATGTGCCTTGCGAAGCACGGATCATCTTACTTTCGGACAATCAGGTGATCAGCGTGTAATGTCCTAACCAAACTAGGGATCACAAAGTGATTTTTGTGATATGTCCCCACCGGGATTCGAACACAGGACCTCCGGATCGTATACATAAATGCATACATTTTGTTGGTGGTGCGACCGTGGTATCCTAGTGTAACATGGCCCTTATCAGTCGATCTGAGGTCATCTAACCTAGACTGTTTCCAGACCACAATAATCATTGTGGAAACTGTGTCACATAGCTCGTAATTGACTCAATCACGTCTTTAAAGCTAAGATAAGACGCAATAAAAATTCCCAAGGTACAAAACTGACATACAAAACTGTTTGAAAAGTCATTGTTTTCAGTCAAATTTTAAACTTTACAAGTCAATGTACTTTTGAGCATAATTTAAATACCAAGCTGACAAGTCGAGCTTAGAAATGTAGTCGAGCTTATGTTCAATGTTATAAAACAGGATAAATAATTATTATTGATCGAAATTAATAAAAACGAAAAGTTGAATTTTGACAAACTAATATTAGTAATTCTTTTTTAATGCTCTTATCCCCTGTTGGAATGTAGAGCTCGAATAACAGATTTCCGCACCTCGCGGGCTTCTGCATCCTCTGTAGCTTTCTTCCATGACGCGAGTTTTTAATTCCCGGTCAATCGGGCCTGGCCAGGTCTCTTTGGGCCGCCGTCTACCAAATATACATAAACATAAATAACCTATATACGTCCTACTGCTGGGCACAGGCCTCCCCTCAATCAACCGGAGGGGGTATGGAGCGTACTCCGCCACGCTGCTCCACTGCGGGTTGGAGGAGGGAACCACGGCTTAACGTGCCCTCCGAAGCACGGAATCAACTTATTTTTTTCAGACAATCAGGTGATTCAAGCCTGTAAAGTCCTTACCAAACATAGGACAGTTTCACAAAGTGATTTCGACATTGTCCCCATCGGGAATCGAACCCGGACCTCCAGATCGTGAGCCTAACGCTCTAATCACTAGACCACGGAGGCTGCTACCAAAAGTTGGCCTCTACCAAATAATTAAGTCGAAAAAATTATTGTTAGCACGCAATAAAATTAATTATCTTTAAAGATAAAGTTCACACCATCTGGCGTCGGAAGTACTACAAGTTTCGGACATGTTCGCGTTCGGTAAAAAAAACCCGTTAAAAGCGAAAGTTGTTTGCAGGACGAGCGGTCAGGAGTGTTACGTCATACAACCGGGTTTCTGGGTGATTCGCACCCAAAGGTTAATGAAGCCTCCTTTACGTAACACCGGTTGTTTTGGCAGAAAAAGTGTCATTTGACCACCTGTTATAAAGGAACTTAAACGTGGTAGTAATAAACTTATGTCATCTTCGAGACTGCCCTCTAGATCATGTCAAAGTGACAGTTCTTATATTAAAACAAGGGACTTGAGCACGATCTTGAGGGCAGTCTCAGCTGAGATTAGTCATATTTTCAGGTTAGGTAAGCGGACTCTGTGAAAAACGGGATAATGCTAGGAAGATGATGAGCCTGGAAAGTGTCTCATTGTAGGTTGTGTTTGGTTGTGGGTTGTGTTTGATCGCAGGTTGTGTTTGGTTGTGGGTGATTGTGGCCTGATACGAATTGGTGCGGGACGGAGAGTTACCATTGCGTTGCTAACTTAACATTTTTTTCTTCAGGTCTGGTGGCTGATTGCGGGACGGAGTTGGTACAACTCACGTGACCAGCGTTTGCGCAAGGTAAGCACTTGTTTGAGTACCAATTTATAATTAAAACACATAATAACGGGTTCTTACCGCGTCTAAAATAGGTATATGAGACTCCCGATATGATTTTATTTTTTAATTATGATAATAACCGCGTAAACTAAAAACAATGTACCAATTTAAACTTTAGATGAGGTTTACTACTTATAAAATATATCTAAAGTAAATAGGTACCTGCCTACATGTAAATAATTTTCGCTATGAAATATTATTACATTTACCTAATTGGAGATGTCCTTAGAAAAGGTTTAGTACGATCTACTCTGAGCCGGCGTGCGTGTATGAAACGATTGTTGAATGTGGAGGCCAGAGAAGAGTGTCAGGATCGAAATAAATGGAATTCCATAGTCTCTGCTTACCCCGGTGGGAAATAGGCGTGAGTTTATATATGTATGGATGTATGAAAAAGTCAGCAGATGTTAAGACTTGTCATTTATTTAAAATTTAAGAGGAAGGCACTTGACGGTGTAGCTTTTTCCAGAATGTATAAAAAAACTTTATAATATCCAACCCTAACTTAACTTATTTCCAATTTCTTATATTCATAATTGAGATATTTGTGCAGTTTTTACACTTATATTTTTTTGGACGTTTCAATAAATTCAATAAAGAAATACAATGAAGCAAGTAAGCATGTAACCGCAACTTTAGAGCAACAAAAAGAAATCACCATCAAAACATTGTCGTAACCGCTTTGTTACAAGTTATACCAATATCTGACACCTTTTACTGTGTTACTTACAGTTGTCCGTAATTGTCATTTTTGTGTAAAAAAATCGGTCAAAAACGGTCTTAAATTTTAAAATTTATTCCTTATACAATCAGCGAAGGCAAGAACACCCCAATACAGGTTATGTCACATTTCAAAACGGATTTCTCAGGAATGTAGGTTTCCTTACGGGGTTTTTACTTCAGCACGCATCCAGACATGAATTCGAAACAAATCGAAAATCATTGGTTTAGGCCCCTGCTGGGATTCAAACCTGCGACCGCACATTGAGAGTCAAGCGTTCTTCCAACTGAGCTACCACGGCTTTCCGAAGCTACCATTGCACGTTCTAAATATTCCTCTCACCACAAGTCACAGCATAACTATTTTCCTATCCTAGAATGTTTTCCGACAACAGACTTAGGCTTATAATTTAGTTAGCTATGTCTTTGTCAGAGTAATTAGTGCAAGGTGGTCTACATTCTAGGCGTTATAGTGGTATTAGTACCACTCCCACCACCAGTGGTATGATCTCTCGTGGGAGACGAACGGATCACATGGCATTGTACTATTGTTGGTTGAGTTGGTAAGCTAGCGCAGTTGTAGGTAATAAAGAAATAGGTATAGGGGGATATTTTTAATGTATTTTAGACGGCAACTAAGTGACTCCGCCTGTAATGTCCTAGCTAAACAAAGGATCAACCCGCAGTCAAGCAGCGTAGTGAAGTATGCTCCATAACCCCTCTGGTTGATTGAAGGAAGGCCTGTGCCCAGCTATGGGCCGTATATAGACTGTTTATGTAATGTTGTGTTATATAAAATTAATATGGAAAAGGCTAGACCCGATAATGTGTCTGTCGTCCCATTTGGCGGTGACCACAAGTCTTCAAATTGTACTCATCTCAAACTCATAATTCGCACTTTGAATCGTCAGTTTTTGTATTATAAATAACTTTTTGTTCAACATCTCATCCGTTTAAACTACTGCAGATTCTCAACCTGTATAGCCGAAGGAAAGTAGCTGCAAGAATATGTATAATTCTTACAAATATGATCTCCACAGAAGACGCCCTAAACCGAGGTTCGCGCAGGCCTGCTGTCTTAAATTTTGTATCGGGTGAGAGCCCTCAACGCTCCCCATTTGTCCGGCAAAGTAGTTAATGTCATCTGCAGCAAATCTACAATAAGTTACGTCAAACATGACCCAACCTGTCTCCCAGGGGAGCTATGACCTCCCTGAATCCGCCCATGTCATAAGCAGCTGAACGTATGTATACCAAGTGTTAGATAGGACAGAATCGGCCTAATCTCGACTGAATGACCGAGGCTGCAGAAGCCCTGAAATAGGTTTGACCCAGTCCTCAGCCCTAGTCCTACTTACTCAACAACCAGATGTAAACGTAATTTATATGCTAATAGCATGTTAACCCGAAAAACAAGGTAATTAATGACACATGAACATCTCTAGAACTTTCGCTTAAACTCTCTCACGTTTTAATAGCAATTTTAGTAATCCAAGTAAACGCAACCGTAAAGCAATTAAAGATAATTAATTAGTAACAGGTTGTGCTAGGTTCGGCTTTTTTGGGATTTGATGAATCTACAAAAGCCGTGGTAACCTAGTTGGAGGAATGCTTGACTCTCATTGCGAGGTTGCAGGTTCAAATCCAGCGTGGGCTGAAACTAAACTAATGATTTTCTAATTCGAATTGACTTGATACATACATACATAAACTCACGCCTATTTCCCACCGGGGTAAGCAGAGACTATAGAATTCAATTTGCTTCGATCCTGACACACTTTGAATTGATTTGATATTCAGGTTTATGTCTTAATTGATTATCAATATTATCATGCACTCAGCAGTGAAAGAAAACATCGTGAAGACACCCACATACCCGAAAAAAAAAACACAGATATGTGCGTATTTCCTCCTGGTTGGAAGATCAGATGGCCTTCGGCTCTGTAAAAAACCAGACCCGTCAAATCTTCAGGTTAGGTTAGAGGACCCCGTGAAGACCCGGAAAACATTATCTAGGAGCTTTAGGACACATTATGCCGCTGCTTTTTTCTACCGCGCGGCGAAAAACTCGTAGTGCGCGCCTGGCCTTAAGGGTAAGGTTAACGCATGTGTGTGTAAGGTGAGTGTGTTTTATCACAGATAATAATACTAAACATGAAATTATACCGTTTCACAGCCATCAATCTTACTCTCGACCCGTTGATTGATTTCCGTGCATTTTGGTCAAAATACCACAAACAAACGCCTCCAGCTGCATTTACCCTGTGATATACTGACGTCAGCGAGGCAAATTGTTTTCTAACAGCCATACTAGTTCATTTGACATAATTTACGATGGTGTTGCAAAATTTTGGCACCGCTTATTTGCGAAATAGCAACGAATTAGCAATGTATACGATTAACATACCTTCACACTTTATCTGGCAAAGTGTACTGTTAAAATGGCCACATCGAAGTAATTCATCTGAGAAAGCAATATTGCTATTTGACATTTGTTTGTATTGCGCACTTACTTCTATATGCGCAAATGTCAAATTGCAATATTGCTTTCTTAGATGAATTTTATTGCATCGATGAAATTAAATGAAATTTATTCGCTCTAGAGTGGTACAAAAGATCTTAAATAAAAGTCCATCACTCAACCATACAGCGTGCGAATATTAATATTAAATAACTTATAATGAAAGGAACATTCAATCTTTAATAAATCTGTCTCAAAAAAAAATAACTATAGATATTTGATATTTAGATGTGGCCATTTTAACTCCTCTGTTCATTGTGTTTAAGAGTATGTACCTAGTTAAGTAAGTATTTTCTTATCAGTAGCGAATCATTTAAAGGGATTATACTTATTTATGTCACGGGTAAAGTAAACTACTAAAAAAAGAAAAGCAAAACAAATACCTATGCTCAGGCGCAGTCTACATCATTTCAGAATGGATGGGCGATGGTTAATCTTCGCTTATTGATCAGAACGCGTTCACTGTCAATGATTTGTAGATTTCTCTGTTAGTGTGTCCAACGTTGGTTTTGCACTATTTTTGCATGTTTTTACTTACTGCACATCCAGGGGCTTATCGCTAGAAGCGATCTATACCACTCAAGCATCGAATGATTGGCCTCGTGAATATCTTCGGTTGTGTGGCGCAAGTTAAGCGGTTTAGCGGTTTAGTAACAGATATTTATTCTTGTTTTTTTTTTGTGAGACAGGATCGAAGTTAATAAGATTCCCGTCTCTGCTTACCCCGGTGGGAAATAGTCGTGAGTGCATGTATGTATTTATTTATTCTTTGATTTCTGACGTGGTTTTTTGCTACATAATTTGACGTAAAGGCGACGGTATCCACATCTTTTAATCATTATTAATATTCTTTTTATTGATCAATGATTTTCGTCGCTTTTAAGATTATTCGCTTGATAAAGATACCTTCAAAATATTCCGCGTCTACTTCTCCCTTACACCACCTCGCTTACATACAGAGTCGCATGCGCAAATCATTGCAATCTCAACATTCGATCGCCACTAATCGATCATCGATACTTAGTCTCGATTCTAAGGCCATTTCTCTGAAATATTCCGACTATCAAAGTTAGACTATATGATCTAAGTATAGATAGATAGATCATATCGTTTATGCGGCGGTGAATTTAACATCTGGAGTCGCGCGCGCAACGCAATCATCTTTATCGATCCTGCCTGATCGATTTGAACATGTCACACTTTCTTATTAAATAATCCGACTTTTTAGTTATGCCATATCGGATATAATGTTATTATGTACTAAATATTTTTGTCTAGATTAAGTTGCATCGTGAGGGAATCATTAAAATGGAATACTATGATTAATTAAAGTGAAAATTAGTGAAACACAAACTGCGCTTTCAGCTGCTTTAAAAAAGGTATATTTACGTCTTGAAAGATTTGGAATTAGGTAAGTAAGTACTTAATTTATTATTCAATCATACATACATACATACATAAACTCACGCCCGTGTTCCCCGAAGGGGTGGGCAGAACTACAAATAATCAAGAAACTATTTGCAGCCACTTTTGATACATAGTCCTAAGGTGGATAATGATAAACCGTATGATGATAGGTGTATCAATCAATAAATAATTCTTTAATATTCGAAATTCGCGATTAAAATAGGCCAGTGCCTCGTCTTCAGTTTTCAATATCCAATTTAGGCCAGTGCCTTGTCTTCAGTTTTCAATATCCAATTTAGCCCAGTGACTGGTCTTCAGTTTTCAATATCCAATTTAGGCCAGTGCCTTGTCTACAGTTTTCAATATCCAATTTAGGCCAGTGACTTGTCTTCAGTTTTCAATATCCAATTTAGGCCAGTGACTTTTCTTCAGTTTTCAATATCCAATTTAGGCTAGTGCTTTGTATTCAGTTTTCAATCTCTGTCATTTAAAATCCTTTCTTTGACAAAAAGAACTACCAGCCCTTACATCCCCTGAAGTCCCGATGAGACTCATTGGAAGATCCATAAGAATCAGTTTCGCTTCAGGATCCCAAGGACCCATCATCTCAACCTTGAAAGTTATAAAAATATAAGAACCCGCCAGACCAGAGTACTTCCTTCTCTTCAAAGACTCAGCTATAGTAGACGCCGCCCAGGGGCGTGATGAAGTACCGTCCAGATCTGACAGCAACCAATAACCAATATAACCACCACCATATTACAATAACAAATTGCCTAGAATATTACTCAGCATATGCCTGGTTAAATAAAAAGCGCTCCTAAGCAGCATTAGAGTTTTCAATAGAAAAATATGCATTATCTACTAGTAACATCAAATTCCGCCATTGTTATGTCGTGACTACAAAGGCTTTCGTCCATGTGTGAATCGCCTATGAGTTGCGCCAGCGCACGCCGCGTCCGGCCGACGCACGCGCAGCGCAATCTCAGCCATCGATCCTCGCTAATTGATCACTCGCACCTGTCCTCCGCCGCATTTCTCTGAAACACTATCTTTCGTTTTCCACCACTTAATATTAGCCGTCGTCTGTTTGTTTGTTTTGCCGCCTCGGAATGTTCTCGATATCGGATGACATATTTAGAGGAACGAAGTACTTATCGTCGTGGGATTTGTTTTAGCATTAGACTCATTTGTTTATTTAGCGCGGGAGCTAATTAGTGGGCTGTCTACTGGTCGATATGTGGTCGATGTGTGGTGGGAAGTTGTGTGAGGAATTTTGTAATAGGTAAAGTTGTAATCTGCATGACTGCTGACTAGAATCGACAGTGTGGCAAAAAAAAATTCCTTTTTTTTAGGGTTCCGAACCTCAAATGGTAAAACGGAATTATTATAGGATCACTTTGTCTGTCCGTCTGTCCGTCGAGACATTTTTCTCGGAAATGCGCGGAGGTATCTAGTTAAAATTAATATGTAATACTTATGTCTGCTGTCAACGGCCTCTGTGGTCCAGTGGTTGAGCGTTGGGCTCACGATCCGGAGGTCCTGGGTTCCAATCCCAGTGGGGACAAATCACAAAAATCACTTTGTGATCCCTAGTTTGGTTAGGACATTACAGGCTGATCACCTGATTGTCCAAAAAGTAAGATGATCCGTGCTTCGGAAGGCACGTTAAGCCGTTGGTCCCGGTTACTATTTACTGATGTAAGTAAGTAATCGTTACATGAGTCATGTCAGGGGCCTATGACGGCTCAATACTAACCCTGACACCAGGGTTGATGGGGTCGGTAATCCACCACACAACCCACACGATAGAAGAAGATGTCTGCGGTCTCTGAAGCCGTATTTTTTAATAAAATACTGAGTAGGGTTCGTAATTTTAACACCTGTAAGACGGTTCTATCGCACGGCATCTAATTGTAAGTTCTCTTAGTAATCTGCAGTGATATAATTTCTATTAAATTACTTCCTTGCACAGCTATATGACCTCAGGCTATGAGCGCAACGGCCAATATAAATTACATCTTCTGCGTTTACAATCTTTCGCTCCGGTTTTATCAACATCAGTCTCTCTCTCTCTCTCTATTTAAGAGCTGCGCTCTTGTCGGTGGAGTAATCGCCATTCCTCTCTTCTTCCCGCCAAAACCTTCACCTCCCGATACGACACGACCTGCACCATCTCTTTTATTTGTTTCATAAATGTTATCCTAGGTCTACCCCTTCCTCTCTTCCCTTCAATTTTTCCTTCTATAATGTTTGTTATAAATGAATCGTGTCGTATCATGTGGCCAATCATATTTCCTCTCCGGTACTCTATAGTCTTCAATATGGTTCTCTTTTCTTTCAACATCAGTCTACACATACTAATGTCTGTCTCGCATTTACTGTAATGTAATTATATCGTATACCTAAAGATTGCCTGGAAGAAATTTGCTACCTTAGTAATAGGGCCTTTTGTACTGTATGCAGAAATCAGAAATCAAAATCATTTATTCAACGTAATTATCATAGATAAACTTGTTGAAGGTCAATGTAACATTTTTGAATTTACGTCATTTCGCAAGGTGTTATGGCTGAGGGGAAGAAATGAGAAGAAACTGCAACAGCAACACATCTTTTAAAGGGTACACATTACAAGTTATTTAATAACTAGAGGAACACATTCAATACCAGACATTTTTATCATTTAGGTAGTCATTAATCTAATAATAAGCTTTTTTACATAAAGTAAGCTTCACATGACATTTTATTATTCGTTGAAAAAGAAACGGACGGGTAATCGACAGGCATACAATTTATGGAATACACGTCAATTTTAAGCAGAAATCTAAAACAACCGTCTAAAAATTTTACATCGGCCAATAACCCAACAGAGTTAAATAGACAGCACGTCAAACGAATTACATACCAACGAGATGCCTATTTTATTCGCCCGGGTTATTCATTCGTTTTAAAATTAACTTGTTGACAATCATCCGTCCCTTTCCTTTTCGACGGATAAGAAAATGACGGATATAACTTAAAATAAAATTAGGCGGTGTCTGCAGGAATCGGGGCAATTGTATTGTAAATTAGGTGTCTAAAGGGTAGTGAAGTATTATTTTTGTAAGAAATAGGACCACCCCTATTAGAGGCTCACGCCTATTGCCATTAACCGGGCACAATTCTGCTGTTAGTTAGAAAAGAATCGATCCACCTAATATCGACTGATACATCACTATGAAAAACGTTTATTAGAACGCTCATTACAACGTCTCACCACTATCTTATGTATGCGTACTTTGACAAACCGTCTTACCGCGCATTGAGACTATCATAAAATAGATAGATAATCACTAATTTTACAGTCACGAGCAAGATCATGTACCCACTTTAGAACCCTGTCGCACTATCATATTCGACATTTCTGAGACTTACGGTTTAATTTGTCAAAAAAGTTAATGTGGCATGGTTTCAAGTGTATACATATCAGTACATTACTCGGGACCATACTGATCTAGATGTTCTGTTTAAAATTACTTACTTAATAATATAATTTTGCTATCTGGCAAATAATATCACCTTTTCAGTACGCCAACATGCCCAGCATTAACTTTTTTTTTGAATCGTTCTGTAGATTGATTACAAATGTAAATAGAAACTCATTTCGCAGTTCACAAATCATCAGCCCATCTTCACGGTAGGTATGTACCTAGTGAATAGAATAGAATCAACTCTTGCGCAAGTCGCCAGCAGGCATGACGGCTTCCGCTTCGGTCCTTTGATTGCATCCATTCAGTATAATTATGTCATTGACCATTGCATCTGCCTGGCAGACTGTTTGACTTGCAAATTCCGCGATTGGAGCAGGAAAGGTATAAATTTTCAATACAGATTTGGTTTAGGTAATAGAATTGCAAGAAAAGATGAATTCGATTTTTTTTATTATGAGCCAATAATCATACAATCCAGATGCCTCTAATGAAGTAAAGTAGGAACAAGGACTTTCGAATACCGGTATTAATAACGAATCATCATCTCCCTAGCATTATTCTGTTTTTCACAGGATCCGCTTACCTAACCTGAAGATTTGAGAGGTCCGGTTTTTTACAGAAGTGACTGCCTGTCCGACCTTCCAACCCGCGAAGGGAAAACCAGCCCAATACAGGTTAGGTCACATTCCTTTCCAAAATGCATTTGTCGGGAATGTGGGTTTCTTCACGATGTTTTCCTTCACCGTTGAGCACGTGATAATCATTTATAATCCAAACATGAATTCGAAAACAAATTCGACATTGGTTTTGGCATGTGATGGATTCGAACCTGCGACCTCAAAGTGAGAGGCAAGCGCTACCACGGCTCTTACCGGTAGGTAATGAATATCTTTTTTTTTTAAATATGCGTATTTTTGTTTATGAGATTTGTCTCGACCAACTAGTTTCCTGGTGTGCATTACTTACATATCAAGAACAAGTAAAGAACATGAAATATTAATCGAGCTAACTAAGGGAATACAAATTCAAAATGCAATCCTAAATCATTTCTATGATTTATGTTCGACATGAACTGGAAACTAGAAATGACGCGTTGCGGAGGTAAGGGTCTAACATTATATTGGGCTGTCTTCACTTCACGGGTTGAAAGGTCAGACAGGCAGTCGTTTCTGTACAAAAATCGAACCTGTCAAATTCACCCTGTGAAAATGAAATAACGCACAAAAAGAAGAATCGATAAAATGTGACTCGGACGGAACTTGCCCTCAGCTCTCTCAACCTACGTAAACAAAGCTCCAAAGAAGAAACTATGGTAATAACTGACTGGCAGTTCAGGTATGTGGGTCGTAGAAAATATGTTAGTGGTTGTCGCGGGGTGGTCTGCGCGGGCGCACCGCACAATGCGCACAATCTCGCATCGCGCGTATTGTCTGCCAAACGCTCTAATAGCCACGCTTGCTCCTCCGTGCTACAGCTACGAAGATCGGACGAGACAATTATTAGAGTACTCTAGGGAACTAATGGCTTTTTCTCTAATATTTTCTGATGACATAACATAACATAAACTGCCTATATACGTCCCACTCCTGGGCACAGGCCTCCCCTCAATCAACCGGAGGGGGTATGGAGCATACTCCACCACGCTGCTCCACTGCGGGTTGGTGGAGGTGTTTTTACGGCTAATAGCCGGGACCAACGGCTTAACGTGCCCTCCGAAGCACGGAATCATCTTACTTTTTCGGACAATCAGGTGATTCAAGCCTGAAAAGTCCTTACCAAATAAAGGACAGTCTCACAAAGTGATTTCGACAATGTTTTCTGATGAACCAAACAGAAACTCAATAATATCCTTCTATCGTGTGAGTTGTGAAGTGAATTACCAACCTTATCAACCCTGGTGTCAGAGTTATTATTCAGCCCCCAGATGTTTATGACTCATAATAATCCTGACACCAGGGTTGATGACGTAGGTCATTGATCTGATCACTCACACGAGAGAAGAGAAGACCAGCTCTCTCCAGTAATACTCATTTTGCGATGAAATAATTTTATGACGAGGTCTATATAAGATCTAGATGAAATGATATCGTAGTAAGTGGAAATACGCGGTTTCTGCCTACCCCAACGGAAAATTATATTATGAAGACAGAATTATTCTAATACATGTAATCCCCAATTTGCCACCTCCACGGTTCCCAGCTCTTGCCACCGCTGGTCTGCGCCCGCGACGCTCGCGGCGCCCGCGCATTGTTCCCGCACCCATTGTTCAGTTTTTCGCCACTTCACCACCGCTCGGCAGGGTCGACTTTGACCTGAGGCCCTGGGTTCTTTAAAATGAGGACCTTATGACTATTTTTAAGGGCAAAGTGTAGATAAGCAAAGTTCTTGATTTTGAATTATTAGTGAAGATGTTAGGATGTTATGTTCTTCTTCTTCTATCGTGTGGGTTGTGAGGTGGATTACCAACCTTATCAACCATGGTGTCAGGGTTACTATTGAGCCGCCAGAGGCCCCTGACATGACTCCTGTAATGATTACATACTTACATCAGTAAGTGGTAACCGGGACCAACGGCTTAACGTGCCTTTCGAAGCACGGATCGTCTTACTTTCGGACAATCAGGTAATCAGCCTGTAATGTCCTAACCAAACTAGAGATCACACAGCAATTTTTGTGATATGTCCCCACCGGGAATCGAACCCAGGACGTCCGGATCGTGAGCCCAACGCGCAACCACTGGACCACAGAGGCCGTTATGTTATATTTATGTTATTTATTTTCTTAAATGTAATTTGTAATCACCATTTACAGTTGGTTATCGATCATTGTTACTGACGGCGATACGGCTCACTACCTATCACGTTGGGTCTCATAAAGATCGAGGAAATTATGGTACTTATTTCAGCAGACTAATCTTTTTGAAAAAACCCATTCGGATGTGATTTCTTTTTTAGAATTTTTTAGCTAGTTTCAGTACAAGTCAAAATTTGTGGTCTCAAGTTTTACTCGGATTGAAATTGTGGAATTCTTTGCCGTCTTCTTTATTTCCGAATGCATATAACCCGGGTGCTTTTAAGGCCAGAGTGAACAGGCACCTTCTGGGCGAGCTCGGTCCATCCTAGTCCTCGTCAATGCCTTCGGGCAAGTCTGGGGCCACGAGCAAACCCATCAATTGAAAAAAAGAAATCGAAGTTTTTAAAAAAAAGTCACGTTAGAATATGATTTTTAACAAGGCGCTTAGATATGTGGTGTTCACTATACGTCGACGATTTAAGAATATGGTTGATATTAAATAAGTCCTGGTTATTGGTTGAGGATCTGTTAGGAGCTAGGGAGTCTGGGTCCTAAGGACTTACCAGAGTGCCTAATGTAAAAGAGGGCCCTTGTAATAGCGCATTCAACCTGCATTATGCAATTACAGTGGTTCACGGGCTCACAACCAGTGTTAGGTCCGATCTGATACCAATGAGGCCTGTAACCGGCTGTGTTTATTTATTGCCGTTTGTTCTCGATCACGGTCACATACTATGACTGGAACAATGTTGAGGAATGTTCGAAATATATCTTGTTTCTTAACGCTATTGAGCCGTGGTCAGTTGGAACAACGCTTGACTCTCACTGTCTTCTTTTTATCGTGTGGGTTGTGAGGTGAAAGACCAGTCTCATCAACCCTGATGTCAGGGTTATTATTGAGCTTCCAAAGGCTTCTGACATGGCTCATGTAACGACTACTTACTTACATCAGTAAGTAACCGGGACCAACGGCTTATCTTACTTTTTGGACAATCAGGTGGTCAGCCTGTAATATCCTAACCAAACTAGGGATCACAAAGTGTTTTTTTACTCTTACTGTGATGAGCTTCGAAAGCATGGGCCCAAAGCAATCATCATCCTCCTGCTCTAATTTCATCATCATCAGCCCATTAACGTCCCCTCTGCTGGGGCACGGGCCTTCCCCATGAATGGATAGGGAGATCGGGCCTTAAACCATCACGCGGGCCCAGTGCGGATTGATGGTTATTAACGACTGCTAATGCAGCCGGGACCAACGGGTTAACGTGCCTTCCGAAGCACGGAGAAGCTGGAGGTAAAAACTTTTTTTTGTGTGGTCACCCATCCTATGACCGGCCTTTGCTAAAGTTGCCAGTGCCTGCTCTTATTTAGACTCACATAACACTTAAAGGCTGTATCTCACATCCTTGAAAAGAGAAAAACTGACGAGTAATCTTCCATTCATGAACTAATATAAAGTATTGATCAGTTAATTACCTCATCAGATCCTTATAGCACCACTTTTGATTGCGAAGTTGCAAGCTCACTTTCCTATTGTCCAACATCCAGCTGACCAGAACCAAATAAACCTTGATATATCCTTAGAAGTATGGACAACCAATTAAAGTGTTAGTAGCCTAGAGGTCTAAGTAAATTGGGAGGGTAATCTACAGCCCTTTTGTGAATGATTTTTAATCACGCACTCGCCTCATCATGGACATGTAAATATCAGTTTCTAAAATCATCTTTTGTAAGAACGTCCACATTGAAGTACTTTTTTATTGTTTTAATCTGAAGCATAAAGATGAGTGTACACTTCTTTTGTAACGAAACATTATACGTGTGCCTGCGGTTTTAATTATCGAATGTCTATTGTGCGCGGGGGGTAAAAAACTACGTAAAAACTGGCCAAGTGCGACTCGGAATTACGGACGAAGGGTTCCGTATCATTGACTAGGTAAACAACAGTAGGTACACCGATAACATCTGCTGCTATTATTGATATTGAGATATGAAACAAATCGCGTTTGTTGTATGGGATGGGACCCTTAAGTAAATATTCTTCTTCTATCGTGTGGGTTGATGGATTACCAACCCCACTAACCCTGGTGTCAGGGTTACTATTGAACCGCCAAAGGCCCCTGACATGGCTCATCCCCGGTCCCGGTTTTGGTCCCGGGTTCAAATCCCGGTGGGGACATATCACGAAAATCACTTTGTGATCCCTAGTTTGGTTAGGACATTACAGTCTGATCACCTGATTGTCCAAAAGTAAGATGATCCGTGCATCGGAAGGCACGTTAAGCCGTTGGTCCCGGTTATTACTTACTGATGCAAGTTAGTAGTCGTTACATGAGGTAAATATTTTTTTTTAGTATTTGTTGTAATAGCGGTAACAAAAATGCATAACTTGTGAAAATTTCAACTGTCTAATTATCGCGGTTCTTGAGATGTAGCCTGTTGAAAGACAGATGGACAGACAGAGAAGTCTTAGTAATAGGGATCCGTAAAGAGTAACAAAATGTAGCAGTTTTATCGGCCGTGGGTGTATTTTCACACAGATTTTGTATTACGAATTTCACACGATGCAGTTACATGTACACTACACATTCACATAGTTCTGTGTAGTGTGACATTTTAAGTTAATCGTGTACAGAACAGTGCAGTGTCCATTGTTTTTTGCTAAAACCCAGCAATTTTTATAACGTGGAAAAATGCTCGTTCACCGCAATTATGAGACGTCTCTTGTGTAAAATTATTCTTTAAAGGTTTATAATTCGCTAGGCATTTTTGGAATACATATCAAGTGACCCGACGTTGATTATTTAAATAGACCTAAGATGGTGTAAAGTTTAAATGTAAATAGCCTTTAAAGGACTTTGAAGGACTTTTATTACAACAATCAAGGAAAAATTTAAGGGAAGAGAGGAAGGGGTAGACCTAGGATAACATTTATGAAACAAATAAAAGAGAAGGTGCAGGTCGTGTCGTATCGGGAGGTGAAGGTTTTGGCGGGAAGAAGAGAGGAATGGTGATTACTCCACCGACAAGAGCGCAGCTCTTAAATAGAGAGAGAGAGAGATTACAACAAATACTAAAAAAAAGGCCGGTCATAGGATGGGTGACCACAAAAAAAAAGTTTTCATCTCCAGCTCCTCCGTGCTTCGGAAGGCACGTTAAGCCGTTGGTCCCGGCTGCATTAGCAGTCGTTAATAACCATCAATCCGCACTGGGCCCGCGTGATGGTTTAAGGCCCGATCTCCCTATCTATCCATAGGGAAGGCCCGTGCCTCAGCAGTGGGGACGTTAATGGGCTGATTATGAAGATTAGCAGCAATCGACAAAACGACATAATTATGTCGTCAGAATCGATAAAATGACCGTGAAAAAAATTTTCCACGTTGCGTATGTTAGTCCTATTGGTGACTTGTTTCTCTGCCCACCCCGACAGCGATGCAGGCACGTGGCGTAGTGAATCAACAACAAAAGATCTAAAGACCTCACATGTCATCAAATGACGCTAAATGGCGAATCACATTAAATGCTGGTCCCGTTGCGATTCTTCACAACCTGCGGTAGAGTTCTCACGTTGGTAGCAATAGCAATTGAGACTAACGAGGGCCCAGGTTTGATCCCTGGCGGTGACAACTGGACTTGATTGATGACATTAATCACTCGCTCTACTGACTTCTCCGATTATTTCACACGATATTCGTTTGTGTGGTAACCTGCATTATTTAATATACTTTTTTTATCAGAAAGTTGAGTGCATGTGCCAGTTTAGTCCGTCGAAGTAATTAATGCCATTTGCGTCAAATCTACAACATACATACATAAACTCACGCCTATTTCCCACCGGGGTAAGCAGAGACTATAGAATTCCATTTGCTTCGATCCTGACACACTTCTCTTGCTTCCTCCACATTCATCAATCGTTTCATACACGCACGCCGAATCAAAACAAATCTACAAAACACGTCAAAAAGAAAAGCCTGTTCAGTTTCGTATAAGCGTAAAATAGTCATAGCACAAATTACTAATATTTGTCCCTCAGAAGTTTAAAACAAAAGGCAAAAATACACTTAGGTGAAATGAATCAAACTCGCTGACTATTGTTGTATGATAATCGACCATATATCGATTAATAATCAATTATTTTCTAAGCCCCTAAATAATCTAAATATCGAAATGCCTATCTATCAATTCTACAGTTATATCGATTAATTATAATGTAATAATTGTTAGATATTATCGATTGTAAAATAATTGAAATACTATCGATTATATCGATATAATCTATATAATAGGCTAGTTTTCAACTAGTCAAATCAGTTACTTTTTACTAAACGTCAAAACACGAAATTGTTACTTACTGATTAACTTATTGTTACAGTTTTCTTGATTGAAATTCATAAATAAGTTAAATAGAAAAAATGTTTTTCGTTAGTTTTAGATTTGTCTTTATTTAGTAATTGAAATTTCATAATTTATCTTGAACCTAGCACTCGACCCAATTGTAGAATTTCCAATATCGATAGGCATATCGATATTTAGGGGTAAATAATCGATAATTCGGCAACACTCTCGCTCCAAGATCGATTTGGTGCGGGGCGAAGAGTGTCCCTTCTATAATATGTAGTATTGTTGGTTAATCTATGGCTATAGTGAAAGCTGTGTCCGGCGGGACGAGTTCGCAATATAAGGCTACTCGTCTACTGAATGGAGATGTGCAATTCGATGTCATACGATCATTACTTACTGGGAAGTCCTGTCCACGAACAACTGTTAAGTATGTACTTTCAGAAATAAATGCATTTTTATTTATTTTTATTATTTATTCCTAAAGGGTGGGGGGGGGGTAATGTTTCTGTTGTAAAAACTCTATAATAGTAATAATGCTGCTTTTTTTTTAAATGATTCTTTCTTGTACACTGATCCTATCTGCCTAAAGGTTTACTGATAAAGCTCGTTCAACATGACTTTAGATCCATTTTATTGTAGGGAATGTTCCGAAAGTGGGAATAATATTCCGGTAAACGGCATATATTACGAGTTATATAAATGTGTGTATATTTTAATGTTGTAAATGTATGTGTGTCGAAGGTTTTACCTAAATAAACTTTTTTATTATTATTATTAGTTACTTAAGATTTTTGTATAATGTCCAAGGTGTGACATGACAAGGATTTTTCTACTTTGTTTTAATTAAATAGACAAAGATTCACTACACCCCGCACGTCGCTGCTCTAGTGGAGGGTCATCCTAATCTACGTGGTGCGCCCACGCAGCCGACGCGGCAGTGGCAGCGTGTGAAAGTGCCATCCACTTGCCGACTGTTTTACGAGCTTTGATTTACTCAGCATTTGCGTTCCTGCTTACTTTGCATACTAGAACAGTCATAATGTTGTTAAGATGTGATGAATATTGCTTTCTATTACAGTGATGTGTCTTGTTTTTGTTAGAGATTACTATTTCGTATCATGATAATATCTATTTCGGATATTTTTAACTAGAATGAGGGATTTTCTTTCTTTTTCCTAGCTGCTTTGCTTTTTCGTCTAGTGGATAACTTAACATACCTACACATAACAACCTACATATAAAATCCCAGGACAAATTAATCTTCTTCGTTGCGCAAACGCAGGTACCAATTACCAAGTTACTAAACATGTAGGGTAGACAGATAACAAATATATTTGCGGCAATCAGTTTCGTAACGAGATCGGGCTTTGAATGAAGTTGCCAAAGCACCGGAATGCTATGGCTATGCTAATTTTATTATCTCCCCCATCGTCGCTGCTGTTACGACAGGCTGGTCAAGCGTGTGTCGGACTTCGGAGGAGAGGAGCCTGTGAGTTTTGAGCTTAATTAGTACTTAGTTATAACTCTACTTAGGGTTTTTAGCCGTGATACTATTAAATAGTTACTGTAGTCCTGTCTTGTTCTATCGTGTGGGTTGTGAGGTGGAGTACCAACCTCATCAACCCTGGTGTCAGGGTTACTATTGGCATTTATTTTTGGTCTACTACGACGTATGTGAACGACGTAATTAATTTTAGTTTTATCCTTGTCTATCTTTTTTCTAATGTAAGTGACTTTGTATTGTCTTAAGTGAGAATAAATAACCTTTAAACCTACTATTGAGCCGCCAGAGGCCCCTGACATGGCTCATGTAACGTTTACTTACTTACATCAGTAAGTAGTAACCGGGACCAACGGCTTAACGTGCCTTCCGAAGCATGGATCATCTTATTTTCGGACAGTCAGCCAGTAATGTCCTAACCAAACTAGGGACCGCAAAGTAATTTTTGTGATATGACCCCACCGGGAATCGAACCCGGGACCTCCGGATCGTGAGTCCAACGCGCAACCACTGGACCACGGAGGTCGTTACTCTGGTCCTGTGGTACACAGGCTTCTCAAGCAAAGAGCGCTGGTTCGTATCTTTTACAGTCATGAGCAATATAATGTACCCACTTTAGGACTCTGTCGCACTAACATATATTATAATCCGCTACAAGGTGGACCGACGATCTGGTGAAGGTCGCGGGAAGCCGCTGGATGCGGGCAGCGCAGGACCGATCATCGTGGAGATTCTTGGGGGAGGCCTATGCCCAGCAGTAGGCGTCGTACGGCTGATGATGATGATGATGCAGTTTTCACTACCACAGTTGGCTCGGCCATTTATAGACGGCGATACGACTCGTCACCTATCACGTTAGTCTAACAGAAAGCTCGATGAAGTATAGATACTTAGTTCATCTTGCGATGGATACATACGATGGATACCTTTACTACCCCAATTGGGATATAGCCGTGAGCTTTCATCACCACCAGCCCATTAACGTCCCCACTGCTGGAGCACGGGCCTTCCCTATGGATGGATAGGGAGATCGGGCCTTAAACCACCACGCGGGCCCAGTGCGGATTGGTGGTTATTAACGACTGCTAATGCAGCCGGGACCAACGGCTTAACCTGCCTTCTGAAGCACGGAGGAGCTCGAGATGAAAACTTTTTTTTTTTGTGGTCACCCATCCTATGACCGGCTTTTGCGAAAGTTGCTTAACTTCAACAATCGCAGACCGAGCGCGTTAACCGCTGCGCCACCGAGCTCCTCCTTCTCCGTGAGCTTTTATTATGTTTATTTTAATATTGAGGAAGGACTTTCCACTATACGCATAATATATTTCAAAACAACACAAACATACAATGCCCGTGCGAAATACAATTTAATCAGCGCCAGAGAACCAGATCTATCTGTCTATCATTGTTTCCCATGGCGAGTTACGTAACGAAAGAATGCGGGAAAGTGGCGCAGGCGCATTCCGGGACGTATGGTGATGTGGTAATACGGGGATGTGAGGTAAAGGTAATATTACCACATGCAACGTAATAATAATAGTAATATAGCAGTAATGACCATCATTCATGGCCGAACCTTCTGGTGATGGGCCCGTGACCAATTGTGGCATGGGATTAAGGGTATGATTGAGGTACTCAAGAAATTAAAAAAAGATCTACGTAATGTTCAAAGCCTAAAACCCACGAAGTTTTCTTTATTTTTTAAATGGAATTAGTCAAATACGTTGTCAAAATAAAATATACATAGATAACATAAACTCACGCCTATTTCCCACCGGAGTAAGCAGATATATACTTCTCTTGCTTCCTCCACATTCATCAATCGTTTCATACACGCTCGCCGGTTCAGAGTAGATCTTACTGAACTTTTTCTAAGGACATCTCCAATTTGGTCAATGTACTCCAGGTCTTACTCTGCCAGCCCTACCACCAACCTTTGCTTTATATACTGCTTTCGTAATCCTATTATCCTTCATCCGCTCTACGAGTCCAAACCAACTTAACATTCCCTTCTCAATCTTAGTCACTATATCGTCTTTTACACCACATCTCTCTCTTTTCACACTGTTTCTTACTCTATCACTCAATTTAACACCGCAAATGCAAAATAAAATAAAATAGAATTACTAAAAAAATAAAATGAAATAGAATTAGTAAAAGTCGTTCTAATTACCAATTCATTTAGATTAGGAAAATACATAGGTATTTCTCAACTATTAAACAATAAAATCATGAACAATGTCAATAATATGAATTATACAGATTTACATCGTAGATTCCTAGTTGAATAAAATGTTAGAATCTAAATTCTGAAGTCGGCGCAACCATATGGTTACTTTAACTATGACAACGGGTGGAACGAAGTGAAGTTCGACCGTGTTTCTATTTACGCCGACTTCGGAATTTAGATACGACGGTTTCGAGTATTCAAGAAGATTTTACTAAAAGCATGAAAAATAAATTATATCACAAAAAATAAGGACTTCTCAAGTACGTACTAGGTAGTAGGTACCTAGAAAATTTCGAGCCGTCACCAGATTTTCCATTCGCAAATAGATTACGCGTGAGAATCCATTAAATTCGCAATACGCATTCCGAACGTTTACAGTGGATTCATCGGATGCGTGCACGCATCTCGCTCGTACGGAAGCGTCGCCTTAAATGACGCGTTCCCACGGGCGGGCAATCAGTGATGTGCAGTTCTCGGGAATATTCCCACTTTGGAAACATTCCCGGCTGTAAACTGGCTCAAAAGTTCAAAAATCTAGGCAAATAGGGAGTACAAGAAAGAACAATTTGAAAATAAGCAGCCAATATAGGCTACTTGACAAATGAGATACTTTTTACGAAACGTCAAAACGAAAGTTTTCTTTGGAGTTTGTATGCTGTGACGTCATCAATAAAAGCTGTCAAACGTCATACTTATTGTTACTTAATTCATAAATAGAATTCGAAAATAAGTCGAACTGTCTTGTGACGTCATCAATAAACGCTGTCAAACGTCATTCTCATTGTTAATACTTAATTCATAAATAGAATTCGAAAATAAGTCGAAAAGTAAAAAGGTCTTCTATTTCTATATTCGCATTTTATAATTTATCTTTGACCCAATCAAATACCCTATAGCCTACTTGGCAACCTAGTCAAATGAGACACTTTTTACGTCAAAACGAAAGTTTCCTTAAGAGTTTGTATGGAAATACAGTAAACAATAAAAGCGATCAAATATCGTACGGTCACGAGCATTAATATGTATACACTTTGGTACCATGTCACCTTAACTTTTTTGACAAATTGAACTGTAAGTCTCACTAAATGTCAAATATGATAGTGCGACAGAGTCCTAAAGTGGGTACATTATATTGCTCATGACTGTAATCATTGTTACTTAATTAAAGTACTTAAGTACTTAAATAAAATTCGAAAATAGGTCGACAGGTAAAATGAGATTGACTTTTGGTCAAGTTAGACAGGGTTCTATTTCAAGATTAGCATTTTATATTTTATCTTTGAGGCAGTTAAATACCCTATTCTTCCTATTTATGAATTTTCACAACAGGAATTTTCCCACTTTAGGATTCTTCCCGGGAACGGCATATAACTGCAGGCAAGGCAATACGCATCGCCTACTCTATCAGTAGGCGATGCAACTCTGAATCAGAAATTATACGTAACGAAGCGTATTCGATTTTGAAACGTCTTTTCAAATTTACTGTCAGGCACACATGAAGTAATTTAACACACAAAACCATAAAGTATTCAAAAGAAAGTTATAAGATCAAGATATTTTTAAAATTCAACACTTCTATTGCATTCAGATTATGATGATTTCTTAGTTCAAAATGGATTTCGCGATTGAACATAACCTCAACTGATAGCGATTGGGTAGTATCCTGTGTCAAATATAGATAATGAAATCCTGATTACTAATTATAGACAGATTTAAAACTGGCGAAAAACATTTTCTTTTTTCTATTTACCTTATTTATGAATTTCAATGAAGAAAAACGTAATAATAAGTTCGACATATTGTCATCTTGCAGCGTGCTTTTTCATCCAAATTACATTTCATGTTTTGACGTTGATTAAAAAGTAACTGATTTGACTAGTTGGAAACTAGCAAGGTAGAATTTTACTCCTAGCAATTTATTGAGTTTGGAAAACGCCAAAATGCGGTAGGCTATTTCAGGTCCTTCCTATACATTCTATTTATTTTATTTTTTATTTGTTTCAGGTGGGTGCCTTCTTTTTTTAAAAAAGAATAAGTTATTATTGTAAGTACAATTTACTGTATTCAAAATGATTTGATTTTTCAAAAGGCGTTTTCGTGATTTTGACGATGCGGTCGCAAAGCCCTAAAGTCCGTTTAAAATTCAAAGGCCGTAGTTTAACTATTGTTTTTGGGAATCAGTTATTGATTAGTAGTGCACTTACACAGTTTGCTCGACCGTTATAGACGGCGAATACAGCTCACCACCTATCACGATGGTCTTACAGAAAGCTCGGTGAGGTATGGGTACTTAGTTCAACTTGCGATTAGGGTTGCCAGGTGCCCGACTTTAGCCAGACATGGTTGGCTTTTTGTGGTTGTGGCTGGCCAAATATTGGCGTGTTAGACTTGTCCGGCTTAGGCTTTTTGTTAAAGTGGCAACACCGCGACCCTCCATACCCCCTCCGGTTGATTGAGGGGAGGCCTGTGCCCAGCAGTGGGACGTATATAGGCTATTTACGTTATGTTATGTTATGGCAACACCGACGAAGACGGGCACAGGCGAGCGGAGAGTAAACTGCGTATGATTACACATTTATTTAAAAAAAAAAAAAAACTTTTCCGGCTTTTAGGATCAAATGTCCGGCCTTATATGGCTCCGAGTCCGGCAGTTGTATTTTAGGGCCTGGTAACCCTACTTGCAATGGATGTACCTCTGACTACCCCAATTGGGATATAGTCGTGAGTTTATGTTATGTATGTTATAGGCCGCAGGAGAACATACCTACTGTATTTATACCTACAGATCGTGACGCATCACAGGTACTATACAAATACACCTCCCATTAACGTCGCAACATTCAAGTATCAAATCTCGACTTTGAAAGCTTCGTCAGATCGGAATGAAGATATGCCGCGCCCATTACACGCCAATACCCATACAATACAGGCTGTTTTCAAAGAACGTGATGTTCTTAAAAAATATAAAAATAATAACTGTCGTTTTAAATCAGAAATTTGAATTTCGAAAAATGGAATTCAAATTCTATGATTTGGGTTCATGACCTTGCTACTTAAACAAAGTTGAATGATCGCTACAGCTGTTAGTAGGTACCTACTGCATTGTACTTCATTGACTCTGTCTCAAATCCAGACTTGACATTTTTTAAAACTTCCTAGTTTAATATAATGGTTCTTCTTGTGATTTAATATGAATGATTTATATTAGGAATTTATTTAATTGGTTTTTTTTTCTTTTTTCCTTTGATGGGTTTGCTCTTTGCCCCAGACTTGCCCGAAGGCATTGTTTAACTTAATTTAACTATTACTTCTCAACTTTTTTCTATTTTGTTATTTTCTCTTGATTATGTTTCTGGAGGTTCCTAGCTCCAGTCTCTAGAAATATTATTGTATACTATGTATTTTTGTAGTGGAAATACAGATTTTACTTACTTACCTTACACAAAAAACTACACGCCTATGAGTTAACCAAAAATGGACCCTATAGGGCTGACCAGAGCTCCATGTGTAATAAGCCAACCACGAATATGATCATTTCCTTTTTCCAACTTTAAGGGATATTTTGTAACACCCTGTATTACTCAGATCATAAAATCAAGTGAATGAACGTAGCAGATGCCTGTGCACCGGCTTGCCTTGGCCAAATTGTGCCCAACAGCGCAACCTGTTTCCATATCACTTGTTGACTAACTTTCAAGCACCACTCTAGTCCAGTACCTGTCTTAACTTATCTGTGAATAGCAATCTGTAAATGGTACGGAGTATGTACAGATAGGTCAAACTGGGCAGGAGTGATTTGCCATTTAAGTTATCAGCAAGATGAATTAAGGTGCTGATTTCAATACACACACAACTAATTTAATTTTAAGTTATATCTGTCATTGGCCCCGATTCCTGCAGACACCTCCTAATTTTACTTTAAGTTATACCTGTCATTTTCTTATCCGCCGAAAAGGAAAGGAACGGATGATTGACAGCTCTTAATTTTAGAGAGAATGAGTAAATGAATGAATAATCCGGGCGAATTGGATAGGCGTATCGCTGGTATGCAATCTGTTTCTGCTTAAAATTGACGTGTTTTCCATAAATTGTATGTCTGTCGATTACCCGTCCCTTTCTTTTTCAACGGATGAAATTAGATGGCATCTGCAGGAATCAGCACCATTTTTTTATCAGCTGAAAAAGAAAGAGACAGGTAATCTACAGGCATAAAATTAACAGGACCACCGAGACATTTTAATTCTACTCACCTCAGCCATAGAATAAGGAATAATACTACATATGTACGGTTACGAGCACTAATATGTATACACTTTGATGCCATGTCACATTAACTTTTTTGACAAATTAAACCGTAAATCTCATTAAATGTCAAATATGATAGTGCGACAGGGTTCTAAAGTGGGTACTCATGACTGTACGTGCCTCAGATTGAAGTGCGTCTATTTTATTGTCTATTGTCTTTATTGTAATTTATATTTATATAAGTACTATTTATTCTTGTAATACCAAATTGATTTAGCAAGTTCCTGCACAGAGTAATGAGTCTAACTAAAGAGACTGCTGCGATCGTAATCTGGAAACAGTTTTGCGAACAAAAGGTCAATTGGGTCAGGATTCAATTCCGGGTAGGCAAAATGTAAATTCGCTTTTATTCCAAGGCGTGTTGATAAGTAGAGTTTCGACTCTACTGTTGAAAATTGTTATTAAATTGAGTTTGTTTTTCGTAACAAAGTATTTAGAAATAATATCCGTGATGAAGTTCGTACCGTGTGCCTGTTCTATACCAACTAGTGTCTTCCAATTCTTAGTGGAGCATCGCTACCGCCTCTGTCCACAGTTAAATCAACTTAGTAATCGTCCAGTATAACTCTAAACAATAATTATAAACATTAGTACCGCACGATTGGCAATAACAATAATATAAATAAAAACAAAGACCGATTCATGGACCTAGGATTGGAGGAGGAAAAATTCCATAGTTAATAGTGTATGATTATTTATGCGTAGTTCGTTCTGGCCAAATAGCCACGCTGATGGTAACCGCGCTGATAACCCGCATATAACTCTTCTTCTTCTATCGTGTGAGTTGCGAGGTGGATTACCAACCCCACCAACCCTAGTGTCAGGGTTACTATTGAGCCAAAGGCCCCTGACATGGCTCATGTAGCGACTACTAACTTACATCAGTAAGTAGTAAGCGGGACCAACGGCTTAACGTGTCATCTAAAGCAATTCCACGGATCATTTTAATTTCGGACAATTAGGTGAACAGCCTGTAATGTCCTAACCAAAGTAGGGCGCACGAAATGATGTATTAAAATATTTTATTTCAGTGTAAAACCAGCACAAAATTACATTTAAGTACTTACTTAAAAAAAACTTTCCATGCCAAACGGATATTTTTGAAACTAATATTTTGAGGACTTAGATAAAAAAATATTTACACCATGAACAAAACCTTACTTGCAGTACAGAAATAGATAGAGAATTAAACAAACAAAACAAAAATAAAATTAAAATGATTAAACAAAACTAAAAATCGTGACAAAAGTGTACAGAATATTACTTCGAATTTTGTGTGACAAACGAATACAGATACCAAACTGGACTAGATACCTCTTACCAACAGCGCTTACCTTCAGCGTGACTATGTAACCAGCACACTCTTACTTTACCAACAGCGCTTACCTTCAGCGTGACTATGTAACCAGCACACTCTTACTTTACCAACAGCGCTTACCTTCAGCGTGACTATGTAACCAGCACACTCTTTCTTTACCAACAGCGCTTACCTTCAGCGTGACTATGTAACCAGCACACTCTTACTTTACCAACAGCGCTTACCTTCAGCGTGACTATGTAACCAGCACACTCTTACTTTACCAACAGCGCTTACCTTCAGCGTGACTATGTAACCAGCACACTCTTACTTTACCAACAGCGCTTACCTTCAGCGTGACTATGTAACCAGCACACTCTTACTTTACCAACAACGCTTACCTTCAGCGTGACTATGTAACCACTTACCAGCTCTATACGTGGTTAGTACCGAGTGATTTGAGACAAAGGCTCGTGATCTCTAATCTCATAATCCACCTGTCAGTAACCGGTTGTTGTATTGTATCGATTGTGCTAGTTTGCGGTTTAGGGTCCATGCAGATAGGTTGCATTTCGTATCGACGACGCGGCGATTAGATGTACTTACTTAACAATCAATTTTGTATTTTATTTATTTATTTATTATTAGTAGCGTTAACAACTCATTAACAAAAATATTTTACAATTATGAACTTACAAAAATAGTAAAGCCATAACAGTTAACCATTATAAGGAGCATAACAGCAGATAGACGAGTGTAATTTGTGTGTGTGTGTGTGTGTGTGTGTGTGTGTCTGTCTGTGTGTGTGTGTGTGTGCGTGCGTGCGTGCGTGTGTGTGTGTGTGTGTGTGTGTGTGTGTGTGTGTGTGTGTGTGTGTGTGTGTGCGTGCGTGCGTGCGTGCGTGTGTGTGTGTGAAATGGGTGAGTAAATCGCTTTAAGCGATAAGGCCGCCATTTGACATGAACCTAGTTCAGTCTCTTTTGTAACTATTTTCTTTTATTTTGGTGCATTAATGGTGCTAATTCCTGTAAATACCATCTAATTTTATTTTAAGTTATATCTGTCCTTTTCTTATCCGCCGAAAAGAAAAGGGACGGGTAATCGACAAGCATAAAATTTATGGAACACACGTCAATTTTAAGCACAAATCTAAACCAACCGTCTAAAAATTTTACGTCAGTCAATAACCCGACACATTAATTTACTCATTCTTCCTAAAATTAAGAGCTGTGACTCATCCGTCCCTTTCCTTTTCGACGGATACGAAAATGACGGATATAACCTAAAATAAAATTAGGCGGTGTCTGCAGGAATCGGGGCCAATGTATATTTGTATTGTATTGTAACCTCTAACACAGTTAACTCGACCATTATAGACAGCGAGACGGCTCACCACCTATCACGTTGGTTTAACTTAACTGAAAGCTCGGTGAGGGGTGGGTACTTAGTAAATCGTGCGATTGATATACTTCTAGTTACCCCAATTGGGATATGGTCGTGAGCTTATGTAAGTTTATGTATAATATTATACTTCCATGATACCTAATGGAGTGGTTTGCTAACTAAATTGGTCGAAACTACTTTTCAGTTGCATTCACACTGTATAAAAGGTAAAATGTTATGTATGTATACCTCCTTAGTCTCGCAGTGTGTAGCAGATATATCGCATACTATGCCAGTGTAGGTGGACAGAGTAAGTTGTTAATGAGAATGACATCATACACGATAAGTAGGTTATTTAGTATAATGACCTCCGTGCAGTGGTTGAGCGTTGGGCTCACGATTCAGAGGTCCTGGATTCGACTCCCGGTGGGGACATATCACAAAAATTACTTTGTGGTCCCTAGTTTGGTAAGGACGTTACAGGCTGATCATCTGATTGTCCGAAAATAAGATGATACGTGCTTCGGAAGGCACGTTAAGCAGTTGGTCACGGTTACTACTTACTGATGTAAGTAAGTAGTCGATACATGTCAATGGCCTTTAGCGGCTCGATAGTAACCCTGACACCACGGCTGATGAGGTTGGTACTCCGCCTCACAACCCACACGATAGAAGAAGAAGTAGGTTATTAAATTTATTCTTGAACTTATGATCGACTGTATTAATAATTACTTAAGCTTAATTGAATCCTTCTGTTCATAGTCATAGTGAATAGAATAGAATATTGAATATTGTGACACTTCTGCGTGATCTCTCCGTGCTTTTTCACATCGCGATATGTTTATGAATCCACACTAAATTATAAATTCGAAAGTAGCTCAGGCTGACTGTTGCCTTTTCACGGTTAACCGGCTTTACAGATGTAAATAAAATTCGGTATTGCGATAGTTTGAGATCCAGAAAATAACATAGGATACTTTTTACCTTTAGAATTCTTCGTTAAGGGGATAAAAAGGGAGAGGAAAATATCGTGTCGCGCGCGATAACCAAAATCCACGCAGATGGATTAGCGGGCGGAAAGCTAACAAATGAGCGATAAATGTTGCTCTATACCTAGCTTAACTTATCGCGTCTTTACAAACAAAACATAAACATACTTTTACCAGATCTCCTTTCTCAACTGTTACTCATTCATTCACGAAATTATTGAAGTAACAAACATTTTAATTAAAAGGGATAACATCTTCAAGTCCACGAAATTACATAAATACTTAATTAACAAAAATAATGCTATTTATTTATTATTTTTTTTTTGTGTCCTCTAACATGAGGGACTAATGTTATGGGCGATAGGCTGATCCCTTATCACCATAAGGTTCATCATATCCATCTTTGGACTTCGTATCAACAGTGGCTGCAAGTTGTCTTTGATTACTTGTGGCTCTGCCCACCCCATTAGGGATTACGGGCGTGAGTTTATGTATGTATGTATGTATGTAATGCTATTTACTGCACTCGTCAAAAAGCCCGCCCCTGACTAATCCGGGCGCGAAGGTGCCCACTACACTAGCCGCATTTCCTCGCTGTACAGCAATGGACAACCTTTGCGCCAAGAACAATCCTGCACGGGGGTCATCTCCACTCTCTCTTAAACGACGTCCGATTTCCGCTATAATTTTTTTAGCGTCGCTTCCCCAACAACCCGTCGTCTCAACAGCAAGCGGGATAAAAATGTAGCGACCTTCTAACTCCCTATATTACACACACAAACAGGTTTAAGTAAATCAGTGTTAAATCCGTTGGTTCCTTTCACGTGCCGCTAGTGATTCGATTGATACGCAATTATGTTTATAGCTGCTTTTTAACACACGACTCGTAATCATACGTACGTTATTTAATTTGCACACAATTAATTTTTCTTTTATAACGTTCGGGTACACCGATGTGTTAACATATAACTGGTAAATACAATCCGGAATCCGGATTACATAACGACAGATGGAGAAAATGATTATATATTTCTGTCATTCAAAGATGAATCGGTTTGAGCGTGTCATAACATAACATGTAATGTTTCTTGATGTTTTTGTAATTGTTTTTTATTATCCGTGCTCTTTGTCTTGTGTGCAGACTTGTGTTTAAGTAAAAGTGCCAATCAGAAATCAGAATCATTTATTCAACGTAATTTTATCATGGATTATTAATCTAATCTTACTCTAAATTAACTAGTTATATTTACATCAAATTTACATAATATTATTAGGATGCAATAATTCGTTCAAATAATAAAAAACATTTTACTTTATACGAATCTGGCACGTACGAATAGGCTAGTTTCCAACTAGTCAAATTAATAGTTACTTTTTACTAAACGTCAAAACGCGAAAAAATAAAAATGAAATGATTTTCTTTAGTTTTTGATCTGTCTTTATATAGTAAGCAGAATTCTATAAATTATCTTCGACCTAGTACACGACCAAATTGATCGCATTCGAAATTTTCAAATTATCTAAACACAAATCGACTCTGTTCTTCTAATAATCACTGTAAAGGGATCATTCTTAATTGCTTTATAAATGAAAATTCTGACAGCGCGTGCGATGCGGATGGATTTTAATCTGCTTTCGGCTTAATAAAACTACAGTATCTGCCCAATTTTGTCAGATAATAAATTTAAAGCTCATGTGAAGCTTACTATATGTAAAAAAGCTTATTATAACATTAATAATTACCTAAATGATAAAAATGTCTGGTATTGAATGTGTTCCTCTAGTTATTACATAACGTGTAATGTACCCTCATTGGTTTAAAAGATGTGTTGCTGTTGCAGTTTCTTGTCATTTCTTCTCCTCAGCCCAAACACCTTGCGAAATGACGTAAATTCAAAAATGTTACATTGACCTTTAACAAGTTTATTATAATAATTACCTATTGTATGTCAGAATATGACTGAATGTGCTGATTATTTACTTCCTTCACCACATTTACTACAATAAATTTCATTTAATTTCAAGTACTTATTTAACTTTATACTCTACCGATGGTTGCACATTGACTGTAATATAACCGTACAGTTAAATAAGTACTTTGTCGGCTTATTATGTAACTGCCAAGTTTGTCGTGTCAATTTGGCATCTTTAATTTGACGAATGAAAGTAAGTAATTATCTTGCATTTTATGTCCGAGGTACGTTTTTTTATTTTATTTTTTCGGTGGATGTACCTCTGACTATCCTATCGGCCAATCCCAATATCAGTGGGCTGTGACGATTATATACTCGTGAGCAAATCGAAAATTCGAATTTTTTTTCGTGTTATGAATTTTTTTAAGTGATGTTATTTTCTAGGTTCAATCTTCACCATTGGACTATCCACCGATTATTTTAATTTACGATCAAAATTATATTTTAATGTTATTTTCTCTTGAACCTTGACGTTGCCAAAATCATCGTTTCTGAACGATGCAGCCACAAACAAGAAAATAGAATAGAAGTGATGTTATTGTCTTGTCTTCGTGTGTGGCGTACTTTTACTAAAATAAAAAAACATATTTCTCAAAAAATATCTTTTTTTAATTTTTTGATTTTCTTTTATTTCTTTTGTATAAAACAATTTCTTTTCTTATTCTATTATGTTGAACCTAAGTATCTAATATTTTTGCAAAAATGTATTATAAATAGAGTTATAATGTCCCTGACATTTATTTTCATATCATCAGTCGGCATTTTACAAACCCTTTTTCCTGTCTCAGTAAAGAATTCACTTTCCAACAAAAACAAATTGGTCGCACAATAGAAAATAACTTAAGACATGAATCCTACAAATTGCCTGCAGTGATACCATAATGCCTGCGACCGTATTAACATAGCACACTGCAAAAACTAAGGTAATTATTTTTTATCTCTGGCTACACTGGGAACAATAAAACAGTAAATCTACCCTCATTTAACTACCATTAACGATTTGTTTTATTTGTTCATATGTCGCTGGCATCGTCATAAACACTATAAACACCTTTTAACGTTGCATTAAGATCAACTTTTTTCTGCGCCCTTTAATAAATTGAAGATAAATAAAAGGTTAGGTTTAATTATTTTAATGAGTGCGAATTAACACTGATACGTTCAGTGCTCGGCTGATAAGATTGAGATGTAGGCTTTAGTCTGTTGTAGGCTACGGAATTATACTGACACTGCCAATAACCGCCATACTTAAAGCTTACAAATAATTATTTTAAATGGTGATTATATTATACCGACCTCCGTGGTCCAGTGGTTGAGCGTTGGGCTCACGATCCGGAGGTCCCGGGTTCGAATCCCGGTGGGGACATATCACAAAAATCACTTTGTGATACCTAGTTTGGTTAGGACATTACAGGCTGATCACCTGCTTGTCCGAAAGTAAGATGATCTATGCTTCGGAAAGCACGTTAAGCCGTTGGTCCCGGTTACTACTTACTGATGTAAGGAAGTAGTCGTTACATGAGCCATGTCACAGGCCTTTGGCGGCTCAATAATAACCCTGACACCAGGGTTGATGAGGTTGGTAATTCACCTCACAACCCACACGATAGAATAAGAAGTGGTTAATGGTGCTGATTCCTGTACACACCATCTTATTTTATTTAAAGTTAAACCTGTCATTTTCATATCCGCTGAAAAAGAAAGAGACGGGTAATGGAAAAGCATACATTTTATGGAACACACAAGAGACGATGAACGAGTTAACGTGCCCTCCAAAACACGGAATCAGGTTTCTTTCAAAATAAAATCTCAAGTGATAACTGCCTATATACGTCCCACTGCTGGGCACAGGCCTCCCCTCAATCAACCGGAGGGGGTATGGAGCATACTCCACCACGCTGCTCCAATGCGGGTTGGTGGAGGTGTTTTTACGGCTAATAGCCGGGACCAATGGCTTAATGTGCCCTCCGAAGCACGGAATCATCTTACTTTTTCAAACAATCAGGTGATTCAAGCCTGAAAAGTCCTTACCAAACAAAGGACAGTCTCACAAAGTGATTTCGACAATGTCCCCATCGGGAATCGAACCCGGACCTCCATCGTGAACCTAACGCTCTAACCACTAGACCACGGGGCCACGGAGGCAAAATAAAATCTCAACTGTTATATTAATCTTTGTAGGTCTTACTTACGTACAATACAATACTAATATACTTTAAAAGACTGACCTGCAGTGTTTGTGTAATAATTTAAAATGTTTTAATTATTCTTAATTTTAATTTATAAGTGACAAATTGTATTCATAATAATATACTTTATTTTTTTTATACTTTATGAAGTAGCACTAGATCACAAAGTCAATCAGAGAATCATTGTACTGATTTCTTCACACTGCTTCTTTAGATCATTAGTAACTAATCCAGCCATTCACTCGTCATCAAGATCACGTCATGTCACGCGTGACGCGCAAGCGCAGCTCGCGCTGCAAGAACCGTACTCGGTGGAGTAGCTAGCCAGGGCTGGAGTGGGGGAGCGCTCCGGGCGGCCCTAAGCTTATTTAGTTTGAACATCACAGGCTGGTCACATGATTGTCCGAATGTAAGATAATCCGTGCTTCAGAACGCACGTTGGTCCCGGTTACTACTTACTGCGGACAAATCGCTCTCTAATATAATAAAAAGCTACTAAAAAGACGCAATACATCTTCTTCTTATCGTGTGGGTTGTGAGATGGAATACCAACCTCATCAACCCTGGTGCCAGGGTTATTATTAAGCCGCCAAAGGCCCCTGACATGGCTCATGTAACGACTACTTACTTACATCAGTAAGTAGTAACCGGGACCAACGGCTTAACGTGCTTTCCGAAGCATAGATCATCTTACTTTCGGACAAGCAGGTGATCAGCCTGTAATGTCCTAACCAAACTAGGGATCACAAAGTGATTTTTGTGATAGGTCCCCACCGGGACTCGAACTTGTATCCAACGCTCAACCACTGGACCACAGAGGCCGGACGCAATACATGAATTGTGTCGTTTTAAAGAGCGAACAATTAATGTCAAAAAACTTTTTAATAACAGACACTACTCTTAACTCTCTTGTTCTCTCAGAAGAAGCGAGTGGTGTGTCAGGATCGTAGTAAATGGAATTCCGTGGTTACAACCTACCCCCAACGGGATAAAGGCGTGATCTTACGTATGTATGTGTACTACTCTTAATTGTAGGTTGAATACAATTCGTTAGATAGCACAGTCTATGGAAGTGAAACGTGGACTATGACACAGAGAGACAGAGAGAGGTTGGAAGCGTTTGAGATGTGGTGTTGGCGAAGGATGGAGGGTATAAGCTGGACTGAAATGGTGTCAAATGAAAAAGTGCTGGAAAGAGTTGAAGAAAAGAGAACCATATTGGAAACTATAGAGAACCGGAGAGGAAATATGATTGGCCACCTGATACGACACGATTCATTTATAACAAACATTATAGAAGGAAAAATTGAAGGGAAGAGAGGAAGGGGTAGACCTAGGAGAACATTTATGAAACAAAAGAGAAGGTGCAGGTCGTGTCGTATCGGGAGGTGAATGTTTTGGCGGGAAGAAGAGAGGAATGGCGATTAATCCACCGACAAGAGCGCAGCTCTTAAATAGAGAGAGAGAGAGCACAGTCTACTATTTTGTTACGTCCTGGGGCCCTTGACCACCTGGCTACGTCACTGGACATGCGCACTGACAGCTCTGATGTGTTTAGTTTGATCCACCGCCCGCGCGTGCGCGACGCCGCATTACTATGATAGTTCTATAGTATTAAATGTGTATTAGGAGCTAATGGGAAAAAGCTAACGATAAAAAGTTGCTTAACTCGAGAAGGTTTTAGATTTTTTTATTGCTTTGTTAATATCTTGAAGAGTACAAATGAATTGAATGTGAATACAATAAATACATTTTTTTATATACATTATGGTCCGGCGGTTCACCGGCTTGCTTCTGAAACGAGGAGAGGGCTGGACCGTACCCCGGTGCGGTCTTCTTCTTATTCTATCGTGTGGGTTGTGGGGTGGATTACCAACCTCAACAACCCTGGTGTTGGAGTTATTATTGAGCCGTCAAAGGCCCCTGACATGGCTCATGTAACGACTACTAACTTACATCAGTCAACGAATGAGTTGTGAAGCCAATCATGACAAGTGTCATGTCATTAAACTTAAATCCTTAAATCCTTCCTCAGTATTCGTTACGATGTCACTTACACCCCGTACAAGTACCAGTAGTGACACCGTAACGAATACTGAGAATGATTCAGACCATGATTCTGAGTTGATATCAAATGGAAATTTCCGTCGCAAAAGTATGTAACTGAAAATAATTAAAACGTTACTAAAATCTTAAACTTTCCGACCGGAAATTCCACTTGATATCAAATCAGAATCATGGCCTGAATCATCCCTCAAAGTTTTCGTTACGATGTCACTAACAATCTGTATAATGAAATGTAACGTTTTCTTCACTTTCTAAATTCTTCAATTCGATGACATGAGCCAACTTTCAGCCACTCCCTGCGCCTTTTGAAGTGTTATGTAACGCGCAGAAATCATACATGTTTGTATGAGTCTGTAAATATTAGTTTATTGTCAGAACAACAGCAAATAAAACTTTCGAGCTTTAGTCATTTTTCTCTTCATAGAATTGCGCTTTCTTTTGTATTAGTGTGGAATCATTGTCGTAACGGCCTCTGTGGTCCAGTGGTTTGAGCGTTCGGCTCACGATCAGGAGGTCTCGGGTTCAAATCCCGGTGGAGATATATCACGAAAATCACTGTGATCCCTATACTGTAACTTTTTAAAAGATTTATTCACATTTCATCAGCGCGTTCAAGTTAAATAAAAGACATTGAAATCCCAAATTAATTTATTATTCCTCCTATCATTCTCATCCTCGATCCCCATAAAAGGTCACGAAGAAACCGGGGCGGGTCGATACCGATCTTTAATTTCCTACAGTTCGACCCACATTTCCTCCGTAGCGTATACTCACCAGTACTGGGTCAGAGGGAGGAGTCACCATGAAATCACATGTCTGTGCGCATGATCTGACCTGTGCACTGCGCGGGCGCGCGGCGATCACAGGTGCGCGCACCCTACTAGCATTGAAATATGGAGATATGGGCGCATGCGCTGTGATGACACGCTCAATTAGAAACCTACGAAGAATAATTTATTGGAGAAATTGTTGTTTGAAGTATGTTATTAGCTAAGTTTCCATTGAAGATTTACTATTTGACTCTTTGTAGTCGTTACACGAGGCATGTAGAGGCTTTTAGAGACTCAATAATTAACCTGACACCAGGGTTGATGCGAGGCTGGTAATCCACCTCTCAACCCACACGATAAGAAAAAGAAGTAAGTAGGTAAATGATTTTCAAAATATTTTGAACTTTTACATTCCGAACCTAATTGGGTAAAAAAGAACCCTTTTACAGCGACTCTATATATTTCTCTGCTCTTTTAAAAAAAAATCTCCCGATTACTAAACTGGAATTAAACTAAGGCTCTTTAACTAAGGCTCTAAGGTTTCTTTTTGCTCTGGCAACCCTACGGTTAAGTTGTAAACAAATTAGCTCTCGTAGTTTTTAATTATTTAAATTAATTTATCGTATATAAATTCATAAAAAACCAATTTCGTCATAATATTCTTATCATATTTTAACAATATTGTATAAATTTGTGTGGTTATAAGTGCTAAAAAGCGTTTAAATTGTGATAAGTGTCTTTGTGTCAGTTAAACCGTTACAAACTCAAAAGTGCGTAATCTTTTCGGAATCTATAGTGCATTTTAAATACTTATTAAAGAATAACGATTATCAAAATTGTAAGTAACTACCACTCTTTCTTTGGTGGCTTCTCACTGACACGTTTTCTTTTCTTTTTGTTGCCTCTAAAACACTATGAGTACTATGTCTTCTATGACTACTCGCAGTGTGGCAGCTCGTAAGCTAGAAGATCAATTAAAGCTGACTTTACTAGAACTTAAGAATTCTAAAGCGTTATGTGAGCAGCTACTATCAGAGAGAGAGGATAGCGAGAAGGAGGTATTAGTCATACTAGAACAAAATAAACAATTAAAGAGTGAGATGGCGGCTTTACATCAGCGTTTAAATGATGTGGAAGACCAAAATGACCAGCTACAAAGAACGGTGCATGTGTTTGACCGGAGCTGCGATGAGTTTGAGACCGCCCTCAAGCGCACCGTTGTTCTGGAACGCGAGCTGCGCGACGCGCATAAACAAATATCGGACTTTGAACTCGCGGACAGTACTTCTAAAACGTCTCGGACACAATCGCTGTTTGACGAGCTGATCACAGACTCACCTGACTTGGTCCCTGCCGCCACCCCATCTCACGAGGTGTTGTGTTCAAAGAGTAACCTCACTTGTGACTCACCACAAGCATCAACTTCACACCACCACTTGTTTAATACGGGGCAACATCTATTGAACGAAATTAATACTTGTACCGTAACGTTAGAAAACCAAACAAAAAAATATGAGTGTGAAATTGATCAGCTCCAGGCACAGATAAAAAAACTGACAAAATCCTTAGAAAATATGACACTGGACTACGAAGTAGCTCAGAAAACTATTCGAAAGCACGAGCTGGCCGCTGATAAGTTAGTGAATTTGAGTTTTCACAACGCGGAACGCTTCGATTCACTAATTAATCGTCAGTATAGTTGCAATCATTCATCCTCGCAGACTGAGCGGCCTGCTCGTGTTTCCGAGTCCTCCCCGCTGTCCGCGCCCGCGCCGGCCCATCAGCTGGTACCGGCGGCGCAGGACTTGCTCCTCACACCAATTGTTAATGACAATAATACGTCCTTCTCGTCGGCGACCGGGCAGGCGGCGCCCGCGCCGGTAAACAAAGCGCAAAATATTATTATGTTTAGTGACGAAATTGGCAAAACAATGGGTTTACAACTTAGCCATTTCTTGAGGCGGGCAGTAATTAATAATTGTATGCCGGGTGCCTCCTATTTAGACATTTTAAAAAGAATAATTTCTTATAAATTCTCGAAAAATAGTACAATCATAATCTTGGCCGGTAGGAGAGGTAACGCGAACAAAGAACTACTTTCCCATTATATTTCCTTACTTAACAGCCTACCGAATGTAGAACAAGTGATTTTGTTTGCATTGCCTTTCAGCCAAAGTCAGCTTAATTCCGAAAATAAGTTTAGGCATGATCTAAACCTGACATTGCATACTTTAGTATGCGATTATTATAATAAATTTCAGTTCATTGATACGAATTCCTATGTTAGGAATTTTTATTTGACCAAAGGTAGATATTACTATCTATCTAACTTTTACAAAAGACAAATAGCGAAGTCGCTATCCTTTTTTTTTACATTAGAATCAGCCAATTCGTTGGCTTTTAACGCGTCTGCTCCTATTGAGCAGCCTATTTTTATTTCTGACATTTGTAATTTAAATTAAATTTAATGACAACAGAGAAAAACTTTGGCTGTAGTAAGTTAAATGAGGACATATTAAATATAAAATGCAATAAGAAAAATACAAATGTAATCAACCTGGTACACCAAAACATACAAGGAATATTGGGCAAGGAACTTGAAATTGAACTTTTTTTAAACAGTAATTGTGTTGATATTATGTGCGTAACTGAACATTGGCTAAAAAAACATGAGTTCGTTTGCTTCAATAATCACCAGGTTGCCAGCTCGTACAGCAGGGAGACGGCTATCCGTGGCGGTTCATTAATATTAGTACGTAATTGTTTAAAATATAAGGAACGAACGGATATTGTAAGTCTCTCAGTTGAGCGAACTGTTGAGCTAGCCTGTATTGAACTCAGCCGGCTTATTGTATTGAGCGTATACAGACCCCCCGCTTCATCTTATGATCTATTTGAGAAAGTTATTGATGAAGCTTTATGCAAATTATGTAATAAAAGCAAACATGTTATCGTCTGCGGTGATTTTAATATTGATATTCTGGAAAATTGCTCATTAAGTACTACATTCAAATCTTTATTTCTGTGTTATAATCTTGTAAATCTTTTTTCAGAACCAACCCGAATCACGTCACAGTCCGCGAAATGTATCGATAATATTTTTAGTAACTTAGAACCTTGTGATAAATTAATAATTAATAAATTAAAGTCAGATCACTGTGGTCAACAAATATCTTTCAACTTATTTGTTGACCGCTCACTGAAAAAGGATGTTACATGCAATCCCATATCAAGTAGTCGTTTAGAACAATTCAAAGATAATATGTCAAACAAATTACCAGAACTTCCTTACTGTGATGACCCAAATTTGTTATATAACTCCCTATTTAATCTAACAAAATCGGAATTTAATAAAGTATTTAAGGCAAAAACAATTAAGAAAGCAGACACACCAATTTTTAGTGACTGGGCGACGGTAGGAATTTATAAGAGTAGAAACAGGTTGTATGAACTTTACGAAGAAAGAACATACAATCATAGCGTAGCTTTTCACGACTATGTAAAACAGTATTCAAAAGTTTTCAAACGTGTTTGCGTTACCGCGAAGGCAATGTTTGTTAGCAGTAAAATTAAAGGTAGCTCAGATATTATTAAAATGACTTGGAAAGTTATTAATAGCGAAACTGGGAAAGTCAAAGCACGCGATCTCGAGTATCAATTACAAATTGACGGTAAACTACTCACAAATGATAAGCAAGTTGCTGAAGCTTTTGAAAAATTCTTTACTGACATTCCATTTTCGACTACCAAGGACTTGAAGTCATCTCCTGCACTCGCTCAATCACTTGTAAGGGAGCACATAGATACGTCCAAAGTAGATAAACTAACATTTACACACGTGAGTCCTAGGGACGTCTTAAGAGCTTTTAAATCTTTAGAAATCAAAAAGACTGCAGATCTTCATGGTCTCTCTGTTAAAGTCATTAACTCCGTGATTGATTGCATAGCTCCCTATCTATCATGTATATTTAATAAATGTGTAGACAATGGTGTGTTTCCAGATTTAATGAAGCACAGTAAAGTCATTCCATTGTTTAAAGCTGGTAGTACTTCTGACCCTACTAATTTTAGACCAATATCTATACTACCCACGCTTAGTAAAATATTTGAAAAAATTTTATTACTGCAATTACTTCAACATTTCAATTTAAACAATTTAATGTCTAATAAACAATTTGGTTTCACAAAGGGTCGCTCAACAACCGATGCTGGTGTTGAGTTAATAAATCATGTTTTTCAGGCTTGGGAGGAGTCCAAAGATGCTATTGGTGTCTTTTGCGACCTTTCCAAAGCCTTCGATTGCGTTTGTCATGATATCTTGATCGCGAAACTTCGTCACTATGGAATAACTGATAATGCCATCGCTCTTTTGGAGTCATACCTTAGTGGCCGCGTTCAGAGGGTTGATGTGCATGGCTGCAGATCGTGTGGATCTAACGTCACTATAGGCGTCCCGCAGGGCTCAATTCTAGGTCCATTTCTATTCCTAGTTTACATAAACGACCTACCTAGTCTTGTAAAACATGAGGTGGTGCTGTTTGCAGATGATACCTCCTTACTTTTTAAAGTAAAGAGACGACAAGATTCCTTTGACGATGTAAACAACGCCATTTCAGAGGTAGTGGATTGGTTTACTGTAAACAACCTGCTACTTAATGAAAATAAAACAAAATATGTTTATTTTACGTTATCGAATGTTAGTAGGCCCCTCGATTCTATTATTGTAAAAAATAAGGAATTGGACCTCACGGATACTGCTGTATTTTTGGGAATTACTTTGGACGCTAAGTTGCAATGGAGTCCTCATATTGATAAGTTGTCCAAAAGGCTCAGCTCAGCAGCATTCGCGGTCAAAAAAATTCGTTTAATAACCGATGTAGAAACCGCGCGATTAGTTTATTTTGCCTACTTCCACAGTCTAATGTCGTACGGCATCTTGCTGTGGGGTCATGCTGCAGATATGAACAGCATTTTTGTTCTGCAAAAGCGAGCCATTCGGGCGATTTACAAATTGGGACCCAAGATGTCACTTAGAAATAAATTTAAAGAAATTAATATTTTAACTTTGGCATCACAATATATCTTTGAAAACTTAATATATGTAAAAAAACATATAGGATTATTTGCAAAAAATAGCGATCGGCACATTGTTAATACCAGGAATAAAAATAAACTTGCTTTACAAGTCAGTCGATTACATAAGATTACTAAATCTTTTAAGGGGCAATGTATACGTTTTTACAATAAGATTCCCATTGACATTCAGAATTTGCCTTTCAACTGTTTTAAGACAGTAGTTAAACAAAAACTTTACAAAAAAGGTTATTATAAAGTTAGTGATTATTTAGAAGATATGAATGCATGGGATTAACTGTCTGAGAACTGATATTAGGCAGCTAAATTACTCAATTGTATACCAATATTTTATGTTTTATGTTTATTTTTATTTTTTTAAAGAACGTCAAGTAGCAATAACTTTATTACGTTTATTTTTATTTTTTTAAAGAACGTCTAGGGCCCTGTGCCGAGGTTTTTCTTGCAGCTTCTTTTCCCCGGCTATACAGGTTGTGAGAAGCTGCAGTAGTTTTAGGCGGATGAGACGTTCGTTATGTAAAATTGACGATTCAAAGTGTAACTATGTTACCTACTGAATAAAGATATTTTTGAATTTTGCTCTGCATAAGGGTGCTTCCACATTGTGGGACACTCCGATTCTAGACGACAGTACCATACGTACGGATAGGGACCTGCAGATAGCTTCCACATTGTGGGACTGTTTGTTAGGTGCTCTCGGTTACTCTAAGATAGCAGGCAATACCTTTGTCAACTGTTTGTTAGGTACATCCTCTACAAGTGGCTGTTGTACTTGTAATACCGTCTTGCAAATAAACGCTGGAGTGGACAACCTATTGGATATTTTATTTCTTCGTTTGACTCCCCAAATTGACATCCTCCGTCAAACATACTTCTACAGAAGGTAATTAAGATTATACATACGTAAATATTAACAACGATAAAGTATAACATTTTCTGTTATTACGGCCCTCTTTTACGGCAAAACGGAGCGACGAATTGACATGATTTTTTAAGTCGAGATAGTTGAAGGGATGGAGTGACATAATATGCTATTTTTGTCTCCTTCTAACTCTCTACGTCCCTAAAATAGAGGGTGGAAGGTTTGTATGGAGCATTCCACAATTTTCAAGATAGAAACCTAAAATTGCGCCCAATCCCTTCAAAGAGGGGGTGAAATTTTATATGGGACTTTACGCAGTTTTCAAGGTAGGAAGCTAAAATATGTACCAAACATTAGGAAAGGTTGCCTGGCAGAATTGCTGTTTAGCAATAAGGCCGCCTATTGTGCTTATGTTTTTATTCGTTTGTTTACGTCCTTTGTATTATGTTGTTATGCAATAAAGTATTATTGATTGATTGATTGAAAGGGGAACCGTGTTACCGCGAATTTAACGCGAGCGAAGCCGCGGGCAAAAGCTAGTAATAATTATAATTTATTATGTCGAAAAACAATGGGTACAATAAACAGTGGAATTCCATTAGACTACCTCAGGTTGCAAGGGTCAGCAATTGGCCGATTAGTCGGCGGATTTGTCGGTTAGTCGTCCTTGGTTGTGATTGTTAACCCGTATTTCGGTCAACCTGTACCTGCATTTGGATATGGGTGCGCCGGCGCTGGTATGGTCAGAAAACAGGCTTAAAAGCTTTTCGTTATTCTTATCACAAAGGTTTTGCCTATTTATTTATTGTAGGTACATAATCTTTTTCAGTAGATTATCTGAATAAGTTCAAATATACTACTTCAGACAGGCAGTCGCTTCTGTTAAAAACTGGACCTGTCAAATCTTCAGGTTAGGAAAGCGGACCCTGTCAAAAACGGGATAATGCTAGGGAGATGATGATGCTTACGATCTACAAACGTAGGTTTAAGTTCGTAAGACCTTTTGAAAAGTCCTTTTAAAATCCAAACCCCTCTGTTTAACTATTGTGTCTAAAAAACTCGACCGCAAGAGGTTATTGTTCGTTTTATTTATTTGTATTACTATAATATATATTATGAAATATATTTGCAATTTTTTTGACGTGACTTATTGTAGATTTACCGCAGATGGCACAAACTACTTGGCCGGACAAATGGGGAGCGCTGAGGGCTCTCACCCGATACAAAACTTAAGACAATAGATCTGAAGGTGCCCAGTTGGGTCTGAACGGAAGAATATTTCAAAGAATTAATCGCCCCTAGTGGATCGATAGTGATGAGGTCTGAATGACGGAAATCGTGGACCACGCCGGTGGGGTCGGTATCGGGGTTCTGAAGTGTTTGGTGTCGCGAGCTGATTAGCCGCATCTATGGCTAGAGTAATCAGGTCGTTGGGAAATATATTTGCAGTGCTACTACAATTTCAAATAAATTGTTATTATATTCCTTGCATTCCAATTGCTCAAACACAACTAAAACCTGTTGTCGACTAGTCCTAGCAAAAACAACCTTAAATGAAGTAGGTACCTAACAACTCAGCATAATTTACGAACAACAGTTCCAAACTGTCGCTATATCTAAATTCGCAATGCTACATTTGCGTACGCACAGTCCCGCTCGTGGGAACCTGCGCGGGCGCAGATCGCAAGGTGCGCGTGAGTTGCGCGGCCTTGCGCTCGCCGCGCGCTCCCGCCCGCGATAACGCGCTGATCTACCTGTGATCTATGATCTAAGTAGTACGTAGTATAGCAGGCGCGACGCGACAAATAACAATTGTTTTGACGTTGATTTACGTCGACAGCATGCGCTGTCGTAAGCAGAGACTATGGAATTCCGAGAAGGACTTACATTGACCAAATTGGAAATGTCCTTAGAAAAGGTTTAATACGATCTACTCTGAACCGGCGTGCGTGTATGAAGCGATTGATGAATGTGGAGGAAGCAAGAGATATGTGTCAGGATCGAAGCAAATGGAATTCTAAAGTCTCTGCTTACCCCGGTGGGAAATAAGCGTGAGTTTATGTATGTATGTATGTATGGAATTCCCTGACACACTTCTCTTGCTTCCTCCATATTTATCAATCGCTTCATACACGCACGCCGGTTCAGAGCGGTTCAGGTTCGACCAATAGAATTACGACTTTTATCTTTGCAAAAACCGTAATTACGTTATACCTACGTCTATTATGCTGTGTCGACGCGATACATAACGCAGGACAGGTTACCTACGTGTCGTCGATGCCACAAATATTGCGGGATCCCAATAAAAACATTACGAAGCCCGTGTACGTAGTTTATAAGCTGCGTCTAGTTGTCGTATAGTTATTTATCATGTCGCATCTGCCATGCTACGGCTGCTGGTGTAGCTACTCGTAGATCTTCTACGGAATATAATGGCTGGGCAATCTAGTGTTCGGTGATGGTCTATACATGGCATGGGCACCCTGGTGAATCATGAGTAGACATAGTGTCGTGAACAAAATTCGATGATCTAACCATTTTTTTTTACGAGGGGAAATGCCTGCCGTATATCTCGCCGCGGGGACTGCGAGAAGGTTGTATCGGACTCGCACCGTGTCTGTATCACCGTCATGGTGCCACGAGTATACTCTCGTACTCGTCCGCGATCGAGCTAAGAGTAACAATAATTTATCGATAAGTATCTAAGCTCCTAACTTATCGATAAATTATTGTTACTAATTTTAACGGCCTCTGTGGACCAGTGGTTATAAGGGTTAGCATTATGATCCGGACATTCTGGGTTCGAATCCTGGTACGGACATATCACAAAATACACATTATGACCTGGTTGTGACGTTCCAGATGTGACGGTTGAGTGGTGTGCTGGTAATTAAACGACCACATAAAGTAATATTTTGAAAATTGTTTTCTCACTTATTCACACATTTTACACTTTTTAATTATTAATGGTTTATAAAACACCATATTTTTAGTATTGGTTGAATTATTTTTTTAACACAAGAAAAATATTAAATATGCATCCATTTTTGATGCCAAGAAGGAAGTCTTCTTTTGTCTATGACAATACCTTTTTTATAGTAACAAAAATCATAGACATTTTTATATTTTGTTCGTGATCCGAACACTGGTTTGGTTAGTAAATTACAGGCTAAGTGAATCTGTAGTCGTTACATGAGAAATGTCAGGGGCCTTTAGCGGCTCAATAGGAGTAAATTTTTACCCGACAGTAGCGAAGCAAAAAGGAGGGTTATATGGGTTAAATCTCTTAGTTATTAGCACGTAGTATTATTCCTTAGGGCGAAGCTTACAAACCAACGACGTCGGTGTCTGTAAGCGTACTTATTATAATATATGCTGTAAGTTAACTGTGTTTTAATTATCTAATATTATTAAGCGAACTCCACGGTCACAGACAAACCATGGAATTGGTTTTGTGGGGGTTTTATTGTATTACAGATTTTTGTATTTTTAATAAATATTTTTACTTTTTACTTAGTAACCCTGAGACCAGGGTTGATGAGGTCGGTTATTGCCCCCACGACCACACAAAAGCGTTCCACGCGAAAGAAGAACCCAATTGCTAACATAAAAATATTTGAATAAGAAACATATAAAATCAGGTGTGCCTAATGGAGGTGACCTGGATACTTCCCCACTTCCTGTCCCTAACAGCTATGGTAAAAGCATTTTTACACATTTTCCGGCACTTTTTTTACGTCCCAATAAATATTTTAGTAACAAAATGCATTGTCTTATGGTGACTTGTGGTTTTGTCTGAGGTTGTAGGGATTCAGGGCGTTAGATAATATGTTTGGAAAATATAGGTTGTGAGTGACATCGTAACGAATACTAAGAAGGATGATTCAGACCATGATTCTGAGTTTATATCAAGTGGAATTTTCCGTCGCAATTTTTTGTTTTTTTCCAATCTATACTTTCAATCCTCCCCTTTAGTAGTCGTTATGATATATATCACTTTCACTATGTACAAGTACTTACAGGTAGCCACGATGTCAGGTTACGACATTGTGGCTACCTGTAAAACAAATCATGAACCATACACACTTCGGGTGATTGAGAGGCTGGGCACACAAGTATATTGGCTGTTCACATGTTTTGTACGTTAAGCCGTTGGTCCCGGTTATTACTTACAGATGTAAATACGTAGTTGTTCCTTGAGCCATGTCAGGGGCCTTTGGCGGCTCAATAACCCAGGGTTGCTGAGGTTCGTAATCCGTATTATAACCCATAGGATAGAAAAAGAACGGGAAATATACGTGATCTTATGTACATATGTAGTATTACATTGTGTCAATCATGACATAGTCGTCATCATCATCATCCCCCCTAGCGTTATCCCGCTTTTCACAGGGTCCGCTTACCTAACCTAAAGATTTGACAGGTCCTGTTTTTACAGAAGCGATTACCCGTCTGAACTTCCAGCCCGCGAAGGGAAAACCAGCCCAATACAGGTTAGGTCACACAACTCCGAAAATGCATTTCTCGGGAATGTGGGCTTCCTCGCGATGTTTTCCTTCACCGCTGAGCACGTGATAATCTTTTTATGATCCATAAATGAATTCGAAAACAAATTCGACAATCATTGGTTGAGGCCTGTGCTGGATTCGAACCTGCGACCTCAAAGTGAGAGGCAAGCGTTCTAACAACTGAGCTACTACGGCTCCCTTCAATGACAATTAAGACATAATCAAGTATTGTAATATATCATGATGAGTAACAATTGCATTTTATTTTTGTTTCAGGTATGTGTCTCTATTTTCCTGCTGTGAATATGACGAATTGGACAAAATAATTATGTAAGTTTTACACAGGGTTTTAGTGACATCGTATCTAATACTGAGGGGGATGATTCCGTTACTATCAATTTGTTACGATGTCACTTACGGTCACGAACATTAATATGTATGTATACACTTTGGTACCATGTCACATTGACTTTTTTGAAAAATTGAACTGTTAGTCTCACTAAATGTCAAATATGTTAGTGCGACAGAGTCCTAAAGTGGGTACATTATATTGCTCATGACTGTACATCCCGTACAAGTACATACAGGTAGTCATACGGGTACGTATGGGTGTTAGCGACACCGTAACGATAACTTTTGTGCATGATTCAGTCATTTTTTTTTTTTGTGACTTGACTTAACTTTTTGTGGATTTGCCGCAGATGGGGAGCGCTGAAGGCTCTCACTCGGTACAACATTTAAGAGAACAGCCTGAGGGTGACTAGTTGGGCGCGAACCTCGGCTCAGGGCGTTGTCTGAGAGGGAAAATGATTCAGACCGTGATTCTGAGTATCATAATAACACAAACTTAAATTAGCGATGTAAACCAAGTAAGGGCCTTGGTAAAATATTATACCAATAAAAGTCACGGCCAAAGCTCCCTCTTTTTACTAAATACCACCTCATTATAATTAAATTATGCATTCCTTCGTACTTATATTCTATTGTATAAGCTATAAACAGATCTGAAGGTGATCGATTTGATGTAAATTAACTGATCGACAGTTGGTGATAGCCATGTTTATGCCATTAGTTATGTCAGTCGACTGCATAAGATCACTAAATATTTTAAGGGGATATGAGTTTTCCTGTAGCTTTGCATCATATTTGTATGGAAAACAGATCAACTTAAGGAGTAAAGCCGTGTATCCACTAGGCAACATTTGACGCGCAACATGTAACGCTCAACATGTACGGCAACGTTGCACAACATCGCGCGACGCTGCCAGCTGGCGCGCAACATTACACGCACCTTAACATAACATAACATAACATAACAAATACTTTATTGCACAAACAGGAAAAAACAAGATACAAAACAAAAGAGAAATAGAATTAGTACAATAGGCGGCCTTATTGCTAATTAGCAATCTCTTCCAGGCAACCTTTAAGTATAGGAGATATTGAATATTATGTAATATAGCGGGATAGTGCAGCATGGGAATACTTGTACATGTAAAAAAAAATACACTTTCGACTACATAAACTACATAATAATAATACACATAATTATAATTGTTATAATAAATAAATATCACTACTTAAACTACTAATGATGCTCTCTACACAAGCACCTTGTTGTTTGTGTAGAGAGCATCATTAGTTGAGCATCAAATGTTGTCGAGTGGAGACTTGACGCGCAATAATGGCCGTAGTGTGGTGTAACAAACGAGTGCTTAAATTAATCGAACTGTACCAAAACAATGGCCCCGATTCCTGCAGACACCGCCTAATTTTATTTTAAGTTATATCCGTCATTTTCATATCCGTCGAAAAGGAAAGGGACGGATGATTCACAGCTCTAAATTTTAGGAAGAATGAGTAAATGAATGAATAACCCGGGCGAATCAAAAGGTACGTCTCTGGTATGCAATCCGTTTGACGTGCTGTCTACTTAACTGTGTCGGGTTATTGACGAACGTAAAATTTTTAGACGGTTGGTTTAGATTTGTGCTTAAAATTGACGTGTGTTCCATAAATTTTATGCTTGTCGATTACCCGTCCCTTTCCTTTTCGGCGGATAAGAAAATGACAGATATAACTTAAAATAAAATTAGATGGTATTTACAGGAATTAGCACCAATGAATATCTTTTTTCTTTTTGATCCAGTTTTCGATGAAAGTATAACCACTGCCGCTGAAATCAACACAAGTTTCTCACATGCGTAGACAAACAACGTTGTTAAACAAAAAGCTCTGCGCTACTTTCAACATACTGGGCAACATGTTGTTCAACATGTCGCGCGACAAATGTTGCCTAGTGGATACACGGCTTAAGGGAGTGCGAGGAGACTTTTTTTCTGGTGATAGATATTCAACCCATCGCCCATTATAATACATCATGTGTTGAAATGGTCATCCGTGATGGCGTTTGGAGAACAACTTAGTTTCACGGGTTCGAGCTCTAAATCAGTGAGTTTGAATTCATGTTTGGTTGTTCAATTCACCTCTTCTTCTCCCTTCGGGGATACAGGCATGATAAATTACATATACCTCTTAGATTGTACAACAGACTGGCTGACCAAGCAAAGAATGGCTTATTGAGCAGGCATTCTGTAGTTTTGACGACCTGTAATTGATAATATATTTTAATGTAATTGAATTCCGTAATAATATTTAATTTAATTGAATTTTGTAATACCTGTGAAGTGTAATTATTATTATCAATAAATGACTATGACTATGATTAAAGTGCAAATACCTATATGTTAAATTGTAATATTTAAAACCTCAACCATACAATTCGGCCTGTTCCATTGAAAGGGAATTTGAATAGAATTGCACAAGGTACATTGAAGTGTCGATATCTGCCGTCCACATAGTTTCCCATGGCGGCGGCGGCAAGTTATCCTATTTAGTGTATTGCCTAATTTCGCCGGCGCGGGCGCACGCGAGGTGCGGACTGAGGTTAGGAGTGGTTTACACTTGTAAGGTTTGATTTATTTTGGTTGATTACTCTGGCCACACTGTGTAATTATTAAAGGTCTGATGAATTTTAAGTTCTTGCACTGACCACACTGGAAAGAACCATCATGGCTGACGGGGCATTCTAGACTAAAAGGGGCATTCGAGTGAGAGCGCTCTAACCGTTCGGACGTGTAAAGTGGTCACTTGGAACTGAAATATACAATAGTGATTATAACTCCGGTGTTTGGTGTTTTACTTCTGATTACAAATCAGAAGTGGGATTACAACGCAATACTGCGTAAGTACACGCCTATTATTTCTTATGTATATTCCCGAATAAATTTACTAATAATAAAATGAGATAGCACGTGCATACGTTTTTAAGATTAGGCAGCTGTAAGTAATTTTATAGTTTATGTTTTGTGTGAATTAGCTGATGAGTAACTTATTAATATCACTGTCAGCACTAACAATCACATTTTATAGTCCCTGGAAAGTTCAAATTCATAAAACGTAAATTTGACTACACGTGGTCGATCACGTAATCATATTGATGCCACGTGGTTAGACAAATGATTTATTTTTGAAAGAGGTTAGTGTTAACGTTTACTATTCTTTGTAGTGGGAATAATCCCTATTTTCCCATGGTTATGTGGTTAGTAGAAACTATCACCCGTTCCAAGGTGTTTCTAAAAAGTTTTTAACTTTTGTTACTTCTGGTGCAACGACGCGCTCTTATAGAGATAGTTGGACTTTTTGATAAGGTTATTATTTTTTTCTCTAGTTAATTATTTTAGATAATATCGCGAGTCGTTAATGTTAAGTAAGTAGTTTAGGTAAATGCATTTTATATGTACTTATAAGAATTCTTCAGATTTCTATTACAGTTATTGTTCCACTATATATAAACATGCATAAAATTACGGCTACTGTGCTAAATATTTGACTTTGTGCCTGTATCTTCGTTTTGAAAAAAAAAAGTATAATTTATGTAATGAATCGGCTTTGCTAAAGTAACATATCCTATTTTTTGCTGCGAGTTTCAGGAAATATGGACGAAAAAGAAGGGCATGGCATAGCTCCACGCAGGCTGGAGACTCCAAGCCGCACCCGAAGCCACAGTCGCAGGTCAGCAAGGCCTAGTGGCAGCCGCAGCCGGGCACCCATAAGCAGCCGCAGTCGCAGCCGGGCGCCTAGGCTCAACCGCAGCCGCAGCCGGGCACCCAGGCGCAGCCGCAGTCGCAGCCGAACGCCCAGGCGCGGCCGCACTCGTAGCCGGGCACCCGAGCGGGGTAACAGCCTTGGCTTGCGGGAACGAGAACGCGCATTGGAGCGCGAGCGAGAGCGAGTCCGGTTGATGGAGCTGGATCTGCAGAAGGAGCGTGACGACGAGCATCGACGGCAACGAAGTGAGCGGCGCGAGAGTCGCAGCAAACTGGACAACGTCAGCGACCGACATCGTTCAAAAAGGTCACGTAGCCCAACTTTTTCTAGTAAAGACGTAGTGCAAATAATTAAATCTATTAAGGAAGCCATGCCATCCCAGCCGTTAAATCAAAGCACACTGTCTAATAATAAAGGCATGGATCATAAAAATATAATTCCAGAGTTTAATCCTTCTGAAAAAACTCAACGAATGGACGTATGGCTTAATAAGGTTAACGAGTGTGCTGGGATTTACGGCTGGGATGAAAGGACTACGGCGCATTTCGCCATGCAAAAATTAACAGGTCTAGCCAAAACATGGTATGAGAGTCTTAGTACGATTCTATATTCTTGGGAGGAATGGCAAGAAAAGCTGCTTAGTGCCTTCCCCTGTGAACAAAATTACGGCCATCTATTGGAAGATATGCTGAGACGGAAAAGCAGACCTAACGAAGCGATTGAAAACTACTACTATGAAAAGTTAGCGTTGTTAAATCAATGTGAGATATCTGGTAGGAGGGCTGTAGACTGCATCATCCATGGTATTGGCGACAGGACCACGAGGTCTAGTGCTCTAGCACTAAGATGTGTGGAACCTGACCAGCTCTTGAAATTTTTATTAAGCCACAACAAGGACATCATCACATCACATCCATTGGGCAGGGTCAGAAATTTCAATATGTCGGATAGTAGACAAAATGATAGGCAGAACACCAGGTCCAATCCAGTTCTACTCTGCTACAACTGCAAGGAGACAGGACATCCCTTTTCTAGATGTCCTAAACCTCTGCTACAATGCAACCATTGTAATAAAGTGGGACATAAAGCAGAAAATTGTCGATTCAAACGGGATATTGGATCAACGAAGACTGATACCGTGGCAAAAACCATGTGCATTGCGAGCTCAAATCCAAACGCGAAGTTCATAAAGGAGGTTAATGTTAATGGCATACCCATGGAAGCATTCGTTGATCTTGGTAGCGAAGTTACGTTGATTAGGCAGACCGAATTCACTAAATTAGGACTTGATCATGACGGTACCTTTTCTACAATGAAGGGTTTCGGCAACAGCTTAGTACAGTCTTTAGGTTCTGTCAAATTGAACCTGGTAGTTGATGATGTAGGCGCGACCGTTTCTTGTAGAGTGGTAGAGGACCGCCTACTTGATAAACCAATGCTTATAGGCCAGTCTTACTCAGAACAACCACATGTTGTGGTGTACAAGGATGCAACCAAGCTACGATTTCTTGACATCGGCGCTGAAGTGCCTCATCCTAATCTGGATGAAACCGAAGAGCGCTCCGAGAGGGTTAGAGTCTTAGGCCATAGTACAATATTTGGAGCTGCAAGTATCAAGTCTGCTACTGAATCCATATTTACCGGAAGCATTTTGCTAGAAACCAAGATCGTAGGAAAACCAATAGATCAGTACTTAGTATGCGGTGGCATTTATAAAGTGACGAATGGAATTCTTTTTGTTACTGTAACTCCGTGCGTAATACCATGCTCCATCCAAGAAAACTTTGTATTTTCTCGAGCCGAAAGGATAGAGGAGGTTTATAAGCTGGCGGAATCTCCATCAGTAATGATTCAACAAGATGATACCTCTTTCAAGGAGCGATTTGATGAAAGCCAACTAAATGTAGGCGAATCTATAACCGACGATGACCGAGCTAGGCTTGTAGAGTTGCTTAAACGTTATGGACAGTGCTTCGCATACGATTTGGCGGGGCTGGGGTGCACGGATGTCACAGAGATGAGGATTGAACTTAGTAGTCAAAAACCTGTAGTCTATAGACCTTACAGGCTGTCACATCACGAACGGGAGAAAGTACGTGGAATGGTGGACGATATGTTACAGGCAGGAATCATTAGAGAGTCTGTGTCCAACTACGCAAGCCCCATCATTTTAGTCCGAAAGAAAGACGGCGGCATCCGCCTATGCGTGGACTACAGGTTGCTCAATTCGATTACGGTAAAAGAAAGATACCCTATACCATTAATCGAAGATGAAATCGCTAGGTTATCCGGTCAAGCATGGTTCATTACTCTAGATCTCATGTCCGGGTATTACCAGGTGCCGATTTCAGAGGAAAGCAAACATTTGACTGCGTTTGTCACGCCGGATGGCCAATATGAATACAATCGTATGCCGTTCGGCTTGGCAAACGCACCAGCAGTTTTCCAGCGTATGATGAACCATGTCCTGGGACCCGCTAGATTCAACAAAGCCACCGTTTATATAGACGATCTGCTGATATTTGGGAAAACCCCCAAGGAGTGCATGGATAGATTGGAGGAGGTTCTTGGTCTACTGCAAAAAGCTAATCTTAAACTAAATCTTTCAAAATGTAGCTTTCTGAAAAACAGAATTGATTATCTGGGATATGAGATCAGCTCATTAGGTATGCGACCAGGCGAAGGAAAGATTCAGGGCGTCGCTGGCTTTCCTCGTCCAGAAAATATCCACGGGGTCAGACAGTTTCTAGGTCTTGTCAGTTACTTTAGGAAATTCATTGAAGGATTTGCACAACTTGCTCACCCCCTTACGAAGCTGTTGAAAAAGGGTGCGTTATGGGAATGGTCGGATGAGCAAGAGAAAGCCTTCTTGGGTTTGAAAGCTAAGCTTGTCAACAGACCTATTCTCGCCATATACGATCCGGCAGCGGAAACCGAACTGCACACAGATGCCAGTAGGATAGGTGTCGGCGGCATTTTGCTGCAGCGTCCTCAGGGGAGCGAGGGTCATTTCCGGCCAGTGGCCTTCTATAGTAGACAAACAACACCCGAGGAGAAGAACTTTCACTCTTATGAGCTTGAGACATTGGCCGTCGTTTGCTCTTTAAAAAAATTCAGGGTATTTCTTTTAGGCCGACAATTTAAAATAGTTACGGACTGTAGCGCACTTCGCTCTACGTTCCTGAAGCGTGACCTTATACCCCGAATCGCTCGGTGGTGGTTGGCTTTACAGGAGTACGATTGTTCTGTAGAGTATAGGGCGGGCACGAAAATGGAACATGTAGACGCGCTATCTAGGAACCCTATCGATGACAAAGAAACTCAAAATCCGGAACAATATCCCACGGTGATGGCTATCACTGATGATGATTGGTTACTTACCCTTCAGTTAGGAGATTCGGAACTGTGCAGGATTCGTGACATTGTTAACAGTGACCTAGATCCTAAAGGGCTAGAATACATTAAGAATAACTACGTTTTGAGGGACAACAAGTTGTTTAGGTGTGTGGGGGGTGACAAGCAATGCGTCAGATGGGTGGTACCAAAGGGGGCAAGATGGCAGCTATGCAAAATGAACCACGATGATATAGGTCACGTGGGTTTTGAGAAAACCTTGGATCGGATCAAGAGGAACTATTGGTTTTCCAAAATGTCACGGTTTATAAAGAAATACGTGGGGGCATGCCTTGACTGTGCGTACGCTAAAAAGGCTGCGAACGCACGTGAAGGATTGTTGCACCCAATAAAGAAGATCGAAATACCTTTTCACACACTGCACATAGACCATCTTGGACCCTTTGTGAGATCGAAAAGAGGATACACTCACATATTGACTGTCGTTGACGCATTCACCAAATTTGTGTTTATAAAGCCGGTCAGGAACACAAATACGCAAAATTTAATAAAAATATTACAAGATATTTTTGACACATTTAGAACGCCTGACCGGGTAATAAGTGACCGAGGATCCTGTTTCACTTCTCATGCTTTTAGAAGGTTTTGCCTTGACCGAGGGATAAAGCATGTACTGAATGCTGTAGCGAGCCCGCGTTCCAATGGTCAAGTGGAACGTTATAATAGAACCATTTTGGATTCATTGACAGCACAAAACCTGAGGGACGATGAAAAAGACTGGGACAATAAATTAGGAAGAATCCAATGGGGCTTAAATAATACGGTGCAAAAAACTATTGGCAGGATGCCGGCAGAAGTCATGTTTGGAATGAAAATGAATGGTGAACTTAACCCGGCGTTTAACGAAATAGTCGAGGAAACGCGCGAGGAAGTCGATTTGCCGTCTATTCGTAGTGAAGTTAAACGTAAAATTGACAAGACTCAGGAGACCCAAAAACGATACTACGATCAGGGAAGGCGTCCAGCGCGTATATATGCTAATGGAGATCTGGTTAAGATCGCTAAAGTGGCTTTCCAGAATAATGGTAGTAGCACTAAACTCATGCCTACATACGAGGGCCCTTATAGAGTAGTAAAGATATTAGGCAATGATCGTTACAAGGTGGCTCCAATAGCTGGATTTGAGGGCATGCGAAATAAGCGTAGAACAACTGTTGCTTCAGATCGAATGCAACCGTGGATTCACGTAGCATCTTTGGAACTTCACGATGACGATGATGGTGATAACGATGTTGATATTATGGATGATGAGGATAATTCTGAATAATCATAAAATGTATAATAGAGTTTAGTGAGTCTAATTATTATATGATTGAGAACTATATATAATAAGGTTAACTAAGTACATGATAATTTTGTATTGTTTCAGGTCAAGCACGACACGTAAATGAACGAGTTCGTGACTTCCTGAGGCGAATACATAGATTGATTAAGGAATTTGAATATATAGTATTGGATAAGAAGTTTGGATACGAAGTTTGGATACGAAGTTTGGATACAAAGGTTGGAATAAAAAGGTTGGATAAAAAGGTTGGATAAGGAGATTGGATAGAAAGGTTGGCTATGAAGGTTGGATGTAGAAGTTGTGTATTAAATTGTGTGGAAATTCGAAAGATGAAAGTACAGATTAGATAATGTAACTTAAGTGTTTGATAACTTGCTAATGAATATCCAGTTGAATAATTTAAATTGCATTGATGTGTCAAAAGTGATTAGAGGCTGTATTAAGTCGATGATAAGTAGTTCCATCTTATGATGGTAAATATTTTAGTAAAACATGGTAATCGTATATACGATTACAATATGTAGGATAGCTGATTACAGTATATCATAATAAAATGTATCATAAATGTGCGTTAATTAAATACAATAAGATGTTAATTGTAAAAATAACTTGTATGTGAAGGATGCCCTATTTAGCCAAGTGTAAGGTTCCACCGGGTGTGTGTATGAGGACATACACATCATCAGGATGGTCGAGTGTAAGGTTTGATTTATTTTGGTTGATTACTCTGGCCACACTGTGTAATTATTAAAGGTCTGATGAATTTTAAGTTCTTGCACTGACCACACTGGAAAGAACCATCATGGCTGACGGGGCATTCTAGACTAAAAGGGGCATTCGAGTGAGAGCGCTCTAACCGTTCGGACGTGTAAAGTGGTCACTTGGAACTGAAATATACAATAGTGATTATAACTCCGGTGTTTGGTGTTTTACTTCTGATTACACACTTAATACTAAATCGTAATTTAGCGTCGCGTTTCAAAAGCCAATCTGTCCTAGGAGTTTGATTATTACGGCGTACGGTCACGAGCATTAATATGTATACTCTTTGGAACCATGTGACATTAACTTTTTTGACAAATTGAACTTTAAGTCTCACTAAATGTCAAATATGTTAGTGCGACAGAGTCCTAAAGTGGGTACATTACGATTTTTTTATGTGTGTATTACAAGACCCGAAACACGGGCGGCCATGATTGAGTTTCGTATGACGTCACATTTCACAAAATAAACATAAACTATCTGTCAGGTTTCAAGTATACAGTTTGACAGTTTCTTTGTTTTGTGAAATGTGACGTCAGTTGGCAAAATGTCACGTGACCAACCGTTTTCGCGCGAAATTTGAAATGAATGAAGAAAAATACGTTTTTTTCTATTATTTTTGTATATTTTAAAAGAAATAAGCGGTTGTATTTTTAAAATAAATTATCCGAAAACTGTCAAGTACTTACCCAGCCAATTTCAGAGAATTTTTTTCTTGTTTCATACGTTTTCGAATGCATTTTTCCTTCGCGTTTTAGTTTTTAAACTTACTTACTTTTACTTTGGGCATACGGTGTAAACTGTGCTCAACGTCTGCCCCTGCCGGCGGGTGCAAGCGTAGCCACAGCCAACACGGAATGCTTCACACCTTAAACCACCTCATGTTACATTCCATTGCAATTATTTAATATTAGTAATTTAGCTAACTACCTGCGGGCCTAGCACCGTAAGCATGCGACTCTTTCTCGCCGTTACAGAGATCGTCTGTCTCTTTCTGTGCAGTACTCTGAGAGAGTGACGGGTGACGTATGACGAGGCGAGAAAGAGTCGCGCGCTTACGGTGCTAAGCCCGCTGCTCATACTTGCAATATGTGGGGTTGGGAAGGTGATTTGTATACTTACCTCAAGTGGATACGAAGTACGTACCAGTATCCATGGAATCGATTACAAAACATCCTTATTCTGTTATTTAACATAACAAAAGCTCGCGACTATATCCCAATTGGGGTAGTCAGAGGCACATCCATCGCAAGATGAACTTAGTACCTACGCTTCACCGAGCTTTGTGTTAGATCATCGCGATAAGTAATCAGCCGCATTTCCAGTAGAGTCACTTATGTTATTTCATTATTTAGATTCCTCTCCCAAAACTATTTTTTTTGTTTTGGTTTTCCCCGAAGGGTAAGGCAAAGGGAACTATGCCCATACAGCCATATCTTACGTATTTTTTTTCTTGATGATTAATGAAATGATGAAAGGTGATGATGATGAAACCTAAGCCCCCACCCTCGGAGTAGACTCCTACTCCGAACCCCAAACGAATTAAGTAACTCAAAAGTCCGCATAAACTTTCGAGTTATGAAGCGGCTTCTTGGCACGAAGCGAAAATAGGCAGATACACTTTGTTTATTGAATACTCCAACATAATAACACTCGCGAATGTCTTCCGACTAACTTAATGCGATCATTAACCACAAAACATAAAATATAAAATAATATAAAATATAAAACACCACTTCGTATTAATTATTTAGATTATTCAATGAATAAAGCAACTGTCCCGTTCCCGTTCCCGCCAAAAAGCCTCTCCCAAAACTAACGCAAAGAAAACATTTTAAACTTTTTTTATAAATGAAGATGCAAGCACGTGTTCATTACTATTATGCCTATTGGGCAACTATAATTACAAAACATAACTCTCATTTATCATCACAGGGAATGTTTAGTGAGCTTTGTCTTACTGTCAGTCTGTCAATCATGTAACCGCAATCTAATTTATATGGCCATTAATTATATCGTAGTTGTGCAACATTCTGACACCCATCGTAACTTTTATTGTCATTCTTAACTAGGTAAAACATAATTAAACTTTTATATCATCTCATTTATTATTTATTCTGTGGCATGTGAACGCACTTTGTTATAAGTATTTTAATTTTACTAGTTTTGAGCAAGCTAAAACATATTTCCGGGAGTTAAATAATTTATAAAGTGAATGGAGTTTTATAAAACATTGGCCACTTTTATTCAAAAACCTTTTTAGAAAGCCGAAAAAGAAATATAAAAATAACTTCGAAAACTTTTTTAACAAATTCAGTGAGCCCTTTTAGTTTTAAAACATAAATAATTATAATCTTTTTTATGTCGTTTAACATGTAGTTATCAAGTTCCGAAATTACGAAAGTGGCGTATAATTATTGTTTGGCTTTTTACAAGTATTAATTACATTACGTATTGGTGTATAACGTAATAATTACCGTATTACAGAGATTTCTTTTGTAACAGTGATTGCACGGGAAACAAGCAATCACATCCAAATATGGCGGCATTGGCGGGAAAAAGCGAAAACCCATTCGTTTCACATCCCCAGTTTTCTTTTTCTTGTTAGCCTATTAACTCAGTGGGGAACTAGTTAATGGTGTTGTAAAAAGAAAATGTTTATTGGTGTGTTTATCGTTATATACCCGTATTTAGTGATGTTAGCTTTATCTTCTACAAGAAATTGTTGGATGTAATCTAAGTGTGTGAAATTCCAAGACACCTTACATAATAAGTACCTAGTTGATTTTTTATATTTCTAAGTGTTTGTTGTGTCGCCAAACTCAAATGGTATTGGGCCGGAAATGTTTGTCGCATGCATGCACCCTGCAGCACCCTGAGCGGTGGCACGGATCATCACGCAATGGGTGCCTCATGACGGATACAGGCGTCGTGGCAGACCTCGAAAGAAATGGCGTGACAACTTGGACGCTTGCCGGAGGGACTGGCCGAAGCACGCACAGGACCGCGAAAAATGGAAAGAGGAAGGGGAGGCCTTTGCCCAGCAGTAGGATCTTGTAGGCTAGATTAGATTAGATTAGTTTGTTGTGTGTGTTGTTGAGTAAATGTCACCAGTTTTAATTTATCTCTGCAGGAAACATTAACAAAAGTATGTACGTATATACATGCACATTTTTCTTTGTATTGCTTTATGTATCATTACATTTCTGGCACCAAATCTTACACAAAGATTGGAAATATCTTACCCACTATAATGATTTTTGTTTTCCTTAACACTTACACAGGAATCCTAAGGTCGATCCCCGATTTGTTTCATAACAAACTCTGCAAAGTTAACTCGGGTCTGAGCCTCTATCAATTCGCAATGGAGCTGGAGCAACTCTCTGGATGATTGAGGGCTGATTGCCCAACAGTGGGAAGTATGTAGGCTGTTTATTCTTATAGTACTTGTTTTTGTACTTGTATTAAAACGGTACATGATAAATATCTTTGGGCTTGCTTTAAAATCGAATACTTAAACATAGATATTTTTAACATATACTTTAGTCTTCTTCTATCATATGGGTTATGAGGTGGATTACCAACCTCATCGACATTGGCGTCAGGGTTATTATTGAGCCGCCGAAGGCCCCTGACATGGCTCATGTATTCACTACGTACATACATCAGTAAGTAGTAACCGTAACCGGGACCAACAGCTTAACGTGCATGTGCGTGCTTATACTTTAGTTAAGTAAATACATAGACTGTCACTTGTCTATAGATGGAAAAATCCCGTATTTTCTTAAACATCAAACTCGCTTCACGTACGTAGAACCAATAAGTATGTTTGTCCGTCAAATGTTTGTAGACACTGTGTGTTATTAGAGGTGTCAGTAGGACACAAGGTCTCAGGGGCAACCGGATTATATAGCTTTATGAACAGTTGAATATATTCATGTGTTTAAGTGTGTTTATACATATTTAAACACTTATTTTTATATTCTTATTATTATTATAGCAGGCATGTATACATTTTTAACATGACTAAACGAGGACCTCGAAGAGCTCGGTGGCGCATCGGTAAACGCGCTCGGTCTGCGATTGTTGAAGTTAAGCAACTTTCGCAAAGGCCGGTCATAGGATGGGTGACCACAAAAAAAAGTTTTCAGCTCGAGCTCCTCCGTGCTTCGGAATGCACGTTAAACCGTTGGTCCCGGCTGCATTAGCAGTTGTTAATAACCATCAATCCGCACTGGGCCCGCGTGATTGTTTAAGGCCCGTTCTCCCTACTCGTACCCATGGGGAAGGCCCGTGCCCCTGCAGTGGGGACGTTAATGGGCTGATGATGATGATGACACAAGAGTGGAGAATGCTACACCGACAAGAGTGTGGCTCTTAAATTCGTGATGTGATGAAATAATAATCAATCAATTCGCTTAGCATAACATATTGTCACACATGTATCCCCGTATCAAATATCCCGCATTAAACAAGTTTACTAATAAAACTATTAGTTAGTAGTACGGCGTGATTTTATGTAAATGTACGTTTTTAGCCAGCGGTTTGACCCAAATAGCGACTGGTTCCGAAACTCGTTACCAGTATATTATATAGACGGTAAACAGTGGGCCATTAGTAGGAGCACGCCGTGGAGATGGCCCTATGACACACTATCTCAGTTACCCGCTTGAGAAGGGCATGGCATTATTGACTAAGTTGGAAATTCCGTTGACACTTTCGTTTCGAGAATAAATGTGACTTATAAGTTGAATACTATTAAACAGCTTAGACAAATGACATACTTAAAACGAAATGTCAAATCGAAAATTGTTTATGGAATTTGAATGGAAATAGGCTTTTTGGCGGGAACGGGAACGGGACAGTTGCTTTCTTCATTGAATAATCTAAATAATTAATACGAAGTGGTGTTTTGTGGTTAATGATCGCATTAAGTTAATCGGAAGACATTCGCGAGTGTTATTATATCGGAGTATTCAATAAACAAAGTGTATCTACCTATTTTCGCTTCGTGTCAGGAAGCCGCTTCATAACTCGAAAGTTTATGCGGACTTTTGAGTTAATTCGTTTGGGGTTCGGAGTAGGAGTCTACTCCGAGGGTGGGGGCTTCGGTTTCATCATCATCACCTTTCATCATTTCATTAATCATCAAGAAAAAAATACGTAAGACATGGCTGTATGGGCATAGTTCCCTTTGCCTTACCCTTCAGGGAAAACCAAAACAAAAAAAAAATTGAATGGAAATACTGGCCAGTGACGTCAATAAAAGCAGTCAAAAGTCGTACTTATTGTTACTTAATTCATTATTAAATTTCGAAAAGATTGATTTCCGATCATATTGGACTGTCTTCTTTTTCTAGACTAGCATTTTATAATTTATCTTTGATCCAGTCAATTACCCTATGTATAACGATATGGTTTTTTTTAATTAAGTTTTGTATAACGTCAATGGCACGTCTTTAAACGGGGTTATAATGACGCTATGCGACTAACACGATACTGAATAATGTCGGTCTCTTCTATCATAGATCGGAGTAGAAGATGTCGGTTATTGCTCTCTATTTGCTAGATTTCCTCTGCATCTACCCCGATTGGGGTACATTCATCGCAAGACGAACTAAGTACCCACACCTCACCGAGCTTTCTGTTAGAACAATAATTATGTAATGATCGAGCCAACTGTGTTAGTGAAAACTTCTATCTATCTACTCAGCCAGTATCCACCCACTGGATACAGGTCTCCTTTCTTTCACGCCATCCTTTCCGGTCCTGTGCAAGTCTCATCCATTGCTTTCCGGCATACCTCACAATGTCATCCGACCACCGGGCTGGTGGTCTGCGTCGATCCCTTGGCTACCACTCAGTAACAGCCTTAGTCCAAATTAATAACTCATTGATCCGGTAGCGGGATTCAAACCGGCACACCCCAATTGAGAAGCAAGCCGATGTACCACAGAACCATAGCGAGTGCGTCTTGCGTGTCACACACGTCGAAAAAACTAGACATAATTTGACCTTATAATTTTAAGCACAATCTTTCAACTGCAAGATATGTAATCACGAGATATTAGCCGAGGCATACATCCTCGTATTTCCGGCTTCAATAGTGTTAAGTTCGCTTACACAGTGCCGGATTTATTAGCAAAATATGCCTCGTTTTAGAGGACTCAAATCCACAGTAAAGTTCCCATGATTTTTGTCTAATTGAAGGTACCACAGAACACTACACCGTACGTGTCTCGCAGCACGTATTGTGACGGTATTTCTACATCCTCCTTTTGGTTTTTCAACGTTTTGCGAACGATTTTAAATTTATCTCACTGTGATTTCCTATTTCTTCTTATCCCGTTTCTTCTTTCCCAATTTGGATTTTGGTAACAAAAGTGACTTTGGTATCAAAATTTTCTTTTGATAGCTTGTGACTAGGTATTTAGAAGACATGCATGCATAAGATTCACTTTCTGGAAACTAATATTAGCTAGCCAAATTGTTGAAATTGTATGATAACATTTTATAAAGAACTTTCAGGGTCCGCTGCCGAGGTTATTCTTGTAGCTATTTTTCTTCGGCTATAGAGGTACAGCTCTCAACCTCAAAGCTGCAGTCGTTCTACGCGGATGAGCTATTCGAAAAACCCGGTGGACACCTATTCCTGGATCCTAGATACCACTCGCGTCAGACAGAGTACTGCGGGGCGGAAGGCAAAAGGGAAACCACTGCACTATTTTTACCTAAATAAGTAGCAATGAGAATGCTACACCGACAAGAGCGTGGCTCTTAAATTAGTGATGGTGATATAAAAGTTATCGATTCACTGTGTAACTTTGTGCTTTGATTGGCCCGCGGTTTTCTATGCTTTGAACCTTTTCTCTCAGAACCGTAGAAGGACGTTTTGGCGGCGAGGATGTTTTTCGGGGTACCAAAGAGAGCATAGTACCCCGCTAGTCACTAGTTGATAGTCTTCTTCTTTGCGAGTCGATGACGATCGATACAAAATTTTTGCTGATCAATAATTGGCCACGCTTACGGCATTGTCCCTGACTAGGGATCGATGATCCGTTTTGATTGAAGTTTAGTGTAAAATAAATAAATAAATCAATAACTATACTACCAAATTTTTCAGTTTAAATTTATGTAGGTATCTAAATCCATCTCTGCGCATGGTAGAAACAGAATAATCGCCAGAGATCGGATCGCGTGCCCGGGGCAACACACCTGTGCTGCAGACTGCTCATTACAAGGTGTGGACTATCTAAAGATACCACCTACTTAATATATTACCGAGTACAGTCCCTGATTATGAGAGTCAGGAACTAGGGAGATAATCGATAGATTTGCAATTTACTTGCAAGTTTCCTGATAAGCCCCGACATTGCGTGAAATACTTTCACACTTAAATTTAAATAATAAATAAGTACCTACTATTATTTACGAGTATATTGGAATAAAAAAATATATTTTTGTTTTTACAGCACTCACCCGAGCTTAGGGAAACTCACAAGGAGAAAATTAAATCGAAAAAAATCTTCTTATCGTGTGGGTTATGAGGTGGATTAGCAACCTCATCAACCCTGGTGTCAGGGTTATTATTGAGCCACCAAAGGTCCTTGACATGACTCATATAACGACTACACACTTACATTAGTAAGTAGACTAAGTAGTAACCGGGACCAACGGCTTAACGTGCCTTCCGAAACACGGATCGTCTTACGATAACCCACACGATAAGAAGATCAATACTATTCCAGTTTCCGCCCTAAACATAACATATACTCACAACTATATCCCAATTGGGGTAGTCAGATAGGTGGGGTGGTCAGTAAGTAAGTACCCACACCTCACCGAGCTTTCTGTTAGACCAACGTGAGAGGTGGTGAGCCGTATCGCCGTCTATAATAGCCCCATTAAAATTGATAATACAAAGTATTGGTATGATGGTCCTTTGACGTGAATTACATACATGCATAAATTCACGCTAATTTCCCACCAGGGTGAGCAGAGATTATGGAATTCGATTTGCTTCGATCCTGACACAATTCTCTTGCTTCCTCCAGATTCACCAAACGTTTCATACACGCACGCCGGTTCAGAGACCGGCTGGTTATTGTGAATTATTTGTAGTTTTTGCCTCAGGTGTCTGTTACTACTTGGAGACTAATTACATACAAAATATATTGTATGAAACAAAACTAAACCCAGTCATACATTTGCGGCATCTCTCGGCACATCGCAACCAGAGCGCGACGCGACGCTCTCAAAATTGTAACGTTTCTTTCGGAGACCTCGTTCCATACAAACACATACATTAGACATACATACACACTCATACAATCGTACATTTATTACACATACATGTGTACAGTATTGTATGTTTATGCTAATAACCTAAATATGGCGCCCTTTGTAGTATTTTACACTTTTGATATGCTATTTCTTTTTTGCTTTTACGATTGTTATAAAAAAAGTAATAGTGCCATTAATTTTCTGCATGTGATGATGCTTCTATGTGTGTGGAACCGTGGTAGCCCAGTTGGTAGAACGCTCGCCTCCAATTTGGGGTTGCAGGTTCGAATCCAGCACAGGCCTAAACCAATGATTGTCGAATTTGTTTCCGAATTCATGTTTGGATCATAAATGATTATCACGTGCTGAGAAAACACCCACATTCCCGAGAAAAGTATTTTCGGAGGTATGTGACTTAACCTTTATTATTAGAAGGTCAAAAAGGCAGTCGCTTCTGTAAAAAACCGGTCCTGTCAAATCTATAGGTTAAGTAAGCGGACCCTGTGAAAACGGGATAATGATAGGAAGTTGATGTGGTTCTATTTATTCAACCTATTTGATACAGAGTATTTGATTGGGTCAAAGATAAATTATAAAATGCTAATATAGAAATAGAAAACCTTTTTTACTTTTCGACTCATTTTTTTTTTTTTTTTTTTTTTCTTGAATAGCTTCGCCTTCGCATTTAGCCAATCACCAAAGTTAGGGAAACATGGATATAATTAACGGAAAGGACACGGAAAAGGATTAGTTTGGGATGATATAATAATAAATAAACTTAATTACATATTTAAGGAGTGGGTATTTACCATTTTTTTATTCTATTTATGAATTAAGTAACAATGAGAACGACGTTTGACAGCGTTTATTGATGACGTCACAGGACAGTTCGACTTATTTTCGAATTCTATTTATGAATTACGTAACAATAAGTGCGACGTTTGACAGCGTTTATTGATGACGTCACAGGACAGTTCGACTTATTTTCGAATTCTATTTATGAATTAAGTAACAATATTTATTATAAGTGCGACGTTTGACAGCTTTTATTGATGACGTCACAGCATTCGAGCTCCCAAAAACTTTCGTTTTGACGTTTCGTAAAAAGTATCTCATTTGACTAGGTTGCGAAGTAGCCTAAGGTGTCACGTACATTATTGTATTGGTTGACTTCCGTTACTTGTCGCAGCACCCTGTAGAGCGTTATTGTCGTTTGATTAATGGGGAAGTTGTCACGTCCCGTCGGATAGGGTCAATGTCTGGGTTGGTGGCCCGTAAGATTAGTCATACCTTACAACCACTGGCTCTCTTAAAAGAAGTGAATGTGGATATCTTAATAAGAACTTAGTGTTAGTTATCCAACAACTACCACGCTGTGGTGTAGTGGTTAGAGAGTTGGGCTCACGACCTGGAGGTCCGAGTTCGATTCCGGGACATTGTCGAAGTCACTTTTTCGGTAAGTACTTTGCAGGCTTGAACCACCTGATTGTCTGGAAAATTAAGATGACTCCTTGCTAACACCCCGTTACGCCGTTGGTTCCGGATATTAGCCGTAAAAATACGTCCACCAAACCGCAGTGGAGCAGGCCGTAGTGGAGGATGCTCCATACCACCTACGGTTTTGAGGGGAGGCTGTTATACTTATGTATCTGTATGTTAGTTAGTCGGCGACTGCGACCTTATGAGTTAGAATTCATTCATGTATGTTCATGTGTGTCATTAAGTAGATAGATAATTGATAAGACGTAGTTTCCAAGATATGTGTCCGGTTAATGGCATGGCGGTTTAACATAGGTGGCGAGAAGTGTGAGTACTGTTTAGGCGGCGAAGGTGTCCTGCCGCCAAAGGATGTTTTCGGGGTAACGAATAGTGCATAGTACCCAGATAGTGTGACTAGAGATCGACGATCCACTAGTGTCATGTTGGAAGTTGTATATATACGTCTCGCTATGTAAACTTCGATATCGCGTTTCAGGACTGCATTATTGAATGTGGCGCCATCTGTTGCATGTGGGCGGAACTAGTCGGGCCCCCACACTATATCCCCCTTTGAGGACTACAGGCGTAATGCTATGTTGTAACGTGTTATGTTTTTTTTTTAATATTGTCATATTCATCATCAGCTTTGAACTTATAACTGCGCCAAACCACAAAATCCACTACAATTAATACCCCAAAGGCCAACCAATCAGTGCACAAAACTCTCAAGGTGCACGCCCTGTAATTGGCTAGGTCATCAGCACCGGGGTTAGGTTTTTGTACGGCGCCCGCGCAGACAGTGTGGCGGCGACACGACCGAGACTGCCACGGTTCAGCGGGCATGGCCGGGGACGACGGGTTTAAGGATTATATCGACAATCACCAGCTATATAAGCTCATGGTATACATCCCAATTGGGGTAGTCAGAGTTATTCCATCGCAAGATGAACTAAGTACCCACGCCAAACCGAGCCTTCTGTTAGCACAACGTGATAGGTGATGAGCTGCATCGCCGTCTATAATGGTCGAGCCAACGAAGTGTTAGTGAAAACTGCTCTTAATTAATAGGTAACTCATTTGTGGAGGTCCGGTACCGGGGTTCAAACCGTCGCTCCCTTTTTTTTTTTCCCCGAAGGGTAAGGCAAAGGGAACTATGCCCATACAGCCATGTCTTACGTATTTTTTTCTTGATGATTCATGAAAGATGTTGATGATGAAACCTAAGCCCCCACCCTCGGAGTAGACTCCTACTCCGAACCCCAAACGAATTAACTCAAAAATCCGCATAAACTTTCGAGTTATGAAGCGGCTTCCTGCCACGAAGCGAAAATAGGCAGATACACTTTGTTTATTGAATACTCCCATATAATAACACTCGCGAATGTCTTCCGACTAACTTAATGCGATCATTAACCACAAAACACCACTTCGTATTACTTAATTATTTAGATTATTCAATGAAGAAAGCAACTGTCCCGTTCCCGTTTCCCGCCAAAAAGCCCCTTCGCTCCCTGTTTGAGAAGCAAGCCAGGGAACCACAGGACTTAATTATTACATTATGATATTATGATACAAGATAATTATGAATGCATGGGATTAACTGTCTGAGAACTGATATTAGGCAGCTAAATTACTCAATTGTGTACCTACCAATATTTTATGTTCATTTATTTTTTTCAAGAACGTCTAGGGCCCTGTGCCGAGGTTTTTCTTGCACCTTCTTTTCCCCGGCTATACAGGTTGTAAGAAGCTGCAGTAGTTTTAGGCGGATGAGACGTTCGTTATGTATAAATTGACGATTCAAAGTGTAACTATGTTACCTACTGAATAAAGATATTTTTGAATTTGAACAAGGTAGCTCCCTTGTTGGTCATCACAGTTGAAGGTGAGAGTGTAATGATGCTCTACGCATTTCATACGTTTTTCAGCACGTTTCGTTGAAAATATCAATACAATACTTGACAACCAAGTCAAATGAGATACCTTTTAAGAAACGTCAAAACGAAAGCTTTATTGTCAATAAAAGGTGTCAAACGTCGTACTCATTGTTAGTAAATTTAAAAAGAAAATTAAAAAATAAGTCGTTAAGTAGAATGAGATTGATTTTTGATCATGTTAGACTGGTTTTTATTTCTAGATTAGCATTTTATAATTTATCTTGGACCCATTCAAATACCCTATTTAAAAAAACAACTGTAAATATTTGACATATTTGTAAAAGACTTATTTTTCTATTATTTTCTGGTTGAATTAGCAGTGCGCGCGCAGATAGAAACATAAGCAAAGGCACCGAGCGCGAAGCAACCATAAAATAAAAATGTATAAATCTGAATATTTATATTTTTTTATAATTATTATAAATTTATATAATTTAATACTTTTTAAAATCAGATTTTTATTGGAAAATAAATAAATAATATAATTATAATAATATAATTTTTAAGCAAAAAATTAATATTTAAAAATAAATGTGATAAATAAATTCACAGATATATTGGCTATATAATTATTTTCGTAACTTGTCTTCTGGTCATATCTCTATGGTTGGATTTAAAAACTGTAATAAAATACACTAGTGCGGTAATGTTATTTTACAGCACGGGTGTTTTATTAGAGTGCTTTATGTGTCTAAAAGTTTACGTGTAAGTGTGTTGAAAAAGCTTATTTATCAACTTCATTGTCATAGCCGGTAGGCGTGTCGCTTCTCATGGGATGATACATGGCGTCTTACCGCGGTCTCGTACTAAGTATTATGTATTCTATGCCGCGGTATCTTCTTGTTGCTAGTTCCCAACGAAACAACGACTATATCTTCGCACTGTCCCGCTAATCGTTGCATCTGGCCAGGCCGTTGATATACATCCAGTAATGTAGGTTCAAAAAAAATACTAGATAGCCGAATTGTGTCCTTTCTAACATGATGGACATTGTTATGGGCGATAGGCTGATCCCTTATCAACTTCGTATCGACAGTGGTTGCAAGTTGTCTTTGATTACTTGTGGCTCTGCCCATGCCGTTTGGGGTTACAGACGTGAGTTTATAAATAAGTATTTATTGTAATAATAAGGGTGGCCTTTTGGTACACTCCCATAGTGCAAATTTTCTTGGTGTACGTGTTGGTTTTGGCCCCACCCCGCCTTCCAAAAATCCGGGACTTCATAGGCCCGAGATATGGAAACGACATACAAATAATAAAATAAAAATAATAATTTCGGACAAACCACGACACACATACATTACTAACACAATTTAACAACGTTAATTACTTTACCTAAGAATTGTAATGTATGTATATTTCGTATAAAACACAGTTTTGTAAGTAAATATTTACCAAGCTACCGCACCATTTATATACCCACGTTCCTCACGATCAGCGTTTCCCAGAGCCGCGGAAGCGCGCTCTCTGCGAATAATTTTCCGCGTCCCTGGCCCGCGCATGCGCGTAACTGTTCCCGTTTAATGACGGCCGGCGGCGTGCGCGCACCATTTCATGCCGTCAGAGAATATATCTTAGATGAGAGTTTTGTTATCTATAAGATCTATTCATTGAAGACAGTGTAAGATGATTCTTGTATTGTTATTGTTGGAGTGAGTCTTGTTGTGATGTTTAGGTCTTCTATCGTGGGGATTGTAAGATCAATGACCGCTGTGGTGGCCCTAGAAAAATATTTAGGTGGTACCAGACATCACAATGCGGCCACCGACATATAACTAATAAAATCTTTTAACAGGGCAGGTGTGCCCAATCCAGTTACTCCACTGTAGATCCATCTTGGCTGATTTTGGCGCCCCCCTAAAACGGCGCTATAGATAGTAAAGTAATAAATGCTTACTTACATAAAATATAAACAGCCTATATACCTCCCACTGCTGGGCACAGGAATCCCCTCAATTAGGAGGGGGTATGGAGCATACTAATAAAAGCTTAACTAAATCAAATAAAATGTAAGAGAAACATACAAACCTACATAACACATACATGATCACGCCTATTTCCCGTTGGGGTAGGCAGAGGTCACAGAATTCCATTAAAAACACATAAATGTATTTATTTTTATATTTTATTTTTCTTTATTTATTTATTAAGGTACTTACATACAACATTACAGTACGGCCCAATGCGCTGTATGACGAGAAACAATATACAAACTAAAACAACAAAAATAAACATTGAATGAAAAAAAATGAAACAACAAGAAAAATAAGACTATAAATAACATGAAAAACACAAAAGGAAATTACAATTTCAAAATTAAAAAGAAAACTGTCATACAAAAATAAAAATAGAAAAAACAAAACAGTAAATCATAAGTATACATAGGTACTTATTAGAAATGGGCATAATTTAAAAACAGTTAAACATTATTTATTTTGTCTAGGCTGCATGGTCTTATGATCGTAGCCTAACCCTAAAATGGACGAAAAATAAGTCTTAGTTTACGTATTATCCAAACAAACACAAACCCATCAAAAGTAAAAAAAAATACATAAGCTCACAACTATATCCCAATTGGGGTAGGCAGAGGTACATCCATCGCAAGATGAACTAAGTATCCATTTCACCGAGCTTTCTGTTAGACCGACGTGATAGGTGGTGAGCCGTATCACCATAGATTAGGTATCGCCGTCTATGAGGTCGAGCCAACTGGTTAGTGAAAACTGTACTCAAAAAAAAAAAAAAAACTGTGAAAATCATTAACTCATTGGTGCAAGTCCGGTACCAGGGATCGAGCCGGCGCTTTCCGTATGAGAAGCAAGCTGGAATACCACAGGACCACAGTGGGTTTATGTATTATGTAACAAATTGGGTCGTGTACTATGATCAAGATAAATTATGAATTTCTAATTATTAAATTTTTACATAATTTAATTTTTATTTTATTTTGTTGTTAATTTATTAATGTTGGATTAATTTAAAAATCATTTAATTATAACTTTTTGTATCTGTATGTAATTAGACTAAGTTTCTTTTTATTTATTATAATTTAATTTGTATCTGCCAATATAATATTATATTTCGATTATAAGTAATAAAGACAGATCTTAAAACTAACAAAAAACATTCACTGTTTTCTATTTAACTTATTTATGAATTTTAATCAAGAAAAACGTAATAATAAGTCCGATATTTTATCACGTTTCTCTACGACGCCCCAGGTTGCTTTTACATACAAATTCCATAGTAATTTCGTGTTTTGACGTTTAGTAAAAAGTAACTGATTTGACTAGTTGGAAACTAGCCTATTGAAACATCCATCGCTGCATAACATCCACGGCATCTCTAAACAGATAACTTCCTAGTCGCCCGCGATAGACTAATGTCGCAGCTACAGAGCTAATCGCGAGGTAGGGTAGAAACACCGATGATGGGCAGCTCGCTTCCGGCGCCGTCTGTCATGACACTCACTAACCACTTGCCCCACCAGGGATGTAATGGATATGCTTTCGGATCTGGATAAGTCTATAGGACTAATCTTCTATGGTAATCGTGAATTACTAACCCGATCAACCCTGGTGTCAGGGTTATTATTGAGTAGCCAAAGGGCCCTGATATGGCTCATGTAACGACTACTTTATCAGTAAGTAGTAACCGGGATTAACGGATTAACGTGCCTTCCGAAGCACGGATCATCTTATTTTTCGGACAATTAGGTGATCAGTCTGTAATGTCCTAACCAAACTAGGGATCACAAAGTGATTTTATGATATGTGGATTCGAACCCGGGACCTCCGGATCGTGAGCCCAACGCTGGACCACTGGACTACGGAGGCCGTTATAGGATTAATAACTAATAACAACTTTACATAAAAAAAAATAAGGCGCCTCTATATTATGCTTTGGCTTCGAAAATAAAATGATTGAATGCTGTTAATTTTAAAATGAATGATAAATCCGGACGCATTAAATATGTATCTTGCTAGTAAGGTATCCGACTATAAGATGACGTGTATGTCAACCTAATTCTGTAGGGGTATACGCTAAAGTTCTTGAGAGTAAGTTTTTGAAAGGGTGCTTAGATTTCTGTCTCAAATTGACGTGTAATCTATATTTTTTTGTCCATCGATTATCCGTCCTTTTCCATTTCGGTGGATAAGAAAATGACAAGTATAACTTAAAATAATATTAGAAGTCTGCAGGAATAAGTATGACATAAAAAAGACACCTTCGTGAGATACGGATTTTTGTTTCGGATATCCAAGAGTTACGCCAGCCCTGCTAGCCACTCGCCAGTCCACTCCTGCGCACAGAATGTCGTCGACCCACTTGAGGTCGACTTTATATTTACCTCATCTGCCGCCGCGTCGTCTAGCATCTTATCGCTAAACCAGTAAACTGCCTATAAAACGCATATAATCGTAAAGTTTCGGCTGCCAGTAAGAAGAGCATCGTAGAAATGTGATTTTGTTAGTTAAGTGTCTGCTATGTGGGTCAGCTGCTGGAGAAAATGTAGCTGTTTTTTGAAGTTGTGACGCTATACATAAACTCACGACTGCATTCCAATTGGGGTGGGCAGAGGTTCGTCTATAGCAGAATGAACTAAGGGTGGTATTCAAAAATGTTACATTGACCTACAACAAGTTTATCCATGATAATTACGTTGAATCAGGCGCCTTATTTTTTTAATTTAAAGTTGTTATTAGTTATTAATCCTGCAACAGCCTCCGTAGTCCAATGGTCCAGCGTTGGACTCACGATCCGGAGGTCCCGGGTTCGAATCCACATATCACAAAATCACTTTGTAATCGCTAGTTTGATTCTGATTTCTATTAATAAACTGATGAAAATAAGATGATTCGTGCTTCCGAAGCCACGTTAAGTCGTTGGTCCCGGTTACTACTTACTCATGTAAGTGAGTAATCGTTACATGAGCCATGTCAGGGGCCTTTGGCGGCTCAATAATAACCCTGACACCTGGGTTGATGGAGTTGGTATTCCGGCTCACAACCCACACGATAAGAAGAATAAACTAATCTCAGCTTCGAGACTGCCCTCAAGTTCATGTCAATGTGACAGTTCTTATATAAAAACAGGGACTTGAGCATGGTCTTGAGGGAAGTCTCTGCCATGTCCCCAGAACCGGGGCCATAAGTTCACGTATGTCATTTATTGTTACTTATTTTATTATTATTAAAAATATAGGTACGCTGAAGTACGGTAGTGGATGTTGGGTATGGCAGAAGAAGCATGAAAGTGGGATTAATGCCGCAGAAATGAGGTCTTTGCGTAGCATCTGCGGTGTTAAGTGATAGAGTGAGAAACAATGTGATAAGACAGAGATGTGGTGTAAAGGCGATATAGTGACTAAGATTGAGAAGGGAATGTTAGGTTGGTTTGAGCACCTAGAGCGGATGAAGGATAATAGAATTGCGAAAGCGGTATGGTAAGGCTGGCAGAGGAAGACCGAGAATGACTTACATTGACCAAATTGGAGATGTCCTTAGAAAAGGTTAAGTGCGATCTACTCTGAACCGGTGTGCGTGTATGAAGCTATTGATGAATGTGGAGGAAGCAAGAGAAGTGTGTCAGGATTGAAGCAAATGGAATTCTATAGTCTCTGCTTACCCCGGTAGGAAATAAGCGTGAGTTTATGTGAGTGTAGGTACTGCCGTATACCTTTTCCTCGCCTCCATTTTTCCATTATAATTTCTAAAGTTTTATTTAAGGTATTAAAAAAAGAAGAGTGTTAATGGCAATTCTATTTAAAGAAGGAATGTCCACGAATAGCATACTTCGGCACCTCAGTCGCTAAATAGCGGGTATTGGTATGTGATGGACAATTTGCCTTTTTACCTTTATCTATTGTCGTGTGGTACAAGTGAACAGAGAGAGGGAGACAGATATATTTCATGTCCTAATCTGCTTCTCTCGAACTCAAACTCAAAATACCTTTATCCTCCTAAGACCGAATGTTCTTTATAAATCCAAACCCCATTGTTTAACTATTGTGTCTGGAAATCTCGGTCTTAAGAGGTTATACATTAGGCAATATAGTTTTTTTTACCACAACCTCACCTGATGGTAAGTGACGATATGGTGTAGAGTGTGCTTATTCACTCTAGCCTTGAAGACTCCCAGATTATAACGAGTTGGCAAAACAAACGACGGCAGACAGTTCCAGTCCTGCTGTTCGCATCAAAAAGGAAGTTACACTTTGAATCGTCATACAAGTAGCCATACAAGTAGATAGGGTGTTAGTGACATTATAACAAATAATAACAAATACTGAGGGGGCTGATTCAGACCATGATTCTGAGTTGACGATGTCATTACATACATTACATTACATTGACCAAATTGGAGATGTCCTTAGAAAAGGTTTAGTACGATCTACTCTGAACCGGCGTGCGTGTATGAAGCGATTGATGAATATGGAGGAAGCAAGAGAAGTGATGAGAAGAGAATTGAAGTGTAATTTCATAGTCTTTGCTTATCCCGGTGGGAAATCGGCGTGAGTTTATTTATGTAAGTATGTATGAAAATAAATAAAATATAAAAAGAAAGAAAGAAAGAAACATTTATTATTTAGGACACCACAGACACGGATTATATATATATATATATATATATATATATATACGTATATTCACAAAAAAAATCCATCATCATATATTATATCCCACATATGTTTATATTCTAGTAATAAGCCACAAAGGTTATCGTATCACTTTGTTCTCGTCTCTTGCACCACGTGACCGGTGGATATGCAAACCGACTGTGGCAGGAATGTGCCCACATATACCTCACACCACGCTCACTCGCTAATTGCCATTGATATCCACTATAGCACTCACATGTCTCGCATGCTACTGGGACTGAATTACTAAATTGTATAATAATATCTTATGTTTTTCTTTCTTTTTTTATATAGGTTATTTACGTTTTTATGTTATGCCCTTGAAAAAGTTAAGCAGTATGATCTGCTCTGAGGAAGCAAGAAAAGTGTGTTAGGGTCGAAGAAAATGTGCCGAATTAGGGTAGTCAGAGGCACATTTATCGCAAGATGAACCTAAGTTAAGGAGCTCGGTGGCGCAGCGGTAAACGCGCTCGGTCTACGATTGTTGAAGATAAGCAACTTTCGCAAAGGCCGGTCATAGGATGGGTGACCACAAAAAAAAGTTCATTTCGAGCTCCTCCGTGCTTCGGAAGGCACGTTAAGCCGTTGGTCCCGGCTGCATTAGCAGTCGTTAATAACCATCAATCCGCACTGGGCCCGCGTGATGGTTGAAGGCCCGATCTCCCTATCCATCCATAGGGAAGGCCCGTGCCCCAGCAGTGGGGACGTTAATGGGCTGATGATGATGAACCTAAGTACCCACACCTAACCGAGCTTTCTGTTAGACCAACGTATCAGGTAGTGCGCCGTATCGCCGTTTGTTGAGCCAACTGTGTAAGTGAAAACTGCATTTAAGATAAGTTATTAACTCATTGGTGCAAATTCGGTAACGGAGTTCAAACCGCCGCTCCCCGATTAAGAAGAAAGCCAGAATCAGAATCATTTATTCAACGTACTTAATTATCATGGATAAACTTGTTGAAGGTCAATGTAACATTTTTGAATTTACGTCATTCCGCAAGGTTTTATGGCTGAGGAGAAGAAATGACAAGAAACTGCAACAGCAACACATCTTTTAAAAACCAATGAGGGCATACATTACAAGTTATTTAATAACTAGAGGAACACATTCAATACCAGACATTTTTATCATTCAGGTAGTCATTAATCTTATAATAAACTTTTTTTTAAAGTAAGCTTCACATGAGCTTTAAATTTATTTTCTGACAAATTTAAAATATTATCTGGTATTTTATTGTAAAAATGTATAACATAACCCCAAAAAAGATGAATTTAATTTACTTAATGTAGAATTTTGAATATTAATTTTATTTTTATTTCTTGTATTGTAAGCCCACCAGCTTAAACCTACCACAGGGCGACTTACACAGATAGACAATTCTTCTTCTATCGTGTGGGTTGTACGTAAGAATTTCAGAAGATAATTCCTAGCTACTAAATTGCTACGCTTTACATAGTTAGCGTGTCGGAATGCTAGGTATAATTACCACAAGGAACGAAATGTAGGTATGTCGTTTGACTTATTCAACCAATTCATTAGAAAACCAATTTGATGGCATGCAAATTGCGAAAATATGCAACTTTGGAACCTTAAATATTCCCCAACTTTTCCTTTCGTTTTTATTCACCATCATCAATTTAAGAGCCGGAGTAGTCGTTACCATAAGCCATGTCAGGGGCCTTTGGTGACTCAATAGTAGCCCTGACACCAGGGGTGATGAGGTTGGTACTCCACCTCACAACCCACACGATAGAAGAAGAAGAAACTAATATGTTTATTTATAGCATTAAAACAGAATTTGTCACTTATAAATTAACATACATACATACATAAACTCACGCCTATTTCCCACCGGGGTAAGCAGAGACTATAGAATTCCATTTGCTTCGATCCTGACACACTTCTCTTGCTTCCTCCACACATTCATCAGTCGCTTCATACACGCACCCCGGTTCAGAGTAGATCGTATTGAACCTTTTCTAAGGACATCTCTAATTTGGTCATCGTAAGTCCTTCTAGGTCTTCCTCTGCCAGCCCGACCATCAACTTTCGCTTTATATACCACTTTTGCAATTCTATTATCCTTCATCCGCTCTACGTGTCCAAAGCAACCTAACATTCCCTTCTCAATCCTGGTCACTATATCGTCTTTTACACCACATCTCTGTCTTATCACACTGTTTCTCACTCTATCACTCAACTTCACACCGCAGATGCTACGCAAAGACCTCATTTCTACGGCTTATAAATTAAAATTACGATTAATTAAAACACAGAGGAAGAATTTTAGAGCCACGCTCTTGTCGGTATCTCCATTCTTGTCTATCAAGGGCCAATTCATTGACTTCCTTATAACACACAACGTTCGCCTTCTCTTTAATTTGTTCCATGTAAGCTCTTATATCCCTTCCTCTCTTTCCTTCCGTCTTCCCTTCTACGATGTTTGTAATAAATCCAATCATGTATAATAATTCCCAAGTGGGGTAGTCAAAGGTACGGTCACGAGCATTAATATGTATACACTTTGGTACCATGTCACATTAACTTTTTGACAAATTGAACTGTAAGTCTCACTAAATGTCAAATATGTTAGTGCGACAGAGTCCTAAAGTGGGTACATTATATTGCTCATGACTGTACATCCATCACAAGATGTACTGAGCATCCACGCTTCACCGAGATTTCTGTTAGACCAACGTGATAGGTGGTGAGCCGTATCGCCAAAGGCCCTTGACATGACTCCGACTACGTACTTACATCAATAAGTAGTAACCGGGACCAACGGATTAACGTGCTTTCCGGAGCACGGATCGTCTTGCTTTCGGACTATCAGGTGATCAGCCTGTAATGTTCTAACCAAATAAGGGACCACAAAGTAATTTTTGTGATATGTCCCCACCGGGATTCGAACCCGGGACCTCCGGATCGTGAGCCCAACGCTCAACCACTGGACCACGGAGGCCGTTAGAATACCTATTTAGTAAGAAGCATCATCATCATCATCATCAGCCGTACGACGCCCACTGCTGGGCACAGGTCTCCCCCAAGGATCTCCACGACGATCGGTCCTGCGCTGCCCGCATCCAGCGGCTTCCCGCGACCTTCACCAGATCGTCGGTCCACCTTGTAGCGGGCCTACCCATTGAGCGTCGTCCGACGCGTGGTCGCCATTCTAGAACCTTTCCGCCCCATCGGCCATCGGTTCTCCTCGCTATGTGTCTTGCCCACTGCCACTAGTAAGAAGCATTTCAATGTAATCTAGTCTGTCTGAGTCGCTGTGGTCCAGTGGTTCACTGGCTTGCTTCTCAAACGGGGAGCGCCGGTTCGAACCCCGGTAACGGACTTGCACCAATGAGTTATTATTTTATTTTAAGCAGTTTTCACTAACACAGTTGACTCAACGAGCCGTCTATAATGAGACGGCGATATGGCTCACCACCCGTCACGTTGGTCTAAGAGAAAGTTCGGTGAGGTGTGGGTACTTGGATGTGTCAACACTCAGCGGGATCCTCTGTCTGGGAGATATAAGAGTGATGCAGAGAATTATATCTGGATTTGTTCTACTGAATTATGCTGAAAACAGAATTTGTTCGGTTAAAAAAACGGAAATACAAAGTTTTCTAACCGACCTCCAGCCAGCGGGATATTTACCAAAGTTAAGTCTGATGAATTATAAAGTGGTATTAAAAAACTTTTAGATCTGTATTTATTCTGTTCAACAAAACAAAAAAAATACTTCTGCCGTCCTTACTTCAGCTACAATCAAGCTGCAATGAAACCTCCAGTCAGCGGACTTTTTCTCTGGTGGATGTACCTCTCACTACCCTTATTGGGATATAGTCGTGATGAGACGGGATTGTCACTAAATGGAGTAGTTGTCTATAATAGTCGAACCAACTGTGTTAGTGAAATGTATACCCGTCTCATGAATGCATGGTAACTATTTACAAAACCATGAATCCTATGCGAATAAATGATTTGATTGATTGATGAATCATTTTTTGGACAACCCTACTTCTCAGCTCAGAGCACATCGAGTACTGGTTATCCCGCAGCGTCCCTTATCTACTAACAACAGTTTCCACGTCTCCACGGACCATTTCACCAGATAAATAAGTACACTTTCCATGTCTTAACTCGATTATTGCAAAATATTTTAGATTCGAACTCCACCATGTCAAATTGCCAACCCTAAGAGAAATATCGAAGGCAAAAGTGCAAGCGCATATTTGTCGGCGATGCGACTATCGGCGGAGAAATGTCGGCTGCGCGCTGGACCCACTTTCTTTATGACAATCGTCGCGAAAAGCGCGCGCGCATACTACGACTTTAACTATTGACGACACTGGGTTGAAAGAAGTTTGTTCTTTGTTTGTTTACTTATGAGTTATATAACTTATCGAGTGATTAAGATAGACTTACACACATAACATAAGCTCACAACTATATCCCAATGGGGGTAGTCAGAGATACAGTTATCACATGCTTCACCGAGCTTTATTAGACTGTAAATGTGATAGGAAGTGAGCCGTATCGCCGTCTGTAATTCTAATCGGCTGTGCTTTAATGTTTGGTTGTTTTTACAAGCTTTTATTTAACTTGCAATGTATGTATGTATGTATGTATGTTTGTGTGTTCGGGTGGAATTTTATAACTCAATTTTAAGGCACTTGCCCTCAACCGATTGAGCTGAAATTTTGCATGCACGTGTATATCCGATGACAATGCAATATTATTATGACATGGAGCTGATCTGATGATGAAGTCGGAAGATAGCCATAGCAACTCAGTAATTAAATAACATAACCACATCGAGTTTGGGCTCATTTCATTCGACTAGATGAGTACTTTGGTGCTAGATAGTAACCAAGGTCTGATGATGGAGCCGGAAGACAGCCAAAGGAACTCAGTACTTAAACGACACAACCAAATCGAGTTTGGGCTCGTTTGATTCGCCTAGATGAGTACTTAGATGCTAGATGGTAACCAGGGTCTGATGATGGAGCCGGAAGACAGCCAAAGGAACTCAGTACTTAAACGACACAACCCCATCGAGTTTGGGCTCGTTTGATTCGCCTAGATGAGTACTTAGATGCTAGATGGTAACCAGGGTCTGATGATGGAGCCGGAAGACAGCCAAAGGAACTCAGTACTTAAACGACACAACCCCATCGAGTTTGGGCTCGTTTGATTAGCCTAGATGAGTACTTTGGAGCTAGATGGTAACCAGGGTTCGATGGTGGAGCCGGAAGATAGCCAAACGAAGTAGGGTGAAATCGTTAGAAGGGCTCCTAATTGAAGAGTTGGATTGTTCAAAATTAACTGGCAAACGACCTTGCAATAATGATGCGTTGAATGAGATGAACAGACTTAGGAACTTACAAGGTGAAAACTAAAAAGTATAAAATAAATTAAGGTAAAAAAATCTTTAAAAACAAGCTTTTATTTAAATGCGCTAAAAAGAAAAAAATAAACTTTTACACTATAACTTTACTGTCAACTTATAACATTTCAAATTCAACATTATTTGACACAATTTATATGTTTTAAAAGCTTGTCGCGAGATTTAAGTACTCGTATTTACTTTCTTAGTTTAAAATTTTTAATAGGCAGGTATTTTAAAACTTGCTTTTAAAATTACGAGTAGGTACTTAAATCTCGCGACAAGCTTTTAAAACATATAAATTGTGTCAAATATGTTGAATTTGAAATGTTATAAGTTGACAGTAAAGTTATAGTGTAAAAGTTTATTTTTTTCTTTTTAGCGCATTTAAAGAAAAGCTTGTTTTTAAAAATTTTTTTACCTTAATTTATTTTATATTTTATCTTCTTTAGTCGTATCAATGTGAATACAAAATAATAAAAAAAATAATATACATAAAATAAATACCTATAAAAAGTGTCCAGAGCGTGGGCCACACTCCCCACCCCAGTCCCGCACCGCGTGCGCCCGCGCTGCGAGGTCGCGCAGTCAAGGTCGCGCATGCGTTGTTTGTAAACAATGGCGGCCCGTTATGTCGCGGCAACCTGTCATTCCGTATTGATGACTATAAACTGCTTTCTTAGTGTCGCTTGATATATTTATTTTCTTGTTATTTTTTGTTGTTAATTTTGATGAGACTTCATTTATTTTTAAAAGAGTATGTTACTTAAAGTACTTATAATAATATCTTATATCTTATTTTACCCTGGTGTCCTAAAAAGTAAGATGATCATGCTTCGGAAGACACGTTAAACCGTTGGTCTTGGGCTAGGTACTAGCCCAAACCTCTCCACCAACCCGCTGGGGAACAGCGTGCTGGAGTATGCTCCATAGCCCCTCCGGTTGATTGCGGGGAGGCCTGTGCCCAGCAGTGGGACGTAAACAGGCAGTTTATGTTATGTGTATCTTAAGATTCGACAATCAGGTGATCAGCCTGTAAAGTTCTACCCAAACTAGGGACCACAAAGTGATTTTTGTGATATATCCCCACCGGGATTCGAACCCGGAGCCTCCGGATCGTGAACCTCACGCTCAATCACTGGACCACGGAGGCCGTATTACGTAATCAACTCTTCTGAACACTCCATTATCAGTAACAATCAGAAGTATTTTAAAAGAAAGCTGCCTGTCGCCCAAAGCTGATATTTAAAAACAAATTATAGGTTCCATTCCCTGCTCGGTAACCAGTCACAACGTGTGCGGTCTAACCTTCATATTTTTTAATCACACGAGCCATGGGACCTTAGATTTATGGCACCCTATGGGAAGGGAAAGCGGCCATATGGAGAGATTAAAAATAACTACGGTTTTATTGAACGGTCTTTAAGACCCCAAGGTCAGGTAGGGTTGTGACTTTCTTTCAATTAAACTTGGATTATAGGGCGGTCTTCCAAAACAGTTCTTTGAATTATGAGGTTACTAAGTATTATACGTTTTATAAGCCTAGCCTGCCTGCCTGTGGGTTTAGGTTTTTGTTTTACGTTCGATGGTATTGGAGGATTATTAGAGTACTTAAATTACAACATAACATAGCATGACGCCTACATAGTTTGGGGACATCCCCAAAAGGGTAGGCAGATGCGTATAGTATAAGTACACCTACTCCTCGCCAGTTATTTTCACGTTTTTTAGCCTGCAATATCCTAGACAGAAAAAAGGTCAGTCTCACATAGTGATTTCAACAATGTCCCTATCGTGAATCGCACCCGGATCTTCAGATCATGAGCCTAACACTCTAACTACTAGACCATGGGAGTTGACAAATATTAATAATTTTATTATTTTGGTTTTCATTATAGTTTCACAATAGACGTAAAAAACAAAATAATAGCTAAATCTCATTCTATCGTGTGGGTTGTAAGGTGGAGTACCAACCTCATCAACCCTGGTGTCAGGGTCACTATTGAGCCGCCAAAGGCCCCTGACATGACTCATGTAATGACAGCTTACTTACATCAGTAAGTAGTAACCGGGACCAATGGCTTTAACGTGCATTAACGTGCCTTCCGAAGCACGGACCATCTTACTTTCGGACAATCTGGTGATCAGCCAGTAATGTCCTTACCAAACTAGGGACCACAAAGTATTTTTTGTGATAGGTCCCTACCGGGACTCGAACCCGGGACCTCCGGACACTACACATTTTTTACCTCCTCTTTCCCACCTTACCTAAACCTTGATAATCAAAATCCCAGCGTCTTTAAACCCACCAATATCAGCTTTCCCTTACCAAGATTTATAGCTCTAACCTTCTACAATTTAAAGCGTTCTTAATAGTATTTTAGTCAAAATTAATAGCTTTCTATAATCCTTTCAATGGTAGCCTTTAAACTTAACTTTTATGAGCCAGATAGTTGTCTATGGTCAGTTCGGAAGAATGAATTATTGCCGTTTGTGGTAATACTCGTAATACGAACCTGTGTTTACGTCTAACGGGTTTATGTTGGTAATCTTAGAAAATCCATTATTTACCGTAAGTATACTTGACAGTTTCGGCAACATATTAAGGAATCACATGAGCTTAACAGTTCAGAAGAATAACAATATTGTAAAAGTCAGATTTATAGTTGGAAAGAAAAATTTTTTTTAGCTCCATTTTTGTTATTGTAGAATATTTTAAATATTCTTCTCTCGTATGGGTTGAGAGGTGGATTACCAACCTCATCGACCCTGGTGTCAGGGTTACTATTGTGACGCCAAAGGCCGCAGATAAGACTCATATACGACTACTTACTTACATCAGTAAGTAGTAACAGGGACCAACGGCTTAACGTGCCTTCCGAAGCACGGATCGTCTTACTGCACCTTCTCTTTTATTTGTTTCATAAATGTTATCCTAGGTCTACCCCTTCCTCTCTTCCCTTCAATTTTTCCTTCTATAATGATTGTTATAAATGAATCGTGTCGTATCAGGTGGCCAATCATATTTCCTCTCCGGTTCTCTATAGTCTTCAATATGGTTCTCTTTTCTTCAACTCTTTCCAGCACTTTTTCATTTGACACCATTTCAGTCCAGCTTACCCTCCATCCTTCGCCAACACCACATCTCAAACGCTTCCAACCTCTCTCTGTCTCTCTGTGTCATAGTCCACGTTTCACTTCCATAGAGTGCAATGCTCCAAATATATGATTTAATAAACGGTTTCCTTATTTTTAATGATATGTTTTTGGTTTTTAAAATGTATTTTTTCCTGTTAAACGCTTGTTTGGCTATTGCAATTCTGGCTATTATGTCTTGTGTGCATCTAGAGTCACTATTTACTATACTTCCAAGATATTTGAAACTATCTATATTTGAAACAAGCTATTTAGTCTATGGTCGAGAAATGTGTCTCCTCAGCAGGCTCTGCACGGCTACGGTGCGAATCATGTCGAGCGTTTCGACCAATAGACGCCGCGAATGCTGTCTACGTGGATATACGTCGTACGGTTATTGGACAAAGCCCTCGATATAATTGCGCCGCCCGCAGTACGGTTGCTGTGTCGCGGGGGCTGGTCAATAAATAGGCATGATTCTTCTACCTCTCTAGTGGATTTCTATTTTCTCTAGAAGTCATAGAGAAGAAAGTGTTTAGGATGTTGATGTGCTGAAGACTAACCGTAGCTTCTTCATTCCAGATGAGTGTGTGGGAGTGAGCAGCTGCAGCTTGCGGCATGGGCCAGACGGGCAGCCAGCCGGCCGGCGCCGCACCGCCGCGAAATCGGCGCGCGCGCACGCTGCCGCACGAGCCGCTCAGACACGCGCCTAAGGTAACTCACCAATTAAAACTTCCCGAAGCGGCGTCGCATTTAAATAATAATCCGCTGACACACAAACACCGTCTCGGGCCATTCACAGTGAAAATCGCCTTAACTTACTTAAATACTAAAATAATTCATAGAAATAGTGATAAACAATGCATAGAGACGATCAGCTCGTTAGAGCAAACACTGTCGGCGGGTTGACGCTTTATTTTTTCACTTAAAGTTTATCGCTAATAATGAACCGTTTCTCCCTGACATAATGGCCCCGATTCCTGCAGACACCTCCTAATTTTATTTTAAGTTATACCAGTCACATTCTTATCCGCCGAAAAGGAAAGGGACGGATGATTGTCAACAAGTTAATTTTAAAACGAATGAATTATGAACCCGTGCGAATAAAATAGGCATCTCGCTGGTATGCATTCCGTTTGACACGTCAAACTGTCAACTTTCTACTTAATTCTGTCGGGTTATTGGCTGATGTAAAATTTTTAGACGGTTGTTTTAGATTTCTGTTTAAAATTGACGTGTATTCCGTAAATTTTATGTCTGTCGATTACCCGTCCCTTTCTTTTTCAACGTGTAAGAAAATGACAGGTATAACTTAAAATAAAATTAGATGGCGTCTGCAGGAATTAGCACCAATAACTCTCAAACCATGCCCTGGGACGAGATTCTGGCCCACCTGAGAGGTGCATTAATTTTGTTACCGGGTAAGTGAGAGATACACATCCGCGCTGCTCACTATCCAGCTCAGTAGATGCTTTACTCAATCTATTGTCCGCGCTAATTACAGGTGCTGCCATCTCTAGTGGAGACGCCGCACCTGCGCAGTACGGACAACGGCGCCATCCTGCAGTCGGGCGGCACCATCAGCGGCAGACGACCAGCCTCCATACTGGAGACCTCCCGGACACCGCACGGACATGTGGTCAGTTTACACTTCACTTCCACATCTGAATCTAACTGAATCCACCGACGACATATTCCGGTCCTATGCAAACCCTGGCCAATCAGTAGGCTGAGGTCATCACACCATATTTTACAAGTCTACCTCAACGTCTATCCAACTTCATCAAAAGCAACTTGAAACTGTATGAGTGAGGTTTGACAAGGACTGCGTGGAATTGACGAATTTCCTCTTAAGGTTCTCGTATTTTTAACATAGATAGCAGCATCCAATAAAAAACAGTCAACCGTTCAACCCACAACCAGTTACTAAATTATTTCTCTAGCAGACGGCACGAACACGAATATCGGTAACTTTGACCTGTAGATACAGCAAATGCTATCTACGTAAACACAATATAGTGCTTCTATTTGTCGCACCCACCGTGATATACCACAGTTTCATTCCATAACCTGATAACCTGATGGTTGTTCATCTTCAGCACTCGAACGTGTACCGGTCACGGTCAGCAGGCTCCGGCGGGCAGGGCGAGCTGAGGGCCAGAGAGCGAGACCCTCTCCACCGGTCTCACACGAACCTCGACCTGAGAAGTAACGAAGGTGAGTTTAGAAGTTTACAAATCAATATCTACTTACCTTGAATTATTTGTCAAAGTTTTATTCCAGCGTTTCGCGTCATCTTCCGCGTGTGCGTTGGTCATATAGAACTGTTCATGTCCGAGGAGGGGTGAGGTACACCTAGCTCCGATGCTGGTGGGGAACGGAGAGTTGTCGTTCTATACGTAGTATTATTCCTTATTCTATACCAAAGGTTTAGGTGACAAACAACAGAGTAACTTTTGCATTTATTACAATATTAGGTAAGTAGAACATTATTTTAATTATTTGCTGTTTCTCATTACAGGCAGCAGTATGAATAAAAGATTTGGATCTGAACCAGATCTACGGATAGAAGAAGAACAACAGAAGCCAAGATGTAATAAACATTTTAGGAAGAAATATCGAGCACCCCCACCTCCCACCAATGACGTAAGTATCACATAATATAACATAAACAGCCTATATATAAACGTCTATAGGCTGTTTATCTATATTGAAACTGTACATAATAAAGACCAATTATACTAGCTTTAAAATCGAATACGTAAACATACGTTTTTACATAAACTTTAGTTAAATAAATACACAGACTCTCGGTTGTCTATAGATGGAAAAATCCCGTCGTGGTATGGAGCAAACTAAAATTATTAATGAATTGTTTTTTTCAGCATCGTGAGGGTTCATCGCCAGATTCCAGTGACGGGAACGCGAGACCAGAACCCCAGAGGAAACTCAGACTGTTCAAAACCAGAAACGAAACCAAAAAGATGAACGGTCATATTGACACCAAAATACCTGGATATAGAGGTTCTTATCTTGAATACAAATCTTTGGATTTAAATGATAACCATGCCTTTGAGAGACGATACAGATCGCCTTGCAAAGACAAAGAACCACACCTCAAATATCCGGATAATAAAGACATGGTGCAAACTACAGCTTCTCTGAAAAGGGAGGAACGATTATTACAGTCTAGACAAGACTTTAAAAAATCAAGAACAGACAAGGTCAGCGGATGTAGGGCAAAGACCGCGAAAACAAACGAACAAAGTGAAGCATGGAAAACACCACTATTGAACAGAAACTTCAGGTATTCTGAGAGGTTCAGAAGGGATGACAGCGAACAACCAGTATTGAGGAGAGAAAAGACTTTTGACAATACTTTGCTTTCAAGTGAAAAAGAAAGCGAGTCTCCCAGAGCCATACACGAGACAAAGATGAAGACGATAGGACAACAACTTAAAGAAAACAGGCTCAGCCCGTTAGCGGCGAGTAGCAAGCCTTTGAGAAAATCTCTTCCTTCACTATTAGTCAAAGATATTGAAGAAAAAGATGAATTTCAAGCGGAGCTCAAAAAGGCAACAAATAGGATAAGAAATGAAATAGGGAGTAAAATTAATGTTAGTGAAAACAAAACTAGTCAGAATGATAAAACGAACGCACAGAAACCAAACCCAACGAAGACGACAGCACAGAGCAAAGTCAAAGAGTCTAGTCTTAAACCGAGCAATATCAGTAATAAACAAGACACGAAAACAGCTATCAGTAGAATTAGTCGGCCTGTAAATCGGGTCAGTGAAACCAAACCGAAAGCCACTGCCCAGACGAATATAAAGACTAATGTAGCAGTGAGTAAATATAAATTCGACAGTAAAGAGAGCGGGAAGTCGATGCCGGACCGAGGACAGGCGTCTGGCAAAGAGTCAACTCCGGAGCATTCACCAACGAGACGAAAGGACCCAGCTACGAATCAAAGTTCTCAAGAGAAGTAAGCTAAAACATAAATTCATAAATCACATACCAATGTGTAAGTAAGTAGCTATGATTACTAGTATAATATTTTGTACTTGCAGGCAAAAACCAGCTCCTTCGAAGCAGTTTTACTTCGGTATGATCGAGAGCAAGCAATCGGAGGCACGGGATCATCTGAAAGACTTCCCTGGTCTAGGCAGTCCTATCATTGAGGAAATCAGCAACTTCCACCTCATTGAGAAGAAGCTTCTTGGATACCACGATGAGGATGCCGAGTTTGAGAAGTTTAACGCCAAGTTAAAAGAAGACTGCAAAATTAAGAATTGTAAGTTTTGCTGACATCTTTTGTTGTTTTTCAAAATATAAATAAGGATTTCCTTAAAATTACTTTCAGCTTGCGAAATTTTAATAAATGCTATGACATTTTGAGAGTATCCTCTGGGATACTGAACATATATTTTATTATTACATTGTGTAAAGATATTTGACCTTCTTATTCTCATCTTTTAACGTGCCTCTCTATAATGACATAACATACGATCACAACTATATTCCTAATCGGGGTAGTCAAATCAATACATGGTCAACTAAGTATCCGTGTTTCACTGCGCTTCATTAAGACCAAAGTGATAAGTACGTGGCATGGCCCGCATCTCTAAAAGCTGTTCACCTAAAATCCATGGTTTTCGTCCACAGTATCTTCAGAGTCAGCGTTGTCATCAGACGGCTCTGAGGGCGAGGGTTCAGAAGGCTCCTTAGGTATTGCGCTGCGCCTGCGACCGACCCTGCCGAAGAAACAACCCGCCGTGCCGCGTTTCTCACCAGCTGCTGCCTGGAGACAACTTGCCAGTTTAGACGCTCATCTTGCCTCAGGTATTTTGAAGACAGACAACTTTATATCAAAATTTGTATCTTGACACTAAGAAAAAGTTAAAGCCACACGTTGTTCAATATCAGTCTCGCGAATTCTTGCACACTTAATTTACTTTATCTTCCTAAATATAAAGGCACATTTACAATTTTGAAGAAAGAATGTAATATAGAAAGATTATTTATTATCAAAGAACACGACATGAAATGACAATTAAAAAAGAAAAACAACTTTCAATTCGCAATCAATTTTCAAACGATGACCAAATTAACGAATGATCTGCACCTTTCACTTCCAGAAACTCAACCCTTAGCAGTGGAAACAAAAGTATCACAAGACATATCTCCAGAATCGTCACCGAGATCGGAACAGTCAGCTGACAAATCAGGCGACTCTGGAATATCCGGGGACCATGCTCATAGCGACCATAGGATAGATTCGCCGGGTCACCATGTAAGTCTAGTTAGTTATTTATTGCGCTAAACTCATTCTCAGGTAAATACGAAATATTTCTGGATTCAAATGGTGGTTATTTTGAAGATAGAAACAATCATATTTTCCGTCTTAACTGGATTTGAGTTCGCATCCCCAACCAGAAATCCGTTCAGAATTTTTCGATCTTCTCACCTTGAAGTTTTAGGTAAATTGAGTATTTCGGCCCCGCGTCGTTTTTATAATTTTATTTTTGTAAGTATATTGAAAAATATAGGTAAGGAGTGTTCACATACAGCTGTGCATGACTAATTTGGCATCGACAGTCAACAATAGGTAACGAGAAAACATTTTCATAATTTACGCAGTTTGTTATCTGAGACGGACTCTGAATGTGTTACAATTTTGATGTTAAATAACATTAAAATATAATTCTAAAACTATCATAGATACCAGTGAGAATCCTATTCTTATTATATTTTCTTTTTTGTTGACATCAGGATCCTAAGCCCCTACAAGTAGAAACATGGAAGTAGTATTTGCCGTTGGTGATCTATGATCCATCTTGGTATGCTTCTTTGCTTAAGTTCCTAATGTCAACTCTTTTACCTCTATTTCTTGTTTCTTTACTCTCCTTCTTTTCAGGTGCCAGATTCTAATCCCGCCGTTTGGACTCCTCAGCAAGACCTTGGCGACAGCAGCTCTGACGGCGCAGGAGTCGGCATCACTCTGCATCCTCAGGGGATCGGGGTGGCCACCTACAGTCCCGGAGCTCAGCCCTTCAGCTTGTCATTGCCAAGAGAAAACCAGGACAAGGTGAGAGGAGTGGAAACTTACAGTGCGCGGGATGTTAGGTTGGTTGTCTAGGATCTGATATCATTTCACTTGTGTTGAAATTGAAATTATAATGATAGAAAAGCTACATTACTTATTCTTGGCCGTCCGGCACGATGACACATCCAATAGAGAGAAGTGGAAGAGAAATACACAGACGGCAAACTCAGTCATCAGACGGGAACAAAACATTCTAAGGAAAGAGAAACCCTAGGCCATCCGGCTATACTAAATTTTGTTGCGACATGCATAAAAAAAGTGTAAAGAAATGGTATCTGATTCTAGTAACAAATTAGTAGAATAGTTTCAACACGTGTGACTAACAAGAAATAACAGTACACTACCTAATCAGTAAACGAATCACTCACCTAACCTCCCGTGTACTTGCAGCTGAAGAGGAGTAGAGGCTAAATACTTCTCTGCTGGCACTAAAATCTCGTTTACTCTCATTCTATTAACACTATCTCTGATAACTCTCACTATACTAATACAATCATACAGAACGTACACTAATATTTTGTTATTAACAACATTAGAGAAGCTTACTTCACTTAATAATTAAATTTTCGTTTTATTAGTCTTCACAGTAGCACACATAAAAAATATAGTAGAGGATTATAAATAAATAAGGTTTCATTCGCTTCCTTTTCTATTCGCAAATTTTATGTCTGCTGATATATGACATGTGACGCGATTAAGTATATTAAGCAGCTCCTTTTTCTTTATTATCTTCAATGCTACTTTCTTTACTTATATCAAACTTACTTGTAATTTCTTTGCTATTTCAAACTTTATTGCCTTCCCAAATTTAACCTTTATTCCTCGACAGCCCGTCTTTTATTCGAACGATTCCAGCCCCACGTAGTTTAAAGGCATGTCGTGCTTCTACGATTGTTTTCAGGGGAAACAGCTGCAACAGGGTTTTAACAGTCTTCAGAAGCTCAGGAAGTCAGTCTCAGGGGCTTTGGGGGCAGCGTTGGGTTCGAGAAGGTTCGACTTAGAACACGAACCGATGTTGCAAGAACCGGAGCAGAACTGGTTCTTAACGAAGTCTGCTCCGAATTCGTTGAGCAATCCACTCCTGTTCCAACAACCAGCGAGGGCGAAAGCGTCTACCGAAGAGGATATCAAGGAGGAAGAATCTTCGCCCGTGCCTGAGAAGGTAAGTTTCTGATGAACTTCTGATCTGGGGGGTTAAAAAGGCCACATTGAAGTAATTCATCTAAAAAAGCAATATTGCTATTTGACATTTGTTGACATTTACTTTTTAAACGCACTTACTTTTTAAACCACCTGATATAGATACAGCCAAAGTGGCTGTGCGTGCGCTATCTGTGATTGAACTATCATCTTGAGTTATTGGATAGGTATTATTTGATCATGTTTCTGTTGCTGTTTGTTGATATTAGTATCATTAAAATTAAAGTACATGCTAAATGGAAGAAATATAACAACAATAGAGACTACGATGAATTTTCCCTTTTACGTGCAAGGCAAAAACAATTACAGGACATATGTTATGATAATTTCATCGCCATCTCTCAAATGAACATTAAACGTAACCCAAAAATGTTGTGGAGTTTTATACATATGATGCGTGGCAAACGCGGAAGTACTGGTTACCCTAACATTATGACTGACGGTCAGAGAACTTTCAATGACGGCCAAGAAATCACTCATGCTTTTAACAATTTCTTTCAAAGCGTGTTTTCGTCTCCGGTCCCTGGTCATTTACCGCAAGAAAAACTGATTAGCGCCCCTAGAGGCGATAGTGGTCACATACATACGCTAACTGTCACAGTCGAACTAGTGTCGAAATACTTAAAAAATATTGATCCCAACAAAGGCGCAGGTAGTGACGGCATACCCCCCGTTTTTCTTAAGAAATGCCACGATAGTATTTGTAAACCACTCACTTTACTTTTTAACCGATCAATCAAAGAAGGAGTCTTCCCTTGCATCTGGAAGGAGGCTCACATTGTTCCCATACATAAGAAAGAATCTAAATCTAACATAAAAAATTACAGGCCTATATCTATACTCAATAGCATTTCCAAAGTGTTTGAGCGTGTAGTCTATAACATCATATATCCCACAATAGCATCAAATGTGGGACATTATCAACATGGCTTTTTAAGACGCAGATCTGTCTACACTAATTTGTGCGAATTTACCAACTACATACTTCATAGCATGGAACAACCCGCTCAGGTTGACGTGATCTACACGGACTTTGAAAAGGCCTTTGACCGCGTAGACCACGTTATTTTGCTTAATAAATTGTATACACTTGGGATCCAGGGAGATCTCTTCCGTTGGATTAGTTCTTATATAACAAACAGAACACAGGCGGTAGTTTTGGGTGGATTTAAATCAAACTTTATTAACATCCCCTCTGGAGTCCCCCAGGGATCCCATTTGGGGCCCTTGTTCTACAATGCCTATTTGTATGACGTTCATGAATGTTTTGCACACTCGAGACAACTTCTGTACGCTGATGACAAAAAAGTCTACCTTAAAATTTGTAAAATAGAGGATTGCCACAGATTACAACAGGATTTAGATGATTTATCAACATATTATGAACGTAATAAAATAAATATAAATATAGATAAGTGCGTACAAATAACATATACTCGGAAACCTAAACCAATCGATTACAACTACAAAATAAATAATCAGAATTTGAAACGCGTCTACGATGTACGAGACTTAGGCGTTCAATTAGACAGCAAAATGTTATTTACCAAACACATAGATATCATGGTGGATAAAGCTTACAGGAACCTAGGTTTTGTGCTTCGGGTGTGTAAACCCTTTAATGACATATCATGTGTTAAGACTGTGTACTGTGCATACGTCCGCAGCATTCTAGAGTTTGCTAGTATCATCTGGAATCCACAGTACACAGTATACATAGACAATATAGAACGCATACAAAAAAAGTTCGTCAAGCACCTTAATTACAGAATGAAAGTTGTTCCACCATCATACTCAGAAGCCTGTAATTTTCACTATTTGGACACATTGGAGAATAGACGTATCATGCTCGATATGGCTTTCCTGCACGATATAGTTAATTCTACTATCGATAGCCCTACTCTGACATCACAGGTATCGTTAGTCGTTCCTAGAAATCGTGCTAGACACGAAGTTCGAGACGTCTTTTATGTGCCAGGAAGCAAAACTAACTACGGACGTAACGAATATATCTCACGAGCTACCAAATGTTTCAACAGAAAATTTAGTTATACAGACATTTTTAACACAACCAAACAGAATCTAAAGAAACATGTACTAGACAAACTATCGAAAAATAACAAACAATGCATGCCGCCGTAAACTTTCGTTTCATTACTATTTTCACGTATTCATCTCATTACCGCGAAGCTGTATTACTGCTCGTTGTTTCAGATTGATTTATGTCTTGCAATTCACTCGCTTATTACTCTAATGCTGTAGTTAAAATAATTGTAATTTAAATATATTATTCTTAACTTTTTAAACCATTGTATGTAACTCGTTTGTGCACTAGCGTATTGTTCATTTAAGTTTTGTTATTGTTTTCTGTTAATTTCGGTTCAATAGTTAACGCAATCTATGATATCCTGTTATTGGCTAAGACACACTATGTAATTTAGATACTTTAACTTTACCTGTAAAACTGCTGTTGGATATCTTATGAATAAAATAAAAAATAAAATAAAAAATAAAATCAGAAAATCGTCATAATACCTTTTGGACCTGTCTGTCAAAATTTTACTATTTAGCATTAAACAGAACGACCAGTTCCGTACAATTAGTGTTTATAATATTTCAATAAAGATAACATTGTACGATAGCTTCAATGCGGGGTAAGAATATGATCTGTTAAACAACTTACGTTGTCTAGTGTTATTACGTTCATTAGCATAGTGATGTATCAGTCGAGATTAGGTCAATCGATGATTTTTATCTCTCATAATTTGACAACCATCCTTAAACAAATCTTCTTCCCAGGAGGACGCGACCCCATGGCGTGGTAACAACTCGTACCTGTCTTGGGGAGGACACGTCATGTATCTGCCGCCCGCGCCCGCGGCGCCTGACCAGCCTCTCTCCATGCTGGGTCCTATTGATAGGCCCATAAGGTGAATACTATAGCACCTAATTAAGATACTTACTATTTTTGCTGTTAACAGAAAGCCGTTAGGTGATTCTATGAATCTAATATAAGAGACTTATACTCTTTTTAATGTAGCAGGATTAGAATGACAAATATACTTACAAAAAAGATGGAAAATTCCACTTGATAATAACTCAGAATGAAACCCCTCGGTATACGTTACGATGTCACCTACACCCTGTACAAGTACGTATGGGTGTTAGTGACAACTGAATATTAATGGGAATGACTCAAACCGTTATTTTGAGTTGATATCAAGTGGAATTTCCTGTCGGAAAATTCATGTCAATTTTAGTGTTCTTTTAAATTACTTTCAGTTCCATACTTTTGCGATCACCGGATTGTCCGAAAGTAAGATGATTCGTGCTTCGGAAGGGCCATTAAGCCGTTGGTCCCGGTTACTACTTACTGATACAAGTCAGTAGTCGTTACATGAGCCATGTCAGGGGCCTTTGGCGGCTCAATAATAACCCTGAGACCAGGGTTGAGATAGAAGTTCATGTCATAATACTGGGTTCTTACCACGTTAATCAGGGATATGAGACTCCACACACACTCACACTGATAACTGATGTGATCATGGCACATAGTGTTGAAATATCGGGAGTCTCATATCCCTGATTAATGCGGTAAGAACCCGGTATTATGTGTTTTAATTAGAAGCTATCATTTGCAGCTGCACAACCCGTCCAATAACAGGTGACTTCTTTACTGCTACCTAATTCACTATCGTCACCAAATTCTGATACAAAAATTCCTTCCTCTTCTGTGACAGTCAATTTTGCTATCAAGAACTTTCTGGCTTGGAACATTTCCGACCGTACCCAGTAAAGTATAGAATACGTTTTCGAGTTTTCACATTGACAATAAACTGGTATTATTTTGCTAAGTTGACGTATGTTCTCAGGAGCAAATCAAGCGGGTGCCTGGAGGTGGCTGCGCGCGCGGCCCGTGCTGCGCGTGCGGCGCTGGCAAGCGAGATGCGCGAGAGGGAGCGGTCGGCCTCGCCCGAAGTGGCGCGCGCGCTACCGGCCAGGGTCGAGCCCGCTGCAACTGTGAGTACTTATCTGAACCATTTTTTTTCTAGCTAAAATAAAAAAAAAACAAATAAAAAATGTAAAGGTGAAGGACGTGAGCGTGAAGCGGAGATGAGATGAGATGATAATAGTGTCCCACCGCTGGGCAGAGGCCCTTACTATATTTAAGTAGATTATGGTGAAAAGATTCTGTATACACATAAATAGCCTATATATACGTACGTCCCACTGCGGGGCACAGGCCTCCCTCCAATCAACCGGAGGGGGTATATAGCATACTCCACCACGCTGACCCGGAGGGGGTATATAGCATACTCCACCACGCTGCTCCACTGCGGGTTGGTAGAAATATTTTTACGGCTAATAGCCGGGACCGACGGCTTAACGTGCCCTCCGAAGCACGGAATCAACTTATTTTTTCAGACAATCAGGTGATTTAAACCTGTAAAGTCCTTACCAAACAAAGGACAGTCTCACAAAGTGATTTCGACAATGTCCCCATCGGGAATCGAACCCGGACCTCCAGATCGTGAGCCTAACGCTCTAACCACCGTCCGTCCGTGTAGTGTAATAGAGTCTTTAAACATAAAATAGGTAAGATACCTAATTACCTATAATAATTAATGATCTTGAAATCCATAAATGTCAAGGTATACATTACATTAATGTAGATAGTATAATAATTATGTATATTCATAATTATCTTATTAACATAATGCACCGTTTTATCCAGCTCATCGTTGTAATATATTTGACAATGTTAAACGATTAATAAATACTGCTTATAATGATAGTTATACTTATTCTAAGTACTTACAGCTATCGATAAATTATCACAGGTGGTTTACACAATATGGCCAGGGACAACTGGAATAGATTGCACAGTTGGCAGAACGCTTGGCCCTCACTTTGAGGTCGCAGGCTCGAATCCCAGCATAGGCCTAAACTTTAAACCAATTATTTTCGAATTTGTTTTCGAATTCATGTTTGGGTCATAAATGATTATCACGTGCTCAGCGGTGAAGAAAAACATCCACAATCCCGAGAAATCCCTTCGCGGGTTGGAAGGTCAGACAGGCAGTCGTTTCTATAAAAAACCGGACCTGTCAAATCTTCAGGTTAGGTAAGCGGACCCGGTTAGAAACGGGATAACGCTAACCATTATAGACGGAGATACGGCTCACCACCTGTCACGATGCACGATGGTCTGACAGAAAGCTCGCGTGAAGTGTGGGCGTTGTACCGGGTGAGAGCTTTCAGCGGTCCCCATTTGTCCGGCCAAGTAGTTAATGCCATCTGCGGCAGATCTACAATGATTCACGTCAAAAAAAATAGGTTCCTACTTAGTTCATCTTGCGATGGATGTACCTCTGACTACCCCAATTAGGAATACAGTCGTGAGTGTATGTATATCTCAACCTTGATCTTAGTAATCAAGTCAAAACTGCGTTTTGTACACAAAGGCGATTAAAGTCGTTTTTTCCCTGATATCATTAGCCATGCGGTATTGTTGGCTTCAATGTCACTTCCATACATACAGTCATGAGCAATATAATGTACCCACTTTAGGACTCTGTCGCACTAACATATTTGACATTTAGTGAGACTTACTGTTCAATTTGTCAAAAAAGTTAATGTGACATGGTACCAAAGTGTATACATATTAATGCTCGTATATACATAGTAAGCTCGTATATACAGCTGTATTGGTTCGAGATATGCTCGTATCACGTTACACACAGGTTAGTACTTACTGATGCAAGTTAGTAGTCGTTACAAGGGCCATGTTAGGGGCCTTTGGCGGTTCAATAGTAACCCTGACTCAGTCTAATGGAAGATTCCTAAACTCGAGCCTATAAAAAGCCACTTGCAAAAAAACTAGGACAATATAGTTGTCTCATAAAATCCATCAATTGTCAAAAATCCGGAAACGTCTCAATAGAGACCGCAGAATAATCTGTGACAGTGTGCCAGCGCACCTGATTCAGTGCCCTCATCTCTGATTCCCACGGTTTGACACAATGAGTTAACGTGCGGGGCTATAGTGTGGGCGTGAGCTCTTTATACCTAGTATGATATCACTAGTATCTGAATTACTTATTAAAATTGCTGTCCAAAATTCTAGATTCAGTAAATTAAATTCAAACGTACGAATAAAAACACAAAGAATTCGAAATACAAAAAAATTGATTTGATTTGATTTGATTTGATTTTTACAATTTTTTTAATTAACTAACTTTGAATTGATCGACAGCAAGTAACACATATCACAATACATCATCATCATCAATTTAAGAGCCACGCTCTTGTCGGTGTAGCATTTTCCATTCCAGTCTATCAAAGGCCAATTCCTTGACTTCCCTATAAGACACGACGTTAACCTTTTCTTTAATCTGTTCCATGTAAGCTCTTCTTGGTCTTCCCCTTCCTCTCTTTCCTTCTAGCTTTCCTTCTATGATGTTTTTAATGAATTCGTCGTGTCTTATTAGGTGTCCAATCATCTTGCCTCTTCTGTCCTCAATAATTCTCAGTATTTGTCTCTTTTCCCTTACTCTTACTAGCACTTCCTCATTTGTAACCCTTTCTGTCCAACTTATTCTTTCCATCCTCCTCCAACACCACATTTCAAAGGCCTCGAGTCTCTCTCTGTCCTTCTGTGTCAGTGTCCAAGTTTCACATCCATAGAGGGCTATACTCCATACGAATGTTTTGACACATCTTTTTCTGATAGTTTTGGCAATCTTAGCCTTGAATATGCACCCTTTGTTATGGAAAGCTTGTTTTGCCATTGCTATTCTGGTTTTAACGTCTAAAGTACATCTTGAGTCATTCGTTATTATGCTGCCTAGATACTTAAAGTTCTTTACATTTTCAATCGGGATATTATTTAACTTAATTATTTGGCTGTCTATTATTGGAGTTTTGGAAATTGTTAGAATTTTGGTTTTACACATATTAATTTTAAGGTCGTATTTTTCAAAAACTGTGTTCATTGTGTTAAGTAGGGTTTCTAGGTCCTCTTTATTACTGGCTAGTGCCGCAATATCGTCTGCACTACTTACCTATTGAAAATACTACGAATATGTTAAATAGTTCCAAAAGTTATCAGTAATTAAAAGTGTACGCGAGAGGAGCTGATGAATGCCGCCGAAAAAACTGTCCAGGTGGCAAAGTACTAGGCTGAAAAAATCTGGATGGTAGGGCTGACAGAGGAAGTCCTAGAAGTTCTTACATTGACCGAATTGGAGATGTCCTTAAAAAAGATTTAGTACGTTCACTCTGAACCGGCGTGCGTGTATGAAGGATCGAAGCAAATGGAATACCATAGTCTCTGCTTACCCCGGTGGGAAATAGGCGTGAGTTTATGTATGTATCTACAATGAGGTTACAATAAATCTGTGCCAATATTGTTGGTCGCTTGTTAATATTGGCCAATGAAAATACACATTAAAGTAGTAAATAATAATTACGACCAACATAATTACATCACATAAACTAATTATGACGAAAGCTCAAACAAACATTATTAAATAAAACAATATTTATGATGTCCCAAATATTGTAACATAAAGTTACTGCCTAGTCATCATCATCAGCCCATTAACGTCCCCACTGCTGGGGCACGGGCGTTCCCTATGGATGGATAGGGAGATCGGGCCTTAAACCACCACGCGGGCCCAGTGCGGATTGGTGGTTATTAACGACTGCTAATGCAACCGGGACCAACGGCTTAACGTGCCTTCCGAAGCACGGAGGAGCTAGAGATGAAAACTTTTTTTTTTTGTGGTCACCCATCCTATGACCGGCCTTTGCGAAAGTTGCTTAACTTCAACAATCGCAGACCGAGCGCGTTTACCGCTGCGCCACCGAGCTTCTCTGCTACCTAGTATTGGTACCTATTACGTAACAGTTACATTGGTATTCGTCATTGCCGCAACTCTAGTAGTTGAGCTTCCGCGTGCAAGAGATTTTGGCTAAAGAATCGTAAGATTTATATCTTCATTGCGTTCTTATTCTTACTACATCCTTATTTCAGACATTGTTATTAAAGTCTGCCTTCCGCGTTAGTTGCCTACCTATTTACTGGTTAGTCTTAGGAAATATATAGAAATCTAGATATATTATAGCGCATATGTTATATCTCATCGTTATAAGTCACTTATTCTTCTTCTATCGTGTGGGTCGTGCATGGATTACCAACCTCACCAACCCTGGTGTCAGGGTTATTGTCGAGCTACCAAAGGCTCCTGACATGGCTCAGTAACGACTACTTACATCAGTAAGTAGTAACCGGGACCAACGGCTTAACGTACCTTCCGAAGCACGGATCATCTTACTATTGGGCAATCAGGTGATCAGCCTGTAATGTCCTAAACAAACTAGGGATCACAAAGTGATTTTTGTGGTTTGTCCCCACCGGGATTCGAACCCGGGACCTCCGGATCGTGAGACCAACGCTCAACCACTGGTCCACGGAGGTCGAAGAAGAATACATAATGTGTATTTGGCACTCCATAAAGTATTTACAAAATCCTTTGTGTTTACTACGTAACGTGCCAAAAGTTATACCATCAAAGCACCTGGCTGTTTAGTATTCCAGCTGTGGACAATCCAGGGTCCTATTAGGATGTTTTCGCACTACATTCGATCTGAATCCGCACGAACTTTAAATGATGGATCCGAAGTGATCGTGGATCTTTTTATATTGATAGCATAATGGTCACATTTCGGACACTCCATACAACTTATTATGTACGTACACCTAAATTCTATTTTAAGTAATTTGGTAATATTTAATCTATGTACGAATATTAACGCATATTTATGAAACACGACGTTCGTGCCTCACCCAGCAGGGTGTCCATACTTTTGCTGCGTGAGGCCCTTTTATCTCAGGACGTCCACCACCACCTTATGATCATTCCAATGAACATCCTCCTATACTTATGTAATTGTTTTGTGAAAAAAATTAAGTGATGTTATTGTCTTGTCTTTGTGTGTGGCGTACTTTTATAATAAACAATTTCTATTTTATTCTATTCTAAAAAAATATCATTTTTACCGTGAGCGAAAGTGCGAGCGACACAGACAATCCGCGCGCGCTTCTTAGCGGCTTAGCGGCCATTTAAACTAAAGTAAGACCCAGAGCACAGCCAACAACCTTTGTGGTCTAGTAGTTAGAGCGTTGGGCTCACGATTTGGAGGTCCGGCTTCGATTCCCGATGGTGACATTGTCGAAATCACTTTGTGAGACTGTCCTTTGTTTGGCAAGGACATTGCAGGCTTGAACCACCTGATTGTCCAAAAAGTAAGATGATTCCGTGCTTCGGAAGGCACGCTAAGCCGTTGTTTCCGGGCTACTAGCCCAAATACCTCCACCAACCCGCAGTGGAGCAGCGTGGGTATGCTCCATACCCCCTCCGGTTGATTGAGGGCACTTTGGTACCATGTCACATTAACTTTATTGACAAATTGAACTGTAAGTCTCTCTAAATGTAAAATATGTTAGTGCGACAGAGTCCTAAATTGGGTACATTATATTGCTCATGACTGTACCCAGCAGTGGGACGTATATAGGCTGTTTATGTATGTCTATGTAAGACCCATAGGGGGTGAGGTAAATGTAGCTCGGTGCCTGATACGAATTGGTGCGGGGCGAAGTATTTTCTTTATACTATCGTATCCGCTGTCCTATTTCTCTTAGTAATTTCCTACTATCCGTCATTCCCGAATTCGAATCGGATATAGTGAGTAAACGCCCTTATGAGGGATCCCCTCGCGAATCCGGTCTCTCATGACACCTTAGTCTGATGGAATACCGGATTAGTAAGCGTTGAGAAAGGCAAACACCACTTATGTATTACCATTGCGTATCGATGCGATAGTATCAGTGTTATCGCTGTTTAGAATATACACTTCTCATCAAAAAAATCGAAACACTTCCGTTTTCATTGTTTCTGTCCGAATTTAACACAAAAAAGAATTCATACGATGAAAAAAAATACATAAATGTATAGCTGGCAGTTTGGCCATTACAGTAATAAGCGAAAATTCTAAATTCAAAATTAGAATTTCATTTGTTTATCTTATAAACGAAATGAATCACTGTTTTGAGACAAATGTGTGTTTAGGGTTGGAGTACATTTAGCGTTTAAAAACTAAAAATTGGCGCCTATCCTTAAACTTTTTGTTTTTTATTTCAATACTGTGACTTTGGGACGTCTGAAAAAAGGTTTTTTTTCTAAAACGTATGGATACTTCGCCCACAGAAGCCGCCCAAGTTGTGGCATTGCTGGATTCTGGCCTTAGTCAGCGTGTTGTGGCTGCAAGACTGCATCTAAGCCTGTCATCTGTTCATAGAGTCTATAAACGTTATCGGGAGACTGGTTTGTTCACGCGCCGTTCAGGATCTGGCAGGAATCGGGTCACTTCTGAGCGAGATGATCGATTTATTGTAACAACTTCTTTAAGAAATCGACGCCTTAACGCTTTTCAACTGCAGCAGCGGCTTCGTGTTGTACGAAGGGTGGCTGTAAGTGACTCTACAATTAGAAGAAGGTTGAAAGATCGTGGACTGGTACCGCATAAGCCAGCAAATGGGCCGAAATTAACTGCAGACCATCGAAGAGCGCGCCTTAACTTTGCACGTGAGCACCTAAATTGGTCATACCTACAGTGGAGCAAAGTTCTCTTTTCTGATGAGTGTAAAATTATGCTGTATGGTAACGACGGAAGGAACAAGGTCTACAGAAGAGACGGAGAACGCTATGCACAATGCTGCATTGAAGAAAAGGTCAGCTATGGTGGCGGTTCGTGGACGGTTTGGGGAGGAATCAGCGCCGACGGTAAGACAGAGCTTGCTTTCGTGTCTGGGCCACGTCTGCCTGCACTAAACTGTCATCGGTACGTCGAAGAGTGTCTCGAGCCTCATGTGATGCCCTATGCACATTTTATTGGCAACGGCTTCATATTCATGCACGACAATGCTAGGGCTCACACCGCGGGCGTCGTACGAGATTATCTTAACGAAGTCGATATCTCTATTATGGAATGGCCAGCAAGAAACCCGGACATGAATCCCATTGAACATCTGTGGGATGAATTAAAGAGACGAATTCGAGCAAGAGATCCTGCCCCAGAAACACTTAGCCAGCTGCAAGATGCAACCCAAGAGGAATGGGACAATATACCACAGCATGTGATCGTGACTCTCATCCGATCGATGAAGAACCGTATGGAAGCAGTAATTAGAGCTCGGGGAGGGAATACAAGTTATTAAATAAACGTTTTTCATTTACGTGTGTTGTTTTATCCATTTCCTTTATACTCCATACGGAATAAAAATGACTCATTTAACAAAATACGAAACCTATGAAAAATTCATTTAAATTTAGAACATTAACATTAAGATTTGATAAGCTCATATTACTCACTGTTAAACGACATTTAACATTTATTCCTAAATGTACACATTTTTCTGATAATCCTGACAAAACGTAAACTTGCAAGGTGTTTCGATTTTTTTGATGAGAAGTGTATTTAAATTCAAAACAATAGAGTACTAGTCCAACGTTTCCAACTAGTCAAATCAAGCTACTTTTTTTTATTTAGATAGGTATACCAACAGTACACGTTAAGTTATAAAATTCAAGTCTTACGTCAATTTTTGTATATGTGCCCCAATAATATGTGTACCTATTATTGGGGCACATATACAAAAATTACACACACACTGCATTCACAATTACAACATATACAGGGTGTTATTATATAAATAAATAAAGAAAAGAAAGAAAGAAATGTTTATTATAAAGGGACACCACAGTAACAAATATAAAACAAATATATAATATAAAACACGGAGTAACACATAACTTACACGAGAAATACAAATAATTCATTGTATATGTATAAAACTTAAACAGAAATTATTTTCTAAAATTAAACAGTAATAAATCTTCTTAACAAACATAAGAGTTAAAAATATAACGTATACATAAGAAAAGAAGTATTGTTGGAAACAGAAGAATTATTTAGAGTAACAAAAAATAAAACAAAACAACACAAAGCGCACGAGGAAAACTTATTTAAAACAATTTTCCTACGCGCGCTGGGTAGGGATGCGCGCTTCACCTGCGCACACGCCAAACGCGCACCAGCCTTGCGCACGCGACACGCGTGTCATCTGACAGTTGTTTTTTAATTTTATTTTTTCGTATTTAGTGGCGGTGTGAGCGGCCTTTACGGTTAGTTTTTAAAGTGAGACTTGTTTTGATGTCTTCATAGTGTTTGTTTAAATTTAGGTGTGTAGGTAAGGCATTGATATTTTTATCATGTTAACCTGTAATGTTAATCAATCTTTTTATGTACTTTAAAGGGTAGGCAGAGGTGTATAGTGTTTACAGTCGCCACTTCTGGCCAGCTATGTTTAAGTCCCCTGTAATAGAGGAAGAGCCTATTGCCATTAACCGGACACAAATCCTGAAAACAAACATCAATTGGGTACTTGACTGGGTCAAAGACAAATTATAAAAATTAAGCAAAATTACCGGCAGAGGGATTGTGTCCTCTAACATGATGGACTAATGTTATGGGCGATAGGCTGATCCCTTATCACCACAAGGTTCATCATATCCAGCTTACGACATCGTATCAACAGTGGCTGCAAGTTGTCTTTGATTACTTGTGGCTCTGCCCACCCCATTAGGGATTACGGACGTGAGTTTATGTATGTATGTAAGCAAAATTAAAAATTTTGAAAAATCCCACGACGGTAAAAATCTCATCGAAAAAGAATAAGTCTCATTTTATTTTTCGACTTATTTTAGAATTTTACTCACGAATTAAGGGTGGTATTAATAAACGAATATCAGTTTTGACACTGCCCTTAAGATCATGTCAGTGACAGTTCTTATATAAAAACAGGGACTTGACCATGACTTTGAGGGCAGTCTTAGCTGACGTTTGACCGCTTATATTGATGACGTCACAGGACAGTATTTATATACAATGTCCAAAGAAAATTTTCGTTTTGACATTTCGAAAAAAGTACCTCATTTGACTAGGTTGTCAAGTGGCCAATTCAAACAGAAGTGGAATAGAGTGGTTTAGAGCCCAAGCCAGTATTCGAATCCGTGTTAATAATTTACTTGCTTTGATAAGATTAGAACTATTAACATGAAAACCTATTCGTGCATACAGGGTGTTAGTGACATCGTAACGAAAATTTTGGAAGGAAAGAATGATTCAGACCATGATTCTGAGTTGATATCAAGTCGAATTTTCCGCTGCAAAAGTATGGAACTGAAAATAATTAACACAAAATTTTTCATGAATTTTCCGACAGGAAATTCCATTTGATATCGATTCCCGGTATATCTACTTAGGTACTAAAATATTATAAGAACTTTAGAAGGAAAACTATTAAAAAATGTATATTCTTGTTTTCTTTAAAAAAAACATATTTTCTATATTTTTACACATATCGATCGAGAGACATATTTTATTTTTATTATTTATATAGACTGCATATTATTACTTATATACTATTCAAAGATGTTAGGTATTCAAAGACTATCTATTATTGGATTCTAAAGAAGTTTTTAAAAAAAAAAAACATATTCGAACCACTGTATTGGACTTCATGAGTTTGAATTCATGTTTGGATCATAAGTAGATAAGTAATTGATATCACGTGGTTTCCAGAATTTGCGCCTGAATAATGGCAAGAGGCTCGCACCCTGTTATTGCATGGGACTTGTACTTACCTGGCGAAGCGTGGTTTTGTATACTATCCTTCTTACGGGGATTCAGGCGTGATTTTTGTGAAGAATCCGGGATTCGAAAATTGGCCACGTCAAAACCCATCTAACACAATCATCATCATCATCACCAGCCCATTAACGTCCCCTCTGCTAGGGCACGGGCCTTCCCTATGGATGGATAGGGAGAACGGGCCTTAAACTATCACGCGGGCCCAGTGCGGATATTAACGACTGCTAATGCAGCCGGGACCATTGGCTTAACGTGCCTTCCAAAGCATGGAGGAGCTCGAGATGAAAACTTTTTTTTGTGGTCACCCATCTAATGACCGACTTTGGGAAAGTTGCTTAACTTCAACAATCGCAGACCGAGCGCGTTAACCGCTGCGCCACCGAATTCCTCTAACACAATAAAATTCCAAAAATACAATATTAAAAGATAAATTATGTAAAAGTAAAAGGCATTATAATAAAACAAACTATAATGTTTACACGTGGATACGCTTGCCTGCCCACTGACTGAACGGCTTCCTACTGCGTTTGAACAATTATAATTTACAATTTATCATTTTAATTAACAATATGAAAGTTAAAAGTGAAACTAATGTCCTACTGCGCGTGCGACTAATGGATTCCGTTATTTGATTCCTTCTGAAATGATGACTGACAAAAGATGAAAGAAATTAATAAATAATTGCATTGTTTAAGGTTTACGCTAAACTGTATATCAATTCTCTTTAATCTAACCCCGCACGCGTGGTCGACGATTTCCCTCATTCAGCGCTTATCACTATCGACCCACTAGGGTCGGTTAATTCTTTCAAATATTCTTCCTCTCAGACGACGCCCTGAGCAGAGGTTCGCTCCCAACTGGGCACCCTCAGGCCTGTTGTCTTAAATTTTGTACCGGGTGAGAGCTCTCAGCGCTCCCCATTTATCCGAGTAGTTAATGCCATCTGCGGCAAATCTACAATAAGTCACGTCAAAAAAAATCTTTAATCTTAACATGACTTAAAAATAAAGACGAAACCCGAGGTTGATAGCCAATCCGGGACTCGAACTCTTGATTCTACGATGTAAATCACGCGATCTTCTTCTATCGTGTGGGTTGTGAGGTGGATTACCAACCCCATCAACCCTGGTGTCATGGTTACTATTGAGCCGCCAAAGATCCCTGACATGGCTCATGTAACGACTACTTATTTACATCAGTAAGTAGTAACCGGGACTAACAGCTTAATGTGCCTTCCAAAGCTAGAAGAAGACGCGTTCTTCGAACTTTCAAATAACTAACTAACTATTAATTCTCAACGATATGCGCTGTCTTATTATCTCGATTGACAAGCTAACAATGTATAGGTAGGTATATTGTGCATCATTTTACATTGCTAATGTGGACATCAGGTCGTTTGGTACCAGACGACCTCGACCTGTGATGTCATGCAGTGCAAGAAGCAAGTGCATTCGCGACATAATATATCGTCGTCCTATAGATAAAACCAGACAATCACCTTTTTGAAAAATTCAATTAATACATTCTTCATTCATCATTCACTTCATTCTTTCAATTAATCTAAATCTTAAATGGGGAGCGCCGATTTGAACCTGAAAATTCGTACCGGACTTGCACTAATGAGTTATTACTTTATCTGGCGATTGCTTCAACTCCGACGTTCGTGTGTTCGCATGTGGCTTATATAACCATATTTTTAGAAAAGATCCTGGCACATAGCGGGCATGTGAGCACACTATTTAAATAACTCACACACTTCAAATAACAATCACATTATCATATCAAAGGTCATGTCATTTTTTTTTAATATTTACTTACTTACTTACATTTTTGACTTAGATAAAACACAGCACATACTCATTTCGTTAAATGTTACCTACTTAAATTAATCATTTTTATGACATCATAAAAAGGCCAAAAGAGGTCAAAAAGTTTCATTTCAAGTTTACTTCTCACGCGTATAAAAAAGACCATTTTAATCAACACAAAACTAGGGAATGTAATCCCGAATGGAGATCGCAATTTCGAGATCCCGCGGAATTGGAAATATCAATCTCGCGAGATCCTACTTAAAATAATCATTCTTATGACAACATTAAAAGGCCGAAAGGGGCAAAAAGTTTCATTTCAACTTTACTTTTCACGCGTACAAAAAATACTATTTTAATGAACACAAACTGAACAATCTTGAGTTGAATCGCACTTGTCCATTTTTTGCGAGTGCCATGTGCCACAGCGTTGACCGTCCTTGAGGTCTATTGAGGTCTATGGAGGACTGATGTCATGATATTATTATTTATCGTCGTCATTGCAAAAACTTGGCATTAACATTACTAATTTGAATACATTTAGCAATGATGCAGCGAGGCATCAACTAAGGTTTTGTCTTGTCCTGGTTAATAACACTAAATGTATCCTGTATATGCCTGTATCCTCGAAGAGGTAGGCAGAGGTGTCCAGAATCAGAATAATTTATCCAACGTAATTATCATAGATAGTAACGGTCTCTGTGGTCCAGTCTCGAACTGTCAGCCATCGTCTGGTTATCCGACGCGTTATAATCTAGGAGTCTTCAAGTCTAGAGTGAATAGGCTAGGTAAGCGTGATCCACTCTAGACCACATCGTCACTTAACATCAGATGAGATTGTGGTCAATCGCGAGCCTATTATATTTAAAAAAAAAACGTCGTGCGATGAGCTCAAGTTACGTAACGATGTGTACTACGCACCACACCTTTGCTTAAATCATTAACATAATTATGTTACTTTGTGTTTACTTTAAAACGATTTGTTTTGCTAATACATTAGGCCCAGATGTTACATACCTCGGTATTAACCAGGATGTTTTAAAAGGCCGAGTCAAGAATACTCTAAAATGTATTCCAGTGTAGTTACATTATGGTGGAATTCTGTAGTCTCTGCCTACCCCGACGGGAAATAGGCGTGATCGTATGTATCTATGTGATTTTATCACTGTTAGAATCCCCTGGGTCCCTGGCTTTGATTCCAAGCGAAAAATCTGGACCCGACTGAATCGGTGTAGGACCAACCACGGAAAGTCAAACCATCACCTACATAAATGGGGCTTAAAGGAGTCGCCATACTGTTAATGTGGTCACCCGGATCAAACCATATCTCACATAGTGAACGAGTGCCCTCTGCACCGATTCCCAGGTGGCATAGACGGGCTGCATTGTGTGACGGATGCGGCAGAGACTTGGTTAGGAGAGCTTCAGCTGGATATATGATCCACGCAGGATATTTTATTTTCGTCTGCCATACGCAATAATAATACTGTTAGAATTGCGGAATCATAGAATTGACACATATTAAGTTAAAATATGATATTATAACTTTGGAAATGATACTACCTCTACAATTATAAATCTACATTTTTAAAATAGAATATGACTATAATGTCAATTGACCTTTGTCGACACGAGTATGATATCATAGCAAACACTCGAACATTATGTAATTTGACGAACAAAAACGTATGGGAACGTATAATTAAAATGTTAAATATAGTTATTGTTCTTTCCCATAACTCTGTCGTTTATAATTACATGATTATAATTGTTAATAATATCCTTGTTTTTAAAATCACAAGTCACATAGTTTTTTTAACTTTGGACTTTGACCTCTGATTCATGATATGTTTTATATTAAATCGCTTTAAGCGATAAGGCCGCCATTTACCATATACCTAGTTATGAGTCTTTTGTAATTATTTCTTTCTATTTTGGTGCAATATTTGTATAATATTTGCATTTAAAGAAACATAAGATGATGGGGTATTAAAAAGGTCACATCAAAGCAATTCATCTAGGAAAGCAATATTGCTATTTGACATTTGTATGCATTGCGCATTTACTTTTATATGCGCATATATGTCAAACTACAATATTGCTTTTTTAGATAAATTGTTTCGATGTGGCATTTTAACACCCCTGAACTTTTTTTTCTTGGTTTAAACTACAATCAGTCCACTAGACCATAAGCAGGTTCGTTTTGTGGATAAGTGATTTGTGATGCTACAACAAATGCCACAGCCTCCCACTTTATACAAGAGTATAATATATATGTATGTATGTAATATATGTGTGTGTATGTGTATATCTATACTTATAATAAATCTGTAGAGAGGTCAATTCTGTACATTAAATATTTTTTCAAAATAACTATCAGGGGGTGATAAGTGATCGATACTGATGCCAAAAATGCAATCAGTAAAATTTTTGTCTGTCTGTCTGTCTGTCTGTCTGTCTGTCTGTCTGTCTGTCTGTATGTTCCTTATAGAAACAAAAACTACTGGACGGATTTTAATGAAACTTGGTACAATTATTCTTCACACTCCTGGACAGGTTATAGTATACTTTTCATCACGCTACAATCAATAGGAGCAGAGTAGTGAAGGGAAATCCTTTTGTATGAAAAATCTAAACCACTCAAGTTAGACGTTTGAAATTTGGCATGCAGGTACCTTAGATACCGTAGAGATGTACTAAGAAAGGAATTCCCGAAATTCCCACGGGAATGGGAATTAGCGGGAAAATCCTTTTGTATGAAAAATCTAAACCACTCAAGTTAGACATTTGAAATTTGGCATGCAGGTACCATAGGTACCGTAGAGGTGCACTAAGAAAGGAATTCCCAAAATTCTCACGGGAACGGGAATTAGCGGGAAAATCCTTTTGTATGAAAAATCTAAACCACTCAAGTTAGACGTTTGAAATTTGTCATGCAGGTACCTTAGGTACCGTAGAGGTGCATTAAGAAAGGAATTCCCGAAATTCCCACGAGAACGGGAATTAGCGGGAAAATCCTTTTGTATGAAAAATCTAAACCATTCAAGTTAGATGTTTGAAATGTGTCATGCAGGTACCTTAGATACCGTAGAGATGTACTAAGAAAGGAATTCCCGAAATTCCCACGGGAACGGGAATTAGCGGGAAAATCCTTTTGTATGAAAAATCTAAACCACTCAAGTTAGACATTTGAAATTTGGCATGCAGGTACCATAGGTACCGTAGAGGTGCACTAAGAAAGGAATTCCCAAAATTCTCACGGGAACGGGAATTAGCGGGAAAATCCTTTTGTATGAAAAATCTAAACCACTCAAGTTAGACGTTTGAAATTTGTCATGCAGGTACCTTAGGTACCGTGGAGGTGCACTAAGAAAGGAATTCCCGAAATTCCCACGGGAATGGGAATTAGCGGGAAAATCCTTTTGTATGAAAAATCTAAACCACTCAAGTTAGACGTTTGAAATTTGTCATGCACCACACACACAAAGATCTCTCTCTTATATAACACACCACGCGGACGAAGTCGCGGGCAAAAGCTAGTATATATATATGTGTGTATTTTTTAGAGTATAATAAAACGAAGATCTGAACTCGAAATATTTTATTGAACCGAAAACATAAGGAAATATAAAAATCTGAATAAAATATAAACAAGACATAGAGCAAGAATTTGCTCCTAACAAAAATATGTCACGATTCGGCATGATTTACATCACGCCGTATCCCAAAGATATATATCGTGTATACACTCATAAATACATTTGCGCCTACCGAATGGTTTTTCATTAGTAACATTATTATTATATTCCATTATATAATATTGTATATATATATTATATATATTATATTATATATACATATACGTAGTATATGTAGTGTCCTAAATAATAAATGTTTCTTTCTTTCTTTTACTTTATATTCTCTTTTAACAACAGCTTTACATCACTTTTCCACAGCTAATTACAAAACGCAAGAAATTACCAAACGTCTCAAAACCTACCTGTATGTCGATATTTTTACCAAAACGTTTAAACACGTGCCTCTGGCCCTGCTCGTAACTAAAGGGCTTGACATTATTTCACAACCCACCACGTGCCTACGTGCCTACAGATGACAGACACTGGTATTTTCGTAATAAAGACGTTTATGCCGCTAACGGATTTTGATAATTTACTACCGAATGACAAGTATCAAGACTGTACGAGCTTGTAATACGGAAAGCTTGAGGCTGTCACTGTTTAAAAAGCGATGTATGTTCTTTTCTGCGATTGAAGTGAGAAGAAGTGCTAACATAAAGGTATTTATAAGTAATACTTCTTGGTAACCTAAATAGCCGGTAGTAGAGATACACAGAAACAGTATCCGCTTTATTACAACAGACTAAAGACAGTACCAGGTTAAAAAACCTGTATAGGTAGTCCGCGCCACGAAAAAACTCCACAGATTTTAATCTTCTTCTATCGTATGGGTTGTGAGATGGATTACCAACCCCATCAACCCTAGTGTCAGGGTTACTATAGAGCCGCCAAAGGCCCCTGACATAGCTCATGTAAAAACTACTAACTTACATCAGTAAGTAGTAACAGATTTTAATGGAACTAATTGACAAGTAATGATATTATATGCAGATACCGCGACATTAGAGCCGCGCCTCGGGACTTCTTTAGTGGTGCAGACTGTTTTAAACCTTACCATTTTTTGTTTTCGTTTTATAATAGGTAGTTTCTGCCCGTAAAATAAATACACATACTTACATTCTTTTTTTTTATATTGGCCAAGTATGTTGGCTCAACTACGCCTGATGGTAAACATAGAAAAGCCCTAATTGCAGTAGCAACTGAAAAGCAACGCAATGAGTCAGTTTCGAATCAGTTGCGATTACCATACTGGCCTACTAGGTGCTTCATAGGTAAACAGCCTATATATAAGTACCTACATCAAAATATTTTAGCGCAAGTTTCCCGTTTTATTCTGAGAGGTTTTCATTAGTACTCTAACACACTGCTCCACTTAGAATCAGAAATTAATCCACTCAGAAAATAACCCAGACTTGGATTAATTTAAGTAAATAATAAATTGGTCACAAACTGACCTGACTATAAATCATACCCTGAACGTATGCTTTGGTATCACTACATCAAAGACTAAAGAACTGGTAAATATAACTCACACGTCAACCAAAACTGGCCACTCGCATGTTGCAGACAATATCTTTAAATATGTCAAACACCAAAACGCTCCATTACCGGTAAGTATACCGTTACTCGAAAATTGACAAATAGTTAATTTAATACAAAAATTTACGATTCCCGATCGTAAATTCAAGGGCCAGAACGTGATTTCGGTAATGCGGCGCGTGAGTCGACTACAACTCGTATGGTAATATATGACGTTGAAATTTTGTGTCGCGTTGCTGTTGTTTGGATAAATTCATTTATCGATGAGTAGATACGATAAGAGAGGAAGGGGAAGACTAAGAAGAGCTTACATGGAACGGAAAGCGAATATCGTGTCTTATAAGGAGGTTAAGGAATTGGTCTTTGATAGACAAGAATGGATGCTACACCGACAAGAGCGTGGCTCTTAAATTAGTGATGTGAGGTACGATAATCGACGTAATCCTCACACCAATGTGTTATTAATTTATCTTAAGTGCAGTTTTCACTAACACAGTTGGCTCGACCGCTATAGCCGGCGATATGGCTCACCACCTATCACGTTGGTCTAACAGAAAGCTCGGCGAGTTGTTGGTGATTCTAAGTCATCGCGGTGGATGGATCCTCCAGCAGCAAACAATGTCTATACTTTAGCTAAAGTGACATTTATCCAAATCAAAAAAGACTTCGTTAATTCATTTCCTTCTTTAATACAATTGGGTAGTCAAAGGTACATCCATAGCAAAATGAACCAAGGACCCATGTCTCACTGAAGATTCTGTTAGACCAAATTGTGTTTCTGTTGAAAAATCTAAACCAAGCACATTGACTTGCAAGTTTCTAGGTCATAGTATAATTTAAATTCGGAACCATAGTCGCATGCGTGTCCGCATGTTACAGACATTTAGCGATCGATTATATTGTTAACGGTTAGATCACGTTATAAAAGCGGTAATTACTTATCGTGGAAAGGTAGTCATGCGAATGTCATATTTTATTCTGTTTGACATTTGTTGTCATTGCGCACTTACTTTTACATGCGCAAATAGTAAATTGTAATATTGTTTTTTTTACATGAATTGCTTTAACGTGGAGTTTTATACTTCGAGACACGTGTTGACACTTCTGGGAAAAGTTCTCATCTTTGAGTTTTATTTTTTCCATTACGTACGATAAGGTGCCATCCTATCAGTTTCTCGCAAAAGTAATAAATTAACTGGTTGCACTTAAGACCTCTTGGTTACATGTTCTTTCTGTAATAGACCAAAAACACTTACAAAAACATAAATTTTATAATTATGACAACTAGCAAAAGGGGTAAATAAACGAATAGTTCATAATTTCACTACTGTTTACAAATAATTCGCTTGCCGCAGTGACCGAACTTTTGCTCTTTGATTATCTTCTTTTTTGATTGTTGTCTTTGATCTGGTAGGTACATCTCTCCATTGGTTCTTAATGATCTACATCTTAATTACTTAAAAAGAGCGAGATATATCGAACGAACGCGCGCGACGCGATTTATATTGAACGCTTCGACCAATAAACGATACGAATGCTATCTACGTAGATGGACGTCAAACGGCTATTGGTCGAAGGCCTCGATATAATTCGGTTAACGTGCAGAGCCTACAGGAGGTCTAATAACGCTACATGAAAGCAATTCATCTAAAAAGGAATATTGCAATGTCACATTTGCGCATATAACAGTAAGTGCGAAATTTCAACCAATCTCAAATATCAATATTGCCTTTTTAACCTCCCCCCCTGTATTACGTACAATCATAATGTGTACCAGGCTACTTACGACCAGATCTACGCTTAAAAGTGTGAGTTAATCTGCATATTATCTTTTACCAGCTTAAAAGTTTTAGTTAATTCTGTAATCTTCCCATTTTATCCGTCACGGGGTTGAGCATCGAGTGCACAATGTTTTTACACTAAAAACTGTAGAGGTGACTTGATAAACTTTTCTAACATTTTACTTCTTTGTGTCTATCTGTAAATCCGCAATAACCCTGTTCGGAGAATGCATAACTTACATCCCAGTGTCACAAGTTCAAATCCCTACCAACCACTGAATTAAGATAAGATAAGATCACTCACTGTCAGAACTATTCAGAGGCGGAGGACAAGAGTCCTAGTATGGCTTTGTAATAGACTACTCTGGGCGCCATCCCACTTGCGTCAGACAGAGTACTGCGGGGCGGAAGGCAAGAGGGAAACCACTGCCCTATTTTTCCCTAAAAAGTAGCATGGAAATTGCTGCACCGACAAGAGCGTGTCTCTTAAATTAATAATGATGATGAAGATAAGATATTTATTGCATTCCTGATGTTTTTACAGAGGTCTTAAAAGTAGAGGAAAGTACAAGTAAAGAAGAACCCTGTAAGGGCACTACAACAACTTAATTATACACAATGAAAACAGAAAACCAAGAATAAAAATAATAAAGATTGTGTCGACTATTCGACTTTATGATTTCAAATTCATGTTTGGATTATAGATAATTGATATCACGTGGTTTTCTACATTTGTACCTATTAAATGACAATAGCGTCGCTCCCTATTACATGGAACTTAAACATAGCTGGCGAGGAGTGAGCGTAGTACAAGTGTTGCCCGGTTTTGGTGACTTATGGTTCCCCCTATCCCCATGAAGTTCACAGCCATGAAGACTCATCGCTGGAAAGCTCCTCAACTCATGATCACTAATTTAAGGGCCACGCTCTTGTCAGTGTAGCATTCTCCATGCTACTTTTTAGTGGAAAATAGGGCAGTGTTATTCCTTTTGCCTTCCGCCCCGCAGTACTCTGTCTGACGCGAGTGGGATGGCGCCCAGAGTAGTATATATGTCAAAGCCGTACTAGGACTCCTGTCCTCCGCCTCTAAATAGTACTGATAGTTACTGCTACCCTCTGCCAGGTTCCAAGTACGGTCCCTGTGACTTGCCCCTTCTGTCCTGCATTGCCATCTCCGCCTCCGCAACCGTTGAGGTCTTCACCCGTATCCCTGGGCAAGGGTTCTACATTAAACCCCGAACATTATACTCCGCAACTCAATCTCAGTTAAAGTTAACGAGTTTTACCGCCGTAACCGCGCGATCCGTTTGTCAGATTAACTAATAACCGGTGCGCAGGCGCAGTGACAACCGTTCTCTGTAACGGTTAGTTTCACGTTTGACTGTGGGTTATCTCACTATACTGCGGTTTGTCATAGTTTTCGGTGCAATATGCGTTGGAAATAGAGGCCATATCGAATTTATTCGCTTATTACTTATTTCAATGAGGGACATTCCAGGCTACGTTCCCTAATAAAAATATAGATGGCGCTGTACAACGCTGCCTTCGTTTAAGCTTCTAATTTAATGGATTTAAGACATGCCTGTTCATCTTTGTTTTTGGGTATAGAATTACGACCCTTGTTATTACACCCAGGCACAACACATATTCCACCCATTATTATTCTGATCAGAATAAAGAGTGGGTCGATAGCGATAAGCGCTGAATGAGGGAAATCGTCGACCACGCCGGCGGGGTCGTTATCGGGGTCCTGAAGTGTTTGGTATCGCGAGCTGATTGGCTAGAGTAATCGGGTCGTCGGGATCATAATTATATATTACGTCCTTCGGACGCCGATACTATCCCCGACAGTGAAAAGGCACAAAACTTATGTAAAAAGAGCTTTATTACTTAGGTAATAAACAGTTAGCTGTGGTTAGCCACAGCTAACTATTTCGAAACCAAAACAGTCTATTTATTTTCTATTTCACCTCGAAATAAGTCAAACATACGAAAATTCAATACACGTTCAAATCCCATACACGACCTTATAACTAATTATTTACTTTACTACACATCGCTTATTTTCTTGAGCACGTTATGATGTACTTTTTTCCGCCACAAGCAATGTACGTAAAAATAATTGTGCAATTCGTATTAAGAACGCAAACAGTTCGTAGAATCATACAAGTGTGTTATGGATGAAACCCACATCTAACTTAACACCTGTTTAAGTAAGCAATGTTTGCATGTTTGTCCACTGGAATAGCGTACACTTCTTTGCTTCATTGTGTGTGAAGATGGTGTAGGTATATATTATAATTTTACTATACACTTCGGCCTAGCCCTTCGGGGATACAGGTGTGATGGTATGTTATATTATTCAAATTACTCAATTGTATAACAATATTTTATGTCTATTTATTTTTTTAAAGAACGTCTTAGGCCCTGTGCCGAGGTTTTTCTTGCAGCTTCTTTTCCCCGGCTATACAGGTTGTGAGAAGCTGCAGTAGTTTTAGGCGGATGAGACGTTCGTTATGTAAATATTGTCGATTTAAAGTGTAACTATGTTACCTACCGAATAAAGATATTTTTGAATTTGAATTTTGAATATGTTGTTCTTTGATGGATTGGGAGCAAAGAAAGACATAGAATGGACTCAGTTGCTTATCGGTATAGAGTAAAGAATAGGCAATACTACGTATAGAACGGTGTTTCTCCGCCCCGCATCAATTCGTAGCGCCGACCTAACCCCCCCCCCCCCCCTATTTTTAGTCTTAAATAAGCGTAAGCACCTAAGAAGTAGGAAAGCGAAGAAAATAGTTCACATTGTTATTTAGTTCATTAATAAGATTTCAAATATATAGGTAGTTATTTTTCTTACTAAGCAGATAGGTATTTTTCCTGTTTACGATTTATTAAACTAAGGTTTGACAACCGGGCAGTCTCCCATAAACAGTTTACATACCTATATACATACACTGTACACCATTAGGTCATATAACAGCGTATTTATATTATTATTAGCAGCTACATTCTATTGTATGGGGTCGTCGAAGGACGTCCTTTATGGCGCACAATGTGGAGGGACCAGCCAAACATGGCATGCCCTGAATACTTACCATTGTCAATTAGAACAATGTCCAGTGACATAGAATTATAAACACACATACATACTGTGTATATATACAGGAATATTCAGACCATGAGTCTGAGTTGATATCAAGTGGAATTTCCTGTCGTAAAATTCAATTTTATTTGTGATATTTTAAATTGTTTTCCGTTCCATACTTTTGCGACTTTTGTACATCGTAACCAAAACTTTGAGGGATGATTCAGACCATGATTTTGAATTGATATGAAGTGGAATTAGCAAAATTCATGTTTTTTTTTTATTAATTTTAAATTCTATACTTTTGCAATGGAAAATTCCACTTGATATTAACTCTGAATAATGAGCTGAATCATACATACCCCTCAGTATTCGTTACAATGTCACTAACACCCCATACAAGTACGTACGGGTGTTAGTGACACCGTAACGAATCTGAGGGGGATATTCAGACCATGATTCTGAGTTGATACCTACCTATACATGTCCATATATTTAAATATTATGAATAATAACGTGTCTGCAGGAATCAGGCACAATATTTACAGTTTCTTCCGGTTTACGCTGAAAGCAGATCCATTTTTTTTACACTTCCTACACGCAGAGCAGCTGTCACAGAAAGCAAGTTGTTTCTTTCTAAAATATATTTACTTGCGTCTTTGGTAATCATTTTAGCGCGTAAGTACATACTTAAACAACGGATATTTCAGTGAATATGCTTACAACGTTCCCATAACAATACAATGTTACACTTATACATAACATTGTGTAAACACCTAACAAAACTATTTCTAAACCCACGCAAAACAATCGAGTGGCGTCCTCGACGACATATAACAACCAAATTACCTAGACCCCTGTCTCTCATCCATCCCATACAATCGCATTACTAAAACAACTCAATTTAAGCACACGCGTAATCTCATTTAGACTGGTAGCACGATCCTCACTCCAAGAACCAAAACATGAAGACCTCTGTGGCAGACTATAGTATAAAGATGAAACAGGTCAGCATATACGGGTCGTGAAGTCGTCATACTCGGCAATAGAAAACATTTGTTCAGATAATTTCGCAATGTGTTGGTAAAGCCGTTCCAGTTTAAATTGACGACACAATGGATGATCTAAAGCATGAAATGGTATTCCTAAGGTGATGTTATTTGTCACTGGCGGTCGTGTCTCATACACATATATATCAACTCACGCCTATTTCCCACCTTTTTTTTGACGTGACTTATTGTTGATTTGCCGCAGATGGCATTAACTACTTGGCCGGACAAATGGGGAGCGCTGAAGGCTCTCACCCGGTACAACGTTTAAGACAACAGGCCTGAGGGTGCCCAGTTGGGCCCGAACCTCTGCTCAGGGCGTCGTCTGAGAGGAAAAATATTTGAAAGAATTAATCGACCCTAGTTAGTCGATAGCGATAAGCGCTAAATGAGGGAAGACCTATTTCCCACCGGGGTAAGCAGAGACTATGGAATTCCATTTGCTTCGATCCTGACGTAACGTTGTTCGTACTGAACATATATATATAGGTCGTGTCTCAATTTTGCTTTATTTTATGTTTGGTCTCGGGTTGTCTAGATAGCAATATGACTAGACTATATCGCAAAACGACAAGATATAATTTCACCTAGATTTATTATGACCTCGTCGCAAATTTACTTGACTAACGACTTCTCTACTAGCTCGGGCTCTAAATAAAAGAAAATCGACTTTGTGATTTCAAATTATTTTTCGACAATTTCATGATAGAGTAGGTTATATATACTTGGATGTTATAGCATTAATAAAGTTAACATGCATACATAAACTCACGCCTATTTCGCACCGGGTTAAGCAGAGACTATGGAATCCCATTTGCTTCCATCCTGACGTACTTCTCATGAATCGTAAAGTTAATAAAGATTAAGTCATAATACCGGATTCTTACCGCGTTAATCAGGGATATGAGACTCCCGATATTTCAACACTGTATAATGTGTTTTAATCATGACAATAACCGCGTAAACCTCAAACAATGTGAAGTCCAGAATAATTTATATCTCTGGGAGATATATATTAAGGACAAAACCATGTAAAAAGTAAGTTTCTCAACATAAAAGACCTAAATAGGTACCCATTCTTGCGTAGAAACAAACCATAGGCTCAAGAATTGCACGTAGAGGAAAATTCTCACACGTAACATACGTAAACATGATACTATCTACGTCTATATCAGTTGGTAACCTGCTAAATGATTTAATCACACTGCCTTCACAACGAATTCTTTGTTCTCATCATCGATCAAGATAGGTGTTTATATTTTTGCCCTTCGCGCTGCGCCTGCGGTTGTGCGTCGGCGCATCGTCACGAATCATCGCACCCTGCGATCTAGTGACGGGCATTTTCACATGAACTGATTTGATCACTTGACTCAAACTCAGCTATCCACAGGCTCAGTGAGAATACTAAATATGCAATTCAGATTTAGCTATTTTTTTTCTACACAATTTTACAAAATCGGATTTCGAACATACAAGAACTTGAACTAAATAGGTTTTTGTGCAAACAAGGGGACAGAAAAACTAATATGACTACTAACGCCGCTAGGAACAACTCTGTTACCTACCTAAAACTACGCCCCGGACACTTCATACAACAATTTCATTATTGGATAGGCAAATGGCAGGTAGGTTTAATATAAAATAAAATTATGTGCCGGGCGGAGAATTGCCGTTCTCTACGTTTATTATTCTTTATCTTACACTCACACTAAAAACAAACTCCTAAAACTGAGTGAGTCAGTTGAACTCTTCACATCACTACTCCATTGGCGCATGACCACCTGAACAATGCGAGATGTATTTTGCGTGCCCAATCTTGATGCACGTGACTACTTGTTAGTTAACGTTTTACTATGATAGATTAACATCACACGACCGGTTGGAACCGAAGGCCTCCAGATTTTGAGAAACTAATTTGTGTAACGTACATCCACCACCACCTGGCAAGGGCAAAGCGAGAAGACATAAATACAATATATGAATATGCGAATACGCGACTTGTGCTGAGTGAGGCCCTTTTATCTCAGGACGTCCACCACCATCTTATGATCATTTCGACAAACATCCGTCGTGCTTTTCTTGTAATTGTTAAGTGGAAATTTGATATGATGTTATTGTCTTTTTTTTGTGTTTGGCGCCCTTTTATAATAAACTATTTCTATTCTATTCTATAATGAAGTTTAAGTTGCATTTCGTCGTTGCCAATTTAAAAGCTCTTATGTGTCGCCCTCACCAAATTTCTCTTTCGTCAAGATCGAATAGTATTTTGCTCCTAAAACATTCAGTACAAACTCTTAATATCAATTATCTTTTAATATTTTCAACACACAGTCATAAAAAAAATTTCAGGCGGAAGTTTTATTTTTAATTTCTGTAAAATTGACCCGATTGCACATAAAAAATTTTAACCTAATAATACCTAACCATACCATAGATAAAATAATAAACTATACAAAGATACATAACAAAATAAGTAGGGAAATGTATAGAATACAATCATAAAAGTAAATACGCTATACGAATAACCACATTAAAATTCATAATGATTGATTCTATTTCCCGTTGCAAAGACCACGGGATTCTATACTACGATCCTACCACACCACTTTTGCTTCTTCCATTGTCATTAAGTTTTCATGCAAAAGATAATAAAATAAAAGAAGTGTAGAAATAATAAAAACATGGAAGTAAAATAGTGGATTCTTAATTTTTTTGCGATTGCAACATAAAGCAACATGGACCTCCGCGAACCGGAGGAACTTCACTCATAATAAAATTATTATATTAAGTAAATACTTTATTTACTCCATAAACAAAACAGTTACAGAACAAAAATATTTGAAAAATATAAAACAAAACAAAAATAAAATAAATTATGTACAATTAACACTTCAACTAAACTATATTAATTAAAAAGCCCGCCTCGAATCGTACCTGGTGCAAATGTACCCATAATGCTGCTGAACAGCCAGCGATATGCGTTGCATGGACCAGATACGATTACGTAAATTAGTTAGTGAGACGACCTGGACGCGTTTCAGACGGATTGGAGAAAGATAGCTCAGGACAGGCAGAAATGGAGGCTCACAGGGGAGGCCCAGCAGTGGGACGATCCAGGCTAACAAAAATAAAGTAAAATGAGTTCAATGACACGAAAGAATTGCGTGTAAGTAAGTCATTATTGATGACGAATTTGTTCCTTTTGCAAGCTCTTTAAATACTGCGTGCACATAATAAACATTCAAAAGGAAACCCTAACCCAAAAAACAACCCACAACAAGACCCTGACCAAAATACCTGTCACTCAAAACTCAAACAACCCGAGCACCTCATACCTCGAAAAGGACAAAAGATTTGTCAGACAATTTCTCAGAATAAATATTACCTGTCGATCGTTGGCAGACTCAGTGTCAGAAATATTAGGGCTTTACTCTGACAAAAAATGGGTCCATATTGGGCCCATTCGAGTGCTATAATGAACTAATTTCACGTAGAGGGCCACAGTATACTTTTAAACCTTTAGATCAATACAGGTTTAAAAGTGTAGCCTCAGCTACACTTCTATTTCAAAGCCATGAAGCGAGAAAACTCTGCGTCTGTTTGTACATTGGTTGCCTGGAAGAAATTGCTGTGGAGTAATAAAGCCACCGCTGGAACTAAAAGGCTATAATTTTTCTCTTTATACACTGTTTGTTTTCCGTTTATACATTGTTTGTTTTCCGTTTATACATTGTTAGCGTGGTGGAGTATGCTCCATACCCCCTCCGGTTGATTGAGGGGAGGCCTGTGCCCAGCAGTGGGACGTATATAGGCAGTTTATGTTATGTTATGTTATACATTGTTTGATGTTTACGCGGTCATCATTATCTCCCTAGCGTTATCCCATTTTTCACAGGGTCCGCTTTACCTAACCTGAAGATTTGTCAGGTCCGGTTTTTTACAGAAGCGACTGCCTGCCTGACCTTCTAACCCGCGAAGGGAAAACCAGCCCAAGGTTAGGCCACATACCTCCGAAACGCATTTTGTTGGTTATTTGGGCTTCCTCGCGATGTTTTCCTTTGCCGCAGAGCACGTGTGATAATTATATTTATGATCTAAACATGAATTGTAAAAACGATTTCGAAAATCATAGGTTTAGGCCCGTGTTGGATTCGAACCTGCGACCTTGCAGTCAGAGGTTCCACACACCATTTTTATGCAACAAAGAATAATTACACTTTGGGACCCCTAAAAGCCAGGGCAACTGTACCTATAGTCCCCTCCTGTTGTTATTGAAACATAAACACAACGGGTCCAAATAAAGTTGTCCAAGTGACCTCAGTAAATATGGTCCCAGTGTTTGATGTCAACCAATCGGGGTCTGCCAATATTTACTTCCAGTTCGAGTTTGATTTCGGCACAGTTATGGACATAACAAATATTGAGTTTCGTCGACCGTTTAAAAATAAGTAAATGGTTAGTTTAGTGTAGGTACAAGGTCTATCAATCCTATCAAGGGGCAGCAACCTACCTACAGCTAACTGTACGACTTGTACGGGGTGTAAGTAACATCGTAACGAATACTGAGGGGGATGATTCAGCTCATGATTTTAATGATTCAGGTCATGGTTCTGAGTTAATATTATATTAACTCAAAATCATGAGCTGAATCCTCCCCCTCAGTATTCGTTACGATGTCACTTACACCCCGTACAAGTACGTAAAGGTAGTGACATCGTGCCGAAAACTGAAAGGGATGATTTAATATCAAGTTATTTTTTTTAATAACAATGTAAGTACCGTTTAAAATTTTAAACACATTCGCCAAACTGAAAGACAGTTTGTTGGCGAAATCATGCACTCATTACTTACTTACTTATATCTATTACAGCAAGTTTTAAACTTAATTCTTAAATGCTACAAATCTACCAACTATTCAATATGTTCATCAAATGAGTTCAATAAAAACAACTTTAATTTAGTTTTAAAGACTGGCTTACTACAACAACAGTGGGATTTTCCATCTCAAAACTCATGAAAATGTTAGTGTTTTTTTTTTCTTCGCTCAAAGTTTTCGTTACGGTGTCACTAACAGCCTTTATATAAAAAGAAACCATTAAAATACATAACCCGAAGGAAGTTCATGTTATGCATAAAGCAGATAACTAACAGCAGGATGTACGCTGCTAATTCGTTGATACTATCTAGGGCATCCTTTTTTGCGCAACTTGGCCTCTCGGTCGAGTATCAAAATAATTACTTTTGTTAATAATAAAATAATAATAACTTACTTGATTAATGTTCTGTGTAACGGCCTCTGTGGTCCAGTGGTTGAGCGTTGGGCTCACGATCCGGAGGTCCCGGGTTCGAATCCCGGTTAGGTTGTATTTTTGCATTACAGGCTGATCACCTGATTGTCCGAATGTAAAACGATCCGTGCTTCGGAAGGCACGTTAAGCCGGTGGTCCCGGTTACTACTTACTGATGTAAGTTCGTAGTCGTTACATGAGTCATGGGTACCGGTGCCGTACTTGCACCAATGTGTTATTCATTATCACGTTGATCTAACAGAAACCTCGGTGAGGTGTAGGTTAGGTCATCTTGCGATGGTCGTACTCTGGCTACCCCAATTGGGATATAGTCGTGAGATTACGTCTACCATCTCCCATAATTCAAATTCAAATTCAAAAATATCTTTATTCAGTAGGTAACATAGTTACACTTTGAATCGTCAATTTTTACATAACGAACGTCTCATCCGCCTAAAACTACTGCAGCTTCTCACAACCTGTATAGCCGGGGAAAAGAAGCTGCAAGAAAAACCTCGGCACAGAGCCCTAGACGTTCTTTAAAAAAATAAAAATAAACATAAAATATTGGTATACAATTGAGTAATTTAGCTGCCTAATATCAGTTCTCAGACAGTTAATCCCATGCATTCATATCTTCTAAATAATCACTAACTTTATAATAACCTTTTTTGTAAAGTTTTTGTTTAACTACTGTCTTAAAACAGTTGAAAGGCAAATTCTGAATGTCAATGGGAATCTTATTGTAAAAACGTATACATTGCCCCTTAAAAGATTTAGTAATCTTATGTACTTAATCGACTGACTTGTAAAGCAAGTTTATTTTTATTCCTGGTATTAACAATGTGCCGATCGCTATTTTTTGCAAATAATCCTATATGTTTTTTACATATATTAAGTTTTCAAAGATATATTGTGATGCCAAAGTTAAAATATTAATTTCTTTAAATTTATTTCTAAGTGACATCTTGGGTCCCAATTTGTAAATTGCCCCCCATACCAAGCAGACAGTAACGAGGAAGCAGCGTGGAGCATGCTAAACGTCGCTATCGCCCATCTGATGGTCACACGCTCTGATTACGCAGCCTTCGCGCCTCACGCCGAATTAGGGTTGCTAGGGATGACGCGGTAGTTGGGTTTCGGATACGGTGATACGAACAGTTACGAGTAAGGTGCTTTTATTTACTTTTTTGTAATAGGTAAATTATCATGTTGCACTTAAGAGCTCCTGATTACAGACAGACCAAAATCACCAACAAAAACATAAATTTTATAATAATGGTTCACAATTTCACCACTGTTTACAAATAATTTGCTGGAATCAGTGACTGAACTTCTGCTCTTTGATTGTACATAAAAGTGTATTTGAAAAAGGTTTTTATATTAACTTAAACGTCGTATCATCACCTATTTCTGATTGCGGTAGGCAGGAACTCCTCTGATTCGAATTATAATAATAATTATGTAATATTTATTTTATTTTCTTTATTTGCCGTAACCATTATAAGCTCTACTTCAGGGTGCTAATCGCAAATCATTTGCTACATTTTTTTCCACACAAAAATATTCATTGAAAATACCAACTTCATCACATCTCTATTCAGAAACCTGTGGTTTTTATTTTAACAAAGGAGCGGTCAAGCTCTTACTTTCCTCACGTAAAGTGCGATAATCGTCAATTGTACGGACGTTGGAAATGAATGAAGATGATTCTTTAATGTTATTTAGTGAGTCATCTTTATAATGTATTTCTTTATTGAATAGGTTCTTTCGACTTGTCTAACTGTATTTCGACGCAATTCAAATCGTTTATGGTATCTTTAGGAAGAGTTTGGGAAGTATACGAGTTATTGGAACGGAAAATGTGTGTTTTGGAACGCAGTTATTGTTAAGACGTCTTCACCATTTACTTAATATTTTCTTACCTACGACAGCTACGAGTAACTCCACTAGTTTTAAGGTTCAAGGCACACTCCGGACACTGTATAAAAATGTGTTTCGTGTGTCGCCTACGCGTAAGTGCAATATAGACACAGTCTGCGCTCTCCCTTCTACTCGTGCTTCCGGCCAGTTAAAATCCTAAAACGGAATGTCCTTTAAAATCCACCAGCAATTCTGATTACTAAATAAAAACAGATCTAAAACTAGCGAAAAACATTATCTTTTTTTATTTATCTTATTTATGAATTTTAAACAAGAAAAACGTAATAATAAGACCGACATTTTATCACGTTTTTCTAATACGTCACATTATTTATTTATTTATTATGCTTTTTATACTTTTTTTTATTTATTTATTTTGTTCAAAACACTTATTTTTTTAGAAAGAAAGAAACATTTATTATTTAGGACACCACAGACACGGATTACATATACAATATATATGTCACCGTAAAATTGTAAATATCGTTAGATTATATATCTCGCGAGATTGTGAACTGTCGAAAAATTGTGAAACGTAATATACTGCTTACAATTTAACGTATTATTATTCGTCAGATTATAATCTATCGAAGTAAAACTGTTAAATCACAATCTTACAATTGTCAAATTGTCAACTGTCCGACGGCTGTCCCTGATTGGTCGGCCATACAGTAGACCGTTCTGTGTCCATAAAGTTAGGAATAAAACACAGGTGTCAGTCAAATAAAATAAATGCTCTTCAAGATTGTGAAATCGAGTACGTATTTATTAATTATTTAGTAAGTAATCAATAATTCTGACATCACATGGTAAGAAAAAATGTATCAAAATTAAAAAATCTGAAACGTATCATTCAGTATACTTTTCGTGTGTAAGATAAACATGCTGGCGGCATAGGGGTGGCCCTAGGGCCACCCCCGCCGCACCCTAACCTACTGTTATGCCTTGTAAAAATTATGACAAAACACTATTATTCTAAAAAAGAATTATGGATATCTATTTATTAATCCCAAAAATAAGTTATACCTAACAAACCAGTATTCCTAGATGTTATTATGGGAAAGTAAAACTATTATGCTAAAAACGTTATGCAAAAAGGATTATGATAATTAAAATTATGACAAAAACATTTATGCATTTTAAGAGAATCCCAAATTAACATTATGCTCACTCTAATAGTTTTGTAACTCTATGGTATAGCACGCGAGGTGCGTTTCGTATCACAATTTGACGGTTTCACTTCGATAAATTATAATCTACCGAAAAATAATACGTTAAATTGTAAGCAATATGATACGATTCATAATTATTCGACAGTTCACAATCTCGCGAGATTCAAATCGATAGATTATAATCTAACGTTATTTACAAATTTACGGTGACATATACATTATAATGACATCACATCAGAAATCAACGCACACACGAAATATTTTCTATATAGAAACATGGAAAACGAACACAGAAACTTATACCTAAATTAAAAAGTGACGTCATGTCGGCTTACCCATGTGTGGTGGAAAGCCTGAATAAGGCTTATGCGAGAAGCGAATGAAAATTGCTCCCTCGTTACAATAATATCATAACATTACGTTACATCTTTAGAACCCAAGTATACGTAAATTCTTTAAAGTACGTTTACATGTTTTACTAATTACAAAAAAAAATAATATTTATTTTGTTTTAATTTATACTAATTTCGTGTTAGACGTATAGTAAAAAGTAACTGATTTGACTAGTTGGAATTCTTATTCATCGTAAGGCAATGACCAACATCTGCAACCGTAGGGTGGTCACAACCGCAAAAGACCCTTGCAAGGAGGTCTTATTCACCTATCTTCATGTTACAGATGGTCACTGAGCCACCAAAGACCTCAGCATGGATGTCTTGTTAACCTTATGGTCTTGTTACAGCGCAACTCATCAGCACCAAGTCGCGGCAAGCGGTTCACGTTCCAGTCCACAGTGAGACAGCTGGAGAGGCGGCGACTGGCGGAGAAGCTGTCCAAAGAGGCTGACCTCAAGGAGCAGCAGCGACGCACCGAGCTGGAGGCCATGAGACGGTGGGTAAACGCATCAAAGACCTTTATTTTCTTATTGTAGATTGCCAAAATGGCATTCCAAATTCAAATTAATTATTTCGAACTCCATATACCGTCCTTTAATTTACTTATAATACGTATAATGTTAGTTACAATTAACTTATTCTACATGACATGAGCTCTTGACTATAACCCGATGAGGTAGTCAGAGTTACATCCATACATACATAAACTCACGCCTATTTCCCACCGGGGTAAGCAGAGACTATAGAATTCCATTTGCTTCGATCCTGACACACTTCTCTTGCTCTTCTCTTCAGTTACATCCATCACAATCAATAAATAAAAGACCACAAAAAAACCCGCATAAGTTTTGCTTTTTGAGACATTTATACTTTGTAAAAACCACCTCATGTAAATTTTTTTTCGCGTGCTATCTATAGATCCAATCCAATCGTTTTTCTGATTCAGCTAAATACCCCTGAATAATTGATTGAGGAGCTCGGTGGCGCAGCGGTAAACGCGCTCGGTCTGCGATTGTTGAAGTTAAGCAACATTCGCAAAGGCCGGTCATAGGATGGGTGACCGCAAAAAAAAGTTTTCATCTCGAGCTCCTCCGTGCTTCGGAAGGCACGTTAAGCCGTTGGTCCCGGTTGCATTAGCAGTCGTTAATAACCACCAATCCGCACCGGGCCCGCGTGGTGGTTTAAGGCCCGATCTCCCTATCCATCCATAGGGAAGGCCCGTGCCCCTGCAGTGGGGCCGTTAATGGGCTGGTGATGATGATGAATTGCTTTATCTAATGAATTGAGCGATTTTAACACAACGGCGATGTCACAGAAAAAACAGGATCAACCGATCCGTTTCAGTCTGGCGCCCATGTAGTGTAGATAGTCTATCATGTCATGGAGGACACCATCTCTGTCTATTTTTACCTAACTTTTATTTTCTTTCAACACTTTGAGTATTTGTGGGTAAAAGAAACAAGTTTTCGCCCTTTGGTACTGTCATTATACATTTTTTTCATCAATAATATATAATTTCTTTGTGTCACAGAGTGGAGGAAGAGTTCCAGCGCAAGCGCGCGCGGGAGAAGGCCAACATTCGGCAACAACTCCGGCTGGTCAGCAGCGGCGCTGCCAGCATGCCCACACCCACACACACCAAGGTATATTCCATGGATATGCGGTCACGAGCATTAATATGTATACACTTTGGTACCATGTCACATTAACTTTTTTGACAAATTGAACTGAAAGTCTCACTAAATGTCAAATATGTTAGTGCGACAGAGTCCTGAAGTGGGTACATTATATTGCTCATGACTGTACACGTAACTGTCGCCTGTAATCTCTTCAAGTGCAAAGCGAGAAGACAAAAAATGCGAATACGCGACTTTTGCTGAGTGAGACCCTTTTATCTCGGGACGTCCACTATCACCTCATGATCATTTCAACAAAAATCCGTCTTGCTTTTTTTGTTAAGTGGAAATTTGATATGTCTTTTTTTGTGTGTGGAGCCCTTTTATAATAAACTATTTATATTGGCATGAAGACGGAGGATGTGGATGGATGGAGGCGGCGAAGATGTGCTGCCGCCAAAGGATAGGTTTCCGGGGTATCGACAGAGCATAGTACCCCGCTAGCCACAAGTTGGTAGTGTGTACTAGGGATCGATGATCCAACGTTGTCATCCAGTAGTTGTCTCCTCGACGTCATAATATCAATATCGTGTCCGGGATGGTACCGCTGCGCCGGCGAGTCAGCCCACCGGGTGAGACCCTGTGAGGGAGGCCCAGTGAGCGACTCCAGCCAGGTGATACGTGTCTGGTCAGAGTAGGAGGCCGGCTAGCTTAACCCGAAGTTTTCGTAACTGGTAACTATCATAACTGGTAACACAACAGACTTAGACCTCAATATATCATTACAGACACGAGACGAACCGGACGGTTCTTGTCGGGAGTCGCCTGCGCCGGAGCGGCCCCGTGACGGCAGACAACGGCACAGCAACGCATCTTCAGAGATCAGCGGGCGCAGCAAGAGCACTACCCCTGTGAGTAACAAAACAGGTGGATGAAAAAAGAGGAGGATGATTTAGCTCATAACTCATTAAGAGTGAGTGGGGCGGAAGGCAAGAAGGAAACCACTGCCTATTTTGCCCTAAAAGTAGCATGGAGATCGCTACACCGACAAGTGATGTCGGAGTTAATATCAAATCAAATCAAATATACTTTATTGCACAGAACTAAAATTTCAACAATCAGACATAACACATGAATACAGTACAATTTGGGCGGCCTTATTGCTCTAGAGCAATTTCTTCCAGGCAACCAACAAAAGGAAACAAACATTTACAACTTACGTAGATGCGGGATGGTGCAACAAAAAAAAAATACCTAAAAGTAAACTAAAGTTAATATTATTATAATATCAAGTGGAATTAATAACAAATGAATAACGATATTGAAAATAATGCATGATATTCTTAAAGTCATTGTCCTAATGTGCTAATTTGTTACACAATAGGATGTACGTCACTCAATCATATTACCTAAATCCCGATAGCAGGCTAAAATAAAACTTTACAACGAATTACATGAACCGATTCCTGCAGACACCTCCTAATTTTATTTTAAGTTATACTTACCCGTCATTTTCTTAACCGCCGAAAAGGAAAGGAACATGCATAGTTTGTACCCGCAATCTTTCAATTTTTTTTTTTTTACCTTTTTGCTCACCTTATGGTTGTCTGGAAGAAATCGCTTTAAGCGATAAGGCCGCCATTTGCCATGTACTTAGTTAAGAGACTTTTTGTAATTATTTCTTTTTATTTTGGTGCAATAAAGTGTATTTGTATTGTATTGTATTGTAAGGAACGGATGATTGTCAACAAGTTAATTTTAAAGCAAATAAATAACCCGGGCGAATAAAATAGGCATCTCGCTGGTATGTAATCCGTTTGACGTGCTGTCTAATTAACTCTGTCGGGTTATTGGCCGATGTAAAATTTTTAGACGGTTGTTTTAGATTTCTACTTTAAATTGACGTGTATTCCATAAATTTTATGCCTGTCGATTACCCGTCCCTTTCTTTTTCAACGGATAAGAAAATGACAGGTATAACTTAAAATAAAATTAGATGGCGTCTGCAGGAATTAGCACCATTATTTTTACTGTGGCGTATGTAGCGGTGACGTGAAAAGAAAGCGCGCGAAGTACGAGATCGGCTGGCGGCCCCCACACCTCACCTCCTAAAATCATGGCTGTCATTGAAATACCTCGCTTTAATTCGCACAGGTTATAATATAAATGTGGTGTATCGCAGGTGGAGTGGCGCGACAACGAAGTGCGGGTTTACCGCGACTGGGCAAGCGGGGTCACAAGCGGCACGGCAGCGGCGCACGCGCACCCGCCCGCCTGCGCGCGCATGCCCATGTCCACACACGTCGTCTATAATGGTGAGTCCATAACATAAGTAAACTAACACTTATTGTTAAAACAAAAAATAATCGGAAGATAATTTACAGTCCCAAGATAAAGAAAAGTGTGGTGATAGGTGATTAGGTAGGCCACATCATTGATTTATTTTTGGATGAAAAAAACAATCGCTAAAATAGAATATTGTTTTCTTACATACATAAAATCCCGCCTATTTCCCGTTGGGGTAGGCAGATACTTAAACTTTATTGAATGATATTGAAAATGTAATTATGTTTGAGCGTGTATCAAAATTATTATATGTCAAAGTGACAACTACCTGTCAAGAAGAAGGGGCCGGCACTGCGTATTCCGTCATTGACGAAGCTGCATTCTATTTTTGTAATTTCATATAATAAAAGTATACGTAATAATAGTAATAGTAATGTAATAATGGTAATAGTAGTATACGTGGACTATGACACAGAGAGACAGAGAGAGATTGGAAGCGTTTGAGATGTGGTGTTGGCGAAGGATGGAGGGTATAAGCTGGACTGAAATGGTGTCAAATGAAAAAGTGCTGGAAAGAGTTGAAGAAAAGAGAACCATATTGAAGACTATAGAGAACCGGAGAGGAAATATGATTGGCCACCTGATACGACACGATTCATTTATAACAAACATAATAGAAGGAAAAATTGAAGGGAAGAGAGGAAGGGGTAGACCTAGGATAACATTTATGAAACAAATAAAAGAGAAGGTGCAGGTCATGTCGTATCGGGAGGTGAAGGTTTTGGCGGGAAGAAGAGAGGAATGGCGGTTACTCCACCGACAAGAGCGCAGCTCTTAAATAGAGAGAGAGAGAGATATAATAAAAGTAATAAAAAGTCTATAAACGGTTGAAACAACACTGAATTTTATTGAAGAGCAACATTCCAAGGCGGCGCGTATTCAATTATGTTATTTTTATACATTTCGAATAGGGTGAATGCAGATGGATACAAGGGTTGGGGACGACCAAAGAAAATGTGGATGGATTTTGTGGACAGTGTGAATACTGAGATCACTGACAGAGATGAATGGAAGAAGAATTCACGTCATGCCGACCCCACTCAGGGCATAAGGATGATGCCCTTGCTATTCCTACATTAAATTATATGACCAATTGTTTAGTTATTGTATAGGTTGCTTCACTGCAATTGCAATAAAATCTATTTCAGCATGCAAGGTGCGTTTGGCCTTCGGAACGCAGTAGGAATTTTAATATAATACAAGTAACCTTGTCTTAGTGTCTAATGTTAATAACATATAAGCACGTATTTAGGGTAAGACTCCTAATTTTGTTTTATGTATTTTAAAAATAAATTAATGTAGAACAAATAATTGTTGAATGAAGGAGAGCGCTTGGACTGTGTCTCTCTCGCACTTATGCATTAGACGGCACCTGTAAGAATGAGATTTTTGTATGGAGAAGCCAGGGTCGGTTAGAAACATAGAAGCGTGAGAATAACAATTCCTGAATATTTGCCTATTAAATTCTAAAGCCTCTATAAACTAACACTATATTGCACTGAACAATAAAACCCAGCTAAATTCCTAGCTCACCCTCGTAAATATCCCGTTGTAAATCTACCGCGACCACAGAGCACTTAATATTAGCGATATGCCGCGAGAGCATAGCCGGTAGGACCAAAATATGCACATAACGAGCATATTATATGAAGTAACGATCGTATTGTAAAACTTGGAAACCACAACTAGCGCATGTGTTACTACGCAATGAACAGTGGGTAAATCGATGTAGCCAGATATGGATCGTATACTAGGCTCAAGATAAATTATAAAATTCCGATTACTAAATAAAGACAGACCGAGAACTAACGAAAAACATTTTCTTTCTATTTAACTTATATATGAATGAAATAGATGTATTTAATTTATTAATAAAAACTTAGTCTTTTTTAAAAATTTATGTAACATAACATAACATAAACAGCCTATATACGTCCCACTGCTGGGCACAGGCCTCCCCTCAATCAACCGGAGGGGGTATGGAGCATACTCCACCACGCTGCTCCAATGCGGGTTGGTGGAGGTGTTTTTACGGCTAATAGCCGGGACCAACGGCTTAACGTGCCCTCCGAAGCACGGAATCATCTTACTTTTTCGGACAATCAGGTGATTCAAGCCTGAAAAGTCCTTACCAAACAAAGGACAATCTCATAAAGTGATTTCGACAATGTCCCCATCGGGAATCGAACCCGGACCTCCAGATCATGAGCCTAACGCTCTAACCACTAGACCACGGAGGCTGTCCGTGATTAAATTTAAATTATAATTAAATGATTTTTAAATTAATCCAGCATTAATGAATTAACGTTTATGTGCACATGCATCATGTTCAAATAATCCACCTCGTGTCATTTCCGCAAAGGTACCCATCAAACTAGCCGCGTTTCCACCATTTATGAATTATAATCAAGAAAAAGTTATGTCTGACATTTTATCACGTTTTCTATAACGTCACACTGTGCTATTTCTTAGAAATTCCATAGTAATTTCGTGTTTTGACGTTTAGTATCTCCGGCCAAGTAGTTAAATGCCATCTGCGGCAAATCTAAAAAAAGATGTTTAGTAAAAAGTAACTGATTTGACTAGTTGGAAACTAGCCTAATGTCTTGGTGCGGCCGCTTTTCTCGCCAACGTGAGTTAACAGGCAACATGTAGTACTTAGGGCATATCCCCCTTGTTTCTATGATCTGCGACCGTGACCTTACCTATAGTGTGGGTATTACCATTAATACTTTTAATACAACTACTTACTTAGTCATGTAGTTCGTTCCTTTAGACAGTACATAACTCGCGCCCGTATTCCCTTTCGGGGCGGGCAGTGTTACGAGTTAGTGGTAGATAAGTACTTGGCAACCAAATTGGAAGCGAAGTTCTTAAAAGGTGGTAACTGTCATTCCTTTGATGTTTACAACATGCTGATTCTAGCAGAGAAGGAAATGTACCTATTTATTTCTTTTAATATTTTGGGAGGCCTACAGCTCTTAAAAACTATAGCAAAGAAAAGCTAAGCCAATGACTTAACTCTCTCAGTCAGGTTCCAAGTTAAAGCCCCTGTGACTTGCCCATTCCGTTCTGCATTGCCGTACTGATAGCTCCCATCTCCGCCTCTGCAACCGTTGAGGTCTTAAGCTGTATCCCTGAGCAAGGGTCCCGCATTATATCCCGTAGATATACCCCTTATATATGTATCTGTCCTATAAGAAAGAAAGGGACGCAAAACACAATAACAATACAAAAACATCAGACTAACTAACCCTCTAACCAACCGTCTTTCCTTGCAGCGGCAGCGGAAGTAGAAGCGTTCAGCGGCTCACCCCGCTCAGACAACTACCGGTTAGAGTTCGCGCGCGGCCGCTCCCCCCGCACACCGCGCCCCCCGCGCCTGCTCGCTGCGCGTACGCCGTCCAGCAGCGGATCTGAGCTGTCGCTCCGACAACCTATCAAGATCAGGTGACAATGACAACATATTAGATTCCTTCAATTGTGTGGGATATGAGGTGGATTACCAACCTCTGCAACCTTGATGTCATGGTTTTTATTGAGTCGTCGTCCCCCCCCTAACATGGTTCAAGTAACTGCTAGATACGGTCACGAGCATTAATATGTATACACTTTGGTACCATGTCACATTAACTTTTTTGGCAAATTGAACTGTAAGTCTCACTAAATGTCAAATATGTTAGTGCGACAGAGTCCTCAAGTGGGTACATTATATTGCTCATGACTGTACGTACATCAGTAAGTAGTAACTGGACCAATGGCTTAATGTGCCTTCCAAACGGATCATCTTACTTTTGGACAATCGCGTGATCAGCCTGTAATATTCTAACCAAACTGGGGTTACAAAGTGATTTTTCTGATATATCCCCAAAAGATATTGCTTCGACACGATATTTTTCCATTACAGAAACCCAAAAGCTTAAAAACTAAAATTTATAGTTATTTATAAATTGATTGGTGATAATGTGCATGAATAAAATTTACTACTTTACGATGTGTTTTAGCTACTTTTGACAACAGAGTGCTTTTCAACTAAATTGCCGATATTTTATAGCTGATTGTTTTAAATTACCCAAATCGTCAGCTTGGCCACAGAGAGTAGAAATTAGCAATTGACAACACATTATTATAATTTAAACAAACATATTGACTTGCGTGAAAAAGTTTCCAAGTCACCATCATTCATTTAAGAGCTGCGCTCTTGTCGGTGTAGCATTCTCCATGCTGCTTTTTTAGGAAAAAATAGGGCAGTGGTTTCCCTCTTGCCTTCCGCTCCGCAACTGTCTGACGCGAGTGTGATGGCGCCCAGAGTAGTCTATTTCAAACTCGTCCTAGGACTCCTGTCCTCCTGCTCTGAGTAGTACTGACAGTTACTGCTGCTGTCCAAGTCATAAAGATTAAAAATACAACGTTCTCATACTTTATCCTCCTAACGCCGAGCTTTCCAGACACAATAATTAAATAATGAGATTTGGGTATTTTAAAAAAACATTCGGTCTTCCGACTTTGTACCTATTTAAACTTATTATTTACCTACCTAAAACAGAACGATTTAAACCCTATACGCAAATGTAATAATGGCTCTTTTTGTCCAAGCTAGATATTATTAATGTATTTCGATGTAATATTTAACATTATATTGTTGTTTCCGAAGGTGGTGAGCCGTAGTAGCGCTATAGTTAACAACTAACTGCCTTACGCCAACCAATCGGAAGGTGAGTGCTTCGGACCGCTTGCGACGAGGTTATTAACATTTGAAGCTGAATAGATGCTTCGGCACACTAAAAGCAGTAGCAAATGTACAAGAAACTGTATGAAAAGTCACACTAAAAAATCTGATAAGTGGATTAGAAGCACACCCCGGACACTTCATACAAACAACTTCGTTTTACACAGACACCACACAGACATTATCGTATACGCGCGTCTGTGTGTGTGACGTCTGAGACCATACGATTTAAGTCTAAAACTATGTTCGAGGGTGGGGTGAGGTAAACCTAGCTCAGCCGCTGGTGGGGAGCGGAGAGTTGCCGTTCTATACGTAGTATTATTCCTTATTCTAAGTTATAAGTTAGGACATACATAAATACATACAGATATACGGTTAACAAACACATATTTCGCTTCGCTGCAAATGGATAAAAACAGCAGCTGAGCAGGCGTGGGCTGCGAGGTTACAAAACAGTTCAAACGTGCGTAATAGATTTAACGAATGAGTGTGTAGATATTTTTATGATTTCAAAGACAAGTATTACAGAAACACAACGTTGTGGAAGAAACTTTCACGGGAATTAAACATGACAACTTCTATCGTGTGGGTTGTGAGGTGGAGTACCAACCTCATCAACCCCGGTCTCAGTGTTACTATTGAGCTGCCAAAAGCCCCTGACATGGCTTTTGTGACGACTACTTACTTACATCAGTAAGTAGTAACCGGGACCAACGGCTTAACGTGTCTTCATCATTTTACTATCAGACAATCAGGTGATCAGCCTGTAATGTCCTAACCAAACTAGGGTACTAAAATATTTTTTGTGATATGTCCCCACCGGGAATCGAACCCAGGACCTCCGGATCGTGAGCCCAACGCTCAACCACTGGACCACGGAGGTCGTTCATGACAACTAAACGCGGTTGTAACGCGGACCCGGGAAAAACCGCTTCGCGCTGCCTCTAACCTGCTCCTGATTTTGGTGTGCCGAAGTCTTAAACTTGAATTTGATGGAAATATATAGGCATATAGATACATAAACTCACGCTCATCCCTTTTCAGATGGGGTGTTATATTTCCATCAAAATCATATAATTTTCCTGGCATAAAGCTTCTTTTAAGAAACGTTAGAGTTATACTTAGAAATTACTATAATAATTGACGTTTTTAGTTTTTACAAAAATGGTATGTAAACCCAGCGTAGATTCGGTAGTATACTAATTAAATTATTTACTTAAATAAAAATGCATGACTTTCTTGTAAATGTATTTAGACTTGGTGAATGATGCGATTTGCATGTAGAATTATTTTCTTAACCATGTTTAAAATAAACCTGTAGATTATTGGCATTACCTACTTATCTGCTTATTTTTTCGAAATTTGAAATTTAATTAATATATTTTTAATTAATAGGTCTAGATATAAGTACGTGTACCTTATTGAATATAACTTAATTAGAATGACGTTTATCAGAACTGTTGGTACACTTTGCTGCACCTTCCGCACTAGGCTGTATGCCATATTTCTGTCGTTGTCATTCCAATCAAGCTATATTTAATATGTATGAGAATATAAACGTTGCTTAACTTCCTGCATTGTCATGCGATCTACAGTGAGTCTACAAAGGAGGAACCGGAACCAGAAGAGCCCGCCATAGTGCCGACACTGCGCCCCTCAGGACCTGCGCGTGCGACGCTAGCCATACGATAATTATCATCTTTAATCAACATAACAGCCTGTACATGGCTCACTGTTGGACACAAACCTTTCCTGGAGGAGGAAGGGTGTGGAGTATACTCCACCACGCTACTCCACTGCGGGTTAGTGGAGCTATTGGGCTGGTAGCCCGGACCAACGGACTAACGTGTCTCATGCGTGTAATGCGCGATTTTTAAACCAACATGTCTTCATAGATCGTGATCTTTTTCCCATACGAATTTAAATTATAATAATAACTTCTAAGATTTTAACAATTGTTTTGGAAATGTATTAAAATTGAAAATGTAAAACAAGTTAATCAAAATTAACGTCAACTAACAATTGTGTTTAGGTAATTTAGCTCATGTATAACAGCAAAACAGAATCGATATCTATATTTAAATCAGTCATTTAAATTATTGATTGAAACAGGAGAGCTTACACGTCTCTTCTTGAAGAGCTTACATGGAACAGATTAAAGGGAAGGCGAACGTTGTGTACAGTCATGAGCAATATAATGTACCCATTTTATGACTCTGTCGCACTAACGTATTTCGTGACGTATTTTCACATTTAGTGAGACTCACAGTTCAATTTGTCAAAAAAGTTAATGTGACATGGTACCAAAGTGTATACATATTAATGCTCGTGACCGTACGTATTACATAATATAAGGAAGTGAAATAACTGGCCTTTGATAGACAAGAATAGAAAATGCTACAACGAGAGAATGGCTCTAGTGATGTGATGATTTAAATGATTTAACTTCAGCGCTCAAAAAACATCTCACTTGACAGTAAAAGCTTGTAAATTGATCGTTGTACCTACTCACGAAGACCTTATTAACTTACAAGAAAAGAACGTAATTACACATAGAAATTAAGTCCAAATTCTGCAAGTCATCGATAGTGACTTTGGAAGTAAGTATTGTTGGTCGAATTCAGGTACGAATTCAGATAAACATTTTGAAGAACAATAAAGCAATCCTTACTAATGAAATCCAGCCTATTTTGCGGAGTGTGTGGGACAGGATAGGGTCCAATATGCTTCAAGGTGTCTAGCCCCCGGCGCACCCAAGATATCATCATCATCAGCCCATTAACGTCCCCACTGCTGAGGCACGGGCCTTCCCTATGGATGAATAGGGAGATCGGGCCTTAAACCATCACGCGGGCCCAGTGCGGATTGATGGTTATTAACGACTGCTAATGCAGCCGGGACCAACGACTTAACGTGCCTTCCAAAGCACGGAGGAGCTCGAGATGAAAACTTTTTTTTTGTGGCCACCCATCCTATGACCGGCCTTTGCGAAAGTTGCTTAACTTCAACAATCGCAGACCAAGCGCGTTAACCGCTGCGCCATCGAGCTCCTCAAGCTCCAAGATATCATGTGCCCCCCTAAATCCATGCCTGTGCCAGTTTCAGGGCGTGATTGGAAAAGGGTGCGTCGCGGAAATAGATTTCATTCAGTATTAGGGTCAGTCCTTAATGGTACTAGATCCGGCTATGAGGGTTATACATTTATTGTAGGAAGGCTGCAGTTTCCGCAAAACTGAGTCGTTGCGACCCTATTTCGCGAGCATTGTTTACTTTTCTTCTTTCATTGTCGAATGTTTGGAGTAGTAAAGTAGAGCAACTTCAGGCATAGTGACGTCAGCAGGGCTGCCCCCGAGAAGGGTGAAAATATTCAAATTCGGAATTCTGAATTCGAAGTCTGGGCCCTTGAAGAAAGCTCGACTGAAAATATATAAAACCTTTGTGATATACGAACTGCTGCAGATTAAAAATGCGCCAGGTTTTTTATATATCTAATCAGGCTTAAATACTACACTTTTGTCTATTAAACTACTCGATAAATGTATTATACTCATCGCCAGATTTATAAGTCAATTTTATATTACCACAAAGCCTAATTGCTGCAAAGAAAATAAAAAATCTTTTATTTTCAATGTTTTTCACTTATTTCGCATCGGTGACGCCATGTAGGTATAAAAAATAAATGTCAGCGTAAATCAGGAACATTTATGACCACTTCCGAGACATTCCAAAAATATTTTAGCACTAACATTCTAACAGCTGCTTCCAGTGGCGGCCCTAGGGCGGTGCGAGGTGTGCCACTGCACATGGCGCCAAAATAAGGGGGCGCCAAAGTCAACCAAGACTGGTTCACCCTGGCCGCAAACTAACTTCACCGGGTTAGAAAATAACATATTTAAAACAATTTGCAATTCGCCCTGGTTCACCAGAATGGATGAATTGCACAGCTACCTAGAAATGCCTACTGTCGCTGAAGAAGCACAGCAGCGTAAAGCAGTACACAAAGAACATTTGGTCCACCATCCTAATCCTTTAGCCAACTCCCTCCTATCCTCTTGGGACATAAAAAGACTGAAACGTGCGAATGTACTTACGGACTAATGGACTACAATGCAGCGCTGGCTGTATAGTTCAAAACAGTGAAAATAACAGAACAAATTAATCTGATAATAGTCTAGTGACTGATGGCAGATAACAAGGACAAAAAAAAGATTGCGGCCACATAAAACTCATATCGGGTGGCCATAAAAAACTTTTTTAAAAGATTTAAATAGGTGAATTTATCGGCCGTAAACTAATCGAAAAATTTTGTATTTTAAGGGGCTGAGGGGTGCCACTGTGAGATCTCGCACCACCTAAATAAAGGTTAAAGGTTGCCTGGAAGAAATTGCTGCATGAGCAATAAGGCCGCCTGTTGTGCTTTTCTGTATATGCTCTCCTTATCTCTGTATTTTGTGTCCATTGTCCTCAATAAAGTATTTTATCTATCTATCTATCTTAATATTTTGCTAGGGCCGCCACTGGCTACTTCTTACAGGTTTACTAACCGTATCGTAATGTGACTCCGAATAGTGCTTTAACTCATGGTCACTTGTATAGATAGGTATAAACATAGTATAGAATATAAATACATGAGTGCCGATTCTGGCTGCACAAACTTAAATTTAATTTAAGTTGACAGTTCTATAGCTAGCTCGTTCTTGTACTCATTGTAAGAAAAGGACGGCACTACTTTTAGAGATATCAAACTGAAATAAAATTAAGTTTCTGTCAGCCAGAATCGGTACTTTATTATAATAATGATAATAATTATGAATGTATGTTTCTAGAATATGATATTTTTTATAATCATAATCAATGCAATAGATATGTCTTCCGTAAGAGTTCTGGAGCTTTAATATAGACTTAACTAGACTTACTTTTAGCTTATTCTCTTTATCAGTAACGAAGATTGTGAAATTAGTTTTTTCATCATTTTATTCGTATTAAAATTGTATAATTTGGACATTTCTTCATTTATATACATAAATAAATAACCATGGAAAAATATATTCGAAAGATCTGAATTCATTTTTCAAATTTTTAATCTAGCATTGGCGGGCCTTGCTTTACATTCTTATATTTGAAAACCACCGATTACATCACCGATTGAGAAATTGGTCGGTGTACTGCGGAACGGAAGGCTATTGGGGCAACCACCGTTCTACACGCCCTATCTATGGAGTATTGAAGGCGATTACTCCACCGACAAGAGCGCAGCTCTTAAATAAAGAGAGAGAGATTTGAAAAAAGAAAGTGAATTATTGATTTCCGTAACGATTAAAAATAGCTTAGTAAAACTTTAGATTTCCATTCCGTGTTATGATATTTTAAAAATTATCATTGAAGAAACTAATATTACAATCTATTGTATACGACGTAAGAGCCGGTGCTAACTCATATACGTATTATAATTATGTTACATACACCTCTGTAGAGGTTCTTTTGAATACTTAGTAATAGCAGTGTGTAGGTACTGGTGTTTGTTTATCCAGAAAATTATAAAAAAGAATAATACATAGTTTATTAAAATGTAACATCAATCTTACATTATTTTAAAGCTGTTCATCAAAAAAGCAATATTGCAATTTGACATTTGCGCATATAAAATTAAGCGCTCGATGACAACAAAGGTCAAATAGCAATATTGCTTTTTTAGATAAATTGCAGCAGGCTCGCGACCATGGCGCTAGTGTCGCAGTAGCCGCATAAAACTATTATGATTTTTGAATTAGTTCCATTAAAATCCTACTATTTTAGTTGGAAAATTCAACATACTACTTCCCTTAGTTAAAAAAAAAAAACATTCTGAAACATTCGCTCCTTTCAGAGTACCAACCTAATCTAAAAAGACAATTATTATTGAAACTATAGACATACAACGCCTAAGACGCACGCACAGCCGTCCAAATGCCCCCAATCGGTCCAAAATTTCGTGTCTCAATTAACCTTTTACGTCTATCAATCATATCTACCCTTCGTATTGTATATCTTATCCACTACCATGAGTCGATCACCAATGTCTACCTCACACTACAAAAATCTCATGCCGCCTAACGCGCAAGTGTGAACGAGATAGACAATCTGTGCTCTCCCTTAGTCCTTAGCAGTTAACGGCTCATCATCACCAGCCCATTAACGTCCCCACTGCTGGGGTACGGGCCTTACCACCACGCGGGCCCAGTGCGGATTGGTGGTTATTAACGACTGCTAATGCAACCGGGACCAACGGCTTAACGTGCCTTCCGAAGCACGGAGGAGCTCGAATGAAAACTTTTTTTTATGGTCACCCATCCTATGACCGGCCTTTGCGAAAGTTGCGTAACTTCAACAATCGCAGACCGAGCGCGTTTACCGCTGCGCCACCGAGCTCTTCAATTTACGGCTATTTAAGACTGAAGTAAGAGCCAGAAGGACTGAGGTGTAGAGATACAAATTTTATAAGAGATATAAGAGATAAAAATTAGAGTTACCGTTCGTAGTATTTATTATTCTTTATTCTATGACAACGGACTTGAAGTAATTTATAATGTCTGAACAACACAATGAAAACTGAAGTTTCGATTGAAATATCTGTGAATCATGTGTAAATCGCAACGCAAGTTTTTTTATGATATCCATGATGTACTAAAATATCAATGTTTAAACATAATTTAGTCTAAGGAAATAAACAGTAGTGGCTATTCTAGCGGACACAATCTTAACTTAATTTTAGTTTTACAGCTCTTAAACTAGTGCCGTCCTTCACTTGCAATAAGTGCAAGAGAGAGATAGAGCTAGTTTTAGTCCTGTCAAATTAAGAACTTTGTAGCAAACTATTGTTTTGCATGATTTTACCTTACAAAAGACACATAAAAACCTATTGTGTTATTTTCTCGGATTAAATTAGTGTCATACGATTATCTTTTGTGAGATGTTTTAATGTATCTACCTTTATCGCGATTTGCGGGTATTTCAATTGAGTTCAAATTTTCTAAAGCTCGTTTCAAACTAATACGTGGAGTAGTTCGTTTAACAAATATGGCTCTATGCCACAGCCTGGACAGTCCATACAAAAATCTCGTTCTTACTGTGCCGCCTTACACGCGCGTGTGAGCGAGATGGACAGTCCACGCGCTCCCTTACTCCTTAACGGGCTACAGATTAAATAGACTAAAAAGGTGATTAAACCTCGCTCAGAGTGTCCGTTCTGTATGTGTTTATTCAATGACTAAAAATCACACGACACGAGCCACACATATCTATCCGATGTATCTTTCGCATACAAACTCTAGCTAGGCGTAAAAGCTGGGTGTACACAATTCCTTTAAGGCCGGTTGGAAGGCGACCAGGGTGCGGCTAACTGGGTTACCGGTGGGTTGACCACACGCCGTGTCGCGACGGTGATCGATTGTTCTTACACACCTACCCCTTAACTGCCTAGTATTACTACATATAATGTTAACTTACCTTCCCCTTAACTGCTTTCTCTTGCTAACGTGTACTTTTATGTATGTCTTGAGGGAAGTTTTATCGAAAACTTTGGTACCGAAACTCTAGGTATAATTGTTAATTTTGAAAATTAAGTTTTCCAAATAATTTTAATGCAGGATTAAATATTATTGAATTCGTGTCCACCTTTAATATAGGATAATGAAAATAAAAATTACGTTCGTATAGTTTTTGTAATCGATATCTCGACATTACAAAATAATATATGTCAATTAAAAAAAACAGAGAACGTTACAAAAAGAAAAATTAAATTAAATAAAAAAAGGTTTTGTTTTGAACAGCGTGAGTGTCTTTACTATTCGAGTAAGGCTGTTACGTAACCTATGTTTACCTACCTACTTACTTAAATGTTTTATATAATGAATGGATAAACAAACACACTGACATATTAATAACTTGTCTATCAATAAAATAATGTTATAGAAGTTTCTGGTGCAATATACAATAATAACAATTTAAACATTAAGGTATATCCCCATACTGTGCTTAAGACGCTCAATGTATTGAATATATGTCTGTAAATAAGAAAACTTAACATTATTAATTACAATAATCTCTAGATGTAGTTAAAATCGATACGTAAATTTAATATATTGTATAATCGGACAGTAAACGAAATAATCGATATATTTAAAGTGTATAATGTGTATAGATTGGTGCATGTATATAAAGTTGTATAATAAGCATTGTTTATCCCAAAAACAATAAACACTTGTATTTCAAATGTTGACTTTTATTTGTCCCATTATCCTCATTTTAAGTTCGCGACTGTGATTAAGTAAAATGTCATAACCATTTTAAAATGCCAAAACCATATTTTAAAATGTCAGCTAGGTAAAATAAAGCGGTTGACATTTTCTTATTAAATTATGCATGAAAGAGAATAAGTATTATTAACTTCTTATAGTGTGGGTTGTGAGGATTACCAACCTCATCAACCCGGGCGTCAGAGTTATTATTGAGCCGCCAAAGGCCCCCGACATGACTCATATGACGACTAGTAGTAGTAACCGGGACCAACAACTTAACGTGTCTTCCGAAGCAGGGACTATTTTACTTTTGGACAATAAGTTGACCAGGCTGAAACATGCTAACCAAACCAGGGGTCACAAAGTGATTTTTGCCATATGTCTCCACCGGGATTCGAAGCAGGGGCCTCCAGATCGTCAGCCCAACGCTCAACCACTGGACAACAGAGGCCGTTTTATTATAAAGCAAACATTCTCTTATACAAACAAACGTAATTACTTAAATAAAATAAAAAAAACAGTCAAATACCGTATTACGAAGTCCTAATAATATACATAAATAAAAGATAAAAGAATATACATTTTTAAACTTTATTTCTGCAGAGTTGAAAACTCCCACGTCTTCTTTTGTTTTTACAACGACCATAAAATGTGTTTAAAAATAAATCAAAACGATCGATTAAGGAAACAGAACGCAAACAAATTATCTGCATACTTAACACAATCATTATCACACTTTGAATAAATAAAGAGCCCATCAAATTATCACTAAGTCAAATCTTTATCGCACTAATAATTTATCTATACTACACAAGCCTTTTATACGAACTCATTTGATTACCCCCATCATTATATGAACTAGAAAGGAGGTCATCCACCTCCAATTATTTCGAACAGGCCATTATTAATCATAAAAATAAAAAAAAAAACACATTTCACATCTTTTTTTAATACACTGACTTTTTAGAAGTTCGTATTTTAAAGCTGCTCATAGGAACTCTGCAATGTACGCTAAGATCCTAAGTTCTATAACTTTGTTGGTTTTTTTAAAAGCTTTCGCGCTTGCGTAGACGAGGTTTGTGAAGTCTGAAGTTTAGTTTTAGTGACAACTTTCAGTGCAGAGCACGTCGATATAAACGCGAGTGAAGTGTAGGTATGTTCGTTAGTGATTTGTATGCGGAAAGTTTGCAACGAAAGTTATAATATAAAAAAAATATATTTTTATAAAAATTAATATAACATAAATTATAGATAATTTACAATATAACATAATACAAAACAGAAAATAAACATTTGAATGACACTTATATGATACCTACATTAAATATAACTAGGTACTTATACGAATATTTCGCTTAAAAAAATTCAAAAACTAATAATAAAATTATCAATTAGTTTTTAGCTTCGTATTGTAAGTAAAATTTTTTATTAGCTAAATACGTTTTGGAACTTCAGTAATTATTGCTCAGAATATGAAACTGATTATTTATTAGAAACTAAATCTCTTTTTACTATGTAAGTCACGCGCAATTTACCCAGTGGGGTGGGCAGACCAAATAACGGCTAAAATACTGTCCAATGCAGTTAGGTAGGCACTTTTTATTGATAGTTTACCTACCTACATGTGAAATTTTGAACCATAACAGACCAAATATTCTATTAATATACCTAATATTAAAAGAATATTTCGTCTGTTATGGTTCCTTTCCTAGATTTTCGGATTCGAAGTAGTTATAGTTTATGGACGTATATACTTACGCTATCTTAGAAGAGTGTTCTGTACACGCGATCGTTAGTAACTCTAAATACATACATTTGCACACTTTATACAAATCTAATTTTCGTTGCTAACTGTTTGCATTTTAAAAAAGTTTTAAATGTTGCGTACAGCTGAAACTGAAACTTCGTAACGCGTAGCAGTGCTACGGCGTAGAGTGGCTACGAGGTCCGATAAAAAGTTATAAAGGCGGCCATATTGTTTTTACGGTGGCATTTGAGGACGTTCCATTGGGATCGGGCGGGGCGGCGGTCCCTCTGTCCCGATCAACGTCGCGGCAGTGCCTTGCATGTGCGCACAGGGCCTCGCTCTCACTACCAGACGTGCCTGAGATCACGCCGGAGATCGTACCCCCCGCGCCTGCGCAGGTCAAAAAGCGAGAGGAAATCAAAATGGCCGCCAAAGATGACCGCGTCAGCGAGGTGCTAGAAGACAGAGATCCGAACAGCTTGAATCAACATGTACAGGTGAGTCGTTATGTTAACGAAGAATATTTTTGGTGACAGTTGGCAAGTAGAACGCTTGCCTCTCACTTTGAGGTCGCGGATTCGAATCCAGCACAGGCCTAAACCAAAAATTGTCGAACTTGTTTTCGAATTCATGTTTGGATCATAAATGATTATCAAATGATTATCAATGATTGTTTATACAAATAAATGATTTATCACGTGCTCAGCGGTGAAGGAAAACATCGTGAAGAAACCCACATTCCCGAGAAATGCATTTTCGGAGGTATGTGACCTAACTTGTATTGGGCTGGTTGTCCTTTCGTGGGTTGGAAGATCAGACAGGCAATCTGTATAAATCCGGACCGGTAAATCTTCAGGTTGGGTAAGCGGACCCTTTGAAAAACGGGATAATACTAGGGAGATAGCAATAAATAAATAAATAAACAATAGATGATGATTTTACGTATGTAAATAATTCTCGTCAAAAACACATTTGACATTCCTCAGAATATACTTTACAAAAACCTTCACCTTTACAAATTAACCCCTCAACAGAATTATGTAAATTCTCTAGAAATAGACTTGTTCGTCACCGGAACATTATTTACATTAGTAGCGGAAATACCATGAATACAGCACTACCAAAAGCAGGGATGGAAAGGTCACAGAGTATTGTAATTTTAGCTGTAACACATACCGGACTCTTCATAAAAACAACCTTGTTTTACACAAACACCACACATTGACGTTATCGTATACGCGGATATGTCTGTGTGACGTCTGGCGCCATAAGATTCAAGTCTAAACTATGTCCGAGGGGGGGTAAGGTAAACCTACGTCAGACGCTGGTGGGGAGCGGAGAGTTGCCATTCTATACGTAGCATTATTCCTTATTCTATGGCTGTAGACTGCTTATTTCATCGTCTTTTTTCAACGTGAGTAGATTTGCCGTCGGAAATGGAGAGCGCTGACGGCTCTCACCCGGTACAAAATTTAGACTACAGGCCTGAGGGTGCCCAGTTGGACGCGAACCTCGGCTCAGGGCGTTGTCTGAGAATATTACTTATATTGAAAAAAATAATCGATCCTATCGGGCCGATAATGATAAGCGCCGAATGACTGTACCTAAAATATACACAATAAAGATCTTTATCTTTTAATGAGGAATTCGTCGTCTCCTCTTTTGTTTAGAATAGAAAAAATATAAGTACTCGAAACATCACCCTCCTCCTTTGGCAGTCTTGTAAAAATATAAAGTTTTTTTTTTATATAAAAGGACGCCACACACGAAAACAACAATTACACCTTTTAAAATTTTGAACAAAAAAGATGTGTGATCTGTGAGTGTGTAATTTTTAGCTTTTCTTGGTTTTAAAATCTGCATTATCTACTTACTTGTCATTGAAGTATCTAAACATTTTTTTTTTACTTATCTTGGCTTTAGAAAACACTACATTACCTACTTACTAGCTTGTTATTATGACCGCCTATACCACTTTTTTATTTCTCTTTGTTATCCTGTATGGATATTGAAGTATTTTTGTATTGTTCAATTTATGAAACTTCTATAAATAGCGCTGGTTCTCTGAAAATTTCAGCACCAATTACGCCCGAATCACGCCACTACAACTGCCACCTGCCACAGTGATTCCTCGAATACACATTTGCATAGCGTACAAATTCCATTACATAAAACCTCTTTACTGTAATTTTCTTTCGTGAAACGAGCTCACTTATGAAATCGAAGACTATGTAAGTACATACATACGCACACATACGTAACATCACGCCTAATTCCTGTTAGGCTATTGTAAGTATTTTATAAATACAAAAAATATTATTTCATAACAGTTAGGTACCATAGAGCAACACGGATTTTACAAGAATTTACTGGAGTTTCCTTTTAAATAACAAAATGCGTGTCAGAAAAACTCCGCTATTCCCAGACATACTTAAATATACAGGGTGTTAGTGACATCGTAACGAATATTAAGGGGATGATACAGACCATGATTCTGAGTTAATATCAAGTGGAATTTTCCCTCTCAGTATTCGTTACCACGTCACTAACACCCCGTGCAAGTACATACAGATAGCCATACAAGTAGGTATGGGTGTTAGTGACACCGTAACGAATGCTGAGAGGGAAAATTCCACTTGATATTAACTCATAATCATGGTCTGAATCATCCCCCTTAATATTCGTAACGATGTCACTAACACCCTGTATATTTAAGTATATTTGGGAAGAGCGTCAGATCATTCTGAATTTTCATGATTTTTCTGTCGGAAAATTCATGAAAGTATTTGTGTGTTTTTTAAATTATTTTCAGTTACATATTTTTGCGACGGAAAATTCCACTTGATATTAACTCAGAATCATGGCCTGAATCATCCCTCAAAGTTTTCGTAACGATGTCACTAACACCCTATATAGTCACATGTCTATGAAATATGAGATTAAAATGTAATTGTAAGGATATGAAAGGGAAGATGGTAAAATAGATCTATTTATTTTCTCCTGGGTCTCGGCCTCCTCTCTTTCACGCCATTTTTGAATTAGATCTAGACAAAAAAACCGCTTGACAACTATTTCATAGTAACATACTATTACATCAATGACAATTTCACCTGATGCGATTAACTCATGAAAAAGAAACAGTCTATTTTTTTATTTTATTTTTTTCAAAATATCCGAACATCTCAAAACCTACGTATTTTTTTTATGATATCAGCATGTTTCGTTTGATTCACAACTTGCGGTGTAGGTAATCTAATTGTCGACTTCTTTACTACGAAACCAACTTAAAAGTTCTTACCTACTACAAAGAAGCAACAAAAATTGGGTCGTGTACTAGTTTCAAGATTAATTATGAAGTTCTGTTTACTTACTAAATAAAGACAGATCTAAAACTAACGATAAACATTTTCTTTTTTCTATTTAATTTGTTTATGAATTTTAGTGTACAAAAAGCGTACTTTTTCAAAAGCGTGCTTTTTCATACAATTTCCCTAGCAATTTCATGTTTTGACGTTTAGTAAAAAGTAACTGATTTGACTAGTTGGAAACTAGCCTATTCATAATCCTCTTCAAAATTCAAAAGAGTTCAAAATTCGAACGTCATCAAAATGAGTCAACGGCCGGCAATGGCACAGCAATCAGCCAGCTCTACAAACAGCCATTTGTTCCACCCCATCAAACGAACACGCCCTCTTCCACACCACACGCAACTTCACGCCAGTTTTTTGAAAACGCTAATGGAATTTCAGGAAAAAAACAGAAGACTTATTTCTCTCCGTTGATGTTATTAATTTTTAGAAGAGGAGAAGTCTATGTCCAAAGCTTGACAAATATCAGGTTACAATAATAATGATACATAGTAATCTTCAACAGCAACCTTATCAATCTCTTTTTAAAAAGGAAATAAAAATTAAGTGTTAAAAGCAAATTGGCCGCCCGTCTATCAGTCAAGTCAACCCCTAAGAAAATAAAATGTAAGAAAGTTCGTTGGTCGTCGCGTGTTGTTGAGTGTATTGTACGGTAAATTGCTACTGGACACAGAACAAATGGCTATAAAATAAAATCCATAGTATGAATTTGAATTTAGAACAGTTTTCGTAGAAGAAATATGGTAGAATTGGTAAAAATACTTTTATTTATCGTTACTAAATGAACTATTTCTATTCTATCTATTCTAATTTCTTTGTAGCCACTATCTACGTAGCATTCCATTGACATTATAAAACGACGAACACGTTTTTATTATAATTATTAACACATAAAGACATTGATTAGATAGATAGATAGACTTCAATTCCTCTACATTTCTTTAACTTACCATTTAAAGTGATGTTTAAAAGTTGTTTTTTTCTTCGTTCTTTACTTTTGAAGTAAATTAATTTGAATAAGAATTTATCTGGAATAGAGTATTACAATTAATTTTTAGAACAGACCCAGACTCTACCAAGGAGATGCGTAGAGTAAAGAAATGTATTTTACACTAGCGGCATGCTACGAAGGCCGTTTTGACATAATAAAATGCAGCAATTCGCTCCGTCAATAATATATTATACATATTGATTATAAATTAATACGAAACTTGATGAACACAATAAAGTAGGTACAGCTATTTTGTCCTTTAACGTAAGTAGTTATTAGTTAGATATTTGACACAATTTCTACTTTTGACAGATTCCAGTTTTGACACATTCTGCCTTTGACAGATTCTACATTTGACACATTCTACTTTCTTGATGAGCAGGACAAAACTCAAAACGACTATCATAGCGTGACGCTAGTTTCAATATAAGTAATACATTATCGACACGTCCTGCAAATTGAATATTAGTCACAGAAATAAATAGTTACTGGCTGACTGAATTCCGATATTACAAAGAAAAGACGCCATAGGCACTTAGCGTCATAAAGAAAAAAAAACAATTCGTGGCCCTGAACCGAGTGAAACCCATTGAAAACTTGAAACACCAAATAACTCGAATAACATTGACATACTGACACGGCCACTATTCATAGCAATACACGTGATTGAAGACGATTCATTTCGATTTGACATTGTGAAAATCGATTGGAAAACAGACATACCATGAAAAGAAAGTACTTACTTATATTTTTATACGCTTCCACAATCTATCACACATCCGCGACAGGTTTTCATCGCCTAAAAAGGATGGTTTATGATCAATAAGGTTGAAAGGAGGTCATAAATATACTGGATGCAGTAAGTACTGTGTATGACTGTAATAAATCCTATTTCCCCAACAGATAGTCTGGGACGACATAATCGGTGAGCCGGAGGGCGCGCGCAGCCCGGAGTGTGCTTGGAGGCTCAGCAATGCGTGCTTCTCCCGCGCACGGAACTGGTGTTACACTGCGCTTGCAGTGATACTGGCGCCGCCCTGTGCGCTGGTGCTGGGGTGTGGATTCGCTTGCTTGGCCTTCGAGGTAACTATGAAATTTATAAGGCGCTGCACAAACGTTGGACAACGACAGCGCGGGCAAATTCCACAAAGAATAAATTGTAAAGTTATAGACACACAGAAAATAAAAAGACCTGCAGAAAGAATGAACTCAAACCCAAAAATATCTTTATTAAATTAGTAATACTTTTAATTTTGCTTTGAATCGACAATTTTTACATACTTAAGTAAATATATTTTTTGACAAACGTAGCTACTGCAGTTACTCACAACCAGTATAGCCGAAAAGTAGCTGCAGGAAAGACCTCGGATGCTTGGGCACTAGTAGCTAGACGAACATCGTCATGGACGGCGGTTGTTTCTGTCCAGACGTCTGCGTAGACTAGTCCCTCAGACCTATGGCATACAGATCATAATCTTCTTCTTCTATCGTGTTGCTGGTGCAATGGACATTATTGAACCTCCAAAGATATTTATTGCATTCCTGACGTTTTTACAGAGGTCTTAAAAGTAGAGGAAAGTACAAACAGGAAAACTGTAAAGGCACTACAACAAAAAATATATACACAATGAAAATAGAAAACCAAAGGCTCCTGACATGTACTAAGTACTACGTATATCGTATGTTGTTACTACGTAAGTAATAACTGAGTTCAACGGCTTGACTTGCCTTTCGTAGCACGGATCATCTTACTTAGTATTATTGTATGGTATTAGTACCCCAGCGCTGCTGCCACGGATCTTAGTTTAAGAAACTCTGTTCTAAAGTCATATTCCATTTCCAGCAAATCTGGTGTACCGGCCCGTGTCTCCGTTGCGGCAAGATCTACTTCGCGTCTCTCCGTACGATGGTGCAGTCGTGTATGGCGGCCATTGTCGTCCCTACCGCGGAAGCTGTCGGCCATATTTGTCGACACATCCGCGTCAACTTTAGACGCGACGCGCCTGACGATAAAGACATGCTCGTCGTCTAGTGTGGTGCCGGCTTTATGATCGGGAAGTAGTAAATTAAAGGTGTGGTGTCACCTTTTTATCGTGTTGTAAAGATAATGTGTTGTCAACAAATTCGAAGTGTAGTTTTTATACCTGCTTAATTAAGATTATTAAATTAATGAACTAATGAAGATGTGTTGAAGATAAATACTTAAATCGATGAATTAAAATAATAAAATGAAAATAAAGACGTTGCCATAAGTGCCTTTTTACTAAATGTTGTACGTGTTTAAATGTACCTACGTATATTTGCTCTTGCAAATACATTTGCTGGTGTATTTAGTGCTTGTGTGTAAGATTTTAAACTATTAAATGTTAAAATACATATTTCATTGCCTTATAGTGATAACGACGTTAGCGTCCATTTGAAAAACCACATTGTGTTGTGTTTCTTCAACAAATTCCAGGGAAAATAGAGAACACATTATTTTCTTGGACTGGAATTGACATTTGCGCATATAAAAATAAGTGCACAATGCAAACAAATGTCAAATAGCAATATTTATTGCATTTCTTAGATGAATTGCTTCGATGTGGCCAGTTTAACCCCTCAGATATCTGCAATGAAAAACTGGTTCGACACATATACTTTATTTCAAGAAATCATCATCATTAATTTAAGAGCCACACTCTTGTCGGTGTAGCATGTTTCTTTAATAAAAATCCATTTCGAGTGTGATTTGTAACAACGACGCTTACGTGGGTGTCACCATAATGTGATGTATGTTTAACCGTTTACTTAGGTAAGTAAGTAGGTGCTTACTTTGGGTAAACTTTTTTGTAAAAACAATTTCCCTAGATACTTTCTAAATGAAAATATAAACATATGCACCCTTTTAAAAGTGAAAGTAGATAAATAGATTTTTTAAATAGAATTATGTAATAATATTTCATATTAAAGCACATAATAACGGGTTCTTACCGCGTTTAAATGGGAAACAACAACAACAGTGCAACAGTGTCGAAATATCGGGAGTCTCATATCCCCATTTAAACGCGGTAAGAACCCGTTATTATGTGCTTTAATTATGATAATAACCGCGTAAACTTAAAACAATATTTCATATTTAATATCGTACCTATATTAATCGATACAATTTTAATAAACCGATTCATATTCATATCAATTGTTTTAATTGTATTCCAATCAGAGAGTTTCGAAGCTACGTTCCCTAAAAAAAATATAGATGGCCCTGTACGGTCACGAGCATTAATATGTATACACTTTGGTACCGTGTCACATTAACTTTTTTTGACAAATTGAACTGTAAGTCTCACTAAATGTCAAATATGTTAGTGCGACAGAGTCCTAAAGGGGTACATTATATTGCTCATGACTGTACAAATTTGTCTTCGTTTAACCTTCTAATTTCATGAATAAAAGACAACTTTTATCTTTGCTTTTAGGTATGTTATGATGACCCTTGGGCCCTGCGCAGACGACAGACTATCCGTGACGCGCCGGACTTTTTGCGCGTCGTGTGCGTTACTGCATATAATTGCATAGGTTATATTTTCACAGACTAAAAAGTGCGTCAAGGATAGTCTGTCGTCTGCGCAGGGCCTTGTTATTACACGCCGGCACAAGAAGACTAAAGTAAAACCAGGCGGGGGTGAAGTAAATCTAGCTCAGCCGCTGCTGGTGGGGAGCGGAGGGTTGCTGTTATATCTATTATTCTGAGTAAAATAAAGAGAAGCAATTTGGGTAGCAAAATAATTCTATACGTATCTTATCCAAATATCACGCGACAATTATTTTTATATAGATATGTCTCCGCTTTATATTATATTTTCGATTAGTTACTTACCCGAGCAATGAAAAATTTAGTAATTAGCATATTAAATCTGAACAGCGCCATCTATTTTTTTTTGGAGAACGTAGCCTGGAAAGTCCGTCATTAAGATTTCCTAAATTATGTAATTGCTATGTAATTTACCTGTACCAGCCTACATTACTACCTAAGTATATTTAGTACTCTAGTACGGTCACGAGCATTAGGTAATATGTATACACTTTGGTACCATGTCACATTAACTTTTTTGACAAATTGGACTCTAAGTCTCACTAAATGTCAAATATGTTAGTGCGACAGAGTCCTAAAGTGGGTACATTATATTGCTCATGACTATACTTCGTATTCTACTACGTAGTACTTTCATCACACCCCGGACACTTCATACAAAACACCTCGTTTTACACAGACACTACACATTGACGTTATCGTACACGCGCATCTGTGTGTACGACGGTATGACGTCTGACGCCCATACGATTGAAGACTAAAGTAAGACCAAGGGGGGGTGAAGTAAATCTAGCTCAGCCGCTGCTGGTGGGGAGCGGAGGGTTGCTGTTCTATCTATACGTTCTATACGTACAATTCCTTATTCTACACTTCTCATCAAAAAAATCGAAACACCTTGCAAGTTTACGTTTTGTCAGGATTATCAGAAAAATGTGTACATTTAGGAATAAATGTTAAATGTCGTTTAATAGTGAGTAATATGAGCTTATCAAATCTTAATGTTAATGTTCTAAATTTAAATGAATTTTTCATAGGTTTCGTATTTTGTTAAATGAGTCATTTTTATTCCGTATGGAGTATAAAGGAAATGGATAAAACAACACACGTAAATGAAAAAAAAAGCTAAAAAACGTTTATTTAATAACTTGTATTCCCTCCCCGAGCTCTAATTACTGCTTCCATACGGTTCTTCATCGATCGGATGAGAGTCACGATCACATGCTGTGGTATATTGTCCCATTCCTCTTGGATTGCATCTTGCAGCTGGCTAAGTGTTTCTGGGGCAGGATCTCTTGCTCGAATTCGTCTCTTTAATTCATCCCACAGATGTTCAATGGGATTCATGTCCGCCCGGCTTCTTGCTGGCCATTCCATAATAGAGATATCGACTTCGTTAAGATAATCTCGTACGACGCCCGCGGTGTGAGCCCTAGCATTGTCGTGCATGAATATGAAGCCGTTGCCAATAAAATGTGCATAGGGCATCGCATGAGGCTCGAGACACTCTTCGACGTACCGATGACAGTTTAGTGCAGGCAGACGTGGCCCAGACACGAAAGCAAGCTCTGTCTTACCGTCGGCGCTGATTCCTCCCCAAACCGTCCACGAACCGCCACCATAGCTGACCTTTTCTTCAATGCAGCATTGTGCATAGCGTTCTCCGTCTCTTCTGTAGACCTTGTTCCTTCCGTCGTTACCATACAGCATAATTTTACACTCATCAGAAAAGAGAACTTTGCTCCACTGTAGGTATGACCAATTTAGGTGCTCACGTGCAAAGTTAAGGCGCGCTCTTCGATGGTCTGCAGTTAATTTCGGCCCATTTGCTGGCTTATGCGGTACCAGTCCACGATCCTTCAACCTTCTTCTAATTGTAGAGTCACTTACAGCCACCCTTCGTACAACACGAAGCCGCTGCTGCAGTTGAAAAGCGTTAAGGCGTCGATTTCTTAAAGAAGTTGTTACAATAAATCGATCATCTCGCTCAGAAGTGACCCGATTCCTGCCAGATCCTGAACGGCGCGTGAACAAACCAGTCTCCCGATAACGTTTATAGACTCTATGAACAGATGACAGGCTTAGATGCAGTCTTGCAGCCACAACACGCTGACTAAGGCCAGAATCCAGCAATGCCACAACTTGGGCGGCTTCTGTGGGCGAAGTATCCATACGTTTTAGAAAAAAAACCTTTTTTCAGACGTCCCAAAGTCACAGTATTGAAATAAAAAACAAAAAGTTTAAGGATAGGCGCCAATTTTTAGTTTTTAAACGCTAAATGTACTCCAACCCTAAACACACATTTGTCTCAAAACAGTGATTCATTTCGTTTATAAGATAAACAAATGAAATTCTAATTTTGAATTTAGAATTTTCGCTTATTACTGTAATGGCCAAACTGCCAGCTATACATTTATGTATTTTTTTTCATCGTATGAATTCTTTTTTGTGTTAAATTCGGACAGAAACAATGAAAACGGAAGTGTTTCGATTTTTTTGATGAGAAGTGTATGTTTTCATTTAAAAAGTAAAACCTAGTAATATCGACTAGCCCCAAGTTAACCCCATTAGTCCAGATAATCAGGTGAGTGCCCTGCTAACCCTAAACAATGGCTGTATGGTTCACTCGCACGCTACTTTCGTGTTCACTGTAAAAAAATAATATGACGCCTTAATTAATTACTTTCAGTTTCTATCCACATTATTGATCGATGGTTATGCGGTAAGTAGGTATACGTGCTTACCGTTAGTATTATAATTATGATCTGTGGTAAGTACTTACATAAATAAAATGGCTGCTTAGTGTAATAGGTATTTAAAAAAGATGCCAGAAAAAAGATTGCAAAGCGGCTATACCTACCTGACAGTGAAACATGAAAATTATTCTGTTTATGCCTTTTAAAAATAAAAAAGTAAGTAATTTATATTTTAATATTTAATGGCGATTTAATATTTTTTCGGGCCCGGTGGCCAGCTGCATGTTTTAAAAAATATTTATTTTTATAATTTCGGACAATTTTATTTATTTTAGATTGTTTACCTGGGGTCAAACAAAAATGACTACAATTAATTATGTGCTTCAATAAGAATAAAAATAAATTTGTAAATTCGTCATTTACATTAAAATAAAAACAACATTTTTATTCTTCTTGTTTTTAAATTACACTTATTTAGGCTGTATGGCTACATTCCTTTGTCTGCTCCTTCTCGGGGATAATTTAACCAAAAAAAAACGTTTTTGTATTAAATTACCGGGAAACTGTGATTTGCGAAAAAGTTGTCGAATGTGGTTACCATAGAAAAATAATGTAGAATCTTCTCAATTCTCATGAAAATAGTAATTAAAAGTTAATTATTGTTGTAATAACCCAAACCGTAAAGTATTTACATGAAGTGTAGTGATAATGAGTGCATCCACATCTGCCACTACGCCAAGCGCGGGACAACATGCTAGCGCTCCCAGTTCAACTAGCAATCAAAATCAATTCGTAATCGCCACATGTCGAAGGTAATATGTACTCGAAACGAGCAAATTATGGCTTTCTTTGTATTATTTGTTTGTTTTCTAACCCAATGAGGAACTTTCCAGACGTTTCCCAAAAATATAGCTGTACAGAGTTGCCTTCATTAACCTTCTAATTTCATGAATAAAAGACATGTATTTTTTATCTTTGTTGTTGGATAACAGCCTCCGTGGTCTAGTGGTTAGAGCGTTAGGCTCACGATCTGGAGGTCCGGGTTCGATTCCCGATGGGCACATTGTCGAAATCACTTTGTGAGACTGTCCTTTGTTTGGTAAGGACTTTTCAGGCTTGAATCACCTGATTGTCCGAAAAAGTAAGATGATTCCGTGCTTCGGAGGGCACGTTAAGCCGTTGGTCCCGGCTATTAGCCGTAAAAACACTTCCACCAACCCGCATTGGAGCAGCGTGGTGGAGTATGCTCCATACCCCCTCCGGTTGATTGAGGGGAGGCCTGTGCCCAGCAGTGGGACGTATATAGGCTGTTTATGTTGTTACGTTATGTTGTTGGATGTAAATGATGACCCTTGTTTTTACAGTCCCAACACAATTTTCCACCAATTATTATTCTGATCAAAATAAGGACAAGCAATGTAGGTAGCAACATTATATACATATCTAATCCAAATATAAAGCAATATATTTTTTTATACATGCCTCTGCAGCTATTACATTATATTTTTTAATGATTATGTACCCAACCAATGAGAAAATAGGTCACTATCACGTTAAATCTGTACAACGCCATCTATATTTTTTTTGGGGAACGTAGCCTGGAAAGCCCCTCGTTGAATACTACAACCTACGTATTTTGTGATACATACGGCGCAAAATATAAGTATGAACAGCACATTTTCCACCAATCCCCTTTGACATAGTTTCATAATGTGTAATTGTTTTAGAAACAGAGACGTGGCTGTCGATTCTAGTTCTAATGCCAATCCAGAAACTACTGATGATTCGGACTCGGACGAGGTAACTAACTGAACTTCTTCTTGTATGTAAGTAATAGTGATGTTCCGAATATCCGTATCCGTATCCGCGGATATCCGAGATAAAAGAAAAATCCGTATCCGTATCCGTGTCCGTAACTTTTCACGCGGATCTTTTACGGATCTTTTTCAGGTGATTAAGTAGAATTATTAAATGAAAAGGCTATAAAATTCCGTTCAGATTGTTTTTTATTTCTTAAAATCAAATATTTGGCACTTTTATATTGCAAACATTTAGATAGATAGATCTTTATAATGAAAGCAAGATAAAATACCACTTTTATAACAATGAAATAACTGAAACTTTAATCTTTTTGTTTAAGAAAATAAAGATCCGTATCCGTATCCGCGGATCTTTACACTAATAAATATCCGTATTCAGATACGCGGATCCGTATCCGCGGATATAAATTTTTAACGATCCGGAACATCACTAGTAAGTAAACACATAAGCTCACGACTATATCCCAATTGGGGTAGTCAGAGGTACATCCATCGTAAGATGAACTAACTACCCACACCTCACTGAGCTTTCCGTTAGACCAACGTGTTAAGTGGTGAGCCGTATCGCCGTCTAAAACACTTCCCTTGCTTCCTCCATATTCATCAATCGTTTAATAGACGCACGCCGGTTCAGAGAAGATCGTACTAAGACTTTTCTAAGAACATCTCCAATTCGTTTCTAACAAAAATGTTTAGGTAAATGTAATTTAAAATCGAATATAGTAGGTAAGATAAGATAAATTATATACTTACTTTATTGAGTACAATGGACACAAGATACATAAAATAAAGACAACAGATACAAAAATGCACCACAGGCGGGCTTAATGCTCATGCAGCAATTAACTAATAACTGCTGTCATGTGAGTTGATATTAAGGGAAGTTTAATTAAAAGTAATATTCCAAAGTGGATCATCTTATAGAGGTATGTATGGGTATGATGCAATCATAGAGGTATGCTGGCCTTAATTATTTAATAAGTACTTACTATTACTTACAGAGGGTCGGGGTAGCTACATCTATCGATATATAGGGTGTAAGTGACATCGTAACGAACAGTAAGGGGGATGATTCAGACCATAATTCTGAGATAATATCAAGTGGAATTTTCCGTCGCAAAATTCATGTTTTTAAGTTATTTTCAATTCCACTTGGTAGTCACAATAATGAGCTGAATCATCCCCGAGTACGTATGGGTGTTAGTGACACCGTAACGAATACTGAAGGGGATAATTGAGTTGATATCAAGTGGTATATAAGTGTCAAATTACTTGTACTCAAGGCTGGACATAGACGACACAACGGCCATAATATTCGCTCTACTAAATTAGTACTTTACTTATAGCACATTTATAGCACGCGTGTTTGTACACAGAGTGACATCGTAACGAAAACTTTGAGGGATGATTTAGGCAATGATTCTGAGTTGATATCAAGTGGAATTTTCCTTCACAAAAGTATGGAATGGAAAATAGTTTAAGAAACACTAAGTTTTTCATGAATTTTCCGACAGGAAAATCCACTTGATATCAATTCAGAACCATGGTCTGAATCATCCCTCAAAGTTTTCGTTATGTCACTAACACCCTGTACTTATTACATACTGATAAATAAATGCGCGAGGAAAGAAGTTCCGAGCAGAATAGTATAATATAGACTGGAAAATCCCGCGAACGTTTATTTATGTGACTTGTCAATTAGTTCCATTAAAATACGTGGACTTCTTTCGTAGTACGGACAATATTTTAAACCTGTATTACCTTGAGTTTTCGTTTTGTAACAATGTTTTTTTTAGATTTGGTTTCTTTTTTTTTGACGTGACTTATTGTAGATTTGCCGCAGATGGCATAACTACTTGGGCAGACAAATAGGGAGCGCTGAGAGCTCTCGCCCTGTACATCGTTTAAGACAACAGGCCTGAGGGTGCCCAGTTGGGCGCGAACCTCGGCTCGGGAAAAATATTTGAAAGAATTAATCGACCCTAGTGGGTCGATAGCGCTAAGCGCTGATTGAGGGAAATCGTCGACCACACCGGCGGGGTCGGTATTGGGGTCCTGAAGTGTTTGGTGTCGCGAGCTGATTGGCTGCCTCTATGGCTAGAGTAATCGCGGAAAATTAAAAACTAAGACAGAAAAGTGACAACAACATTTCTACTGTTACTACTGTACTGAGTTTGGAGTTCCTCTGCAGTATAGCCTATTGGCCCGCAGACCCTTAATGCGGTGCTGATTGTAAGGGATGGACTGACCACCGCGGTTCATAATACCTTAAGACTTCGTATCAAACGCAGCTATAAGTTGTCTTATGGCATTTTGTGCCGAGGTTTTTCTTGCAGCTTCTTTTCCCCGGCTATACAGGTTGTGAGAAGCTGCAGTAGTTTTAGGCAGATGAGACGTTCGCTATGTAAAAATTGAAGATTCAAAGTGTAACTATGTTACCTACTGAATAAAGAATGAATAAATGATAATGAATGTTACTATAGCACTAATGAATAACTTAATGATACTGATGTTACAATTTGAAAAGCTTCCTTCTCTCTTTTAAACTTCTATTTTGTTGTGGTCTATGATGTGAAACTCATATGTAACTTACAAACTTGTACACCATCATAGTATGCAAATAAAGAATATTGAATATTGATATTTTTGGATTTGAATTTTATTTTGCTCTCCAGAAACTGCTGGTAGTCTACAGTCGCTCAGGCAAGCTGGGTGCTGCCTACTACACCCTGCAAACTGGAGAGGTGCGGTATTACCTATTGTAATTACTTAGCAAGCTGACATTAATTGTAGTAAATTTTCATCCCCTGTGTTTTTTATTCTCTCATAGCTTCGCGCACGCTATGTCATACATAATTCATTAACTGGAATGAGAGTTGAAATTAAACTACATTACATGATGTAAAGTGGAAATTTGTATATACTTAGAAATTCTAGAGGGTTTTCTCAGCTTTCAGCTTTCATAGAATAACAGTAATACTAAGTATAGAAGGGACACTACCCCCCGCGCCAATACGAGCTTGGAATGGGCTTGGTTTACTTCACCCCCGATGGGGGCCATATTAGTCTTTTTAAGTCGTTAAACTGAACGGACTGGCGAATTGTTTGCCTCGCTCGCACGCAGGGGTATGGCGACACACGGTAGGAACGAGTTTTTTTTTGGAGTGCCCGGGCTGTAACGCATTCAGCTGCTTTTCTTCCCGAATTTATGCCTTATTACATTACCTAATCCATCGGGTTCGATGCGTCGGGTGTAGATACAAAATGCAACGTAATGTAATGTATGTATGGAAAGACAGAAGGATTGTGTCCTTTCTAACAAGTTGGATCATTACTGCCGTTGGGCTGATCGCTTGTAGGCGTGATACGGTTCATCATTTCCATGTGCATGGAGTTTGTATCAAAAGTGTCTGCAAGTTGCAGCAATTAGGAAAACGGGCGGGGTTTATGTATTGTAAGTAGGTCTATGCTAGTGTTCTTAAGTTTGTAATTTGTTTTTATTATTTTTCGTGTCCTACATATTTTCTTTTTTTTTTCATTGTTAGACTATACCGATTTAGTTTTCTCACCATACAGAGTATTAGGTCACCTATGTTCCTCATAAATAAATAATCGGAACGTAGACATTCTTGTCTACCAAGGGCCAATTTTTTGACTTCCTTATAAAACACACCGTTCGCTTTCTCTTTAATTTGTTCCATGTAAGCTCTTCTTGGTCTTCCCGTTCCTCTCTTTCCTTCTATCTTCCCTTCTATGATGTTTTTAATAAATTAGTCGTGTCTTATTTCATTTTCCTTACTCTTACTCTTAAATAAATAATACGCAAATAAATTAATCAGACTTCCAAAAATGTATCTGTTATTGATTAAAGACTTCCAAAGCATAATAATATATTATTAGTTACCGAACCTAACTGGTTACCAGCCCCAACTGAAGGTCACACACAGTCGATTGACTTTTCATAGTAAAGCGTTAGTCACAAAGTAATTAGTAAGTAATATCCACAAGTCGCCCATAATTCTTTGTCAGTCGTTCCCTGACATGTTTTGGCGATTAGGTTGTCTCAAGGACAGGCGAACTGACTTTACTGATCAACTTACCCTTATGAAGCCCGTAACAGACCCTGGACACACAACTGGAAATACCTAAACTTATAAAACCATTTCACGTTATAGTTATGTTTAATTATTTTAGTTTCTTTTTTGTTTTTATTCTTTATTTTGTTTGATTAGTCTATTTCTTTACTATAAATCACTGGTTTATTTGTGATGCTTATAATTTAGTTCTAAAATAAAAAAAAAACTTATAAAGTTTTAGTAATAATGGTTGAAACTGTAAAATTTTCACAAAAAACGTATTTACGTCAGTCAATATTATTATAACTGTGTAATGGCTAAGTCAGATGGTTTCATAATAAAATGAAAACGCGAATTTTAAAAGAATCAAAATTCGGATATTTAATATAAAGCGACTACTATTTTATGTTTTATAGCTCTTCATCCTGGACGAGATAGTGGACCGTCCACCAGAGTACCAGATGTTCCTGAACCTATACCGACAGGTAATAGCGTATTCCTTACCCCCTAGTATACTTGAGGACATTTTCATATCCTATTTATTGTTTGTTACCTATTTGTGTCATGGAAAGTACAGGTTAGGTCATATTATACATGCGAGAATATATTTCTCGGGAATGTGGGTTTCCTCACGACGTTTCCCTTCACCGCTGAACACGTGATAATCATTTATGATTCAAACATGATTTCGAAAACAAAATCGACAATCATTGGTTTAGGCCTGTATTGGATTGGAACCTGCGACTTCAAAGTGAGAGGCAAGCTTTCTACCAACTGGGCTACCACGGGTTTAGTTTATTTATAATTTGATATTTGATTAATAATGGAAGGTGTCGCCGGCGCGTCTGGTGCTGGACGGCAAGACGCAGGGCGCTTTCGTCAACACCGTAAAACAAACCGTCTTCCACAACGATTGCAGCGATGAGGGACGATGTCGACTGGTGTTTGTCTCGGCGAGGGAGTATAGTAAGCAGTACTGTCTTCACCATAAGGGCACTCAAGGCCCGTGCCCAGGGCCCCCATTCTCGGGGGGCCCCGAAGGATCCACAATTTCTCTCACACATTTATTCTCAAAACATTTTTGTCGGGCACATTACACTTTTTTCACAAATCAGGAATCTTATCAGAAGGTTAGATTTATAAGGCATGTCATATATTACGCCATTATATTATCGATGACTGCGACTTTTCCAAAAAACAAAAAACATATGCTGTATTTGATTACCTATTAATGGGTTCATAGGTACTTAAAAAAAATGTAAGTGTTTTTCTTTTTTTACTTTCCAATTCGCTTTCTTTACTTTCAAAAAGGGCCCCAGATTCTTGTGTGGCCAAGGGCCCCAGCCTAGTTTAAGACAGCGCTGATAGTAAGATTCTAAATGATTTTCTAACAGCCTCCGTAGTCCAGTGTCTGCGATCCAGAGGTCCTGTTCATCGTCATGTTCAAATCCCGGTGGTGACATATCACAAAAATACTTTCCACCTTACAAATAAAACATAAACCAGAGATGACTGTGGGTTTAAGTATTTGACAGCTAAGCAAAGTTCAGTCGAATTGTATGATACATACATACATACATAAACTCACGCCTATTTCCCACCGGGGTAAGCAGAGACTATAGAATTCCATTTGCTTCGATCCTGACACACTTCTCTTGCTTCCTCCACATTCATCAATCGCTTCATACACGCACGCCGGTTCAGAGTAGATCGTATTGAACCTTTTCTAAGGACATCTCCAATTTGGTCATCATAAGTCCTTCTCGGTCTTCCTCTGCCAGCCCTACCATCAACTTTCGCTTTATATACCGCTTTTGCAATCCTATTATCCTTCATCCGCTCTACGTGTCCAAACCAACCTAACATTCCCTTCTCAATCCTAGTCACTATATCGTCTTTTACACCACATCTCTGTCTCTGTCTGTCTGTCTGTCTGTCTCTGTCTAATTGTATGATAATTGCATTAAATATTGCTTGGCTGTCAAATACCCACGTGCATCCCTGGTTTATTTTTTACATGTAAGAGGGATTGTGTTTAGTTTGGTTAGGACATTATAGGCTGATCACCCGATTTTCCGAAAGTAAGATGATCTGTGCTTCATAAGACACGTCCAATATTCCAACATTCCACCAACCAACCACAGATTCTTTCCGGCAGCAGAGAAACGTATCTGTCCGTCCATTCCTTTACCAGAGAAAAGTAAGAGACGTTTCTGGCATTCAATAACTTATTTACCATCCCCCCCAGGTTTCGAAGCTTGCAAGCGTCGCATTATCTCACTCTCTCTACCATACGAGCCAGCCCATTGCACAGAAGAAGAACGCACGTTGTTCCTACGAACCGTCGTGGATTTCAACCAGACCCAAAGCGTGCATGCCCTGGGCGCTCTGCTCAGATATTTAGATCTCAACTGGACTAACCTGAACTTTGATATGCAGAGTAAACCCCAGTTCTTTAGTTTGAGGAAGATTTCACTGTAAGTACTTATTTATCCTAAATTTTCCCATCTTATATCCCTAGCGTTATCCCGTTTTTCACAGGGTCCGCCTACCTAACCTGAAGATTTGACAGGTCCAATTTTTTACAGAAGCGATTGCCTGTCTAACCTTCCAACCCGCGAATGGAAATCCAGCCCAATGTAGGTTAGATCACATACCTCTGAAATGCATTTCTCGGGAATGTGGGTTTCCTCACAATGATTTCCTTCACCGCTGAGTACGTGATAATTTATTTATGATCCAAACATGAATTCGAAAGCAAATTCAAAAATCATTGGTTTAGGCCTATGCTGGGTTCGAACCTGCGACCTCAAAGTGAGAGTCAAGCGTTCCAACAACTGGGCTACCACGTTTCATCGTCTATATTTCTAATTTAAAATCAATAATAATCCTTACACAAGGGTTGCTTATGTTGTTACACCTCACAAACCACACAGTAGAAGAAGATTTAAACTAGACTAGAGAGTAAAGCTTTACCATACCTCGTTTGCTGCTGGTTGCGAAATCTTCATTCACCCTAAAATATTAAAACAATAAATACCCACAGTAAGGTATTGTTTCATCATCCTGCAAGACGGAAATTAATTTGCGAGTACTTAACCCACATGACAAGATCCTAAAAAAAATGTTCAGTGGTCATATTAGTCTGTGCACATCATACTTTTTATGGCGCAAGATTTTGCATAGTAACATTGATATTTCCGCAACATCTTGCGAATACAACCCGTACACACTGACTAGTCTCCTAACCAGTATACAACTCCCTTGAAGCGTAGTAACTACTTAATTTGCACGTAATACAACTGTCTGTTGGTCGCCACACCAGGGAGGACATAGTGACAATAGACGAGGACACGTATCGGGGTCTGCAGATCTTCAGCGCGGTGGCGCACCCCAGCGGGTTCAAGAAGGGCGTGCAGGGCTCCAACAAGGAGGGGCTTAGCCTCTTCCACGTCTACAGCAAGTGCTGCTCCAAGGTCGGACACAGTCGGATGAGGTCCGTGGAAAACTTTCTTTAATTAAAAATACAGATCCTGGTGTATGGGGATCCTGGTCTATGGTTCCGGCTAAGTAATGGCTGCGACCGATGAGGGACTTTCTAGGCTAGGTTTCCCAAAAACATTATAGATGGCGCTGTAGAGATTTTCCTTTGTTTAACAGACATTTATTTTTTGGGTATATATTACCCAAGCACAATTAGATCTCCCACCCGTTATTATTCTGATCAAAATAAAGATAAGCAATATAGGTAAGTAGGAACATAATTCTAAACATAATGTGATCTAAATATCAAGCAACAATTATTTTTATATATGCTTCTGCCCGGAGCCCGGTGGCGCAGCGGTAAACGCGCTCGGTCTGCGATTGTTGAAGTTAAGTAACTTTCGCAAAGGCCGGTCATAGGATGGGTGACCACAAAAAAAGTTTTTGTCTCGAGCTCCTCCGTGCTTCGGAAGGCTCGTCAAGCCGTTGGTCCCGGCTGCATTAGCAGTCGTTAATAACCACCAATCCGCACTTGGTCCGCGTGGTGGTTTAAGGCCCGATCTCCCTATCTATCCATAGGGAAGGCCCGTGCCCCAGCAGTGGGGACGTTAATGGGCTGGTGATGATGATGATGCTTCTGCCATTATATTGTATTTTCGAATAATTATATAAGTACCCGAGTAATGAGAAAATAGGTAATTATCACGTTAAATCTCGGCAACGCCATCTATATTATTTTTGGGGAACTTAGCCTGGAAAGTCCGTCATTTACATACGCAGTGTATATGTAAACGTCCTACACAAAGCTCATGTTATTTGGTTATAGCATAAACATCGTACGAGTAAATACCCATTTACAGCTAACGTTGGTAATTTCTAGCTATTCATTTTACGTAGCATATACTTTACCTCTACGCTATTACGTTTACACACAAATTCTATGAACGACTTTCTAGATTAAACCAAATAGAAAAATAAAAGAGAGGCTTTTGATCATCAGAGGCTAGATTAGATTAAAAACTTTGTTCAAGCGCACACTCCGTTAGCGCCTTGTCAATATTTAAGAGCAACGCTAATCACAGAAACATCGCGATACTTTGCATCAGGATTAAAAACTGAATAACGACACGTCTCATTCGACCGTCATTGTGATAGGACCTGATAGGACATACAACATAGTAAACTTATTTCAATCGCATTATATCGTTTCAATTGTTAATCGTTATATCGTTTATTTAATTGGTAATTGTTATATCGTTTATGAAGAAAGAACATACAATCATAGCGTAGCTTTTCACGACTATGTAAAACGGTATTCAAAAGTTTTCAAACGTGTTTGCGTTACCGCGAAGGCAATGTTTGTTAGCAGTAAAATTAAAGGTAGCTCAGATATTATTAAAATGACTTGGAAAGTTATAAATAGCGAAAATGGGAAAGTCAAAGCACGCGATCTCGAGTATCAATTACAAATTGACGGTAAACTACTCACAAATGATAAGCAAGTTGCTGAAGCTTTTGAAAAATTCTTTACTGACATTCCATTTTCGACTACCAAGGACTTGAAGTCATCTCCTGCACTCGCTCAATCACTTGTAAAGGAGCACATAGATACGTCCAAAGTAGATAAACTAACATTTACACACGTGAGTCCTAGGGACGTCTTAAGAGCTTTTAAATCTTTAGAAATGAAAAAGACTGCAGATCTTCATGGTCTCTCTGTTAAAGTCATTAACTCCGTGATTGATTGCATAGCTCCCTATCTATCATGTATATTTAATAAATGTGTAGACAATGGTGTGTTTCCAGATTTAATGAAGCACAGTAAAGTCATTCCATTGTTTAAAGCTGGTAGTACTTCTGACCCTACTAATTTTAGACCAATATCTATACTACCCACGCTTAGTAAAATATTTGAAAAAATTTTATTACTGCAATTACTTCAACATTTCAATTTAAACAATTTAATGTCTAATAAACAATTTGGTTTCACAAAGGGTCGCTCAACAACCGATGCTGGTGTTGAGTTAATAAATCATGTTTTTCAAGCTTGGGAGGAGTCCAAAGATGCTATTGGTGTCTTTTGTGACCTTTCCAAAGCCTTCGATTGCGTTTGTCATGATATATTGATCGCGAAACTTCGTCACTATGGAATAACAGATAATGCCATCGCTCTTTTAGAGTCGTACCTTAGTGGCCGCGTTCAGAGGGTTGATGTGCATGGCTCCAGATCGTGTGGATCTAACGTCACTATAGGCGTCCCGCAGGGCTCAATTCTAGGTCCATTTCTATTCCTAGTTTACATAAACGACCTACCTAGTCTTGTAAAACATGAAGTGGTGCTGTTTGCAGATGATACCTCCTTACTTTTTAAAGTAAAGAGACGACAAGATTCCTTTGACGATGTAAACAACGCCATTTCAGAGGTAGTGGATTGGTTTACTGTAAACAACCTGCTACTTAATGAAAATAAAACAAAATATGTTTATTTTACGTTATCGAATGTTAGTAGGCCGCTCGATTCTATTATTGTAAAAAATAAGGAATTGGACCTCACGGATACTGCTGTATTTTTGGGAATTACTTTGGACGCTAAGTTGCAATGGAGTCCTCATATTGATAAGTTGTCCAAAAGGCTCAGCTCAGCAGCATTCGCGGTCAAAAAAATTCGTTTAATAACCGATGTAGAAACCGCGCGATTAGTTTATTTTGCCTACTTCCACAGTCTAATGTCGTACGGCATCTTGCTGTGGGGTCATGCTGCAGATGTGAACAGCATTTTTGTTCTGCAAAAGCGGGCCATTCGGGCGATTTACAAATTGGGACCCAAGATGTCACTTAGAAATAAATTTAAAGAAATTAATATTTTAACTATGGCATCACAATATATCTTTGAAAACTTAATATATGTAAAAAAACATATAGGATTATTTGCAAAAAATAGCGATCGGCACATTGTTAATACCCGGAATAAAAATAAACTTGCTTTACAAGTCAGTCGATTACATAAGATTACTAAATCTTTTAAGGGGCAATGTATACGTTTTTACAATAAGATTCCCATTGACATTCAGAATTTGCCTTTCAACTGCTTTAAGAAAGTAGTTAAACAAAAACTTTACAAAAAAGGTTATTATAAAGTTAGTGATTATTTAGAAGATAAAAATGCATGGGATTAACTGTCTGAGAACTGATATTAGGCAGCTAAATTACTCAATTGTATATCAATATTTTATGTTTATTTTTATTATTTTTTAAAGAACGTCTAGGGCCCTGTGCCGAGGTTTTTCTTGCAGCTTCTTTTCCCCGGCTATACAGGTTGTGAGAAGCTGCAGTAGTTTTAGGCGGATGAGACGTTCGTTATGTAAAAATTGACGATTCAAAGTGTAACTATGTTACCTACTGAATAAAGATATTTTTGAATTTGAATTTGAATTGTTCTAAAACAAACTTATATATTTCTTTCCGTAGCTTAATATAATACAAAACATAGTATGTCTATTACTCACCCTGTTGCTTGAACTATATGTATTATACAGGGTGTTAGTGACATCGTAACGAAAACTTTGAGGGATGATTGAGACCATGATTCTGAGATGATATCAAGTGGAATTTTCCGTCGCAAAAGTATGGAACTGAAAATAATTAAAAAAAAACACAAAAATTTTCATGAATTTTCCGACTGAAAATTCCACTTGATATCAACTCAGAATCATGGTCTGAATCATCCCCCTCAGTATTCGTTACGGTGTCACTAACACCCATACCTACTTGTATGACTACAGTACATACTTGTGCGGGGTGTAAGTGACATCGTAACGAATACTGAGGAGGATGATTTAGCTGATTATTCTAAGTTAATATCAAGTGGAATTTTTCTAATTTAAAAAAACTAAAAAAAAACATGAATTTTGCGACGAAAAATTCCACTTGATATTAACTCAGAATCATAGTCTTAATCATCTCCCTGAGTATTCGTTACGATGTCACTAACACCCTGTATATTTCATTAAAAAATATATAATTATGACTGATATCTATAATCTGCTCCTTTCACTAAAACAGGGTCCTATTTCAACACCCAACGACTGACTTGGCGACACTAACAAGGCGACAAGACGTGGTTGCATTTTTTATGAGACCACAGAGTGATTCCATCATGAGGAACATCTGCTCTTCTCTACGGTTCATCAAGAACGTCAATGTACGAAGAACAATAGTTCTTTAGACTTTTCGTTAGTTTACTTATTTATAAGCTATCGGACGCGTAAAGAGAACTAATTAAATACAAGTAACGACTCAGATTTATCAAACGACTGTGATGGAAAAATAGAGTAGCTCGGTGGCGCAGCGGTAAACGCGCTCGGTCTGCGATTGTTGAAGTTAAGCAACTTTCGCAAAGGCCGGTCATAGGATGGGTGACCACAAAAAAGTTTTCATCTCGAGCTTCTCCGTGCTTCGGAAGGCACGTTAAGCCTTTGGTCCCGGCTGCATTAGCAGTCGTTAATAACCATCAATCCGCACTGAGCCCGCGTGATGGTTTAAGGCCCGATCTCCCTATCCATCCATAGGGAAGGCCCGTGCCCCAGCAGTGGGGACGTTAATGGGCTGATGATGTGTGTAATGAAAAAGACTAAAGTCTTATCTGTTCGAAGTGACCCTATACATATACGTCCCATTGCTGGCCATAGGCCTCCCCTCAATCAACCGGAGGGTATGTAGCATACTCCACGCTGCTTCACTGCGGCTTGACGTGTTTTTACGGCTAATAGCTGGGACCAACGGCTTAACGTGCCCTTCGAAGCACAGAATCATCTTAGATTCAAGCCTTCAAAGTCCTTACCAAACAAAGGACAGTTTTCATAAAATTATTTCGACAATATCCCCATCGGGAATCGAAACCTTACCTCCCAGATCGTGAGCCTAACGCTCTAGTGATTAGAGCGCGGAGGTTGGACAGTCTACCAAGGCGAAATGCTCCGATTAAATTATGAACGTTTTGAATAAGACCTACCTAGGGTATATAATGTAGAGTAGACACTCTAGAATGATTAGCTTACATAAGTAGTGGATCTGGGCCGCAGTAAGTGCTGCTGCTTCTAACAGTATATTGACTTCAAGAACAGTTTGACTCAAGATACCCTTAAATATTATTTTCAGGGAATTCTAGCGAAAATTAAAGCGCTGTCGGCTAAACCACACCAATGGAAATCCCTTTACAATGTAAGCTGCTTCTTCATAACTAACGACATTAAATTATCAATTGCTCCTGATTATGATTACATTATCCCTCTAACATTTGCAGACAAACAAACAACAAACAAATAAATAAATAAATTTCACAACAAAAAAAAAATTAAATATATATTATTATTTTGTTTATTTTTTATTTTATTTTTTTATTATTATTTTTTTTTATTAAATTTTACTACAATAAATTTAATTTAATTTCATTTTTTTTTTCATTTCATTTCAGACCTTATACAATGCAGTGCTGATTTGTGAGATGTGCGAGGGCGTGAGTGAAGCCGGAGAATTCTTGGAGCAACTGGCTTCTTGCGATAATAACAAATTATATGAAGTAATTCATTTGTGATTGTTCTTTGTTTCACATAACTTAAATACACATAAATAGCCTATAAGTACACGGTGTTAGTGCCGTCGTAGCGAAAACTTTGAGGGATAATTTAGACCATGATTCTGAGTTCATATCGAGTAGAATTTTCCATCGCAAAATTATGTAACTGAAAATAATTGTAAAATTTTAATAAATTTTCCGGCAGGAAATTCCACTTGACATTAACTCAGAATCATGGTCTGAATCATCCCCCTTTTGTATTCGTTACGATGTCAGTATCACCTACTGCTGGGCACATCCCCACGGCCACCACGATGCTCCAGTACTGGTTAGTGGAGGTGTTTTTGGGCTAGTAGACCGGGAACGGCTTAACGTGCCTTCCGAAGCACGGAATCGTCTTACTTTTTGGTCAATCAGGTTTACAACTCGTTGGAATAGAACAACAAAAAATGTGAACGTAAATACGTAATTTGCTATAATTTGCTACAGATGGCGCTATATATGAACCGGATTATAGACTTCGATCTTAGTAAAACTGAAGGGAAGTTTACTGTCAAAGCTGGAGTCGACCCTGAACTGGACTTGAGTAAGAGGCATTATGTACTTATTGAATATCGACTTAGGGTTTTGTTAGCCTTTGGTTTTGGTTTTATACAAGACCATTAACCTGGCCCCAGGAGGGGCAGAGTCATCTTCTCGTAGAAGCGGAGATAGTAAATGTCGGGACGGCAATGCAGGACGGAAAGGGCAAGTGCGACAGAGGGTAGCAGTAACTGTCAGTACTATTCAGAGGCGGAGGACTAAAGTCCTAGCTTGGAAATAGACTACTCTGGGCGCCATCACACTCGCGTCAGGCAGAGTAGTGCGGGCGAAAAGCAAGAGGGAAACCAATGCCCTATTTTTCCCTAAAAAGTAGCATGGAGAATGCTACACTGACGTGGCTCTTGTGATGATGAATATCGACTCTAAATTTTAACAGTTGTTGTGTCTACAACCAATCGCAATATACATGAGTCCAAAAATCAGGGTACCTACCAAACTGAATCTTTCAATCATTCGCTTTATTACTAAAAATAAATGGATTACATACATACATACATAAACAGCCTATATACGTCCCACTGCTGGGCACAGACCTCCCCTCAATCAACCGGAGGGGGTATGGAGCCTACTCCACCACGCTGCTCCAATGCGGGTTGGTGGAGGTGTTTTTTTTTTACGGCCAATAGCCGGCACCAACGGCTTAACGTGCCCTCCGAAGCACGGAATCATCTTACTTTTTGGGACAATCAGGTGATTCAAGCCTGAAAAGTCCTTACCAAACAAAGGACAGTCTCACAAAGTGATTTCGACAATGTCCCCATCGGGAAAATAAATGGATTACTGAAATAAAATTTACCGTCTCTGATCGATAAGACTGTTAACGTTGCGTTCTTTCCATCCTTTAAAAAAAAACAGAGAAGCAAACAATGGCGAGTCTACACGGCCTAATGTCAGAGACGGCGAAGGTAGAGTTGGATCGTCTCCCAACTTTCATAGAAGAATGCAGCATGGTGTACATGCCACACTTGGGGTACCTGCTGGGGGTCAAAGCCTGGGCTGACAACCTTACCATGGAGCAGAAGGAACTGCCTGATATGAAGTTCATGGTAGGATTTGTACTTATTCCAATAAATCTTTTTTACACCCAAAATATTATTTGCACACCAAACTGTTATTTGTGACAGTCTAGTTGGTCATTATAGAAACCACGTCCTTTGGCGTTTAGTCAGGTTATATATGCATGTTTCACCATAAAATATATCAATGCACAGACGCGGGGTCTAAAAACACCACATCAAAGCAATTCATCTAAAAAGCAATGTTGCAATTTGGCAATTGCGCATGTAAAAGTATATGTAAGTGCGCAATGTCAATAAATGTCTAATAGCAATATTGCTTTTTAGATAAAATTGATTTAATGTGGCTTTTTAACGCTCCTGTTTGCCGCTTGAGTAAATATTCTGGCAACTTAATAGTGACTGTTCTTTTCAGTTTCAAAATAATGATTACATCCACTACAAAAGTAAAGGATGCGAAGGTAATTACTTGCTACATATGCATGTTCCTCTTTATCAGATCTACATATTTAATAATTAATTATTTTATAGAGCTGGATGTAATGATTGGCGATACTTACCCGGAGATAGTGGCACACGAAACACGGATAATGATGCGTCTAACTACCCTCATAATGGAAAACCTGGACACCCTCGCCTCTGTTATCAATAAATGTGCTGAACTGGACTGGTATGCAAACTCATCTTGAGATAACTGAGCTACTTCCGTGATTAAATTCGAAGAAAATTCGTTGCGAAATTCATTATTAAACATAAATTCTACCTTACCAAATAAAATAAATTACGTTTTCTATGCTAATACCGTGTCATATAATATGTTATACGTGTTATTATGACCTGGACAACTTAGAAGCATTATACTTGTTCAATCAAAACACCAATCTAAGAGGTCATACGTTCAAACTCCGCAAACGAATTTCAAACAACAACCCCAACAACCATAAGTGCTTCCTGACTAACAGCAGCGTGAAACAGGCTGCCATAGGACGTGGTCTCCCGTTTTTAGCGTCAACACCTTCAAAAACACATTGGACAATTACCATAAAACGGAGAAAGGAAACACAACTACTTAATAGTCGAATACAGGCACTTATCAGTGAAAACTGCCTGGCTAAGTTAATAATTATAATAATATATAACGCAGACTGCCTATGCCACTGCTTACCGTGAAGTATACTTCCTCAAGAATAAGAACCTGTCACTTTTTTACAATGAATACAACATTATTTCCAATAAAACCTGAATTGTATTCACAGCCTAATAGCAATATCGAAGATCTCTAAAGAATTCAACTTCGTTCGACCCACACTCACAACAGACAAGGTAATAGACATCAAGCAAGGGAAGCATCCATTGCAAATTATAACCTGCGACAACTTCGTGCCAAATGACGCTAAGTCCAGTAGTCAAGCGGGGTTCGTCAAGATACTCACTGGACCTAATTCCAGTGGCAAAAGTGTCTACATGAAGCAAATTGGTAAGAGCCATTAATTTACTATAATATACCTACTCTTATTTGGCTGGTCACAGTCACGATCTCACCTCTGATGGTAATTGACGATGTGGTATAAGATGGGACACACTTACCTAGCAAATGTCTATTCACTGTAGCCTTGAAGACTTCAAGATTAAGTATATTTTTTGGAAACTCAGAACTCCCAAACTGACGCATATTACGCTCTATTGTCGCTAGCTTCTAGATTATATACTTATTGTTAGGTCTTGTACCAACCCGCATTGGAGCAGCGTGGTGGAGTATGCTCCATACCCCCTCCGGATGATTGAGGGGAGGCCTGTGCCCAGCAGTGGGACGTATATAGGCTATTTATGTTTATGTTATGTAGGTCTTGTAAAGCTGATAAAATATCAAGACTGATAAATTATACGTCGAAAGAACAGGGGGGTTACAAAGCCACATTGAAGCAATTCATCTAAAAAGCAATAATGCTATTTGACATTATGAATGCAAACATGCATTGCGCACTTAATTTTATTATGCGAAAATATCAAATTGCAATATTGCTTTTTTAGATGAATTACTTCAATGTGGCCTTCTTAATCCCCCAGGTCGAAATCAATACTAGTAATATACTGGCATTAACCCATTCATTTCCTGTGGAGGAAGAGGAGCAAAACAAAAGGCATTTCTGTCTTCATCTTTCACCTACCTTACCAATCACAGGTCTGATAGTCTACCTGACGCACATAGGCAGCTTCGTTCCAGCAGAGTCGGCTACTATCGGCATAGTGAGCCACATCTACACCAGAATCCAATCCACGGAGTGCATCGCTGCTCACATGTCAGCATTTCTCATAGATTTGAGACAAGTAAGTTACGTCTTCCAGAATATTCCTAGTTGTGATACGCAGTATGTCCAGTCTTAAGTTGTGAAGACTTTTTCGTCGTATCCATAACGCAGTGCATCAAAAATGCCGTACTAAAATTGATGTCAGGTTTTCAAGAGCAGTGGGTAGACTGACAACAATGAGCACTCTTTACCATAATCCATCATTCGGCCTTTGTTTCCAGATCACCAACTCTATCTCCCGAGTAATGAACGTCTTTTTGAGTTTCTTCATCCTGTATTGATCCCCTTCCAGATGGCTCTGGCGCTTCAAGAATCCACATCCAACTCCCTGGTCATAATAGACGAGTTTGGCAAGGGCACATCTGAAGTTGACGGTCTTGCGCTTCTAGCGGCCTGTCTAAACACATTCCTCTTCCAAGGAGAGAACTGTCCACATGTGTACCTGTCTACGCACTTCTTGAACATCAAGGAGTATATCGTCAACTCGCCGATTGTTAAGTTTTTGGTAAGTTACGTAACAGTCTGACATTATCCTACAGCTTGCTTTGAAACTTGCGTGGAAATCTCGGAAGTCATGTTTCACTCCAAAATCGAACCCTAAAACGTATCAATATGCGCTTTTTTCATAGCAATTCGAGCACATGGTACAAGACGGCGAGCCGGTGTTCCTATTTCGCGTAACTGAAGGTGGTGTAGAGAGCAGCTTCGCACATCAGGTGGCAGCTGCTAGTGGTATCGATGCCAGGATTGTGCGGCGAGCTGGACTTGTCCGGAGCGCCTTGATGGTATTTCATTTCTTTATTTTTAACACGTTCATTGTGTATGTACCCGCTATTATTATATTTGTACAAAATTTTCCTGTACCCAAAGGCTGCCTGGAAGAAATTGCTGCATGAGCAATGAGGCCGCCTGTTGTGCTTTTCTGTATATGTTGTCCTTACCTCTGTATTTTGTGTCAATTGTGCTCAATAAAGTATTTTATCTATCTATCTATGAACCTCATATGAGACAGTTTTGAAACTCATACGTGCATGTCCCATATGTGGGTCACATTTTTTCTTGCCGTATCTAACGTAAATTCCAATGTGTTTATCGAAAACACATTACACGTGAGGGGTTGTAGTCTAATTTTCAACTGAAAATTGTAACTGTGTAACTACACAGTGAACGTGTTAATTTAGATTTAAAAAAGCTTTTGTAAGTAGAATACAAAAGACTACATAACATTTAAAAAAATAATAAGGAATAGTTATTCGGTAGAGTAACAATCATTTCGTATCATCAAGTAATATCAGGCCCTATAGGTATATTTAGTACCAATTATTTTGACAACAATTGTGTGTTTACGATTATAATATTATTACCCTACACAATTGTATTTAAAATAACAAGAGTTCAATTTACCAATCCTTATATTAAATATGCATTAACATTTTTCAATACATCAGTAAGCTTACGTGGCTATAGCCGCCTAGTTGTTTTTTGTACAAGCTTTTTAGTGACACACTTGGTCTAACTTCGCATGACAAAAAATATGCCCTGAAAGACAATAAAACTAATAAGTACTTGATACCGTTACTCAAAAACGTGAAACCAAGACCAACTGGTTTTCGAATCCCTTCGCGTGGTGTTCGAATCCATGATCTCCTGGATTATTTGATCTACTCTTGCTTCGTGCTCTCGTATAATAAGGAGCCAATTATTATCTAAATCCACTTTCTTCGTCACCGCTGAAACGGGCAGTGGACAGTTATAATGCTTCTTCGTCACTATACTAACAGGATTGCTGTGTTCGTGAAGCTTTCCGCAAATGAAACACTCGAACTGTTCTATAACGTTCCCGAGGTCGTTCTGGTAAGATCTAATGTTTATTTCGTCAATGAGTTTCTGGTTTGATATGAGCCCTAGAGTTTTATGCTCAAGGTATTCTTCATACGCGGTATCGTTCTTCAAAAGGTAGCGTATATATTCGCTGAGGTCTCTCGGCGTGTCGAAGTCTTCCAGCAGTATGGCTGACTTGTAGTTCGGTAGCCAGTCTCTGATCAGCGGCGAGCCGAAGTATATTGGCACCACGCCCAATTCCAACGCGCGCCACATTTTCTCCGTAATGTAATCATCACAAACTGCATTCTCTATAGTCACCATAAACTTATATCTAGCAAGGAATTTCAAAAGTTTATCATCAAACATTGAGTCAATACGTGACTCATAATTATAAGGCAATCGCTTGTTCTGCAGACAATCGCCATAAGAGTCTACTGTAATGTAGCCCATAAGGTCTTCGACATAGGTCTCCCTTTGAGTGAAGGTGAAACAGTCAGTCTGTAGGAACACGACTGGTGCAATTTCGCGAAGATAATCGTTTTTGGCTGAAGTATTTACGAAATACTTTTTGCTGTTGATGTTCTGGAGACCTCTTAGCCAAAATAATGGTAGAGGTACGTCGCTGTTTCTGCTGAAGGTGGCGGAGTAGTTGAACAGATTCAAGCCTTTCTCATATAGAAGCATGGGTTTGGAGGTTGGCGACTCCTCGTGTATCAGGCCCCAAATAGTTTCAGGGTCTCGTGGTAAAGGGAACCTGTCGATATCACGGGCGTAGAACAAGTACGCGTCAGGGTACTCTGGACCCTTTTCTTTCCCATACACAGCACATTTGAAAGGATTTGACCCATTTTCACACATCAGTAGTGGTTGTTTAGGGAAGGGGAAGTATATATAAGTGTTTGTATGCCAGGTTATGATAGGATATTGAGAAATGATTTTCTTTGGTTTTAATGTTGCTGAAGGTAGCAAAATCTCTAAGATTACAAGACTAAATAGGAATATCCCTGCAAAAAGTACTACAACTACTTTTTTAGCGTCTATGTACGAAGATTTCACGAATTCATCTGTACGAAATTCACTTGAAGAGGCACTAATATTAGTTTTAGGCATTTTAAATGGTATACTTACAGGCAGATGCACAACTGAAGAATGTAAACAAATAAATAGTCGCACATAACGACAGATAACGATTATGGCTGCATCGTGCAAAAAACGCCAAAGGCTCGAAAAAATATCTATGTCACAGGCAAATTAATATATTCTTTTTGGTTGCATTCAAATATGAAGACTGGTTGTATCTAGTTGTGGTATTACGCAAGGAACCTGTCTGTTAAATCCTAGTTTTTAATATTTTTTCAGAAAAACGCTCTCCCGCCTGAAAACAAGAGGATCACAGCGAAACTCAAGTCGTATACGGAAATAATAAAGACGGAACTTCTCACAGAAGATATTTAATAAAATTCATTCAATAGCAATGTATACGACAATCTGCTTAACTAACAACAATATACAATAAATATAGTTTTATAAAATTTTAATTATCAAAAAAATACTTATATAGTTTGTCTTATATCTATGATACGCTGGAATGCATGACATTTATTAGTATAAATACTTTTTCACCCTTCCAGCAAGAAAAGGATGCGCACGTAAAAACAGTGTGAAAACGTGCGTTTATCCACTTAAGGAGACTATGTGGCTTTGATTTTATACTCTGATTTGCAATGCTGATTTTATCCTAACCTATAAAACTTTTCTCGCTGGTAGAGGGGAAAAATTATATATTCACAGGAGAGGAAAATTATGTCGGGTCCCAATGTAGACTACTGTCTATATTAGAATCAATCGATACGCGCGAGATTCAATGAGGATAAAAACTGCCTATTTCTCCCGTGAGGTGTTGCTACAGTTGAGTGTTCTCAAATTTTGACAGTTCGCCATACTTTTTTTTTCCTTTTGCCTATTTGAGGGTCAGGCTAAGATCATAAGACCATGCTGCCTAGAGTTCGCCATACTATTTGAGTAAACAATTATATTTTTACACTATAACCCTCTGTGCAGCGTTCAACTGCAAAATCATAGTGCTATATTTATTCCCTCAGGATCAGAAAGAAGAAAACTTAGATAAACTTATTTTCAATCAAAACTGCCTTTTTTCCCACTCGCTCTTTTCTTTTTCGTAACTCGTCCTTTAGACGGGATACACTACACGTTGCTCCACATTTTATAGCAATTTATCTCGGATTTTAGCTGGACAGCATGGAGAACTGTCAAAATTTAGGATCACTCAACAGTGCTTCCTGCTGCCGCCTACATTTGACCTTCTAGTTTTTATCCTCATTCTAAACTACTTTGGTAGTTCGTAATTTAAACTCGCCACTAGCAAAGAAAACATAACTTTCCACTCTTGTACACATAACTATTTTCTCGCTTTATCATAAATATTTCTTTTCTACACATTCGTTTTACGAAATTTTATCTTAAGTAGGCTCATAGCTGGACCTTTTTGAGGCAATTAATTTTGTAGCTACTATTTTTCTTTGTGCGTAAAAAAATAGAATAACTAAATCCAAAAAAAAACAATATTATATTATAGTTTTACATGAAATCACATAATAACGCCTACAAACATTTAATCTACAGGCTTTGCAGTTGGCTTTTGTAAGATAGTAGTTAGATGGCTACCGTTTGGATACTTTAGCGTATAAATTGCTCTTGTTGTCAGATCTGACTTTACAAATGGCCGCACATTTACTTGATTAAATTATCTGGAGAGAATCGAAGATGCTTTATATTTGTTAAAAGGACTTTACTTACGACGATATTGGTAGTGACTCTGGCGAAGAAAACTTAATTTTAAATTAGTTTGACCGTTCTAAAAATAGTGCTGTCCTTTACTTACGATAAGTACAAGAAAGAGACAGAGCTAGTTTTGCAACTGGCAAACGAAATTCAAATTAAGTTTGTGTCTACTATAATCAGCACGAGTGTACGGTCACGAGTACTAACATGTATTTGCAACCATGTCACATTAACTTTTTTGACAATTTAAACCGTAAGCCTCATTAAATGTCAAATATGATAGTGCGACAGGGTTCTAAAGTGGGATGATATTGCTCATGACTGTACAATGAAACTAAATAGGAAGGTAGGTAACACAAAACTATGGTATTTTCTGTATAGTGGACGTGCTAGGATAGAATATCACAAAAACGCCTATTCACATAATACCGAGTTCTTACCGCATTAAAATCATGTTTTGTTACGTGTGCTAAGATCAAGGTTGGCTTGTCGACATGTCTTTTAGACACAAGTCTACTCTTTTAACACTTAGACACCTAGACACAAAGAAAAAATTAAATCGAAAAAGAATCTGTCTCGGACGGGCCTTGAACTCGCAGCTCTTGTCAAGCCTGGACGAGCATGTTAACCATTACACTACCGGGTCCTCCTCTTGTCCATGTGAAATTCCTTCGATCTTCAGATCAGACCGATCCAGATCGCACGACAGGAAGACACGCTCTTCCCGACTTAACAAGAGCTGCGGGTTCAAGTCGCGCCCGAGTCACAATTTTTTCAACTTAATTTTCTCTTTATGAGTTTCCCTAAGCACGGCTGATTGCTATAAAACAAAAATCACCTAGACACAGATCAATCATTCCTTTCATCTCCAGATAAATCGCTCAAGTCTTACCTATTATAGTCATAAGGTTTTACATAGACTTCATTTGCTGCATGAGTTCCTCGAGCGACAGTTCGGAGGCGGCCACAGCGCCACCTGTGCTGGACTCCGGCGTACTATTATCTACGGGAATGCTGTATGCAATCTGGAAGTCAGACAATGGTAATGAGAGGTCATCAACTGGTCGGCCATGTAGTGAATGACATTCGAGGTATTCTAGTTAATCATATTAAAAATAAATGTGATAAATATTTATTAAAACTACCACAGAGTAGGTAACTAATATTACGCTTGGCGGCTACTAGAAACGGCAACCTATTTTTTTTTACATATAAATAGCATTACGCTTATGTATCCTCGAATAGTTATGCAGATGTGTATAATAGAAATCTAATATACACTCTTCCTCGCCAGCAATGTCCTATGTGATGTTTTTTGGCTTACAAAATTGTCATTTAGTTCCACAAATTATTGGTTATATAAAAATAATTATGTATTTTCTTTGTAATTAGTACTGTTAACGGCAAAACACATTGAAATAAGGCAACTTACCTGTACACCGTCAACTAAATTCAAATTCGTTACGTCCTCTTCTGGCACATGTTCGTCTACTAAACTGATACCTGAAATCCAATCAATATTTTAGCATAAAACAATTTAGTCTCAATTGTTATTAAATTCATAACGGGTAAGGCATACAAACGCTTAAGGTATACGAACGATTAACGTATAGAAACGGTTAAGGTATAGGAACGGTTAAGGTATACAAGCGGTTAAGGTATACAAGCGGTTAAGGTATACAAGCGGTTAAGGTATACAAGCGGTTAAGATATACAAACGGTTAAGATATACAAACGGTTAAGGTATACAAACGGTTAAGGTATACAAGTGGTTACAGCAACAAGCGGTTAAAGTATTACGCAACGAATTATTATAACGCTATGAAGTTACAATACCGATTTCCTATTGGTAAAACGGTAGCGTAAGCTTAAACGCTTGTAGACCTTAACCGCTTGTAACCTTAATCGCTTGTAGACATTAACCGCTTTCAAGCCCCGATACCAACCCCATTCATTGTCAGCATGTACGGGCGCGGTGTCTTCCTTCACTTCGGTGGCTATTTCCACGACGGGTTTAGCTTTGAACTCTGCCTGTCGCGCCCTGCAGTGGCTATCGTCGCACTGCGGGTTTGGCTGTAATATACACCACAATTGTGGGTAAAAATCGTTAAGACAAGTTGATTTTAGAGTGGATTGATCGTAACTGGACCAAGTTTATAAAAGGGTGTCTTGTGTGTAAAATACGACGCTTGTATTTGTTTATCAATGATCTGATTTGGAAAAACATACAAACCCTTAAGACATTCAAGCCTGATTTACCTCATCCCCCGGCGGCCAACTTAGTCTATTAAAGCCGTTATAGAGAAAAACGGCGAAATAAGAACCTTTTTTACGTTTCGCGTACAGTCACGACCTTTAATATGTATTATACAATTCGGTACCACGTCACGTTAACTTTTTTGACAAATTGAACTGTAAATCTCACTAAATGTCAAATATGTTAGTGCGACAGAGTCCTAAAGTGGGTACATTATATTGCTCGTGACTGTACGTTATATTTTATTTCCTTTAATTACTCGGTAATACACATAGTTATTAGTTGAAACTCATTAGGTACTCCCCTATACTTAGATTGCCTTTTTTTTTTCAAAACTAGTCAAGTAATTGTTTCACAATTATTCGACATAATGAACTCCCCTATAAACGAGACGATGTAATTGTTATATGTATGTGCATTAAAGAATTATTCGTTGATTGACTGAAACTTACCTTCAACCCCATAGTTGGGAAGAAATCAGTGAGTGCACTGTATCCCAAGTAATGGCTCACTGTTCCAAATTCTAGTAAGTACTTCAATGTGTTTTGAACTGAAAAGAAAAATCAACCATTATTTTAAGCTTGACAGTTGTAACAATAAAATATGTCGGATATGGTAGTTTATCAATTTACAATAATTATCTAGTAGATTTTTTTTATCAAGATCATTTTTAATTATTTAATTTTTACAAAATAAGAATGCGATTTTTTATCCGTGTATTACAAGACTCGAAATACTGGCGGCCATGATTGAGCTTCGTGTGACGTCACATTTCACAAAATAAACAAAAGCATATTGTCATCGTTGTTAGTTTTTTAATGTGCAAACTCACCTAAGAACCCGGCAACGATTCCCATGGTGGTGGGCAGACTGGCGGCACACACTCCCTCCCTCTTGAGCGTCCTCTCGTCAATCTTTGACGCTACTACCAACGGCGGAGCGCACTGGAAATAAAACGTAAAGTATATCTTCTCTATTTTTATATATGCTTCTGCAATTACATTGTCATCATCATTATCACCAGCCCATTAACGTCCCCACTGCTGGGGCACGGGCCTTCCCTATGGATGGATTAGGGAGATCGGGCCTTAAACCATCACGCGGGCCCAGTGCGGATTGGTGGCTATTAACGACTGCTAATGCAGCCAGGACCAACGGCTTAACGTGCCCTCCGAAGCACGGAGGAGCTCGAGATGAAAACTTTTTTTTTGTGGTCACCCATCCTATGACCGGCCTTTGCGAAAGTTGCTTAACTTCAACAATCGCAGACCGAGCGCGTTTACCGCTGCACCACCGAGCTCCTCAACATTACATTGTATTTAGGAATAATTATATAGCCGAGTGATGAGAAAATAGGTAATTATCACGTTAGAGCTGTACAACGCCATCTATATTGTTTTTGGTGAACGTAGCCTGGAGAGTTCCTCATTGTAGATGCAAAATATAAACCCGAAAGCATCAACATTTTGTATCCTTAACATTTTACCAAAAACTAGTTACCACTCACAGCAAAGCAGGCAGTTTCCCCGGGTATGATGAATTGTATGTGCCCGGAGACAGCGTTCTCACTGACTCCAGACTCGAACCAGCGCTGGTTGAGTTCGTTGCACGCCGTGTTGATCGCCATGCGGGCCTCGAAGTTGTCCACGCAGCTCAGTACTAGGTCCACAGGGCCCCCAGTTAGGCTGCCCTTGCTTTAAATAAAACATTGTATTAAAAAGGTTGCTCGCGCGTGGAAAACGCAAAAGGGGCGGCCCAAAGATACCTGGTGACGTTCGGTTGACAGAGTTAAAAGCTCTCGGCATATCATGGGAGCAAGCTACAGGGGCTGCAAAAGATCGCGAGGAGTGGCTTTTCAAACGGGGAGCGCCAGTTCGAACCCACCGGACTTGCACCAATGAGTTATTGATCATCATCAGCCAATTAACGTCTCCACTGCTGGGGCACGGGCCCTCCCCTATGGATGGATAGGGAGATCGGGCCTTAAACCATCACGCGGGCCCAGTGCGGATTGATGGTTATTAACGACTGCTAATGCAGCCGGGACCAACGGCTTAACGTGCCTTCCGAAGCACGGAGGAGCTCGAGATGAAAACTTTTTTTTTGTGGTCACCCATCCTATGACCGGCCTTTGCGAAAGTTGCTTAACTTCAACAATCGCTGACCGAGCGAGTTTACCGCTGCGCCACCGAGCTCCTCGATGACTTATTAATTTACTTTAAATGCATTTTTCACTAACACAATTGGCTCGACCATTATTAGACGGCGATACGGCTCACCACCTGTCACGTTGGTCTTACAGAAAGCTTGATGAGGTGTGGGTACTTAGTTGATCTTGCGATGGATGTGCCTCTAACTACCCTATTGCAATATCGGTGAGCATATATTATGCTGTATTAAGTTCTGGTTCTAACAATCGACAGTCAATCTCTATTGCAGTGTGACTAACAGGAATGGGGTCTTTCTCATGGTATCACTGGTCTACTTCTTCTCTCGTGGGGGTCGTGAGATCAATGACCGACATCAACAACCCTGGTGTCAGGGTTACCTACTTTATAAACACTGGTGTTACCACAGGGAATGAGTGGTGTGTTGTGTGTTTATCCTATGTTGCCTTGTGATACACAATTGCATAAGTTTCGTATACTGATGCAATAATCAATTAGTCAATTAACTAAGAATAAGGCGTTCTATAAATTAACTAAAATTAGCAATGATATTTTCTCCAAATTACGACAATAATAGTTATCTTATATTCTCGTTATTACATTAATTATAAATGAATTAACATACAAAATAGATAAGGAGTTGTGTTTCAACTTTTCAAGCACTAAATTTTAAAATAGGTGAAATGTTTATGCAATATTAGTTTCCAAACTATTATAACATGGCTTTATAGTAAAATTAACGTAAACGCCTTTTTTTTAATTACTTTCGGATGTGATTTTCATTAATAAAATGTTGTAATAGACAAGCTAATTTCAATCCAGATAAAAAAATGTGGTCTGAATTTTCACCCAGATAGAAATTAATTGAAATAAATCGAGATTTTTTATGAACAATTTTTATCAGAAAATCACATCCGAATGCGATTTTTTAAAAAAACGCTTAGGTTTTTTTTGCAGCTACAATATATGAACTTTTTACTAAGTCATTCCAAAAATAATCCCCACCTGATAGTGTCACAAAATTTCTGAAAGTTTTCCATGGTGGTGATGTTATAGTTGTATGCATCGATAGCAACATCGGGATTGATATTCTGTAAGGTGGCCGCAGCCGCATCCACCTTGCTGAGCCCAGCTTGGTGGGGCTGGAAGAACAACCGGTTCATGTTCGCTAGCTCCACTTTGTCATAGTCGAACAGGATCAGCTGAAACACAAATTATATTATATAAATAACATTATTATCATCTTCCTCCTGCCCTCATTCAGATTTCAAAGCTTATTAAATATCATCAATCTTGTAGTTTAGTTAGTAATTTTAGTTACATTCTACAGTTCTTTGAAAAAAATGAAATATTTTTTTTTTAAATATAATTGCTTCTTAGGTTTTACGGTTTTAAAGTATATTTGATTTGATTTGATTTTTTTATTGTGAGTAACAATATGGACTTGTAATTATCTGACTTTTTCTTATCGTTTCGATGGCATTTAGATTTTTTGAGACTAAATTTATTAAATGTTATGACCACTACAGTATGTAATATTATTATTTCATATTGATTTAATCTAATTTTTGTTCAGGCTTAAGCCACTCTTGGTGGTTACACCAGCTTTATAATTAACAGATTATTATGTAAAATTATTACTATTACAGGGGGTTTAAAAAGGCCACATCAAAGCAATATTTGACATTTCTTGACATTGAGCACTTACTTTTATATGTGCAAAAGTCAAATTACAATATTGCTTTTTAGATGAATTGCTTATAAGTGGTTTTTTTAGCACCCCAGTACAGTATGTATGTTTACCTTGCCAATTCCACAGCGAGTGAGCATCTCAGCAGTGACACTACCAACACCACCTACTCCAACCACGGCTACGGACATCTCCCTGATCTTCTCATAGTTCTCCACAATGCCCATACGCTTCAACGCCATAAGACGGCTAAGATGACAAAGTGAATGTTTTAAAAATGTGCAAATGTAGACAGTCTAGCTAAATCCTATAGGATAAGATTATTCTAGATTTATGATTTGATTAGGCAAAAGTATTTAGATCAGATTTAGATTGTCATAAATTTCAAATTTCATGTACGTATTCGTTCGTACATCACACATCTTGATACTTATTTTTCCTAACAATAATTTAGAAATTAATTATTTTTGAGCTAAAATGTAATTACAACTTTTACAAGATTGTACCTACATAATTGCATTATAAGTGCACATTAAATCATTAATAAACTAATGTAATATGTTAATGATATTTTAGAGAATTTCACTATGATTCATACTATCCTGATGGTAAAAGTTGTCAAACATATGCTGCAATGTTTTTCAACCGTTTTGACACAACAGCACAGTCAAATTCATCCACGAGATTTAAAAAGCATCGCTAGAGGTATATTAATTGTATTTATTCCAAATATTCCACATTATCTAGCAAGAAAACGCGGAATACCTGTAAGGATTGGAGTCGACAACTTCGGACGACATAACATCAATTTTCTGCCTCGCTGGACCAGCATTTCCTTGAGCAGCCGCTAGTTTAGCTTCAAGCTCTTTTATTTTCTTCTGCAGCTCCGCGACAGTGGCCATTATCAGTGATTTTCAACACAAAATATTAATAAATTCACTTTCACTGGAAAAGGGCCGAACAAAATTCACAGTAACTGTCACTTTGACATTTGCTTGCTGCCACGAATTAGTGATACGTTCACATATTGTAATAATGTGGATAAGAATGCGTTCAATAACCTACATACATTTCCTACCTGCACAGTATTATTCCTTATTGTATGCCTACACACAAAGTAGTCTCAGAAAAAAATAATCCTGTCAGTACCACTTGCATGACTTGCATCCTCAAATTGATAATTAATTGTGACCATACAATTGCCATACAATAATCCTCTATAAGCGAGCTAAAAAGCGAGCCCTAGGCAAAACCTTGGTTGACACAAAATGAATACAAACTTATGAGTACTTATAACTATGGGTACATGTTTGTGTATGTAACTAAGTTCATCACGCCCCTAACTTTTAATGGAGTGGACAACTAACGGCCTCTTCTGAATTATTTATTTGTAAAGGTACATACAGCATTACAGGGTATCCTAATGAGCTGTATGACGAGAAAATGTAATATAAACTATTGTACAAAATAAACAATGATTGAAAAAAAGAATAAGAAAACAATAAAGTTCTTGGACATTATCCTATAGCCGGCTTTTACAACTTCGCAAAACATTTTTTTTTTCATCGCTCCTAGTTTAGTAGAGCATCTCATTCATTACGAATCAAAAAACAAACTTTTGATTTCACAATCTGACATAAATTAGAATTTATCTTCTCCGGTGAGGATTACCATACAAACAAGTTTATAAAACTGTTACGAGAAGCCCTTCATATGCTACCAAGTTGTATAGTTATTTACACCGAAACGCCATTTATTGATGACGGACCATTTTCGCTTGCCAGTGTTATAGTCGTATAAGGTATCGTAAAAGTTTAGTAACGCGGTGCAACTGGCCAGTAATAGTTGGCTGCAAGTCGAAATACCGGGACTAGTTTAAAAAAGTTTTGAAAAAATATCGTGCGTTCGAAAGTGATTAGAAAAAGAAAAAAGTGTTCGAGCGGGAAAATGAATTAAAAGAAATATTTGGTTGAAATCGAAGATATTTTCGTAAATCAAGTTTATTTATGCAGTTCCTGAAATAATACTAAGTAAGTAAGTACTTACTAAGTAAGTAAGTAAGTAGTAAGTACTTACGTAGTAAGTACTATCAAGTACCTAAGTACTTACTTTAGACAGCTTTAATACGTCCCACTAATGGGTACGTATATAGAGTCAATATGCCAACCCTTTTGCCAAAATTCCATTAAAGAAGTCTAACAGATTAACTTTTGATACATGCTCACGACTATGCTCCTAATTGGGGTAGCCAGAGGTAAGTTCACCTTTGATTCATCGTATGATGAAATAAGTACCCACACCGCACCGAACTTTGTATGAGACTACTATGCCCTATCTACCCCTTTAGAGATTACGGGCGTGAGGTTATGCAAGTATTGATAATTTGACATGGTAGGTAATCTTCCAGTTCAGTGTCCACAGTTCAGTGTCCAGTGTTATTATTATTAAGGCCTACGGTTTCAACCCGTTCGTTTAGATCTACTTAAAACCAGTTATTCATCTGATTTTTGTAAATAAACTAATAGGAAACCACTTAATTTATACACAAATTATCTAAGTCTTATCTTAAATTTTATCTGTGAATAGCTGTATCGTCTACACAGACGCGTGTATGAAACAACTTGACTTATTGTAGATTTGCCGCAGATGGCATTAACTACTTGGCCGGACAAATGGGGAGGGCTAAAGTCTCTCACCCGGTACAACGTTTAAGACTACAGGCCTGAGGGTGCCCAGTTGGGCGCGAACCTCAGCTCATTGCGTCGTCTGAGAGGAAAAATATTTGAAAGAATTAATTGACCCTAGTGGGTCGATAGCGATAAGCGCTGATTGAGGGGAATCGTCGATCACGCCGGCGGGGTCGGTATTATCGGGGTCCTGAAGTGTTTGGTGCCGCGAGCTGATTGGCTGTCTCTATGGCTAGAGTAATCTGGTCGTCGGGATGAAGCAAGACGTGGAACAATCCATGGTCTACTTACCCCGATATGAAATAGGCGTGATTGTGGTAAATGGAATGGACCGCACCTTTAAGGGTCCTATGGCCTAGTTTGTGTGTTAATGTGATGGTTTACCATTGAGAGAATTACAGCCGTTGGTCCCGATTACTACATACTGATGTAAGTAGTCGTTACATGAGCCATGTCAGGGACCTTTGGCGGCTCAATAGTAACCAAAAGTAAAATACAATCGTAATTATTATTAAGTACACAACAATGTTAGAAACTATAAATTTATAACTATAAAAGGGTAAGTAAAACTGTGTAGACATTCGAAACAAAGAAAACTAAAACTATTTGACATATTCGATGGCGTCCCAAGACTACCAAACATCATTCTTAACACAAATTTGCTCGTTATAGAAGCATCAAGATGCAGCGAGCGACGACAAGCACCGAGCGCACCCCGCTCGTGCAGCCGACGTACATGTTTGAGTCCAGCATGTCACGCCGCTACCAGAAGCGCCTGCGCAACTTTCAGTGCGCCATTTGCGTCAGTCTGATGTGAGGAATTAATTGTTTTTTCATTCAATGTGTATTCGGCCACCTCTTAAATTTAACAGTAGTAGCAGCCTCCGTGGTCTAGTGGTTAAAGCATTAGGCTCACGATCTGGAGGTCCGTGACACTGTCCTTTGTTTGGTAAGGACATTAAGAAAGAAAGTAAGGAGATCCGTGCTTCGGAAGGTACGATAAACCGTTGGTCCCGGTTACTATCTTATTAATGTAAGTACTTATTTGTGGAAACGAACCTAACATGAGCCATTTCAGGTTCTTTTGGCGGCTCATAACGTTAACGCCAGATGAACCTCAACTAAGTTTAACCTTTTTTTTGACGTGACTGATTGTACGTAGATTTGCTGCAAATGACAATAACTACTTGGCCGGATAAATGGGGAGCGCTGAAGGCTCCCACCCGGTACAAAATTTAAAACAACAGGCAACTAAGGGTGCCCAGTTGGGAGCGAATCTCGGCACAGAGAGTGAGTCGATAGCCATAAGCGCTGAATGAGGGAAATCGTAGACCACGCCGGCGTCGGTATCGGGGTTCTGAAGTGTTTGTTGTCGCGAGCTGATTGGCCGCGTCTATAGCTAGAGTAATCGGGTGGTGGACGTTCTTCGGACGCCGAAACTTTTCAGTACCGTCCCTGAGCGGGACTAACTTTACCCACACTATACTAACTGTCCTTATTCTACAGGATAATCTTAGGCGTGGCTCTGCTGGTAACAGTAGGGTACGACCTCAGCGAGAACCTTAACGACGACAACGATACAGTAGCGGCAGACATACCTCAGACTGTGATCCCTGTACCCGCGCCGACTTCTCCTGGCGTGGGGAACTTGACGTTATCAGGTTAGTTTCTTATTCTTATGTTTAAGGAGAAGATGATTATGTATCCGAGCATATCATACTGCCAACAAAATAATACGATATTAAAACTCCAGTTACGGTTTAAGCGTCTTTTAAGAATACTGATTTTCAGCTGATTTTGAGGAAAGTCGCCTCTACTGAGGACGCCGGACAAAATCGAGGAAGGTTGTAGTTAACATCTTAGAGTAAGGGTGCAAGTCATCAAGTTATAAGCTTCTTCTTCTCTCGTGTGGGTTGTGAAGTGGATTACCAACCTCATCAACCGTGGTGTCAGGGTTACTATTGAGCCGCCGAAGGCCCCTGATACGACTCATGTAACGACTACTTACTTACATCAGTAAGTAGTAACCGGAACCAACGGCTTCCGAAGCACCGATCATCTTACTTTCGGCCAATCAGGTGTTCTGCCTGTAATGTCCTAACCAAACTAGAGATCACAAAGTGATCTTCCGGATCGTCAGCCCAACGCTCAACCACTGGACCACGGAGGCCGTTATTAACGAGCGGTCCCCACACGATAAGAAGAAGAAGAATAAACAGATAATTCGATATCATTGTTCTGCTGTTTCCGAGTCAAGTCATAAAGGAAGATTCCGTAAGTCTAATTTGTACCAGTTCTAAAGCCAAACAAAATATTTTATGGTCATTAGATTTTTTTAATAAGAAACCAGTCTAAATTTATGCTGTCCATGCGAATTTTCCGATGTATATTCTTCATTATTGTGCATCCCGGCTTGACAAGAGCTGCGGGTTCAAATCCCTTCAGAGTCTGATAATTTCGATTTCATTTCCTTTTTCTGCGTTTCCCTAAGGACGGATGAGGGGTATGAAAACAAAATCCTAAAAATATTACGTTTTATATCTATTCTGTTTATTTATTGTTATAAATTGTTGTACCTAAATCTATTCTGTTTTATCATTGTATCACCTTTCCACGACCACCTTTTGTACCTGTTTTTAATTTTGGCATTGTATAATTTTACATACATATATAAACTCACGCCTATTTCCCACCGGTGTAAGAGCAGAGACTATGGAATTCCATTTGCTTCGATCCTGACACACACCAAAATCTATATTAGGTAATGTGTACAATAATGAGTTTAATATATTATAATCTTGGAGTATTCAAGGCTAGAAACATTTACTAGTTAAGCATATCCTCCTTTAAGTCACACTGACATTTATCAACTGGTAAGGTTCTGTACTTATTAAAAACAAAAAAATCGACAGGTCGTCCCAAGCTGACGTCATCAGCTCGCCAGTTTCCGCCTGTAAGCCTGAACCTGACGGAAACTGCGCCGGAGTTGGAACCGATACTCAACTTGACGTGGCCTTTGGAAGGTAAGGATCTTCATTTAAGGATGACATACACTGCCCTGCAAAACTAAGTTTCTTTTTAAAATATTGAATTTCTAAAATAAAAAATGTCTTGTAGATAATTTTATATATAAGCTTTCTTTGAAAATATTAACCTACATATACATTAGCAACATTTCGAGACATTTTTATTTCGAAAGTTTATCTTATGTGCCTAAAAAGTTATTATAATTTTAAAAGTTAGTACTTAGTTTTGCAGGTCCGGTGTAGTACCTTCAATGAAAAGATTTTACGCCGTAACTAAACTAATCGGCACAGCAGAGATTTTTCAACTTTCCACCTTAGATCACAGGACTGTCTTTTGCTTGGCTCTACCCACCCTGAGATCGCAGATATTACACATAAAATGTTTCGATTTGAACTTCAAATACGAGTGACCGGTGATTCTGATTCTCCCTCAATCAGCGTTAATCGCAATCGACCCACTAGGGTCGATTAATTCTTTTAAATATTTTTCCTCTCGTACGACGACGCCCTGAGCCGTGGTGCGCGCCCAACTGGGCACCCTCAGGCCTGTTGTCTTAAATGTTGTACCGGGTGAGAGCCTTCAGCGCTCCCCATTTATCCTAGTAGTTAATGTCATCTGCGGAAAATGTACAATAAGTCACGTCAAAAAATAAAAAACAAAGAAAAAAAAGGTGATTCTGACGGACACTTCTATCGTTGCGTCATAAAGAAAGGACCCTATCTCACTAGGACACGCAAACATGCGGTATCGCCAACAAAATGTATGCAGTAGTATAAATTCTACCTCACCTGGATATCTATTTATTTATAGTACTTCAGGTTAAAGATAAATTGCTCATTAGTGTGTAGGCTAGATTGTTATATTAAGAAGCATATATTTTATTCTAATGCTTTATTTAAACAAATAAAAAACACCTGCATATTTACATTTGATATCTATCATTTCGACTAGCGTGAAATAGGGCGCTTAAACATCATAACGTAACATAACCTCACGACCATGGGAATCGAGACAAACCTCTGTGAAAACGGCATCATTCAAACCATGTACTATCTTAACGATTTAATGTAAATAATGTAAATTATTATAAAGATTTAATGTAAAAAAAATAATAATTAAAAATAATAAATTAGGATAGCTAGATGGATTAAGTACCCACGCGTCACCGAGCTTTCTGTTAGACCAACGTGATAGGTGGTGAGCCGTATTGCCGTCTATAATGGTCGAGCCAACTGTGTTAGTGAAAACTGGATAAATTTATAACTCATTGAATATTTTATATTTTTTAAATGTCTATGGTCCTGTTTCGAGGTTTTTCTTGCAGCTTCTTTTCCCCGGCTATACACGTTGTGAGAAGCTGCAGTAGTTTTAGGAGGACGAGACGTTCGTTATGAAAAAAATACGATGTTACCTAATGAATAAAGATATTTTATACTTGAATTTGATGCAAGTTTGGTTCACAACCGGCGCTCCCCGTTTGATTAAAATTAAAATGTATGATAAAATTATGTTGCAATCCATCTTTCAACATTATAATGGTACCTATAATTAGAATTCATCAGTTACAAAACATAGTTCAGATACGATTCGAGATTCTACAAAAATTGTTTTTTTTAATTCAACAGGCAAAAGTGGTTTACCTTGCACGGTATATCGACCGCAGTTACTAGATTTAGATGCCAACGTAAATACACATAATTAAATGTTATGTATAATTAATAAGGTTCGCTTTTCAAGTTTATCTGTATTTTAAAAATCTATAAAATAAACGCGGTAGGAGCGAAACTCGGTCACCTGTCTGACCATACTTATATCTATAGCCTTTATTTTTATTATTTATTATTAGGTAAATGCTTTTTCCTGACTGTCCGAAAAAGTAATTTATTAAGGGTAGTTTCCAACTAATCAAATCTGAAACTTTTTACTAAACATCAAAACACGAAATTACTATGGAATTTGTACGAAAAAGCTACCTGTGAAGTCATAGAAAATAAGTTAAATAGAAAAAAGATGTCTTTCGTCAGTTTTAAATCTGTATTTATTTAGTAATCAGACTTGCATAATTTATCTTTGATCTAGGAAACTAGCCAATGAGGGTTTCCTCACTCTGTTTTCCTTCATCATCATCATCATTATCAGCCGTACGACACTTACTGCTGGGCATAGGCCTCCCCCAAGGAGCTCTACGACGATCGGTCCTGCGCTGCCCGCATCCAGCGGCTTCCCGCGACCTTCACCAGATCGTCGGTCCACCTTGTAGCGGACCCACTGAGCGTCGTCCGACACATGACATGTTTTCCTTCACCACAAATAAAATTATTGTAGATAGATAATAAACAAAGACCGAATTGTAGTAAAATAATTCAAAAGTAGAATACTAATACCAAACTATAGTAACATTGTCGTTCACAAGGATAATTACGAGGACAAGTTCTACACCAACTCGGTTCTATTACATTGGCTAGGTATTCGAATTACGAAGGACTTAAACATACCGTCACGTTCGCAGGCCGACCACCATCCTCGTGGGTCGGTAGCCCGCCCACACCTGAAGCCATCTCCTCAGCCGTAGCCCAAGGGAAGAAAGCCTTGAAGATAAAGTCAGACTTGGAGTTGAAGAGGAAACCTTTGGTAAGGGATACACCAGCTGGTCGCGCGCAGCGAGCGGCCGCCACCGCAGCGTCTGTCAAACCCATGGCTGATGCTGCTTACGCCACCGAAGAAGCCACCAGGAGTCTTATCAACGGGTGAATTTACTTACATTTTAAACTGCACGTTTTCCGCTTGTACGCTTGCACTTTAGACTTTATTTTACTACGAATAAACTTTCCTAAAAAATGTTTTACGTTTTTACTACCTACTAACATAAACTCACGTCATAGCTCCCCATTTGCCCGGCCAAGTATATATTTCCATCTCAGGCAAATCTAAAATAAGTCTCAAAAACAAAGTTTGTTCCTTGCTGCAGCTAGAAATATTAAGTGCATATATCGAACAAAGATGGGACAGTTTCCGTCCTATTAGGCCAATTGAGCCGACCCATGCGACATGTCTTCTCATATTCGTAGGTCGTAGACATACTTCAATTGATTGCTATCTAAGTAGTAACATAACAAAAGCAGACGTATGACTATGTTCCCAATCGGGGTAGTCAGAGGTACACCCATCACAAGAGATCTTCACGGAGATTTCTGTTAGACGTAGTGAGTCGTAGCCGTCTATAATGGTCGAGCCAACTGTGTTAATCAATGACAATTGGATTGGTGCAATTCCGATACCGGGGCCGGGAATCGAACCGGAGCTCCCCGTTTGAGATGCAAGCCGAACACAATCCCTCTTCGATTTACGACAGCCGGTGATTAGGGTAGTTTCCAAATAGTCAACTCTGTTACTTTTTACTAAACGTCAAAGCACGAAATTACTATGGAATTTGTATGAAAAAGCAGCATAGAAAAACGTGACAAAATGTTGGACTTATTTTACGTTTTTCTTGATTAAAATTCATAAATAAGTTAAATAGAATAGTAGAATAGAGTAGTAGTTGTTTTAATTGTTATTTTTTACGTATTTAAAATATCCGAATACTTTATTAAAAGATTGAGATATGATAGAAAAAAGGAAATGTTTTTCGTCAGTATTAAATCTGTGTTTAGTAATCAGAATTTCATAATTTATCTTTGACCTAGGAAACTAGCCACATGTCGGGGATGAGGGTTTCCTACTACGTTTTCCTTCACCACAAATAAAATAATTGTAGATAGATTACTAAACAAAGACCGAATTTCTTCAAAATTAGAGTATTAATATCAAACTCTAACCAAACTAAACTGTTACTAAACATTGTCGTGAATTGTCTATGTCTAATGTTGTCAGGCATCTCATTATTATCAGTGTCAGTATTTTAAAAGTTGAATAAAGCCAATATTTTGATACTTAAATTCTTTATTTAAGTAAGTATTACAATTTAGACAATTCACGACATTCTTCCCGCCCGCTTAACGAATCAGTCTACTTAGCACATAATTCTGGAGGTGCCCAGGGACACGTATAGTCCGAATAGTACGGCGGTCATGAGCAATATAATGTACTTACCTACTTTAGGACTCTGTCGCACTAACATAATTTGACATTTAGTGAGACTTACAGTTCAATTTGTCAAAAAAGTTAATGTGACATGGTACTAAAGTGTATATAAAGTGTGTACATATTAATGCTCTTGACCGTACTACTTCCTCGGGAATCGTAGGTAACAATGGTCTGTTTTGTTTTTCTATTATTATTTTTATTTTTGTGTGATAGTTTACTTTTTAATTTTGTAATTGTAACTTTTTTAGTGTTTTTCATGTTATTTATAGTCTTATTATTCTTTTTTCATTCATTGTTTATTTTTGTTTTTTATATTGTTTTCTCGTCATACAGCGCATTGGGTTACACTGTGATGTTGTTGTACCTTTATAAATAAATAATAATAGACAATTCAAAAAAAGAAAAGAAAAGAAAAAATGTAAGATGATTCCGTGCTTCGGAGGGCACGTTAAGCCGTTGGTCCCGGCTATTAGCCGTAAAAAAACCTCCACCAACCCGCATTGGAGCAGCGTGGTTGAGTATGCTCCATACTCCCTCCGGTTGATTAAGGGGAGGCCTGTGCCCAGCAGTGGGACGTAGGTATATAGCCTGTTTATGTATGTATGTTATGTAATAGACAATTTACGACAAAGATACTATACATCAATGATTAATACCGTAAGTATATCGCTCTTGTCCATCGATCTATTACCAGTGTGAAACCCAATACGCCGGATCAACCACGATACTTTATCCGCCCTAGTTTGGCTTCATTTCGCCGGCTACGTACTTACAGCACTCAACTGGAATGTGGACATTTTGTTTTAAGTAGGTATAGAGAATAATAGGTACCTTTGGCAGCAAAGCAAGCAAGCAAACGTGCTTTGACCATACAAAATGATTTATATGTGAAACACAGGTAGAGTAGGGTGTTATACATAATATAAGTTGGAGCGCTGTGATCTCCCAGTCGGCGTATAAATATAAATTAATTAAACATTAATATTATAAACGAATTAATCATTAATTAAAATTCTCTACTAATTATGCATGCCATATATTTTTTACATTATTAAAGATATTTTGGCTTTATTTGAATTATGTAGGTCCATATTTGCTCACATAAAATTCTAAATCCTATTCTTTGCCTAACTACCTGTTTGTGCTCATAATAATCACTCTTCATAATTTTATTTTTCATATTCTTTTTATACATATATTTTTATAACTACCAATGGAGCTCATAACCGTTAGTGATCATATTTTTTTTATTAATACTGTTACTACCAAGAACCAGTTAAAGTTATAATATTTTTTTAGAATTTTTTCTTCATAAAATTCAATGATTACATTGGTTTAATTTTTTTTTAAACTGTATTCTTTAAACATAGTAATTTTAAAATGTTCGATTTAGTAATATTATAACAAAAATTGTTATATGAAATGTGCGTGAACCGTTGAATTACTATGGAAGCTGGATTTTTAACTTTTTTTAGAATTATTATGAGTTTTGACCATCGTATAAACAAATATATTAAAACAAATATTCGTTAAAACGATGTGTATAATTAGTGATATTATAAACAATGATTATATTTTTTAATATTTAGTTTTAATTTTTTTGTGAAGAATTATCATTATGACTTTAAATGGTACTTACGAGAAATATTTTTGGACATCCGATCATAGGAGTTGAAAAGTTATGTTAGACAATGCGCACATGAATAATGTCCTTGCGTTTGCCCTGTCAGGAGCCTTTGGCGGCTCAATAGAAAATCTGACACCAGGATTTATGACTCCGACCATTGATCTTTCAACATGGGCGGATTTGGAGGGGGGGGCGAATTGGGGTGGTCATGGTTGGCCACTGCTATTTTATCTAATTCTCTATGGAGATAGGTTGTCTGCGACCAGCTTTTATGCACCAGGCATAAAAGCTGGATGGAAAAGAAAAGAAAAATACCTAGGTATAGATAGAACGGTAACAAGGTAGTTTCCATATAGTCAAATCAGTTAATTTTTAGCGTAAACCTCAATCAATGTATAGAACGATTCTGGTTAGTGTTAACTCATATTATCTAACAGTTGTCAACCAACAAGTGTTTATCACACAAAGTCCATTGTGTAGTGTAATAAACTCTTAAGACTAACTTACGTACAATAGGTACCTAAGCGACCCCAGCTAATGTGAATCGGTACAGAATCGTTCATTTCTTTGGAAATAGTTATGTAAGTAATTGCTTCCAATAACCAAATTATTATTCAATAACGAAATGTAGTGTGTGCAATCGTTTTTAATAAACTAATTGGAGTCATTAGTTTAAAAGAGTAACGGTAAGCTTCGCTGCACACTATCCCCGATACCGACCCCGTCGGCGTGATCGACGTTTTCCCTCAATCAGCGCTTATCGCTATCGACCCGCTAGGGTCGATTAATTCTTTCAAATATTTTTCCTCTCAGACGACGCCATGAGCCGAGGTTCGCGCCCAACTGGGCACCCTCAGGCCTGTTGTCTTAAACGTTGTACCGGGTGAGAGCTTACAGCGCTCCCCATTTGTCCTGCCAAGCAGTTAATGCCATCTGCGGCAAATCTAATGGTGGAATGAATGTTACTCTAGTATTTTTGTGTCTCACAGAAATCTCATCCTTATTACCTAATGTGAAGGTTTGACAGGTCCGATTTTTTACAGAAGCGACTGCCTATCTGACCTTCCAACCCGCGAAGGGAAAACTAGCCCAATGCAGGTTAGGTTACATTCCTCCTATAAATGCATTTCTCGGGAATGTGGGTTTCACAGAAATCTACCGTTTATAAATTACTATTTCTATTTTTAAGGCGAATAAATGAATTATGAACGACAGCAAAAATGAGGTTATCATTTCTTTTATTTAAAGATTTGAGTGCGTTTGACTTCAATCCAGGCTGGTCTCCAGCAGCGATGTGGTCTAAGGTGAAGCACGCAAACTCAATAGTGCCTATTCAGTCTTGCCTTGAAAATTCCGAGTTATGATGTATTATTTATTCTTTAGCAGTTCGCGTAATGAAGGAGGAAGCGAATCTAGCGGTTCGAAGGGGAGGAATGTCGACCACATATGGATGGAATTCCTCCCCGCGTCGTATCGTCTGATGGTGGAAAGGTACAGGTGGAATCAGCTCGTGCAATTCCTAAAAACACTCACCGAAATGCAATCTTTAAAAAAAACAAAAACACGACATTTGACCCGTATACATGCATGTGTTGGAATTGCACAATATTCGTATATGTTCGTCTATGTGGTCTTATAAACACATGTGCAGTTTTATTTCAGAATTCCATAATAGTCACTACATAATTCCATAGCTTATCCACACATAAAAACAATTTAAATAATAATTCCATTAAATAAAATTAGGGAAATTACAGGGGATATAGGTTAGGGAATAGTACAATTTAGAATCTAACATTGTGTTCAACAAAATATTACTTTTTTTAGAGACAAGATTTTAATGTCGGTATTTTCTTAAATACCTATTTTTTTTACTGTTTAACCTATTTACAGGTCATCATCATTAATTTAAGAGCCACGTTCTTGTTCGTATTGCATTCTCCGTGCTACGGTACTTTTTAGGGAAAAATAGGGCAGTGGTTCCCCTCTTGCCTTACACCCCACAGTACTCAGTATGTCGCAAGTGTGATGGCGCCCAGAGTAGGTAGTCTATTTCAAAGCCATACTAAGTAAGACCCCTGTCCTCCGTCTCTAAGTAGTACTAACAGTTAATGCTGCCCTCTGTCAGGTACAAGTAAAATATTGGTCTTAGAATAAACTAACGCAAACTCAGTCGACACGTCATGTTAGTCACACTCCAATTCATCTAATCCGCTTCTAGAAGTATCCTATTTCATTCCTACCTACATACTTACTCTTATTTATGTGACGAAACTTATTTCGAAAGCAAGTTTTAAGACGTGTCTTTATAAATAAACAACTAAGAGATTAAGAGGACATTTTTAGGTCATATAAAAAGATGATAACACTACAGTCGTGTATTGTGGTCAAATAGTTTAAATATTAAATATAGTCGTTACCAATTTAAAAGCTCCAAAATTGTGGGATAATGAAATAACTCGGGATATTTTTTAAATGTCTTCACTCCTTTTATTTTACACACACCTTATATTAAAACCAAATCCTCACCCGTCCGACATCGCACCTAAGACTCCCCTTTCTTACTTTTTAAAACTGCCTTACGTCCCGTTCTTTAACATCCTCCTTTCATACCATAAACAATTAAATTCCCATTCATTATCCTTACCATTCTCAGTTTCCTACAGCTATATTTCGCCCTCACCAAATTTCTTTTTTGTCAGGATCGAATAGTATTTTGCTCTTAAAACATTCAGTACAAACTCTTATGTACGTAAATAACAATTATCTTTTAATATTTTTAACACACCGTCATACAAAAAAGTTTCAGTCGGATGTTTTTTTTAATCTGTAAAATTTACCCGATTGCACATTATAGATTTTAAATTGGCAACGACGAAATGGTTACTTACTTGTATGCTAGACGGTAGATTTGCCGTATATTGCATTAACTACTTGGCCGTACAAAGGGGAACGCTAAGGGCTCTCACCCGGTACAAATTTAAGAAAATAGACCTGAGAGTGCACGGTTTGGCGTGAAACTTAGCTTAGGGCGTCGTAGGAGAGGATTATTTGAAAGAATTAATCGACCCTTCTGAGCCGATTTTTATTTTGTTTTTTCATTTTTTTTTGGCGTGACTTATTGTAGATTTGCCTCAGATGGCATTAACTACTTGGCCGGACAAATATGAGCGCTGAAGGCTCTCACCCGGTACAACGTTTAAGACAACAGGCCTGAGGGTGCCCAGTTGGGCGCGAACCTCGGCTCAGGGCGTCGTCTGAAAGGAAAAATATTTGAAAGAATTAATCGACCCTAGTGGGTCGATAGCGATAAGCGTTGAATGAGAGAAATAGTCGACCACGCCGACGGGGACGATGTCTAGGTCCTTAATTGTTGTCGCAAGCTGATTGGCCGGCTCTATGGCTAAAGATTGCACATAAATAGGTTCATTTTTCTGCTATAGCGCTCTCCTTTGCTGTTTATGTATCGTCCCTTTCCCCTGAACATGAAATATATTAATCAAATCAAATATACTTTATAGCACAGAACTGAATTTCAACAATCAGACATAACTCATGAATACAGTACAATTTGGGCGGCCATATTGCTCTAGAGCAATTTCTTCCAGGCAACCACTACCAGGAAACAAACATTTACAAACAACTTGGATGCGGGATGGTGCAACGAGAAATAAATACCTAAAAGAAAACTAAAGTTAATACATATATGACGTAAATTCAAAAATGTTACATTGACCTTTAACAAGTTTATCCATGATAATTACGTTGAATAAATGATGCTGATTTCTGATTTATAATAAATACTCTATACGTCATCATTATCAGCCCATTAACATCCCTACTGCTGGGGCACGGGCCTTCCCTATGGATGGATAGGGAGATCGGGCCTTAAACCATCACGCGGGCCCAGTGCGGATTGATGGTTATTTTATTTTATTTTATTTATAAAAAAGGTACACCAACAGCTTATATAATAAAACATTAAATAAAATAAAAGTTACATCAGGAATTAGACTGTTACATAAGCCAATTATAGGTGCACACAACATTTGCAAAGTAGGACAACGTAATCGTTTATTAGATAACTAAATAATAAAATTTAAAAAACAGATAATTAAAAAAATACATAAAAAAGTAAAATATATATTATGCTGGAGGACATATGGTTATTAACGACTTCTAATGCAGCAGGGACCAACGGCTTAACGTGCCTTCCGAAGCACGGAGGAGCTCGCGATGAAAATTTTTTTTTTAACCTTTGTGGTCACCCATCCTATGACCGGCCTTTGCGAAAGTTACTTAACTTCAACAATCGCAGACCGAGCGCGTTTACCGCTGCGCCACCGAGCTCCTCCTACTCTATACGTACATACATTAATAAATACCATTATTCTGTTTCCAGAACTGTGCCACTGAACCGCGAAGGAGGCGTAGGGCTCGGCCCCCCAACAGAAGGAGCCTTCCCCGAACCTACGTACTGTCAGCAGACGCCGCCGCACTGCCCACCCTCCAAGTACCGCACGGTCGACGGCAGTTGTAACAACCGCAACAATCCACTCCGGTGGGGTGTGTCGCATACGCCGTTTAGGAGAGTCTTGCCTGCTGATTATGCTGATGGTAAGGTTTACTTCTTCCCTGGACACTTCATACAAAAGTCTCATTCTTCTAACGCGTAACCCGAATACTGACCCCGCTGGCGTGGTCGACGATGTCCCTCAATCAGCGCTCATCGCTATCGACCTACTAGGGTCGATTAATTCTTTCAAATATTTTTCCTCTCAGACGACGCCCTGAGCCGAGGTTCGCGCCCAACTGGGCACCCTCAGGTCTGTTGTCTTAAACGTTGTACCGGGTGAGCGCCTTCAGCGCTCTCCATTTGTCCGGCTAAGTAGTTAATGTCTGTGGCAAATCTACAATAAGTAACGTCAAAAAAAATAATCTAACGCGTAAGTGCGAGCGAGATCCCCTTACTCCTTAGCCGTTTTCTGCTATAAGACTAAAGTAAAACCCAGAGGGGGTGTGGTCTGTGCTCTATACGAACTGGTGCGGGGCGCAGAGTTACCGTTCTAAAAAGCATTATACTTCATTTTATGCTTTAGGTTCATCTTCTCCCTAGCGTTACATGGTTTCCCACGGGCTCTGCTTACCTAACCTGAATATTTGACAGGTCCGGTTTTTACAGAAGCGACTGCCTGTCTGACCTTCCAATGTAAAGAAGAAAACCAGCCCGGAAACGCATTCTTCTGGAACGTATCCTGTCACGATATTTTCCTTCACTGCTGAGCAATTGATAATAATTTAAAAACACAAATCTTCAGATTTGACAAGTCCACTTTTTGCAGAAGCGACTGCCTATCTGACCTTCCAACGTAAAGAAGAAAACCAGTCCGGAAACGCATTTTTCTGGAACGTGTCCTGTGTTTCCTCACGATCTTTTCCTTCACTGCTGAGCAAGTGATCATAATTTATGATACAAACATGCGACAGAGTTCTATTCTAAAGTGGGTACATAACAGACAAGGTCGATGCATATAAAGAGTTCTTTTTAAGATAACCACGGACAAAGAGGTCGATGAAGTTTGTGGAATGTTTAATGTTAATAATAACGTAATGTTACAATCTCAAATTCTAAAATATCTTTATTCAGTGGGTAACATAGTTACACTTTGAATATTAAGTATTATTCTAATAATCTAATATCTTTACTAACAATAATCAATTATTACATAAATATATGTTTTTTAATCCGCCTGATTCTACTGCAGCTTCTCACAACCTGCATAGTGGAGGAAAAGTAGCTGCAAGAAAAAAAAATACGGTCGAATTGAGAACCTCCTTCTTTCTTAAAGTCGGTAAAAAAATTCGGAACAGGGCCTTCGGCGTTCTTAATAACAAGAAATACTTAATACAATTTCAGTACGTAATTTGGCTGCCTAATATTGGTTTCCAGGCGGTTACGTTTTAGCATTCATAGGTTAGGTAGGTAACTAGGTGCCACACCCCGGACACTTCATACAAACAACCTCGTTTTACATAGATACCACACATTGACGTTATTAAAATATTAAAAAAATATATATATCTTTATTTCGGACATTAATCCCTATATTGTTAGTACAGTGACTTACAAACTAGGTTAGTAAATTAATTTAAGTAAGGATTGAATGAAAATTAATTCATATATGACCTACCCTTGGTCCCTGAATAGCACACATGCGTCTGGACCCAGTGTTTTGTAAAAGGGCTGTCAAGCATCTCACTAATCAACGTGAGAATTATTGAACACGTGCATCTGTGTGTGTGACGTCTGGCGACATACGATTCTAGACTAAACTATATTCGAGGGGGGATGCGGTAAACCTAGCTCAGCCGCTGGTGGGGAGCGGAGACGTAGTATTTTGCTTATTCCATATAGGTACCTAACCAGCCTAACTCTATCTTCAGGCATCAGCGCCCCTCGTACTGGAATCAACGGCACTCCTCTTCCGAGTGCGCGTGACGTGAGTGTGACGGTACACCGACCGAGCTACGCGCATGATTCTTCCTTCACCGTCATGTTGGCAGTGTGGGGGCAGTTCATAGACCATGACATCACCGCCACTGCTCTTAGCAAAGGTATGGACTATTCGTTAACAACTGTGAGGTCACCGAAGCTATGCACATGATTATTTCTTCCTCGTCATGTTGGCTGTATTGGTTCCCCACGAGCATGACATGGACATTGTATGAGTTCATTGACCATGACACCAACGCGACGGCTCTCAGCAAAGGTAATGCTACGTTTACATTCAGCCGATTTACATACGGCCTCCGTGGTCCAGGGCTTGAGCGTTGTGCTCACGATCCGGAGGACCCGGGTTCGAATCCCGGTGGGGCAAATCACAAAACTCTCTTTGTGATCCCTAGTTTGGTTAGGACATTGCAGGCTGATCACTTGATTGTCCAGAAGTAACATGATCCGTGCGGTAGGCACGTTAAGCCGTTGGTCCCGGTTACTACTTTCTGATGCAAGTGCGTAGTCGTTACTTGAGTCACGTCAGGGGCCTTTGGTCAATAATAATTCTGACACCAGGGTTGATGAGGTTGGTCATCTACCTCACAACCCACACGATAAGAAGAAGATTCAGCCGATGTCATTGTTCCTGACGCTGGCCATTTCTCTAGTCTTGATTTGATGGCAGCGAGTGTTTACATTCTTCGGTACTGATCTGATAGGTCACTGTATACAAACCCACACTCTCGTCCCCAATTCTTTGAAGTCTACACAATTGGAAACTTCCACCATCATTTTTTCTGAAAAATCTTCGTTTTTTTACATGATTACTACTGTGTGGTAGGTACTGTTATATATTAAATTACAGGGTAATCATATAAAATAAAAACTGCATACTCAATTCCTATTGCATTGACGTCAATGCAATAGGACTCCGGAACCATCAAGTTTCATTTCAATGGGAAATCGTTAGTTCGGGTTTGGAATTCGGATAGCAACTACGTTTTGTATAATTCTAATACATTTTCTTTAAATAAATCTTTTTAGCGTAAATAAAATTGTTTTTTAAAAAGCATCACCTGACCCACCCCGTAATAGTGGTGTCAGAAGTGGGATACCAGTGAATTTTTACCGTTTCTTCGTCGATTCCTGGTATTCCATAACGCGTTCGCGTAAACGAATCTCATAAAAATTGTGTGGAACATTGGTGATGTGTCTGTGAAATTACAAACTTATAAACTAATACGCTATTCCTGTCCGCTCGTCGTCGCCAACCCGACTCCGGAGTGACTTCCAAGTTCTCAAGTTATTTTCGTCACTTCGTCAAACTCTTCAAAATCTTCTAACTCACCGTCGAATTAATAAGTACGGTTAAACGGCGACAGTCTACCTTCCCCGCATCAGCTCGCCGATACTCGCCGTCTATCTGGAGGTCTAACCACGACAGTAAGCCTTACTTCGAGAAGCCTGCTGGTGGACCACCGAGACTGCATCCTGGGGTCAACAACAAAACTGTCAGAGTAAGCCTGCCAGTCGATCGCCGTCATATATTTTTCCTGCCGCTGCGCTGCCGCCGCCGTCACCTCGCTGCCGCTTTCCTGCACGTATCCTGATTTCGCTGGAAATGAAGATTTACAACGTGGTGTTCGCGCTGGTGTTAATGTGAGTAAAATATTTGATTCACTGTAATTGCTTCGCCACTCTCTTTTAATTAATCTTAACATTCTAAATTTTGTATCACTTAGTCGATTCCTAAATATCTCCTATTATATTACCTGTCTTAATAATCCAAAATCTAAAATAATAATCTAACCCTAATACTTACCTAAATCCTATTTACATACTTACGTACTTACTTACCTCTTATAATGGCGGAAAGCAAACCTCCATCAACTCCTTCAGCTTCGAAGAAGGTTCCTGAAATTTTCATATCTGAACCTTGTCCTCTTCAGGTTCTCTGTAATTTCATTAATCCATATAAGGGTGATCGAGAAACCCTAACCGCATTTCTGACAAATTGTCAAAATGCTCTTGATCTGGCTTCACCTTGCCAGAAAATAATCTTATTAAAATATATTATAGCTAAATTAGAAGGCAAAGCACAGGTAGCATGTTCTAACAAAGTGTTTGAAACATTTGACGAATTAAAGTTATTCTTAAACCAAAACTTTGGAGAAAGGAAGCATTATAATCATCTGTTGTTAGATCTTCAATCATGTAAACAACAATTTAACGAAACTGTTGCACAATTCGCTTTGCGTATCGAAAGCTGCTTAACATCCTTGCAATCGGAGATACACAATTCAGCTTCCCTAAAAAAGGAGCTCGTCGGTCGACTCGCTATGACCGAAGACCTTGCCTTGTTTACGTTCAATTTAGGATTATCACCACGATTGAGCACAATCGTTCGATGCCGAGAACCGAGGTCATTGAACGATGCCATCAACATAGCTCTCGAAGAAGAGAAGCTTGAAAACCTCGTGTACAAGGTTAATCGTAACAAGCAAGCTCATTCTCATTCGGAAGGTATCTCCAAACCAAAACGCAACTTTCAAAATTCTATATCATCGCAACAAAATTCGATATCACAAAAAAATTGTAGATATTGTAAAAAACCGGGCCATGATATTTCGGAATGTTTTAAACGAAAACATAATAATTCCAAACGAAATTCTAATTATCAAAACAACAATCCCACGGCTCCTATAAATCATGTTGCGGACGAAGCGCAATCGGAGCCGGAGTCGTATAACAACTCGGATGGCCCGTGCGAACTATGTGATAACGATAATTTAAACTAGTAAACAGAATTACGGACACGTGTCGACGTAATTCTGCTCGTTTAGACACAAAAGTAAATTCTAAATCCTCTCGTGTCACTGCTTCCTTAAGTTATGCTAAAGCCTGTGCTCAAAACTCTCCAAAGAGAGTCACTGTATCCAAGAGCCAATCTAATTCAAAATCTCTATCTCAACCCTCTCATACGAGAGACTCTGTATCGTTGAGTCGCAATAAAAATATTGCACCCCTTAAATCTCAACCCTCTCTTACGAGAGACTCTGTATCGTTGAGTCGCAATAAAAATATTGCACCCCTTAAATCTCAACTCTCTCATACGAGAGACTCTGTATCGTTGAGTCGCAATAAAAATATTGCACCCCTTAAACCTCAACCCTCTCATACGAGAGACTCTGTATCGTTGAGTCGCAATAAAAATATTGCACCCCTTAAATCTCAACCCTCTCATATGAGAGACACTGTTTCGTTGAGTCAAAATAGTCATCCATTGCTAAATCCTGAAAACTCTCAAAATAGTGAAGGTCCTATGAGTTCTATCTCTACTTCGTCGGAAAACAATACTATATATAAAGTAAACACAATTTCACATAAAATCTCATTACCGCATATATTATTAAAAACAAATTATGCGGAACACCCTTTATGTTTCTTAATCGACACCGGTTCAACCGTCAGCATAGCTAAACTAGCAAACTTTACGAATAAACCTTCACTATCCAACGAAAAAATTAAATTAAAGGGACTTAGCGATGATGACTCATATTGTGAAACCTTAGGGTCATTCCAAATCAATTTCAATTGCATTACGTCATCCGAAAATCCTTCCACTATAACTTTCGATTTCAAGTTTCATGCTATTAGTGACAATGTTCAATTAAATTACGATGGCATATTAGGCAACGACTTTCTTAAAACTTTAGATGTCGATATTAGATATTCTCGCAACTGTTTGTATATGCGAGGTCATTCTCTACCAATCCGCTTCAATCGGCCCACATATGCCATTCCTCCGCGATCAGAAGCCATAATCGAATGCTCAATTTCTAATGATCTAAAGGAGTACGAAAATCTTAAAGAAAGTTTGGTCCTTGACCATTTTATTTCGGACGGCGTATATATTGCAAATTGTATCGTTCTTCTCAAACCTAATGGTCGAGTTAACTTATCTGTTCTAAATACTACTGAATCAGAGATCATCATTCGAGATTACCGCGTGAATCTCACTCCATATGATAAGCAGTCTTCAACACAAATATCATCTCAAGATGATTTTAAAGACATTTACAATGTCCACGTTTTACATTCCGATAGGAATCAACAAGTCCTCGATCTTATACGAGCAAATCATCTTAATAACGAGGAATCCAAACGTCTACTTGAATGTTGTTCTCAGTACACAGATATCTTTCATCTGGAGGGAGAACCATTATCTTTCACTAGTGCACTGGAACATTCAATCAATACAAAGGACTCTGCTCCTGTCCATGTAAAATCCTATCGTTTTCCCGAATGCCATAAGGATGAAGTTGAAGGCCAAATCAAAACAATGTTAGAACAAAATATCATTCGTCCTTCAATGTCACCTTGGAGTGCTCCAGTTTGGGTAGTCCCTAAAAAGAAGGACGCGTCAGGGAAACAAAAGTGTAGGATAGTCATTGACTATCGGAAGCTTAATGACGCAACCGTTACCGAGATCTATCCACTTCCGTTAATAACGGACATCCTCGATCAATTAGGTCACTCCAAGTATTTTACGACACTTGATCTCGTCAGCGGCTTCCATCAAATAAAACTTAAAAAGGAAGACGCTGAGAAAACCGGCTTCACCGTCATCACAAATGGCACTTCAGGACATTATGAATTCACCCGTATGCCCTTCGGGCTGAAAAATGCCCCTTCAACATTTCAAAGATTGATGAACACTGTTCTAACAGGGCTCCAGGGTTTACATTGTTATATTTATCTCGATGACTGCATAATCTATTCTCATGATCTCGATTCACACATTCAAAAACTAAAACTCGTGTTCGACCGACTTCGTCAATTTAATTTAAAACTACAGCCAGATAAATGCGAATTCTTACGTCGCGAGGTCGCTTATCTAGGCCATATAATCACGGATAAAGGTGTGTCACCTAATCCCGATAAAATCAAGGCAGTCACAGACTTCCCTATTCCAAGGAATGCCAAAGACATTAAATCTTTTCTTGGCCTCGTTGGTTACTACCGACGATTTATCGAGAACTTCTCCAAAATCACCAAACCCTTAACTTCCCTTCTTAAAAAGGACGCAGAATTTAAATGGTCATACGACCAACAACAATCTTTCGATATTCTAAAAAATAAACTAACATCTGCGCCCCTCCTCCAATATCCGAATTTTAACGAACCATTTATTCTCACTACCGACGCTTCCAACTACGCTGTCGGAGCCGTGTTATCGCAAGGCGACATAGGTAAGGATAAACCCATTGCCTATGCGTCTCGAACACTCAACAAGGCCGAAGGTAATTACTCCACAATAGAAAAGGAGCTTCTAGCTATCCTTTTCGGCGTGAAGACTTTCCGACCTTACTTATATGGTCGAAAATTTAAAATCGTCACCGATCATAGGCCACTTGTATGGCTTTTTAATGTCAAGGACCCTGGTTCTAGATTAATAAGGTGGCGCCTAAAATTGGAGGAGTATGACTACGAAATAATTTATAAACAAGGGAAACTTAATTGTAATGCAGACGCTTTATCTCGTTGCCCTGTCAACGCTCTAAATGATTTTGGAGATCCCGATTCAACTCGTAATCCTTCTAATTCTAATTCTACTAATTCATCACCTCGCGTGTCCGATGACCCGAGTCCTTCTATTTCCGAAACTTATGAACAGTTCTTACAAATAAACCGTCAGCCAGACGTATCTTATAATACAATCATTGAAGAACACAATCAATCTCTACTTAAAGCTAAGTGTAAACTGATAGCTTATCCAACGTCAATTGACTTAGATGAATCTGTCCCATACTGTACAGAAATCATCAATTCCTCCACAAGCGAACCAAATATCCGAGACATCGATCGTGAACTTAACACTTATTATTCCACAAGTAATGATAAGCATGTCTTTACTCATCTATTTATTCGTCTCAATCACTATGACGAAATGTCTTATAAGGATATATTCAATGTCTTACGCGAATACAGAGATATGATCAAATACTGGTATTTGGAGGAAAAGGAATTCGCAATCTCAGATTTTTCCGATCCTTTTAACAAAATAGTTTACACTAAAATTTACAACATTCTATCTTTCCTATTCCATGATACCGGAATCAAAGTAAATATCTATCGAAATTCAATACTATATCCTACTCCTAGTGAAGTCAAAAACATTTTAAAAGAAAATCACGATTCTGTCTCAGCCGGACACCCCGGCGTATCTCGCATGTTCGATCGAATCAAATCTCAATACTGGTGGAAAAACATGCGCCAAGATATTGATGATTATGTAAAAAATTGTCGCTCGTGTCAAATAAATAAGCCTTTGCGCCAAGTGAATCGTGCGCCGATGATAATAACATCGACTGCCACAAGGCCTAACGAAAAAGTCTTCCTAGATTTAGTCGGTCCTCTCCCTGAAACTCACGAACATAAGTTCAAATTCATTCTTACACTGCAAGACGACCTGACTAAATATTCACAGGCTTATCCATTGCAAACATGCTCGGCCGAGGAAACTGCCAGATTATTCGTTCGGTATATATCTCACATAGGTATTCCCAAAATGATAGTCACAGATCAGGGAACTAACTTTTGCTCTGATGTATTTAAGCAATTAGAAAAGTTGTTCGGTATAAAGCATATATATGCATCTCCTTATCACCCTCAAACATGTGGTGCTCTAGAGAGGAGCCACTCGACTCTTAAAGAGTATTTAAGATCTTACATTGGAGAAAACCAGCATACGTGGAATCTGTATTTACCTACCGCTATGATTGCGTATAACACAAACGTCCATAGCACCACAGGATTCTCGCCTATGGAACTTTTGCTGGGTTTTAAACCTTATATCCCGAGTAGTATTGACTCGCTAGATAATAATACATATACCGACTACATCAGAGCCCTTAATTATCGCTTATGTTACAGCCGACAAAAAGCTAAAGAAAACATTATATCTTCAAAAGAACGCTCAAAAAACTATTATGATTCACGTACTAAACCTACAACTTATAAAATTGGCGATATGGTATACGTTAAATGCCATCACAAACAAAATAAAGCCTTATCACCGGTGTGGAAAGGTCCTTTTCAAATCATTAAGCTAAATGGACACCACACCGTCACATTACTTATAAATAGAAAACATGTACGTCATCATTATGACGAAATAAAACTCGCAGCTGATCAAACCTTATCACCGTAACATAACGCGCGTCTCTATCTATTCCAGGGCCGCACCACCGGTTATTTGTGAATTCGTTTCACAAATCCGAGATAGTCCTGGACTTTTCTTCGACAAACTTCTAGATGTCAAATTCACTAACGGCGAATGGAATGTCGTTACGTATTTAGATATAAGTCATATTAAACCTAATTTAGATAAAGCAGAGTTCTTATTCGAAAGAGTAAATTTATTTTGCAATTCGTTTTCATCGTCAAAGCTAAAAACAGACTGTACTAACTCTCTGTCTGCTTTACATAATCAACATATAACTAATGTCAATAAATTTTCTTCTATATCATACTTACTTGTCGATGAACAACCCCGACGTCAAAAACGAGGTCTCATTGATTTTGGGGGCTCCATCCTGAAAACTTTTTTCGGCACTTTGGACAATGAAGATGCGATTAAATTCACTGACGCAATTAACCAGGTACAGACAGACGAAAAACAGTTGTCTTACCTAATGAAAGACAATATACATGTAATTAAGTCAACTATTTCAAATTTTAATAATTCTATGTCTAAGGTCAATGAAAACGAACAAAACCTACTTAAGAATATGGACACCGTGAATAATATGTTAAATAAGATTAGTAACTCTAACGATAAGCTAGAAATAAAATCTCAATTAAGTTCTTTATTCAATTCTTTAGAAGCTATCATTTTAACATTATCTTTCGATATAGATGATGTAAATAATGCTATCCTTTTTGCAAAGCTAAATATATTACATCCTACTGTGCTTAGCCCTTATCAATTGTATAACGAGTTAGATAAGCATAGGAATGCTCTTCCTAAAAACCATGAATTGGCAGTATCACTAACTCTGCAAAACATTCATCAGGGTGATTCTTATTCTTACGTTTTTTTTTGTGAGTTGTAAGAATTGTATATGTTTTTTAGGAAAATCAGTGACCCCTGAATTATTTTACTTAGGTAATTACTTCTAGTATCGTGTCCGGATATAATTTTTGCCATAAAATTATTAGATATTATATTTAAAAAAATTAGAAGTCATAAATGTCACGGAACGTGTCGTGTGAGATTGCCAGAATTGCAGATAAAATGATTTTTTCTGAAGATGTGGCATGTTATTTTTCGAAATATTACAATAACTATGCAAGACGAACCTTTGTTCTATAAGACTGTTTAACAAAATATATAAATAATGCACACTATTTATGATTTTGAACAACATACATTTTGTGAGCAGTTTTTGTGTCACAACCGTGTGCGACTCTTTAAAACTACAATTCTCTGTAGAAATAAATCTATGACATTGGCAACCCTTTCTAAGTTTTTTTAGAACGCCAACAATATGTTCTTGTCAGTATTGCAAATGGCTAAGAGCGTTGAGACCAGTATAAAATCAATCTGCTTTTACATTTTAAAAAAAGGACAACCTTAACTCGTCAACGCCGTGTTAGAGTTTTAAACTTAAGTATCAGTGTTACACTATTGTTTGAAATATAATATGCACGTCATACAGTGTAGTTTAAAATAATTACTTAAGATTTGCAGTATCGTGGATAGCTTTTGGGTTATATCGAACACGTTTCAAATTGTCACAACCATGTAATGATAAAAATGTCACAGCCGTAGACATTTTAAACACATGGTTGTGACATATAATGCATGATCGTGACATTCTTTTTTATTTCAATAATTTAGTGGGTTTTGTTGCTTTTATTTATAAATTATATTATTGTTTGATATGCTTACATACGAGTACTTACTTTACTAGTCCATATAGATCCCAGTACTGGGCAAGGGCCTCTTCCAAGATATTTGGAAGGAATTTATTCATAGCCACACTAGGCAGGGGTTTTTTAGGCGGTTGTATGGTATTGTTACGGAAGTGGATTTCGGGATTGGAACGAAACTCACTGAGTTCAAGGAGAAATATTTGTTGGTCAAATTGTTAGTATAAATAACGACAACCCTGATACCCCTTGCTACGCTACTAAGAAGAAGTATCATAGCGTGATATCAGGAGACACGGTCTTTACCTGGAATAGCAACGATCTTGGCCCTGAAGTTCCCAGTACAAATAACCTCCTTAGAGGAGGCCTCGACAGCTATTAACTCCCTCACGGATCACGTGAGGTCGGTTTTGAACGAAACTTCAAAACAGGTTCCGGAGATGGAAGACCATATCGCTGGAAACTGCCTACCGATATCCGTGATCTGCCAACGGAGAAAAACGCAGCCACCCGCGCATATGATTCCAATCGCACCGAGGAATGTCGCCGTCATTTGCGTCTCTAGCAGTATACTGTAAGAAAACGTATTAATGACATGCGACAGAATCGGTGGGATAATCTTTTGAGCGGCATTGAGCTCCACCACCAGGCCATCTGGCAGCTGTCTAGGTCTCTTCAAAAGGATACGGTTTTACCTCTCAATAGGCCTAACCAACCCCCCGCTTTTGACGATGACAAAAAAGCCGAATGCCTTGCCGACAGTCTCGAAGCCCAATGTTCGCCCAGCACTCTCCCTATCGATCGTAGGCACCGCTCGACGGTGAACTCTGAAGTTCAGCGTAGGGCTTCTGTACCTCCCACCGATCCTTCTCTTCCACAGGTCACTAAGGAAGAGGTACTAGATATCATTAAAAATCTTCATACCCGAAAAGCCTCTGGCTCAGACGGTATCACGAATCGTGTCCTTAAAAACTTCGGTGCTCCCCTCATCTGTTTACTAACGGCAATATTCAACGTCGCCATGATCAACTGCGTCTTTCCACAGCAGTGGAAAGAAACAATTGTAATTGGTATACCAAAGCCTGGGAAACCTAAAAACGAACTTTCAGGTTACCGCCCCATAAGTCTCCTCAATACCATGGGAAAGATTTATGAGCGGCTCATATTTGCTAGATTACGGGACTACGCCGAATCCAATAGTCTTATTCCACTAGAGCAGTTTGGTTTTAGAACCAAACACTCCTGCGTTCAACAAGTGCACCGTATTATTGAACATATCTCTAGTAGGTTAAACTTAAAAAACCTGTCGCTACGGGAGTGCTCTTCTTCGATGTGGCGAAAGCGTATGACAAAGTCTGGCACAACGGCTTGATCTACAAGCTTCATTCACTGGGAGTGCCAGACCGTCTCGTGCACATCATACGAGACTTCCTCTCAAATCGAACCTTTCGCTACCGCGTGGAAGGGACGCTCTCGTCACCGCAACCGATACATGGCGGAGTCCCACAAGGCTCCGTCCTCTCCCCTTTACTATTTTCATTGTATACTAGTGACATTCCCAAATCCCCTAACATCTAACTAGCTTTATTTGCGGATGATATAGCCATCTATTCTTCGTGCCGTGATCAAGTTATGATGACCGGAATTCTCCAACGCGCGGCCAATGCCTTGGGCAAGTGGTTTCGCAAATGGAGAATCGAGGTAAACCCGGAGAAAAGTGCAGCGGTGTACTTTTCAAAAAGCTATTATAACACGCCACGGTCACGCCGTCAACTTAAAGTCATGAAGATGTTTGGCAAGCCGATTCCTTGGGAGGAGTAAGTCAAATATCTCGGCGTAGTCTTAAATAGAAGTCTAACGTTTAAGGCCCATATCAAACGTGTGCGCGATCGCGCCGCGATTGTAATGGGCAGTCTTCATTGTCTCCTTAACAAGCGTAGTAAATTGTTCCTTATTTATTTATTTATTTATTTAGGAATAAGGTGAAAATCTACAGGACTTGCATCCGTCCGATCATGACCTCATGAAAAGTATCGGCGTCCGAAGGACGTAATATACGATCCCGACGACCCGATAACTCTAGCCATAGAGGCAGCCAATCAGCTCGCGACACCAAACACTTCAGGACCCCGATACTGACCCCGCCGGCGTGGTCGACGACTTCCCTCTATCAGCGCTTATCGCTATCGACCCTCTAGGATCGATTAACTCTTTCAAATATTTTTCTTCTCACACGACGCTCTGAGCCGAGGTGGGCACCCCCGATACTGACCCCGCCCAACTGGGCACCCTCAGGCCTGTTGCCTTAAACGTTGTACCGGGTGAGAGCCTTCAGCGCTCCCCATTTGTCCGGCCAAGTAGATAATGCCATCTGCAGCAAATGTACAATAAGTATAAAGGTGTTTGTTTCCTAACTTTTTTATGACGCGATCTCAATTATTGTGATTTAGTTAAGTATCACATAATCAGAAAGAAGATTACCAAATAAATACTTTTGATTAAACCAATTCAATGTTTGCTTACTGCCTAATTGCTCCAATCAATTAAGACAAAATACTAAGATGACAAAAAAAAAAATAACAGCAACAGTTACAATGAAAAATGCAAAACAGTCACATCCATGTCGTATTGTGTCACAGCCATGTTTAGTGATGTCACGACCGAGGCACAAATGTCACAACCGTGTTTTTCTACCCTTGTTTTTTAATATTCCTGAGGGTATTAAGCTTGTCCATATGCATCCAAAATATGCTTTTGACATAAACTTTTGATTTGCATCATAAAAACTCATAAAAACATATTTTAATTTTTTTTGGGTTCTCTGCAAACTATTTAAGAATTACTCATCAGCTATTAGACATTTCTAAACTCGTTTGTTATTATCACCTTAACAGAATAATTCTGTACCGTCGGTGAAAAGTAATACAAGTCCAAAATTCAAGTTTTGAGAAAATCGAGTTTAAAGTTAAAAACATTCTAGCTCGCGACTTATAAGGAATAATGGAACAGGAGTTAGATGCGTCGATAGGTGATGATGGAAGGTTTCTTTTCTAATATTTAGTTATATTTAGAACCTAAACAGTAATGGTAGAGGATCAAAATAAATTACATGTATCAGTTGACACTAACTTTTGTACTGTGTAAATTGATACAAGTCTACTTATACCCTTTTACACATATAACTATACAAAAGTCATCGTTGATATATCATATTTCAATTAATAATTTTACATTCTTATTGTACAAAAAACAAAATGTGTTGGAAGAAAGTTTATTTTATAAAGTTGTAGAAAGGCAAAATTCTATTTATTTTCTTTAAAAAGTAAAGAAACGTAACTTATATCAATTGACACAAACGATAAACTATAACGAATTTGTGTCAAGTGGTATAACTTGATTTATTTTTTCGGTTTTATTGTGTAAAATGATACATGTTTTTACGAATTTCTAGTAATAAATACATATAAAGATGGTACACGTATATATAGTGTAAGGTGGCGATAATAAAATATTTTTGTTATGATTTTACTCTCAAAACTCATAAATAACCGGTCAGAACTACCACTGCTGCCCGCTACAAACACATTTTGTCCACTACACTACGCCCCTAATAAAAACCCCTTTTGGTTAATTTTTGCAGTCAAAAATCTTACAAATTCAATTATGATAATACTTCCCCTAACAAATGAAGGTAAAAGGAATCATATTAAGACTGGTCATTAGGAATGTTTTGGGCTAGCCTGGCAGCATGGCCTGGAGATAAAGGTGATGTACCTACGTACTTTTAAACCAAAATCACACAAACCGGTAAGTGTTATTTCTTTCCTGCTGAAACTATTTAAAAGATTACAAGTCATTCCACAAACAAAATCCCCTAAAGTAAAGTATACATTTATCACGAAGAAAATGAGCAAAACTTGCCCGGCGATCGTTGGGCGCATTTCCACAGAGGTTTTGATAATTCGATACTTCAAATTATCAAAATTCCTGGTCTAATGGTAGCCCGCAACATTGACAGAACGACAAACGGAGTCGAATCAATGTTGATGATAACAATAGGTAGTGAAAATAAAGATCATTATTGGTTCACGTCCAAACCAGGTAGATTACACAGGGCTATCCTTGGGGTAGGTCTTATCACCTTTACCATGATCTGTTATGGTTAAGATAAATGAGCTCGTTTCCGCAAAACTCTACACGTAAGCGCACGTGGGAGACTTTCCGCGTATCCTCGCGTATGGACCACTATTAAAGCACATAGTAACGGGTTCTTACCGCGTTTAAATGGAGATATGAGACTCCCGATATTTCGACACTAATATCGGGAGTCTCATATCTCCATTTAAACGCGGTAACCCGTTACTATGTGCTTTAATTATGATAATAACAGCGTAAACTGAAAACAATGTATGGACCACTATTGTGAAGTGGGCAAACTTCCCACTATATCATCATCATCTTCCTGCCATTATTCCACTCTAGGAGGGGTCGGCACAACATGTATGGGCAAATGTCCCATATGTAATGTTATTTTAATGGGCTCAGTTTTCCGCAAAAACGCAAGTGGTCCATTATGCATGCTTTTGTTGACTATGTAAGCCAACTAACTCCTTTCAGAAGCTCAAATACCTCCTGGATTTTTTACAATCTTTGTGACCTGGTTTAATTAAGGGGTTGTGCCCGTGGTGTTGCCAATTATTTATTCTAATCTAATCTATCCTACAATATCCCACTGCTGAGCAAAGGTCTCCCCTTCCTCTTTCCATTTTTCACGGTCCTGTGCGTAATTCTCTGCCGAGCTGCATCCCAGTGGGACCTTAAACCCAAAAGTATGTACGATTATCTACGGCTGTGTTCAAAAATACCACTACCGGCGCTTGCATCAAAGATCTAACCAGCGTGTATTGAATGGCTTGCATATTAATTGGAGCTTGATAATAGTTCGAGCCATTATTTCACGTCTACAACCTCCACGCTTCGAGCTCGAAGCAAAGCTTTAACCCTTAGCTAAGGGAAGGAGACTAACGACAGTTATGACAAATCTCAAATACCTCTTGACTAACCCGGCCATGGTGATAACAACGCCATGATCAGGACCCACAACTAATTGAGGTACTATAATTAAGTACTACAAGGTGGTTATAGTAGAAAGAGAAAAAACACGGTTTGGTCTTAAGTACTAACTTAACCTATACCCATTCGCAATGCGGATCAGATATGGTTTGCTGTGGCTCTAGACAAAATGGCTTCCCATAGACAGGGTTATGCGGAGGTCACCCTAGGATACACACTGGTGGCGCATGGAATCGAACTTGTATGTATCATTATACACGACACGTTATTGATATCCAAGATCGTATTTGCTGAAATATTTTGATATATATTAATTTATATTACTTTTCACGAAAAAATAAATTTGGTGTTTGATGTTACAACTAAAATTATATCATTAAACACGGACCGTGAGAATTCAAGGATTGCGTGTATTTTAATATATGTTGATTTGCATTTACTTACACCAAAATATTTAATGAAAATCTTCATTTCACTTTAATGCAAGTTAAGATGAATTATTTTACACGTGTTATAACAGCATGAATCCTTCACAAACGGTACTTATATCACTGAACACAAAAATTATCTCCGTATTTATAATAGCTACAGGTACGAGAATTAGACAGAAAGAAAGATAATTTTTTGAACATGAAGTGTGTGCTAATAACTCAAAAGTGATACAACTCGAGTTGTATTACTTTTCACCGACGGTACAGAATTATGTTAATCAAGATACCGCTCGTCTTACCTCAAACCTATAATCTATTTAATATAATCCCTTTACCCGTTCCTTACGACGTTTCAAAACCAGATACTTTTGTACTTATTGCACCTACAAGTTCTTATGTAGCAATTACAGCTGATCATATGTTTTATTCACCGATAAAAGATATTGAGAAGTGTAAAGTGATCAGTGGCAAGTGTTACGTGTGCGTGTTAACGAACGTATATTCGACAATTGCGAATCCTACGTGTGAAACAACCTTAATCACCGAAGTAGTACAAAATTTACCCGATTCTTGTGAAGTTAAATTGTTACATGGACATGTAGATATTTTTCATAAGATAAGTAATAATAGGTGGCTCTTTGCCCAATCCGAACCAGGCAAATGCCATATCACTTGTAAGAACAACCCTATCAGTTATGATGAAATTTTGTTTTCCATTGGTATTTTAAAATTGCCAAAAAACTGTAAAGCTTTTTACAAAACTTTACAATTTGATCCTATTACTGAAAACTACATTTCCAATGTAACAAACTCAATTTCTGACTTTAACATAATACTCGATGATTGTTGTGAAAAGACTAAACTGAACAAAACATTGTCAAAATTACCTTATAATAAGCTTACAAATATTGATAACTTAGATTCACTGTTACATGCTAGTGTGCATTTAGATTACCTAGAAAAGGAATTAAATAGTATCGAAAGTCCAACTCATATGCAAAAGTATGGCATTCATTATATATCGTTAAGCTATGTCCTAGGAATAATATTTTTGTTGTATTTACTTTATAGATGTAGAAAACGTCTGTGTCGAAATAATCCTTCCACATGCTTAGTCCAGATATTTAACCAATGTCACAATAAAAATAGTTCTAACAGACCAGTAGCACAGACCGTAGTGATGTCGAATGTGCAGGAATCTTTCTCAGACACGGAAGATGAGATAAGGACACCAGTCACAGTCAAAAGGAATATAATCCTTGCATCTCAAAACCACTCACCTTAACTTCAAATTCATACTTATTATTTTTGTCGATAAGAACTTATTATTAATATAGTAATTTTTAATATAATGTAACCGAAATCCAAGTTCGATCTGATTTTAATCTCACATCATTTTAAGGGTGATGTTCGATCTTATTCGGGGGGTTGTTATATATTAAATTACAGGGTAATCATATAAAATAAAAACTGCATACTCAATTCCTATTGCATTGACGTCAATGCAATAGGACTCCGGAACCATCAAGTTTCATTTCAATGGGAAATCGTTAGTTCGGGTTTGGAATTCGGATAGCAACTACGTTTTGTATAATTCTAATACATTTTCTTTAAATAAATCTTTTTAGCGTAAATAAAATTGTTTTTTAAAAAGCATCACCTGACCCACCCCGTAATAGTACCATTACCTACATACAACTACAACTTTAAATCTGCCTCATCATTCCCAACATCCTTAAGCTTTGAAGTCGCTAATTGTTACGCACCGAAGTAAGCTTGTGTATCATTCCATTAATGTCATATATGTATAATTTCCAGGTGCCAACAGCACCTCACTGTCGTGCTGCGATCCGTCTCAGCCGCCGCACCCGGAGTGCTTCCCCGTGCCCCTGGACGTGGAGGACCCCTTCTACCAGGACTACAACCTCACCTGCATGGAATTCGTCAGATCAGCCCCTGCTCCCACCTGCCACTTCGGTAAGACTAACCTGAGAAGGCAACTTGTAGTGTGTCGTCCTTTATAATAAACGATTATTATTCATACTCCTAATTGAGATAGTCAGAGGCACCTTTGCCAAAGATGCTTCACCAAATGCTTAGGTTACCATATTTGAAAGGATACATCATTCTTTCGGTTTTTACGATATAGGTACCCCAGAAGATAAGCAAATGAAGGCGTTCGTAAATATCTAAGTATTAGGCTATACATATATTAGGGTAATCATTGTGGTCCTGTGGTTTACTGGCTTGCTTCTCAAATGGGAAGCACCGGTTCTGACTCCAGTACCGGACTTGCACCAAAGAGTTATTACACAGTTGGCTCGACCATTATAGACGGCGACACAGCTCACTACCTATCACGTTGGTCTAACAGAAAGCTCGGTGAGGTGTGAGTACTTAGTTCATCTTGCGATGGATGCACCTCTGACTACCCCAATTGTCTATGTAATGTAATAATGTCTAATCATTATCTTTATAATTCCAACAGGCCCAAGAGAACAACTGAACCAAGCAACGGCTTTCCTAGACGGGTCCACCGTGTACGGCTTCGCAATGAACCGGACTCTGCAGCTACGAACTGGCGCTGGAGGCCTCCTCCGCATGCTGAAGGCCGGTGGCAGAGACCTTTTGCCGCCATCTAAAGACCCCAATGATGGTTGCAACACTGCTGAGATGAACGCCCAGGGACGATATTGCTTTGAAACTGGTCAGTTCACTTTCCCTCTTTCAACGCTTTCAAATATAACTTCTCAGACGACGCCCTAAGCTGAGATTCGCGCACAACTTGGCTCCCTATTCCCCACCACCTCTAAAATTCATTCTGCATCATATCGTCGAGATTATTTTAATGTTGAGCTGAAAGTACTTTTTGTCTGTGATTTGTGTGTTTATATGTTTTATAATGACATGTGTTGCTTTATAGGTAAATAAATCTTTCTTTTCTGTCCGTTTCCAGGCGACGACCGCGCCAACGAGAACCTCCACCTCACCACCATGCATTTGATCTGGGCACGGCAGCACAACCGCGTCGCGTCAGCTCTCAGGAAACTCAACCCTACCTGGGACGACGACACCGTATACCAAGAAGCACGGAAGATTATCGGAGCGCAGATGCAGCACATTACTTATGCTGAGTTCCTGCCTTCTATACTAGGTGAGATTCACAAAATTACTTACTGATCCCTAGTTTGGTTAGGACATTACAGGCTCATCACCTGATTGTCCGTAAGTAAGATGATCCGTGTTTCGGAAGACACATTACGCCGTTGGCCCGGTTACTACTTACTGATGTAAGTAAGCAGTCATGTCAGGGGCCTTTGGCGGCTCAATAGTAACCCTGACACCAGGGTTGATGAGATTGGTAATCCACCTTTCAACCCACAAGAGAGAAGATACTAAGTGAGATTAAGTCAAGTATAGTAAACAATTATTTTCAATGTAAGAAAGATCATTAGAGGCTATCTTCTTCCCAGCATTATCCCATTTTCACAGGGTCCGCTTACCTAACTTGAAGATTTGGCAGGTCTGACTCTCACTGTGAGGTAGCAGGTTTGAATCCCGGCACGGGACTTTCCGGCTGATTTTTTGATTCATGTTTCGATCATAAATGACTGTGCTCAGCGGTGACGGAAAACATCATGAGGAAACCCACATTCCCGAGAAATGCGTTTCGGAGGTATGTGAACTGACAGTATTGGGCTGGTTTTCGCTGAGCACACATGTCTTGGGCTGGGATCTAGTTCAAAACAATTATTTTGTACCTATTTTTAGTGTTGTAATCCCAACCTGTTTTGTGAGCCAAATAAATAAAGAAGAAGAAGGCTACAGCAACCTCACATTGTTCCAGGAGCGGATGTGATGTGGGCTCTAAACCTAACCCTGAAGGAAGACAACTTCTCCCGTGTGTACGACCCTACTGTGGACCCCTCCATCGCCAACCATTTCTCAGCATCCGCCTTCAGATTTGCACACACCCTGTTACCAGTAAGTATTTACCTTCTTATTCGGAGTTTGATTTGGGTAGTCACAAAGAAGTAACAGAAGATGCCGTCTGGACATGGCTAGGACGAAATGATGATGAATTCTGTCATCAGGAGTTCTGGAGATTTAAAAAGCCACATTGAAGCATTCTCCCTAGCATTTCAGTTATCCTGCGTTCATACGCTTACCTCAACTAACTTGAAGATTTGACAGATCCGTTCTTTTACAGAAGTGACTGCCTGGCTGACCTTCCAACCCGCGAAGGGACCTTTGATTTTTGTGATATGTCAGACTGACTCCCTAAAGGTGCCCTCCGAAGCGCGGTTCATAATAATAATAAGATGGCTTCGGTCCCACGCACGCCTTCCAAAAGTCCAGGACTCCATAGGCCCGAGATATGACATACAAATTTACAACCCACACCATTATCATCATTTCACTTTGGATCATCTTACTTTCAATTAATCGGGTGATCAGCCTGTAATCTCCTAACTAATTTAGGCACAAAACGTAAGCTATTGGCCCTTGATAAACAAAAATGGAGAATGCTAAACCAACAAGAGCGTGACTCTTACATTGGTGATGATGAGTAGATTTTCTGGTCGTGAGTAGAAGGTGTCTGCATCTATCTAAATTCTAGACCCAATTTGTCTTTCCGTGGTCTTTCAACATCTTGTTACCTTCCAGGGTCTAATCCACAGCGCGGACCTCGCCAACGGCAGCATCAACTACGTCCAGCTGCATCAGATGCTGTTCAACCCGTATGCGCTGTACAACGTGAAGGGCGCCAAGCGAGCGGTCAAGTCTGCCATGGACACTCCCGTGCATAGCGTCGACCCTCACGTTACTACTGAGGTAAGAAAGAAAGAAAGAAAGAAAGAAAAAAATTAATCGACATACTAATGTTTTCCCATATTAAAAGAAAATATTACAATTATAAATGTATGCCGAAACGGCAAGTACCTAAATTCCTAATGAAGGACTTTCCAAACTACGTTCCCCAAAATAATATGGCGATGTCTAGATTTAATGTAATAATTACCTAATTTCTCATTAATTAGATATATAATGTATTAGCTGAAGTTATATAAAAATAATTGTTGCGTGATAATTAAATCAAATTATGTCTAGAAGCGTTGTCAAATTTGACAGACGAGGTTCCTCGTTCAAGCATCGACGCTTGCTCGCTACTTGAATAGGTTAAATTTTAATTATGTCAAAGCTATAAATTGTCTCTTTTCTTATGAAAATAGGTATCTGTTTTTTTTTCTTGGCTCTTCTTTAGGCAATACACAATAATAAGATATTTACTTTAGAGTGCGACGTCTTGCAAAAATCGCGAATGTCCCAGTAGACGCGTGTACCAAGGACATTACTTTATCTCGCGTCGCGTCACCCGTCACTCTCTCACAGTACTGTACAAAAAGAGACAGATGATCTCTGTCGCGGCGAGAAAGAGTCGCATGCTTACGGTGCTAAGCCCACAGAGCTTGCTAAATCTGCTGCTGGATTCACAATATTTCGCCAACAAAATTTTCGATTCTTTTTCGTATTTCCTCCTATGACGTGTGACCCTGGCCGTTTTGATGTTTATGGTTATGGTTGATTTCGAAATTCGGTTCGAATCATTTTATTTTTGTAAGAAGTCGATGGTCGTCGTGCTGGTTTGATCTGAGGCTTACCAAAGAGAATGTACTAATTAAGCTTACTAGCAGCATACGCCTACGTCCCCATCACAATGACCCAAATATTCCATCTCCCAGCTAAGCGAGCACCTCTTCGAGCGTCCCATCGCGGTCAACTCGACCCTTCCTGTGAAGAAACCCGGCCCCTGCGGCTTGGATCTGGTGTCTCTCAACATCCAGCGTGGCAGAGACCATGGTTTACCGCCCTACCCCGCCTGGAGACAACATTGTGGTCTTTCCAGGCCGAAAAGCTTCGCCGATCTAGAGGGAGTCTTCGATGATCAGTCCATGGATAGGATCAACCAGATTTACAGGTGAGAAAGTCAATTTTGTATTGCCAAACTATAGATTGAACAGCCTAGTGAATTAGAGCGTTGAGCTCACGATCTGGAGGACCAAGTTCAATAATCCCGACGGAGAGATTATCTAAATAACTTGAGACTGTCCTTTGTTTGGCTAGGACATTGCAGGCTGAATCGCCTGATTGTCCGACAATAAGATGATCCGTGCTTCGGAAGGCACGGTTAGCCGTTGGTCCCGGGCTACTAGCATAAAGACCTCCACCGACCCGTAATGGAGCAGCGTTGGTGGAGTATGCTCCAGACACCCACTGATTGTTTGAGGGAAGGCCTGTGACCAGCATGCATCTCCTTACCATTATCTCGTTTTTCACGGGGTCCGCCTACCTAACCTGAAGATTTGACAGGTCTGGTGTTTTACAGAAGCGACTGCCTGTCTGACCTTCCAACCCGCGAAGGGAAAACCAGCCCAATACAGGTTAGGTCACATACCCGAAAAATGCATTACTCGGGAACGTGAGTTTCGTCACGACGTTTTCCTTCACCGCTGAGCACGTGATAATCATTTATGATCCAAACATGAATTTGAAAACAAATTCGACAATCATTGGTTTAGGCCTGTGCTGGATTCGAACCTGTGACCTCAAAGTGAGAGGCAAGCGCTTTAGCAACTAGGCTACCACGGCTGTTAAATACAATAACATACAAAAGCTAAATTACTCAATTGTATACCAATATTTTATGTTTATTTTTATTTTTTTAAAGAACGTCTAGGGCCCTGTGCCGAGGTTTTTCTTGCAGCTTCTTTTCCCCGGCTATACAGGTTGTGAGAAGCTGCAGTAGTTTTAGGCGGATGAGACGTTCCTTATGTAAAAATTGACGATTCAAAGTGTAACTATGTTACCTACTGAATAAAGATATTTTTGAATTTGAATTTGAAACAGCCTATAAGTCGCATTGTTGAGCACAGGCCTCACTTCGATCAACCGGAGGGGTTATGAAGCACGCAAAAGTCTTTTTGATATTTGTTATTCTCTAATCTTAATAATTCTAGAACCGTCTATCTAGGCAAACATTACAATAGAAAATAAGTATGTACATAAGTCTGTTTGATCTCATTTCATAATTTAATATTCATTGGAAGTTTGTTCTCGTCTTTTGTTGTATTCCATTAGAATACGAACGAATTTATTTATTAATTCATAAATTGTTATGTTGTAAAATCTGTGATAGCGGCACGGGTTAGAAGTTCGGACTATATCCCCTTGAAATCGACTTCATGACTTTCACCAGCTAAAAAGCATTCTGTGAAATGATGAAGCAACTCAACTCTGTTCTCGCGTCCGCACCACATTAAGACTTGTTTTGAAGTGCGATTGTATGTTTGTTGAGTGAATGTGTAAAACAATTCGTAGCTTTGATTCCTGTACTATCCGATTATATATGTATATGTCGTGGCCATATCGTAAAATTGATCATTTCATGATGTGTTCGACCATTTCAAGAAATGGTCATATTTCATGAAATGGCCAACTTAAGTTGACCATATCGTTGAAACGTCAACGTTTAATGATATATCAATCATCGTTTGGCCATATCGTTAATGTAATTGTAGCTTTCAGCGCTCCCCATTTGTCCGGCAAACTAGTTAATGCCATCTGCGGCAAATCTACAATAAGTCACGTCAAAAAAAAAAGGTGTTATAAGTAATATTAGCATCGTGGTTCACGCCGCGACTTGTGCTGAGTGAGGCCCTTTTATCTCAGGACGTCCACAACCGCTTTATGATCATTTCGACGAACATCCGTCTTGCTTTTTTGTAATTGTTTTATGGATGATATGATGTTATTGTCTTGTTTTTGTGTGTGGCGCCCTTTTATAATAAACAATTTCTATTATATTATATTCTAATACAATGTGAAGTAGTTCTTATGATAAGAATCTTGTTTGTAACGCAATGGATAAATATCTGTAATGTTGCAAATGTGAGTGTAAATAAATAAATAAATGTCCATGAAAAAGGGTGATTCATACATTTTAATAGGCAAGGTGCGAATTATAGGCAGCAAAAGTTTCCAGAGTTACAGAATCACAGTAGGTGTAAATATTTCTCAATGTAATACTAAGTAGGTATTACTAATGATGCTGCATTTGCAGTGGAATACTTAGTCCTTAAATTTGCACTGGTACCAAATACCGTGATAAGAACTAACAATTTATACAAGATGTTAGTGACATAGTAACGAAAGCTTTGAGGTCTGAATCCCTTGATTCTGAGTTGATATCAAGTGGAATGTCCTTTGCAAAAGTATGGAACTGAAAATAATTGACAGAAAATTCCACTCATGGTGTGAATCATTCACGATATTCGATACGATATCACTAACACCCTGTATAATTGATATTTGACGTAAGAATATCATTTAGTGTAATATTAACTCTATGTAATACTAACTCTAAGATTCTAATATTTACGTTTTATTGTAGAGATAATTAAATATGTCATTTTAATCAAGTTACATTTCTTGGACCATAAAACTGTGGGTTGTGAGGTGGATTACCAACCTCATCAACCCTGATGTCAGGGTTATTATTGAGCAACCAAAGGCACCTGACAAGGCTAATTGTAACAACTACTTACATCAGTAAGTAGTAACCGGGACCAACGGCTTAACGTGCCTTGGATCATTTTACTTTCGGGCAATCATGTGGTCAGCCTGTAATGTCCTAACCGAACGCAACTATCGGGATTCGAACCTGGGATTTCAGGATCGCGAGTCCAACGCTCAACCACTGGACTACAGAGGCCAAAACTTGTGATACACTAATATATTCCGTCCTCCTCCAGCAACGTGGAAGACATAGACCTGTACACGGGAGCCCTGGCGGAGGACCCTCACGGGCGCCTGCTGGGGCCGACGCTCACCTGCCTCATAGCCGACCAGTTCCTAAGACTCAAGGTCGGCGACCGGTTCTGGTACGAGACTGACGACCCTGAGGTTGCCTTCACATTAGGTGAGATACATACTGATAAAAAGTTTATGAAGGACTTATCAGGTTGCGTTTCTTAAAAAAATATAGATAGAGCTGTACAGTCATGAGCAATATAATGTACCCACTTTAAGACTCTGTCGCACTAACATATTTGACATTTAGTGAGACTTACAGTTCAATTTGTCAAAAAAGTTAATGTGACATGGTACCAACGTGTATACTATACATATTAATGCTCGTGAGAATTAACGTGATAATTACCTTTTTTTTAATACACTTCAATATAATATTATTTTTTTAATACAATATCTGATGGCAAGGAAGTACACGTAGACCGGCGCCCTGCCAACACCAGCTCACGTAGTAGCTACGGACCTCCCTGATAATTACCTATTTTCTTTGTTCTCTAGCATTATCCCGTTTTCACACGGTCCGCTTACCTAACCTGAGGATTTGACAGGTCCGGTTTTTTATAGAAGCGACTGCCTGTCTGACCTTCCAACCCGCGAAAACCAGCCCAATTTTAGGTCACATACCTCCGAAAATGTGGGTTTTCTCACAATGTTTTCCTTCACCGCTGAGGACGTGATAATCATTTATGATCCAAACATGAATTCTATTTAGGCCTGAGCTGGATGCGAACTATTGCGAACCTGCGTCCTCAAAGTGAGAGGCAAGCGCTTTACCAACTGGGCAACCACGGGTCCTAAAATCACATCCGGGTGTGACTTTTTAAAAAGGTGTGGCGGACCCAACTATTTGGCCACCTAGTTCCGTCCACATGTAACAGATGGCGCCACATTCAATAATGCAATCTTCAAGCAGTCGTGAAACGCGATATCGAAGTGAAACACAACATGTCTGTTATCCATGAAATTTGAAGATTAAATGAAGGAAAATATTTACAGCGCTATCTATATTGTGTTTGAGGAACGTAGCCGGGAAAGTCCATTGATACCCCAGAGGTACATCCTTCGCAAAATGAACGAAGTACCAAGAATCAGATATCAGAATAATTTATTCAACGTAATTATCATGGATAAACTTGTTGAAGGTCAATGTAACATTTTTGAATTTACGCCATTTCGCAACGTGTTATGGCTGAGGAGAAGAAATGACAAGAAACTGCAACTTTTTTTTTTGACGTGACTTATTGTAGATTTGCCGCAGATGGCATTAACTACTTGGCCGGACAAATGGGGAGCGCTGAAGACTCTCACCCGGTACAACGTTTAAGACAACAGGCCTGAGGGTGCCCAGTTGGGCGCGAACCTCGGCTCAGGGCGTCGTCTGAGAGGATAAATATTTGAAAGAATTAATCGACCCTAGTGGGTCGATAGCGATAAGCGCTGAATGAGGGAAATCGTCGACCACGCCGGCGGGGTCGGTATCGGGGACCTGAAGTGTTTGGTGTCGCGAGCTGATTGGCTGCCTCTATGGCTAGAGTAATCGGGTCGTCGGGAAGAAACTGCAACAGCAACACATCTTTTAAATCAATGAGGGTACATTACAAGTTATTTAATAACTAGAGGAACACATTCTATACCAGACATTTTTATCATTTAGGTAATCATTAATCTTATAATACCCACAGCTTACTTTTAATTTTGTATTAATTTAATTGAAATCATTTATAGGTACTTATATACATTTTACATACTCCTTACAGAACAACTAACAGAGATCCGCAAGACAACCCTAGCAGGCGTCATCTGCGCGAACGAGGAACTCCTCGACCAGGTAAAGGAATTTCGCGTACAGGGTGTTAGTGACATCATAACGAAAACTTTGAGGGATAATTCAGACCTTTATTCTGAGTTGTTATCAAGTGGAATTTTCCAAAAATATGGAACTAAAAATAATTTTAAAAGACACTAAAATTTTCATGAATTTTCTAACAGGAAATTCCACTTCATAACTCTGAATCATCAATTCCCCTCAATACCTACCTATTCGTTAAGGTATCACTAACACCCATACGCACTATTATAGGTTTACCGCAAATGGCATTAACTACTTGGCCGGACAAATGGGGAACACTGAGGGCTCATTCGGTAGAAAATTTAAGACAACCAGCCTGAGGATGCTTAGTTAGGAGCAAACCTCGGCTCAGGGCGTCATCTTAGAGGACAATGTGAAAGATTTGATCGACCTTAGAGGGTCAATAGATGAATAAAGATACACTTCTCATCAAAAAAATCGAAACACCTTGCAAGTTTACGTTTTGTCAGGATTATCAGAAAAATGTGTACATTTAGGAATAAATGTTAAATGTCGTTTAATAGTGAGTAATATGAGCTTATCAAATCTTAATGTTAATGTTCTAAATTTAAATGAATTTTTCATAGGTTTCGTATTTTGTTAAATGAGTCATTTTTATTCCGTATAGAGTATAAAGGAAATGGATAAAACAACACACGTAAATGAAAAAAAAAGCTAAAAAACGTTTATTTAATAACTTGTATTCCCTCCCCGAGCTCTAATTACTGCTTCCATACGGTTCTTCATCGATCGGATGAGAGTCACGATCACATGCTGTGGTATATTGTCCCATTCCTCTTGGATTGCATCTTGCAGCTGGCTAAGTGTTTCTGGGGCAGGATCTCTTGCTCGAATTCGTCTCTTTAATTCATCCCACAGATGTTCAATGGGATTCATGTCCGGGCTTCTTGCTGGCCATTCCATAATAGAGATATCGACTTCGTTAAGATAATCTCGTACGACGCCCGCGGTGTGAGCCCTAGCATTGTCGTGCATGAATATGAAGCCGTTGCCAATAAAATGTGCATAGGGCATCACATGAGGCTCGAGACACTCTTCGACGTACCGATGACAGTTTAGTGCAGGCAGACGTGGCCCAGACACGAAAGCAAGCTCTGTCTTACCGTCGGCGCTGATTCCTCCCCAAACCGTCCACGAACCGCCACCATAGCTGACCTTTTCTTCAATGCAGCATTGTGCATAGCGTTCTCCGTCTCTTCTGTAGACCTTGTTCCTTCCGTCGTTACCATACAGCATAATTTTACACTCATCAGAAAAGAGAACTTTGCTCCACTGTAGGTATGACCAATTTAGGTGCTCACGTGCAAAGTTAAGGCGCGCTGTTCGATGGTCTGCAGTTAATTTCGGCCCATTTGCTGGCTTATGCGGTACCAGTCCACGATCCTTCAACCTTCTTCTAATTGTAGAGTCACTTACAGCCACCCTTCGTACAACACGAAGCCGCTGCTGCAGTTGAAAAGTGTTAAGGCGTCGATTTCTTAAAGAAGTTGTTACAATAAATCGATCATCTCGCTCAGAAGTGACCCGATTCCTGCCAGATCCTGAACGGCGCGTGAACAAACCAGTCTCCCGATAACGTTTATAGACTCTATGAACAGATGACAGGCTTAGATGCAGTCTTGCAGCCACAACAAGCGTGTTAGTCAGCGGACTAAGGCCAGAATCCAGCAATGCCACAACTTGGGCGGCTTCTGTGGGCGAAGTATCCATACGTTTTAGAAAAAAAACCTTTTTTCAGACGTCCCAAAGTCACAGTATTGAAATAAAAAACAAAAAGTTTAAGGATAGGCGCCAATTTTTAGTTTTTAAACGCTAAATGTACTCCAACCCTAAACACACATTTGTCTCAAAACAGTGATTCATTTCGTTTATAAGATAAACAAATGAAATTCTAATTTTGAATTTAGAATTTTCGCTTATTACTGTAATGGCCAAACTGCCAGCTATACATTTATGTATTTTTTTTCATCGTATGAATTCTTTTTTGTGTTAAATTCGGACAGAAACAATGAAAACGGAAGTGTTTCGATTTTTTTGATGAGAAGTGTATTTTTGAATTTGGATTTGAACTATCGTTGTACCTACCATTTATTATAAGTAAAGAAATAATGTTGATTGTGTTTGATAGGCTCAACCGCGAGTGATGGAGACTGTAAGCGCCACCAACCCGCTGGTAGACTGCCGCGAGCTGCCGCAGCCGGCTTGGAAGCCGTGGCTGGAGTCCACGGAGGGCAAGCCCAGGAAGGGCAAAGGATACACCTTACGTGATTATGGTGTAGTTAGTCAATAAATTGCAGTCAACAAAAAAATCGCGTAGAACAAAAAGGGCCTCCCTGTCGCCTTATTGTGAAGACCACCTAAGCGCCTTTATCATAAATCAAATTCTGATCTGACTTTCTTCAACAAAATCTCGATTACTTTCAATTAATTTCAATCCGGATAAAATTGACAGCTCTTTTTAACAGGATTTTCTTTTACCTTTGATGGATTTGCTCTTGGCCCCAGACTTGCCCGAAGGTATTTGATGAGGCCTAAGAAGGAGCTCGCCCAGAAGGTACCTGTTCACTCTGGCCTTGAAAGCACCCGGGTTATATGCATTCGGAAATACAGAAGACGGCAGAGAATTCCACTCCTTAGCAGTGCGCATAATGAAAGACGATGCGAATGGATTGAAATTATATTGTTTATTGTGAGGTTTTGTTAACAAAAATCATATCCAAATGAAAAATTACGTTGTTTGCAATTTGGATTAAAAATAAATTACACAATGCTCTTCAAATACTTATAAGTATCGTCTAAAATTGACAAAAAAGAAATTTACCTTTTATATTTAAATCTATTTATGACCATTTTCAGTGAAATGCAAAAAAAATATTATTATATGCAATAATTTATATAATTGTATATTAGTTTGAAAGAATACTGTGAATATTGTGCCAAAATTTAAAATAAAATTTTATCAATTGACATAATTTTAATTTTGTTACGATTGTTACCTAAATAGGTACAAATTTGAATCAGTGTGTCGTTTTTAGTTAAAAAAGTACCTACTACTTATTTAATTTTATAATATCTAGATTGTTCTATTTAGGTACAATTACAGTTAAGTGTGTTTTGTAAATGAGTTTTAATAATTAGCTTTAAGTTCTAGAAATATATACACATAATACTTATTTGAATTTAATGCGATTTTTTCTTAAATTCCCTACCCTATTAATAAATATTATGGAGTTTTTTCGTATAATATACAAATAGTAATATCATAACAATATAATACCACCGCTGTACTCAGGTTTTGTGTCGGTGTTAAATTCCGCTTAGGACTATTTAACAATTCCTTTTAACATACAAAGTAGGCATTATAATAAGTATAGCTTAAGCGAAGTATATTATTTTTCTCTATGGTTACTGTTGATGGCAAATAATAGCATTGATACCCCACGCCGCCACTATCCCGCCATAAAACGCCTACTCAAATAAAATAGCAATAAAAAGATCTCAATTCTCAACCGGTTGCTAATTAAAATGTTGAGGTCACTTACAGTTCAGGACGAACAAGTTTCCATAAAGAAAACTTTTCTGGTATAATTTTCATTGGTCTTAATTTTGTACAATAAAAATAAGTGGGTTGTTTCTGGTTTTATTAAAAAGTAGATTCGGAGAATATCAGTACCAACACCAACCAATCTCCGTAATAGGTTCCTTTTTAAAGTTTTTTTTTATTCGTCGCTTTTTCGGAGAAAGCGTGACTTACGTAGTGTCCCAGGTTTGACTCAGGCTCTAAACAATAAACTAACAAATAGGCTAGTTTCCAACTAGTCAAATCAGTTACTTTTTACTAAACGTCAAAACACAAAATTATTATAGAATTTGTATGAAAAAGCAACCTGTGACGTCATAGAAAAACGTGTCAAAATGTCGCACTTATTATTTATAAATAAGTTAAATAGAAAAAAGAAAACTTTTTTGTCACCTTTACATTTGTGTTTATTTAGTAATCAGAATTTCATAATTTATCTTTGACTTAGGAAACTACCCAGTTATAAACTTTTTTTGTGACACTGGCAACAAAGTGATTCTACGTATGAGGTTTTCGTTTTTCTTTTCGGAACGCTTAACACAGAAAAAAACTTTCTTTTAAGAAAAAAGTTGGATTAATGTTTACCATTATTGATGTTATAATTATATCACAACAGCCTCCGTGGTCTAGTGGTTAGAGCGTTAGGCTCACGATCTGGAGGTCCGGGTTCGATTCCCGATGGGGACATTGTCGAAATCACTTTGTGAGACGGTCCTTTGTTTGGTAAGGACTTTTCAGGCTTGAATCACCTGTTTGTCCGAAAAACTAAGATGATTCCGTGCTTCGGAGGGCACGTTAAGCCGTTGGTCCCGGCTATTAGCCGTAAAAACAACTCCACCAACCCGCAGTGGAGCAGCGTGGTGGAGCATGCTCCATACCACCTCCGGTTGAGGGGAGGCCTGTGCCCAGCAGTGGGACGTATATAGGCTGTTGATGTTGATGAATTATATCAACCTTTATCTTACTTTATCGGACAATCCCGTGATTTAGCCTGCAATGTCCTAGCCAAACAAATGACATGGATGAAAAAAGTATGATTATAGTGTCTATCTATATATTAAAGTGTCTTAAAACTGTACTGGACTCTGCACCATTATAATTATAATATCCTAATGCCTAAAACATAACAACCAAAACATCATCTATTTATACCCAATCCTACACCTTACATACAGCACCTAGGTTGCCCTGAACCGAAACCTAAATATCAAATTGTAAAAACCAGTCAAGTGTGCGTTCAACTCGCCACAGATGGTTCCCGATAGCCTATTAAGTACTATTATCAAACACTTCAGGACCCCGATACCGACCCCGCAGGCGTGGTCCACGATTTCCCTCAATCAGCGTGTGGAACTAAAGTGTATTATTTAGAGAAATAATTCAGCAATTTTTTTCAGTTTATCATGTAATTTCCACCTTTCACATGTCAGAAGAGAAAAGTCAGATAGAAAAACAATATCGTATAAAAAAGTAAAAAAATATTCAAAATAAAAAGATTTTATACAAAAAAAAGTTTTTTTTTTTTTTTTTTGACGTGACTTATTGTAGATTTGCCGCAGATGGCATTAACTACTTGGCCGGACAAATGGGGAGCGCTGAAGGCTCTCACCCGGTACAAAAAAAAGGTTGTAAAAAGATTTGATACAAAAGTAACCTACAAGCGTTTATCGCTATCGACCCACTAGGGTCCACGCCGCTGCACTACTGCGGTTGGGTGGCGGTGTTTGGACTAGTAGCCATCTCTTTCGTAGTAGCAAAACAGTGATGGAAGGTGCTCTCTACCCTCAGTTTGTTCAATTTATCTAGAAATCATCCCTTATTCAAATCAAATCATTTATTCATAATATTCATTATACGTCATACAGAATGCATTAGACAATAGTCTTAAAAAAAAATATCAATAAAAATAAATTAATTAATAAGTACTGAAAGCGTGGTGGAGTATGCTCCATACCCCCTCCGGTTGATTGAGGGGAGGCCTGTGCCCAGCAGTGGGACGTATATAGGCAGTTTACGTTATGTATGTAAGTACTGAAATCAATAGGTATTAAATTAGTAATAATATCTATATTTATCGTAATTACTAACAATATATAATTCCATCAATTCCGATTTATAAATTCATCGTAGCTATAGAATGATTGTTCGACGAGCCATCGCTTTAGTTGGACTTTGAAAGATGCCGTGCTCGGAGCCTCTTTAATGGATTCCGGAAGCCTGTTGTAAACGTGCGGGCTCATGGCGTGGATGGTCCGAGTTATTATTCCAGTGTACGTATTTAAATTTCTTTCACCCCAAGGTTTCCTGGAAGAGATTCCTGTTTAGCAAAGCCGCCTATTGAACCTCTGCTGTCTCTTATGTATTTGTTCTATTTGTAATGTTAACCTTTGCGGAATAAAGTGTTTTTAAAGGTGATCTGTCAGGTCTGGTGGAAAATTTATATGGAAATATTTTTATGGAAAGCCAACTTTCTATTTCGTAAGCACGTTGTTTTATGCGGTGTTCTCTACACTATATTAAACATATTCATGATATTTGTGATAAGTAAACGCTTGCCTCTCACTTTGAGGTCGCAAGTTCGAATCTAGCACATAAAACCAATGATTGTCGAATTTGTTTTCGAATGTTTGGATCATAAATGATTATCACATGCTTAGCGGAGGTGTGTCACCTATGCTGTATTGGGCTGGTTTTCCCTTCGCGGCTTGGAAGACAGGCAGTCGTTTCTGTAAAAAACCGGACCTGTCAATCTTCAGGTTAGTTAAGCGGACCCTGTGAAAAACGGTATAATGATAGGGAGATAATGAAGAATAAAAATACCTAAGACTTGGCAGTCTGAGCATAGTTTCTTGTGCCTTGCCCTTCGGGGAAAACCAAAAAGAAAATAACTCTATGTGGCCTTTTTAACTCCCCTGGACAGGACCCTAAAAAACCTTAAACAAAACACTATCGGACGAGGTGTGACTCACATACACCTTACAAGTAAAACATTATTTGGTCACTGTAGGCGACGACCTTGCTTTGACGAGACCCAGCCTTTACCTCCCACATACATCTAAAAAACCTCTTCGCAAACGAATTTCCACATTATAAACTTCGTCATAAGCTCTTAGAAACATTCTTTGAACTGCACATTATAACTTAGCTAAGCTTAGTTACAAAGTTATGGTCTGCTGATGAGAAATAGAGAGCTAAAGGAATCTCTACTTTAAAACGTGTAGAGTAAGGAGTTACGATACAAATTTGGAGGTGAGATTAAAGTTGTCAGGATAGATATGGAGTAGCTGATGTCAGGAGCATGTTGGCGGCTCCTGACGGGTTGAACAACCATCTGTCATATGCCTTTCGTATTCAAGTCCGACTTTTCCGACTATTTAGAACCGTATGGTGACCAATTACTATAAAAGCCCGTTGGTAAGATGATCCGTACTTCAGAAGGCACGTTAAGCCGTTGGTCCCGGTTACTACTTACTGATGTAAGCGATTAATCGTTACATGAGCCATGTCAGGCCTTTGGTGGCTTAATAATGACCCTGATACCAGGGTTGGTGAGGTTGGTATTCCACCTCACAACCCACACGATAAGAAGACAGCCCGTTGTCCAGTTACCTAAGCTAATCACAATATAACAAAAACCTTTTTTTTGACGTGACTTATTGTAGATTTGCCGCAGATGGCATTAACTACTTGGTCGGAGAAATGGGGACCGCTGAAGGCTCTCACCCGGTACAATGTTTAAGACAACATGCCTGAGGGAGCCCAGTTAGGCGCGAACCTCTGCTCGGGGCGTCGTCTGAGAGGAAAAATATTTGAAAGAATTAATCGACTCTAGTGGGACGATAGCGATACGCGCTGATTAAGGGAAATCGACGATCACGCCGGCGGGGTCGGTATCGGGGTCCTGAAGTGTTTGGTGTGGCGAGCTAGCCGCCTCTATGGCTACAAACGTAACCAATACTCTATTACAAAAACACAAGAAATACAAAATTACAAACAAAAGAGATAGAAGAGTACGATAATACTTTAGGAAGGTTTATGCAAACGGCGCGAAGGAACTAATAACATTGAATAATGTATGTTTTATCGGTCACGTGGCAGGTAGTAAACAAAACACGAGCGATTAAGCGGCTATGCTATCACACGTAAATTATCATCTTCCAGAACCTTCCGCAATGTGTTATTTCGTGTCGAAACACGTGGAATATTAAGCAACATACAAAGCGGGAGAGTTCAATTTTCCGTGATAGTAAAGGTATCTACTTTCATTGTTTTTTGAAACGTAATTATTTAGGTACCTAGGCAGTCGGTAGGTTAACCATTCTTCAACTAATTGGAGTCATTACTTTAAAAGAGTAACGGTAAGCTTCTCTGCACACTATCCCCGATACCGACTCGTCGGCGTGGTCGACGATTTCCCTCAATCAGCGCTTAACGCTGTCGACCCAGTAGGGTCGATTCATTCTTTCAAATATTTTTCCTCTCAGACGACGCCCTGAGCCGAGGTTCGCGCCCAATTCGGCACCCTCAGGCCTGGTGTCTTAAATTTTGTATCGGGTGAGAGCCCTCAGTGCTCCCCATTTGTCCGGCCAAGTAGTTAATGCTATCTGAGGCAAATCTACAATAAGCCACGTCAAAAAAAGGTAGGTTAACCAAGCGAGGTTAGTCAGGTACAATCTGGCGGCCTTATTGCTAAGCAGCAATTTCTTCCAGGCAACCAGTGCGATATAGTAGTAGTGTACCTACCGTGTAGCTTTGATCGAATGCTATACCGCGTGCGCAAAAAAGAATTCGATTTCCCTTGGACTTAGTGAGTTTTCTTCCAATCCCGAAACCCACTCCCGTAACGATATAAATAAAAAACACAATTTAATAAAATACCTGGGCAGTAGTAGGCAGTGAGACGTGGCCGCTTACTATGGGTCTCGTGAGGAGGCTCGGTGTCGCTCAGCGGGCAATGGAGAGAGCTATGCTTGGTATTTCCCTGCTTGATCGAATCAGAAATGAGGAGATCCGCAGGAGAACTAAAGTCACCGACATAGCTCGGAGAATTGCAAAGCTGAAGTGGCAGTGGGCAGGACACATGGCGAGGTGAACTGATGGCCGCTGGGGCGGAAAGGTTCTGGAGTGGCGGCCGCGTGTCGGACGACGCTCAATGGGTAGGCCCGCTACAAAGTCGACCGACGATCTGGTGAAGGTCGCGGGAAGCCGCTGGATGCGGGCAGCGCAGGACCGATCGTCGTGGAGATCCTTGGGGGAGGCCTATGCCCAGCAGTGGGCGTCGTACGGCTGATGATGATGAATAAAATACCTACTAAAATAATATCATCATAAAATAAAATATAATTATCTTTCTTACTTATCTTATAACAGCACTAGCCAGATAGGTAGGTAGGTACCTCGTTAATAGAAAGTAACTTAACTTTCTCCTGAACTGTGTTCATATAAAAGTAAAATGTAGAGTCGATTAATTTTATAGTTAGTGGAAGGGCCAAAGCTGGGTTTCGGCTTCAGCGCTCCACCTTCAGTTGTAGTTGTAGGAGTTGATCGTTAACTCAAAGATTCGTTTAAGTAGTAGTAGTATAATGTATGTAGTCGTTACATGAGCCATGTCGGGGGCCTATGGCGGTTCAATAATAACCCTGACACCAGGGTTAATGGGGTTGGTAATTCACCTTGTCAAGTTTTTTGTTTATTCCATGGACTAGGGTTACCCAATCTATGGGAGCGAGTATAGTGGGTCCGGCCAGTAGATTGGTAACAAACTTTGTTCGTTATTTGAAAAGTAATTTATTCATATTGGTAACAGTTACATAATATCCTACAATACAATACAATACAAAAACTCAAATATTAAAAATAAACAATTGTAATCAGTTAGATAGTACAACAGGCGGCCTTATTGCTAAGGTAGCAATTCCGAGCTTCCAGGCAAGCTTGAGGAAATGAATTTAATAAAGACTTAGCGGGATAGACAGACAAAATAAAAGTAAAAATGTAATACTTAGCTCGGTGGCGCAGCGGCTAGGAAGCGGTAAGCTACTTTCGCAAAGGCCGGTCATAGGTGGGTGACCACAAAAAAAAAGTTTTCATCTCGAGTTCCCCCGTGCTTTGGAAGGCACGTTAAGCCGTTGTTCCCGGCTGCATTAGCAGTCGTTAATAACCACCAATCCGCACTGGGCCCGCGTGGTGGTTTAAGGCCCGATCTCCCGATCCATCCATAGGGAAGGCCCGTGCCCCAGCAGTAGGGACGTTAAAGGGCTGATGATGATGATGATGATAAGGTATACCTACAAAAACTATATTAACAGCAATACAAAGAAGATAATTAATAATGACTATAATTATATATAAATAGTATAAATACTATACATACATTCTAGTAGTGGTTCCTGACTTTGTACACTTGTATTATTTTCTAATTTCCACATTAAGTACATCGTCCAAAAATGTAGGCGCAGTGCATATAATAAAGTTTTATAAAATTGGCGGAGACAAACAGATTTGCTTGCATATTAGACACACGTGCCAACTGACGGACCGATTTAGAACACTATTTATTAGCGGCAAAAGCTATTTTTGAACGTTTAATTTTATGTACGTACCTACAATTAGTAACCGATATAACTAATACCTACTATAATAGAATGTTAACTAACTTATGCCTTGAGCTTAGCATAAGGAATAATACTACGTATAGAACGGTAACTCCACTCCCCACCAGCGGCTGAGCAAGGTTTACCTCACCCCCCTCGGACATAGTTTAGTCATGGAAAAAAGCACTAAGTCCTTTTAAGAGATTCTTGCACTCGGTTTTAACCCGACTGCACCAGAAGGAGTGAGTTAAGTTTATGGTAATATAGGTACCATAAAGATGCATAGAGTTACTTGCAGTTGCAGTATTAGGTACTTATAATGAAAATAAGTGATCAGATGATTCAATGATACGTAATTTACAGAACTATCAGGTGAGGTTAACTACCCTTTAACCTACAATTCGAAACACAGTTCATTTTTCGTAAAGATTATCAGAAAACAATTTTAGGAATAAATAATAAATAAAAGCTATGTACTTATATAAGGTTTTTAAATCATAAAGTTGATGTTCCAAATTCAAATTTAATTATAGGTAGATGAGTAGAGAATTCAAATTCGGAAGCGTTTCGATTTTATTGGTAAGAAATAGATATGATGTAAAACATCATAAGTATCTATAAATCTCTTCTTTTCATCGTAGGTATAATGATATTTATGTTAACACTAATAACGTACCTACAAGTGTGACAATGGTCGGACAAAGTGCCCGCATCTAACGGAATCGATCGATTTACCTTCAGAACAAACATTAATTTGAAAAAACATTCCAGAACCATCTGGAGCCTTGGTCAAGTTACAAACGATTACGTAAAGGTTCGCGCGACTATGCTTTGCGTTTTAAATTTTGTACCGGGTGAGCATTCAGCGCTCTCCATTCGTCCCGCTAAGTATCTAAACCTACTTACAATAAGTCACGTAAAAAAATCTCTTGAAATTACTTTCCTCCTAAGTGTATTATTTAAATGATCATTCACAGAGCATTTTACTATTTCTTCTTTCTTTTTTTTCACTTCATACAAAAAATCTCGCTTTGCACAGACACTACACATTGACGTTATCGTACACGCGCATCTGTGTGACGTCTGCCGCCCATGCGATTGAAGACTAATTCGGAGAGTTGCTTTTCTATACGTAGTATTATTCCTTATTCTATTTCATGGTGTAGATTTACCGCAAGTGGCATTAACTGTATAGCCGGAACAGTGCAATTCTAGTCAAATGACTTCTTAATTTGCCAAAGCAAAATCCCCGAGCTATAAAGCTGTCGCTTAATCACTGTATCTGGTCAACGAACTATGGGAAACCCATGTCTCTAAGTAACTTGTACAAGGAAAATATTAAACTAACAATAACCTAAAGACAGCCAAGCATAGCTGCCAAGTATTGATAACAAATAAAAAATGTAAAACATTGCTATTGTTGATAATATTTTATCATAACAAACAACGCGACATCTTCAACTATCGTAATTGTAAATTACTTATTGGCCCCGATTCCTGCAGACACCGCCTAATTTTATTTTAAGTTATATCCGTCATTTTCATATCCGTCGAAAAGGAAAGGGACGGATGATTCACAGCTCTTAATTTTAGGAAGAAGTGTCGGGTTATTGACTGACGTAAAATTTTTAGACGGTTGGTTTAGATTTGTGCTTAAAATTGACGTGTGTTCCATAAATTTTATGCTTGTCGATTACCCGTCCCTTTCCTTTTCGGCGGATAAGAAAATGACAGATATAACTTAAAATAAAATTAGATGGTATTTACAGGAATTAGCACCATTACGTAGATTCATAAACGACGAAACGTCACATTCGTATGATCTCGAAAAAAACAACCCGATCATTTCAAAAAGTCTTTATTCTCTATGTCATAACATCTATTGTGAATGACATTGTAACTCAGCCGGTTAACGTGCGTTCGAAAGTAGGTACGCTGATCGCGTGGCATCGCGTCACACCCCTTTCACACGGCAGTCCAGTTTTTAACAGGATCCCGTTTTCTGCAGGATCCCGTTTGATGGCGAATATGTTTATATGCTAGCGTTCACACGAGCATCCCGCATGCGGGATCCTGCAAAAAACCGATCCGGTCGAATTGTGCCGTTCGGTTTTGTCACTAGAAACTGGATCCGAAGTCCAGTAAAAAGCGGGATCCCGTTTAATCACACATATATTTTAATAGCGGTGTTCATACGGCAGTCTAGTTTTGCTGGACCAGCTTTTTACTGAATCCTGCAAAACTGAACTGCCGTGTGAACACAGCGTCCATTTTAGCAGGATACCGTAAAAAGCCGATCCTGCAAAACTGGACTGCCGTGTGAAAGGGCTGTCACGTTTCGTATACACGTGACTAGGACGCACGTGTTTGATTCGTTATCATAATGTGGCCAGACTTAAAAATAATGCTTAGATTTGGGGTAATTTTACCCTATCTTATTTATTAATCTACAGTTAATCTAACATTTTTTTTGGAATATTGTAAGATTCGGTGGCACAACATGACGCCACGAGCTCACGTTATTTTTTTATGAAAAAATACCACAGAAAAAACAATAAAAAAAACAATAATTTTATTATTTATCATCCATCTGTTCAATAAAGAATATAATTTATTAAAGAGCCCGTTGATGTCTAATGTATGGTCAAAATTCAATGTGGATTCCACCACAATATTCCAAACTTACGCAATACGGGAAATACTTGACTGATAACTAGGTATTACAAAGCACAAGTTCAAATAGGTAACGCCTAGAGAAATCTGGAACCTTCCAGAAAACTTGTGTGTAAAGGTTCACAATGATTAAAAGCTCAAAAGAAGAGAACATTGATGGAGAAGAAAGGGGTAAAGTGATTCTTTATTTTAATAAAATGACTACCAGCTTTTTGTACCTATACATTGTGCGGTTACGAGTACTAATATGTAAACACTTTGAAACCATGTCACATTAACTTTTTTGACAAATTAAACCGTAAGTCTCATTACATGTCAAATATGATAGTGCGACAGGGTTCTAAAGTGGGTACATGACATTGCTCATGACTACATAACCTAACGTATGCATTCAGAAAATAAATAGGGTAAATGACACAATGACCAGACATCACCGTCGTAATGGAGCAAACTGCAAGCGACTTTACCGGTGCTCGACTGTTGCATAGCTCTGCTTGTTCGGCTAACATCGGCCGTTTCCGAACGTTCTCGATTCTTCCACGCCGTTCATTGGCCGTGAAATAAACTTTATCACTACGTAATACGCTTACGAGAAAATTCTCTATTACAAATCATTATGGCAAACATAATGGCTCTAGTATTTTCTATTGCATGGGCTTAATCCAGAACGTGTTTTGTTTAATTATAATTATTGGCATTAGCTGTGTGTCGTTTGGCACTGTGTTCTTCCTTGAATGGTTTGTAAACGGTTAATAATCGTAGGGAATTAACATTTAAATATACACAATAGAGAATAAGTATCTATACGAGTTTTTAAATAAAATAGTTTAATAAAATGTACTTATTGCCTGCGGGTAAATGTGTCATCATTGAAAGACCTTTGGATTTTATAACCATTTTATTTTTTATTAAAATAGCATAATGATTAAACAATTGAACTATAAAATAGCTCATTAGGTAGTTTTTTTTTTATAACACGTCAGTGCGTTAGCAATGAAATCCATCACAGCTTTATCCGAATTTTGTGGCCTTAATTCGCAATGCGGCCATGCTCTACATTTACGATATGGTAAACAGTTCCAGGGAGAGGCCATTTTCTAATGCTATTGTGCTATCTACTAGTGTCCGCGAGAAATGTAGGCAAGGGTCAATGACCGGAAATTGGGGTAGAATTGGTTGGAAGCGAAGAGAAATTGAAGTAGCACGTAGCAGCGTCGCTTAATCATGTTAATTCATGTTCATCTTTTTACACACATACATAAACTCACGCCCGTAAGCCCTATTGGGATGGACAGAACCACTTATCAAAAGATAACTTGCAGTCAGTTTTGATACAATATCCTAAGATGGATATGAATATACTGAATGACGACAAATGAAGTGCATCGCCCATTATAATGGTCCATCATGTTACAAAATGAAATGATGGCGAATGCAAGAAAGAAAAGAAAAAGACAGAACGACACAAATAGCTTGATATACTCGTAAGTACCTAACAGAAATTTTAACTTTTAACAACTTTTCATAACAATTTACTTATCAACAACAACTTTACCTACCTTACTATAAAAGTACAAAAAACTACTCCAACCGATAACGAGACAACTTTTCTGGGATTTCAACATTCTGTTCTAGAATTTTCTAGATAAAAAAACCATTTAACCCTTTCACGGACAGTGACCATGGGTCATTGATGGTTCATAATATTTAGTATGACGCCTTGGAATCGGAACGTCATTAGACGTTCTGTCCTGGAAAGTGTTAATAGCAGGAGATGCGCATAAAAAAGTAACACACAAACACATAGACGCACAGTTCAAGAAATTAAAAGGTGACGTGGATAGCATTCCAGTGCCTCCAAATAGGGCAATCTGGCTTATTTGATAATGCCTATATAAGTTATTTAATTAAGTAATATTATTATCTATTTTTTAGATAGATTGAGGTAGAGCCTGGTAGGAAGGTAGAGACTAATACTTACACTTTAGAACCCTGTCGCACTAACATTATATTCGACATTTAATGAAACTCACAGTTGAATTTGTCAAAAAAGTTAATGTGACATGGAACCTACTAAAATGTATAGTGGTCCGCGGAGATCCGTGTTGCTCTATGATATATAGCGTCTCCTTACAGTGAAAACCACTTAAGCGCCTTTTTAAAAAAATACACCTTCAGAAGTGATTTTTGCTAACAAAACCTCGTAATAAGTAGACACGCAAATTTTACCCAGGTCAAAAATTGTTTTTTGGATTGAAATTGAAATATTGCTTTCTTAGATGAACTTCTTCGATGTGGCCATTTTAACCTCCCAGGTCTTTAAAAAATAAAAGGATAAGACATAAGTTTTTTCGTTTGTGTACTTTGCATGTGGCGAGGGATTTCCACTCTCAGTTAAGTATCCTGACTGAGTCATGTGTTATCGAACAGGTTTCAACGTCATACTGTTGGTATAAATTATAATTAAAGGGAATTTATTCCTTATAAACGAATTTTATGATTGTAGAACTTCTGATGGGCTAAGGCATAGAATAAGAAATAATACGTACTGTAGGTTTTGGTGTCATACAAGACCATTAACCGGGACCCAGGGGGGACAGAGTCATCTTCTCTGCCCTCCTCTGGGGCAATTTCTTACATATTTAATACTAATATTTCTTACCGCGGAGGTGGGCGCCTCTTACTTCAGTAGGCCGAAGTAAGATGATGGCTGAGTTCGGATAGGGACCCAGACCTACGGGGTATAACGTAGAACCCTTGCCCAGGGATAAGGGGGAAGACCTCAACGGTTGCAGAGGCGGAGATGGGAACCATCGGTACGGCAATGCAGGACGGAAGAGGCGAGTCACAGGGACTGTAACCTGAAAACTAACCGAGGGCAGCAGGAACTGGACAGAAGTCCTAGTACAGCTTTGAAATAGACTACTCTGGGCGCCAGTCACTCGCGTCAGACTGAGTACTGCGGGGCAGAAGGCAAGAGGGAAACCACTGCTCTATTTTTCCCTAAAAAGTAGCATGTAGAATGCTACACCGACAAAAGCGTGGCTCTTAAAATAGTGATGATGATGACGTGCTGTAGGGCTGGTGTATGGTTGGAGAAACACGATGAATGAAACCACGATTTGTTGGTTGCACTTATATTTTTATAAGTTACGAAGATACAATGCAGACGACAGACGTTCGTACGCAAGATGAATATGGCGAACTGGGTAGATTCCTAGGGTCAAACATGAATTATGAAATTGTGATTACTAACACAATCAGAATCATTTATTCTACGTTATTATCATAGATTAAACTTGTTGACGGTAATTTTTTTTTTGTATGAATGAAATGTGAAATATGTAAGTGTCGTGCGTCGTGCGTATATGTCAACCTTATCTGTTCTACTAGATTAAGTTTATTGTTTGTTTATTACTAACCTCCTCGAAATAAACTATTTTTATTTTATTTTTATTGCGTGTAAAACGAAAATGCAACACTTCTATATTCAAAGACTCGCTTAACCTTCAACTTCAATCGATCGATTGCTCAAAATATCACGTGAACCCTACCAATATCGACTGGGCTTAAAAGTAGGTCAATTGAATAGACTATTTTAGGGTAGAACAGGTCAATGACACCTTGTGTTATCTAAACTGGGTTACTTTATTGTAGGATTGAGACGCGAAGTCTCGAATAAAAAAAAAACTCTTCGTTACAATTATTTTTATCAAAAAATTGTAACATAATATAATAAAGTATTATTACTTACTAACATCATCATCATCAGCCCATTAACGTCCCCACTGCTGGGGCACGGGCCTTCCCTATGGATGGATAGGGAGATAGGGCCTTAAACCACCACGCGGGCCCAGTGCGGATTGATGGTTATTAACGACTGCTAATGCAGCCGGGACCAACGGCTTAACGTGCCTTCCGAAGCACGGAGGAGCTCGAGATGAAAACTTTTTTTTTGTGGTCACTCATCCTATGACCGGCCTTTACTAAAGTTGCTTAACTTCAACAATCGCAGACCGAGCGCGTTTACCGCTGCGCCACCGAGCTCCTCACTTACTAACATAAATCCCAACAAATGTTCCAAGACGAGATCATATCGATCGCATTGTCAAAAAGTTACTAGATCTCATGTAGAGCCAAGCTTCTAACTCTACACGGGCTAACTACCTCTACAAACCCTAAGTTCACAAACTCTACACGTTAGGCAAAATATGGGGCTTGTTCGTTTTGTTTCTACAAGAACTGTGATAACAAAAAGGCACTGGACAGTTAATAAGGTTGCCATCATAAAGGCATTTAATGAGTTATTTTTGCATAGACTGTCCCTTCCAAAGGCATAGAATAAACTATAATAGGTACTACATATCTAAGTATATCAATTTGACCTTGGAGCGAGCTTGATTTACCTACTTACTTCAACCTTGAGAAATCAAGTTTTCTAGAAGAGAAGTTATTATAAAGAATTTTTTTGGTTCACCGTTTGCACAAATGACTCTCAAGTACAGGGGGTTTCAAAAGGCCACATGAAGCAATTCATATAAAATGAAATATTTCAATTTGTCATTTATTTGCGCATATAACAGTAAGTGCGCAATGCAAACTAATGCCAAATAGCAATATTGCTTTTTAACTGAATTGCTGACATTGTGGCTTTTTTAATCCCTCAGTTTTCGCTAACACATTTGGCTCGACCATTATAGACTGCTATACGGCTCACCAGCAACAGAAACGGTGAAGCTTAGTTCCTCTTGCGATGGATGTACCTCTGACTACCCCAATTGGGCTATAGCCGTGAGCTTATGTTATTTTTGATTCGATTTTTATTCTGGCGTGTTACCTTGGCCAGTGTCGCATCGTGCGAGCTGTGAGCATTTCTCCAGAGATCGTGGGGGCGGGCGCCTCGGGTATTTTCGCTGGTGACGTCAGCGCTTTCGGCCTCCGCATGTCTCCGTGGGGCTTTGGAACTCGCGGATTATTGTGCTATTTTATTTAGTTCAGTTTTTTATATAAGTAACTAAGGGCTTTATTACACTTACCTGTCCGCCAGGCTAGATGCGTTAAGGTCACGGCCGTTGCCATGGTTACTCCCCACCAACTCCCGTTTCCCGATCAGATCATGTAGTCTAATAGCAAATCGGCGGGTCATGACCGACCATAGAAACCGCGATCTCGAGCAAGTTGGTGGGGAGTAACCTACCATGGTTACTCCCCACCACCCGTGACCTCGACCCTTAAGTCAAATAGCGGCCATTTTGATAAATAGGTACCCTATCCTAATACCTAATACTATTTGACTGAGTCAAAGATAAATTATAAGAAAATGCTAATCTAGAAATAGAGCTAAGATAATAAAAAATCTATGAATTAAGCAACAACTAGTATGACGTTTGACCGCTTTTATCGATGACGTCACCAGGACAGTATTTCCATTCAATCTCCGAAGAAAACTTTCGTTTTGACATTTCGTAAAAGTAACTCATTTGACTAGGTTGCCAAGTAGTCTATTGAAAGATAAAACGAGCTGTTATAAATACGCCTGGTAAGCTATAAGAGCTGTTATAAATACGTAATTGTATCGTGAAATATCGTACAAGCAATATTGTAATCTCCAGTGCCCTAAACGTTTATTACACGCAGATCAGCTTCATCAGCATATTTGTGTTTTTATTTCATCAAACCAATCGCCGGTCCACGAATTACCTCGCCACATTTTCCCGATATCAGTGACGTATGCAAACACTCACGTAGGTATTACGTAAATAGGTACCTTATACAGGGTATTAGTGACATCGTAACGAAAATTTGAGGGATGATTCAGACCATGATTTAGAGTTGATATCAAGTGGAATTTTCCGTCGCAAAAGATTGGAACGGAAAATAATTTAAAAAGCACTAAAATTTTCATGAATTTTCCGACAGGCAAATCCACTTGATATCATGGTCTGAATCATACCCCTCAATATTCGATACGATGTCACTAACACCCTATATGTAACACTGCTGTAAGTAGGTAGGAACAACCCGATGCATCGTGCCCGATGAAGCACGTAATGTAATAATAGGGCTTCCGAAACGATGGATACCTGCACAATAATGGATCATCAAGTTACAAATTACTTACCTCTTTATCGTACAATCTGTGAAGTTTTGTGGGTGTGTTTCGTGTGTACCCTTTCCCTGAAACACTCGAAAGCGATATCGTCCGTCATCATCACCAGCCCATTAACGTCCCCACTGCTGGGGCACGGGCCTTCCCTATGGATGGATAGGGAGATCAGGCCTTAAACCACCACGCGGGCCCAGTGCGGATTGGTGGTTATTAACGACTGCTAATGCAGCCGGGACCAACGGCTTAACGTGCCTTCCGAAGCACGGAGGAGCTCGAGATGAAAACTTTTTTTTTGTGGTCACCCATCCTATGACCGGTCTTTGCGAAAGTTGCTTAACTTCAACAATCGCAGACCGAGCGCGTTTACCACTGCGCCACCGAGCTCCTCATATATCGTCCGTAGCTGTGTTTAATTGGGTATTTTTAAGTACCTAGGTGGTTTCTTATTCTATCGTGTGGGTTGTGACTTGGCAGTTTCCCGCGAGTTCCCTAGCCCTACAGTTCCAGGTCGACGCAAGGTCCGCGCAGCCGCCGTGCCAACCGCCTGCCCCCACTTACAACTGCAGCTGTTCACACAATTATTATATCAAACACTCCATACATGCGTAGGTCTACTTTTACGAATAGGTACTGAACGCGATTGTGTCCACGACGAACTTTTTCGAGCGAAACAGTAGGTTAAAAGAGTGCTAATAGAGAGCCTAAAAAGTTTGGGATCTTTCAAGGTCTAAGAGAAGCTTGATGAGGTGTGAGTGTACCCATACTACCTACTTAGTTTATCATGCAGTGGATGTACCTCTGACTACCCCAATTGGGAATATAGGCGTGTGCTTACGTTGTATGTAATGTTTCAAGTCAATGCTTGGTTCTGAATTTATTCAAGTTTTTTTTTAGGTTGGGTCATCTTTAAATCAAAGTAGTTATTATAAATATAAAATTAGAATGAAAACACCGGGTCTATTTATAAAGGCGCCTGTGTAGTTGTGGAATTGATCCCTGTATCTACGACTGCGACCCTCAGACTAAAGAATTAAGTTACATAGAAGCCCAAAAGCAGCAAAATAATCGGAAGTAAACCTTCACACAAAGCTTTTGTGCGAAGGTCTTTCAGGCAGGCGCGCCTCTCGGTGACGTAAGCTTCGGAAGTTCAGTTCAGTTGGCTAAAACGCCTCAAGGTTTTGTTGACATACAGACAATAGTCACACATACTTTATTATTATTTGTAGTTTTATTTTTGTATATCACGGCGGCATTTAATAACGTCATTTGCGTAGATGAGTATCGAAATAACACTTTCATCCTTTCCTACAATACTTCTCTGTTTGTTTCAATTTTATGAAACAGTGACTACTCAAAACCACACTCTTCACTACAAAAAACAGATTTCTACACATGTCAGTTTGTTTTTATTTATCTTTTTATTAGATCTCAGATAAGGAGAAGATAAAAGATACAATAAAACATGCAGTTAGTTTTAACTTTAGTTTATTATTAGTCATTTTTTAACAGCAATTATAAGTGATAAGTTTTATCATTTTCGTTTCAAACTGTCACTACTTAATTGTACTACTAATCTAAGGCTCCTGAAATGTAATTTTCTGTCACAAAATTAAATTTCAGGAACATCACAGTTTGCAATTGCTTGTCCCAAGTTCACTGGAAATTCTCCCTTTTACTTACAAAAGTATACTTTTCCAAGCAAAGGGCATTTACAGAGACTTAAAACTTACAATCACTGTTGAAGATCACAATATTCACAGTAACAGGTAATATTTACAGCTTACAAAATTAAGTTAACTCAAACACTATTCAGTCTTGCACAGTCCTCCGTACTAGAACGCAGGGAGTACCACCCAAACATACTGACTACATGCACAAAGTTAATATGTCCATAAATAGGCAGCAAAAATGAGTAAACACATGTTCTCCTACACAAGTAAAGTAGGAATGTCCCAGCCGATTGAGCATATAAAACATGATTCAACTGATCAGGTAAACTCGTACTGAAGGCCTAATCACTACGGGTTTAACGGATCATCCACATTTATACACTGAAATCTTGACCAGAAGAAATCCTGCAGTCTTCTTTTTAGTTGGGTAAGGTGTCCATTAGAATTTCTTTTACTCCTTGGCCGAGACGGTCGGGGAACTTGATGTCAAATGCGACTAGTAGGTCTCCTTTCCGCGTAGGCTCCTTAGGGAAGGGCAGGCCATAGCCAGGGAACCTCTTCACGGTGTGGGGCTTCACAATCTCTCCCTGAAGGTTCACTGTTAGCTTCTCTCCAGACATAGTTGGCACTTCAATGATGGTTCCACACAGAGCCTAGAACAAAAGAAAAATGTTGGTTAGTTATCAGGATATTGACTCATGTCCTCTTAAAGTTGTTTATTGAATTGATAAAAATAATTGAATAGAACTAATGGACTTATAAATGTGGTAATTAAAGAGAAGGACAATGAAAACCTATATTGTTCATCGTTAATTAATTGCGTAATTAGTAAAAATTCCATCAATTAGGAAATCAAACATGTAAACAAATGTTTTGTTTGGGGGAGAGTTACTCTAAAGAATTTGTAAATAGAGTTTGTTAAACAACGAAAATTGTGTCTTACCTGTTTGAGGGAGACTTTAGCTGTGAATCTGATGTCGCTGCCTTCTCTCTTGAACTGTGGGTGTGGCTTGTCACGGATGATGAATACGATGTCTGCTGGGATCTTGTTTCTGCCCTGGTCACCCTCCTTCTGGAACGTAATTTTGGTGCCAGCTTTCCAGCCAGGTTTCACATGGATGGTAAGAACTTTGTCTTCCTTCTTGGAGGTGCCATCGGGTTGTATGACGCGGCGGGAGATCTTCATCTTCTTGATGCAGCCACGCGCGATGTCCTCTAGCGACACGTACAGATCGTGCTCGATGGGCGGGTCCTGGGTCTTTTCCTTCCTGTTGGGCGAACTGTTTGCGAACGGGTCCATGTCTACGTCCATGTCGCGGTCGAAGAACATGGTGGTGCCGCCGCCGCCGCCGTTCAGGTCGAAGAACCCCTGGAATGGGCTTGCCGAACCGAAGAACTGCGCGAACGTCGCCCTCGGGTCCCCGTGGAACGTGTACGAGAACGACTGGCCGCCTCCCGGGCCGTTGTGGGATCCCATTCCTCCCTTGAGACCTTCCTCTCCGTGCGCATCGTAGATCTCACGTTTCTTCTTGTCTGATAGAACTTCGTAGGCCTCCGCAACCTCCTTAAACCTTTCCTCGGCTCCCGCAGCCTTGTTCTTATCCGGGTGGTACTTAAGCGCGAGCTTCCTATACGCCTTCTTGATCTCGTCATCGGACGCTCCCTTCGATATCCCCAATATCTTGTAGTAATCCTTCCCCATTTCGAAGATTTATACTAAAACAAAGAAAATTCCTGTTAGCTATCGACGTCTGGCACCTTTTTTGGATGTCTACGTAACGCAGCACGGATAATCCGCGCGATGATTATTTTCGATGGATTCCCCAAAATTTCAATGAAAATATTCACGGACGCAAATCAAACTAGTATAAAACGATAGTCAAATATATACTTACTTAATCCTATTAATTTTAGCAGTAATCCAACAGTAGAACTAAGCAAAATTGTAAAATAATTCACTCAACTCTCACACAACACAACTCACAGATCACAATTTTCACAAATGAATGAAACGTAGCGCTCTCGTCGCGCCAAAATATATACATTAAAACGTCTAGAACATTCTGGGACCTTCACCTCGTGAAGAAATGAGACGAAACATTGAATTTATTAAGGGAAACTGTACATGCTAGAAAGAGATACATATAAATTTGTCAGTTCAATGTGCTAGAAAATCCGTACGAATTTAGTATGTTCTCCATACGCACCTCATTTACAATGAAATATCGAACAACGCGAGAGCCAATCACAGACGGAATGGGACATATCTACCAATCAGCTAACATAGCGCGTCCAAAGAGAACGAACTTACTAAAAAGTAAACCAATAATGTAATTTCTACGACATCTGGATGTAACTTTCTATCCCATTCTTTCATGCCGTATTGTAAGTGTGCTAGAAAAGGAAAGGAAATAGACTATTCCAGAAAAACCTTTATCTCTGAGTAGAAACTGAACCACCAAAATATCTTTCTCTTTTTCTATTACTAGAGTAAAATGTATGCTTGCCTCCTTGCCTGTCTGTTTCCAATTTCCACTTCAGTTTTCCATTCACAATATTTTTGCAATGCAATACAATACAATACACAAGTAGGTAGGTACCTACTTTAAAAAATAGGTTAAGAAGGTAGGTTCCTCCGTAATGTAATTATTATTCTTATGGAGAATGTTTATCAGGATGAGTGATGGGAAGTTAGACGAAGTTAGAAAACAAATCCCACCCATGCCCAACAGTGGGCGAACAGCTGAAGACGCTATGAATTATATTTATAATAATAACTAATCTGTGATAATAATAACTAGAATACCTACCTACCTATTTTTATTGTTTTTTAACGTAGGAGAAATGTAGAAAAGTGTACATACCTAGTTAGTTGTGTAAGATCGCCATTTCTATAACTTTTCCGGCGTCTCCATATTATTCCTTATTCTATGACTCCATAAAGGTAGGTAACCTACCTACTACCTACTTAGCGTTAATAGAAAGTAGGCAGATAGGTACCTTACCTAAATACCTACCTATTATTATGTAGGTACCTACCTTTACTGGTAGGTAGGTGGGTAGTAGGTATTCGGTATCCGGCATATTCAGTTTCGGTACTTAATTATACTTTAACTTAATTATAATAAATGTTACCTACTTCTTTCAGGGAATCATTTCAATCACGGAATCTTAAAAGAGTGAACAGGTAGGTTACTCATTTTAACCTTACCAACCACCACTAAATTCCACCTAGCTTAGCCTATAGCCTACCTACTCCCTTGCTAATCTAAAAAGACTATAGGTATCTTCCAACAAATTCTATTTTAACGATCGAAGCATTTCATAGTTTTCATACTTTTAATTTATAATTATTAACTACCAAAAAAAACAAAGGAAATCGCGTGCATTTTATTATTTACCACAGCACATAACTCCCTACCTACCTATGCTTTATTTATTATTATAATAAGTAGGTATCTACCCGCTTAAACATATCATCAGAATTTAGGCATCGCATCAGTCAAAGATAATGAATGGAGCGAAAACAAAACACGTGAGCAGCAACGATAAACATAGTAGGTCAAGTAAACGCAAGCGGTCGGCTGAGCGCGCACGTGTTTGTCTAGAAACAATCGAAGGCGAAGGCAACGCGGTCAAACAGCCAACGACCGAAGATGGGCAATGGCATCAAACGAGTTCAACCATTCACTTTTTCTCATGCACCTTATTGCGCATTCATTTTATTATGTATTGTAGATATTAGAAACTTCTCGGCTTCTGTCTCCGTGGTCCGGTAGTTAGAATGTTCAATGTCCGTCTACAGGCTTGGGTTAGTTTCCCAGTGAGAGTACTGTCAATAAAAAGCTGTATCACCTAATTAATCGAGTGTCGAGCCATAAGATGGTGTCGTGCTTCGGAAGGCACGTCAAGGCTAAGCTATGGGCACGCCCATCCAGGACACTCAATACAAAAAATTGGTTTTAACGCATGCGCGAGCGCTCTCCCCTTACTCTGTGGCGGGTTACGGCTATTTAAGAAAAGCCAAAGGGGGTGAGGCCAACCGTTCTAAGTATACGTAGTATATTTTATTATTCTTTATTCTATGCTATTGGTCAAACGATTGGATTTTTATTTCGGATATCCGATAGTTTCGGTTTCGGTTACGGAGAGCTCCGTAACATCCCTGATTAATTTGTATTATTATAAATACATTAATTACTAGGAGTTTTCTCTTCGGGTTGGCTTGGAAGGTAAGATTGGCGTTTGGCAGCTTCGCTTCAAAAAAGTAGAATGTTTTATTTTTTTACAAATAAGAAAGTTTGCTAATTTATTTGAGTAGGTGTTTATTTGACCTGTTACTTTATGATGGGATAGTGGGTTATTTTATTTTCATTACATTACATATTTAATGTAAACAATAGGCTGATGACTTGTCACCATACCATTTCATCATTTTATCATAAGACAGTTATAATCCAACTTCCGTAGTCTATTAGTATTAGGACTTTAAATCAAAGATGGCTGCAAGTTTGGTTGCGATTACTTGGTCTCGCCTGCCGGATTATGGACTACGAGCGTGAATTTATGTAGCTAGCGAGGCCATCTCTGCCTAAAACATTCTGCCAAGAATGTTTTAGATTTTCCTGGTCACTAATTTGTAGATTAAAACTAATTTGTAGAATGTGTAAATTTTCCTGGTCACAGCTAACTAATTTACTAATTTCGTCGAACAAAAATAGGGGACTGAGAATTCGAATGATTTGGCATCTGAAAGACAATGTCATAAAGCAAACAACAAAATTAAAGCAAAATCAAGCCCTTTCTGATAACACTGAAAAATGTCAAGGGACATTTCTATAAATAAGACCAAAAAGATAATAGATGACAGAGTGGCTGTATGTACTAAAGTTTATGCCTGTCATTTGAAACGAATTAATGTCAGGCTTTTCGGTGGGAAACGGGAACGGGACAGTTGCTTTCTTCATTGAGTAATCTAAATAATTAATACAAAGTGGTGTTTTGTGGTTAATGATCGCATTAAGTTAGTCGGAAGACATTCGCGAGTGTTATTATATTGGAGTATTCAATAAACAAAGTGTATCTGCCTATTTTCGCTTCGTGCCGGGAAGCCGCTTCATAGCTCAAAAGTTTATGCGGACTTTTGAGTTAATTCGTTTGGGGTTCGGAGTAGGAGTCTACTCCGAGGGTGGGGGCTTAGGTTTCATCATCATCACCTTTCATCATTTCATTAATCATCAAGAAAAAAAATACGTCAGACATGGCTGTATGGGCATAGTTCCCTTTGCCTTACCCTTCGGGGAAAACCAAAACAAAAAAAAAAAAAACGAATTAATGTCAAAACAAAAATTTTAATATTTCGTTTTGTTTCAGTTTTGTTGGAACAAATAAAACAACGTGTGAATTTTTATATTTATTCATCTAACAAGTCTTAAGAAAAGTGCGTGCCGACATCCTTTGTAATCTATGTCGAAGTATTTTTCGTAGAAATCTTGAATGAGTTCTTCCACCTGCGAACAAAAAAATACCATACAATGTCGAATGATATATTGCAAACTAAATGTGATTCTTGTGGAGAAATAGCGCATGAACCTTATATAGAATGCTGCGACTGTGAAACTAGCCTGTGTACCACCTGTTTTGCATCGGGCCAAGAGGTTAGGGCACATAAAAATGACCACAGGTATGCTGTACGAAAGAATGATTTTCCGCTGTTTGAGAACTGTAACTGGTCTGCAAAGGAGGAATGTAAGATGCTCTCGGCTTTATCCACATACGGCTACGGAAACTGGGAAGAGATCTCCAAAAGTGTCATCACAAGATCGAAGTTAGAATGCCAGGAGCATTACAAGAAATACTACATAGAAAATGTTCAATACAAGGAGTTGAAGTTGCTGCCTGAGACAGAACAATCTTTGTTCCCTAAGCCACTCATCCCATACTTATACAACACCGAAATAAGTGGAAACCCACCGAGGAATAACCAGTCAGACCAACATCTAGCTGGCTATAATGCCTACAGATCTGAATTTGAACTCAGCTACGATCACAATGCTGAAAGTATATTCAACATTGAAAGCACATATTCAGATGATGATGAGGATTCCGATGATGAGTATATGGACAACTTGAGAGTGTCCTTAGCTAGAGCATTGAATAATAGACTTAAGGAGAGACAGAGAAGGTACACAATTATTCAGAACCACGGCCTTATAATGCCAAATAAATTGATCTCGTGGCTACATAAGTTTGATTTGACATTAACAAGACAGAAGTGGGAGCGGTTACTATCGTTCATGCAGTTTATGACCGGGATGCAGTTTGACGCTTTCATAGAGTCTTTGGGTTTAGAAATGGAGTTACTACAAAGGCTAGCACGGTTGTGCGAATATCGGCGAAACGGTATCAAGACTCTTTACTCTGCTAAATTATATCGACAGTTGAAGAAAGAGCATGATTTAATAGTGAAGGAACAGAAGTATGCTACGTTGGTAATGAGTAAGAAATACGACCAGTTGCCGACTAAGTCTCCTTTAAAGCAGTTATTTAGCAAAGACGGTGCAGTGAAGAAGTTTAAGAAGGTTGCTCAACCTCTGGACATTGTTGATTTGCCAGGGTTCCATTTGCTATCTGATTCGGAGAAGATGCTCTGTTCACTATTACGGCTTATGCCAATAAACTACTTGGAGATCAAATCGCAGCTGATTACTGAGAACAATAAGATGGGCTTTCTACGTCTGCTGGATGCCAGACGTATAGTCAAGATTGACGTTAACAAAACAAGGAAGATTTATGACTACCTCATAGCTGAAGGTTTTGTACATAAGCCTACATAAATATAATGTATTTTATTGTATATTTGTTTATTTACTGACCTTAAATCCAAACTTCTGGTAGAGAAAGATGGCAGGGTTTGTAGGTGACACATGCAGTGTCACATCCTTGCCCGTACAAGTCTAAAGAAATTGATATATTATTATTATTATCAATTATAATGTAGGAAAAAAATTGAAGTAAGTGATTTTAATTCCTCAATATTTATGTTTTTACACTTTTATACTTACAATGGATATTGGTTTTTGTGATTATAAAGAGCTTTATTATCTATCCTTTGGGCAAAGAGGATCTGAGTACAAGAAAGAACTTTTACTCTTATCCTATTTGCCAAAAAAAAATTGCATAAAAAAGCAGTCAGTATCCTTACTATTAAGTAGTAGTAGTGGCGAGTCTCAGCTAACTACCGGGTCTACAGGTGGCGGATAGTGGAATACTCCTGTGAATACCGAATAAGCAGTCCCGGACCGAGGCGGCAGGGCTATCAGGATGCGGGCGGGGTATCTATTGGCACAGGTATCTCCAGGAAAACTCGCACTATATCCAATGACGACCCTGTGACATGGCGAGCTAGCACCGCCATTAAATAAGTGCTTAGCCCTGGCAGAGGGAAGCAGCCTGCCAGCCCTTCATCAGGCGGACCTCGCGGTGAGGAGAATGGCTGAAGAAGGAGAATACCCATAGGCGGCAACGGAAACTGTTACCACTGGCTGTGGCACTGCGATCACCAACCCGTCGTTGCAGTCGTGGTTATTATTTGCTACAAACCCTTCCAAAGTACAAATGACCGACAAAACAAGCAAGCGACCCCGAGTTCCCAGCGCACCGTCACTCTCTGGTTCGAGCAGTAACCAGTTGAAACGGAGCAGGGGTGCGAAAAGTAATCACTGGGAGTTGACTAACTGCCGCAAACAATTATACATTGCGACTTATAATATCCAATCGCTATCGAATAACGATATGTTGACCTATTTAGAGTACGAATTGGCAAAAATCAAATGGGACATCCTAGGAATCTGTGAAATTAGAAGACAAGGTGAAGAAACCCTCAAACTGAAGTCCGGAAACTTATTCTATTATAAGGAAGGCCATAAAACTGGCGTGGGAGGTATAGGGTTCCTTGTTAATGAAAGACTTACAGACCAGGTCATAGAAATGAATAGCGTGTCGAATCGTGTTGCATATCTGAGATTACGTTTGTCATCTAAACACGAACTGAAGGTTATCCAGGCCTATGCACCTACCACGAAAAAAGATAATTATGAGGAAGTCGAGACCTTCTATGAGGATATATCCAGTGTACTTAATAAAGTGAAGACACATTACACAATGTTGATCGGAGACTTCAATGCTAGACTAGGGGAAAAGACATGTGATCAAGAAAAGAGTATTGGAAACTATGGTCTAGGCATAAGAAACCCTCGCGGAGAAACTCTACTAAATTTTCTGCAGAACAACAACCTGTTTGCTATGAACACTTTCTATGCTAAGAAACCACAACGAAAGTGGACATGGCGACACCCAAATGGTGTAAACAAGAACGAATATGATTACATCATTACCGATAAAATGGGAATTATTAGGGATGTAACTGTGCTAAACCAATTTTCAACGGGCAGTGATCATCGATTGGTTCGGGCCTTCTGCACCTTTAACATCAAAAAGGAAAGGCGAAATCTCATACTTAAGAAGAAAACACCAAACGAAGATAAGATAGAGATACTAAGGCAAAACACCGTTCACTACAAGGACTATATCGACACACAGCTGCAAACAAACTCTACTGAACACATGACCATAGATGAACTCAACGATCATCTAATCGGAATAATGACCCTAGCTGCTGGAAGGATTACTCCGAATACTCCTTGCGCGAAAAATCAGAAACTCACTGCAGAGACATTATTGCTTATAGAACAGGGAAGGCAACACAGAACTGAAGGTAAAATCGATACACCTGAATACCACCAGATACAGCGTCGCGTAAAGAAACTTGTAAAACGGGACTTAAGGAATTACGAAGAAAGTGTTATCGAAGATACTATCGAGAAGAACAAAAGCAGAGGAGTGATGAAAGCAACACTGAGTATTGGGCGGAAGCAAATCGTCAAACTCTTTAATGAGAACGGAGATATTGTCAACAACCGTAACGAGCTCTTAGAGGTAGTTCAAAATTTCTATGAAAACCTCTATAAAAGCAAAGCTCAGAGTCCGTCAACTAGACCAGAACACCAGGAAAGACCATCAATATCAAATGTTGGTTCTGAGGATATCCCCGACATCACACTAGACGAGGTACACCTGGCGCTAAGCCAGATGAAAAACCGCAAAGCCCCTGGTGAGGACGGAGTTATTCCAGAGATGATAAAGAGCACAACGGACACTTTCAAATCTGCTCTTGCCTCACTATTCACAAAGTGTTTAATGGAAGCAACAGTACCACAGTCCTGGAATAATGCTGTCATTACCCTATTACATAAGAAAGGTGATATACGACGGCTTGAGAACTACAGACCGATCAGCCTGCTATCGCACGTCTACAAGCTCTTCACGCGGATAGTAGTGAACAGGTTAAAAACAAACTAGATGGCTATCAGCCGAGAGAACAGGCTGGTTTTCGAAGTGGCTACAGTACATGCGATCATCTCCAAGCTCTTAAAACAATGATTGAAAAGTGTAAAGAGTACCAGATCCCGATCATCATTGCATTCATCGACTACGAAAAGGCATTCGACTCTGTCGAACCTTGGGCGGTCGAAAAAGCCCTTGCGGATTGTAGAATCGATGAACAATACATTTCCCTAATGAAACATCTACAGAGCAGCGCTACAGCATGTGTGAGTCTTCACAAGAAGACCCAACAGTTCAAGCTGGGTAGAGGAGTACGCCAAGGGGACACTATCTCCCCAAAACTGTTTAATGCCGCACTTGAAAACGTCTTCAAAAATCTAGCCTGGGACAATATGGGCATAAACGTGGATGGAGAAAACCTTACCAATTTACGCTTCGCAGATGATTTGGTGATATTCTCAAGTAATATACCAGATATGTTGGTCATGCTCAATTCCTTGCAAAAGGAATCAGCTAAAGTTGGGCTAAAAATCAATGAGAGCAAAACTAAAATCATGATCAATATCCTTACCCACCAGTATTGTCTACCGGTTGAGGTCACGTCGGAGTATATCTACCTGGGGCATAAGATCACGCTAGGCAGCGAAAACCAAACCGCAGAAGTGGAGAAACGAATCGCTCGGTCGTGGGCATCCTTCGGCGCCAACGCAAGTACTATATTACGTAGCAAGATGTCAATGCACTTGAAACGAAGAGTCTTTGAGCAATGTGTTCTGCCAGTATTCGTATACGGAGCTGAGACCATGACCCTAACTGAGAAATCCGCAGAGAATCTCCGTGTTGCTCAGAGAGCAATGGAAAGAGCTATGCTCGGCATTTCCTTACGGGACCGGAAGAGAAATACTTGGGTTCGATCTAAAACCAAGGTTAGGGATGTGGTAAAAGTAATTGCCGAACGCAAGTGGAGATGGGCGGGACACATTGCTCGAATGAGCAAGGAAAGATGGACCCGGAGACTGTTAGAGTGGCGCCCACGAGCATTCACAAGACCGAGAGGAAGACCACCAATGAGATGGAAGGACGACATTGTGCGGCACGCAGGATATGGCTGGATGTCGATAGCCCAGGATCGTCGGAAATGGAAAAACATGGAAGAGGCCTACGTCCAAAATTGGATATAAATTTAGGCTGATATAGATAGATAGATCCTTACTATTAATTAACCTCTTCTTCTTCTATCATGTGGGTTGTGAGGTGGATTACCTACCTCATCAACCCTGGTGTCAGGGTTACTATTGAGCCGCCAAAGGCCCCTGACACGACTCATGTAACGACTACGTACATACATCAGTAAGTAGTGACCGGGACCAACTGCTTAATGTGCCTTCTGAAGCACGGATCGTCTTACTTTGGGACAATCAGGTGATCAGCCTCTCAACAAAGTGATTTTTGTGATATGTCTGGGATTCAAATCCAGGATCGTGAGTCCAATGCTCAACCACTGGACCACGGAAGCCGTTTTGATGATCCTTCATTAAAACTAAACGTGTTTGTATTTCCCATCTACCTTCACAAAGTGGTAAATCAAACCTGTAGCAGATGATAGAGCATGAAGGTAGCGATCTTGGCGCGCCGCCACTCGGGCCGCGTGAGCACGAACGAGATGTAGGCCTCGTGCGCGCGCACGTCGGGCACCAGGAACGCGCACCCCACCACCATGCGCTTGTAAGTCACCACGCAGCTGAACTCCGGGTACTCAAGCGCTTCTGTCACTGGCGAGGGGAATGCACGGTTCTTGATCATTATGATTACATGTGTTGCTTTGAGGTCACCGAAAATACACAAATGCAAACTCAAAACTATCTTCTTATTCAGTGGGTAAAATGGTTACTCTTTATATTTTTTGTCGAACGTCTTATCCTAAAACTATTGCAGCTTCTCAACCTGTATACCCGAGGAAAAGCAGTTGCAATGAAACCTCAGCACAGGGCCCTTCTTTACAGAATGTTTTTAATAAAATAATAATATTAAATAATAAAATAATAATTTAACAAAAAAATAATAAATAGAATATTAATTATAATATAATATTTTTTTTTGAATATTGATTTATTGCCTATTGTGCTTATGTTTTTATTCGTATGTTTATGTCTTTTAATATTAAGTATATAGTTCATAATAAAGGCTATATCTATCTATCATCTATGTCTTTTGTATACATTTACAAAGGACATAAAAGTTGTGCAATAAAGTATTATTGATTGATTGAAATACAATTTTCCCTCCGGTTGATTGAGGGGAGGTTTGTGTCCAGCAGTATATAGGCTGTTTATGTTACGTAATACAATTGGAGTAATTTAGCTGCCTAATATTTGTTTCAAAGACTGCTAAAGTTCTGTAGACCACGTGATATCAATTATCTACGATCCAAACATTCTATTCTATTCAAACATGGATTCAAACTCGTAAGTCGTATTCAGTAGTTTTCGTGATTCCCATACTTACATAGAAAAAGAGGTACAGATTTTCAAGCATAGGCGTCTTTTTTTGACTTTTGTAGATTTTCCGCAGATGGCATTAACTACTTGGCCGGACAAATGGGGAGCGCTGAAGGCTGCGCCGGTACAACATTTAAGACAACAGGCCTGAGTGTGCCCAGTTGGACGCGAACCTCGGCTCAGGGCGTCGTCTGAGAGGTAAAATATTTGAAAGAATTAATCGACCCTAGTAGGTCGATAGCGATAAGCGCTGATTGTGGGTAATTGTCGACTACGCCGGCGGGTTCGCTGTCGGGGTCCTGAAGTAAGCATAGGCGTCGTTTTTAAAAAATAGTACATTTTTCTGACACATGTTGTCTGGAGTGACACCCGCCATTTTGATCCTCATGGAATATTCATCATCAGCCCATTAACGTCCACACTGCTGGGGCACGGGCCTTCCCTATGGATGGATAGGGAGATCGGGCCTTAAACCATCACGCGGGCCCAATGCAGATTGATGCTTATTAACGCCTGCTAATGCAGCCGGGACCAACGGCTTAACGTGCCTTCCGAAGCACGGAGGAGCTCGAGTTGAAAACTTTTTTTTGTGGTCACCCATCCTATGACCGGCCTTTGCGAAAGTTGCTTTACTTCAACAATCGCAGACCGAGCGCGTTTACCGCTGCGCCACATAGCTCATAGCAATATACAATATTACTTTTCTGTAGTATTATACAAGTGGCGTGGGCAGAACAGGCCCCGAATAGTTCCAGACAAACTACGAGACGTTTCGACGCCGGTTTAACGTTAAGTTTATTTTCAAAGACTTCTCTGAAACTGACAGTAAGGGTCGCGGACCAAGAGCAGCATCGAGGCGAACACTGTAAACTTTATTACCAGTGTCATAAGGTGTAGTATTGTTCGACAACAACATTTTTTTCGCTCAAATTCTTTTTTTTACATCATGCCTGGTATGATAAGCAGTTGACCGTGTTCTATGTTTTTTTTTTCACTATCAGCTTAGTCGATAATTTGCTGCGCCACCGAGCTCCTCCATGCCACCATGGAATACTCACAGTCTATCCCGGGCCAGAAGTGCTGTGCACACAGGCTGTTGACGGCGGCCACGTGCTGCGGCCGCACATACGAGTAGTCTATCGTCGCGCGGGGGGGAGGCTCGTAGTTCTTCACGTGTCTGCCGAGAAGATTTTATTTAAAACATCTAAAGTGGCTCGAATGATTTATGCCTTTGCCTAGTTTGCGTTAAAAATTTAATAATGACGTTTTGTTATGAACTTTTAGTAAAAGATTTACTTGCAGTTTTAATGATTTTTATATATGTGTAGTAATTACTTTTCTTTTAACTTGCACTTAATTTTCAATAATAAAATTTATATATGTTGGAGATACCAATTTAATGGTAACACTCATGTAACGCCTACGTCATCAAAGGGCTAGCAATGGGGGCTTGTCATAGGATTTAGCATATCTGCGGGCCTAGCACCGTAAGCACGCGACTCTTTATCGCCGCGACAGAGATCGTCTGTCTCATGGGCCCATGGTATAGGAAAACCAGCGGGCTTAGCACCGTAAGCGCGCGACTCTTTCTCGCCTCGACATACGTCACCTGTTACTCTCTCACAGTACTGTACAGAAAGAGACAGACGATCTCTGTCGCGGCGAGAAAGAGTCGCGTGCTTATAGTGCTAGGCCCGCAGGTATGCTAAATCCTATGACAAGCCCCCATTGCCCTTTGATGACGTAAGTGTTACATGAGTGTTACCATTAAATTAACATTCCAAGGACGTAAAAATGTATTTAATTCCTATTACTTGTCACATATAAAAATCATTATATATATACATTGGTGCTAATTCCTGTAAACACCATCTAATTTTATTTTAAGTTATATCTGTCATTTTCTTATCCGCCGAAAAGGAAAGGGACGGGTAATCGACAAGCATAAAATTTATGGAACACACGTCAATTTTAAGCACAAATCTAAAACAACCGTCTAAAAATTCGCCCGGGTTATTCATTTATTTACTCATTCTTCCTAAAATTAAGAGCTGTCAATCATCCGTCCCTTTCCTTTTCGGCGGATAAGAAAATGACAGGTATAACTTAAAGTAAAATTAAGAGATGTCTGCAGGAATCGGGGCCATTATATCTTTTACTAATAGTTCAAAATTTCCAAAGTAAATTAAAAACATTGGTCGTGCGTGGCTAATGTATTTTTTAAGAAATGCAATAGGCAAAGCAGCGTGGGCTGGGCTAACCTTGAAATGTTAGCTGTCAGTTTTGAGCATACTAGGTTTTCTTATACCATGGTCTTACCTTAGTGTTAAAGGAGTACATAAAGTTGAAGACGAGAGAACAAGAAAGAACAATTTCACAAAGAAAATCAGGGGGGGTTGAGGTAAACCTATATCAGCTGTTGGTGGGGAGCGGAGAGTTGCCGTTCTATACGTAGAATTATCCCTTATTTTACAACAATACAACACAACAACACAATACAATTACAATTTTTGTACTGTTATATTCAGAAAACGTACTTTAAATGTTAGTTCTATTTAACTTTCTGCGTTTGTATTGGTAGAGAAACAATGTACTTAACCTACTTAATATTAATATTTATTACAATTTAATATTTTTTTTTTTTTACTTATTTATTGTTTATTATTATTTACTTTTTCTATGGACGTTATGATGGTCTGATAATAAATTATTTGAATTTATATTCTACGGTCTGGCTCTGGCTACACACTACAAACCTGTGGGTCTTCCTGAGCAGTTCGTCCATCAGTTTCAGCCACAAGGGTGTGGAGTGTTGGTCCCGTCGTATGTACGGCTTGAGCTGCGCGCCCGAGTACCCGGAGCGGAAGGTGGTGGGAAGCAGCCGGGACACCAGCAGCGGCCCAGGGTGTGTGTTGGCTATGGTGCCACTGAGGTTGTCTATCAGGTACTACAACAATAAACTCCTTAATACACAATCATACAAGAAAAGAACATGACTAATTGTCTTTATCACCCCCGATTCATATCACTCACACGCACATACACACCTTCACACACTCACATACTTACACATAAGTAGCTTGAACTATTTAAATTTATTATAATAATTTCCATATATTTTTTTTTAAATTGTATAAAAATATATAGATGATAATTGTATTAGAACTCAAGAATATATAATACTGTACAAATGGAAGATAGCTGGTACTTATAGCACAGGTAGTACCTATTGTAAGTGCCAGCAGTGCTTTAAAATTGTTAATCTCCTAATATTGTCATATAATTGTACCTATTAGTTTTTAAGTTGTTTGGAACAATAAATACATTTTATTATTATATTATTATGATTATTATTAACAAGTTCCTGGAAGAAACTGCTGTTTAGCACTAAGGCCGCCTATTGTATTCACCTGACCAACTTGTAAACTTCGGGGTAAAAAGGCCACATTGTAGCAAACCCTTCACACATTCATTGGTTTTATTTTTAAATTCTAAATAAAGGCTCGCGTTTGTTCACAATCTCACCTGACGGTAAGTAAATGTGTGAGTGTTAAAAGAAATTTTAATTTTCATACAAATAAATACTTTTATGCGCATGCGCATTGTCAGCAACGGCACGAAGTACACATGCTCGCCGATTGCTTTATGGCGTAATGTAGAATTTGCATACTTACAGATCTCTGAAACCTGTCCAATATTCTCTCAGCATTGACCACTACTTTGTTGTCCTCTTGTACGTAACCACCTAATAACTTCACAGTTCTGAAATACAATAAAAGTATGTATTATAAAAAATTAAATAAAATCTTACACAAAAATCAGTGATCAGTAGTACCCACAACTCGGCACTCCAATTCTCGACATAATTTCTTTTTTTTGTACATTGGCCCCAATGCCTGCACACACCTCCTAATTGTATTTTAAGTATACACTTCATTTTCTTATCCGTCGAAAACGAAAGGGACGGTAAGGGAGGGTCGGTGTGGTGAAAAAACATGAGGACACAGAGAGTGCGGTTTGTCGTAGTGAGTTTGGTGCGAGTTCAGATGGTTCCGAACATTCCGATATCAAAAACATAAACAAGCGGCAAAGAAAGAGGGTAGATAGATATGTCTGCCCGTAGAAAATTATGGATCTACCTACTCCACTCCAATCTCATCAGTCATCCCGTGATCATGGCACTTGCAACAGTGTCGAAATATCGGGAGTCTCATATCCCCATTTAAACGCGGTAAGAAACCGTTATTATGTGCTTTAAAGGGATGGTAGATTGACAACTGTAAATTTTGAAATGAATGAGTAACCCGGGCGAATGAAATAGGCATCTGGTTAGTATGTTTTGCATACAAAACACCCCGTTTTACACACTTCATAAAGTGTGTGGCGTGTGGTATCACGTTAGACCAACGTGATATGATTCAAAAGAACGGATATTAAAACTAAACTTACTTATCCAAATCAAAAATAGGCAAATGCTTGTGCCGTTTCAGCCTCCGCAACGCTAACTTCGCTTTCAACCTGTACAAATATGCCTTTTTATTAGGATCTTTAACTTTAGGTATTAAATTCTCAACTTGCTTCAAAAGTTGTATTTCATCATATTCAGACATTTCCACTAAATCTTTGCTATCTTCAGGAGGTTTCTCTACCCATGGTAAGTCAACAGAGTTTAACTCGGTTGAAAATAGATTCTCTCTTCGCTCTATAGGTTTCTCTTCGATGGGTGTCTTTTTAATTTTGTCGGGTTTTTCCTCTTGTTCTGTCAGGTTTGGGGAGGCGCTACGGGCGTCGGAGTCGTAATATAGAGGCGTTTGCTGCAGTGAGTGGATGCTTGAAGAATCACTCTGGAAAAGATATGACCATGTCTGAAAAGGGCACAAAGTATTTTAACAGTATTAAAACGGTCTTTGTGGTCCAGTGGTTGAGCGATGTGCTCACGATCCCGGAGGTCTCGGGTTCGATTCCCGGTGGGGACAAATCACAAAAATCACTTTGTGATCCCTAGTTTGGTTAGGACATTACAGGCTGATAACCTGATTGTCCAAAAAGTAAGACGATCCGTGCTTCGGACGGCACGTTAAGCCGTTGGTCCCGGTTACTTCTTACTGATGTAAGTACGTAGTCGTTACATGAGTCATGTCAGGGGCCTATGGTGGCTCAGTAATAACCCTGACACCAGGGATGATGGGGTTAGCAATCGCCTCACAACCCATACGATAGAAGAAGACGGCAATAGTTTAAGAGCTGTCAAACTATAATTAGGTTAAGTTTGTGTGTCTATTGCTGTTTGACATTTGTTGGCATTGCGCACTTACGTTTATCTGCGCAAATGACAAATTGTAGTATTGCTATTTTAGATTAAATGTGGCCTTTTTAGACTACTAGTTTGTAAAGAGTGTTTAGAGTGTTAGTGTTTACACTGACTATGCAAAAATAGTTATCTTAACCAGTACCTACGTCGATATAACAAATTATTGCAATAATAATAAAGATTTATCCTCAGAAATTACAATCCATAGGTGTTAGTAATTACAATTTAAATTTACTGTCAGTAAACATAAAAAAAAGTAACTATCGATAGAATTAATTTACAATCGATGTAATAATAATCTGTAATAATAGTGTGTGGATATCGATTATAATCAATATAATTGTATAGTTTTCAATGATAGGCATATCGATATTTAGATTGCCTATTTAGAGGCTTCTCTCTCTATTTAAGAGCTGCGCTCTTGTCGGTGGAGTAATCGCCATTCCTCTCTTCTTCCCGCCAAAACCTTCACCTCCCGATACGACACGACCTGCACCTTCTCTTTTATTTGTTTCATAAATGTTCTCCTAGGTCTACCCCTTCCTCTCTTCCCTTAAATTTTTCCTTCTATAATGTTTGTTATAAATGAATCGTGTCGTATAAGGTGGCCAATCATATTTCCTCTCCGGTTCTCTATAGTCTTCATAATCGGTTAATTGATAATCGATTTTTCGGCAACAGTTCCACATACCTGCGACATCTGCGGTGGCATGTACCCTATTGGAGTGAATTCGAACCCCCTGAACCCCGCCTCCTCGCAGAGGGCGTCTCGCGTCAGAGACGGCAGCGCGTCCTCCAGCAGCTCACACTCGCCCGGGACCTCCGTCCTGGGGAGAACATTTGATTACTCAAAAAATACGGTCACGAGCATTAATATGTATACGCTGTGGTACCATGTCACATTAACTTTTTTGACAAATTGAACTGCGAGTCTCACTAAATGTCAAATATTTAGTGCGACAGAGTCCTAAAGTGGGTACATTATATTGCTCACGACTGTACATACATAAACTCAGGGCCGGCAGAATACCAGGGTCGTGGCTCACGCCGCGAGGGAGGTCCTTTTATCAGATGATCGGAGTAGGTAGTTATTGGGCATTCTAAATCATCTTTTTTTCTCAATTTCACTCACAGCTCGCTCGCCCGACGAGCGAGCTGTTTCGCTTCATTTCGAAAAAAGATGATTTAGAATGCCCAATAACTGATTCGAAATTGTGGAGACCGATTGCAATTGAAAATCAACTAACCTTTGCTTATTGTGTTGTTTCGTACTGTGAATCATTTTAACATATATACTTAGGTCAACAACTTAAGATTTTAGTACATGACAGACGGCTCCGGAGATACACACGAGTGATGAAATTTATAAAACAAAAACAATCCTTGAACCTAAATAACGTTTGTCCTGTTACGAATGGTTCTAAAGTACACCGTCACGGTAAACTATTACCAAATTCAATTCGATGCATAGTTTGTGGTCCGTCAAACTGTGGAAAGACAAATTTAGTAATAGGACTTTTATTACATGAAGACGGTTTACGTTTTGATAACTTATATATTTATTCAAAATCTCTTTACCAACCAAAATATATCTTCTTAGAAAAGGTATTAAAATTGGTACCAAACGTAACATTTGAAAACTATACTGAAAGTGAAGAAATTTTGAGTCCTCATCACGCCAAGCCTAATTCCATAATAATTTTTGACGACGTAGCCTGTGAAAATCAAAACAATATTCGAGATTACTTTTCTATGGGAAGACACAAAAATATTGATTGCTTTTACTTAAATCAAACATATACCAAAGTCCCAAAGCAACTTATTAGAGACAATGCAAATCTGATTGTGCTATTTAAACAAGATGATATAAATTTAAGACACATATATGACGAACATGTTGGGTCTGATATGTCCTGGATACAATTTCGTAAAATGTGTTCTAAAGTATGGAAAAAACAATACAGTTATGTTGTGATTAATAAAGATTGTGAAAAAAATAATGGGTGTTATAGGATGAAATTTGATACATTTATTGTTCTCGATTGAACTGGTATATTAAATACATCATTGGATCTTAGCTTTCATTTGTAAACTGAACAGCACCGAAGTCAATCCCAAATGGAAAAAGACCTTAAACAACGAATCATAAAATCTGCATCTGCAGTGAAGAAAAAAGTGAAGATGATGAGGAATATTAAAAATAATAATGAACAAATTTTAGAAACTATTTTCGAACCAATATCCAAACCATTGAAGGAAATCGCAGCTAAGCCTGCGAAAGACCATATAAACGATTTTGAAAATAGTTTTAAAACTGAAAAAGAAGAATCAGTCGAAAGCGATAGTAGTTACGATTGTTCGAGCGAAGATGATTTAAATGAAGCTACTCCTAAGCCCCCACTCCTAAGTACTCCAGTCAACGACTCATACGGCAGTAATAATTTTAGTAATGAATCATTCAAAACATTGGAGTCGGATTCAAGTCCACTTAAAAATGTATCATCGTGGTCTTTATCATCTGATGTTATACGAGATGTTCCTTTTGGATTAAGATATGATCGTGGAAAGCTTATGATGGGTATTACACGAGTGTCAGATGAAGAAGATGGTCTACATATTGGTAATCTTAATTTCGAAAAAACTCCAGGTTTTATGGAATTATTAACAAAAAAGACACCTAATCTGTCATTAGTTACAGAACAGGATAAACAAGCGTATAAGGTTGCGTTGCTTGAAACCAACGCGCATCGTAGAGACTATGATCAAAAGAAACCAATAAAGAGCAATAAGGGTTTAAAGTATTTACGTATTATAAAACCGCTGTTCAGACATTCAAAAGAAAGAGATTTTTCAAGTACCGAAAATCTTACACAAGGAAGAGGTCTTCCCCTGTTAAAGAAAGTAAATCAAAATACAGATTTCGTTTATTGGGATGATCCTAACGAATTGGTAGAAAGGTTAAAATTGCTTGTTGCATCCCGTGACGCTGGCAACACTGGGTTGGATAATGAAATTATTTCAATTATAGAAGAATTGCGTGAAGCTAATATTATTAAATAAAATAAGATATAATGACAAAATTTGTACAGTTGACTTCTATTTGTGCATTTGTTAACACAAAAAATGAACATAGATAAATTTGGTCATCACGTACATAAACGTTTACGTCTATCAGATTATTTCGAAGCATTAAATGATACTTTAGTGAAATCAGATACAGGAGACTTTGATTTAAAGCTCACACGCTTACGAGGACTACCTTCTCCGTCATTTAATGATGAAGCAGTTAATAAACAATACATTGAAACGAAACTGAAACAAATATATTCTACCAAAGAATTTGAACAGAAAGTTAAAAGTGAAATAGACTCTTATTTAAAACAGTTTAAAGAACAATTATATGTAGCTTTGTCAGCTAGCTATTATAATAAGCCTGAAATCGATAAAATAATTGCAACTATATCAAACAAAAATACCTCTAAAAAAGCAGCATGAGTAAACTGAGTATCGTGGAAGAACTACATAAACCTGCGAGACGGAATTTTTCTCGTCGACCAACAGTTATTAAAGGAATCGATGATTTATGGCAAGCAGACCTTATTGACATGCAAAAATTTTCTCATTATAATAGTGGTTTTAAGTACATACTGGTTGTAATTGATACTTTTTCTAAGTTTTCTTGGGCTATACCATTAAAATCAAAAGCAAAAAATATGATTGTGCAAGCTATGCTAAATATTTTAGATAGTTCTGCACGCACTCCTTCTTTTTTACAAACAGATCAAGGAAAGGAGTTTTTTAACGCTTCTTTCCAAAATTTGATGAAGCAGTATGGTATTAAACATTATTCAACATTTTCTACAAAAAAGGCCTCAATAGTGGAGCGATTGATCAGAACGTTAAAAAGTAAACTGTATAAGTATTTTAGCTTAGAAGGCAAATATAAATGGGTGCCGAAAATTTTAGATTTAGCTGTTACATCGTATAACAATAGTGTGCATCGTACTACTAAATTTAAACCGATAGATGTAAATAAGGAAAATGAACACATTATAAAAGAAAACATCCTCAGTTCACAAGTTAAAAGAAAAAAAACAAAAGCAAAATACCAAATTGGTGACCAAGTACGCATTAGCAAGCACAAAAGTGACTTTTATAAAGGGTACACACCGAACTGGTCTACAGAAATATTTAATATAGTGAAAGTTAACAACACTAATCCCATAACCTATCATTTACAAGACAAAAATAAAGAAAATATTCTTGGTTCATTTTACGAATATGAATTACAAAAAACAAAATTTCCAGATGTGTACTTGATTGAAAAGGTTATTAAAAGAAAAGGTAATAAACTTTTTGTAAAATGGTTGGGATTAAATAAAAATGAGAATAGCTGGATTAGCATAAATGATTTGAAATAGGATGTATAAAAGAAAGATAACCGTTATATTGTCTCATTAAATTTCTATCAATGAAAGGAAGTGGTCTTCTAAATAACATAATAAGTAATTTGCCAGTCGAGTTACATTTACCAGGTTATCAATTCTGCGGCCCAGGAACAAAAATAAAGAAAAGATTATTGAGAGGCGATAGAGGAATAAATAAGTTAGATGAAGCTTGCATGCATCACGACATAGCTTACACTAACAAGAATTTAGATATTAGACATAAAGCAGATTTTGAACTAATGAAAATTGCGCGTCAAAGATTGAGATCGAAGGATGCAGGAAAGGGTGAGAAAATGGCTTCATGGTTAGTAAAGAATGCTATGAAGGCCAAATTAAAAGCCGGTGCTGGTATTAATGCATTTAAGAATGGCGTTAGTAAAATACGTACACATTTGAAAAAAATAAAATGCAAGGACAACAAAACGGCAATAAAGATTGCTTACCTAGCAGCAAAAAAGATCTTCAACAAGAAAAAAGGAGTACATTTACCGCGCTTAATTCCCATTCCAAAAAAGACTGGTGGAATATTACCATTGATACCTATATTTGCTGGATTATCAGCACTTGGCACTCTAGCTGGTGGTGCGGCTGGTATTGCTAAAGCAGTAAACGATTACAAATCAGCACAACAAAATCTTAAAGAATCTGAACGACACAATAAGATGATGGAATCTATTGCTATTGGAAAAGGGCTTTATGTAAAACCCTACAAGAAAGGGAGTGGATTATATCTAACCCATCCAAAAAACTGAAAAAGCGGCTACCCACACGAGCTCTAACCAATATCGACATATTAGAACATACTCAAAACTTGCCTTATTTTCGTGGTGTTTTTATGAGAGATAGTCTGCCAAGAAAGCCCAGAAAAATTGAATGCGCTGTTTTGAACCTAGATAGTTCTAAAAATTCTGGTACTCATTGGGTAGCTTACGCTAAAGTAAATAATTACTGCCAATATTTTGATAGTTTCGGTAACCTGAAACCTCCTCTAGAGCTAATTCACTACTTGAAGGACACTTTGATTAATTATAATTACTGTCAATTTCAAACATTCGGTACCACCAATTGTGGTCACTTATGTATTAAATTTTTAAAAAACTTTTGGAAAGAGTATAAAATAAAATGATACACAACACGTATTAGTATTCATTTCAACAATGGCTTTCACTCTGTCTATAACTGGATGCGAATCTACGTTGACGACATATTATTCACCAGCTCTGGATTTGAAGGGAGAATATGAGTGTGCATTGTTATATTTTTCGACATTTAATTCAATACCTAACATCGATTCAGAAAATAATATGTTCTTTTACGGAGAAAATGGAATTCTTCAACTACCGGAGGGTTCGTATGAACTCCAAGATATATTTGATTATTTAAAAAAAAACGTTAAAGATTGTGTATTAAGATTATCATCTAATAATAACACATTGAAAACTAAACTTTATAGTTCAAAAGACATACACTTTGAAAAGGACAATTCGTTTGGTGACCTATTTGGTTTTAATAAAGAAATATTAAAATCAGAAACCTTACATGAGTCGCACTTTCCAGTTAATATTATAGCTACAACTATTGTGCGAATAGAGTGTGATATTGTTAGTGGCTCCTTCGTTAATGGAGTACCCAGTCATATAATTTATGAATTTGTGCCTAATGTACCACCAGGCTATCGCATTATAGAAATACCTAAAAACTTAATTTATTTTCCTGTTAATCAAAACTCAGTTAGCCAAATAAATATAAGACTGCTCGACGCAAAAAACAATTTAGTTAATTTACGCGGTGAGGAAATACAGTTGTATTTACATCTCAGGAAAAAATGTTAGTTTACAATAAAACCACGACAACAATTCAAAATACTGTTAGTTTACAAAGCGCTTCGCGAAAAATAACACCTACGAAAAGGCTTAAAAAAATATCTAAAGAAAATAAACAATTTCTTAAATTAATTGGTTTATTAAAATGAATATTTTAAACGTGTTAGAGTCCCCAGTGTCTGATAACAGCATTGAAAGTTTCGAATTTCATTCCTACAAACCATATGTAACAAGTTTCAACAAGAACGATGAAATCCGGATCCCTATTAATCAGCAAGATTTGTATGTGTTGCCTTCCATGAGTACTTTATTCATAGAGGGTAAAGTAAACGTATACAAAAATGATGATAAAGCAACGGTTACAGACATACATTTTATCAATAATGCTATCTTATTTTTGTTCCAAGATATTCGTTACGAATTAAATGGAATAGAAATTGATAAAATTAAAAATGCAGGTATAACAACAACTATGAAATCATATTTGTCTATGAATGAAAATGAATCAAAATCAGCAAAAATATGGGGTTGGTCAATTAATGGTTCTAAGAATATCAATAGTGGAATATTTTCTGTATCTATACCTTTAAATAAAATATTAGGTTTTGCAGAGGATTATAAAAAAATCATAATAAACTGTAAACACGAGTTGGTTTTATTAAGAAGTAATACTAACTTAAATGCTTTACGACTGAGCACTGGAGAAGTAGTAGATGATATTATTATCACCAAAATAGTTTGGCGTGTACCTCACATTAAAGTTTCTGATCGCGAGAGAGTTAACCTACTGAAACATTTAGAGAGAGACCGTTCTATCACCTTAGCTTTTAGAAATTGGGATGTTTATGAGTATCCTTTGCTTCCTAAAACGCAAAAACATACTTGGTCAATCAAAACGTCTTCTCAAATAGAAAAACCACGCTTTATAATAATTGGATTACAAACGAATAGAAAACAAAATGTAAAGAGTTCTATGTCAGAGTTTGACCATTGTAATGTAACTGGTGTTAAAGTGTTCTTGAATCAAATATATTATCCATATGAAAATTTGAATGTAAGTTTTTCTGACAATAAAATATCTTTATTATACGAGTTATATACAAGATTCCAACAGTCGTATTACGGACGACGTGCTGAGCCGTTGTTAAGTCTGAAAGAATTTAAAGATATTGCCCCCCTTTTTGTCATTGACTGCTGTCGACAACAAGAAACTTTAAAAGGCTCAGTAGATGTCAGAGTTGAAATAGAAGCTGACCAAGATATACCTGATCAGACTGCAGCTTATTGTTTAATATTAAACGATTGTATTTTTGAGTACAAACCTTTAAGCAGCATAGTAAAAAAAATATCATGAACACAAATATCATCTTCGTTGATCTTCAAGGATTTAAAGATATTAATAATAACTTTATTGTGAAGGAGTGTGCAATAGCAACAAAGGCGTCTACTCAAAATTTTTTAGTGAAACCACCCTTTGCATACTCTACTTTGTCAGCTGAAGAAAGAAAACAAGTGAGGTGGTTAGAAAGGTATCGAGGACTATTTTGGAGTGAAGGTTTCGTAGACTATCGTGAATTTCTACGTTTAATACCAGTTTACTTAAAAAATAAAAATGTATTTGTTAAAGGTAGTGAAAAAATTGAGTGGATTAAAAACTTGTGTGTAGATTGTAATATTGTTGACATAGGAGAGGAAGGTTGTCCAAGTTTGATTAAATTGCATGAAAAATACTGTATTATTAAAAACTTAAGATGTGTTTATCATTTGAAACAGTGTGCACTTCAGAACGTTATATGTTTAAAAAAATGGTATATAGACAATAATGTGTACCTTTTCAAACATTTTTATAATAATAAAGATAAATGTGACTGATTTGATTTGTTTTATTTTATTTTTTGATGTTAAGGAAGGCATGAAATTAAACACCTATTAATTAAATTTTCATTCACTATTTATTTCACATTAACGATAATGTTGTCTACTTTCATAACAATAAATTAACATTTTTTGTGAATACTTATTACAAAAATACAAAATATTCCTTTAAAAGTTGTAAAATATATCATCACTACTTAACTTTTTTGATATTTTGTTAACTATGTTTTCGGTTTGGTCGAAAATGTCATCAACAGCGTCTTTAACAACATACTGCGCATTTAACACAACACTGTCACTATCTGCTGTCTGGGGTGATGACGATGCTTCTTCGATCAAGTCCTGGATGGTTATTTTGATAAGACGAATTCCCTTTCTTGGCTCCTTTCTAATTACGAAAGATTGAAGAGGTTTCGTTTTATTTGACTTTCTTTTAATTTTGAGACTACTGTTTGTACCAGGGTTTTCGCCTGTTCTTGAAGATTTCATGATAAATTACAATTAGTAAATTTCGCAATCATAGGTTATCTGAAACAAAATAAATAATATATTAATACTTAGATATTTGAGAGTTAGAAAACACATTAATATTAAACTTAAAACTCACTCAACAGTGGCTGCAAGTTGTCTTTGATTACTTGTGGCTCTGCCCACCCCATTAGGGATTACGGGCGTGAGTTTATGTATGTATGTATGTTAAAACTCACTGGCACTTATTTTAAATCAAGCAATCAAAATTGATGACACGTTGTAGACTAAGAGGCGCTAATTACTCACTAAATAAAAACTAGTAATGCTTACCTGAGTACGACTGGTGATGAGACTGCACTATATTGTCTAAACTTTCATTTCTTGCCGCCACTTCAGAACCCATTTGGTACATAAGTTGAAGTGCCTTGTATAGAACGTTATCACGATTGTTATGTACCACGTACTGGGCTCTAGAATTCAGTTTCACGCTTACTTCACTATCTGTCTCTTCCGTATGCAAAATTTCGAGTTTGATTATATATTTAGGAATATCGGGACTCATATTTATGATAAACGAGGCTTCTGCCGAAGATAGTTGTAGCTGCTGTCTCGACATGATCAAAATTGATAATCAGGGAGGATATACGTGTTTAGGTAACTCAGAACTGTTTGCTATGAAAGTAGACAACAGAATGAATTATTTCTTCAAAATAAAATAAAACTGCTGAGTCTAAAGATAAAGGCAGTTGTATGAACTGTTGAGCTTGCAAATTGCAACCTAAGCTAGTGAATAGGAAATAGTATAACTTATTCATTCTGTCATATAGGGTTTGCCTTATAGCTCATGTTACAAATATGAGTTAGTTGGACTGCCACGTGATCTACCTGCAGTATTTTTTTAAGAACATGTCTCTACTTGTTTAAAGCAGGCGTAAGCAGTTATCTTATCAAGGAATGACTTTTGTTAAAAAATAATATCTATAACCCATCAAATCCAAGAAATACCACGTGAAATTGCAATTCCAGCTATAAATCTTGTATGAATATTATATTTTTTTGTTATAAACTTGTATGAATGTCAAAAGATATTTCGAGAATTTGATGGTCTTCAGTTTAAGTTTTGCTTCCAGAAAAATAAAAACAAACATTAATTTTAATACTTTATTACAGTAAAAACATAAACATAAAATTCTGGGTATAGACCTCCCCTCAATCAACCGGAGGGGAATGGAGCATATACTCCACTGCAATTTGTGCAAGCGTTTTGCTAGTAGCCCTCAACGGCTTAACGTGCCTTCCGAAGCACTGCAACATATATTGGTTCTTAATACTAATTAAAAGCTAAATAAATTTAATCTGTTGATATATAAAACTCAAAATATTTTTTTATGACCCCACGACAGAGTTGAAATCTGATCTCGTAATATAACACGTTTATCGTCATTTGACGATAGTGCTACCTTATTAACAGATTGTGTAAAAATTTCGTGTCTAAGAGATTTAAATATAATATTCTTTTTTCGGATCACATCATTTTCCATCAAAACTTTGTTATAATCCTTAAAATGCATCTTTTTAATCACAGACTTTTTTGTTCCCTTAGCCTTTTTTAATTCTATTTCTTCGGTCTTGATAGAATACAGTTTAGATCTTAAGCCTACAAATTCAACAATAAGTTTGCCGCCTAACTCGTCTTTAAACAAGCCAGGTATCTTTTTATTACGACAAATAATCTCATATACATTGTTTTCATCATAATTACTCGTATCGAAATACGATTCAAAGCTCAGTTTTAGGTCTTTGTATATATCTTTGGTTTTTATATAATACAAGAAACTGTCAGTATCTGTATAACAAATATTAATATCAGGTCCGTAAACTGGTTTCATTACAGAATAGTGAAAATCGTACATATGGCTTTTAGAAATCTCTAAAACCGTAAAACCTATATAAATAGGTTTATCTAAAGTTATTGTTTCTGGTTTCATCTGAATTGCAATAAAATTATCTGTAAAAATAGTTGAACTATTATAGTTGGGCCTTGATATTAAATGCTCCGCTGTTAATTGCTTCTTGGTCTTATTTCTTGAATCCGACCACTGATTTACTAATTTTACATTTAACCTTTTCTCAGTGTCCTCTAAAGTTTTACCAAAAATGCTATTATTTAGTAATTTGAAGAAGTCCTGTTCAAATTGAGATTTTGCTTTTTTACGCAACTCTGTATTCAAATCGATATACTGTTTTAAGAACGGACTTTGTTGAAATTTGATAGCTCTATGAATTGTCTTTAATTTTAAACCATGTTTTAAGCATGTTTTTAGATGCAAATAGTGAATAACGTACCTAAATTTGTCGTATAAATTAGGAATTAATTTCGAAGTTTTTGATCCGGGGGGTTTAAATTTTTGAGGACAAAATGGAAGGTCGTTGTGTAAGTCATGCAGATGATCAGGATATTCTAAGTCTACTTCAAAGATATAACCGTAACTCGAATTATCTGGAATGTTAAGTATATCAAGAGAATCGATTTCGGTTTTGGAAATTAATTCAAAATTTGAGTGTGGCAAAAAACCACACATTGCGAATCCATATAGATTGTTACAATCTATGTATAATAAATAGCTCTCTGCAATTTTAGAATCATAATCTGACAGGTACCTATTATTAGCTTTCGCGTACCTAGTAGAACACAAACAAACTCCTCCGCGAATACCTTTTTGAATCATACGAATTATTTCTAAATCTTCTATAAGTTGTAATTTAACTTCAGTCTTCAGTAACATAGCATCAAAACTTAAACTTGGAGCAGTCATATAAAACGCTGGATCTAACCTATAGTTATTTTTGCACGTTGCGCGAAAGTTTTCGAAAATATCGGCTAATAACAGTACATCAGTTTTTAGATATATGTCGGTATATTCACCTAGATTTTTCAAATTAAATGTTTGCCAAACACTTAATGCGTGATTATAATCAGACTTAGAAACGACTTCGTCGCTTATACTGCTATAGAAGCACTCTCTCGGTGGTAACTTATCTTCCGCGTAAGATTCCCAGTTAGTCATGTATTCATAAGGATAAACACCTTTACGTCTTAATAAATTAAATTGTCGATTTTCAGGATAAAAGTGTGCCAAGTGTGTAAAACCGTCTTTATTTATATTTTCTGCTAATTTCTCTAAACTGGTGCCCAAAAATTTGAAAGAATCCACAAAACGGACAGGTACGTACTCTTGCTGACCTTGGTGATTTATTGTAAAGAATTTAGTAAAAGAAATATAATTCTCTTTGGTTTTGGCTATCACTTTAATGTCACCAGCAATGTCTGCTAATTCACGTATAAACAGATGACTGTCATAGCCTGATAAATTATGAAAAAAAATGGGGATGAATTTCGGCAAACGAAAACGAATATTACAGTAAGAATGTGCAGCACCGCGATAGCGACCTGTTAAATGACAGTGGTCCCTAACTTTGTCTTCAAATAACAGTTTGTTACACAAGTAGCAATAATGGGACTTAGAAAAACTTTGCTTTTCTTCATCGGTCAAGGGCAGCATTTTAACAGGATTGTTAAGAATATCATAAATTTTTAATACATCTCTTCTAAGGTATTCGAGAAATTTGTCGACGCAATCCTTACCGCGATAGGATACATACCGATTTAAAGAGTTATCGTAAGAGCAAACAACATAGTAACCAAATGCGGAAGGCACATGCTTTTGTAGATTGCGTGTGCACTTGTCCTGCTCTATATTATTATTTGGCTGTAATAAAGACTCGAAATCTGCGTAAATGACAAATGGCATATCCTGCATTCTTTCAAAATGTTTGAACTGTATGATAGAGCCTTGGTCTGGTAAAATGGTTTTGACCCCACTACATACGTGTTTGTCAAGTTTATCTTGGTTGCTAAAGAAGATCATACACTCATCACAAAAAAATATTTTACCGTGATGTTTTGTTATCTGCGTTCTGAGCAATCGACTTAAATGTCTTATCAAACAATAGTGGGACTGAGTTCCGTTTTCTAGTAATAGAAGATTAACATGATATTTTCTTTTTCGTTCAGTCTTGTAGAGCGGACCAACTACTTCGGTTTTGTTTTTTAGAGTAGTTTGGAGACCGTAAATATTGACACTGATCTTTGGATTATTCTTTTGAAATATTTTTATGTCGTTTAAACCGACCGGGAAAGACATATTGCTGGTGTTAAGCACAGTATCAAAGTGAGGATAAGATGATGTTCTGTTTGCATTATTTTTAACAGGAAATAGCGCTGCCATAATGCACCACAAGAAACAAAAGCTATCTCGATTTTGTATGTTAAGGCAAGCGCGTCTAAATTTAATGCTTTTAGGTAAATCAATAAATGCAGAACCTCTTAATGGATTATATTTGTTGATGTTAACTTCCAAATATAAATTCCCTACGAAAGACCACCCGCTGTCACGCTCTTGAAATTCATCAATTTTTGTAGAAATTATATGACTAATTTTAGAAAACAATTCATCGAAATCATAGTTTTTATGCAAAACTATGTTTTCTGTAGCGAAAGACTTTGTTTCGGTTGTATTATCTTTAGGCAAAGAGAATTCTGCAAAAAAGTCAAAGTTAGTTTTGATAGTATCAAAGGCTTCGCGACGCGCATCTAACAGGGCGCGCAGGCGTCGGCGCAGTGCGCGCAGATACGCAATCGGTGGCCTGGCTCTATACTTTTCTTCATTCTCGCAATGAACCCGGTATGACGCGATACGACTGCGAAATGCGCTGGCTATCTTTTCTATACCTTCACATTCTATAATAGAGCTGTTATTTTTATGCAAAATACTTCGCAAATGAGCGGAAAAAGCTTTACTTTTTATAGATAAATCGCAAACTGAACAATAAACGGACCTGGTAACTTTAGACATCTTGAGGACAATAAGGAGCTATTACAATATAATTTAAAAGTTAAAACTAAACCAAAGAGATGTAACTAAAGAGATGTTTCTCCTTTAAAGTTCAAGATATTTGCTTGTCGAACATTCGAACGGCAGAGTCGCAGCTCAGTTAGTTTGTTAGATAGTTATGTAAATATTAGAAGAAGTGTGTGTGTATTGATATATTTTCCGTCGTGGGATATCTAACTTTTATTAAGTAAATTATAATGCGCTAATAGAATTCAAAACTATTTATATTATATTTCATAGAACCCTAAAACACATATCTAGCATTAAGTCACTAAAGCAAATTAAGACAATTTTAGAAAAATAAAACATGAAAGTTTAAAATTAAAGTAGTAAGTAAGATGGCATTTAAATGTACGGGTACGTGAATAACCGTGAGAAAGCGAATTTCATTTCTTATCTGCGAAAAAAACACCTTCTTCTGTAAATTGCTTCTTACAGCATCGGACAAATTCTCGTAACGGCACCAGCTCCGGCGCGTCGTTATCTGCTTGATACTTTAAGCTTAAAGTCGCTTTCTCCCACCGGTCCTTCGGCTGTACCTTACGTATGTCTTTGATATTGTAGAGCCTTAGCTCTACAAATAAGTCGCCGGTGAGATCGGCTGTACGGCGCACAACTCCGTCGGCTACTCGCTTGGTGAAGGCCGACTTGATCTGCTCGGTAGCGTTCTTGTAGCGAGCCACGTCGTCGTCGCTGTCGCTTTCCAAGCACCAGCCAGAAGTCTTCTTTAAGGCTTTTTTTGGTGGCGAAGCAGCTCTGCTGCTCGAAGGCTTGCGCTTTGATGCCGTTGATTTCGGCTGCTTTTTCTTCTTGGAACTAAAGAAATAAAAGAAAGGTTTAAATGCTTATCTCAAACTACAAAATGTTTTGTTTCTTACTTAAAAGCAGATAAAAATTAAATTTGCAGCTTTCGCAAAATGAGAAAAAAAATATATTTCTAAGTACTTTTGAAATAATCAACAAAACGTGAATTGTGCAAACCTATACGTGTAAGTTTGGTATAGAAAATGATCCACCTTAACAAAATTATAATTCCTATAGCAATAGCCCAGAACTCTCTAACTCATATTGAAATTACTATGATAAAATATTCACCTCACTGAAGCAGTTGTGTCGTCGTCCGAATCCAGATGTTTGATGTCCGGGTTGCTCCTTCTAGCCCGCTTCTCATACTCAGAGTCCGACCTATCAAGAGAACAAACTAGTTTTAATTTCAATATCATATTTTTTTAAACACTAAAAATGCACTGGAACACTAAAGAAAAACTGCAATTGAAATTTGAATTTTCATTAGGTCTAAGTTAAAGTAAAAATAAACTTAAAATAAGGAAGAAAGTAAAACTTACGAACATTATTTCAACGCAGTGAATCCTCGTTGTGAAGCGTGTGTGAAGTCTTTGCAGCTATGTAGGCAACGAGTTGCAAAGGGCTGAACTTTGAGGATGTCGAGCGTAGATGAGCACGCAGATAAGTACTTAGCACTCGCGAGCGATTCAATCACGTCAAAAAAATATTGTGGTCTGAGTAAGTTCAGGGTTTTTAATGTTGCAAGTTGCACAACAGCCACCAGGAGTTGACAACATTTTTCTAACCTTAATTACTTACCTCTAGATAAGAGAAAAAACACTAAATTAGAATTTATGTGTTTGCATTAATGTTGATTTTGATTTGACTTAATCATTAATAGTCGATATAGCGTGGTTTCTAGGATTTGTGCCCGGTTAATGGTAATAGGTTCGTCCTATTACATTAACCTACCCTTCGGGTTATAACTTAGGGCAGAATAGTAAGATTTAACATCAGACAAAATGCCTAGTATTTTTTATTCTCGTCAGGTATGTACGTTGTATTTAATCCTTTTAAAAGTTTAGTGTGTCTAGAGATAATAATATGTTTGTTGTTTAGGATATAATTTATTTTTTATTTGTAACCAATAATTAAACATATCTAGCGAGAAGTGGGTATCTATAACCACCTCTGCATACCCCTTCGGGATACATACGTGATGACAATTTTATACTTATTTAAAATGTTTGTTATTTCTGATTCTTACACAGCAAAATTTGCAAAGTGTGGAAAACAAAAATATCATTTTTCATTTGATAATTATTATTGCTAAGTAATTTGAAACGATACACTTCAATAGGACCGCATTAATTCAATAAAACCGCCGCTGATGGGAACCGAGTACAGTTCACAGAATAGTTCATTTGTATTTTTCAAATCAAACAACAGCAGATTTTTTACTCTAATATTTTTAAAGATTATTTTTGGACTTAACAAAAGATTATAGTGAGGTGAGCAACGTCGTGTATGTACCTAACTAACTATATTGAATATAATATTTTATACCAATTATACGTATAACTACATACATACATAAACTCACGCCCATAATCCCTAATGGAATGGGCAGAGCCACAAGTAATCAAAGACAACTTGCAGCTACTGTTGATACGAAGTCCTAAGATGGATATGGTGAACCTTACAGTGACAGGGGATCAGCATGTAGCCCATAACAATTATTCATCATGTTAGAAAGGACACAATCCCTATGTCGGATTTTACGACATGTACTTCATTTAAGTCATTATCATTTGCGACTTTTGTAAGTAGTTACGTAAACTGCTTCGAAATATTTTGTCAACTGTACACATACACACATAACAAACATCTAACACAATCAGCAAAACAGATAGATAATACGTATACACACAAACAAAGCACATTTAACTTGTCAGCAAAAATGAACGGTCGCTGCATGAGAATAATTATTAGGGATCTGCAAGTCAAAAGTTATTTATGAATCGTCGATGAATAACGTACCTTTCGAAGCCATGAAGTACCATATATTTTCTTTTACCATATAAAAAGAATCATAATAGCCTTTCTTATCGATCGCAGTTATCAACCATGTCAACATATTTTTTGTCAGTGTCAATTCTGAGCACGGTTGCCTTTATTATTTGACCGAGATGACGCAACTTTCTCCTTAAAGGCCAAGCAGGGAGGAGTATAGAAGTGTATTCCTCATATCCAATTATTTTAACATCATAAAACTCGCACAAAATCCATCCACGGGCGATAATTCTCACTTCCAACACACTACCAATTTCGAGAGTCTGCTGCATTGTTATAACCTTGTTTCCAAACAAATGTTCATAATAATCTGAACCCACCTTTTATAATAGTTTCCTTATAAATTTAAAATACTAATAATTAAATATAGTAATATATAATATAAATATAATTTAAGAATACTGTCTACATTATAATTCAAATTGTGGCGGTATCATTACTTCATTTCTCCGCTGAACAAGGAGGAAATATCATAATCAAAATCATATCTTACAAAAATGTCTAATCCATATACTTACTTCTTATTTTGAAAATTTACTTTATTCATATTCAGAACCTTCACTTTCTAAACACGTTGCGCTTGTTAGTTAAAGCAAAAACTTGGACACCTATTCTTTACCTACAAGTTTATGATGTCGTTTTGTTTCGGTAAGGACTACAGATGACAATGCGACATAAAAACGATACCGTTCAATCAAATCATATGACAATGTTTTAGTTCGTGATTCCTGTTCAGAATAAGACTTTTTGATCTACCAGGTTCATAAGTTCAGATAGCAATTTGCGATCATTTGGTTCATAGTGTTCAAACAGTGCACAAGAGTTTTAGATATATCCTTGTTGTCCGTTGCGGTACTTAAGTACACGATGTGGAACAGTACCTGCTGGAAGGTTACTTACCGGTCTAGGCAGAAAATCTGTGTCTAGGTACTAAGTACAGGGATAGCCTCGATGTATCTGTATGCCTACATAGCATTCTTACAGGCATGAGCAACCAGCACAGTACACATCAAAGCTTTGTAAACCTGGAAAAGTACGAGCAACCGGCCTAGATACAGAAAATTTGTTTAGTAGGTTAAACCTAAGGACAATTTGTCTAGATACCAAGTACAGAGACAGAACAGAACAGCCACGACATATCTGGATGCTGTAGCAAGCATGAGCAATCGGCCTAGATAATGTCAAAGCTTAGTAGATCTGAATCTGGAAGGTACGAGCCTCCGGCCTAGACAAAAGCATGTGATTTGGATGTTATAAAAATTATGTTTCAAATACAATAGTGAGATTAGTGTCAAAGTAGCTTGGAACCAGGTTAGTTGATTTTCAATTGCAATCGGTCTCCACAATTTCGAATCAGTTATTGGGCATTCTAAATCATCTTTTTTCGAAATGAAGCGAAACAGCTCGCTCGTCGGGCGAGCGAGCTGTGAGTGAAATTGAGAAAAAAAGATGATTTAGAATGCCCAATAACTACCTACTGATCGGGCCTATAGATGTAAAACCCTGGTGTCAGGGTTGTTATTGAGCCGCCATAGGCCCCTGACAAGACTCATGTAACGACTACATACTTACATCAGTAAGTAATAACCGGGACCAACGGCTTAACGTGCCTTCCGAAGCACGGATCTTTTTTAGGTGATCAGCCTGTAATGTCCTAACCAAACTAGGGATCACAAAGTGATTTTTGTGATATGTCCCCACCGGGATTTGAACCACGGACCACCGGATCGTGAGCCCAACGCTCAAGCCACTGGACAAAAATGCATGGGGCAACATATTTCTGCTGTAAATAGAATAGATACTAAGTTTCCTATTAACATAGTTTTTAGTTTTTTGTCACTAACACGATTTGGATTTTGGTCCGAAATAAAAGTTATTATTATTATTATATCACTCTACCTGTCAGAATCCAGAAGATCATAGTACGACGTGCTAGATATACCGCTCATCTCATCAGAGTCCAGCCTGCGTTTCTTGGCCGCAGGTTCTACTCCCGGGATGGGCACGTCTGCCGCAGTGTTGATCAGGTCTTGATATCCTGAGAAAATTAGTCCATTTTGCTTCATATTCCTAATAACTGCGTGTATGGACAATAACTTCTAAATTAGTTTAAATTAAGGCATGCAATTTACAACTCTGTGTTTGATGCTATTAAGTCTAGAATATACTCCTCTCGAGGGTGGACTTAACCCTCGGGGGAAATTAAAAAAAAAAAAAAAATAATAACTGCGTGTTTACAGTAACCATTGAGTTTATTTTATTCATTGTAAATAAAAAAGGGCAATTTCATTCCATATTGAAAATTAAAATTATGCGTAATACAATGATTAAATAGAAAAGGAGAGACCAAAGAAAGGAAAAAAGAAAAGGGGGGGAAGGGAAACGGGAGGAGGAGTCTTTTTGTAATTATTTCTTTTTATTTTGGTGCAATAAAGTGTATTTGTATTGTATTGTAAAAGGAATAACTTACCCATTTCAGTGATTTTAGCTCTAAAAAGAGTTTTGTCCAAGGCAATCTGATTGCGTGGCCGCCCTTTTGGTTTGTCACGAGCCATCTCTTGAACTGAAACGTGGAATATATACCGTTATTAAACTTAATTAATTAGTAAAAAAGTCAAGGGCGAGTCCGACTCACGCACCGAGGGTTCCGTACAAATTACCACCAGCAGGGCTCACATGCGCAAAAAAATTTTGTCGCAATCGATAAGTTTGTTTTTTCCCTAACATGCATGCCACGTTCTGATTCTGATTCTGTTCGTATTTTGAGAAGTAGTCTATTGTTGAAAGGGTGGTTGGTTGTTTGAACCAGCCCGTGAACCCGATACTCACTAACATGCGCGGCCACAGCGGGCGAGAAGTTGTGCATGAGTTTCCACCAGCCGCTCTCGCCCAGCGCGACGGAGCCCGAGCGAAAAAACAGCTGGTTGTACACCGAGAGAGCGCCTGCTATTGTGCCCACCCAGTTCTTTTTCTGCTTGCTGGAATGTTAATTCAAAAACATATTTCAATTTCAATTTCAAAGCCTTTTATTTAACTAAACACAAGACAGGTTTACAATGATAAAATAACTGAATATAACTTAAGTACCAACAGTCCCCTGTGTAGTGCGTCCTTTCGACACAAAGGCCTCCTCTAGCGATTTCCATGTATCTCTATTTCTTCCTCTTCTTAGCCATAGTGGGCCCGCTATTTTCTTCAGATCGTCTGACCATCTTTGCATCTGTCGGCCTCTTTTCCTTTTGGCGTTGTTTCGTGGGGTCCAGTTTGTGATAAGGCTGGTCCACTTTATTGTTTTTTCTCTTAACATGTGTCCGGTCCATCTCCACTTTAGAAGTTTCGTTTTGGTTATAATGTCTTCCCATTTTGTGATGTTTCTTAGATATATTGCTCTTTTTTTGTCAAGTTTCAAGTGCCCTAGTACACTTCTTTCCATACTTCTCTGACAGGTGATTAGTTTTTGTGTGTTTCTCACGGTTGTTGTCCAAGTTTGGCAACCGTATGTCATTATGGGTAGTATGCAGGTATTGAATATCTTCCTTTTAACCTTGGTCGAGTATTGTTTGTTTTTCATTATACTCTTCAAAGACCAGAATCTCTTCCAGGAGTTTGTCACCCTTCTCTCGATTTCTAGGTGCATTTGGTCTTTGAATGACATGAGTTGGCCCAGATATACGTAATTTTCTACATATTCAACTTGGTCTCCATCAATTGTTATTTTCTCTTTTATGTTGTTTGTCATTATTTTGGTTTTGGATTTGTTCATTGTAAGGCCAGCTTCTTTGCTCGTGTTGGCGAGGTCTTGTATCATAATGTGTAGATTTTCTGCATTGCTTGATATCAACACAATGTCATCTGCAAACCGAAGATTAGTTATGTTTGTACCGTCTATATTTATGCCAAATCCGATCCAGTTCATCTTTCTGAAGATTTCTTCTAGGACTGCTGTGAATATTTTTGGTGAGAGGGGGCAGCCCTGTCTGACACCTCTGCTAATATGAAAGGTTTCGCCTTCTGATTCTAGTTTGATTTGGGCTGAGCTTTCAGTGTAGATGTTCTTTATTATTCGGATGTATTTTGATTCTACTCTTTGCTTTTTGAGCGCATTCCATATGTGACTGTGTTCTAGGGAATCAAATGCTTTGTTAAAGTCGATGAAAGCTAGATATAAAGTGTATCTATATTCTTGACACTTTTCTATTAGTTGTTTTAGCGAGTGCATGTGGTCTAGGGTAGAAAAGCCTGACCTAAAGCCGGCTTGTTCTTTGGGTTGCTCTTCGTCAAGCTGCTTTGTTATTCTATTCATGATTTTTGCAAATATTTTGTAGATGTTCGACATGAGACTTATCGGACGATAGTTACCTATTTCGTCTTTATTTCCTTTTTTGTATATTAATGTAATTGTGCTGTTTGTCCATTGTGAAGGTATGTATTCTGTTTCTAGGATGGTGTTGTATATATCTGTTAATTTCGTTATGTGCTCGGGTAGTGTTGCTTTTATTAGTTCGTTTCTGATATTGTCGGGTCCAGGTGCTTTATCCGTTTTTTGGGTTCTTACTGCATGTTTTACTTCGCTTTCTAGGATATGTGGAGTGGTTTCTTCGTTTTCATCTGTCTCGTCTGGGTTGATTGTGTGGTGTGTATTTCTGCTTATGTATAGTTCCTTGAAAAAGGTTGTTGCCGTGTTGAGGATGGAATCTCTTCTGGTTGTTTGTTGTTTGTTTTTGTCTTTTAATTTTGGTATCCAGGTCGTGAACTCATTCAGTTCTTTTAAAGCTTTCTTGATTCCCCCGGTCGTCGTTACATGTTTGTTGATGCAGTCGAATTGTCTTTTATTTTTATCTTTTTTTATACTCTATACTCTATTTCTTTACTTATTTTTGTAATGGCTTTCAGTGTTTCTTTGTTTTTCTGACTTCCAAACAGTTCTTTCCTTTTCTGTATTAGTTGTGTGGTAGTTGTGCTAAGGGGTTCTTTTTTCAATTTCGGAGTTTGTTTTTGTGTGTATAGACTTTTTATCTGCTTGTCGTAGTATTCCTGAACTTTGTGTTTAGGTTCATTCGGTGTGTTTGCTGATCTGGATGGTTGTTTTTCCTTGTTTACTTGGTTCAGTGATTTATAATGTTTCCTCGACTTATTTTGATCTTTAGGGTGCAGGGAGGCTCTGACCATCCTATGGTTGGTGTTAAAGTTCAGGTTGTTTAAGACTGAGACATTTTTGAAGGCTCTCGGATTGTTGCTGGATATATGGTCTATTTCCTTATGATAGGTGCCGCATGGGGATTCCCATGTCCACTTTCGTGAATGTCTTTTCTTATAAAGGCTGTTTAGGAACGTTAAGTTGTTCGCTGAAGCCATGTTTATCATTCTTACGCCATTATTGTTACGTTCTCCTGAACCGTGTTTCCCGAGGATATTTTCTTCTCCAAGTCTTTGTTTGCCAGTTTGTCCGTTAAAGTCGCCCATTACTATGATGTTTTTGTCCGCAGATTCTAGTGCTTGGGTTAAGTTCGCGTAGAAAGCGTCTTTTATGTTTTCGTCTGCTTGTACTTCTGTTGGTGCGTATATTTGTATTATAGTCCAATAGTCTTTGTAACCAGGTAATTTCAATCGGATGACTGATACTCTTTCGGAAATATCGATGAATTCTATAATGTTTTTCTTCCAAGTTTTTTTAATGAGGAATCCAACTCCAATTCAAAAACATATAATCATGCCTAAAAACGAAAAAAAAAAGAAAAATAGAGAAGGCGTAGGCAAAGGTGTATAGTATACAGCCACTCCTCGCCAGCTATGTTTAAGTCCCATGTAATAGGGGGCGAGCATAATGCCATTAATCGGGCACAAATATTGGAAACATGGCATCTAGATTCAAACATGAGTGAATTCAAACTCATAAAGTGGAATTCAGTGGTTTAGAGCCGGAGATCTGGGATTGCCAATTTACCTAGCCTATGGCCAATGGACCAATGCTAGGAGTTCCTTGTTGACCCACTTGAAAATTTGTTATTGACCCAAAAAATGTTTAAAGTAACTACTTACAAATGTGGCCCAAACAAGAGCGCCCACTGTCTGTCGATGAAGGAGCATATGTGAGTCTTGTAGTGAAAGAACCCGTGGTTGCTGATGCCATACGAGTGCTGGCCAAGATGGTGCAGGGTTAGCAGCAGGACATTTACCCTGAAAGATCATGTAAGATTATGTTTTTACTGTATCCTTCTATCGTGTGGGTAGTGAGGTAGGTGACCAATCTCAGCAACCCCGCGTGTCAGGGTTATTATTGAGCCACCGAAGGCCCCTGACATGGCAATATATTTATATTTTGTGTTCTTCATTTTATTCTTAAGTAAAGTACCTATTAAAGAACACAAAATATAAATGTACATAGGTGCCACAGTCCACGGAAAACTATTTGCCACATCCCTGGGCCTTTGGTGGCTCAATAATAACAACACAAATTACCTAATTAGTTTTGTTAAATTGTGTAAGTAAAATATGTGAGTTGTGGTTTGTCCGAAATAAATGTTTTTATTATTAGATGGAACCAATGGCTTAACATGCTTATAGCAGGTGATCAGCCTGTAATATGCTAACCAAAACAGGGATCACAAAGTGATTTTCTACAGGACCTCCTTATGCAACCACTCAACCACTGGAAAAAATATTCTGAGAGAGAGTCAAGGTTGGGCAAAACAATATAGACTTATTTTATATACAACAAGATTAATTTAAGAGATAAATATTGTGTTTAAACTCTTTTAAAGAGTGTAATGTAGCATATCAATATAGTTATATATTGTTGCCATTATCACATAAATATCCCAATTAATTTTGTTAAATTACTTACCATGGGAATCTATTCCTTGTAAACACTTCATTTTTATCCGGGGAGCAGTCTTCGCAAGTGAAATCAAAGAAAACATCGCAAGAAAAGTCACCTGGTGTTCCTTGCCGCCGTAAACACGTTAAATGCACGAAACAAATACAAATCTCGCATATCAAACCAGGTTTATCTTGTTTGTCTTCAGGTAAATTGCAATATTTGCAAATTGTAGTCATTTTTAGATCAGTTTCTTATAGATAACGCTTAATTAATTATGATTAGATTTGTTTGTTATTGAAAAACAAAACAGACATAATATAACCTAAAAATGTAAATGTCAATCACATGTCAATGTCAGGTTTTTTATCGAGTGACTGCATTACCTTTGATTTTACATAAAACTTTATTTTTTTGTTTTTCATTTTAAAATAACTTTTGTGAGCTTTTTTTATAAGGAATTAAAAGATTATGGAATCTAAAATGATGCATAATCAGTCTTTTTCATTATAAACAAAAACTGTCCAATAAAAATGTTGTACTTTAAAAAACCTAATTTGTTACGAATTCGGGTACAATGCTATAAGATTTATACCACAATTCGGATACACTTCTGTTTGCCAGCACTAACTGCCACCGTGATTCGGCTTCTTTAATAAGGTATAGGTAGATAGAAGTCACTTCTTTGACAGTCAAATTGGTATCGCTGAGGGATTTCCATGGGTTAACAGCACAACCAGGAGTTTATAATTTTAATTTATTTAAATGTAAAAGCAAAACAAAGTTTGTACAAAAAGAAATCTTTAATAATAAATCTCCAAAAAACTATTCTACGTAATCCATCAGTTCTGTTTCCTAAAGGCGCGGATCCAATTTCTGATATGCCGTTTGTGCGACTCGCGCGCCATGCGCACAGAGGTTGGGTCCTTCTCGTTCGCCGGCATCAGGTCCAGGTGATGGGCTCCATCGATCATTACCACTGCCACCACTGAGTCGCTGATGCTGTTTAAAATGCCACCTGTTGGTACGAAAATAAAATTTACGAAAACGTACTTATTTGGAAGTTTGTAAGTACCTAACACTTCAAGGAAAAAATGATTTATGGTGGTATTAATAAACTAATCTCAGCTGAGACTGCCCTCAAGATCATGCTCAAGTCCCTGTTTTTACATGAGAACTGTCACATTGACATGATCTTGAGGGCCGTCTCAAAGCTGAGATTGGTTTATTAATACCACCCTAAGTGCAGTTACAGATCAGCGACCACGTCGTCGACCGATCGTCGATTGTTTGTAAGCGTCCTTTGGCGGCTTACGGTAAGAATGAGGTCCTTGTATGAAGTATGTATGTATCTTCTCTCCTATCGTGTGAGTTATGAGATAGATTACCAACCCCATCAACCTTGGTGTCAGGTTTATTATTGAGCCGCCATAGGCCCCTGACATGACTCATGATTGTCCGAAAGTAAGATGATCCGCACGTTAAGCCGTTGGTCCCGGTTACTACTTACTGATGTAAGTACGTAGTCGTTACATGAGTCATGAGTATGTATGTATGTGTTATTGGCGGAGGTCCGTGTCTATTTATGTTCTGCTAGGCGCCTGTAAGCGACTGTTTGCGTCTCCTCTCCTGCCTGTAAGCGTCTCTGTTGCTGGGAGGGTTGGGTGAGGTAAACCTAGCTCAGCCGCCGGTGGGGAGCGGAGAGTTGCCGTATAGGTTAGGTAGTATTATTCCTTATTCTATGGTCTTATATCAAGATTATCCATGGCTTTGACTAATAGACCCAGCCAATGCTATCTACGTGGATAAAATGAATCTACGCTCGCGCAGCGCGGAATTCTTATGCCTCTCGTTTTGAATACACCTCTAGTTTTTGTTTGTTTCTCATTTTAAAATATCTTTAGGTATTCATAGAAATTAAGGTATACAAATAGTTTAAATCTAGTACTAGAAACATATGTTACCTATATGTTTGTTTTATATTATATGTTTTGCAGGTTGTAAACACCTTTACGATTATAACACATTTCAACAACAAACATGCACTATTTTTAGGTCATAAAAATACTCGTTACGTAGAATAAATTACGTTGGTAGGTTTAAGTTATTGTGGTATGCTTACATAAAGTAAGGTATTTTTTTAAATTGTCTCACCTCCCGCCCAGGGGTCCAGCAACCCATTACTGAACACAATATTGGATGCAGCTTGCAGCTTGTCCCCACCGTACTGGATCCGCGCGGCATCAGGGCGGGGGTACACCCCGTACGTCTTGTGACAGTCCTCGGCGAATGCTGTCAAGTTCCACGGCTTCGGTTGGAACATGTCGTCCACACCGGTTGTGCACATCGGCATTATCATTTCTGTGCAAGCCTGTGGGCGAGAATTTAGTCAATGAAGGACTTTTCAGGCTCTCTCTCTTTATTTAAGAGCTGCGCTCTTGTCGGTGGAGTAATCGTCATTACTCCATAGGGGCGTGTAGAACGGTGGTTGCCCCAATCGCCTTCCGTTCCGCAGTACACCGATCAATTTATCAATCGGTGTTGTTCTAGCTAGAGCCCTACCAGAATCCATTTCCTCGGCCTCCAACCAGTACTGACACCGCGCTGCTGCCCGGCATCAGGGGTGCGCTTTTGAAGTAACGGCGCCTACTCGCTTCGTCACAAGATCGTCATAGAACTTAAGTAGCATTCAGGCAACAGGCAGACTTTTCAGGCTACTTTCCCCAAAAATATAGCGTTGTACTTACAGACTTAACGTGATAATTAGGTACCTACAGTTGTGAGCATCAACCTGTACCCACTTTAGAACCCTATCGCACTAACATATTTGACAATTAGTGAGACTTACAGTTCAATTTGTCAAAAAAGTTAATGTGACATGGTACTAAAGTGTATACAAATTAATGCTTCTGACCGTACGTCTTTTATTATTGTTCGGGTACTTTATGGAGAGGTCCGGCGAGGGTGCCTGAAGCATTGTTAAATGGTTCAGCGGTTAAGGTTGTGAAGCAATTTAAATACCTTGGTCATATTCTGACCCATAATAGAAAGGATGACTTAGATATCGAGCGTGAGAGGAGGGCACTGTCGATCCGGTGCAACATGCTCGCGCGCAGATTTGGCAGGTGTAGTGGCGCTGTCAAGTTAACGCTTTTCCAAGCGTACTGTCAGTGTTTCTATACCTGTCAACTATGGACCAACTACTTAAAAAAGACCTATAGCAACATGAGGGTACAGTACAATGATGCGTTTCGTATCCTCATGCGTTTGCCACGTTGGTGCAGCGCGTCGAGCATGTTCGCCGAAGCGCGTGTGCCGGACTTTTTTGCTGTCGTACGTAAACGTGTGGCGGGATTTTGGACGAGGCTTAGGGCTTCAAATAACATCATTTTGCAAAAAGTGTGCGAAGGGGTCGACAGACCTATTTTTCAACACTGGTGGTCTTTGCACCGGGACGCAAATAGGAAATAGGTATTTTATTTCAATTTATATTGTATGTTTATTTTAATTCAATTTATGTATTATGTAATGTGTGTGAGTCCTATTGACTTTTAATAAAGAATTATTATTATTATTATTATTTATATAATTATTCATAAATATAATGTAATGGCAGAGGCGTTTATAAAAATAATTGTTGCTCGATATTTGGATCAGATATGGTATAGAATTATGTTGCTACCTATATTGTGTCTATTTTCTAACTTTTAAGACTCGACTTGCTTCTTAAACGAGGAGCGCCGCTGCACGCTGGTTCAATCTCCGGAACCAGTCTTGGCAATGAGTTACTTATTAGGTAATATAGTAAAGTAAGTAGTTAATCGTCGTGGAGATCCTTGGGGGAGGCCTATGCCCAGCAGTGGGCGACATACGGCTGATGATGATGAAGTAGTTAATAAAGAAAGAACGTTTATTATTAAAGGGACACCACATTTTTTTTTTGACGTGACTTGTTGTAGATTTGCCGCAGATGGCATTAACTACTTGGCCGGAAGGGACACCACAGTAACAGATAAAAAACAAAACATGGAATAACACATAACTTACAAACTCAAACAAAAAGCAAACTCGGGTGGAGACGCTTCCGGCCAAATAGTTAATGCCATCTGCGGCAAATCTACAATAAGTCACGTCAAAAAAAAAAGGGTGGGGACGCTGTTGCTATTACTATAAATAAGTATTAATATAAAAATGGGAAAGCACTTCGCTTTTATATCGAAAATTTTATACTTTTATTAGGTACCTGCCTAAATAATAATAAAATACGTAACGGTTATGTATTTGCCAAGAGAAATTGAATCTAATTACCTATTTAATGATTCGAATGAACTTTGCTTGGCTGGTCTTACCTGATAGTTCCATCCGCTTGCATCCAAGTTACCGTAATCTTCTCCCTTCTTGTAATCCACACATTTGCTCTTTCCATCGTAATTTGTGAATACTTGCAACACTTTTCCAATTCCCTGTGAATTAAAAACCCTAGATAGTTATATAATCATACACCTATCATTATCTGCCTTCGGGTTGAAGGATTTTCATGGCCCCTGGGCGACAGGTTGGATCCTGGGTGGTCATTGCTGGATCTGCTCCTGCCCTGACCAGAAGATAGTGAAGAAGACCAGCCCGCGCCTAAACGCAGGCGGCTCACTGGGCCTCCCCCAATGGGGTCTCACCCGGTGGGCTAGACCGCGAAGGCGGGGCCAAAACCCATGGACCCTTCCGTAGCTACGGAAGGCGTGGACAGCAACCTTAAGGGGCAGGAGCCCCAGTAGGTTTCCCCACACTTAAATGAGTGAGAAGACAACGACGCCCTGAGCTGAGGTTCTCGCCCGGTTGGGCACCCTCAGGCCTGTTGTCTTAAATTTTGTACCGAGTGACAGCCCTCAACAAACCCCATTTGTCCGGCGAAATAGTTAATGCTATCTGAGGCAAATATACAATAAGCCACGTCAAAAAAAACCTGACAGAAATCCCTGTCGAAGTCTTCTAAGAGTAAATGGAGTTACCTCCATAAGTTTCACATTCGAGAGCGTGTCGTTGAGATACTGGCAGACGACCCTGACAGGCTGGCCGGGCAGCGGGACGAGGAAGTCCGAGGGGAACGGGTAGTTGACCATGGCCAGGGTCTCGTACATGGACTGGAGGAAGTCCATCAGGAGTTCACTGTCTGTGGAGTTCTTCACCGCGTCGCAGAGCTTCCAGTCCTTCTGGAGAGTGTTGTTTGGGTTCGACGTCACGTTTCTGTGGAGGTAGGTCAGGGTAAAGCAAACAGATACTCCGTGATAGCTCTGGTCGGAGAACGTGACTTACAACGTAGAGTCACGGGTTCAAATATCGACTTGGGCTCTTTGTGTTTGAATCCATGTTTGGATCATAGGTAAATAATTGGTATCACGTGGTTTTCAGGACTTATTCCCAGTTAATAGCAATAGTCTCACCACCTATCCCTATTACATAGGACTTAAACATAGCTGGCGAAGAGTGCGTTTACATTTTTTTTTTACCTTTGATGGGTTTGCTCTTAGCCCCAGACTTGCCCGAAGGCATTGACGAGGCCTAAGATGGAGCTCGCTCGCCCAGAATGTGCCTATTCACTATGGCCTTGAAAGAACCCGGGTTATATGCATTCGGAAATACAGAAGACGGCAGAGAATTCCACTCCTTATATCCTATACACTCTGCCTACCCCTTTGGGAGATCCTTGGGGGGAGGCCTATGCCCAGCAGTGGGCGTCGTACGGCTGATGATGATGATGATGATGACCCCTTCGGGGATACAGGCGTGATGCTTTATGTTACTCACTTGACGACAGCCCAGGAACGACGTATATTCTCCACACAAGCGGGGCTGGCGACCCTGAAGCTGGACGTGACGATGCGGTGGAAGACCTCGCAGGGGACCATGCCGGGGTACATGTGGATGGGCGCGGACGCCGCTATGGACCCCGCAACTATGTGCGGGTACTTCATGCGGAAGTAGGCAGCGAGCATACCGCCGTACGACCCTGGAAAATGTAAAGAAGAGTTATGCTCCTCGAAGATACTGTTTGTGCTTCTTCTATCTTGTGGATTGTGAGGTGGATTACTAACCTCATTAACCCTGGTGTCAGGGTTATTATTGAGCCGCCAAAGGTCCCTGCCATCATCATGTAACAACTACTTACTTATAATAATAATAATATAGTTTATTGTCAACAGTTACAGTAACAATGTTTAGTACATTGAGCTTATTTTTAACTGGAACATGGTACAAAGCATGGTCCACTGACTTCCAAACTAAGTGGAAAACTTGTGACTTGGAAGGCAGGGTCCCGTCGTACATATTTGTGGAAACAGTAATATTATAATCTAACTATAACAATTACAAAAATCATAAAAAAGTAAGGTTATATTTAAACAAACAGAGTGTGTGCGTGTATTGTATTACTTCAGTAAGTAGTAACCGGAATCAACGGATTAATGTGCCTTACGATTCCAAAGCACAGATCATCTTACATTTGGACAATCAGGCGATCACACTGTAACGTCCTGAACAAAATAGGGATCACAAAGTGATTTTTGTGATTCCGCCCTGGATTCGAACCTGGGACCGTATTTATCGCTAAAAAGTAGCAAGGAGAATGCTACACCGACAAGAGCGTGGCTCTTAAGTTAGTGATGATGATGAACAGACTCTTCCTCAGAACAGACTTAAATCACAACTGACCACCGAAAGCGATGACGGGATACTTGGCGCGCATGCTATTGCCTTGCAGGAAGGTGATCAGGTCGGCGTAGTCGGCCAGCGCCTGCGCAGCCGACAGGTAGCCCACGTGATTGTTGTCCAGAGACTGGTTGCCGAACGGCATTGAACCTCCGTAGTATCTGGAAGTAATGATAACAGTAGGTACAGTCGGCCGTAGTAACATACAAACATTACAAACTACAGAATTCTTATTAGAGATGCCGCGGGAGCATAGCCAGTGGGACCGAAATATGCACAAAACGATCATATTATAAAACTTTTCACATCATCAATTGGTTTCTTCTTCTCTTTATTGACTTCGTCTTCTTGTAACCACAACAAGCGCTTGCTACGTAGCAGTCCAGCCACAAATGTGTTACGGTGGCCTGCAGACTCGTGTAATTTAGGGCATATCTTCTTTGTTTATGATCTATGATCCATTGTTTGCATTGAACTACACTCTAGCCAATTCTATTCGTTTGATTGGACTGGATTTATATTAGCGACAGGTTACGGGTCTTGGTGGGAGGAAAATATACAATAAAATATACCTGTACAATTATGCACATAATACAAATTATAAAAAAGGAACATATTAATCTTTTAAGTATTGCATTTGTTCTTTTTATAATTTGTATTATGTGCATAATTGAGTTGTAAACAATAAACAATTAACATTTTTGTTAAAACTTTTTTTGCTCATATTTTTTTATTTGTTGTTTTAAAAATCTAAAAAAAAATATTTGTTTAGGTAGGTACTGAATAGGTACTAAATTTGTGTATAGGCGAAATTACATTTCGGAGCCTTTTTATGGAGATTCTAAATGTGGGTGGTCATTCAGACATCAGAATGACTGGCCATTTTTTAAATAAATTTTCTTATTTATTAATTAGGTAGAAAATATCTATACAAAGGTATTAAATAGTAGCTAAAATTGGATGTTAGTAATATTTTAAAGCTGATCTGTCATTTTGGGCAGTCATTCTGATGCTCACCATTATTCTGAGTTAATATCAAGTGGATTTCTCAACTAGCCATAAGGGTACGTACGGGTGTTAGTGACACCGTAACGAAAACTTTGGAGGATGATTTCAGACCATGATTTTAAGTAGATATCGAGTGGAATTCCTTGGCGGGAAATTCATGATTTTTGTGTTTTTTGTTAGTTATTTCCATACTTTATAAGATAAGATAAGATAAGATTATTTATTTGCCATAAATGCAGTGTGACAGATGTTACAAAAAATATAGTTTACCGTGCATTTAGATTACATAAATCATGCAAAATTTATAAAATTTAAAATATAAAAGTGTCAATACAAAGGTCCTATTATGAAATTAGCTGTTGTACAGATTTAAATAAAAGTCAATAAAAAATATACAAAACTAATAAAATAAAAATAGAAGTATAACAAAATTATTTTTCATTCAACAACGTTCAAAGTTCAAATAATCTATAATATAAAAATGAATCGCAAAATGTGTTGGTAAGCGCATAACTCAACAACGCCTGGACCAATTTGGCTAAATCTTTTTTTAAAATGTTCGTTGAAGTTCAAGGATGGTTTTTACAGCGAGAAAAATTAGAATTATTGCTGGAAAAACCCTAAAAATAGCCCTTTTCTTTTTCCCATACAAATGAACGTAGTCAATTTGAGCTTTATTGCTATGGTATAAAGTTCATATTAAATTACAAGCACTCACTGTTGAGTAAGATATTGAAATAGATAATCGTTGGATTGTTCCATATTCACCCATTTTATCAAAGACATTCAAAGCACACATCAACGTTGAATCTTGCCATTCAGTGAAATCTATTAAATACATTTGCAAATATGTAACCAAAGGGAGTGATATGGCTGTGATTGGAATTGGTGCAGAGAATTCCAATGATGAAGTTACCCAATACCAAATGGGCCGTTATGTCAGTAGTAATGAAGCAGTTTGGCGAATATTTTCTTTTCCTATTCATGAGAGACACCCTTCTGTTGTTCACTTAGCTGTGCATTTAGAAAATGGACAAAGAGTGTATTTTACAGCACAGAACGCAGTACAAAGAGCTGCTCAGTCACGATCTACTACATTAACCAGTTTTTTTGAGACATGCCAAAACGATGATTTCGCACAAACATAGCTATATTCTGAAATGCTAAAATATTATACCTGGAATCAATCCTCAAGGAGATTTATACGACGGAAACAAGGAAAACCAGTTCCAGGATATACAGATGTATATTCCACCGATGCGATTGGCCGGATTTATTCAGTACATCCAAGCAATGATGAATGTTTTTATTTACGACTGCTATTAGTCAATGTACGTGGCCCAACATCATTCCAACAGTTACGAACTCTTGATGGTGAATTGTGTGGATCCTACAGAGAAGCCTGTCAACGTTTGCAATTGCTTGAAAATGACAAATTAAACCGTAAGTCTCATTAAATGTCAAGTATGATAGTGCGACAGGGTTCTAAAGTGGGTACATAATATTGCTTATGACTGTACCCCACCTCAACCTATGACGTTGCAAATTGAAAACTTATTATACAGGGTGTTAGTGACATCGTAACGAAAACTTTGAGGGATGATTCAGGCCATGATTCTAACTTGATATCAAGTGGAATTTTCCGTCGCAAAAGTATGGAACGGAAAATAATTTAAATAAGCTCTAAAATTTTCATGACTTCTCCGACAGGAAATTCCACTTGATATCGACTCAGAATCATGGTCTGAATCATCCCCTACAGTATTCGTTACAGTGTCACTAACACCCATACCTACTTGTATGGCTACTGTATGTACTTGTATGGGGTGTAAATGACATCGTAACGAATACTGAGAGGGATGATTCAGCTGATTATTCTGAGTTAATATCAAGTGGAATTTTCCATCGCAAAAGTATAGAATTGAAAATAATTAAAAAAAAACTAAAAAAATAACATGAATTTTGCGACGGAAAATTCCACTTGATATTAACTCAGAATCATGGTCTGAATCATCCTTTTGAGTATTCGTTACGGTGTCACTAACACCCTGTATAGGCCTAGAATAAGCGATATACCGATGAGTCATTGCAGCGGTAATATTAAGCAACTATACTCAATGGAAAGTATAAAGGAGAAGATGTTCTCATACCGCGCATCCCAATGATTCCGACTGATGTGCCATTTGAGTTTAAACGACTACAGTTTCCAGTGCGCCTTGCTTTTGCTATGACTATAAACAAGTCCCAGGGGCAATCATTAAGTGTTAGTGGTATTAATCTAGAAAACCCATGTTTCTCACATGGTCAATTGTATGTTGCCTGTTCCCGTGTTGGAAAACCATCAGATTTGTTTATCTATGCGCCAGGTAATCAAACAAAAAACATCGTATACCAAAAAGCACTACAATGATAATAATAATAATTATGATGCACATGATTAACAATAAAGCGATTACTTACTTTTAAATCCTTATATATGTTTTATTTAATTATTTTTTATTCACAACGCCCTACCACCAGGGTGACGGTTCTGTTCAGGAGAATTTTTTAAAATACGTAGGCACAAAAACTGCCACATTACAAATCTTTTTGACAGGACGAAGTCTGTCGGGTCAGCTAGTAAAACATAATAAAACAAAGTGCAAACACGATGCGGGTAGAAATCTCTCAATTATTTTTCTTACTTAGATATACAACGGAATATTCCACTCGATATCAACTCAGAATCATGGTCTGAATGATAACGAAATGATAATCGTAACGAAAACTCTAAGGGAGTTTTCGTTACGATGTCACTATCAACCTGTATATACTGACCGATGTTCAGCAAACACGATCTTCGCTCGGAACTCCTCTGCGATGTCCCACATGAACCCGGTGTGTTGCGCAAACAACTCGATCTGACCCTGGAACATTCATAAACACAATCTTGTATAACTAACCCCGGTTCCGGACGGCACCAATGAGTTTTTATTATTTACTAGCTTTTGCCCGCGACTTCGTACGCGTGGCGTGTTATAAAAGAGAGATCTTTGTGTGTGGGGGAGTGCATGTCAAATTTCAAGCATCTAACTTATGCAGTTTAGATTTTTTCATACAAATGTTTTTTCCCGCTAACTCCCGTTCCTGTGGGAATTTTGCAATATTCTTTTGCAACTAAGCTTTAAGTTTACTATGGTACCTACATGCCAAATTTCAAGCGTCTAACTTAAGCGGTTTAGATTTTTCATACAAAAGGATTTTCCCGCTCATTCCCGTTCCTATGGGAATTCCGGGAATTCCTTTCTTAGTGCACCTCTACGGTACCTACGCTACGTCCCTTCCAAATTTCAAGTGCCTACGTTTAGCCGTTTAGGCTGTGCGTTGATATGTCAGTCAGTCAGTTTTTCCTTTTATAATATATTTAGAAGATTTACCTTATGTGCAGTTTTCACTAACACAGTTGTCTCGACCATTATAGACGGCGATACGGCTCACCGCCTATCGCGTTGGTCTAACAGAAAGCTCGGTGAGTTGTGGGTAAATAAGAGCACAGATCATTAATAAGAGCAACATATATACTGCCTAGCTCTGGCCGTGCCCACTAACTTTAATTGTGATCATAATTTCTTCGTATTTTATATAGCATCGTTATAATTTCGTTAAGTTCTTGTTTGTGAAGTGCTAGTTAATAAACTGTGTATTCCTGTTGGTGTTTACTGGTTCCTTCGCTATTCCTACTCATCATCATCATCTACTCATCTGGTTGCGATGAGAGCGAGTGTGGAGTGGTCCCCGATACCGACCCCGCCGGCGTGGTCGACGATTTCCCTCATTCAGCGCTTATCGCTATCGACCCACTAGGGTCGATTAATTCTTTCAAATATTTTTCCTCTCAGACGACGCCCTGAGCCGAGGTTCGCGTCCAACTGGGCACCCTCAGGCCTGTTGTCTTAAACGTTGTACCGGGTGAGAGCCTTCAGCGCTCCCCATTTGTCCGGCCAAGTATGTCCTTATACGATCGTAGACGTCTACTTGATCTATGTTTCTTGCATAAAATTCTTAATGGTCATATACAGTGCGGTGGTCTTCCGGAGTGTTCCTCCCTTTCTGTTCCCTCAAGATATCCCCGGAATAAAATTAGTAGGTTATTTTACACGCCCTTTTGTAGAACAAATTTGGGCCAACAGTCACCAACTGTCAGGATGCTTAAGGAGTATAATAATATTAATGCTGGAATTGATGTGGACATATTTCATGACAAGTTACACAGTTTCAGGTCTAAAATTATTCGACACTTTTTGAGTTAATATTTTAAGTCTACCACCAAAGTTTATTTGTATGTTTTGATTTAGTTTAGTTTCATTAAGTTTAATTTCCTTTCTGTTAATTAGTTTATAATTATATTAGTTTATGTAAATTAGTTTATACATTGTGAGTGCTATGTACACCGTTATTGTTACACATATCAGTCAGAATACCTAGTTAAGTTATGGAATAAGCTCAATATGTGTGATGTGGTTGTACTTTTTTAAATAAATAAATAAGTAGTTAATGCCATCTGCGGCAAATCTACAATAAGTCACGTCAAAAAAAAAGCGAGTGTGGAGTATCACCACAAACTATGGCTCACCAACGCCCTAACACCTGCACTATTAAAGAACTTCACGAAGCCACTGACAATGCCGTAAGCGTGGCCCACTACTGGTCAGCAAAAATTTATTATCGATCGCCATCGACTCGCAAAGAAGAAGACTACTCATCCTGCTCTCCTGCTGCTCCATCGTGACGCACCCTTAAGGAATACGGAATAGGTATGAGACATCTGACGTCCATACAATTGAAGACTTAAGTAAGACCGAGGGGGGTGAGGTAAACCTAGCTCAGCCGCTGGTGGGGAGCGGAGAGTTGCCGTTCTATACGTAGTATTAATCCTTATTTTATGCTATAGATATAGTAACCTTCATAGTTGGATGTCGTTATGTTTGTATACCTAACATTTACACTTTCCTTATACAGACCTTGGGACGAAGTATGTGATAATAAGTAAATATAGGTACATAACATAAAATCACGGTTCGGTTGTCCAAAAAAGTTAGATGATTCCATACTTAGGAGGGCACGCCAATCCGCAGTGGAGCAGCGTGGTGGAGTATGCTCCATACGACCTCCGGTTGATGGTTGGTGGATGGTTGACCGGTTGAATTGCTGCTTAGCAATAAGGCTGCCAGATTGTACTGTATCTATCATCCTTTTGTATAAATTTGTTTTGTATGTTGTGTAAAATAAAGTATACTTGATTTGATTTGATTTAGGGAAGACCTGTGCCCAGCAGTGGGACGTATATAGGCAGTTTATGTCATGTTATCAAGTACATAAAAAGAAATAAATAGGTATTTGAATGTAAAACAATAAATAAAATCAACTAAGTACATATTATTATTTACCTACCAACAGTTTATATTGCAATGTTATTCGACACTCGACGTAAAATCAAAACATTTTTGACCGCAATAATTATCTAGAGTATTTATTGGTAAGTACTTTTTTATCAGTAGTTTTTATGAAGTACGATTAACGACACGTGTTTGCTAATATAATTAATGGCATTAAAAGTAAATTGTAATAAATAATTTGGTGTCGCTATTGTTGAGTGTTCTTAAATTTTGACAGTCCCCTGTACTATTTGAGTCATCATCATCAATTTAAGAGCCACGCTCTTGTCGGTGCAGCATTTTCCATGCTACTTTTTTAGGGAAAAATAGGGCAGTGGTTTCCCTCTTGCCTTCCGCTCCGCAGTACTCTGTTACAAAGTTTTTGTGTTTACTATTTGATTAAACAAACATTATTGTTTAAGTACTATTTTTACACTGTTACCGTTTACGCAGCGTTTAACTGCAAAATCATAGTGTTATATGTATCTATTCCCTAAAGAAGCGTAAAGAAAAAATCTTAGAATAAGTTATTTTCAATCAAAACTGGCCTTTTTCCAACTGGCTGCTTTTGTTTTTCGTAACTCATCCTTCAGACGGGATACAATCCACGTAGTTCTACATTTTTTTTCATATATTATTGGCCAAGTATGTTGGCTCAACTACGCCTGATGGTAAACATAGAGAAGCCCTAATTGCAGTAGCAGTTGAAAAGCAACGCAATGAGGCAGTTTCGAATCAGTTGCGACTACCATACTGGCCTATTAGGTGCTATATTTTATAGCAATTTATAACTAATTTTAGCTGGACAGTATGGAGAACTGTCAAGGAACACTCAACAGGGAGTGTCTACATTTACATTACTACATTATATTTACAGCTTCTAGTTTTTATCCTCATTGGCACTCTTTTTTATTAATATCTGTCTTATTGAGAAGGAAATCGAGCAAATAAGAAATTGTCAGTACTTTATAGAACGATGAACTCGTTAGTGCTACTTGTATTAAAAGTAAAGTGATGAACTTTTGACCTCAGATTCAAGTAGGCAGCACATTTATACATATACAATTGGCACCTACTACTTAAATGTAGTGTGCCGTGGTAGCCCAGTTGGTAGAACGCTTGCCTCTCACTTTAAGATTGCAGGTTCCAATCCAGCGCAGGTGTAAACCAATGATTGTCGAATTTGTTTTCGAATTCAGTATTGGATCATAAATGATTACCACGTGCTCAGCGGTGAAGGAAAACATCGTGCGGAAACCCACATTCCTGAGAAATGCATTTTCGGAGGTATGTGACCTAACCTGTATTGGGCTGGTTTTCCTTTCGCGGGTTGGAATGTCAGACTGGCAGTTGCTTCTATAAAAAAACCGGACCTGTCAAATCTTCAGGTTGGTAAGCGGACCCCGTGAAATGCGGGATAATGCTAGGGAGATGATGATGGTGACTTAAATGTATGCGTATTGTTCAATAATGACCCAGAAATAAAGTAATATACTTATATACTATTATATGTTTTGTTTTTAGGGTTGCGAACTTCATAAAGAAAAACAGAACCTTTATGGGATCACTTTCGACCTATAGTCGCTGCATGGAGACAACATTTATTATTAGCGATTTTAAGTTAGATTTTAATAGTTATTTAATTATTTACTATTCGTACACTACATGGTCTAGTGAATGACTTTTATTGTGCAATGTAACACATTATTTAATTATATCTGTATTTACCACTCTAGAACGAATAAATACATTTAATTTCATTTCATAATATAACGGCAGGAACGAAATATACCATGGGACCTAGTGCGAAAGAGTCATAATATCTATAATAATCATAAGCAAAGTAAGGTATGGTAAAGTAGTAAGTAAGAAGTAGTAAGGTAAAGTAAGGTGCTCGACTTGGCGGGGGCACTGCCGTACCCCCAGACACATGGTAACAACAATTTTATTTGTTTAAAAACCAGAGCGACCTTGCAGTTGCAGATACCTACTTAATGTGAGTACCTACCTAAGTACTTATTGTGCTGGTGGGTGGGGAATCCCCAGTTATAATGTCTGTGTGGGCCTAGATGACTGATTAATGAAATCATTGACTTTCCATGCTACGTTCCCCAAACAAAATATCGATGGCGCTGTACAGAGTTGCTTTCGTATAACCTTCTAATTTCATGAATAACAGACATATGCATCTTTTATCTTTGTAAGGTATAAATGTTGACCCTTGTTATTACATCCAGGCACGGATCATCTTACTATTTGGACAATCAGGTGATCACCCTGTAATGTCCTAACCAAATTAGGGAACTAGAAAGATGTTCCGTGCTTGGGAAGGCACGTTAAGTCGTTGGTAACGGTTACTGCTTACTGATGTAAGTAAGTAGTCGTTACATGAGTCAGGGGCCTTTGGCGGCTCAATAGTAACCCTGACACCAGGGTTGATGAGTTGGTAATTCACCTCACAACCCACACGATAGAAGAAGAAGACATCCAGGTACAACACATTTTCCACGCATTATTATTCTGATCAAAACAAAGAGAAGTAACAGCAAGCTAACGATGTACGGTCACGAGCATTAATATGTATACACTTTGGTACCATGTCACATTAACTTTTTTGACAAATTGAACTGTAAGTCTCACTACATGTCAAAATGTTAGTGCGACAGGGTCCTAAAGTGGGTACATTATATTGCTCATGACTGTACTGTATCTGACCCAAACATCAAGCAACAATTATTTTGATACATATATGCCGCTGCCATTAGGTATATTATTTTTTTAAATGAGTATGTACTTAATTATTACGATAAATCTGTACAACGCCATCTATGTTTTTTTTGGGGAACGTAGCCTGGAAGAAGCCCCCCACTATCAAATTAGAAAAGGGCAAACTCGTCCCTGGGCCCAGTTTAAGACTGGGACGAGATGTCCCCTAAACCGGAAAAGGAAAATCCCTCAATGTCCGCCGGAATGAGGATAAAAACTGTATATTTCTCCCATCAGGGGCCAGTTCCATAAAACTTACAATTGTAAATTACAACTTTTACAAAAAAATTGGTGTTCATTACGTAGCTAATTTAAAACTGCAAAATATTTGTGATCACACTCCGCAATGTACATCAAATTGTCATTGTAATTTACAATTGTAAGTTTTACAAAATAGGCCCCAGATGTCGCTACTGTTGAGTGTTCTTAAATTTTGACAGTCCCCCATACTATTTGAGTAAACAAACGTTATTATTTAGGTTAATAAATATTAGGTTTATTAATTTATACAATTTGTCACTTAAAATAGGTTATATTTTTACACTATTACCGTTTGCGTATTCCCTCATTTATTGGTCACACGTACAAAGATTATTTCACTACACTGTACAGCCATGAGCAATATTATGTACATGTTTAGAACCCTGTCGCACCATCATATTTGACATTTAATGGGACTTACGTTTTGATTTGTCAAAAAAGTTAATGTGACATGGTTTCAAAATCTGTACATATTAATACTCGTGACTGTACAAGTTAATAAAAAAAAACTACAAACTCACCTCATTTCCAGTGTAGAAAAATATCGGTCCATTCCCTCGATCCCAATAACTATCATTCACCAAATACTTAATCTCAAAAGTCTCATTTCTCTGATAACCGAAATGGTCTAGGGGTACCCTAAACCACTTCGTTTCGAACTGGTACCCAGAACTCGCACTGAGAAGGCACAATACAAAGACCAATTGTGGGAACATATTGCCCAGCTGTGGGATAGTTAGTCTAACAATCACGTGCGTGTTGTTTGAAGTCCGCAGTGATAATGAGCGGGCGCTCCATGAACCCGGTGTAAACTTCTTATGTAATGTTACGTACAAGCACCTACACAAGTCAAAATATAAAAAAAATATTATTTTTTTAGCGAAGGTTGATGGTAGGACTGGCTAAAAGAAGCCCTGTAGGGCTAAGGACAGCCGCGCACTACGAGTTTTTTTGCCGCGCGGCAGAAAAAAGCAGCGGCATGATGTCGCACTGTAATTCTGTACCAAACAGTTTTAAATTGCATAGAATAGAATAGAAACTTTATTTGCGTCAAACATGGTGAATAAGGTGACAAGTGGGTATTAGAAGTAGGTACAATACATGTTTCGCCATAACAATGTTGGCATGCAAATGTCATATTTTATGTAGACAAAGGTACACTTATTTACACTAAACTTTTATATAATAACAAAAAAATACATTACTGCAGAAATTCCCTGACAGAATAAAAATTACGTTCATTAAGCCATTTATATAATTTTGTCTTAAAATAATGTCAATTTTAGCATTTTAATATCAGTCGGTATTTTATTATATAATCTAACGCACATAGCAAGACAGCTCTTATTAAAAATTTCAGTAATTGCGCGCACTTGACGGCAGAGCCTTCGCAGCGGCGCAGTATTACAGAATTACGGTGCGACATTATGCCGCTGTTCTTTTCTGCCGCGCGGCGAAAAACTCGTAGTGCGTGCCTAACCTATCATGCGCAACTTGATAAAATTCTGTCACTGTCATTTTATCATTTTCTGACGATATACTTAATTATGTCGTTTTGTCGATTGGTGCTGACATGTGAACCCACATAAGTTAAGTCGTTCTGTAAAAATACGAACAAATGACACGCATGTTAGGAAAAAAACAAAATCGATTTTGACAAAATTTATTGAATCGGTCGATAATTTTATCATGCCCATGTTAGTCTTGCTAGAAGGACGTAAATTGACCAAATTGGAGATGTTCTTAGAAAAGGTTCAGTACGATCTACTCTGAACCGGCATGCGTGTATGAAACGATTGATGAATGTGGAAGCAAGAGAAGTGTGTCAGGATCGAAGCAAATGGAATTTCATAGTCTCTGCTTACCTACCCCGGTGGGTAATAGGTAATGACAATAAGTATCTTTTCAATGTACCTTTACCATATCTTTTTATTATTATTTTTTAATATTAGTACGCCATAACCCCCGTGCTCTATACGTAAAAATATATATATATATGAAATAGCCTATATACGTCCCACTGCTGGGCACAGGTCTCCCCTCAATCAACCGGAGGGGGTATGGAGCACACTCCACCACGCTGCTCCAATGCGGGATGGTGGAGGTGTTTTTACGGCTAATAGCCGGGACCAACGGCTTAACGTGCCCTCCGAAGCACGGAATCATGTTACTTTTTCGGACAATCAAGTGATTCAAGCCTGAAAAGTCCTTACCAAACAAAGGACAGCCTCACAAAGTGATTTCGACAATGTCCCCATCGGGAATCGAACCCGGACTTCCAGATCGTGAGCCTAATATCAATTTTGGAATTAGATAAAAACGGAGAAAACAGAATTCTCTCCTCACTAGTCCGTTTGGCAGCGAAACAATTTACTCGTCAAGTGTGCGTCGTTATCGCTGATCGGTTGACCCCTCCCGCGCCGGCCGGGATGTGCGCCGGCGCAGACTTTGTGAATCACTGAGCAGTAGGATAGCTTCGGTAGATGCTTTATTGTTATTAATTCGATTAACACGTTGACAGTCCCCATACAAAATGTTTTTACTTCCTTTAAGTCCCGCATATTACTTCAGTTATTATACGTCCTGTTAAAATATAAATAATATTAATAATAAATGTATTCTAAACCTTCAGTCAGTTCAGCCTTCAAACAGGTGGACAGTAGCATTCAAAAAACATAATTTAATACAAACCTTTGCTAAGTTATTCGGGATCCTAGTGGAGCACCCGCCCTTAGTGCGGGTCATATCCATGTTACATGGGTCACGGACGTATAGAGCTACTCAGTCATGACCTGTATATGGTTCACTGGATTGTTAACTCCTCCAATCTTCTCAGACGACGCCCTGAGGCGAGGTTCCCGCCTAACTGGGCATCCTCAGACCTGTTGTATTAAATTTTGTACCCTCAGCGGTCCCCATTAAAAATTACTAAACGAAATTCAAGGCAAACTCTTATCGAAGCAATTCATCTAAGAAAGCAATATTGCAATTTGACATTTGCGCATATAAAAGTAAGTGCGCAATGCAAACAACTGTCAAATAGCAATATTGGTTTCTTAGATGAATTGCTTCGATGTGGCCATTTTAACCCCATCAGTAAATAATTCGGGACCCGCGGCTAAATGTGCCTTACGAGACATATCATCTTATTTTTCGGACAATCACGTGATTTCAGCGTGCAACGTCCGAACCAAACTAAGGGACCCGGACAGTTTCACAAAGCGAAATTTTGTTTGACATATCGCCATTAGGAATCCAGCACCACCGTATCAAGAGCCCAAAGCTCTAACTATATCATGGAGGCCATTATTTCTGATAAAGCTACATACTTACAAAGAAAGGTCTTGATTTTCGACGAACCTGCTGTCTTGAGCGTTGGGAGGGTTCCTTAGGATTAGAACCCGAACCTCCATTATGTTGATTGTATGCGTGAAAGAAACAATGCGGTTAATATAGTTACGTTACTGATTATATATTCTCAGGGTATCATGTTGTGTGCTGTATGCTTCTGCGCATTATTTGAGTTGCAGCTTTATCGGGGTGTGGTTTGCATCTGTGTAGTACGTACACTCACTGTTTGCAAAACATCCTACAAACCTGTTTCCCGATTAGTACAATTTGGGTCTTTTCGAGGAATGAGTGAATAGGCACTTTCTAGGTAAGCATGGCCCAATTTCGGCGACATCGTCACTTATCGTCAGGTGAGATTGTAGTCAAATGATTGCCAATTTTTCATAAAAAAAGAAACCATTCTGAAAATATTATCATAGCTAGGGAGATCGGTGGTTGGGAAGATTCACGAATGGAAATAATAACTAGAAGCTCAAATGTGGACGGCAGCACTGTTGAGTGTTCCTAAATTTTGACAGACTGTCCAGCTAAAATTCGTGATAAAATTTGGAGCAACGTGGAATGTATCTCATCTGAAGAATGAGTTACGAAAAATAAAAGCCAATTGGAAAAATGCGGTCTGAAAATAAGTTTTTCAAAGTTTTCTTCTTTCCGATCTCTAGGGGAATAAATATAAAACAAGGTTTTGCAAGATATAAAAAGTTTATTTTAAAGTAAGTAAACAATATTTAACAACATTTTAAAGTTAAATGATCATCAACATAATTGGGTCGTGTAGGTTCAAGATAAGTAAAATATACTAAATAAAGACAGATGGTAAAAGTGAATCATCCCCCTCAGTATTCGTTACGATGTCACTAACACTGTATAGAAGAAGAATTTGTGTATGAAAATCCGCGGTTCCCGCCTTGCCTGAATTAAAGAGGCTTGTGCTACTTTTATACGAGCCGAGGCGTTTTTGTCTTAACATTTGTGCTACAAGTGCTGTGTGTAGCTGTGACCGTGCACGGAGTATTTTGAAAGTACGGTCACGAGTACTAATATCTGTACCGTCGGTGAAAAGTAATACAACTCGAGTTGTATCACTTTTGAGTTATTAGCACACACTTCATGTTCAAAAAATTCTCTTTCTTTCTGTCTAATTCTCGTAACTGTAGCTATTATAAATACGGAGATAATTTTTGTGTCTAGTGATATAAGTACTGTTTGTGAAGGATTCATGCTGTTATAACACGTGTAACATAATTCATCTTAACTTGCATTAAAGTGAAATGAAGATTTTCACTAAATATTTTGGTGTAAGTAAATGCAACTCAACATATATTAAAATACACGCAATCCTTGAATTCTCACAGTCCGTGTTTAATGATATAATTTTAGTTGTAACATCAAACACCAAATTTATTTTTTTGTGAAAAGTAATATAAATTAATATAAGTATATCAAAATATTTCTGAAAATACGATCTTAGATATCAATAACGTGTCGTGTATAATGATACATACAAGTTCGATTCCATGCGCCACCAGTGTGTATCCTAGGGTGACCTCCGCATAAACCTGTCTATGGGAAGACATTTTGTCTAGAGCCACAGCAAACCATATCTGATCCGCATTGCGAATGGGTATAGGTTAAGTTAGTACTTCAGACCAAACCGTGTTTTTTCTCTTTCTGCTATAGCCACCTTGTAGTACTTAATTACAGTACCTCAATAAGTTGTGGGTCCTGATCATGGCGTCGTTATCACCATGGCAGGGTTAGTCAAGAGGTATTTGAGATTTGTCATAACTGTCGTTAGTCTTCTTCCCTTAGCTCGAAGCATAGCTGTTTTACATAGTTTTCTTGATTACATGTAGGTTAAGCGGTGGCAGATTGAACGCTGCCTTCATTGCTAAGGAGGTTGTAGACATGAAATAATGGCTCCAAATATTATCGAGCTCCAATTAATATGCAAGCCATTCAATACACGCTGGTTAGATCTTTGATGCGAGCGCCGGTAGTGGTATTTTTGAACCTACACGGCCGTAGATGACAGCTCGGCATCGGCAGCATCGAGATCTGCCACATTTTCTCAAGAGAAGATTACTAGTTTCTCAAACACGTTGAATGGTGTAAATTTGTCGAGCTTCCTCATTTTTATAAAGGGAATAACTGCTCTGAACTCTTGAGCACCAGTAATATTTTTTTTTCTGTATTTTGATTACATAGGAGAGAATTACGCACAGGACTGTGAAAAATGGAAAGAGGAAGGGGAGGCCTTTGCCCAGCAGTGGGATCTTGTAGGATAGATTAGATTAGAATAAATAATTGGCAACACCACGGGCACAACCCCTTAATTAAACCAGGTCACAAAGTTTGTAAAAATCCCAGGAGGTATTTGAGCTTCTGAAAGGACTTAGTTGGCTTGCATAGTCAATAAAAGCACGTATAATGGACCACTTGCGTTTATGCGGAAAACTGAGCCCATTAAAATAACATTACATATGGGACATTCGAGTATTCATTGAGTCAAGTCAGGGGCCTATGGCGGCTCAGTTATAACCCTGACACCAGGGTTGATGGGGTTGGCAATTCACCTCACAATCCACACGATAGAAGAAGAAGAAGATGGGACATTTGGCAGGAGGATGATGATGATATAGTGGAAAGTTTGCCCACTTCACAATAGTGGTCCATACGCGAGGATACGCGGAAAGTCCCCCACGTGTGCTTACGTGTAGAGTTTTGCGGAAACGAGCTCATTTAGCTTAACCATAACAGACCATGGTCCATGGTGGTCATGGTCATGGTCTGAGGATAGCCCTGTGTAACCTATAGGTTTGGAGGTGAACCAATGATCTTCATTTTCACTACCTATTCTCATCGTCAACATTGATTCGACTCCGTTTATCGTTCTGTCAATGTTGCGGGCTACCATTAGACCGGGAATTTTGGTAATTCGAAATATCGAATTTTACTTTACTTTAGGGGATTTTGATTGTGGAATGAGTTGTGATCTTTTAAATAGTTTCAGCAAGAAAGAAGTAACACTTACCGGTTTGTGTGATTTTGGTTTAAAAGTACGTAGGTACATCACCTTTATCTCCAGGCCATACTGCCAGGCTAGCCCGAAACATTCCTAATGACTAGTCTTAATATGATTCCTCTTACCTTCATTTGTTAGGGGTGGAAATATTATCATAATTGAATTTGTAAGATTTTGACTGCAAAAATGAACCAAAAGTGGTTTTGATTAGGGGCGTAGTGTAGTGGACAAAATGTGTTTGTAGTGGGCAGCAGTGGTGGTTTTGACCGGTTATTTATGAGTTTTGAGAGTAAAATCATAACAAAAATATCTTATTATCGTCACCTTACACTATATATACGTGTACCATCTTTATATGTATTGTAGTAAGGTGGGGGTTGAGCGGGCAGAGAAGGGAAACGACAAGTGACGTGGACGAGTTTATTCCGGTACAAACGTACGGATTACAGAGTGCGGAGAGAGGATCGTGTCTACACGTTACGGTCTTTCAACGAAAGTAGGCCCCAAGAAGAAGCGCAACTTCGTATGCCAACCGTATGGAGTAGGCGCGATATAGGTAGCGTTCAAATCTAGTTCCACAGAGGCGGAAGCTAGATCTTGCAGCTATCCCTAATCGGAATACAGAAGCATTGGTTTTCTCAAATACTTATATGTTGGCGGTGACAACATCGTTACCGCGTTCTAATTTTCCCTGTGGCGCCATCTGTTGTCGGATAGTGGAACTAAACTGCCTTCTGTTACAACTCTCCCCCTCTGCCTATGCCGTCGACCCGACAAATAAGGCAGGACTGTGGTTGAGTAATTTCTTTCTGGTTTAGTGAGCAGACTGCTTGCGTACTCAACTGGTTGTTCCTGTTCGCCCTCCCCCTGGATTCTTGCTTCTTCTGCGTAATGTCCATATAAACTAACCATTCCTCTCTTTTAGGTGCAAAGTTGTCACGCAGGAGAGTTTGAAAGTCATCCCAGGTATGGACTTGCTTGTGTACGTACACCTTGCCACCATATTCCAGCTTCTTCCTTAAGGAGCAAAGGCAGCTCTTCCAGGGCGATCGTGTCAGGCATGTTCTCATTACGACCCGATCGCGTAGAACCCGCGTATCTTCGAATTTGTCGTCGCCTTCGAATTTGTCGTTGTCTTCCTTGTCACTCATTAACCCGTAGTGCCGCGGCGTGAGGTCTGCAGGAGCTGTAGCTTCGTACTGACTGGCCCCACGTTGGGCGCCAATGTAGTAAGGTGGGGGTTGAGCGGGCAGAGAAGGGAAACGACAAGTGACGTGGACGAGTTTATTCCGGTACAAACGTACGAATTACAGAGTGCGGAGAGAGGATCGTGTCTACACGTTACGGTCTTTCAACGAAAGTAGGCCCCAAGAAGAAGCGCAACTTCGTATGCCAACCGTATGGAGTAGGCGCGATATAGGTAGCGTTCAAATCTAGTTCCACAGAGGCGGAAGCTAGATCTTGCAGCTAACCCTAATCGGAATACAGAAGCATTGGTTTTCTCAAATACTTATATGTTGGCGGTGACAACATCGTTACCGCGTTCTAATTTTCCCTGTGGCGCCATCTGTTGTCGGATAGTGGAACTAAACTGCCTTCTGTTACAGTATTTATTATTAGAAATTCGTAAAAACATGTATCATTTTACACAATAAAACCGAAAAAATAAGTCATGTTAAACCACTTGACACAAATTCGTTATAGTTTATCGTTTGTGTCAATTGATATAAGTTACGTTTCTTTACTTTTTAAAGAAAATAAATAGAATTTTGCCTTTCTACAACATTATGAAATAAACTTTCTTCCAAGACATTTTGTTTTTTGTAGAATAAGACTGTAAAATTAATAATTGAAATATGATATATCAACGATGACTTTTTTATAGTTATGTGTGTAAAAAGGTATAAGTAGACTTGTATCAATTTACACAATATAAAAGTTGGTGTCAACTGATACATGTAATTTATTTTGATCCTCTACCATTTCTGTTTAGGTTCTAAATATAACTAAATATTAGAAAAGAAACCTTCCATCATCACCTATCGACACATCTAACTTCTGTTCCATTATTCCTTGTAAGTCGCGAGCTAGAATATTTTTAACTTTAAACTCGATTTTCTCAAAACTTGAATTTTGGACTTGTATTACTTTTCACCGACGGTACAGATATGTATACACTTTGATACCATGTCACATTAATTTTTTTGACAAATTAAACCGTAAGTCTCATTAAATGTCAAATATGATAGTGCGACAGGGTTCTAAAGTGGGTACATGATATTACTCATGACTGTACACGATTTACAGTTCGATATTTCGCTATTTAACTGATTAGGTACCAGTTATTAGAAGCAGGCTTCAAATTATGCATCTCTTTCTTAATATTTTTTTCTTTTTTTTGACATGACTTATTGTAGATTTACCGCAGATGGCATTAACTACTTGGCCGGACAAATGGGGAGCGCTGAAGGCTCTCACCTTAGTTGACATGTGTGTGTGATAGCTCTGTGTTTGTATTGTACACAAATTGAATAAACACCAACTTTTGATGCACGTTTTTAGTATGATATCTGTAGTAAATACTTCAAAATTGTGGTGTAACTTAAAGATAACGTATGTAAGATTTCGCAAACAAACATTTCGTCGGGTCAGTATTAAACACTAAACGAATAAATGGAAAATGTACGAAAATTTCAGAAGTAACGCCATCTGTTGGCGCAACGCTACTTAGCTGACTGAAACGCATCACCTTATCATGTTAGTACGTAACTAGGTATGATATTTGAACGACCTTAATTTAACTAAGTGACAAGTGAAAACGTATCCAAAGTGGGGCTGGCCTAAATCATCTTCGTTTTCCTCTATGTTGAATGAAAGAAAACGCGCCTAAAGTGCTACCGGCCTAAATTATCTTTTTTTTCCGCTATGTTGAAAATGGCAGTGGAGGTGGAGCATCATGGCTGGTGGAAGGGCCGCCGTGGAGCCACCAGTCCAATCACCTCCAGATCCTGCAAGTGTTGTCTTTGGAGGCCGTGATTATCGCGTCGCCCGCGTATGAGTATGCGCAGGAGAAGATCTCTCCCTGGTGTCCGGATAGCACCTGGAAAGATAAGTTACCTTATTATAATTCAAATACAAAATTCGAATTATTTATAAATTCTTTTTTTATATTTAGCACGATGAACGTAATAATCTCTCTCACACGCACACTATACACTACCTATTACTTAAATAAATAACTAATTAAAAAAGAATTAAGTAATTATTTCGGTTATTTTTGTTCTGAGCATAATCCACCACGCAGTTATTTTTGTTTTGTTACGAGCATAATCCACCACGCTGCTATACTGCCGGTCGATGGACATGTTTTACGGTTAATAGTCGGGACTCCCAAGCACGGAATCCTCTTACTTTTTCGGACAATAAGGTGATTCTAGCCTGCAATGTGCTGATTTCTACAATGTCCCCATCGGGAATCGAACCCGAAACTTCAGATCGTGAGTCTAACGCTTTAACCGCTAAACCACCGAGGCTGTTGTACACTGTAAGTACCTTAAACGAATTCGAATTTTCGTGATTCTATCTATAAATATAAACTACCTAACCTAACCTTTAAACAAGATAATACAATGTTTAAACAATTGGTGTTCACTAAGTATTTCAACTAAGAATGAGTAATAATTATTTAATACATAAAAGAAACTAGGTGGCTTCGTGTCCTAAACAATTTATGTGTTTCATCATTAAATAAATATAAAATGGCCTCAATACTACATTCTTTTTATGACTTCTGTTGGTCAAACTACTTCATAAAATGGTCATTATCCTTATAATGAAAAGGAGAAAGAGCACATAGATTATCTACCATCGTAGTATCACGGGATCGAATCCCGATTTGGGCCCTAAACCACTAAAATCGACTTTATGACTTTGAAAATTTGAATTCATGTTTGGAATTTGAAACTTTATTAAACAAGAAAAACTAAATAAAACAAATAAATGATTGGAATTATGTCAATTCCAAGGTGAACTTGGTGCTGAGGTTTTTCTTGCAGCTTCTTTTCCCCGGCTATACAGGTTGTGAGAAGCTGCAGTAGTTTTAGGCGGACGAGACGTTCGTTATGTAAAAATTGACGATTCAAAGTGTAACTATGTTACCTAGTGAATAAAGATATTTTTGAATTTGAATTTGAATAGACAGATAATCTGGTATATATAATGGCAACCACGTGGTTCCAAGATTTTTTCCACTTTTTACCCGAGTAATGGCAATAAGCCTTGATAGCCCAGTTGGAAGAACGCTTAACTCTCAATTCGAGGTCTCATCTGCGAATCCCGGATTAGGACTAAACCAATGATTTTCGAATTTGTTTCCGAATTTATCACGTGCACCGATGAGAGGAAGACATCGTGAGGTAACCCACATTCCCGAGAAATGCATTTCGGAGGTATGTGACCTAACTTATATTGGGCTGGTTTTCCCTTCGCGGGTTGGAAGGTCAGACAGCACCAGCAGAGGTCTGTAAAAAACAGGACCTGTCAAATCTTCAGGTTAGGTATAAGCGGACCCTGTGAAAAACGGGATAATGCTAGGGATAGATGATGAAAGGCTCCTATTACACGAGGCGAAGAGTGGGTGTATTTATAATAGAATGGAATGGAATGGAAAGGAATGGAATAGAAATAGTTTATTATAAAAGGGCGCCAAACACACAAAAAAGACAACAACATGATATCAAATTTCCACTAAAACAATTACAAAAAAGCAAGACGGATGTTTGTCGAAATGATCATAAGGTGGTGGTGGACGTCCTGAGATAAAAGGGCCTCACTCAGCACAAGTTGCGGCGTGAACCACGACGCTGGTATTATGTGGACCCTGTTGGGTGACGCACGAACATAAAGGTGTACACCCTGCGAGGATACGGGCGTGATGCTTACAATATGCTATGCTACGTGGTATGTGATGTAGATAAATATCAAAGTGAATAGTGAGTAATCAAACCTGCACGCAATTCCCAGTGCCTGTGTTCCATATCCTGGCGCTCCTGTCAGCTGATGCGGTGAGGAGGCAGCCTCCAGCGGGGCTGAAGCATACCTGATAGTGTCATGAAACGAATGAATTACTCACACTGTTACATACCCCATTGGGTCGCGTACTAGGATCAAGATAAATTATGGAAAACAAATTATTAAATAAAGACAGTTCTAAAGGTGACAAAATGTTCTATTTTTTCTATTTAAGTAATTTATTTAGAAATTTTAATAACGAATATTGCAATAATTAGAGCGGTAAGTATTTTGTAAGTTTTAATGCAAATTATTAGCATGTTTTGATGAACAATCACCATGAAAAATAAATATTTATAGGCGCCGCGCAGGCGCACCCAGTCGCGGGCAATTACTGTGAGATCACATATTCGAATCAGACAAAAGAACATTGGCGTCTAATTTCAAAATTCGAACATATAAACTAAACTGATAAAAAATAAAAACAACGGTCCGTGCAGAGCCTTCACGATTCAAGTTTAAACTATGTTCGGGGGGTGAGGTAAACCTAGCTCTGACGCTGGTGGGGGGCGGAGAGTTGCCGTTCTATACCTAGTATTATTCCTTATTCTATGCCCCAATGTAGTAGGTAGTAGGGGTAGCCGCCACCGGCGCGGGTCTCGTTACCTGTTTGCGACCTACGGTAACGATAATAAATAACATTGTCAGATGATGAGTACCTTGCTGACTTCTTCCCGATGGCCCTTCATGGTGGCGAGCTCCTTGAAGTCCGACTTGACGTCGTAGATGCGCGCTGAGCAGTCGCTGGATGACGTAGCCATTCGCTGCCCGGCCCAGTCGAAGCAGATGTCCAGCACCTGGTTCATAACATCTAGTCCAGAAATATGTCACAAGGGGGAAGGCGCAGGCCTGGACTGAGACTTAAAACTGGCCCGGGCATTTGAGAGAGGATCCCTCTACGTGGTTTCATATTTTTATAGCAGAATATTCGAGTATTTGCCAGATCGACCCTTTGGCCACTTCGGGCCTGGCGAAGCGTGTTGAAATACTATCAAAATCGCCTCGCGTTCATAATGGGCGGCTGCTATCCCTAATATTTCTGGCGTGAAGCAAATCCGTCTGTCTGTGTGTCATAATATATCGTTATGATGTTACTTATTATATTTTCTTATGTTGCGAAAGCACCATAGATTGAAACCTTTGTGTTCGCACTTGGAATTATTCAACAAAAACAGTGAATCAACTGTTTCACTGCGGTTTTTGAGTCACTACAAGAATGCGAACAGCATAATAATCATAATATTATTAAGAACAGGGGGTTAAAATGGCCTTTTTTGACGTGACTTATTGTAGATTTGCCGCAGATGGCATATACAATGAAACAATTCATCTAAGAAAGCAATATTGCTATTTGACATTTGTTTGCATTGCGCATTTACTTTTATATGCGCAAATGTCGAATTGCAATATTGCTTTCTTAGATGAATTGCTTCGATGTGGCCATTTTAACCCCCCTGCACCCAAAATGCCCGCAATATTCTTTAAAAAATAACGAACTAAAAGGTTTCCATATGATTATCACCATTCTGATTCATCATATCCATACTAGGATGTGTCAAAAGTGTCTGAATACGTCTAGATGAGCCCACCCCATTAGGAGGGTGACAGGCATGATTAGGATATGTATTTATGTTATGTATTTAGTAATATAAAAAACCATTACAAACCTCATCAGTGTGACCAGCAACAGTGGCAAGACAGGAGCTCTGGCGCGCGTCCCACAGCTTAGCACTGCCGTCCAGGGACGAGGAACCCACCAGGGAGCTGTCCCAGTTGAACTGCACGTTGGATATCTCGCCCTCATGCCCACGTAGTACTGACACACGGCTGAACAGTAAAAAATACGCCTGATAGAAACTTTAGAGCAATGTTAACAAGAGTTATTGCTATGAAATCAGCTTAAGGCGCGTCTTAGTTCTGCCGGCGAGATTCGACGAGTCTACTAGTGAACTGTCCCATTTATGCTGTACATTAGATATTGCGCTCACGCAGTCGCACAAGACTAAACAGAAAAGGTAACTAAAAATGTACGCCTGATAGAAACTGTAGAGCAATGTAAATTTGTGTTATTCCTATTGGTTTTGTTTAAGGCGTGCGCGTTGTAAAATTGTTAGGCTTGTTCGTACCTAAATGTATTCATATTTAGGCATTACAGACAGCATCAGTATCATAGTAAAAAACGGATTGCATTTTGAAATTGTTAGGAATGTAACTAGATTTTATAGCTGCTAGACGGTTGTAATTTAAAAAAAACCACACTCACTCCTTAAGCCTGGTGTCCCAAATAGAGATAGTTCCGTCGAAGGAGCCGGTGATCAGCCTCTGACCCTCATTTGGGTCAAACTGTACAGCGATCACTTCAGCTGTATGGCCGATGAAGTTCTGGATTTCAGTGCCTGAAAAATACTTAGGGATAGGCTTAAATTGCGCTAGATATAGTAGGTATAACTATTGGTAGTAGATATTTCACGTAGATATCTCGTGTAAAGTGTACCTGTAGGTCGAAATATTTCGACATCTTATAGCGACAACCACACATACAGCAAAGTGTCCCGTGATTAGAACCAAAACTATTGTGCAGGAATGCAATGAATCGGCGACCTGTGTGGTAGGTAAGATATAACTTAAATGCGACAGCGCCGGCAGTCCGGTTGCAACCAGGCTATGGTTGGCAATATTTTAAGCAGCAAACTGGTACCAGAACGCGAAACATTTGTTAGATATGTAAATATCTCTATAATATATCTAAATAAATATAATATATGTAAATATCATTTCTTTGTTTGATATTGAATATACCTATCGTAGTCAAGTAAGAAATAGACATAAGTAATTAGATATAAGTTGCAAAATTATCAAACAATGTTAGCAATGTAAATGCAATGCAATGCAATGTAAGAATAATAACGTTGTAAGTGAATAATAAAAATCGAAGAAAAAATTGTAAACAATAAAGATACCCCCCCCCCCCCCCAGTAGCAATAGGTAGTAGAGTAGGGATTAGGAATGCAAAGAATGAAAGATGACGAATGAAAGTGCGAGAGCCATTTTAAATGCGAGAACTGGTATGGTAATAGAGGACTGGAATTGATGTGTTCGGTGCGTAGAGCCCTATTGCGGGCAAATTAGACAATAAGAATAGTTGGTAGATATGTATGATGTTGTATACAATGTCCCTGCCTTTCCTGTACGGTAGGGAAACGAGAAAAAAAAACCTGTCCGGCAGTGGACGAGCGTAGGCTGCTTTTATTTATTTTTTATTCAAGGAGTTGAGTTGAGTGCGTTTGGCCACGATTCAGTCTGATATTAAGCAGCGATGTGGTAAAAGTGGCGCACACAATCTCAAATAGTGCCTATTCACTCTTGCCTTGACAAACAATGACGCAGGAAGAGAATTCCGTTCTTTAGCAGTTCGCATAATGAAGGAGGAATGATGTTGATGACGATCAATAAACAGCGGATGTTTCTATATCTCACCAGTCCTAGAGTCAAACAGCTTGGCGGTGTTGTCCATGGCCCCGGTGGCGGCGTAGTCCCCCTTGGTGCTGAACTGTGCGGCCACCACCTCCCCCGTGTGGCCCCACAAAGTGCACATGCACTCTCCACTCTCCACGTCCCAGATCTTGCCGGTCTTGTCGAACGAGCCGGTTACCACGCGGGTGCTGGAATATTGCAATACTCTTCTGAAGCGTTATAGAATGTCAGCTGTAAGTATTTTATATAATAGCTGCCAACACCACATGTCCTCTTTTTTTTGACGTGACTTATTGTAGATTTGCCGCAGATGGCATTAACTACTTGGCCGGACAAATGGGGAGCGCTGAAGGCTCTCACCCGGTAATAACACCACATGTCCAAATATCACCACTAGGTACAATACTTCCTCATAATGACACGTTAGTTAGGAAAATGTCCAAAGACTACGATAATTGTGCCATAAAATATGCACCATTAAACATGCAAGAAAATTACAAAAACATACCATTGTGGGAAGTTGAAGGCGACGGAGTAGACGACGTTCTGATGCCCATCCAGGGACTTGATCTCCTTGCCCAGCTCGACATCCCACACCTTGCAGGTCCGATCGTAGCTGCCTGTTATACACCTGTTTAGGGATATCATCATCATCATCAGCCCATTAACGTCCCCACTGCTGGGGCACGGGCCTTCCCTATGGATAGATAGGGAGATCGGGCCTTAAACCATCACGCGGGCCCAGTGCGGATTGATGGTGCGGATTAACGACTGCTACTGCAGCCGGGACCACCGGCTTAGGGATATACATATATATGATATAGGTTGTTTATGTTATGGTTATGTTATGTAGAAATAGAGTTATGATGTGGTCCACAAACTAATGCAAAATAAAATGTAATAAGTATGGAAGGACCTAGACATGGTTAAAAAAATAAAATAATCTCTAGGACTACTATTCATTAAGTAAAGATACTTCTGCACCTATACAGTATTAGTGACACCGTACCAAACACTGAAGGGGATGATTAGGCTCATAATTCTGAGTTAATATCAAGTGATATTTTTCATCGCAAAAGTATGGAATTGAGAATAATTTTAAAAATAAAAATCCCTAAATTTTGCGATAGACTATTCCATTTGATATTAGCTCAGAATTACGAGCTGAATCATCCCCTTCAGTATTCGGTAATGTGTTACTAACACCCTGTATTATATACCTTTGTCCACTCTTATCAAAAGCCACATTGGTGAGGGGAAGCACGTGGGTCATCAGCGTCTTGTAGATGTAGAACCTCTTCCCTGCTGGACCTTCGTGCTCTATCCTCTTCTTGAGGGTGTCCAGACATTGCTCCAATTGCCCTTTAACCTCCTCTGTTAGTAAAGGTTCCTTCTGTTGCAAGGATTTGGCTAATTCTTGTAAGTCTGTGCTGTGGGAGTTATGTTACAACACGTCAGTCACCGTTGGCCGCATATCGCGGGGACGCGACAATTACAGGTCAATATTATACATACATAACATAAACAGCCTATATACGTCCCACTGCTGGGCACAGGCCTCCCCTCAATTAACCGGAGAGGGTATGGAGCATACTCCACCACGCTGCTGCTGCTGCTGGTCAATATTATATTATCAGGTAAAAATATTATCTGGTATTTTATTGTAAAAACGTATACATAACCCCAAAGATGAATTTAATTTACTTAATCTAGAATTTTTAATAGCAATTTTCAAAATTCCATTCATTTCTCTTCCATTTATTTCTGTCAGCCGTCATCTCGGTACCCACACCTTTCACACACATATCCATTGTTACACAATCCATCCACACTTTTTTGGGTCGTCCCCTACCCCTATATCTATCCACATTCATACTCATAACTTTCCTCGTTATATGCCTTTCATTCCTCGTTATTATATGCCCATATAACGCCATAGTTATAAGCCATTTTGTGTTATGTAAATAGAAACTCACTTTGAATCAAGATCTAGAAGGTCAATTTCCTTATTCTTCACCTCCCCTTTCTGCGTGTATTCCAAGATGATCCCTGGCGGGTGGTACCTCAAATGTATCTTCAACAACTTCATGATAATTGATATCAAATTACTTTTTTACAAAACCATCGTTTTCCTCTTTTTATGTGATAGGTAAAGGATTCAAAAACTGTCAGAATTTTGTCAATACGCGTTGCCATGGCGACGGAGGCAGTTGTTTTGTTTAGTGAGTGTTTTTTCTTCTTCTTTTATCTGGCTGTTGTTGGTGACATACCAAAGAGATTGTTTATTGTTTGTGGTAAGTTTAGAAAACGTAGCAGTATAGCCAAACGATAACATAATAACAACACCAAAGTAAATTGAGATTAAAATTATGGTTACCTAACTACTATCATATAATTATGCATAAGTCTCGCTTTGTACACAGGCAATCATAAAATGCTAATCTTGTAGAATTCAAAGGAAAATTTTAACTTAAACTAGAAATTATAATCATACACAATAAAATAGAACACAGACACATAATAAAGATATAAGGGATTAAATAAATTATAGACGCAATAATAAAATAGAACAGGTACGTTTAAAGTGCACTTCAACATACTTGTATAGTCAGTCCAATGCAATTTAAAGATATAAGTAAGTAGGTAGATAATGGTGATGAATTCCGAACACACCATCAGATTTTATTTTAAGTTTTACCTGTCATTTTCTTATCCACCGAAAAGGAAAGGGACAGGTAAGCCCCCACCCCTACCCCTACCCACACACGAGAGAATGTTTATTACGGTAATACACAGGATTTTAGTGACATAGTAACAAATACCGAGGGGGATGAGCTCTTCAGCTCATTTGAATTTTCCGTCTTTTTTTTTTTGCGATGGAAAATCCACTTGATATTAACTCAGAATCATGGTATACTTACATGTAGCCATACAAGTAGATAGGGTGCTAGTGACATTGTAACAAAAACTGAGGGGGAAGTTGATATCAAGTGGATTTTCCTGTCGGGAAATTCGTTAAAATATGTGTTTTTTTTTAATTAATATCCCTTCCATACTTTTGCGACACAAAAATCTAATTAATATCAACTCAGAATCATGGCCCAAATCATCCCTCAAAGTTTTCGTTACGATGTCACTAACACCCTGTATTTTACATCAATATGTTTTATTTAAGAATTACGGCGTGAGTTTGTACCTACTATTAACACTAATAATAGGAACAATGGCAGGTAAACACAGGTGGTATCAACAACACACACCGGGATTAGCCACGACAAACAGAAACTCATATCTTCCGTGCCCTAGATCTCACAGCCGTCGTTCATAAACACACCGCGTCACTATTCTGTGTCCAACATTTATATGCGTCTTAGAACTTTGATATACAATACTCTCTCTCTTTATTTAAGATCTGCGCTCTTGTCGGTGGAGTAATCGCCATTCCTCTCTTCTTCCCGCCAAATTCTTCACCTCCTGATTCGACACCACCTGCACCTTCTCTTTTATTTGTTTCATAAATGTTCGAGCGCAACTCTTAAATAAAGAAAGAGAGAGAGAGAATGTTTCACAAAAAAGTTACGTAAAATTGGCTGCCGCACTATGGATTTTTTTACAATATCACCCTTTAAGAAAACAACTTTAAAGAATCGCAGTTGCGTTCAGAATAAGGAGCGCATATAAAAAGGCTTCTACGGCGGGACAAAGATGAAAGCTTTTCAGGTCTTGCGGTGTATTCGCTCGGTCTTACGTATGAGGACTAGAGCTTGTCTATACCTAGCCTGGACTAGACTAACATACTTGGAATATTGCTCAGCTCTATGTTAGGTCGGCTCTGTGTTGGGACCTTTGCTATACATTTCGACGACAATAGGCGGCTGTAGCGCTTTTTTTTAAATTAAGATGGGTTTGCTCTTGACTTCATTCTTCCACGAGGATCGCCGGTGGAACGAGCTTACCCAGAAAATGTCTATTCAACCGTGATTTAAAGGACTCCAGATACAGGAAACACCGACGCCGGCAGCCCATTCCATTCCTTGACTGTGCGCATTATGAAAGATGACTCGAAGCGCTTGGTGCGGATTAGTGGTAATACATAATAATATCTATGAGGTATCTATCTATCTATACATAATAATCACAACTCTATATTCCCCTAAAAGTACCATAGAGAATGCTACATCGACAAGAGCGTGGCTCTTAAATTTGTGGTGAGAAAAATGTACCTATTTTATTGTATAACAATGGTTTCTACATACATACATACATAAAAAAAGAGAAGAGAAGAGAAGTGTGTCAGGATAGAAACAAATGGAATTCTATAGACTCTGCTTACTCCGGTGGGAAATAGGCGTGAGTTTATGTATGGTTTCTAAATATCAATAAAACCAATTTAACTCAGTATTCAATAAGGTGTATCTATTTATTATTCTCGACATCAGCCTACATTGCCGGCCACTGGATTGGAAATCAGTCTCCTATTTCTTCGACTTATTGTAGATCTGCCACATATGGCATTCACTACTTGGCTGGACAAATGAAGAGCCCTGAGGGCTCTCCCGGTACAAAATTTAAGACTCCGACGCGAATTGGGCGCGAACCTCGGTTCAAGACGTCTCGCGTCGTCTGAGAACATTATATTTCAAAGAACTAATCGACCCTGAGGAGCCTGAGGAGCTCGGTGGCGCAGCGGTAAACGCGCTCGGTCTGCGATTGTTGAAGTTAAGCAACTTTCGCAAAGGCCGGTCATAGGATGGGTGACCACAAAAAAAGTTTTCATCTCGAGCTCCTCCGTGCTTCGGAAGGCACGTTAAGCCGTTGGTCCCGGCTGCATTAGCAGTCGTTAATAACCACCAATACGCACTGGGCCCGCGTGGTGGTTTAAAGCCCGATCTCCCTATCCATCCATAGGGAAGGCCCATGCCCCAGCAGTGGGGAGGTTAATGGGCTGGTGATAATGATGATGAATCGACCCTAATGCTCCACCATCACCGCTAAAATGGTTCTTCATCTTCATTCTGATTCTGAAGTGCTAGTTGCCCTCTGGAGTCTTATGGCTCTGCTCACATCTGTCTATCTGTCTGTAGTACGTCAATTTGCGTAATCTATTCACTCTAAATGTGAGGTTTTCCGTTATCTGGACTTTAACTACCTCTAAAACAAGACAACGACCGGTAAATATATGCAAAACCAACACAAAACTTGTCCTCTTGAGAGTCTCTTAAACTGTATTTGACATGTTATTGTGCGTGTTATACAATACAATATATCTACGGAGCTATCCATATTTTAAAATATTATACACTTGAATTGAGGAGCTCAGTGGCGGCGCAGCGGTAAACGCGCTCGGCCTGCGATTGTTGAAGTTAAGCAACTTTCGCAAAGGCCGGTCATAGAATGGGTGACCACAAAAAAAAGTTTTCATCTCGAGCTCCTCCGTGCTTCGGAAGGCACGTTAAGCCGTTGGTCCCGGCTGCATTAGCAGTCGTTAATAACCACCAATCCGCACTGGGCCCGCGTGATGGTTTAAGGCCCGATCTCCCTATCCATCCATAGGGAAGGCCCGTGCCCCAGCAGTGGGGTCGTTAATGGGCTGGTGATGATAATACACTTGAATAGCATAAGGGTTAAGGGTTGGAATGTCAGACAGGCAGTCGCTTCTGTAAAAATTCGGACCTGGCAAATCTTCAGGTTAGATAAGCGGACCCTGTGAATATCGGGATAATGGTGCTAATTATATTATATATTTGTTATTTATTTCATACTTGTTACTGTGGTGTCCCTTTATAATAAACGTATCTTTCTTTCTTTCTTTCTTTCTTTCTAATTCCTGCAGATGCCATCTAATTTTGTTTTAAGATATACCTGTCATTTTCTTATCCGTTGAAAAAGAAAGGGACGGGTAATCAACAGGCATAAAATTTATGGAATACACGTCAATTTTAAGCAGAAATCTAAAACAACGAGATGATAATGATGAAGACACTTGAAAAGCATAAACAATATTTTACTTCTTTTTATCGTGTGGGTTGAGAGGTAGATGACCAACCTCATCAACCCTGGTGTCAGGATTATTATTGAGCCGCTAAAGGACCCTGAGGTGACTCAAGTAACGACTGCGTACTTATATCAGTAAGTAGTAGGTAACCGGAACCAATGTTTTTCTAACTAATAATATTAATATAACATCTATACATTGTTTTAGGTTTACGCGGTTATTGTCATAATTAAAACAAAAAATTACGGGTTCTTACCGCGTCCAGTCGTCCCGTGATCATGGCACTTGCAACAGTGTCGAAATATCGGGAGTCTCATATCCCTGATTTAGACGCGGTAAGAACCCGTTATTATGTGTTTTAATTAACATAACGTCTTCCTATAATGAAAACCAAGTAAGCGCCTTTTTTAAAAATCACATTTGGCTGTGATTTTTGTTAACAAATCTGATAAAACCTCGCTTTTACCTACCTAACAAGCTAATTTTATTCCAAGCAAAAGTTTTGATCTCAATTTTTACCTACCAAGGTAATAATTTATTGTTCCTGGTACAAAGGTAGGTAACGTATTTCATTATAAATATGATTCACTGTTATTCGTATTCGTAATCAATATGCAAGCTTCTAAGTCCGCATTTATGATGTATAAGTAATCATTAGAACTTTACTTGTTTAGATAATTAGAAGTTAGAATAAAGAAATTAAAAATTGAGATCATCAAATCCGAAAACCGAACCGTTACTTACTTAAGTAAAAAGCTTAAACAATTTTATGAACGAAATGCCCTGAAGAACTGTCAATCAATTTAGAAAAAAACTGGCCTACAGGGAATGATAAATACCCAAAAGCGTTTAAATAGTCCAGGGTTCTAACCATTTTACCAAAGAGGTCGTGTTACTTACATGTACGACACTTACTAAGTATTTTATATCCCCGCCCTGTCCCAGTCAACCTGTTTTAAGACCTTATGGTCCTGTTAATTGCTCCACTAATTAGGAACCTGTATGGAGCCATGCCTTAAACAGAAGGCTATAGACCGACCCCGGCGCAAGCGCAACGAATGAGGCATTGAGTTGTATCCGGCAGGGCTACCGAGAACTATTACAATTTGTAAAACTATAGGGAGAGCCGTGTAGCCCAGTTGGAAGAACGCTTGAATCTCAGTTTGAGGTCACAGGTTCGAATTCTTATATAAATATATTCCAATATTCAATATTCTTTATTTGCATACTATGATGGTGTGCAAGTTTGTAAGTTACATATGAGTTTCACATCATAGACCCTTTCGGGCACAACAAAATAGAAGTTTAAAAAAGAGAAGGAAGCTTTTCAAATAGTAACATCAGTAATAATCAGTATCTTTTTATTTTTTTATTTTATTTTATTTTGGACAACAGACAGTCATAATACAACATTTGTATCTTAAAAAAAAAGTAATAAGTGAAGACAATGAGTGCCCACAATTTCTATAGTATCATTTAGGTATTCACTAGTGCTGTAGTAATATTTATTAATTAGAAGTTCTTTTTTTGTTTAAAAGATTTCAAGCTTCAAAACCCGGACTATAATTAAAACCCCTCCCATCTTCTAAACTAGGACAATGGGGAACATTGAGGATGACAATATTGGCAACCCTAACTCCAAGGAAATTATAATGGTAGTTTAATCACCATTTTGTCATATCTATGCAAGTTATTGGTCTTTCAATGCGTCCCTTTCCTTCTATCTTCTTCTTTTATATGAATTCATTCTAGCGATATCACGTTTTTCACAGGGACCCTGACTAACCTGAAGATTTGACAGGTCCGGGTAAAAACCGGGTCCAAAAGGTCCAAAAGAAGCAAAGAAGAAAGATGCAAAGGACCAAAAGGTCCGGATCGGAATCCGCGAAGGGAAAGCCAGCTCAATACAGGTTAGGTCACATACTTACCTCCGAAACGCATTACTCGGGAATGTGGGTTTCCTTATGATATTTACCTTCATCGCTGAGCACGTGATACTTAATTATTTTATGATCCAAACATGAGTTTGAATTTCTTGAATTCCTTGTGTCTGTTAAAATACTTCGTCGTTTACGACAGTAAACCACGCAACAAGTCACACTTGACCGCGTGGAAGCATGAAATTAATGTACAAATCACCCATTTTTGGGTGCGCGAGCGCAACGGATCCACGGTGTAAGGGGCCGGCGTTTCCAGTGTCCATCCTACCTATTCAACTAAAATTTAAATCTTTGTCCTAACGTCATAAGGTTCAGTGTACATTTACTTACTGCCTTTTTACAAAACGAAGACAAAATAACAGGTAAAATTCAAATCCCATTGTTTTACTGTGCCTTACACGGTTCTAAAGTTAGTGATGTGGGGTGTCAAAATCTATTTTAATTTAGAAGTAAAGAAGTTTTAGCTATGGGTATTTTATGGAGTTTAGTAGGTCATCACAGGATGTAGTAGAGAGATGGCTCTATAGTTTGTCCGGCCAAGTTGTTAATGCCATCTGAGGCAAACCGATATACACAATACGTCACGTCAAAAAAAGGATGTTGCAGATTCGCGACAGATTTTCTTCACTACTTGTTCGAACAAATGAGAAGCTTTAAAGGTGCGGTCTTGACTCAGCCTCAAAGCCATCCCAAGTGGAAACACTAGCAACGATATACGATGGCAACCCTACACGTCCGGTGGAACAGGTTTGTTCGGTTCTTGACCGACGTGCGCGCGCGCAGTCGTCGCCGCGACAGGTGATCACGCGCACGTCTCGCGACCGCATCGCCATTCCAAACGAGCGCGAGTAAAATTACGAGTGCTTTTACTTTCGTTTCATTGCATCATTCGACAATTTCGTAATCAAGCGATTCGCGTTGATTGTGCGCCGGTTTCGATCGCGAATTTAATTTTGTTCCGCTTTGGTCGCGATTTTTTCCAGAGTGATTTGTGTTTTTTTTTTACGAATAGTGTATTGTGAACATGTGCTTGTAATGGAATGGATTTGCTAGAGAAACGCCGGAGTTATAGAATATTGTGTAAGGGATAATTTTTTTCAATTATTTTTCTACATTTAATCCCTCCTTATTCATATTTTTTATGGTTTTTAGCTATTAGTAAATAGGTAGCAGGTAATTTACCATAATTGTTCCAATTTAATGAGAATTTCTGGTATGCGAAACGCGTACTTTATTGTCTTTACAGTCTTTTAAGTAGGTACCTACCTACATAGTCTGAGAGGTGAACCTTGAAAAGACACGTCTTAACTTTAACGACATGTACCTAGTAAGAAACATTAAACATTTACTTTTGACGTCAATCTTAACGGAGTTTCGCCTCTCGTGTCGAATACTTTTAAATTACCAATTGCCTTAACCTAAAAAAAACCTTTATAATTATTAAAATTTTACTTAGTTCCTGCGGTAAATATTTTTTTCATCAAGACAGAGAGATAGTGTACCTGCAGCCTACTGCGAAAAAGCGAGAAATGGATTATTCTGAAAGCTGTCAAATTCATCAAATTATAGTTCACTAAAGAAATTATTTATCGGAATATACAACAGCTAGTTCATCATCATCAATTTAAGAGCCACGCTCTTGTCGGTGTAGCATTTTCCATGCTACTTTTTAGGAAAAAATAGGGCAGTGGTTTCCCTCTTGCAGGGCTGCCAGATGTACGATTTAAATCGTACTCGTACGATTTTTTGGCATTTCTACTCATGTACGATCGCAAGACTACGATCGTACGGAAAGTGTACGATTTTTCGGTACCTGGCAACATTTCGTAATGAAGCAAATGTGTTCCTCCTGCAGCTTTGATTTTTTCAACGCTGCAGGCGTTTTTTAATCACAAGTGCAGAAGAAATTAAAAAAAAGATATGATTTAGATGACCCCATTTTATCGAAACTGGACTGTCTTGAACCTACCAATGCTGTTTCCAGTAATTACAGGAAAAATATTACCAACGTTGCTGCCACTCATGATACTGGTTCCAAGAATAATAAAACCCGAGGACATGCAAGTGATGCAGGCGATAGATAACGAATAGCGCAGTTTTCCGAATAAAAATATGACCTCAGAAAATTAGTATACTTAAGTCTAATAAATAGTTTTATTGCATTATTTTTCTGATTCTTAACGAATTATTCTCATTTTTAATAAAAACTTTGAACTTTTAAGTTGTACTATCTTTTCATTTCAAAATTTCCTTGGAATACGATTTTTTTGTAGTTGACGTACGATCATGCCCTTTTTTCATCTGGCAGCCCTGCCCTCTTGCCTTCCGCCCCGCAGTACTGTCTGACGCAAGTGGGATGGCGCCCAGAGTAGTCTATTACAAAGCCATACTATGACTCCTGACCACAACGACATATATTTTTTTATTTTTTTGTATACTTTTGACATAATGACATGTAATAGCAATTAATATTTACCCCACTATTATGTTGTTCACGTCGCATGCCTTGAGCGGAATAATACCACTGTTTAGATTTACTCACAGATAACAAAATGTTCTTTATTGCATAATTATACTATATTATCTTACTCTGCGATACAAGATGATTCATTTAAAACGGACAAAACAAAAATCTGCCAGTTTCAAATAACCTACTACTTACTCCGTTAAATATGCAGGTAGGTGTAGGTACCTACCTACATACGATAGTTTGTTTAATTTGACAGCTGTCAGATTGGAAGAACAAAATATATTTTTTAATTTATCGCGGCTCTGGTTACTAGACCATTGACCGAAAAGTGGTAATTAAATAACGAAATTGAGGAAATAATGATAAAATCTACACTACTAACTAATAAAGCTAAAAACTTAAAAAATATACGGATTAACTTAAATTATAGAACAAAAAAATAATAACATAATATTTTTCTGATACGCGTTTTTTTCGTAGGATGTAACTAACTAGGTACTTACCTAAGTATCTATAATAATTACGGAGTGCAGGTAGTTAAATAGGTACAGCTACCTAGGTACATAGATTAAAAATAAATGGAAAGTATGTATGAAGCCTTTTTATTCCGCGCCATTTTTTCGGGAATTTCGTTTCTGAAATAAGTCCATAATACCTATATAGGTAGCTACCTAGTCTCTTATTGTGCCATAGAGGCGGCCAATCCCGACACCAAATACTTCAGTTGACCCCGCCGGCGTGGTCAACGATTTCCCTCAATCAGCGCTTATTGCTATCGACCCACTAGGGTACCCACTAGGGTACCGGGTGAGAGCCTTCAGCGCTCCCCATTTGTCCGGCCTAGTAGTTAATGCCATCTGCGGCAAATCTACAATAAATCACGTCAAAAAAGTCTGTTGTTGTAACTTTCCAACATTCAAGCTAACAATGTACCTATTTAAAAAGTACACTAAGTACTCGTAAATACCTTAGTACTTATTAATTTTATCAGCTCACGATCTAGGGCACTTATACATTCCCCTCACGGAGTATTTATATAAAACGAACACTCACTGTCACCGTGCGATACAGAGTAGCGGAGCCACCATCGACGACACAACCTCTAGACTCCTAACAATAGATGAACGGGTTCTGGCAACACATCTGATCAATTTAATGATCAAAAAAATATAACACGACCTGACACAATTGTCACTTTCTCCTCCGATCATTTTCTTCTAGTTTTTTTTGTAAAAAATCGAACATCATACCTCATAAAACTTATACATTCTTTCGCTAATGCTAAAGCCCGGTAGAGGTATACTATTCGTCTCTGCAAGTTTTTGCAGAGCATAAGAAACTATGCAAGCGTTTAATAAGATGTTTGGCGTGTACTGAGTAGGATGTGTAAAGGCAATCTACAATTAATACTAACCAATCCATCAATAACACAGGTTTATTTTTCTTACCACGAATCAGGTATAAAGCAAGCACACGGAGAAAAGTAGGCCTATTGTATGTATGGGGTCTACTCGGTTACACGTTGATAGCAGCAGAGGAGAATTTTCTTCCTTTTTCCTCTTCCCGTTCAGCCATGCAAATCAGTTTATATCGGGAGTATTAAATTTAATATAAGAGGTAACACGATGGGTTATTTTCCGGGGCACTGAGCTCTGTGACCGGGCAAAGCGTTGTCACCGTGGAAAATTGCCTTTTTCCCACTTCGGCTTTCTTATTACTACGGGGTCGGTTGTAGGTAACGTTCGCCCCTGTTATTATTATTGCGTATGGCAGAAAAAAATATCCTGCGCGGATCATATATCCAGCTTAAGCTCCCCTAACCGAGTCTCTGCCGCGTCCGTCACACAATGCAGCTCGGCTATGCTACCCGGCAACCGGTGTAGAGGGCATTCGTTCACTATGTGAGATATGGTTTGATCCGGGCGACCACATTTTCAGTATGGCGACCCTCTCGCCTCTGTGAAACATATAACTGACGGACACTCGTGCGTACGATAAGGTGCAAAAGTCCAATCAGTTTCTTACAAAGTAATAAATTGCCTGGTTGTACTTAAGACTTCCTGCAGGCTCTGCACGGCAGCCGCGCCGAGCGCGGCGCGAATTATATCGAGGCCTTCGACAACAGCTGTTTGACGTCCGTCTATGTATTTAGACTACGTGTCCATTTTTTGTTAATGTGTTACCTGATTACCTTACCGGTTTCAACTGAAAATCAGCGTCATAGTCTAGGCTATGGCATTATGCTGAGGTGGAACCGTTTCGGCATACATTCATAATTGTATTATTTTGTGTTAATATGTTAAAACAATAAGTATGTCGAATAAAAATTATTTTTTCTTTCTTTCTTCTTTCTTATCTACGTAGATAGCATTTGTATCGTTTATTGGTCGAAGCGCTCAATATAATTCGCGCCGCGCGCGTCGCGGTTGTCATGCAGACCCGGCTGGTTACATGTAGTTTCTGTAATAGACCAAAAACACCTACAAAAACATAAATGATAGTTATGACGACTAATGGTTCATAATTTCACCACTGTTTATAAATAATTCGCTGGGCTTACTGACTGAACTTTTTCTCTTTTTTGTACATCACATAAACTCACGTCCGCAATCCTTAATGGGGTGGGCAGAGCCACAAGTAATCAGAAAACAACTTGCACAAGTCGCCCCTAGCCCCGCTCCCTTATTCCACCCCTGTATAACCCTCCTGTGTGACGCAGGTATGAATAAATGCATGTCATACAACCTCCATGCATAGATTAAATGGCTGCCTAAAATTGCACTTTCATTTTGACAAACATATATCATAGGATTGCGTCATAAGCAAGGTTGTGGAAGGGAGTATATAGGAGCAGTAACTTGCATGCTAGTTACTGGCACATGTAAGTGGCGCTCTGAGACAGCTTGGACACTCCTTACAAATACTCCTTAATAACTTATGGCCATATAGAAATAATAGTAGGAGAGCGGACCGTAGCAAACCCTACGTAGCCAAACAAAACGCTCCGGGATTAAGTGAGGGAACCCTATTTTTTACGAAAGCCTATTCAAACAGTGACAACTATAAACTGGTCCCGTCGTGGTTTTTAAGTTTGCTGTGTAATTTTAATATTAATAATAAAACATCATTTCATTAATCATCAAGAAAAAAAATACGTAAGACATGGCTGTATGGGCATAGTTCGCTTTGCCTTACCCTTCGGGGAAAACCAAAACAAGAAAAAAAAGTTTTCCCTTCACCGTTAAGCAAGTAGGTGACACCTATTTCGCGATTCATACACTAACTGTATTTAAAATAAACACATAGGAAGTATATTGAATCGATTTTTTCTTATTGTGGGACTATATTTGCATGCCGCATGCTAAACAATACGAGTGGAGAAAGCAAATTCACATCGATAAATTACCTACATTGTTAGTGGCGTTACGAACTTTCTCGGAGACAATCGATTCATAAATCGTTATTTCTTAGGTGTGATTAGAAGGAATGGGGAGCAATTCATCTAATAAGCAATATTGCTATTTGACATTTGTTTGCATTGCGCACTTACTTTTATATGCGCAAATGTCAAATTGCAATATTGCTTTATTAGACGAAGTGCTTCGGTATAACTTTTTAACCCCCCTGTTGTGTATATTTCATAAATAAATAAATAACCAATTGCTTTTGTAAAACTAACTACTAACAATAGCAGTATGATAGCCATAGCAATTGGGTACGCACCCTGCCCTACCAGGTACCTATGGTTACAGGTGCGGTCGGTTCAGTTTGCGCGGTGACACGGAACCATCACGTGACGTCACGGCAGGCGTGGGCGCGTGCGCCGATTCCCATGGCTTGCGCAGTTGCCTCTATCTGCTTTACGCCCTATCACATTACGCGATTCGTCGGGCACGATACGTTGTTTTTTTTAACGAAACTTATTGTAGATTGATTAACAAATTCAAATATATATTTATTCAGTAAGTACGTTGAACTTTGAATCGTAAATTACATAACGAACGTCTCATCCATCTAAAACTAATTTACTGCAGCTTCTCACAACTTGTATAGCCGCAGATGTGGTGGGGACGCATTCCACCACATTCCTCTTTTCTTCACTGCGAGATTTTAGAAGTGTTTGGTTGGTGATATGATAGCCTGGAAATTCCCAGTAGTTTAACTGGTAAGATTACTGGGACTAGGGGAACTATTCGCCAGTTATCCATCAGGCCGAACACATGGTGTCGAAAGTCGCGAAATAGCATAGAATAAGGAATAATGAGGAGCTCGGTGGCGCAGCGGTAAACGCGCTCGGTCTGCGATTGTTGAAGTTAAGCAACTTTCGCAAAGGCCGGTCGTAGGATGGGTGACCACAAAAAAAAAGTTTTCATCTCGAGCTCCTCCGTGCTTCGGAAGGCACGTTAAGCCGTTGGTCCCGGCTGCATTAGCAGTCGTTAATAACCATCAATCCGCACTGGGCCCGCGTGATGGTTTAAGGCCCGATCTCCATATCCATCCATATGGAAGGCCCGTGCCCCAGCAGTGGGGACGTTAATGGGCTGATGATGAAGGAATAATACGTAGTATTATTGCGTGCGGAGTGTGTACTCCGCTCCCCACCAGCGGCTGAGCTAGGTTTCCCACGCTCTTGTCGGTGCAGCATTTTTCATGCTTCTTTTTAGGGAAAAATAGGGCAGTGGTTTCCCTCTTGCCTTCCGCTCCGCAGTACTCTGTTTGACGCAAGTGGGATGGTGGGATGGGTTTCTAAATATCCAGTTAGAAATTACATAAATGATTGATTGTGCATGCTGTGACTACTTGTAATTGAGCTAGCTCTTAATCTTTTTTTTATTGTCTGTAACTTTGCATGTGCAGAGTGTAGCTTGTAAGTTATCCATAAATAAATAAATAAATAATTTGGCGACATAGTTACATAAGCTCTAATTGGGTATTTGCAAAAAGACAAAAGAAGGATATTTTTGAGTTCATGGTAATGATATTGACTTCCTGTGTTCGAAGAACTACCACTATATTCCTTTAAATACTTTAAATGAGTCCGAGTTCACGAGCGTTTGTTTCCTTTTAATTATCCATAAGGCAGTTTTTTTTTATTTCACATGGTACCTGTTGTAGGCATTGTTGTATTGTTCTGTATTACGAAGTGAAATGTTTCATTCCCATACATAACTTTAATGCACGATTTTACGAGATTTCTCAACTGGTCTACTCTGAACCGGCGTGCATGTATGAAACGATTGATTAAGATTTTTTTGACGTGACTTATTGTAGATTTGCCGCAGATGGCATTAACTACTTGGCCGGACAAATGGGGAGCGCTGAAGGCTCTCACCCGGTACAACGTTTAAGACAACAGGCCTGAGGGTGCCCAGTTGGGCGCGAACCTCGGCTCAGGGCGTCGTCTGAGAGGAAAAATATTTGAAATAATTAATCGACCCTAGTGGGTCGATAGCGATAAGCGCTGAATGAGGGAAATCGTCGACCACACCGGCGGTGTCGGTATCGGGGTCTTGAAGAGGAAGCAAGAGAAGTATGTCAGGATCGAAGCAAATTGAATTCCATAGTCTCTACTTAATATATTTTTAAGTGCTACCTACTACACGGTCACGAACATTAATTATGTATACACTTTGGTACCATGTCACATTAACTTTTTTGACAAATTGAACTGTAAGTCTCACTAAATGTCAAATATGTTAGTGCGACAGAGTCCTAAAGTAGGTACATTATATTGCTCATGACTGTACACCAGTGATATAGTCAATCAATCAATCAAATATACTTTATTGTACACAACATACAAAACAAAACACAACACTATTTTGTTTTTGTTTTTTATAGCCGTGAGCTTATGTTATGTTTGTTTCCAGGAGTGAACCATGGCCGCGGAGGAGTCTCTCGGGTGCGTCAACAAGGCGTTCGAGGGTGCTGACGATGGCTTTCACACCATCGACCTGCGCACCGCTAGGAATAACGAGGAACCCACTACCAACACAATGACGGTCAGTACCATAACCCTCGCAGCCCGATAACCGTGTCGCGCACTGCGCGAATGAGGATAAAAACAGAAGCTCAAACGCAGGTGGCAGCACTGTCGAGTGTTCCTTTGACAATTCACCATACTGACCCAAATTCCTGCAGACACCTCCTAATTTTACTTTAAGTTATACCTGTCATTTTCTTATCCACCGAAAAGGAAAGAGACGGATGATTGACAGCTCTTAATTTTAGGAAGAATGAGTAACTGAATCAACCGGAGGGGGTATGGAGCATACTCCACCACGCTGCTCCACTGCGGGTTGGTGGAGGTGTTTTTACGGCTAATAGCCGGGACCAACGGCTTAACGTGCCCTCCGAAGCACGGAATCATCTTACTTTTTCGGACAATCAGGTGATTCAAGCCTGAAAAGTCCTTACCAAACAAAGGACAGTCTCACAAAGTGATTTCGACAATGTCCCCATCGGGAATCGAACCCGGACCTCCAGATCGTGAGCCTAACGCTCTAACCACTAGACCACGGAGGCTGTCCCCTCCGGTTGATTGAGGGGAGGCCTGTGCCCAGCAGTGGGACGTATATAGGCAGTTTATGTTTATGTTTATGAGTAACTGAATGAATAACCTTGGCGAATCAAAAAGGTATCGCTGACCGTATGGAAACCGTTTCACGTGTGTTGTGAACTAAATTCTGCCGGGTTATTAGCCAATGCAATGTTTTTATAGGGTTGTTTTAGATTTGTGCTTAAAATTGACATGTGTTCCATAAATTTTATGCTTGTCGATTACCCGTCCCTTTCGTTTTCGGCGGATAAGAAAATGACAGATATAACTTAAAATCAAAATAGATGGTGTCTACAAGAATTAGCACCAATGTCTAGTTAAAATTCGTGATAAATTGCTATAAAATGTGGAGCAGCGTAGAGTGTGAAGTATGAAGGTCAAAGTGTCCCGATTGAAGGATGGGTTACCTACGAAAAAAAAGCCAACAGTTGGAAAAAGGTATTATTGATTGAAAATAAGTTTTCTACTTTCCGATCTTTAGGGGATAAATAAAAGGGTTATTGTGTCAAAAAATATCCAACTCAAATAGGGAACTGTCAAAATTTAAGAACGCTCAAAAGTGGTGACATCTGATGGGAGAAATAGGTTGTTTTTATCCTCATTATATCGAGGGCTTTGACCCATACTCCTCTTTTACTCTTTTTTTGTATTACTTTTTTCCCTCTCTCTCTCTATTTAAGAGCTGCGCTCTTGTCGGTGGAGTAATCGCCATTCCTCTCTTCGTCCCGCCAAAACCTTCACCTCCCGATACGACACGACCTGCACCTTCTCTTTTATTTGTTTCATAAATGTTCTCCTAGGTCTACCCCTTTCTCTCATCCCTTCAATTTTTCCTTCTATAATGTTTTTTATAAATGAATCGTGTCGTATCAGGTGGCCAATCATATTTCCTCTCCGGTTCTCTATAGTCTTCAATATGGTTCTCTTTTCTTCAACTCTTTCCAGCACTTTTTCATTTGACACCATTTCAGTCCAGCTTATACCCTCCATCCTTCGCCAACACCACATCTCAAAAGCTTCCAACCTCTCTCTGTCTCTCTACTTTATTTACTTTTTATAAAGAATTACTTTTTTTCAAGAACAGTAAAAAAGATAAAGCTAATCCAACGAAATATTTTTTTTTTTCAGAACATAAATCGATGTTATTTTTCAGCAATGTAAGCGTTACGCATAAATATAAATCCAATTTCCATAAATTCAATTAAAAACGAGATATCGCAATAAATGTTGCGAGGCTATTTTAATTTCAAAACGAAAACATGTTGTAGGTAGAACGTTCGCGTTTCCTTGGCCACTCAATTTCCCTCCAAAAGCCATATTTTAGGCGCGAATTTAATTTTGTTCCGAATTCAGATTAAAGTCACGTCAAGAGCCGCACGTGCGCAGTAAGTACCTTTGAGGGATATTCTCTCTCAGTAAGGGAATTAGGTACATTCCTGAATGGGCAGCTTAAAAGATTTTAATTCAGTGATAGGTTTCCTACAAAGTTCGCAGATTCCTTTCTTCCGACTTTGTAAAAAAATAAAAAAATATTAAAAGGTAGAGTAAAAACTTTACTTATTGATTTTAGGTTACGACTTTATGAGTTTGAATTCATGTTCGGATCATAAATATTGATATCACGTAGTTTTTAGGATTTGTGCCCGGTTAATGGCCATAGGCTAGCCCCTTATTACATGGGACTTAAACATAGTTAATACTAAATATACACCTCTGCTTACTCTTTCGGGGCTAAAGGCGTGAGTGTGAGTGAGGTGGCGGCATGGAATCATCTCATTTATCGGACAATTAGTTGATTTAAGCCGAGCAAGCCAAGGGATAGTCTCACAAAGTGATTTTTTGATAGACTATTCCCACCAAGAATCGAATCCAAGACCTCCGAATCGCGAACTCTGTCACTTACCTTAACACATAAAAATGTGAAATAACATAACTGTATCCCAATTGGGATAGTCAGAGGTACATCCATCGCAAGATACTATATTTAAGTACCCACACCTCACGGAGCCTTCTGTTAGACCGACGTGATAGGTGCAGAGCCGTATCGCCGTCTACAATGGTCGAGCCAACTGTGTTAGTGAAAACTGCACAGAAGATATAAACTTCTGGGGAGACAGACATAAATAAAATGTAATCTTCTGTCGTGTGGGTTATGGTCTGTACGGCGAAGCGTACGACTTTAGAACACACTTATGTGCAATATCATATTGTTAATGACAGCATTTAATAAATTAGTGCCAACAAGCCACTCGGATGGTTCGGATGTTTTCTTTACTCCGTCCCCGTGTATCTTATCATTTCTATCACCTTATTATGAGTGTAGTTCACACTACATGATCAGTAACCAACCTCATCAGTCAGGGTTACTATTGAGCCGCCAAAGGCCCCTGACATGGCTCATATAACGACTACTTACTTACACCAATAAATAGTAACCGGGACCAACGGCTTAACGTGCCTTCCGAAGCACGGATCATTTTACTTTTGGATAATCTGGTGATCAGCCAGTAATGTCCTAACCAAACTAGGGACCACAAAGTAATTTTTGTGATATGTCTCCACCGAGAATCGAATCCGGGACCTCCGGATCGTGAGCACAACGCTCAACTACTGGACCACAGAGGTCGACGTTATCGTAGCTGTGAAGTAAACTTACCTAAACGAGGCACGACTTTATCTATCCACCCTGCATATACTACGCCACTGGTTTATATACCAAAGTCTCGGGCGACATCCCGCAGTCGGCGAGCGGTCGTGTCGCGTGTCTGACGGCCGTGTGACGCGAGAACACGGAACTTTTACGATTTCCGGGACTTGGGACCATGATATGTTCTAATTCGTAAAAAGTTAAGGAAAGTTTGTGTCGGTTGACTGTGAAGTTGTTGTTGGATGTTTTGAGATGGTAGGTGGATTTATTTTTAGTAAAGTATTTTTTAACGTTACACTTAACGTTAAAAAAATACTTTTTTTATGTTACACTTAACGTTAAAAAATACTTTTTTTTATGTTCCTTTTATTGGAAAATATTAAAAAAAAAACTTCTAGACGTCCACAAAATGATTATCACATGCTCAGCGGTGAAGGAAAACATCGTAATAAAACCCACATTCCCGAGAAATGCATTTTCGGAGGTATGTTACCTAACCTGTATTGGGCTGGTTTTCCCTTTGCGGGTTGGAAGGTCAGACAGGCAGTCGCTTCTGTAAAAAACCGGACCTGTCAAATCTTCAGGTTAGGTAAGCGGACCCTGTGAAAAACGGGATAATGCTAGGGAGACGACGACGATTAGATATCCACCATAGGCTTCGTCAAAAATGTAATAACAGTCAATGAAATCCACAGAAGCTTCGACAAAATACGCTTTGTATTAAATATGTCAAGCAAGAGAAATACAAAGAATATACTGTGTGTAATTTTGGCTAAGCACTCATTCATTTCCGGCCAAATAGTTAATGCCAGCTGTCATCTGCAGCAAATCTACAATAAGTCACGTCAAAAAATAAAAATCTCATACATTCCTAAACACTTCCTTAGTTATGTACAATTTATAGAATTCTATAAAAAAAGTTCGCCAGTTAATTCTAAAATTAAAAAAGCTAAAACTGAATTTTAAAAATAAGTCAAATATCGCAAAATCAATAGGTTTGCGATAGCAGAAAAATATATTTGTATCAGAATCTGTTTTCAGTGACTTCCGGGTTCCGGTCACGAACAATTCACCCGTCGTAACATCGACTTCAGTTTACAAGTTCATTAGATATGCTTCGATTCAACTACATAAATTGCTGCTTAGCAATAAGGCCGCCAGATTGTACTGTATCTTTCGTCCATGTGTGTAAAACTTGTTTTGTATGTTGTGTACAAAGTACATTTGTATAAACAACGTATACACGACTTACTGGTGGGCACAGACCTACTTTTTTGAAACTAAACAATGTCAAACGGGAATTGATAACTGCGTTGAATCCGAGATCTTTGATTTATTGGTCAAGTCAAGGTGTTCTTTTTTTACTTGATTTATTTTAGATTTGCCTTAGATGGCGTTAACGAGCTGTCACCCGGTACAACAATTTGAAGTCAACAGGCACAGTTGGGTAGACAAAATTCCTGGGGTGCCCAGTTGGACAGGTAACAGACCTGTGTTGGCTAAATTTATATTTTTATAACTATGGCAACATTTGTCGCGTCACTTCCTCCATACCTACGCCCTCCCGGAAGAACGTATCCTCCGTATTATTCTAAAGGGAATCCCTAAGGAGTGGGAAACCACTCTTGTTAAGGAGGACCTTATTAAAAACGGTTTTCCGGTTCTCGAGGTGCACCGTATGCACCGCGGTCGTGGCCAAGTCCCGTACGACATGGTCACCGTTATATTAGAAAGGACGGATGAGGGCAAGAAGATCTTCAACCTGAAGACTTGTTGCGGTCTATCTGGCCTTAAAGTTGAAACTCCCCATAAGGGAGGCCCCCCAACGCAATGTCATAGATGCCAACTTTACGGGCATTCTAGTAGGCATTGTCATGCCAAGCCTAGGTGCGTAAAGTGCCTAGGTGATCACGCTACCTCGGATTGCCTTAGAGGCAAAAACGAGGTGGAACCCCCTAGCTGTGTGCTGTGTGGTCAGCAAGGTCATCCTGCAAACTATCGCGGATGCACCAAGGCTCCACGCACCCACCATAAGGTAGCTCAACGAAGGGCAGCCCGCGCTGCAGCTTCCCAACCCGGTCCCACTAAGGCCCATATGGCCCCTTCCTCGCACTCTACTCGCGATTTCCCGGCTCTGCCACTCACGCAGACCAAACTCGCGCCACAGCGTCCATCCGCATGGATTCGTCCCCCGGCAATCGTCCGACCCACAAATCCGCTCCGCGCCCAACCTAGTAGCAACTTAGGTATTCCTGCAGCCACTCTTGCGCCTCATCCGGTTCCTGCGATGGCCCCTCAGGCCTCTGCGTTTCCTGTCAACCAGTTTAGGGAATTTAGTATTCTCTTTAAGTCGGCCCTTAGTCAACTTGACAGTTTATTAGACTCCCTGTCCCAATTTAAAGCCTAATAATGGATTGTACGAATAAAAGTAGAGTCAAACCGCGTTCCCTTACAATAGGTTTTTTCAATGCTGATGGCATCTTAGGTCAACGTGCAGAGATTCACGAGTTTGTAAAACATCATCAGGTAGATATTTTATTAGTGCAGGAATCTTTCCTCAAACCCTCTAATCGCGACCCCAAGATGGCGAATTATAATTTAGTGCGAAACGACAGGATCTTTGCGCCCAAAGGGGGCACTCTCATTTATTATAGAAAGTCACTTCACTGTATACCTATAGACCCGCCTGCCCTCACTGACATTGAGGCTTCGATCTGTCGAGTGGGCATGACAGGACATCAGCCAATCACACTAGTGTCGGCTTATCTATCTCCTAATAACTCTAAGACGTTACTTAGAAGTGACCTCGAAGCCCTCTTTAATCTCAGTAATTCAGTCATAATTGCAGGCGATCTTAACGCTAAACATCTTTCTTGGAGTTGCTTAACAACAAACACAAGAGGCAGGGTATTAGAAACTCTAGCCGAGCCCCTTTATTATGATATAATAACACCATTGCAGCCCACTAGATATCCCCCTGACTTGAACCACAGACCAGAAATACTCGACTTGGCGCTTCTAAAGAACATAAACTTACGTCTATGTTCTATAGAAGTACTACACGAGTTACAATCCGACCACCGACCTGTTATATTAAAACTAGGCTCCCGTTTAGACGCCCCTGATAATCCAGCAACCCCTAAGACAGTACTGGACTGGGAGAAGGTGGCCGAAGGCCTCCAGTCTTCTAGTTCAGTATACTTAGATAGTATCCCAGTAGAAATAGTCTCCTTGGAGGAGGCCTCGACAGCTATTAACTCCCTCACGGATCACGTGAGGTCGGTTTTGAATGAAAGTTCAAAACAGGTTCCGGAGATGGAAGACCATCGCTGGAAACTGCCTACCGACATCCGTGATCTGCTAACGGAGAAAAACGCAGCCACCCGCGCATATGATTCCAATCGCACCGAGGAATGTCGCCGTCATTTGCGTCTCTTGCAGCATACTGTAAGAAAACGTATTAATGACATGCGACAGAATCGGTGGGATAATCTTTTGAGCGGCATTGAGCCCCACCACCAGGCCATCTGGCAGCTGTCTAGGTCTCTTCAAAAGGATACGGTTGTTCCTACTCCTCCTCTCAATAGGCCTAACCAACCCCCCGCTTTTGACGATGACGAAAAAGCCGAATGCCTTGCCGACAGTCTCGAAGCCCAATGTTCGCCCAGTACTCTCCCTATCGATCGTAGGCACCTCTCGGCGGTGAACTCTGAAGTTCAGCGTAGGGCTTCTGTACCTCCCACCGATCCTCCTCTTCCACAGGTTACTGAGGAAGAGGTACTAGGTATCATCAAAAGATTTCATACCCGAAAAGCCCCTGGCTCAGACGGTATCACGAATCGTGTCCTTAAAAACTTCGGTGCTCCCCTCATCTGCTTACTAACGGCAATATTCAACGTCGCCATGAGCAACTGCGTCTTTCCACAGCAGTGGAAAGAAGCAATTGTAATTGGTATACCAAAGCCTGGGAAACCTAAAAACGAACCTTCCAGTTACCGCCCTATAAGTCTCCTCAATACCATGGGGAAGATTTATGAGCGGCTCATATTTGCTAGATTACGGGACTACGCCGAATCCAATAGTCTTATTCCACCAGAGCAGTTTGGTTTTAGAACCAAACACTCCTGCGTTCAACAAGTGCACCGTATTGTTGAACATATCTCCAGTAGATTAAACTTAAAAAAACCTGTCGCTACGGGAGCGCTCTTCTTCGATGTGGCGAAAGCGTTCGACAAAGTCTGGCACAACGGCTTGATCTACAAGCTTTATTCACTGGGAGTGCCAGACCGTCTCGTGCACATCATACGAGACTTCCTCTCAAATCGAACCTTTCGCTACCGCGTGGAAGGGACGCTCTCGTCACCGCACCCGATACATGCCGGAGTCCCACAAGGCTCCGTCCTCTCCCCTTTACTATTTTCATTGTATACTAGTGACATTCCCAAATCTCCTAATACCGAATTAGCTTTATTTGCGGATGATACAGCCATCTATTCTTCGTGCCGTGGTCGAGTTATGATGACCGGAATCCTCCAACGCGCGGCCAATGCCTTGGGCAAGTGGTTTCGCAAATGGAGAATCGAGGTAAACCCGGAGAAAAGTGCAGCGGTGTACTTTTCAAAGGGCTATTATAACACGCCACGGTCACGCCGTCAACTTAAAATCATTAAGATGTTTGGCAAGCCGATCCCTTGGGAGGAGCAAGTCAAATATCTCGGCGTAGTCTTAGATAGACGTCTTACTTTCAAGGCCCATATCAAACGTGTGCGCGATCGCGCCGCGTTTGTAATGGGCCGTCTTCACTGTCTCCTTAACAAGCGAAGTAAATTGTCCCTTAGGAATAAGGTCAAAATCTACACGACTTGCATCCGTCCGATCATGACCTATGCAGGGGTAGTTTTCGCTCATGCGAGTCCCTCTCAAATCCACCGTCTACAGGTAATACAAAATCGTTTCATGCGGAAAGCCACGGGAGCTCCGTGGTTCCTTCGCAATGAAAATCTGCACATTGACCTAGGTCTGCCAACCATTGCCCAATGGCTCAAATTAGCTTCCAAACGTTTTTTCGATTCTGCTCCGCACCACCCAAATCCCCTGGTAGTTGCGGCTTCCGATTACATCCCGCTTAGGGACGGTACTGAAAAGTATCGGCGTCCGAAGGACGTAATATACGATCCCGACGACCCGATTACTCTAGCCATAGAGGCAGCCAATCAGCTCGCGACACCAAACACTTCAGGACCCCGATACCGACCCCGCCGGCGTGGTCGACGATTTCCCTCATTCAGCGCTTATCGCTATCGACCCACTAGGGTCGATTAATTCTTTCAAATATTTTTCCTCTCAGACGACGCCCTGAGCCGAGGTTCGCGCCCAACTGGGCACCCTCAGGCCTGTTGTCTTAAACGTTGTACCGGGTGAGAGCCTTCAGCGCTCCCCATTTGTCCGGCCAAGTAGTTAATGCCATCTGCGGCAAATCTACAATAAGTCACGTCAAAAAAAAAAAAAAAAAAAAAAAAAGCGTCACTTCCGATTCTCTCGTGCTCCATTGAACTACTGTTTGTACGAATTTAAATTAAATTCAGTGAGTTTTGGCTCTCTGGGCGTTTTTATCTGACAGCCTCATCCTCAGAAAACCAGCCCTCTACAGTCGCTAGGAACATCACACCGTAATCCTAACAGCCTGATGGTACCCATTTGGGCAGACAACAGGCCTGAGGCTGCCCAGTCGGGAGTTGGTCAAGGTGTCTAACCATTATACTACCACACAATATAATTTATCTACATTTTTTTCCGGCCTTTCTTACCTTAACTTCCTTTTTCCGTACTATTCTTTCATAGTTTCATAAAAAAAAAAGAAACCGCATTATAACTTCCTAAATCTGATAAAACAGAACAAATATCAAACTTGTAGAAGGCCATGCATTTTGGAACTTCGAATTATAGTGACTTGTACAACTGTAACCTAATTTCATGTCATCATACTTAATATAATGGTGATTGAGATTACTACATTAATAGTTTTGTTATTTACCAAAACATAACATTAAATTGTTATTTTGTATTGTTATTTTATCTGATTCTATTGTTATTAATCAAAATACCTTTTCAGGTATTCTTTTCTTTCTAATCAGTTCAATCTTTGAATGTCAAGCTTAATTTTAACCACAGATTAGGTAATAGTTATTACGACGTAATAATTATATTCAGTAATTGATTTTTATATTTTATGTTCATTATTTATATTATTTATTATAGTTACAATGTTAATAAAATATATAACATCATCATGATCAGCCCATTAACGTCCCCACTGCTGGAGCACGGGCCTTCCCTATGGATGGATAGGGAGATCGGGCCTTAAACCATCACGCGAGCCCAGTGCGGATTGATGGTTATTAACGACTGCTAATGCAGCCGGGTCCAACGGCTTAACGTGCCTTCCGAAGCACGGAGGAGCTCGAGATGAAAACTTTTTTTTTGTGGTCACCCATCCTATGACCGGCCTTTGCGAAAGTTGCTTAATTTCAACGATCGCAGACCGATCGCATTTACCGCTGCGCCACCGAGCTCCTCATATATATAATATATATTATAATATAACATAGTCCAATTGAAAACCTACACTAAAATACATCAAAATACACAAATATAAAAAAAAAACATATCAGACGTCAAAAAGCCCTCCGGAAATCGAACCCCGCTCGAACGTACCCATTATGCTTGCAGCGTTGCCTCTCTGGACCGCAAGTGAAATACGCTGCGCGAGGAAAAAGCCAGCTCGAGGGTCTCCGCCTCCAACCCTTATACGGCGACCAACAGCGGCGACGATTTTTATTGAAATATTATGTTTAATGAAAATAAGAAGTAGTTACTAAGTAGTTAAAAGCTCTATGTCTATCGCAAGCATTAATACCCACATTCATAAATCCGTGATGTACATTGTTAGTGACAACGTAACGAATACTCAGGGGATGATTCAGACCATGTCTCTGAGTTCATATCAAGTAAAATTTTCCATCGCAAAATTTCTGTTTTATTAAAATCTTTTCAATTCATACTTTTGTGATGAAAAATTCCACTTGATATTAACTCAGAATAACAAGCTGAATCATCCCTCTCAGTATTCGTTAATCTCACTCACTTCCCGTACAAGTACGTACAGGTAGCGAGACCGTAACGAATTTAACGAATACTGAGGGGGATGATTCAGACCATGATTCAGAGTTGATATCAAGTAGAATTTTCCGTCGTAAAATTCGTGTTTTTTTTAGTTTTTTTTTTGATCCATTATCATCAGCCGTACGACGCCCACTGCTGAGCATAGGCCTCCCCCAAGGATCTCCACGACGATCGGTCTATGGAATTCCATTTGCTTCGATCCTGACACACTTCTCTTCGTTCCTCCACATTCATCAATCGTTTCATACACGCACGCCGATCTTGTAGTTTTTAAATAGGTAAAATTTTTATTGATTATTTTCCAAAGTAGGGCAAACATATTTCAAGTGTGGCCAGTAGGTAAATATTTTAAAATAAAGTTAACGTAACGGTTCTAGAGCGTTTGAGGGCAAAGACATTTACCTGTTACTATTTTTATTAATTTTATTTATTCAATAACGCCTAAAAGAATCAGTAGGTATGATCAATTTATTCTTCTTCCCTCGTGTGGATTGTGAGGGCAATGACCGACCTCGTCAACCCTGGGGTCAAGGTTCAAAAAACAAAATAAAAAAATAAAAAATGTGTTTATTATCAGAAATAATGCAAAAATAAAAAAGGTATGTGTTTGAGGTAGGGTCCAATATAAGGTTGGGGAAAAAACTAGGGAAACCGTGGATACAAGTAAGTTTACAAGTAAGTTTGACGCAAAATTATTATTAGTATTAAAAAAAATACTGGTGAATTGGTAAATAAAATAACACAGTAGCCCTAAATCCAACAAAACCTAAAGTAACATAATTAGTATGCATCAATGACAAAATCAGTCTAAAAAAGTTATTTCGTAAAAAGTCAGTCTTAAAAAAAAAATTCGAAATTCGAATCAATCTTAATCCAACTGCTCGCGTGAAGTTCATTACCACCACGATCAAACATGCCACCGGTCACTAATGTCCAAGTATATACCATCAGTGTGACAACTAGAAATAAAGGATTATTTTTTTACTACACTCTGGGTATATTGTAAAAGTTTACCAGGTTATCACAAACACACAGTGTTTAAATTATTATTGCTTTTCTTCTCTAAGTAAAAATACCTTTCACCTAAATAACAAAAGAAACCTAAACACTAAACACACTTAACCTAAAAAATAAATCTTAGTAACCCTGCCAGAAGGGGCGAAGTTTCTAACATAATTATTCTTCACTTTCAAAAGTTTGTTAAGTAGGTACTTGGATTGAGATAAACTTTATTGTTACAAGGGATCAGCCCATCGCTTTTAACAATTGCCCATCATGTTAAAAAGGACACATTCCCTCTTGACAGATGGACCTCCTTGGGAAGATAATAGCTTCTTCTTATCTTTTTCGGGAAGACAAGCTGAACGTGTTCTTAGCACAGATGGTCTCTAAAGGTACATAACTACATACATAACATAAACTCACGCCTATTCCAACCAGGGAAAGCAGAGACTATGGAATTCCATTTGCTTCGATCCTGACACACTTCTCTCGCTTCCTCCACATTCATCAATCGATTCATACACGCACGCCGGTTCAGAGTAGATCGTACTGAATCTTGCTGAAGTTACCTTACTGGTAAAAATAGGTAACTATATAGTGTATTGAACCAACCAAGGGCCATGTTTAGACTATGAGGTATATACTTAGGTAAGGCATAATTACATCGATTCCTAAATCTCGTTCTGTACAGTTTCTACTTAAGTAGTACAATAATTGATTAATTTACTTTTTCTTGTTGACAAATAATTGCTAAGGTACTTTGTTATAAGTTTTCACGTGATTATTAGATTATTTCGTCAATCAATATTATTTTGTGTCAGTCAAAACTGCGGGCAGGTGTTATAATTAGAATTCATTACCTTCAATAATTTTTGTTTTGTTACTTTTCAAATTAACAAAACAAAAATCGACTTTCGCTGTTCTGTAAAAGTGATTATAATTCCGTATAAAACTGAAAATAATTTCAACGTGTACGATGCGGATGCTTCAATCCGCAGTAGAGCAGCGTGGTGCGGAGTATATTGCTCCATACCCCCTCCATTCGTCAATATGCATGCAAGGCTGTCTATATGTAGATATATGTATAGGTACGGTTCATCATATCCAGCTTACGACATCGTATCAACAGTGGCTGCAAGTTGTCTTTGATTACTTGTGGCTCTGCCCACCCCATTAGGGATAACGGGCGTGAGTTTATGTATGTATGTATGTATGTATGTATAGGTACTTAAAAAAATGATTATAAGCATCATCTCCCTGGCATTATCCCGTTTTTCACAGGGTCCGCTTACTTAACCTGAAGATTGACAGGTCCGGTTTTTTACCTGACCTTCCAACCCGCGAAAGGAAAACCAGCCCGATACAGGTTAGGTCACAGTCACATACCTCCGAAAAATGTTTCACGATGTTTTCCTTCGCCGCTGAGCACTTGATAATCATTTATGATCCAAACATGAATTCGAAAACAATTTCGGCAATCACTGGTTGCCTGTGTTGGATTATAAGCCTTTTCATTAAATCAATATTATCATAAAGACCTTCATTTATAATATCGATACTACCTACTTTACTTTGACTGGTAATGTTTGCCTGGAAGAAATTGGTTCAGAGCAATAAGGCCGCTCATTTGTACTGTTGTTGCTGAATGTTTTAAAAATGTTTGTATGTTTTGTTTGTGTGCAATAAAGTATATTTGATTTGATGAAAAGGACTTACGAACGATTCCTCAGTTTATCCTCACGAACTAAGCAGTTTACTTTATAAGGACACAAAGTCCAGGAAATGATGTATTGAATGAATGTACGTCGTTGTATTGTGTGGATTGTATGGCCTATTATGGACCAGATGACTGTCGTATGTATGACCATTCATACGTGACGTGTTTAATGGGGGTGGGTTTAGATTATGGATGCATACTTCTGTACGGTCACGAGTACTAATATGTATACACTTTGAAACCATGTCACTTTAACTTTTTTGACAAATTATACCGTAAGTCTCATTAAATGTCAAATGTGATAGTGCGACAGGGTTCTAAAGTGGGTACATGATATTGCTCATGAGTCCAAAAATTGACTCTGCTAGTGATATATTTTTATTAATAAATTAATAAGAGCGGTAACTAGTTCGTAATCGCCGACCGCTTCGCCGCGTATCTCGTCGGAGCTCGGTATCGTGTGAGAATCGCCTTACTTGAATTGAACTCCCTTAAATTTGAATTCAAATCGATTAAGTAGTTAAGTAGCTCCATTGCGCATGATTCGTCCGCCACCTACATGAACTTAAACCGACCAACTTGAGTCACTACATGAGTTATTTACATCAGAGTGACGGCTATTAATGTCTATTGGATACACCCACCGTGTCCGCTGGTATTTGACAAATTGGTGTATTCCTATTTGCCTTAGTGAGTTTATCTACAGTATTTTTTGTTTTAATAATGGTGTCAGAAATTAGAATCATTTATTCAACGTAATTATCATGGATAAACTTGTTGAAGGTCAATGTAACATTTTTGAATTTACGTCATTTTGCAAGGTATTATGGCTGAGGAGAAGAGACAAGAAAGTGCAACAGCAACACATCTTAAATCAATGAGGGTACATTACAAGTAATTTATAGCTTATAATAGAGGAACATATTCATTACCAGACATTTTTGTCATTTAGGTAATTATTAATCTCATAATAAGCTTTTTTACATAAAGTAAGCTTCATATGAGCTTTAAATTTATTTTCTGACAAATTAAAAATATTATCCGGTATTTATTTTATTGTAAAAACTTTGACATTATGTCATGGCGCCGCAAAATTAGGAGAGCCGACCCCACCTAAAGTGGGATAGCGCAAGGAAGAAGAAGAAGATTTTATTGTAAAAACTTATACATGGTTATGTAAATTCTAAAAAATTAAAATTAAATTTAGTGTAGTAAATTGTATTGTGTAAATTCTAGATTAAGTAAATTATTATTAATTTACTAAATAGCAATTTTATTTTTATTCCTTGTATTGTAAGTATGCTTTTCACAGTTTCTCGGAAGGAGTCAATTCTGACAGACTGTTTTAAAGGAGTTTAAACACCGTTACCGCACTACGGGATGTGCTTTATATCAGTCATCATCAATCCATGGGGGGTGAAGTAAACTTAGCTCAGCCGCTGGTGGGGAGCGGAGAGTTGCCATTTTATACGTAGTATTATTCCTTATCCTTTCTTCTTCCCTATTAGTGCAGGCAGCTAAATTACTCAATTGTATACCAATATTTTATGTTTTTTTTAAAGAATGTCTAGGGCCCTGTGCCGAGGTTTTTCTTGCAGCTTCTTTTCCCCGGATATACAGGTTGTGAGAAGCTGCAGTAGTTTTAGGCGGATGAGACGTTCGTTATGTAAAAAATGACGATTCAAAGTGTAACTATGTTACCTACTGAATAAAGATATTTTTGAATTGAATTGAATTGTCTATCACCAGAGATTTGCTTCCAACGTATTTTGGGTGTCTTCTTCTGATAGCTCCTCTCCGTTAGTCATTACGGTCGTAATTTGTGTCGAACTGTGTCGAACTTTACCCACCGTTTGTACTAGTTATAGTCTAGACTGGTTTATTCTCGTCTCCTCCATTGGATATATTCTGCTCAAATTCCCACTGGGATCACTCCGTCAGGAATGACTGGTTTATATTTGGTTTTCCTCCTACATCTAAAATAGTAGTTATTAGGTATACTACCAGCTTTTACCCGCGTCTTCGCTCGCATTAAATTCGGGGTTCCCCTTCTCTTACGTACCAATTTTTAGCTTCCTACCTTGAAAACTGCGAAAAGTCCCATATAAAATTTCACTCCCTCTTTGAAGGGGTTGGGGCAGATTTCGACAAAAAAATGATGTACGATATTTTTGTTAGTCATAAATAGTCCGCATACTAATTTTAAGCTTTCTTCGTTGAAAGTTGTGGAATCTCCATACAAACTTCCACCCCCCATTTTAGGAAAGTGAAGGGATAGAAAGAGACAACAAATAGCCTATGTTACTCTCCATCATTTCAACTATCTCCACTTAAAAAATCGTGTTAATTCGTTGCTCCATTTTTGCCGTGAAAGACGGACAAACAAAATACACTTTCGCATTTATAATAATATTAGTATGGAATTATTGGATTATTGTAATCGAAGATAATGGAGGATTTCTGATTACCGAATCTAAGTATTTCTAGCTTATAGCATCACGCCTATACAGTGGATACCCCGGGAAAGGGTAGGCAGAGGTGTATAGAACACCCGTTTGCCGCCACACTAATGAAAAATGTATTTTTACAGCGCTATCTCTTTCTCATGCTCCCATCTCCGCCTCTGCAACCGTTGAGGTCTTCACCCGTATCCCCGGGCAAGGGTTCTACGTTATACCCCGTAGGTCTGGGTCCCTATCCGAACTCAGCCACCATCTTACTCCTTATTGAAGTAAGAGGCGCCTACCCGGCAGCTAGGACGCGCCGAACAGGAATAGATTTTACATATATGTAACATTAGAACGTATTGCTTCTAAAAAGGTATTATTTCCGTCGCATAAAGATGGGAATTTATTTATTCATTAATTACATATTATTAATTATGCCCTTCATTTATCAACAATTTATGCATCATAATAATCGTAATAGGTATGTAGCATAGTAAAATGAAATCAGTGGGGCAACTCCGTGCAAAGGATATTTTTATTGTAGTTTTGCCTCAGATTTACTGAGACCGCTGAGGGTTTTCGCTTTTTCTTCTATAGTATTTGTGAGACCAATGACTGGGTCCATCAACCCTGGTATCAGGGTTAATATTGACCTGCCAAGACATGGCTTAAGTAACAACTAGATACCTACATAAGTAAATGTCCGCACACTATCTCCCTTACTCCTTAGCAGCTTACAGTATTTTTTAAGACAAAACCCAGAGGGGGTGAGGTAGGCGTCCAATACAAATAGGGGCGGGGCGGATCGTTACCCTTCTCAAAGTAGTATTATTCTTTATTCTATTCTGTGCTTGGGGAAATAAGAATACCTTCCTACAAAACAAAACATGTAAAACAATATAATAAGTAGCCGCTTATTTATTTTTTTATTTTATTATGCAAATTATTTTTTCCATTATAATAACGTTCACGAGCACGCAAACCATTAAGATTTATCTGTTCTAGGGAGTTATGTAGATACTAAACTAAGCACTTAAATAACAGGCATAAATATGTATTTTTTAGTGCTATTCTACGGAGTGTAACTACTGTTATGTTTTTACTATGGCAATAATCATACTATTATAGTGCAAGCGAGCGCTGATCCGTAACCTCTTATGCAACGATTGCGCATGTGCCACGCAAACGGAAATGCATTCAAATATCTTGGCCGGTAAAAACTTGTTTTCTGACACGGTTCAGTGGATTACGGCTGGTTAGTTGCATGTGGTCGGTTGGTGTGGTAAAGGGTCTGGGTTCGGTTCTTATAAAAATCAGAAGGCAATTTGCAGGCATTTAAAAAAAAACAAAATTATTACAACATGCTCAGGCGATCTAAGTTTTTTAACTATAACATATGAATTCCTTTAGTTATTAAATAACTTGTAATGTATACCTACATTGATTTAAAAATGTGTTGCTGTTGCAGTTTCTTGTCATTTCTTCTCCTCAGCCATAACACCTTGCGAAATGACGTAGATTCACAAAATGTTACATTGACCTTCCACAAGTTTATCCATGATAATTACGTTGAATAAATTATTCTGATTCCGATTTAATTTTGATCGTCTTTCCCCCAGGCGGACTCGGCGCCGGCAGCCGATGCGGAGCCCCCGGGCTCGGCGCGCGAGGAGCGCGGGCTGCGCTGCGGCTGGGGGGTGCTCCGCCCCGCGTGGTTGCAGCGCTTCCGCACCGCCAAGTGGGCGCTCTTCTGGCTGTGCTGGGCCGGCGCTATCCAGGGTGAGTACTCCATAAGCTGGTGGTACCGGTTACAGTTACAACCTACTGATGTAAGTTAGTAGTCGTTACATGAGCCTTCGGCGGCTCAATAGTAACCCTGACACTACGGTTGATGGGATTGGTAAACTACCTCACAACCCACACGATAGAAGAAGAAGACTTCATATTATAAAGGACCTTTAAAAAGCCGAAGTCCTTAACAAATCCGATATACCAATCGGAGAGTGAGAAAATGCATTAGGTAGTATCTCTTCTTAAATTGCACAACTATTTTAGACAGAGATGTGGTGTAAAAGACGATATAGTGACTAGGATTGAGAAGGGAATGTTGGTTGGTTTGGACACGTTGAGCGGATGAAGGATAATAGAATTGCAAAAGCGGTATATAAAGCGAAAGTTGATGGTAGGGCTGGCAGAGGAAGACCGAGAAGGACTTACGATGATCAAATTGGAGATGTCCTTAAAAAAGGTTCAATACGATCTACTCTGAACCGGCGTGCGTGTATGAAGCGATTGATGAATGTGGAGGAAGCAAGAGAAGTGTGTCAGGATCGAAGCAAATGGAATTCTATCTGCTTACCCCGGTGGGAAATAGGCGTGAGTTTATGTTATGTTGTTATGTTATTTTAAAGGAACTAACTCTTGGAAAATATTGTTAGAATACAAATTCCGCGAAGGAAATGAATAAGCTTAGATGAATGCTTAGTTATTGCAGAAACTAACCATATATTCTCTTGAAGCAATCAAACCTTGCAAAGGGCAAAATTACGTTCGTTAGCTATCTGCATACACAATGTCTTATAACATATTATTATACAAGCGTCATACTTCACGAATGATTATACCAATTATATGGGTGATCCTGGTTTTACCGTGATTTTTACACGGTATTCCGTCAATCAGCAAACGACCCTACAAATAACGATCACAGTGCAGTAATAATAAGGTTGATTTTTGTTTGAATAAAAAGTCATGATTGACGAAAGATTGGTGGATAGATAACCTCTCTAACATTTTATTTTCTAGACCAAGGATGAATAGCAAACCTACTTTCTCATACGACCTCCGTGGTCCAGTGGTTGAGCGTTGGGCTCACGATCCGGTAGTTCTGGGTCGATTCCCGGTGGGGACATAGCACAATAATTACTTTGTGGTCCCTAGTTTGGTTAGGACATTACAAGCTGATCACTTGATTGTCCGAAAGATGATCCGTGCTTCGGAAGGCACGTTAAGCCGTTGGTCCCGGTTACTACTTACTGATGTAAGTAAGTAGTCGTTACATGAGCCATGTCAGGGCCCTTTGGCGGCTCAATAGTAACCCTGACACCAGGGTTGATGAGGTTGGTACTCCACCTCACAACCCACACGATATAAGAAGACTTTCTCATTTGACCATCCCGAAAGACACTTCGTACATAAATTTCATTTCAATTTCTCACTGTGTGCTTGCCTTACGCGTAAGTGCGAGTGAGACAGAAAGACCGAGCGCTCCCCCTAACTCTTTAGCAACTTACAGCCATTTAAGACTAAAGTAAGATTCAGAGGGGGTGAAGTTAACACCGGATACGAATTGGTGCGCGGGGGAGAGTTACCGTTCTTTACGTAGTCATCATCGTTATCGCGTTTTTTACAAGGTCCGCTTACCTACCTGAAGATTTGACAGGTCCGATTTTTTACAGAAGCGACTGCCTGTCTAACCTTCCAACCCGCGAATGGAAAACCAGCGCAATATGGTTAGGTCACATACCTCCAAATGTCGTTTATAATATATACATTTTAATATACTTTGTGGTTACTTATCTTATATAATTATATCTTATTTTATGTATCTATAATCTATAGGCTAAATCATTAACAAAAAAAAAAAGAAAAACAAATCAAAATCAACAACGTGATGACGATTTGTCACTCGTGAATGTATGAATTTTGCGTTCACATTCCGTCAGTTAGTAAGTACCTAAATCACGACATCATTACGAAAAACAAACAACACGCGATTATACTCTCAAAATTGGTTTCCCTCGTAAATCTGTGGCGTCCCAACATATTTATAAACCGAGAAATCAATATTATTATTTTACTATACGATGTTAAGGCAAAGGTTATTCTGAACATTTTACTTTGAAGGACCATGGTTGCGCGGTCTCTAGCTATGGAGGCCAATCAGCTCGCGACAACAATCACTTCAGAAACCCCGATACCAACTCCGCCGGCGTGGTCGGCGATGTCGGAAATCAGAGTCCGAACACCCTTAAGATTATTCAGAATCAGAATCATTTATGCAACCTAATTATCATGGAAAAACTAGTTGAAGGTCAATATAACATTTTTGAATTTACGTCATTTCGCAAGGTGTTATGGCTGAGTAGAAGAAATGGCAAGAAATTGCATCAGCAACACATCTTTTAAATCAATGAGGGTATACATTACAAGTTATTTAATAACTAGAGGATCACATTCAATACCAGACATTTTTTTCATTTAGGTAGTCATTAATCTTATAATAAGCTTATTATAAGATTAACATGGTTAATAATACGGATTAATGCGGCGATTTCCCCCATTTAGCGCTTACCGCTATCGACCCACTAGGGTTGATTAAATCTTTTAACTATAAGTAATGCTCTCAGATGACGCCCTGAGCCGGTGTTCGCGCCCAGCTGAGCACCCTCAGGTCTGTTGTCTTATATTTTATACCGGTTGAGAGCCCGCAGCGCTCCCCATTCGCCCGGCCAAGTAGTTAATGCCATCTACAATAAGTCGCGTCAAAAAAAAATCAGCTTTCGGTTTTTACTGTAAGTGGGCGATCAGGCAATTAGGCCTACAATGTCCTTACTAAACAAAGGACAGTCTCACAAAGTGATTGGAAAATGTCTTCATCGGGAATGGAACCCAGACCTCCAGATCGTGAGCCCACACACACACAACACTCTTATCACTAGACCTCAGACCCTCCGCGGCGTAACGGTCTCTGTGGTCCGTGGTTGAGCGTTGTGCTCACGATCCGGTGGTCCCGGGTTCGAATCCCGGTGGAGACAAATCACAAAAGTCACTTTGTGATCCCTAGTTTGGTTAGGACATTACAGACTGACCACCTGATTGTCCAAAAACTAAAAAGATCCGTGCTTCGGAAGGCACGTTAAGCCGTTGGTCCCGGTTATTACTTACTGTTGTAAGTACGTAGTCGTTACATGAGTCATGTCAGGGGCCTATGGCGGCTCAGTAATAACCTTGTCACCAGGGTAGATGGGGTTGATAATTCACCTCACAATCCACACGATAGAAGAAGACCTCAGAGGATAGAAATAGAAATAGAAATACTCTTTATTTGCTTTTGAAAAGGGTACATTAATAGATAGATGGATGGATGGTGGATGTTATGTATGTTAATTTATAGTTTGGTAAACAATGAGTGAAAAGTCTTCCCCTTAAGCTATAAAACGCCGAGGACTGTCACGGCACACGGCAGCAACTGCTAACAGCATTTGCGTTTCAGTTTCACCTTGAAAAGTTTCATGCATCGATTGACACAATAATGCTAATGCTGCATTTGACAACACGAACGTCGCCAGTACTCTCTCCGAATAACATTTTCGGTTTGTTGTTTTGTTAACACTTGTTGACACAATATTTGCATGTACAGGGTGTTAGTAACATCGTAACGAAAACTTTGAGGGATGATTCAGGCCATGATTCTGAGTAGATATCACATAAGAAGTAATAAAAAGTCTCTCTCTCTATTTAAGAGCTGCGCTCTTGTCGGTGGAGTAACCGCCATTCCTCTCTTCTTCCCGCCAAAACCTTCACCTCCCGATACGACACGACCTGCACCTTCTCTTTTATTTGTTTCATAAATGTTATCCTAGGTCTACCCCTTCCTCTCTTCCCTTCAATTTTTCCTAAGAGAACCATATTGAAGACTATAGAGAACCGGAGAGGAAATATGATTGGCCACCTGATACGACACGATTCAATAAAAAGTATAGAACTGAAAATAATTAAAAACACCAAAATTTTCATGAATTTTCCGACAGGAAATTCTACTTGATATCAACTCACAATAATGATCTGCATCATCCCTCAGTATTCGTTACGGTGTCACTAACACCCATACCTACTTGTATTGCTACTGTATGTACTTGTACGGGGTGTAAGTGACATCGTAACAAATACTAAGAGGGATGATTCAGCTCATTATTCTGAGTTAATATCAAGCGGAACTTTCTATCGCAAAAGTAAAGAATTGAAAATAATTTTAAAAACTAAAAAAAATCGTGAATTTTGCGATGGAAATTCCACTTGATATTAACTCAGAATCATGGTCTGACTCATCCTTCTCAGTATTCGGTGCAATATCACTCTCTCAGACAAATAGACGAACACATAGACGTCGGCAGGCATTATATTACACCACAATTTCACAAAATCCCACAATATCAACCTTATCCACCGCTTACCGTAAAAGTTAACAGCCTTGCAAACAACATCCCTTACCAACTGAGGGGTAAATGAAATAAGCAAATTACAAAATTGTATAAAATTACCAATTGCCACCTTAAGGGGTTCCTCGGGATTTGCGTAATGGATTAAACTTTGGGGTCAAGTCATACGAGATGAAGGTTTGTGATTCTGACTTTTTTAACTGCTTGAGAGAACTGGAGAAGCTTCTTCTTCTTCTTCTGTTGTGTGGGTTGCGAGGTGGATCGCTTTAAGCGATAAGGCCGCCATTTGTCATGTACTTAGTTAAGAGACTTTTTGTAATTATTTCTTTTTATTTTGGTGCAATAAAGTGTATTTGTATTGTATTGTATTGTATTGTATTGTGGATTATCAACCTCATCAACCCTGGTATCAGGGTTACTATTGAGACGTCAAAGACCCCTCATGTAACGACTACGTACTTACATCAGTAAGTAGTAATCGGGACCAACGGCTTAACATGCCTTCTGAAGCACGGATCGTCTTACTTTCGGACAATCAGGCGATCAGCCTGTAATGTCCTAACCAAACGGATTTTAACAGTGTAGTCCTATTTTTACACAAAATAAATAAAAATAACATTCAATTTCCCCAACAAAGACGTTTTAAACTATCAATTTGCGGATAACAGCGCGTCCCGTCCCGTCCCGCAATATCTGATCCAAGTCCCGCGGGAAATTATAAGCAACCCCGTTAATGTCCCGTATAAATATCCCGGTACACTTTACCGCATTTAAATGTGATCGTGCGCACTGAATTTATCACACAATTTTAATTTAAAAATTGTGTTTTTTTCTTAAAAGGTTGAGGAAAAAGTATTCACTTAGTATGTATAAGTAAGGTCAATTTTGAGGAGCTCGGTGGCGCAGCGGTTAACGCGCTCGGTTAGCGATTGTTGAAGTAAAGCAACTTTCGCAGAGGCCGGTCATAGGATGGGTGACCACAAAAAAAAAAAAGTTTTCATCTCGAGCTCCTCCGTGCTTCGGAAGGCACATTAAGCCGTTGGTCCCGGCTGCATTAGCAGTCGTTAATAACCACCAATCCGCACTGGGCCCGCGTGGTGGTTTAAGGCCCGATCTCCCTATCCATCCATAGGGAAGGCCCGTGCCCCAGCAGTGGGGACGTTAATGGGCTGATGATGATGAAGGACAATTTGTGTTGCTACACAACGGCACGTCCCGGACACCACGCACAAAAATTAAATTCTTAACGTGAACCGCCTAACACGTAAGCACAGAATAAGGAATAAATACTACGTATAGAACGGCAACTCTCCGCTCCCCACCAGCGTCTGAGCTAGGTTTACCTCACCCCCCTCGAACATAGTTTAGACTTGAATCGTATGGCGTCAGACGTCACACAGATGCGCGTGTACGACAACGTCAAGGTGTGGTGTTTGTGTAAAACGAGGTTGTGTGTATGAAGTGTCCGGGGTGTGACGTAAGTGCAAGCGAGACAAACGCGCTCTCTCGCTAACTCCTTAGCGGCTTACGGCCATTTAAGACTGAAGTAAGACCCAGAGGGGGTGAGACGCCTGATACGAATTGGTGCGGGCGGAGAGTTACCGTTCAATCGATCCGTTAAATCGATAGAGACGTCAATCATCCGTCCCTTTCCTTTTCGGCTTTTAAGATAATGACTGTTGGGATCAGTCATACTAAGTTTAGCGAATCAGCGTGTTAATGGATATCACACCTAACGACGCATATCGTGCACGTTCTGATGCGCATGCGACGACGGCAAATTACAGCGTCGCACACGCAACATAAGTGTTGGCATGAGATTTATAATCTATTATAAACTGTCTGTCAGTACACTTAGGCTGCTTGTGTTAATTGCGAAGTGCATCTTTTACACTTTTTTACGTGTCACTGAGGTCTTGTGAAAACAGATGAAACAGATGATAAGATGGAACAGATTAAAGAAAAGGTTAACGTCGTGTCTTATAGGGAAGTCAAGGAATTGGCCTTTGATAGACTGGAATGGAAAATGCTACACCGACAATGATGGTGATGATGGCTCTTAAATTGATGATGATGATGTGGTCTTGAAGCTCGGTGGCGCGAGGAGCTCGATGGCGCAGCGTTAACGCGCTCGGTCTGCGATTGTTGAAGTTAAGCAACTTTCGCAAAGGCCGGTCATAGGATGGGTGACCACAAAAAAAAAAGTTTTCATCTCGAGCTCTTCCGTGCTTCGGAAGGCACGTTAAGCCGTTGGTCCCGGCTGCATTAGCAGTCGTTAATAACCATCAATCCGCACTGGGCCCGCGTGATGGTTTAAGGTCCGATCTCCCTATCCGTCCATAGGGAAGGCCCGAGCCCCAGCAGTGGGTACGTTAATGGGCTGATGATGATGTGGTCTTGTGGTACACCAGTTTGCTGATCAACAGGGAACGCCGGTTCGAACCCTGGTACCGGACTTGCACAAATGAGTTATTCATTTATGTTAAGTGCAGTTTTCATTAACACAGTTGGCTTGACCATTACGGCGATAGGACCACCTATCACGTTAGTCTAACAGGTAATGAAGATAAGTAATGTTCATGAACCTTAGTTAAGTTATAAACTTATCTAAGCGACTTAGAAATTAATATACTATTCTTCTTCTGAGCCGTTGGTCCCGGTTACTACTTACTGATGTAAGTAAGTAGTCGTTACATGAGCCATGTCAGCCTTTGGCGGCTCAATAGTAACCCTGACACCAGGATTGATTCAAAATTCAATATTCTTTATTTGCATACTATGATGGTGTACAAGTTTGTAAGTTACATTATATGAGTTTCACATCACAGACCCTTTCGGGCACAACAAAATAGAAGTTTAAAAGAGAGAAGAAAGCTTTTCACATCAGTATTGTAACATCAGTATCATTAAGGTATTCACTAGTGCTGTAGTAACATTTATTAATGAGAAGTTCTGTTATTTTTTTAATAAAGATTTTGTCACTTTTTTCTTCTTTTAATATGTTAGGCAGTTTATTATTTGATGGACATCACATATGGGCTAGAAGAATGTAGGACCAGTCTAGATGTAGGTAAATTTAATCTTTTACCATGACGCAATGTGTGATTAGGTTGGTACTCCACCTCACAACCCACACGATAGAAGAAGAATATACTATTTCAACCAGTTGACAACACAGCCAGCTTGAACACATATTGCTGTCCCCACATAGTCTTACACAGTTTTACCAGCGGCGGGTAACGCGACCATTCGAAACCCATTACTACCACTACTTTACTTAAACTCAGGGTTGCCATACTATTTATAGAATATAGTGACTGATTCACAGGTAAAAATCCAGCTATACGACTACAAAATATCTTTACGACTGTAATATAATAAACTTAATACAAAAATTGTTACGCAATGTGCCTGAGCACTTTTTGTTCTTTATTATCTGTGGCAAATCTACAATAAGTTGACGTGACTTATTGTAGATTTGCCGCAGATAGCATTAACTACTTGGCCGGACCAATGGGGAGCGCTGAGCACATAAAACAGCTATCTTTCATACAATTTAAAAAAGCTTCTGCTATCGTATGTGTTGTTAGGTGGAGTACCAACCTCATCAACCCTGCTGTCAGGGTTACTATTGAGCCGCCAAAGGCCCCTGACATGGCTCATATAACGACTACATACTTAAAAAAATGAATTTGAAATAAAAACTTTTTATTGCATTAACATAGAATAAAAATAACATCTACAAATTGGACAAAAGTACAATAGACGACCTTATTGCTAAACAGCAATTTCTTCCAGGCAACCATATATCGTCTTTTATTGTCTGAGCGGAATTGGGAGCGGGAGAGAATGAAAAACACAGAACAAAAGTTGAACTCATTTTATGCTTTGCTCGCAGCCCTACTCAGGTGATACTTTACACCGACCTAACATGTAAAAAACGTGCTAGATGTGACATCACCCGTTAAAAAAGTATCAAGTTACATAATACGTCATGGCGCGTGAAGTTACATTATAGTTGATACTGTAACACTGCGAGGAATAGAATAAACTATTAATTTTAAATTCAAATTCAAAAATATTTTGGCGGCGAGGTTGTGCTGCAGATAAAAGATGTTTTTAAGGTACTTAACAGAGCATAGTACCCCGCTAGCCACAAGTAGTGTGACTAGGGATCTACAATCCAACAATGTCAGGATGGAAGTTGTATAGTTGCGTCGCGCTGTGTAAACTTCGCTTGAGCATTTCAGCACTGCATTCAATGTTTGCGCGCCATCTGTTGGTTGTAGGCGGAATTAGCTGGTCATTAATTGGGCCCGCCACAATATCTTTATTGATTAGGTACCTAACATATTTTTTGTCGAAAGTTCAAAACTACTGCAGCTTCTCACAAACTATAAGTACTTATAGCCGAGGAAAGTAGCTATTTCGGAGTTGAAACGGAGACTGGTCACAAAATTTGTCATTGAAAAATATTAAAGAAATTGCCTCTAAATCTACCAATTAAGAAAACCCTCGAAAGACTGGGTGATAAAGACTTCAGCAACAGACGGTGTTGACGACAACCTCCTTGGTCGTCCTAAGTTTTGTTTTTTAAACATACTTGTCATATTCAGTACGTTCTATTGTTTTTTTTAATGTTTTTTTCGTTCAATATTAAAATCAGCTTATAATATTTTGCTTTCTCGATCTTTTCATACGTGTGCACTCTCAACAGACAGGTTCAACGTCGCTATAAGGTGGTATATTTCCTATACGTCCAGAACCACTTCCAGCTCACTACATCGTGGGCAGTAAGTTATTCGCGTCGTAAATCTGCGTTAACTTCGGTGGCGGGAGGAGTTATAGCCGCATGTCAACAGGTGGTCACTACCTGTTATAATATATACGACGGGAAATTCTACTTGATATTAACTCTGAATCTTGAGCTGAATCATCCCCCTCCAATATCATCAAATCTCGCTCGACGTAGAGGGAAAATAAGACCACTCGCCGTAAAGAGACTCGCCGTAGCGAGAGTCGTTGTTCGGAGAGTCGCTGCCAACGCTACAATTCTCATTCAGTACGGTAATACCCTGTATACATTCACTTATTCCATTATAGACACTACTCTGGGCTATTTCGTTATCTCCAACCATTCTCACATCTCATCCAGTATTCAACCAGTCTCTATTTTAGACCTGGGGGTCTAAAAAGGCTACATTGTTGAAATTCATCCAAGAAAGCAATATTGCTTTTTGACATTTTGTTTATGCGCAAATGTCAAATAGCAATATTGCTTTTCAATTCAAATGAGTTTCTTTTATGTGGCGTTTTTAACCCCCTCTGTACTAATAATTTATTTATTCAAACATCACAGGGTTCATTTTCTTAGCATAGCAATGAGTTAACGACTATGTTCTTTAATTAATAAATTAAAGCAAATGAAATCCGGTCACAATGTACCATCTAATCGCATTATTAATGCGTTTTTCAATGTCCGTAACTTAATAGAATAAATATTCAAAAGTATGAGTCAGCTCAATAAATACTACTTAGTATAAACTAACTCAGGATGCATCCCCTCCCCCTGCTCACAAATCATGAGCTTATAAGAGTTGCCGAGAAAGCAGGCAGGTATATTAATACTAATTGGCTTTTAGCGGGGGACGCGAATTTACTCTTATTGCAATAACGATATTGTGGTGTTTTAGGAACCCCTGCTGCTATAAAGGGTGATGGTAAATGGCCTGCGGTGTAGTACTATAGGTAGGTATGCCAATATGTATATATATTAATTTTATATATTTATGTTGTTCCCGGCTATTAGCCGTAAAAACACCTCCACCAACCCGCAGTGGAGCAGCGTGGTGGAGTATGCTCCATACCCTCTCCGGTTGATTGAGAGGAGGCCTGTGCCCAGCAGTGGGACGTATATAGGCTGTTTATGTTATGTTATGTATATTTATGTATAATATAAATATGTAATTAAATGTACTTATTTTATTAGGTTGTTCTTTTAATTATTTATTTTGATAGAATGCACTAACCCGCTATTATTATACTTGTACAAAATTTTCCTGTACCCAACGGTTGCCTGGAAAAAATTTCTGCATGAGCAATAAGGCCGCCTGTTGTGCTTTTCTGTATATGTTGTCCTTATCTCTGTATTTTGTGTCCATTGTGCTAAATAAAGTATTTTATCTATCTATCTACCAGCATAATTATATGCGTGAAAATTTCGGTACAGATGGAAGGCTGAGAAAGTAGGTACACCAGTGAAGGAGTTTTTACTGTTTATGTTCTCGTAAGACCGGAATTACTTTCCAGAAAACAGTAAATCAGAATCATTTATTTAACGTAATTATCATGGATAAAGTTTTTGAAGGTGAATATAACATTTTAGAATCTACGTCATTTCGCAAAGTGTTGTGTGAGGAGAAGAAATGACAAGAAAGTGCAACAGCAATACATCTTTTAAATCAATGTACTTAAGTGTAATCAATTTGCAGCAGCCCATTTGGGTAATTTATGTGTTTTGTTTTTGGGTGGTTTAGTTATGTGTTATTCCGTGTTTTACAATACAATACAAAAACGCTTTAATGCATATACGTATAAACACAACACTAAAAACAATGTGTGTGTGTGTGTTTTGTTTTTTATCTGTTCTGTGGTGTTACATACATACATACATAAACTCACGCCCGTAATCCCAAATGGGGTGGGCAGAGCTACAAGTAATCAAAGACAACTTGCAGCCACTGTTGATACGAAGTCAAGATGGATATGATGAACCTTATGGTGATAAGGGATCAGCCTATCGCCCATACCATTAGTCCATCATGTTAGAGGACGCAATCCCTCTGTCGGTTTTTACGACATGCCCGGGAAGACAAGCAGCTGAACGTGTTCTATGTTTTTTATTTGCTCCCAGAACAGCATAGAAGCATTCTGTGGTGTTCCTTTATGATAATAGTTTCTTTCTTAATTTCATAGCGGATGATATCCATTATAGACGGCGATATAACTCACCACCTATCACGTTGGTCTAACAGAAAGCTCAGTGAGGTTGTGGGTATTTAGTTTATCTTACGATGGATGCCAGCCTTCATTTTTTCAAGACCCGAGTATTATTTTTTTAATATTGTATGTAGGTTAGCCTCAGGGCAGCTTGGGAAACCGAGGCAGATATAAAATAAACCTGAGTAAAAAAGGTTAGTTGCAAAGACTCCGAACTCCTCGTAAGATTAAAAGATTAGATGTGTGTTAAGTGAAGCACAAAGTGCTTGGCTGCCTACCATTTCACAGACAGTTAATTTTTATAATCTATGTTCTCTATAGCTTAGATTGAATCTTATGTAATGGACAAAGCCATCTTGAAATTGCTTTTTAAGCGTTGAACGAAACAAAACCAATAGCCGTACGAGGACGTCTCACTCCGGACACTTCATATAAAAACCTAGTTTTACAAAGACACTACACACCACCGTTACACACTACATAACACTACCGTTATCGTACATTGTGTAACGTCTGACACCCATACGATTGAAGACTAAAGTAAGACCGCCGGGGGGGGGGGGGGGGGGGGGGTGTTTGGTAGATTGGGGCGGAGGGTTGAATTTCTATAAATAGTATTATTATACCTTATTCACAGGCTTTACTTTTTTAGTATTTACTGACCTAATCATTTATTTGTCACGTCTGTCGGATGCCAAATAACCTGAGTGTGGACTTAAATCTTTGAGTGAGGAGCTCGGTGGCGCAGCGGTAAACGCGCTCTGGCTGCGATTGTTGAAGTTAAGCAACTTTCGCAAAGGCCGGTCATAGGATGGGTGACCACAAAAAAAAAAGTTTTCATCTCGAGCTCCTCTGTGCTTCGGAAGGCACGTTAAACCGTTGGTCCCGGCTGCGTTAGCAGTCGTTAATAACCATGAATCCGCACTGGGCCCGCGTGATGGTTTAAGGCCCGTGCCCCAGCAGTGGGGAAATTAATGGGCTGATGATGATGATGATGATGACTTAAATCACTACAAAGAGATGCAATAGTAACATAATTCTAATTATAATTTATGATCCAAATATCAGGTTTTTTTATGTATGTCTTTGCCATTAGATCTTCTATCGTGTAGGTTGTGAGGTGAATTACCAACCTCATCAACCCTGGTGTCAGGGTTATTATTGAGCCGCCAAAGGCCCCTGACTCATGTAACGACTACTTACCTACATCAGTAGGTAGTAACCAGGACCAACGGCTTATCGTGCCTTCCGAAGCACGGATCATCCATTAGATGTACCCGAGTAATGAGAAATTAGATAATTATCACGTTAAATCTGTACAGCGCCATCTATTGTTTTGGGGAAAGTAGCGTGGAAAGTCCCTCGTTATAAGCTCAGTACCTATGATATTCATCATCATCATCAGCCCATTAACGTCCCCACTGCTGGGGCACGGGCCTTCCTTATGGATGCATAGGGAGATCGGGCCTTAAACCACCACGCGGGCCCAGTGCGGATTGGTGGTTATTAACGACTGCTAATGCAGCCGGGACCAACGGCTTAACGTGCCTTCCGAAGCACGGAGGAGCTCGAGATGAAAACATTTTATTTTTTGTGGTCACCCATCCTATGACCGGCCTCTGCGAAAGTTGCTTTACTTCAACAATCGCAGACCGAGCGCGTTTACCGCTGCGCCGCCGAGCGATATTAAAAATGATATTAAAAAGACATTATTATCCCTCTTGATTATGCCATAGACTATCAAAGGCTCGTCAGGTGGCGCAGACAACTCAATTACCACCGGAAGTGCCTCCCAATCCAATATGGCGTTACTTCCGGCTCAGATTGCGACGTTCTAAAAAATCTCTTTATTGGTTCTTAGCGTTTGATCTTCGATTGTCTTTATAGATTGATTGCTCATCATTAGATTGTTAACGACCTCCGTGGTCCAGTGGTTGAGCGTTGGGCTCACGATCCGGAAGTCCCGGGTTCGAATCCCGGTGGGGACATATCACAAAAATCACTTTGTTATCCCTAGTTTGGTTAGGACATTACAGGCTGATCACCTGATTGTCCAAAAAGTAAGATGATCCGTGCTTCGGAAGGCACGATAAGCCGTTGGTCCCGGTCACTACTTACTGATGTAAGTTAGTAGTCATTACATGAGCCATGTCAGGGGCCTTTGGCGGCTCAATAATAACCCTGACACCAGGGTTGATGGGGTTGGTAATTCGCCTCACAACCCACACGATAGAAGAAGATTAGATTGTTAAGCTAATGAAAACGCCGGTCAATTGCGTATAAGGCGATTCTCACACTGCTCTGCATGATGCAGCGTAGCGCGTGGATGCATGTTCTTCCGAGTGTGATGCTCCCTGGCCGGACCGCTATTTAGTACGCAATTACGAATGAATTCAATACGCGCTACATAATGTGTACTTTCATCTGCATACCAAGAAAAAAAGAGGCAAAGAGTTAAAAGAAAAATGTTATTATTTGTGGTGCGGCCAGAGAGCTCCCCAGCCGGGCCACTGTGAATCTCAGAAATTACGTTACGTAGTCAAGCAATAAGGGTATGAAAAAATAGACCTAAAATTCTACTTCTTACGTTTTTACTCTGATCCTCGAATCTTGTCTCTTCATCCTTGAATCAAAAGTTGAATGTGGTCCGGCTGTAGAGGATTCTGTAAGTATCTCCGTTTGTATAAAAATCACGCACAGTCTTAACACACAGAAAATGCATCCACGCGCGTTCATGCGGAGCAACGGAAGAAGTAAGAACACGCATTCACGCGCTACGCAGCATCGTGCGGGGCAGTATGAGAATCGCCTAAGACTCGCGCACCGAGTTTTCCGTACAAATTGCCATTATATTGGTGCTAATTCCTGTAGACACCATCAAATAGGCTAGTTTCCAACTAGTCAAATCAGTTACTTTTTACTAAACGTCAAAACACGACATTACTAAGAAAATTTTATGAAAAAGCACACTGACGTCATAGAAGAAGAAGTTGAAGAGTTGAGTTGAGTTGTTGGTGAAGTTGGTTTTTGTTGCACCGTCAATTGTAAAAAAATGTATGAAGTACTGTACTTATTTTTAATAATAAAATAAATAAATAAATAAATAATAGAAACCGTGATAAAATGTCGGACTTATTATTACGTTTTTCTTGATTAAAATTCTTAAACAAGTTAAACAGAAAAAAAGAAAATGTTTTTCGTTGATTTTAGATCTGTCGTTATTTAGTAAGTAATCAGAATTTCGTAATTTATCTTGAAGCTAGTACGCGACCCAATTATTTTCTTTTAGGTTATACCTGTCATTTTCTTATCCGCCGAAAAGGAAAAGGACGGATGATTGACAACTGTTCATTTTAAAAAGAATTAATGAATAAATGAATAGCCCGGGCGAATAAAATAGGATACCTATTCCAGAAGATACCAGGAAAATATTCCTGGTATGCAAACCGTTTTACGTGTGCTGTCAACGTAATTCTGTTGGGTTATTGGCCAATGTAAAATTTTTAGATGTTTGTTTTAGATTTGTGGTCCAGTGGTTGAGCGCTGTGCTCCCGATCCGGAAGTCCCGGGTTCGAATTAAATAGAAATTGTTTATTATAAAAGGATGCCACACACAAAGACAAGACAATAACATCACTTATTTTTTTTTACAAAACAATTACAAAAAGCATAGGAGGATGTTCATTACAATGATCATAAGGTGGTGGTGGACGTCCTGAGATAAAAGGACCTCACTCAGCACAAGTCGCGGCGTGAACCATGACGCTGGTATTATGTGGACCCTGTTGGGTGACGCACGAACGTCGTGTTTCATAAATGTGTGTTAATATGTGTGGTATATTCGTACATAGATTAAATATTACCAAATTACTTAAAATAGAATGTAGGTGTACATAAAATAAAAAAAATAATAATTCCGGTGGGGATAAATCAACAATCACTTTGTGATCCCTAGTTTTAGGTTAAGACATTACAGAATGATCACCTGATTGTCCAAAAGTAAGATGATCCGTGCTTCGGAAGGTTACTTACTGTCGTAAGTACGTAGTCGTTACATGAGTCACGTCAGGGGCCTTTGGCGGCTCAATAATAACCCTGTTACCAGGATTGATGAGGTTGGTAAATCCTCACAAGTCACAACCCATACGATAGAAAAAGACGGCATCTAGTTACGGTACAGTCATGAGCAATAACATGGCCCACTTTAGACCCCTGTCGTAAAGTGACATTTGACATGTAATGAGATTTACAGTTTAATTTGTCAAAAAAGTTAATGTGACATGGTTTCAAAGTGTATACATATTAGTACTCGTGACCGTACATACTAAATATCTTTTGCACTCTGATAGAAATAGAAAGAAATAGAAATACTCTTTATTTGCTTTTGAAAAGGGTACATTAATAGATGGATGCTCATAAAAGTCTCTCCTTATCAGCTATCAACAATAGCATGCAAATATTGTTACATAAACATTTCCAATAATTATCATTTATATCATTTACACCACATTTTTCCAATTCAATATTTTTGGGATAAAAATTCTTTAACGCTATAAAATTTATGGTAAAGAAGCCAGCTATATTATATTATATATGTTTTTTAAATTTTGAAGTAGGTAATTCTTTTATTGCGATTGGTATATTGTTATAAATTATCATACCCATCCAAAGACAATTCCTCTGATAAAAAAAAAACCAGAGATAAAAAAAGATAAATCTCTTCAAGCGGTGCAAGTTAAGCTTACCTCCTCACTTTCTAGGAAGATGGAAAAAAGGCTGTATCTAGGCGAGTTTAAGATTGTCTGAAGTTAAATGAGCCTTGAGTCTGTGCACCTGTTGTTCGAGATAACTTGCGAAGTTGTACAACTTAGACTTTATAAGAATGGCAATGAGGATAACAAGTTTTTGAAGTTGATAAGATTATACAGGGTGTTAGTGACATCGTAACGAAAACTTTGAGGGATGATTCAGGCCATGATTCTGAGTTGATATCAAGTGGAATTTTCGATCGCAAAAGTATAGATTGAAAATAATTAAAAAAATCATGAATTTTGCGACGGAAAATTCCACTTGATTTTAACTCAGAATCACGGTCTGTATCATCCCCCTCAGTATTCGTTACGATGTCACTAACACCTAGTATAAACATAAACTGCCTATATACGTCCCACTGCTGGGCACAGGCCTCCCCTCAATCAACCGGAGGGGGTATGGAGCATACTCCACCACGCTGCTCCACTGCGGGTTGGTGGAGGTGTTTTTACGGCTAATAGCCGGGACCGACGGCTTAACGTGTCCTCCGAAGCACGGAATCATCTTACTTTTTCGGACAATCAGGTGATTCAAGCCTGAAAAGTCCTTACCAAATAAAGGACAGTCTCACAAAGTGATTTCGACAATGTCCCCATCAGGAATCGAACTCGGACCTCCAGATCGTGAGCCTAACGCTCTAACCACTAGACCACGGAGGCTGTTCGGAGGCGGAGTATAGTTACTTATATTAAAAAAGGTTAGAAGTTGAGTAGCCCGCTTAATATCTGGCCAGCGGGCGAGTTTACACTTATTTATATTTTTTGTAGTCTGCTCGTCTGAATTGTTCTATAAGACTGGGCCAGTAGAAGAAATATTCCTAGAAGATGGATGTACAACAACTTCTTGTCTGTAAAGTTCACTGTATTCTACTATGCTATACTATTAGTTTTTTTCAATAGAGTATTTTTCTTTTTTTTTTTTTTGAGAGGGCTCTATTAACGACTACGTATGTAGTAACCGGGACCAACTGCTGATAAGGTCCTCGACTAATAAATTACGTAACATCTCAGGTTCGCGCGTAGGTAATCAGATGCCTCGTTCACACGGTGCACTAAATTAGGCAAGTTGCTGGAATTAGCCGGAACATTAATTAGTAACTTAATTGGCAACTCGCACCTGACTGCAACTGGCCTGTTAACTGGAATACGAGTTTAATAGCACTCGGGATTAGTTTTGTGTTGAATTTAGTTGCAAATGAATTGGTTAGTGTATAATTGAGTTTCAAACCAATGTTGCGGTGACATGTTTTAAGTTACTGGGTGAGAGTCCTCGGCGCCCCCATTTGTTCGGCCAAGTAGTTAAAGCCATTTGCGGAAAATCTACAATTAATCACGTAAAAAAATGTTTAAATAATAAATCATGTCTATGATTAAACTTTAACCAAAATGCAAGATAAATTATCTGCTTGACTTAGCAGAAATAATTAGTCCCCTTTGCGTTTTATTAAAAACAAAGTTTTAGACATAATAATCCCGTGTCACCTCAACTTGGCAACCCCTGACACCTTATAACTTTTTTAATTAAATCGCCAGAGGTGCCTAACTAATTAACGTGTGGAAATTAACACGACAACTTTTGATAGGACGTGCATAATTTCGACTTTCATTAAAAGCGAACTAAGCCAGGGAATAGCATAAATTAAGTCTTAGCAGTGGCTAAGTCTGGCTATGTAAAATACTACGACTTAACTCTACTTACCTCTACTTTCCTCTTATCAAAAAAATTTAAACACTTCTGAATTTTTGTTCAACAAAACACGATTTTACAAACCTTATAATGACCACTGTAGCTTCTTGTACAGTCGTGAGCAATATAATGTACCCACTTTAGGACTCTGTCGCACTAACATATTTGACATTTAATGAGACTTACAGTTCAATTTGTCAAAAAAGTTAATGTGACATGGTACCAAAGTGTATACATATTAATGCTCGTGACCGTACGTTAGTTCTTGCAGCGCTGTAGCTACGCTACACACTTTGTACTTCACAGTGCGACAGTCACGCGGATGCAGCGCTGCAGTAACGCAATTTAAACGCGCCCTTAAATCTTCAGCAGGGTCTATTAGTCTTGTTGTTAATGTTCAAGTTAGAGGATGAAAAGACTGTCGCCCACAAACCGATTTAAGAAGGAAAGTTTCTCGTCTTTGTCAGATTTGTGTCATAAAATGAGTTTCGTTTTATAAAAGCGATTAATTCATTTACAGGCTTTTTGTTTCACTCTGTTGTCTATCGATTAGGACGAAAAACTGGACTAAGCGATTGTGCCCATTTCAACGTAAATAATTAAATAGGCGTATTATATTCCTTTCCGAGGAGCTCGGTGGCGCAGCGGTTAACGCGCTCGGTCTGCGATTGTTGAAGTTAAGCAACTTTCGCAAAGGCCGGTCATAGGATGGGTGACCACAAAAAAAAGTTTTCATCTCGAGCTCCTCCGTGCTTCGGAAGGCACGTTAAGCCGTTGCTCTCGGCTGCATTAGCAGTCGTTAATAACCAATCCGCACTGGGCCCGCGTGATGGTTTAAGGCCCGATCTCCCTATCCATCCATAGGGAAGGCCCGTGCCCCAGCAGTGGGGACGTTAATGGGCTGATGATGATTATGTTCCTTGTCGTTGTTGAAGCTCTCGGCACGTTATAGGAGTAAGCTTTAGAGGCTGCAAACGATCGCGCGGAGTGGAGATCTGGGGCCTGTTTAATAAAACTTACAATTGTAAATTACAACGACAATTTGATGTTCATTACGTAGCTAATATGAAACTGAAAAATATTCGTGATCACACAGTCCGCAATGTACATTAAATTGTCATTGTAATTTACAATTGTAAGTTTTATTAAACAGGCCTCTGGAGGTTAAAATGGACACAACGAAGCAATTCATCTAAGAAAGCAATATTGAAATTTGACATTTGATTGCATTGCGCACTTAGTTTCATATGCGCAAATATCAGATTGCAATATTGCTTTTTTAGATGAATTGCTGCAATGTGGCCTTTTTAACCCCCCCCTGTTATTTAAGCCCTACATCCCAGGGGATAAAAGGATTAGAAGAAGAAGAAGAAGAGATGATGTTCCTTTACTTATGGCTCTTCTTCTAACGTGTGGGTTGTGAGGTGGATTACCAACCTCATCAAGCCTGGTGTCAGGGTTACTATTAAGCCACCAAAGGCCCCTGACATGGCTCATGTAACGGCTACGTACTTACATTAGTAAGTAGTAACCGGAACCAACGGTTTAACGTGCCTTCCGAAGCACGGATCTTACTTTCGCACAATCAGGTGATCAGCCTGTAATGTCCTAACCAAACTAGAGATCACAAAGTGATTTTTGTGATATGTCACCACCGGGATTCGAACCCGGGACCTCCGGATCGTGAGCCCAACGCTCAAACCACGGAGGCCATTATGTCTGTTATGTATGGCTCTGATACATACATACATAAACTCAGTCCTAATTCCCACCGGGGTAAGCAGAGACTATAGAGTATGGCCTATGATATATGGACTATGGCTCTGATACGTTTCTTTAAAGGAAGTTTACACCTATACAGGGTGTTAGTGACATCGTAACGAAAACTTCGAGGGATGATTCAGACCATGATTCTAAGTTGATATCAAATGGAATTTTCCGTCGCCGAAGTATGGAACTGAAAATAATAAAAAAAATGAATTTTCTGTACTTGTTATCAACTCAGAATCATGGTGTGAATGGTGTGAATCATCCCCCTCAGTATTCGTTACGATGTCACTAACACCCATACATACTTGTATGGCTACCTTTACGTACTTGTACGGGGTGTAAGTGACATCGTAACAGTTACTGTGGGGGATGATTCTGCTCATTATTCTGAATTAATATCACGTGGAATTTTCCATCGTAAAGATATAAAATTGAAAATAATAACATAACATAACATAACAAATACTTTATTGCACAAACAGGAAAAACAAAATACAAAACAAAAGAGAAATAGAATTAGTACAATAGGCGGCCTTATTGCTAAGTAGCAATCTCTTCCAGGCAACCTTTAAGTATAGGAGATATTGAATATTATGTAATATAGCGGGATAGTGCAGCATAGGAATACTTGTACATATAAAAATAAATACACTTTCGACTACATAAACTACATAATAATACACATAATTATAATTGTTATAATAAATAAATATCACTACTAAACACAAAAAAAACATGAATGAACGACGGAAAATTCCACTTGATATTAACTCAGAATCATGGTCTAAATCAGCCCTTCAGTATTCGTTACGACGTCACTAACTCCCTGTATATTGTAGAGATACATCTAATTCCATCTTATTTATATCCAACAGAGAATTAATCTCGGAACATCCCCCTAACAAATCGCATAACTCGTACAACACAAGTGTATTAAGCGATCCGTTCTCAAGTTGCGTATCGTCGGCAAGTATTGCGCCGTATTACCGGCTAATCCGACTATTTCCACTCAATGTGAACTCATCCGGACTGAAGAGTCATACAGTAGCAACATATTTCGTGTAAGGGTGGTGTTTCACTGAGCTTCAAAAATAACCTTTATGTTTCGTAGCGACCAGCCCCATGTTGGGCGCCAAAATTACTTTGCATATCGACGGGGATAAAGCAAATACTTCTCTTACATTTTTAGGAAAATCGACTTTTAGATGTAGATCGATGCAAAATTTAATTTTACGTTGTCTGGAAAGATCTTATTTGTACACAGCCTCCGTGGTCTAGTGGATAGAGCGTTAGGCTCACGATCTGGGGGTCCGGGTTCGATTCCCGATGGGGACATTGTCGAAACCACTTTGTGAGACTGTCCTTTGTTTGGTAAGGATTTTTCAGGCTTGAATCACCTGATTGTCCGAAAAAGTAAAATGATTCCGTGTTTCGGAGGGCACGTTAAGCCGTTGGTCCCGGCTATTAGCTGTAAAAACACCTCCACCAACCCGCATTGGAGCAGCGTGGTGGAATATGCTCCATACCCCCTCCGGTTGATTGAGGGGAGGCCTGTGCCCAGCAGTGGGACGTATATAGGCTGTTTATGTTATGTTATGTAGAAATACCTCTTAAAATAAAGATTTTATAAATATAACTAGTCCCTTTTCGGGCGACAATAAGACTAATGCATTTATTTGAATGTTGGTATTGCAGGAATAACAATTTAAATGGTGATTGTTAATCCGCAAATAAATAACTACTAGGTACTGTTTTAAGGTTTGTTTTAAATAAGTGGAATGCGCCACATTTTGAAAAAGATCAGGTAACATCAAGTAACCCAACTAGCTGACCAACTAGTTGGGTCCACCACATCACTCCCCCCTCCCCCCAAACCGTAAAATAATAATATTCTTAATAATCTCCTAATCTTTTTTATCTTGGTAATATTCTTATTGGCAAAAATAATCATGCGGTTGCGTGATCGATGCCACTTTAAATTTAAAAACAAAATATGACTATGTTTCTGCCTTTCTGTTTCTATTTCCACAATATTTTATATTTCCATAATATCTAAAAGTAGCATCGCATGCCAAAGACACTGGCATAAGATTAATCGCGGTCATCGACCCGTGATAACAGGGGTTGCAATATAGAATGCAACTTGAGAAAATTGTGCGACGTAATCAAGCTCCATATTGAGACTTGTTCAGACTTGTTTATTAACTTTGTTTGAGGAGTTTTACGGCTCAACTGTTTTATGCTACTGCTAAGTGAATATTGGTAATAAGGGATAGTAAGTAAATTAAAACTTAAAGGGAGCTGTTGTAAATTAATACAAATAACAATCAAGTTAAGGTAAATAGTTTTATTTTATTTTATGAATGTGGAGGAAGCAAGAGAAGTGTGTCAGGATCAAAGCAAATGGAATTCTATAGTCTCTGCTTATCCCGGTGAGAAATAGGTGAGTTTATGTATGTATGTATTTTAACTAATTTTGTAAGCGATCGTAAAATAATGCATAAGGAGAAGGAACGTTAAAAAGAAGCATTCTCATAATAAAAAATGAAAATAAACTAAAAACTTTAAGGGCACGACGGAAAGCCATGGTAGCCCAGTTCGTAGAACGCTCGCCTCTCACTTAGACGTCGCAGGTTCGAATCTAGCGCAGGCCTATTATTGTTGAATTTGTTTTCGAATTCATGTTTGGATCATAAATGATTATCACGAGCTCAGCGGTGAAGGAAAACATTGTGAGGAAACGCGCATTCCCGAGAAATGCGTTGTCGGAGGTATGTGACCTAATCTGTATTGGACTGGTTTTCCCTTCGAGGTCAGATAGGCAGTCGCTTCTGTAAAAAACCGTACCCGTCAAAAACTTCAGGTTAGGTAAGCGGACTCTGTGAAAAACGGGATAATGCTAAGGAGATGAATATGAAGGGAGAGACGGAAAATTCCACTTGATATCAACTCAGAATCAAGGTCTGAATCCTCATTTCATTACGGTGTCACTGACACCCTGTATGTATTCTGTGGTACCTATTATGACAAGCTCGGTGGCTGCACTTGCACTGTGCATAATTCACAAACTAATTTCAAGTTGCCGCTAACTTTTGAATACTGCAGTAACTCGCACCGGACGAATACGATTTATGACCCCACGCGTGTACCCCGTAACTTCCTTTATTAGTTTTGAACGATTTTAGGTACTTTTATTAAGCCGCCAAACGCCCCTGACATGACTCATGTAACGACTACTTACTTACATCAGTAAGTAGTAGCCGGAACCAACGGCTTAACGTGCGTTCCGAAGCACGGATCATCTTACTTTCGGACAATTAGTTGATCAGCCTGTAATGTCCTAACCAAACTACACAAAGTGATTTTTGTGATATGTCCCCACCGGGTATATAGGTATACATTACAAGTTATTTAATAACTAGAGAAACACATTTAATACCATTTTTATCATTTAGGTAATCATTAATCTTATTATAAGCTTTTTACTTTATGTATAAAGTAAGTGTCACATGAGCTTTAAATTTATTTTCTGCAAATTCAAAATACTGTCTGTTATTTTATTGTACATAATTTTTTTTTTTTATTTTTTTTTTTTTTAAGGTTGGCTCTAAATGTGATTTAATCCAGGATGTTTGACCCGTAAGGCCCGAATTTGCAAACATAATAGTTTAAAAAAATACGGTCGAATTGAGAACCTCCTCCTTTTTTGAAGTCGGTAAAAATGGGGTATAGTCGAGAGTTTATGTTATGTTGTTAATGTCTAATAAAACTGGGCGGACACAATCTATTAGTCAGAGATATCCAGTATCCCCGGGACGACGCTATTCCGGGACCCGGAATAATACGGAACATTACTCCTGTGGTTCCGGAATTTTCCCAACTTTTCTACTAAACCCGGGATTTGGGATATTAATGGTCCACTTGGGACCACGTGTCTTCATTACCATCTTTGCTGGTGTAAGTAACATTTCGCACGTGCAATGGTAACCAAAGTTTAACGTATAAAGTTTTTAAACTAAACAGTCTTAATCAGGAAGAATGCTTTCCAACTAGTCAAATCAGTTACTTTTTAAAAAGTACACTGTGACGTCATAGAAAAACGTGAAATAGAAAAACAGAAAATGTTTTTCGTAGATTTATCTTTATTATCAAAATTCTGTTTAATCAGAATAAAAATATTGTATCTACGAATTTTGTTTCTTTACGAAAAATAAACATTTACTTATTTTTTTTTATACAATACAATACAATACAAATACACTTTATTGCACCAAAATAAAAAGAAATAATTACAAAAAGTCTCTTAATTAAGTACATGGCAAATGGCGGCCTTATCGCTTAAAGCGATTTCTTCCAGGCAACCATAAGGTGAGAAAAAATGTAAAAAAATAATAATTGAAAGATTGCGGGTACAAACTATAAGTACAACTTATCAGCAAATAAATATTTTTGAATTTGAATTTTTTGAGTTCGGGTACTTGGTTCAAAAGTCAAATCTGCGAGAAACTTTTTTATTATAAATTATTACTTAAAATAATTACTAACGCCTGTAATCCTTAAGGGGGAAGCAAAGTAGGTATCTGCTCCGCCAATTTTTATAAACACACCTAAGATGACTATGGCATTACTTTAATCTCAAAATCGAACCTTCAGTATTTAGATTGTAACGTCATATTCAATAAAATACTACCACCCTTTTATTTGACAGATTTTGAAGTCGGTTTAATTCTTGTCTGCATGTAGCTAGTCTCGTAATCCGCAGTAATCCGATTACTAGTGATGACATTGTCCCGTGGACTGTCGGGCGCACAAGTTTTCAGATATCGTTCGAGGTAGGGTGCGTTTCAGAAATTAACATCGAATACATAAAGGCGATCGGTTGACATTGAGAGCTATGCCGGAAGCATAGAATAGAAGAAATAAGCAGTGTCGTATGCTTGCCTATCTTCAATAAAAAAGCCATTCATACATAATTGCTTCACGTATTAAGTACATACATATAAATTTTTATATTGTTATATTTCTGCTTTATTGAAAGGAAACCTTTCAAGGTGGGGGATGATGTTCGAGCCACTTGTGCTGTCCTTTATATTTCTGCTAATACGCCTAGCTACCCAAGGGAAACACCAAAAAGACTTTATAAATTAAAAACAAATAATTAAAAACTTTTTGCTTGAGTGTGTGAACCCTGACGGTTAGTGACGTTTCTGTTCTTCTTCTTGTTTTCTGCCTGCTTATATATATTACGTTTTTATTCTTGCAAACATCATTGTGAATAATAATAAATAGACTGCTGTGATTGCGTGTGCTGTCAACAAAAACCAGGCCTGGTTAAAAGAGTGAAGAAGCTGATCACGTAAGTGTTTCCCTTATTCTTTGAGCTGGGCTATTTTCAGGGTATGGAGACAGCGCAAGTGGTTAGGATTCTTCCTTTCCACCTTTTTTCTTTTTTTGCATGAATGTGTATCAAACACATAAGATGGTCCTATATATGCACATACATATATATGCGCGTCCGCGTGCGTTACCTTGCGAGATTCGTGTATACGCGTGCCGTGTCGTTGCGTGTCGTGTCGTGACTCGTGACTCTCGCAAGGTAAGAAAGAGTGTCATAATATAGATAAGTTCCAGGTTCTTAAATCAAATTTCTTATTTATAATGAAATAAAAATCAAATCAAATATTAATATTATACCCCTTATTGCACAGAAATTAATTTTATCAATCAGACATAACACATTAATACAGTACAATTTGGGCGACCTTATTGTTCTGGAGCAATTTCTTCCACGCAACCACTACTAGGAAACAAACATTTACTACACTTGAATACGGGTGAAAGTAAACTAAAGGCATGGGTTCTCATCGCGAACATTAGGAAACATTGTTCAAAAAAATTTCAATAGATGACGCTAATAGTACCGATTTGTAATTAAAGTTTCTTTAAAAGCCAATAATCGATAAATAGGCACTAAAATTATGTTTTATAATTTAAAAGTTATACTCCAACCAAAAGTTAATCAAAGATATTGGCATTTAATGGAGATTTTTATATTTTTAAATTTAGTGGTTACTCTAGCGGATTTACGTCGGAACTACGTCGAGTATGGAGCTTGTTGAGGGGTTGAACGTTCTCGTTTTTATAAACGCCATCTATAATTATGTGTAAGAAGCTCGCTTAAAGTTGCGCCATCTATCGTTAATTATTGCAACATCGATCTAGCTTTGCCACAGATAATAAAATATTACGTTTTTAAAAGTTTGTGTTTATTTGCAAAATACATTTTATTGAATTAATTAAATGTTTAGTTGTAATTCTCATAAATTATGGGAGATACAATATCAAATTTAAAAAAAAAATATAACCACCTATAAAATATCATTTAAAACTAAATTTGAGAACAAAAAAAACGCAACTTTCAAATAACGTAGGTAGGTTAGTAACCTACCTATGTTTGAAAATGTTTGTTTTCGTTTGAATTACGAGTCGAACGCGCCTTCTACGTTTTGTGTATTGTGGTTTACAAACTGACCCTGGACTGAAATCGGACTTTGATTTGGCTTCATGAAACCTGCTTTCACGTACGTTTGATAGAATCAATGACAATCAAAACTGGAATAAAATAAAAAGAAATACCTAATTAACATGGTGGGAAAGTTATTGGGGCTATTATTTTATTCTGGGTCCCATGGTTAACTTATTCGCCAAAAAAATTTTTTTTTATTTATGCTATTGTTTGTTAATATTTCTTACTATTATAACAATAATAATATTTAAATCACATTTTACAGGACTTTGCAGCGATGTTTACCAATTATTTTTCACTTATTTTTATATTTATACTAGGGAGGGTGCAGAAAAACAACAACTGTGTTACTTTGTTACATTATGTAGTTTTATTATTGGGAACGTTCACATTACAATCAAACCTTTTTTTTTTTAAATTAAGATAAAAGATTTTTGAACTTATATTATTAAATAACGAAACATTTCAGTCTAATACATCTTTTCATGGTTAGGTTTACCACTTCGTTACCTAATTTTGATTTTATGAGATAAACTTTTTTAATAAAATAGAAAACAATAGCAGTTCAAGCATTTTATTTATGGAGGCCATTTATATATTAAAAATAATCAAAAAAAGTCAAAAATTTTAAAACATACTTAGGTAGTTTTAGCTATAATTCTGAAAATGTCTCCATAAAAATGGGGGACAAAAAAGTAACGCAGTAGTTTAGTAAGTAACATAATGGTAAACTTTCCGCATCTATGGTGTTTAACTTACTGAAAACAATTAAAAACAGAATACAATTAAATTGAAACCATAACAAATTAAACAAAACTCTCTTAGAATAAAATAAAATCAAAACTTCTCAAAAAAACATTATTAAACATACATTAGTTTCTGTCTGAGTCTCTCTCCAGTCTTATTTTTCAAATATATTTAATGGGACATCAAATTCATTCAATACGTTTTCAGCAAATGGAATTCTATAGTCTCTGCTTACCCCGGTGGGAAATAGGCATGAGTTTATATATGTATGTATGTCATCATCGTCATCAGCCTTACGACGCCCACTGCTGGGCATAGGCCTCCCCCAAGGATCTCCACGACGATCGGTCCTGCGCTGCCCGCATCCAGCGGCTTCCCGCGACCTTCACCAAATCGTTGGTCTACTTTGTAGCGGGCCTATACTGAGCGTCGTCCGACACGTGGTCGCCATTCTAGAACCTTTCCGCCGCAGCGGCCATCGGTTCTCTTCGCTATGTGTCCTGCCCACTGCCACTTCAGCTTTGCAATTCGCCGAGCTATGTCGGTGACTTTAGTTCTCCTGCAGATCTCCTCATTTCTGATTTGATCGAGCAGGGAAATACCGAGCATAGCTCTCTCCATTGCCCGCTGAGCGACACCGAGCCTCCTCACGGGATCCATAGTAAGCGGCCACGTCTCACTGCCGTAGGTCATCACTGGCAACACGCACTGGTCAAAGACTTTCCTCTTGAGACACTGAGGTATTTTGAACGAGAAGATATTCGCAGCTTCCCGAACGCTGCCCATCCGTGTTGGATCCGACGAGAGATCTCTTTCTCGAAGTTGGACTTACCTAACTGGATTATTTGTCCTAGGTAAATGTACTGGTCTACAACTTCGAGTGTAACGTTCCCAACCTGAACTGGAGTGGGTGCGACATGGTCGTTGGACACAAATGTTCGTGCTAAGACCCACTCGTTGGGATGCGTTACTGAGATGCTCGAGCATGGTGTTCTGGTCTTCCAGGGTCTCAGCCATTAGGACTATATCATCGGCAAATCGAAGGTGCGTCAGGTACTCCAATCTCAATCTCCCTCAGGATTTCGGGAGTCGACGAAATGACTGCCGTCCTCAGTTTTCAGTCTCGTTAGTTGACTTTGCCCAATAGACAGATTTTTGCGAACACCTTGGAGCCCTTGTTCCGCTCTATAGCCACTTTAATACGTGTAGTATTAAATTGGCGAAGGTCGCTCGTCAAAGACTTCGAGATCGGTCTATTAAGTTGTCTATAATGTAAGACATCCGCTGAGTCCTGCAGCCTCATTTCGTGTCTCTTATCCATGAGTTCGAGTGTGTGTGCGAGAGTTTCTGCGTTTTGGTACGGCGGGTTCTAAAGTGTTTAGAACCTACCGTACGGACAGCATCCACCATCAGGTCGTTTATATCGTCCACTTCTGCGCAGTTATCAAGGTACTCAAAGCGGTTTTGAAGCTCGAGCTGAAAGTGCTCGGGTTTTTGGATCTGGGCTGGCGCCGGTCGGAGCGTGGATTTTATCACTCGCGATCTTTCTAGCTTGATATTGATATTCAATGTGCCTCTTACCATGCGGTGATCACTTCCCGTCTTAACGGCATTGATCACAGAGACATCATTGAATATGTGCTTTTTTGTCGACATGATAAAATCGATCTCGTTTTTATAATTTCCACTGGGACTTATCCAGGTCCATTTGCGGGTGCGGGCTTTCTGAAGAAGGAGTTCATCATATAGAGGTTATCCTTCTCCATAAAGTCCGCCAGCATCCGGCCTCTGGTGTTCCGGACCCCAAATCCAAATTGCCCCACTCTCAGCTCGTTACCGCAACGCTTCCCCAACTGTGCATTAAAGTCCCCTATCATAATCGTGTAGTGGCTTTTATGGCTATGCATGGCTTTAGAAATCTCCTCATACATAGTCTCCACTTCGTCATCGTGGTGTCCCGAGGTCGGAGCGTATGCCTGGATAACAGTCAGCGAATATCGAGATGATATTCTGAGTATCAGGCACGCTACCCTGCTCGAAACACTACCGATGGTCAACACGTTGTTGACTAGGGACTTGTGGACCATAAACTCGACACTCTGTAACGAAATAATTATAAATTAAATTATTAAAACCAATAAATTTGTAAATATTGAGCAAAAACTTTGAGTATTTCCACTGCGTTACGATTGCTACAACTACGTTACATTTCGCAGTAACGCAGTGCATCGGTAACTCAGTTGTAGAAACCACGTGTATTCTAAAATAGCACTCATATGGTAATTCATTTTATAAAACAGACCGTGTACAATAAATATTTGCTCCTTTTTTTTAAGATATAACGTAAAAGATTATTCAATATTCAAAAAACTCACCTATCACAGCGGTCACTCAGCGGTCTCCCAATTAATACACGCACCTATCCCGCCGGCGTCCTCGCGACTGACTCGGCGAATTTCAAAGCCACGCACTCCCCCCGCGCCCCAATAATATTTGATTATATGTTATACGACTTTTGGCGCAAATGCATACAAAATTCTATTTTTAAGACTCAGTTTCGTATGGTAACATAGTGTTCGTAATTTTTCGGTTTGCCGCGGGGACACAATAAATATTTTGGAATAATTAAAAACTGATAAAGGAAAATAATATTTATTATTGTTAAAGTAAAGATTAAATTACGTGTTATTACCGCAAATATTACATTTTAATAGCGTCTTGAAGAGTTTTTATGTAATGTATGTTTATATGGAGTAAATATATGAGAGGGACAGTGGAATTTTGTAGGGAAACAACTGCGTTACTCAAAAGTACAACTTAGTTACCGTGTTTTTGGTTAAATTCAAATAATTTTGATAAAAACGTGGAACATAAAAGCACGAGTATAACATCAGAAATGTACCAATAGTGTAATTATTTAAAAAATAATTGTTTGCTTTAATAAAAATCGTGTTTGAACGTGAGAGACACGTTATGGGACCCAAAATAAAATAATAGCCCATTGCCACTCCCCCTACTTGCTAGACTATTATTTTGGTACCTACTACTAATTATTAAATTAACTTTTGTACAATTGGGTAATTTAGCATGGCATATAGATATACTAATCAAACTTGAAAATCATAATTAGTGATTTTTAACATATTCTTACTGGGAACTCAGGGCCTCCAGATTCTGAACCAATTGCTATAACTACTAAAGCACTGGAATAGTCAAAAACTTGTAAAGTACCTACTATATACCAATACTGTATGCGATGGATTTATATTTCCAAGTGAACTGTGGAATAAAAGGGACAAAAGTTAAAAAAAGTCAATCAAGTACATAATTATTGCTGAATTTTGGACTGTTTTATTGAACATTTTATAGACCAGGGCGGTTAAAATAGCCACATCGAAGCAATTCATCTAAGAAAGCAATATTGCAGTTTCACATTTGTGCATATAAAAGTAAGTGTGCGATGCAAACAAATGTCAAATAGCAATATTGCTTTCTTAGATGAATTGCTTTGATGTAGCCATTTTGGCCCCCCAGATATCTACTTACACATTTACTTTTAATTTAAGATGAAAATAAATAAAAATAAAACATTAATTTATTTCTTCTTATACAGTCTTAATAGATACCTAAGATAAACTACTATCTACCAAACCTACAGTTTTGTACCAATTTCACACATCGGGACTGTGTACAGAAGCCAGGAACCCAAATGAGGTATACCTAGTATCTTGGTCTCGCTCACACCTGACCACCTTTCAGCAGGTAACAATCTATACATACATTATGTATAGGTAGGTACCTACAAGAACTTAATAAGACATGTCAAAAGTTGCTGTTTTAGTAGATTCTGCCTCTGTGTATTATTGATTAGAACATTAGGCTTATGATCTGGAGGTCCGGGTACTGTTTCTGATATTATCAAAATTACTTTGTGAGATTATTCATCACAAATCAAATATTTTTAATGATCACAAACAGTTAGAACATACAAAAATTTATGCAACATACCTACTACAGTACACATGGGAGGCCTGTTTAAGCAATTTCTTCCAGGGAACCACTACCATGATCCAACCATTAATCTTTGTTTAGTTATGACATTGCGGACTAAGTCACTTAATTGTCCGAAAAAGTAAGAGTAAGCTTTGCTTCAGAAATTATATAGTTGGTCCGGGCTACCACCAAAACGATTACCTCCTGTTATTTGAGGGTAGAGACGATCCAGCAGTGGAACATCTATAGGCTATTTATGTTTTATTGAAAATTATATTCTTTTCTTGTAGGTAATATGAACATTGCCCACTTGCCTGCAGAAAATTTGCGGTCAAGGTATTTATGCATTGACCATTTCAATATCAAGTATGTAAGAAATGAGACTGGTCATAGAAAAAGACTCCAGAGAAGTGCAGTTCCAGAACCATATCAGACTCAAGACGTTCAAAATCGCTCAAGCACTTCCTCACCAGGTAAGCACAATTAATTTGTCAAGTTATTACCTACAATTGGGTAGGTAGGTACTTACCTACCACTGAATTAATACAAATACAATCAAATTTTTATTGTAGGTTAGGTACCTACCTATTGCTTGAATATCTACATAATATTGGGTTTTAGTATAGTGATAGTGAGTTATTACCTACATGAATGATACCTACCGACCTTGAGTTTTTTTGAAATGTTAGGTACCTAGCTAATTACAACTTACCTACTACTTAGATGTAGACAAGTTAATGTAGGTACCTACCTACCTAGTTAAATGTTTAAAGTAGGGGATAGGTTGTTTGTATGAAGTGTCCGGGCTGTGATGATAGATAGGTTCGATAGGTGCCTATAGACGTCTCGATTCCGAACCATTTTCAGGAACTAAACTATAATAAAGCCGTATTAACATAAATTGTAGGGTTTAAAATAATTAAAGACGTAAAATATTACTTTATTGTACCTATACCAAGATACCTACCTACTATCTATAATACCTACTTAATACCTTAATGACAAATTGACAGCCTCCGTGGTCTAGTGGTTAGAGCGATAGGCTCAAGATCTGGAGGTCCGGGTTCGATTCCCGATGGGGACATTGTCGAAATCACTTTGTGAGACTGTCCTTTGTTTGGTAAGGACTTTTCAGGCTTGAATCACCTGATTGTCCGAAAAAGTAAGATGATTCCGTGCTTCGGAAGGCACGTTAAGCCGTTGGTCCCGGCTATTAGCCGTAAAAACACCTCCACCAACCCGCAGTGGAGCAACGTGGTGGAATATGCTCCATACCCCCTCCGGTTGATTGAGGGGAGGCCTGTGCCCAGCAGTGGGACGTATATAAGCAGTTTATAATACCTTAATAGGTAAGTATCTACCTAGGTAAGTTAGGTAGCTATAGGTAGAAAAGTAGCTTTTCGCTTTCAACTTTACGCAGACGGCGATTGTCGTAGATGGGTAGGTAATGTAACCTACCATAACGTAACCAGTTGTTTAAGCCTGAAGGGGTAACAAACATACAGGCAGATTTACCTACATACCTAGGTACCTACTACGCATCGCATCGCATCGTACGTACCTATCATTTGCGTTTGCGCGACTCAGCCAGTAGGTAGGTACCTGCCTACCTACTTACCTACAATCGTAATAACACGTGACCTCGCGCAACGCAACAAGCTAGAATGGATCTTATCTTTATAATGACATAAAGTCTATAGTTGCTCGACACACGGAATTGAGACGTAGTTGTTTACAATCTTGTACAAAACAGTGCACCGCGCTTACAGGGCTTATAGGTATATATTATAGCGGTTATTCGTCCCCGTATTTACCTACTTAGATTTTTGTTCTTATTATTCCGTTTCTGTTACTTTTATTTTTGATTTTTGCTGGTATTATGAGTAGTTGTTGATTTAACACAGTATTGACAACATGATTGATAATACGATAGATAGTTTTATCATAAACACAGCTGACTCGGACTCTTCCGACGAATCATCTTTGTCTAGTACAGACGACAGCGATTAAAATTCGAACTTTATGATAATTTATTCAAATATAAATGTTTTGAACCTCTGAAACTTTGTTTACATTCTATATCTCGTCTGGTTGCCTTTAACACGTCAGTAATCTAATCATTATTTTTATTTATTTTATTTTAAGTTATATCTGTCATTATAATTAAAATCAATTTATTCAAACAAAAACAAAACAAACACACCCTATAAATAAAACACCTCCTCCAATGCGTCACATCGAGGCAAGGTGCCCAACAGGCTGGCAGCATTACCCCTCTGAATCGCCAGGCTAATTCTCTGACAGAAATAACTACCAGCCCTAGCATCCCCCGAAGCCCCGATAAGACGCATTGAGAGATCTGTCATTATTATTTTTTTATTCTATCTGTCATTATAATAATATAAAACAAAGCTCCCACGCCATTCGCTCGTCTGTTTGTTGGCGGCTATCTCAAAAGAAAAAAAATAATAATGACAGATATAACTTAAAATAAAGTTAGATGTGTTTACAGGAATTAGCACCAATGTCATGACTTACAAGAAGTGTTACATATTTTTTTCTTTGAGCTTCTATATTTGCAACTTTTTACCACGCACTTCGCATGTTGCCAGTTCGGCGCCTAATCGCGCACCGCGGAGAAATACTGTCACGTCGCTATATTAACAGTAACTTTGCGTCCCACTTTTTGAGCGTTGATGTTCAATCTATGTCCGAAAAAAATCAAGACTAGTGGGAGCTTTCATCGAAAAAGCTGCCTAATGGTTTTGAGATATAACAAAACAATGTATTGTGGTTTTTTATAAGTACCTACCTATGTCTATCTTTTAGGAATCACTTATCATACACATTTTAATATTTATAAAATGGCTACGTTAATACGTTAGTTACCTACCTACTTTAATGAATGTTATAATTGCCCTTTTCTTCCTTTATGTTAGGTATTGTTATCTCCAACAACTTTGCTTTACATTCATCTTTTGGGGCCTTTGGCGACTCAATCATAACCCTGACACTAGGGTTGATGAGGCTGGTATTCCACCCACGATAAGAAGATAAGATTCACGACATTATTTAATACATACTATTTTTCGTTTTAGGTTCATCAGGTACTTTTAAAGTACTGACACCGAAAAAGGTGTACAAAAATAAACGGCTTCGCGACTGCGAACTTGAAGAGCTCGTGGAGCCGCCAGCAGTAGCATACCAGTGCAACACGCCGAAGAGAAGACGGTTGTCAATTACTGAAGACACGCCAAAATGCAAAGTGTTAAAAAAGAAATTAGTATTGTATCTAACAATAACAAAATGTAATACCTTTTGAATTAAAGAAGTAGTTTAATTGAATATTTATTGTATTTTCATTCTAGTCATTAAAAAAAAATCCAACTTCATTAAATTTGTTAATTTTAATAATCAAGTAGGTATCTTAATTATAATATACTAATACTACTTTTATACAAATTGTAATGAACAATTAATTATTTATAGTTACTTTAAATGATATCTATCTATGTAATGGAAAGGGGATAGTAAAATAAAAAAGACACATTTCTATTGTTTAGTTATTTATTCAAAACCATACACAAACTCAGTTGAATCAGAAAAGCTGGATCAGTGTTTTTCCCAGGAAAACCTAGGTAACTATTTGGTACTCAACTAAAACTCATTTAAACAGGCACATTATTGCCAGATTCACATTCGGCTGTTTGCACATCCTTTCCTTTACTACTTGGGCCACATTATCTTTCCACTTATTTTATATTATCTTGACTCAACCAGGGTACTCGCTATATTATGTTACCTACAAATGAAAATATAATAAGTAGTTATTAAAAGAGCACATTAATTTTGATCGGCAATGATATTCAGAACAAAACATTTCTACCACCCATTAGGTATTATAGGCATTAGTTTATCTATGTATCACAGATAATATAATAACATAACATAAGCAAGATCTTGCATCCCATTGAGGTAGTCAAAGTAACATTCATCACAAGATGAACTAAGCACACGCACCTCACGAGCTTTCCGTTAGGCTAACGATAGGCGGTATCGCTACCTATAATGGTCAGGCCAACTGTGCTAGATGTGAACTGTTTAAATTAAATTAATGCAAGTCCGGTACCAGGGTTTGAACCGGGTTCATCGTTTGAGATGCAAACAAGTCTACCATTATGACCTATTTTATATTAGAGTAATAGTGACTATATAATAATAGTAGGTATATTGCAATGTATGACAAAACTTGTGTGCCAAATCTCTGCTCTGTCCGCCCTGAGAAGGAGAGTAAGTGTGAGTTAATACTCTCATATACCAATGAGTAGTAATAGTAGGCTCTATTTTTTACATTTAGACACATGGATGACCTATTACGCATGTAATCCGAGGAGTTTGAAATTTATCTACTTTATTGAACATTTAGATATTCGGGCTCAAAGAAATGGGTTAATGGGATAATAATTTAAGCATACATACCTGGCATAGTGCGATTCTCATTTATGCAGAACAGAAGTCAGGATTAAGTTTTCACTATAATACCTACAACTCCAAAGAAAATATTTTTCTTTGAAAAGTAGTGTGGCTTTCATGAGGTAGACTTGTATCATATTCATCACTTGGTCATGGTCAGAAAATTGTTGATATGTGGTTCCAATAGCCTTTGCATGTCATTCTTCATAATGGTTATCATCGTCTTTAGAGATCTGAAATAAATTACAGGCTTAAATTCACAACACGCTCACTGCCTAACTAGACTTATTTAACTTTTTTTCAACAAACAGTATATTATGATTTGTACCATAGATAGGTGACAGCTACACAAAAAAGTATCTACTACATACATACTTATACTCACGCCTGTAATCCCGATTAGGCTGGGCAGAGCCACGAGTAAGCAGAGACCAATTTGGAAGCACTTTATACAAAGTCCTCAGGTGCTTAACCGGTGGTCCAATGTAATGTTTCATCATGCTAGAAAAGACTTGTCTTTCATAAAGGTTCTCCTCAGTCGGGTTTACGACACGCCCGGGATGATAAGGGACGATTGCGTTCTAGGTAGGACCTTAGCCATGTTTTTAATTATCTTCCAGTTTTAGTAACTAATTAGATACTTACAGGAGTTGGAGATATATTTTTGCCAATACAAAATGAAGACGTAATCAATAAACCCCACCAAACAAAGACCTTGTATTCTTTGCCCACCAAACATCAGATATAATCGTATGTCAACTAACAACTGTCACCTTGACAATGTCACAGATCATTGTCACAGATTATAATACTAACATGTCAACGTTGAGAAAAAAAAATCCGTTTGCGCCATCTATTATCTTAATTTTACTCTAACTCTAAGTAAATATATTGTGCTTGCAATAACTTGCACTCAGTAAGCTGAAATTTCACTAGATGTCGCTCGATTCGTTCGATCCCATCAATAAATGACCACTAGATGCCGCTAAAAAAGGGGCGTTTTAGCGGCATCTAGTGGTCATTTATTAGAACTAAAAATAGCCCGAAGAATTGCCCGAGTTAGAACGGCACAGTTTCGTTGTATGACGTGAGGCATCTGTACGTTAGTATTATATGATCTGTGCTAAAGGTAATATAATCTTTGTACCGGTTTTTAAATATTCCTTGGTTGGGGCCTTTGGCGGCTCAATAATAACCCTGACACCAGGGTTGATGAGGTTGGTAATCCACCTCACACACAACCCACACGATAGAAGAAGAATATTCAGTTTTGGACCCTGTCACGTGCATTATCATCCTAGCGTATCCCGTTTTCACAGGGTCCGCTCACCTAACCTGAAGATTTGATTTACAGGTATTTTACCTTCTGTGACCTCCCGTGTTTGACCTTACAACCCGTGAAGGGAAAACCAGCCCAACACAGGTCTCACCTCCAAAACGATTTTTTGACGTGACTTATTGTAATTCAATTCAATTCAATATTCTTTATTTGTATACTATGATGGTGTACAAGTTTGTAAGTTACATACATGAGTTTCACATCATAGACCCTTTCGGGCACAACAAAATAGAAGTTTGTAGATTTGCCGGAAACCTCCAAAACGCGTTTCGCGTGTGTAGTACTAAATGAACACTTTCCTCGGCGACTGTACCCATGGCTCGGATTCGTGTTCATTTCGGATGAGTTATAATACTTCGCACTACGCGGATTGTACCGGATCAGACGGCTCGTTACCGCGCCATGCCATATCCATATTTTTCTGACTTTGTTTACTCATGGTGCACTCCCATATCAAACCCTAATATTTCCGAAATATTTAATAATATCGACAGCCTCTGTGGTCTAGTGGTTAAAAGTAAGTAGTAGTAAGTTTTGGTACAATAAAGTGTATTTCTATTGTATTGTAAAACGATAGGCTCACGATCTACAGGTTTCGGTTCGATTCCCGATGGGTACATTTTTGAAACCACTTTGTTTGACTTTTGTTTCTGTAATGTCATTATATTACAGTCTTAAATCACGTGATTGTTCGAAAAAGTAAGATGGTTCCGTGCTTGGGAAAACACATTAAGCCGTTGGTGCTGCTATTAGCCGTAAAAAACACCTCCACCAACCCGCAGTGGAGCAGCGTGGTGGAGTATGCTCCATACCCCCTTCGGTTGATTGAGGGGTGGCCTGTGCCCAGCAGTAGGATGTATTTATATATACAAAATATTAGATATATATGTTTTGGGTAAGAAATTGTGGTCTCAATTATTACCCGGATTGAAATGAATTTAAAACAAACGAGGCTTTTTGAAGAAATTGTATTTCTTAATGTAATCTTCTTCAGAAGAAGAAGATACTTAATGTAATTTTTCAAAAAGGCGTTTACCTGATTATTCTGATTTCTGATATAATTTTGCAACCATTATCTTAAAACCGTGCTTGTTGATCGTAAATAACTACGCTACTACTGCTATTTAGCTACGATGTAGCAGAAAGCTTTTCGTAGGTAGCTGTTACGCGCCGGTTCGTAGCAACGGATTTGTTGAGTACTTGACTATTAGGTATATTTTATTCTATAAGGGAGTAAGTAAAAAGTTTATTTTTCATATGGACACAAAATTGTTGATACAATAAAAACCCTACATATAAACAATTCCTCATTTATCTGTGGGAGTGGGGTTCGCATAAGATACTATGTATTAAAATAAATTTGACTTATAACTAAGAGATCTTTTGTATGAGATGTTTAAATAAAGATTTACAGAATTTATTTCTGTTTCATTCCTGTCGTATGTAGATAGGCAGCACGTTGTACAGTCATGAGCAATATAATGTACCCAGTTTAGGAGTCTGCCGCACTTACATATTTGACATTTAGTGAGACTTACAGTTCAATTTTTCAAAAAAAATAATGTGACATGGTACCAAAGTGTATACATATTAATGCTCGTGACCGTACAGATACGGTACTCGTACTATATTTATTTATCTACCTACCCTGTATGGACCTGTGGGCGTGAGTCGTGCCTATCTTCTTCTTATCGTGTGGATTGTGAGGTAAAAAACCAGCCATCAACCCTGGTGTCAGAGTTATGATTGAGCCGCCAAAGGCCCCTGATATGGCTCATGTAACGATTACTCAATCAGTAAATAGTAACCGTGACCAACGGTTTAACGTGCCTTCCGATGCACGGATCATCTAACTTTCGGACAATCAGGTGATCAGCCTGTAATGTCCTAACCAAATTAGAGTTCACAAACCAAAACTAAAGATTACAAAGTGATTTTTGTGATATTGGGGACAGATCTGTGGGATTCGAACCCGGGGCCTCCGGATCGTGAGTCCAACGTTCAACCACTAGACCACAGAGGCCGTTCATTCTGTCTATCTGTATTTCTATTCTTTATAGTCTTCTTCTCTTGTGCGGGTCGGGTGGTCAATAACCGACATCAACATCATATTGTTATTTATCCGAAGATCTTTGTTTCATTTTCTCTTCAGAAACCTTTATAAATAGACAATAAGTAGCAAAACCACCTAGACTTCCAAGAAATATCGCCCACAGTCGGAAAATTACCTTCATATTTATACAGTAAATATGTTTTGATTGGGAAAATACCTACCTACCTACGCGGACAGAAATTCTTAGAAAACGTCCTAAACTAGCTTTATAATAGAATAAATGTTCTATGTATTACTATAATAATAAAAAATAATAATAATAATAAAGTTTATTTAGGTAAAATCTACGACACACATATACATTTACAACATTAAAATATACACACATTAACATTAATAATACTATCTGTAATAATAAATGTTTCTTTCTTTCTTTCTTTCTATCTGTTTGTCACTATCATCGCAGTTCGTGTAGCATTCCCCATGCTACTTTTTTAAGGAAAGATAGGGCAGTGGTTTCCCTCTTGCCTTCCGCCACACAGTACTCTATCTGACGCGAGTGGGATGGCGCCCAGAACAGTCTATTTCAAAGCCGTACTAGGACTCCTGTTCTCCGCCTGTGAATAGTACTGACAGTTACTGCTGCTCTTATCAGGTTCTAGGTTACAGTCCCTGTGACTTGCACCTTCCGTCCTGAATTGCCGTATCGATGGCTCCTATCTCCGCCTCGGAAACCGTTAAGGTCTTCACCTGTATCCCTGTGCAAGTGTCAGTATACAAAACAACAAACTTAATAATTACTAAAAGTGCAACTTCTTTGTTTTTTTTTTGATGTGACTTATTGTACAATTGCTGAAGATGGCATTAACTATTTGGACTGACAAATGGGTAGCGCTGAGGGTGAACCTGGTTCTTTTCGTTACTTACTACATCTTGCGATGGATGTATCTCTGACTACCCGAATTGGGATAAAGTCGTGAACTTATGTTTATGTTACAAAATAAACTTTTATTAATTTTGAATATCACGTCTTCTTTTTGTTGCTTCTACAATTAACGGGCGTTAATCGACATGACGCGGCCAAATGGTGCTTTAACGCCAATCCATCATCCTTTTACAGCAAAAGCTATTCAAATTGCAAACTACCTAAGTGCCTGCTAATCAAAAACAACAGATTTCGTGAATAGAATAATAGGTTGTTGCGTACCAAGAGAAATGGGTACGGAAACTCAAATACTTAATTTAAAAAATAAGTTATCCTGCTTACGCATAATGTATGTTTCTTCTGTCTGTTCTGTTGTGTACAAATATGTATTAAATAAATAAGAAATATTTTATTACGACCATGATCGATAAAATGTGGTGTTATAAATAAGTATTGGCTTCGATATCTGCACACATATCCTAATTGTATTATAAGTCATACCTCTCAGATTGACAACGGTTAAATTTGTGTCTGACAAAAAAACCGAGATCTCATTGTTTATGAATGGTTACTACTTACTGATGTAAGTGAGTAATCGTTACATGAGCCATGTCAGGGGCCTTTGGCGGCTCAATAATAACCCTGACACCAGGGTTGATGAGACTGTTAATCCACCTCGCAACCCACACGATAGAAGAAGATAACAATGCCCATAATATAATCTTTTTGCTGAATTTTTCAACTTATATATTGTTTTAAGTTTACGCGGTTATTATCATAATTAAAACACATAATAACGGGTTCTAAAGACTCATATCCCTGCTTTAAACGCGGTAAGAACCCGTTATTATGTATTTTTTCAATTTAGCTTATTTATTCGTGTTCTAGCGATTTTAGCAAAAAGAATATAAAATGTATTACGATACTTACTTACCTAATAAGGTTCAAGTCAAATATTTCTGACAAGAATTATGCTCCATTAGTTATTTATATTCGTAATAAATAATGTAATATTTGTATTAGTACTTTATTAAATATCACAATCATTACAAATCGTCCTCAATATCTCAGTGTATATCAAGTGTTTACAGGCAATATCCACTGCGAGCGTGACTCGGCATAACGTTCTGGTTTCACGCCGTATTCTATTAAACGAAGCGCATTGTTTGTTTCCCTAACGGATTTAGCTTATTTATTATTATTTGGTGTAAACAATTCAGTTTAGGTTCCGATATGAGGGAAATTCCAGGCTACGTTCCTTAAAAACAATGTACTTAAGAAAGAAAGAAAGAAAGAAAATATTTATTTCCATATTGGACGCCACATTTACAAACTTACATTACAGGAAATAAAAAAAATAGAACAAAAAAAAACAAAGACAAGAAGACAAATAATACAGATATTAAATACACAATGAAGGCGCCTAAAATAAAAAAAGGATCTCCCTCAGCATAATGCCGTGACACGTGCTTAGCACGGGCCGCGGCGCTGGTATTATGGGAGACCTATCGAACGTGAGCCACGGACACACCAAACTCAATTACGTACCTACTTATATACAGTAAAGAAAACATACTATGATACTTACATAGATTATAATGCATTACATGTAGATGGGGGATGTAGATGGCGCTGTACAGATTTTACTTCGTTTAATCTTCTAATTTCATGGATAACAGTTATATGCATCTTTTATATTTTCTCTTTGTTTTTGGGATGACCGTTTTTATTACACCTAGGCACAATTACATCTTCCACCCATTATTATTCTGATCAAAATAAAGAGAAGCAATATAGGTAGCAACATAATTCTATACATAATGTGATGCAAATATCAAGCAACAATTATCTAAATATATAAAAGGAGAAACTGACTGACTGACATATCAACGCACAGCCTAAACGGCTAAACGTAGGGACTTGAAATTTGGAAAGGACGTAGCTTAGGTACCGTAGAGGTGCACTAAGAAAGGAATTCCCTGAATTCCCACGGAAACGGGAATTAGCGGGAAAATCCTTTTGTATGAAAAATCTAAACTGCTTAAGTTAGACGCTTGAAATTTGGTACCTTAGTTAACTTAAAGCTTAGTTGCAACAGGATATTGCAAAATTCCCACGGAAACGGGAGTTAGCGGGAAAAATAAATTGTATGAAAAAATCTAAACTGCATAAGTTAGATGCTTGAAATTTGATGTGCACTCCCACACATACAAAGATCTCTCTTTTAAAACACGCCATGCGGACGAAGTCGCGGGCAAAAGCTAGTTTTTTCATAATATATGCTTCTGCCATTACATTGTATTTTAGAATATAAGTACTCGAGTAATAAGAAAATAGGTATTTATCACTTTCAAGCTGAAAAACGCCATCTATATTGCTTTTGGTGAACGTAGCGTAGTCCCTTATTCCTATAGTTTCTCAAACAATAAACGATTTTGATCAAACCAGTTTCAAATGTGCGATTGTCATTTGATAAAGCAGACAGGGAACAAACAGGTACGAAAATAACCAGCTCCGCGTCCGGTTATTAAAGTTGCACATCCGGTCCGGTCCGGATGTCGTTCCGCCGGACGGACGATCTCCTGCACTCGGGGTAGCAATTGAACACTATTTTTGAAATGTCTGGTTGCTGCTAATTGGTAAAAAGCTACGCAATTGTACCTTTACTTGTACCCTGTTAAAAATAGCGTGACTGACAGACTGACAGCCGTCAGAACAGCACATTTTCCCGAGTGTCTCTTCCAATGAGGTTAACCAATAGCATAGAAAAAGAAATACGTATAGAACGGCAACGAAGAAAAATATGTACACCGCCATCTATATTGTTTAAGAGAAACGAAGCTTGTGGAAAGTCCCATATTGAAAATATGCTGTTATCTTGTAATTTTGTTGTCACTAGCAGAAGTTATTTTTGCTGAATCACCATATTTAACTATTATAATCCGCATTGCAAATCTTGATCGTGCGTGATTCATAAAAATGAATCCCTAATTTTGTCAAAATGGCGCACGATTAGGATTGTGAGACAACACACAGCACACCCTGAACACTACACACAAAAAAATCATTTTTACCGTGTGACGCATTATACAGTAAGTGTGAGCGAGACAGACAGTCTGCGTGCGCTCTCCCTTAGCCTTATCGACTTACGCCAATTTAGACTAAAGTAAAACTCAGAGGGGGTGAGGTAAATCTAGCTCGGCGTCCGATACGTAATGGCGCGGGGCAGAGAGTGACCGTTCTATACGCAGTATTGTTCTTTATTCTATGCCTATAGGTGCCTATACCTTTTTAATTATTTATCATAGTTTTTGTTTTGTTTTTAATGAAAGTATTTTTGTTTGCCTGCAGGTATGGTGGTGAACGGATTCGTGAACGTGGTAATCACAACCATTGAGAAGCGGTTTGGACTGAGGTCCATGCAGACAGGAGTAATTGCGGGCGGGTGAGTTCTGCTACATTTTTTTTAATTTTCTTTTTTTTTATAATTTTCTTTCAATGTACCATTTCTTTATTTTTTTATTTTCTTATGTATATTTGTACGCCTGCATGCAGGCCGAACACATCACAACATTGTTATTTAAATTTTAATTATTTTACCACCTTTATTGTATCTACGTATGTGTTCTCGCAAATAAATTGATTTGATTTGATTTGATTCTTTTTATTTTTCTCGGGTGAACTTTACCCTCCTCGCAATCTGGTACGTTCCGAAAGATTTTGCTTTTTCTGTGTTTATTGCTGTCTGTTCAGTTTTGGTCCCACGCTGGGCGCCACATGTCGCAAGTTTAGAGGTACAGATGATCTTGGTGGTTACTTAACCTGAAAATTTGACAGGTCCAATTTTTTACAGAAGTGACTGCCTGACTGACCTTCCAATCCGCGAAGAGAAAGCTAGCCCAATATAGGTTAGGTCACATTGGTTATTTCACACCCGCGAAACGCAATTCTCGGGATTGTGGGTTTCTTCATGATGTTTTCCTTCACCGCTGAGCACTTGATAATCATTTTATGATCCAAACGCGAATTCGAAAATTATTCGTTTAGTCTTTTTTCGGTGCTGCTGGGAATCGAATCTCCGACCTCACAGCGACCTTAAACAACTTTTTCTTTTCAGATACGACATGGCGTCCTTCGCTTGTCTGGCCCCAGTGACGTATCTCGGTGGGCGCAGCGGTGCCAGCAAGCCGCGCTGGCTGGGCTGGGGGGTCCTCCTCATGGGGTTAGGGTCCCTACTATTCGCGCTGCCACACTTCATGGTGGCCCCCTACAGGATAGCCGGCGATGAACCGGATGACCTGTGCTCTGTTAATCGGACTATGGTAAGTTGCTTCTTCTGCTTCTATTTGGGTTGTGAGGTGGATTACCAACCCCATCAAGCCTAGTGTCAACATTACTATTGAGCCGCCAAAGGCCCCTGACATGGCTCATGTAACGACTACTTACTTACATCAGTAAGTAGTAATCGGGACCAACAGCTTAACGTGCCTTCCGAAGCACGGATTATCTTACTTTCGGACAATCAGGTGTACAGCCTGTAATGTCCTAACCAAGCTAGGGATCACAAAGTGATTTTTGTGACATGTCCCAACCGGGGTTTCAATCCGGGACCTCCGGATCGTGAGTCAAACGTTCAAACCACTCGACCACAGAGGCCGTTGGTAAGGTAAGTTGCTGATATGACGTCAAAAGAAGTGTGGATGGATTACGTAAAGAAGGGTAGGTTTGTGTGTGAAAAGTGTGAGTACTGAAATGATGAGTTTACTTGACAAAATCGTTAGTACACTTTGAATCTTTATAATTATCTTCTTTTGTTGTTGGAAGTCACACCGACTTGCTTCTCAAACGGGGAGCGCCGCCTCGCCGGTTCGAACCCCGAGACCGGACTTGTTAGTTAGTTAGTGGGCTCTGTTTTCCGCATTTAGACTCTAAGATGGCCCATTATGCGTGCTATTGTTGACTACGTAAGCCAACCCGGACCGGACTTGTACCAATGAGTTATTAATTTATCTTAAGTACAGTTTTCTAGATTTTTACTTTCTCTTTTGCCATTCTAGACGGCGATACGGCTCACCACCTATCACGTTGGTTTAACAGAAAGTTCGGTGAGGTGTGACTACTTAGTTTATCTTGCGATTGATGTACTCTGACTACCCCAATTAGGATATAGTCGTGAACTTATGTTCTGTTGTTATCATGTTAAAAACTATGTCCTTCCTTCACAGTCAGAGACACGGTGTTCAGAAGAGAATGCGAATGAGGGCGGCGCGTGGGCTGTCGCGATCTTCGTGTTCGCGCAGCTGCTACACGGCGCAGGCGCGACACCGCTCTTCACACTCGGAGTCACGTACATCGACGAGAACGTCTCTAAGAAAATGTCCTCCGTTTACTTAGGTAGGTAGCTTAGGGTAAACGTGCCTGGTCGCGCCGCTTGAGTCGCACGCGCCGATGTCATCGCATTTTGCGGCAAAATGTGGGTCGTGCTGCGCGGATAGGTGCGCGGCGTTGCATACGATTTTATACAAAGATTTCGCACCCTTCGTGGAAAAACGCAGTAAGTTGATTTTATCAACTTTTCAGGAGCTAAAAAAAACTGTCCTACTAATTAGTTATAAGTCCTGGAAATAACCTTCAAAGAGAAAATAATAGCAAAAAGTAGCCCGGATTGACCCACATTTATTAATTTTTAATTAATTGTGTATATTTGAAAAAAAAAATAAAAAAACACGGTTGCGTAGATATTCCACGAAACTATAATCAAACGTTCCGTTGTAAGTACAGATACTGCTTTATTATTACGTAGTGCAAACAACATTGACAGTTGTAACTTTACCTACAACGTTGTTCACCTTCCGATTTCATCTTACTCGGATGTTGTAAGTATTAGTTACTTCGTTCTTACACGAAAAATTTTAACAACATGTTTTGCGTAAGTTGAGAAACCTATTTGTTCCACGTGAAAGTAAATGATCTTTGATAGTGTAACTATAGAAATTGCTTTTTTAATAAGGAAATATCTCAAAATAATTGTATGTATCTTTAAATACTTGTTTGTTGCAGGGGTTAGTCTAGAATGTAGAAGTATGTATGCTCATACATTATACAGGGTAGCCCAGAACTTCAAGTTCAAAATGAAAAATTAGATAGAGTGGCTCATTAGCTACTAGAAACACCCCCATGTATGTTCAGCCATTATTTATAGTTTAGGAGATATGACCTATTTTGTACCTTTTTCTAGATTTTCTACCTTACTTCAGAAATAATCATTTTGTCGCTATCCCGTTCTTAATAATTATTTTATTTTACTTCACAACTATGTCTAAAGATATATACCGCTAGGTAAAAAAATAAAAACAGTCAAATCAAAGACAAAAAAAAAGTTATTGGAAGTCAAAGTGAGAATTGGACCAAAATTGTCACAGTTGTTAAAACTTCGCCGAAGAATAATTAACACATGAGATTGGCATGGACGCTGAAAGTAGGTATCTCTAAAAAACTGCTCCATTTAATAGCCTTTTAGACACATCAAAAAAAGTACCTTTAATAGAAGCAATAAACTAAATAATTAGACCTCAAAGATTGCAAGATAGACAGATTTGAAGGAAAAATTTACATTCTCATACAATGTAGGTAGCTGCTTCTTTCTAACGTTGTTCTTTAACAACCTTTGTGGTCAAAGACACATTTTCAATAAAAAAAATCACGCTCATAATCGCTAACAGGGTAGACATAGCAACAGTCTGAAGACAAAACTTGCAGTCACTTTTGGTATTCATATTGTAATTAAGGAAAAAGTTATCCCCAAACACTGTTGGTGATTCATACTATAAGATGCTAAAATAAAATCTGTCTGTCTTGCAATCTTTGAGGGCTAATTACTTAGTTTTATGCCCCTATTAAGGGTACTTTTTTGGATGTGTCTAAAAGCCTATTAAATGGAGCAGTTTTTAAAAACACTTTCAGGGTTCATGAAAATCTCATGTGTTTATTATTCTTCGGCGAAGACTTACAACTGTAACAATTTTAGACGAATTCTCACTTTGACTTCCAACTTCCAATGACTTTTTTATCTTTCATTCGATTGTTTTTATTTTTTCACCTAGCGATACACATACTTAGGCATAGTTTTGAAGCAAAATAATTAGAAATTAGAAAGAAAAAATTAGAATTATTAAGAAAGGGATAGCGACAAAATGATGATTTCTGAAGTAAGATAGAAAATCAAGAAAAAGGTGTAAAATGGGTCATATCTCCTAAACCGTAAATAATCGCTGAACATACACGGGGGTATTTCTGGTAGCTAATGAGCCCCTCCATCAAATTTTTCATTTTGAACGTGAACTTTTGGGCCACCCTGTATATTGAAACAAATAAAATCAGTGTTAAATTAAGTGTTTATTCTAATTTGTATTAAAAAAAATATTTATTTACTAGCTGTGCCGAAAGCCGTTTGACCCGCATGGGTTTTTAGTTTTCAGGGAGTTATTTCTATTTGTAATTAAAATCCAACTTTTAATTTTAAAACGTTTATTAATTAATACATGCATAATCACAAAATATATTAATACGGTATGGCACTTGCCTTTATTAGAAAAACCTTCATTTTCAGTTATTACAGTTAGTCATTAAGTGTTTTCTTGAACATTTTGCTCCTTTCCGATCACCCCCTCTTTGCTTTTCGGTAGAACCTGCAAATGACAAAATATAAAAAAACTATTAAGTATGATAATAAATTACTAAAAAGAAAAAACAACCATTAATACCTATTATAGTAAGCTTAGAGATGAGCCAATTTTCCAACGTATCCGAAAAGCGACAGTGTCAGTGATAAAAATGTATGTGATTGACATAAGGTCTGTCACTGTCGTTTTACGTACTTAATCGTTTGCAACTTGGCTAAAACCCCATAAAAGCCAGTTGGTTTACATAGGAGATAACTCTAGAAAAAACTACATTAAGCAAATCAAAAATATATCTGTGGTTGTTATGATAAGAGGAAAATGACAGAATAATTATACCATAAATACACAGGCACTGACTATTTCAGAGAAACTTTACCACGCGCCGCTTCCAGGTTAGTAGGTAATTACCTATATCAATCTAGAATACAAATACTGAAAGGATATTTCGGCATACAAAACATGGAACGTTTTCAGCTGCTTAGCTTCCCGGCCAAGTCGTAAATCAGAAATGGTACTAATATTATTTTTTTTGCCCAAAAGTAAGATGATCTGTGCGTCGGAGGGCACGTTAGGCAGTCGGTTGCGGCTTAATTAAGTATGCAGGTATGTCCTCGTTACATGAGGCATGTCATGGACCTATAGCGGCTCAGTAGTAACCCTGATACCAGGGTTGATGAGGTCAGTCAATTATTGTCTCAACCCACACGAGAGAAGAACTTTAGTAGGATACGGATAGGTACATACGAACCTTCAAGAGAATGTGTCTCATGTTGACTACGACGAGAAGATATCCCATAGTTTCTTGAAATATTTTTGCATTTCTGGTCATTCTTCCACTGGGTTGTACTGGATTGGGTTGCAGTATTAGTGGAATCTGTTAATTGTAACATAATGGTTTAAATACATTGTTTGTAGGTAGGTACATAATAGACGTTAAGCAATAAAAAGGACCCATTACCAAATCACCCTAAAAATTAGACACAAACCTAGATATTTTATCGTTATTTAGGTATTAAATAGAAGGTTAGTACCAATGCGTTAATAATAAAATGTATATCAAACTCAAGCGCACAAATAACAACAAAATCAAGGGTGTTTTTGCAAAAGTTAACTTATATACCTAGGTAGATAATTCACAACCAAGCCGAAATACTACAGTTGATCACGTAACAGTTTTTTGTTCAAATATCTTTATTTTATTCATATACCAGGTGCTATGCCAGGTGATAGCGAATGTACAAAAACGGCACACCCCAATTTAAATAGGTAGTTAGTTTATAGATTAAAAGCACCGAATAGGCACATAGGCATGCTTAGTTTACTTTAATAATTAGTACAGAGCAGTGCAATCATCATCACGCATTAACCAAACCAACTTACGTCAAGTAGGTCGTCAGGTAGGTAGGTAGGTAGGGTAGGTAGGTAGGTAGGATCTGCTTCTGTGTAAACCTTACAAAACAAAATATTTATAATATTAATAGTCTAATAAATAGTAATATACTAAGTAGGTAAGGTAATAGGTACCTAAAATCTAGCTAGTCTATTTACAAGTAAATAACTCACCATCTTCGATTTTGTCCAAGTTGAGCTTACGTATAATCCTTGGGTTTTTTACTTCCACACAAAGATATGCACGCTTCGAGTAGCCACCATGAACAAATTAAATAGAGAGATAATTATTACATCTATCCAACATTCGTCAATCATGACTTTTTATTCTAACAAAAATCGACCTTATTATTACTACAATGCGATCGTTATTTGTAGGGCCGTATGCTGACTGACGGAATACCGTGGTAAAACTACGATCACAAATAGACAATCAGCTTTCACTCTACAAATAACGATCACAGTGCAATAATAATAAGGTCGTTTTTTATAAACTTCGTCGGCAATAATTTTGTCTATAGGTGATCTTGGTTTTACCGTGGTAAAACCACAATCAGCATACGACCCTACAAATAACGATCACAGTACAGTAATAATAGGGTCGATTTTTGGTTGAATAAAAAGTCGAGATTGACGAAAAATTGGTGGATAGATGTAATACCTCTCTAATATCTTTCTAATACCTCTCTTTGAGTGTGCAGCCCGCCGCCGCTGGCACGGCGTAAGTACAGTAACCAAATAAAACATAGGGATTTACGCTAGTGATAAGTAAGTATATTTACTTAGGACATTAGTAAGTAGTCTATATTTGCAGGTAATTAGAATAACACGACAAATGATTCAAATTATTGTCTTTAAAAGAGTTGTATTCATATTTACGAAGAGTATAGTGTAAAATATATCATCGAAAAATGAAGATAAATGAAATAACGTAATAGTAATATCAAACCTTGCTTGGAAAAAACTACGTGATTATATTTACACCAAACCGTTACACTAAAAGATTCGCAGAATAGGCAAGTAGCTGGAGTTACAACAAATAGTAACGCTAAAACATTCGTGGAATAACGAAGTAACTAGACGTACAACCACTGTCGTGTCGTATAATGTCGTGAAACATGTCAGTACGTTTACTTACGACTCGACCATCCTAAAAAACTTTCGTGTAAAATCGAAGTAAGTGTTATTATGACTTTACTATAAGGGAAAATACCAAAAAAAAAAATCACGTATTTATACTTACTTTCTTATTATGGGGGAAAAATATTTTTATCAATGTTGCACAATTTCATTGTTTTTGTAATAATTTCTTCATTTTTACTGATATCTTAATGAAAATTTGTGAGAAGGTGTATTCGTGTACGCTGAATTGAATGGTGCAATAAAAAAAAAATGTCGCTAGTCCACTTACTGCGTTTTTCCACGGGGGGTGCGATTTATAAAATGCCATAACTTCAGCGCGTGCGGCTTCTGCAGCGCGTTTAGGTGCTCGTGCTCAAATTGCTATCAGTCATCCGTCAGACATACGCTATGCACCCTCAGGCATTTTCACTGAGGTTTTGTCACCATCACCTGAACTGGAGATTTTGTCCAGATAAGTAGATATCCGAAGTAAAACTTAAATAGCAACTTAAGTAGCATAACAAGCTCACGATTTTATTCCCAATTGGGGTAGTCAGAGGTAGTTTCATCCATCGCATGATGTACTAAGTACTTACATTTCACCGAGATTTTTTGCAACCATATCATCCGGGTACCTCCTAAAAAAACACAAAGTAGTCTAACAACAAGCTTTTATTGTACAAAACCAACTCTTTGGAATACATTTTGTTTGAAGTGGTTGAAAACATGCGAAATACCAAACGACACTGTATACAGTGTAGCGACTTCAGTAGGTAAAACAATAACGTACATAGCTAACATTAATTGGCAGGCTCGCTGTTAACAACCTCATCCGAGTTGCCACTAGCAAATCTAATGCGCCATCCGCGAGTGACAGACACTGCCAGCTGACACAGAGCACGGAATCAAACATAGTCGCCTCTAGAGGCGACGGCAGCTATTACCGAATTGAGTGATCAATGAGAGACTTTCCAATCGACGTTCCCCAAACACACGATAGATGGCGTTGTTCACTTTTAACGTGATAATTACCTATATTCACATTGCTGGGGTACATAATTATTCAAAAATGTAATGTAATGGCAGAAGCATACCATACCATAAACTGCCTATATACGTCCCACTGCTGGGCACAGGCCTCCCCTCAATCAACCGGAGGGGGTATGGAGCATACTCCACCACGCTGCTCCACTGCGGGTTGGTGGAGGTGTTTTTTACGGCTAATAGCCGGGACCAACGGCTTAACGTGCCCTCCGAAGCACGGAATCATCTTACTTTTTCGGACAATCAGGTGATTCAAGCCTGAAAAGTGCTTACCAAACAAAGGACAGTCTCACAAAGTGATTTCGACAATGTCCCCATCGGGAATCGAACCCGGACCTCCAGATCGTGAGCCTAACGCTCTAACCACTAGACCACAGAGGCTGAAGCATATATAAAACTAATTGTTGCGTAATAGTTGGATCACATTATGTATAGAATGATGTTGCTACGTATATTGCTTCTCTACTGATCAGAATAATAATGGGTGGAAGTTGTAATTGTTCTTGGTGTAGATGAATTGCTTCGAAGTGGCCTTTTTAACCTCTAGATTGCAATATCATGACCGATCAAGGGAAATACAAAGTGTTTTTTATATATCCCCACCGGTTTTCTAACCCGGGACCTTCGTATCGTTAGCTTACTGCTCAACCACTGGACCGCGGACCGGTCGCTCTTTCTGTTAATCTGTTAATATAAGGTACGTTATGCGTGTCTATTAGCAGCTGAACGTTTCGTTGTCTGTGAAACCGACACGTCTGGACGAATGCACGGCCGTCCGTAGTAATGGTACAGTTTGCCCAAACCGTGGACCACTGACTGACAGCACAGACTATATTGTTAGAATCATTAGCGGAACCGAAGTTGCAAATCAGTTACTGAGGGACTTTCAGGTTATGTCCCCCAAAAACAATATGGCGTCGCACAGATTCATTCGGGTACATAATTATTCAGAAATATAATGTAATGGCAGAAGCTTCATCATCATCAGCCCATTATCGTCCCCACTGCTGGGGCACGGGCCTTCCCTATGGATGGAAAGGGAGATCGGGCCTTAAACCATCACGCGGGCCCAGTGCGGATTGATGGTTGTTAACGACTGCTAATGCAGCCGGGACCAACGTCTTAACGTGCCTTCCAAAACACGGAGGAGCTCGAGATGAAAACTTTTTTTTGTGGTCACCCATCCTACGACCGGCCATTGCGAAAGTTGCTTTACTTCAACAATCGCAGACCGAGCGCGTTTACCGCTGCGCCACCGAGCTCCTCTACAGACTACGGCAGAAGCTTATATAAAAATATTTATTGCGTGAAATTGGGATCAGATTATGTATGGAATTATGTTGTTACTTACCTATATTGCTTCTCTTTATTGTGTTCGGAATAATAATGGTGTAACAACAAGGGTCATCATTTATATCCAAAAAACAAAGATAAAAGATGCATATGTCTGTTATATAAAATCAGGGTAAACTAAGGCAAATCTGTACAGCGCCATCTGTATATTTTTGAGGGAACGTAGCCTGGCAAGTCTCTACTTATATTATTATAACTATACAGGTTTTAGTGACACCGTACCGAAAACCATAATTATAACGTTTACTTAACGAAAGTAAATTATTTATTAAATAAAAATACATACAAGTACATTCCATCCAACTACAGTTGTAACAACACACATATTATTAAAAACAAAACAATAAAAAAAGAATAAAAAGCTATAAATAAAAAATGTCCTCCAGCTCACCACATCGAGGCAAAGTCCCCAGAATACTGGCCACGTTGCCCCTCTGCACCGCCAAACTGACCCTTTGGGCAAAATAACTGCCTGTTCTGGGGTCGGAAGTTGCCTCGATGAGGCGAGCTGAAATTGTCTTTAAAAACTGACGTGCTTCTGGACCCCATGGGCGCAACGTTTCTACAGCAAAAGGCAAGAACGTATACTAATTATTTTTTTTTAATAAGTAACGTTTACTTGATTGAAAAATGATGATAAGTGTTTTTCTTGTCGGAAAATTTTAATTAGGATTTTGAGGGTTCATCTAACAACGCTTTGTGCCCGGATAATGGCAATAGGCTCGCCCCCTATTACATGGAACCTTCATGGAACTTAAACATAGTGTTAAAAAACCCTACAGTAAAACGTAAATATTTATGTAAGTAACATACTTACTGTTGTCGCCGAACGAAGTAAATACTCTTTTGGCCAATACTCTACGGTCCAGTCCTTTAAAAGAGACTTAATGGCGGACATTTTTAAGAAGAAAATAAAAGGATTAGTCATGGTTGAACTACAGAAATTTAATTATATTAGTCGTATTGTATAATCAAAATAAATGTAAGTGTATAATTAATATTTTTTGCCTATTGTGCTTATTTTTTTATTTGTTTATTTGTTTGTTTGTTCTTTGTATAACTAATATAGTTTTTCTTTAATAATACCGAGATTCAATTAGTATGCACAGTAAATCGCACTCTTACATCGAATACCAGTTATTATTACAACGAATTATAATATGAATAAAATCTAATAGAGACACTATTTTTCCCGTTTTTGCTTCTCACGAAAATTCCGTTTTCACTTGTTTTTCTGTTCCTTCGAATCCCAGACTAATCTCCCGCCAAAACGTTTTACTTTTAAAAAACTAAGTGACGTTCCTTTCTTGGAATTACCAACATTAGGTAGGAGTGGGTGTTTATATTAGGTTAGTTTCCAACTAATCAAATCAGTTACTTTTTACTAAACGTCAAAACACGAAATTACTATGGAATTTGAATGAAAAGCAACCTGTGACGTCATAGAACAACGTGATAAAATGTCGGACTTATTATTATGTTTTTCTTATTAAAACTCATAAATAAGTTAAATAGAAAAAAGAAATTTTTTTTCGTGAGTTTTAGATCTGTCTTTATTTAGTAATCAGATTTTCATAATTTATCTTGAACCTAGTACGTGTACACGACACAATTATTACAGATGCTTAATTTTTGACGATTTTATTAAATCTATACTATAACGCTGCGTATGAATGTTAGCGTCAAGTTTTCGTCGTATTTTTGTATAATTCGCTTTATCTGCGGTACTTATAAGCTCTTCCTACCTACGTGATGCTACGCGATACGTGATGATATCTTATGTTGATTTCAAATCTAAAGAAGAAAAAAAATCGGACTTTCTTCCGATTTATGTATAGATTTTGGAGGGCTATCAACAAACATGAACCCTCGTTGCCTCCATCACACCACCATATCATCGAGAGGGCTCTCTTGAAGGAGGAGAGTGCCGCACGGTTGAAGTAAGTACCAAATGTTGTGGCTTAGGGCCCCGGTGTACACAATGCTATTATACTTTTAAAATACTTATACGATATTTAAGTCAAACATGACTTCAAAAGACAAAGTGTAGCGTGCCCTGCTACGAAAATTGTTACGACTAATAATAGGTATTTTTCCGTAATTCCTAATAGATTGGGCAGAATCACAAACGAAGTAACAAGACCTATCGGGTTAGTATATCTTACTCTATGTTAGTAAACAGTACAAAACAGAGTGAGAACATATGACCCGGTGATAGATTTTACTTCGTTACTATTTTTTATGTACATACCTATTTACATATTTGCGTATTTATTTATCTACTTATTTCCTTATCTTTGGCTAAATACTTATGCAATTTACTTTTTAACAATAGTGATATCCGAATGAGTTTTTTCAATAAGACGCTTCATCATCCCCCTAGCATTATCCCGTTTTCACAGGGTCCGCTTACCTAACCTGAAGATTTGACAGGTCCGGTTTTTTTACAGAAACGACTGCCTGTCTGACTTTCCAACCTGCGAAGGGAAAACCAGCCCTATACAAAAAAAATCAAAAGTGTGTGTGTGTGTTGTGTGTTATACAGGTTAGGTCACGTGCCTCTGAAAATCATTTTCGGGAATGTGGGTTTCCTCGCGATGTTTTCCTTCACCACTGAGCACGAAAAAGGCGCTTACGTGATTTTAACGTTAAGGCGACGATAGTTATCGCTCACCGCGCGTCGCTTGCAAAGGAAAGGGAGTTTTAAACTCTTCGCGCGCCTTTTAGCTGTGAAAACAGTGGGGTCGACGGGATAAGAAATGTGATACGTACCCATAACAACCCATAGGTACCCGGTACTCTGTGCACTCACGCCAGATCCGGTTGTTTACCCATAGTTTAAACATGTAGCACAGAAATGTAGGTTCTTCAATCTAAGGAAGTGTTTCGGGTTGGTTTTAAAAGCTTTTGCTTTAAAACTAGACGCTTTTTGTTGAATGATGTCTTACAAGTAGACTGAAAGAGATATGTTCAGATTCTTCTTCTATCGTGTGTGGTGGATTTCCAGCCTTATCAATCAGGATTATTATTGAGCAGCCAAAGACCTAACTCATGTAACGACAAAGTACTTACTTATATCGGTAAGTAGCTAACCGAGACCTATGGCTTAACGTGCCTTCCGATGCAGATCATCCTACTTAATAGCCATAGAAGATTTAACCCGTAACCTAATGTAATGTGGTTGATTGTACATGTACTCATGTGAAAATATCCTACACCTATTGTTAACATGTCATGTACAATTGTTTATTATCCCATGAAAATAAATAAAAAAATAAGTAAATAAATAGAAGTACAACAAAGCAGATAGATAGAGAGAGATAGCAGCATCAATTCTAACCAATATAATTAACAAAAATCATTATGAAATCCTTTAAATGATTTTTGTTTTTATATTAGTGCTCATCCGTGTTAGGGAAACTCAAGAAGAGAAAATTTAATTGAAAAAAAAATCTGACTCGGACGGGAGACTTGAACTCGCGGCTCCCGTCAAGCCGGGACGAGCGTGTAAACCATTACACCACCGGGTTCTCCTCCTGTCCATGCGAAATTCATTCGATCTATCTACCTATTTACCTATTGACATTAGCCAGAGCCATCTAGCTAGAATATTGACTATGAATATTTATTAGAGCGATAAGTCTACAGTTACGTGTAGATTTTTAACTTTTTTATCGTAAAAGACAAAATGACTCCTTCGCTATTTTTAAATGATTTTTGTTTTTATATCATTTATTATTGAGGAGCTCGGTGGCACAGCGGTAAACGCGCTCGGTCTGCGATTGTTGAAGTTAAGCAACTTTCGCAATGGCCAGTCATAGGATGGGTGATCACAAAAAAAGTTTTCATCTCGAGCTCCTCCGTGCTTCGGAAGGCACGTTAAGCTGTTGGTCCCGGCTGCATTAGCAGTCGTTAATAACCACCAATCCGCACTAGGCCCGCGTGATGGTTTAAGGCCCGATCTCCCTATCCATCCATAGGGAAGGCCCGTGCCCCAGCAGTAGGGACGTTAATGGGCTGTGAAAAATTCACAAAGAGAAAATTAAATCGATTTTTTTATGAAATTCTTTGCTTTAAATGTGATATACTTGCCCACAGGAGTGTACTACACGATGGCAGTGATTGGCCCAGCGCTGGGCTTCGTGTTGGGCGGACAAATGCTTAACATTTACACTGACTTCGTCACGGTCGACGCGGAAACGTAAGTAGCCATGTTACATCCTTAGCTATCCACCACCACACCCAAGACACCCCGTACAAAAATGACATTCTTACTTATAATTACCTATCTAAAGACAAGTCTGATTTGGATGTTTTTTAAATAAAGATATATATTGATTGGGGCAAATACATATTTCGAACATCATCATCATCATAATCAGCCCATTAACGTCCCCACTGCTGGGGCACGGGCCTTCCCTATGGATGGATAGGGAGATCGGGCCTTAAACCATCACGCGGGCCTAGTGCGGATTGGTGGTTATGAACGACTGCTAATGCAGCCGGGACCAACGGCTTAACGTGCCTTCCGAAGCACGGAGGGGCTCAAGGTGAAACTTTTTTTTTTGTGGTTACCCATCCTATGACCGGCCTTTGCGAAAGTTGCTTAACTTCAACAATCGCAGACCGAGCGCGTTTACCGCTGCGCCACCGAGCTCCTCGAACTCGAGAGATTTCGAACATACCTATACCTAAAACAATATTAAAATCAGACTTGTCCCTGGCAAATAAGAAGTTAGTGACTCTACTAATAATATATGAATAAGTTTGTATTGAAAAACACCCGCGAAACAAGAACCGATAATTTAGTAGGTGTTTTTTTTCTTAAAGCAAAATATTAATTTATCGTATCGAACCATCATACTTACCGTTTTATTCACTCCTAGTCTTTCACAGCGTTTTATGAAGTTTAATGGGCACATAGCGCCCGAGTACCGTGCTAATCACTGAATGTCATCAATTAACAATAGTATTAGATACCTATCGCACTCTACCAATTAACATAGGTAACATAGGTACCTACCTACTCACTGTACAAAGAGGTAAAAGAAAACATTTTAAGTAAGTACTGGCAACATTGAAAAAAGTAAAACGTCAACTATTATGGCGGCAAGCGGCGACCTTATCCGCGGCTTTTTAATATTTCATCAAGGCACGGGCGCGGCTTCATTCAGCCAAGCGTCTTTCATGTCATTGTGCGCCTGAGCAGCCCTACAGCCCACAGCCGAATTAATTCCGTCCCACACGGGCTTCCGCGAAATATGATTTTCCATGACGCGAGTTTTCAACAACCTCTCGTATTTTGCTTTGGAGAATAAAGTAATTTTAAAATAGAAACTGCTCTCTAAAAGTACCTTATAAGGTTTCTTTTTAATTATCGTTTTGGCTTGTTTTCCACGTTGAGTTTAAGTAAGGGGAAAATTAATGAGAGGGTGCGGTGTAGGGAAATATTATGTTATTTTATGCTTTGATAACTTTTAGTTATTTATGTTTCTATAGGGCATAGAATTAAGAATAATACTAAGTCAAATTCAAATTCAAAAATATCTTTATTCAGTAGGTAACATAGTTACACTTTGAATCGTCAATTTTTACATAACGAACGTCTCATCCGCCTAAAACTACTGCAGCTTCTCACAACGTGTATAGCCGGGGAAAAGAAGTTGCAAGAAAAACCTCGGCACAGGGCCCTAAACGTTCTTTAAAAAAATAAAAATAAACATAAAATATTGGTATACAATTGACTTATTTAGCTGCCTAATATCAGTTCTCAGACAGTTAATCCCATGCATTCATATCTTCTAAATAATCACTAACTTTATAATAACCTTTTTTGTAAAGTTTTTGTTTAACTACAGTCTTAAAACAGTTGAAAGGCAAATTCTGAATGTCAATGGGATTCTTATTGTAAAAACGTATACATTGCCCCTTAAAAGATTTAGTAATCTTATGTAATCGACTGACTTGTAAAGCAAGTTTATTTTTATTCTTGGTAGAGTAGTAAGTATAATGGTGACTCTCTGCTTTCTACCAATTCGTATCAGGCGCCGACTTCTCCCCCTCTGGGTCCTAGTTTCGTCGTAAATAGCCGTAAACCGCTAAGGAGTAAGGAGTAAAGAGTCTTTGTAAAGTGGTCACTGAGAAAATTGGTTGCATTTAAGACCTCCTGGTTACATGTTGTTTCTGTAATAGACCAAAAACATAAATTTTATAATTATGACAACTAATTGTTTATAATTTCACCACTGTTTATAAATAATTCGCTGGGCTCAGTGACTGAACTTTTGCTCTTTGATTGTACCTATTTCCTATAACAAAAGAACCGTTTTTAATTCACTGCACACTCCAACCACCAAGTAGGTAATCAAACTTCTCTGGGGCCAGCCGGCCTTTCTGATCGCAGTCTCAAGGACCATTACCATCTGAATAGGAGCTAGCAATTCAATCAACATAAACAATACCTACATAGTCTGTTATTCTAATTCATTGCCGGCCGTTCTGCCTCCATATTTGGATACGACCTTAGAGAGTTACTTGGCTACTTTACTTTGAGGTGAGAGTATATAAAGTTAGTTTTTATAATCGTGTTGACTATCTAACAGCCTCCGTGGTCTAGTGGTAAGAGCGTTAGGCTCACGATCTGGAGGTCCGGGTTCGATTCCCGATGGGGACATTGTCGAAATCACTTTGTGAGACTGTCCTTTGTTTGGTAAGGACTTTTCAGGCTTGAATCACCTGATTGTCCGAAAAAGTAAGTTGATTCCGTGCTTCGGAGGGCACGTTAAGCCGTTGGTCCCGGCTATTAGCCGTAAAAACACCTCCACCAACCCGCATTGGAGCAGCGTGGTGGAGTATGCTCCATACCGTCTCCGGTTGATTGAGAGGAGGCCTGTGCCCAGCAGTTTATGTTATGTTATGTATGTTGACTATCTAAGGGTGGTATTAATAAATTAATGTCAGCTTCGAGACTGCCCTCAAGATCGTGTCTTTGTAGTTCTCATATAAAAACAGGGACTTGAGCATGATCTCGAGGGCAGTCTCAGCTGAGATTAGTTTATTAATCTTTCGAACGCCGGAACGCGGATCTCGACCAGACACAATGTAAAATCTATTGTGTCTGGTATCTCGGCATATGAGAGGTTAATACCACCCTAAGACTTAGGTTTAAAATAATATTCCGCGCCACGAAAGAAGTCTAAAGATTTCAATGAAACTGCGACAGCAGCGCCGCAGCCGCAAGAATTCTTTTTCTATATTATTTTAAACGTAATTTACCTTTTAGTCTTGCTAGAGTCTAGATAGCATTAATGATAATACTTAAAAAAAAAGCATCAACAACTTAACGGCCTCCGTGGTCCAGTGGTTGAGCTTGGGCTCACGATCCGGAGGTCCTGGGTTCGATTCCCGGTGGGGACATATCACAAAAATTACTTTGTGGTCCCTAGTTTGGTTAGGACATTACAGGCTGATCACCTGATTGTCCGAAAGTAAGACGATCCGTGCTTCGGAAGGCACGTTAAGCCGTTGGTCCCGGTTACTACTTACTGATGTAAGTACGTAGTCGTTATATGAGTCATGTCAGGGGCCTTTGGCGGCTCAATAGTAACTCTGACACCACGGTTGATGAGGTTGTTAATTCACCTCACAACCCACACGATAGAAGAAGATCAACATCCTTAACACGTCCCACTGCTCGCCACAGGCATTATCTATGGACTCCATATTATGAAGCGTACTCCACCACGCTGCTCCACTGAGGGTCGATAAGGAATAATACTAATGAATCTTATGTACAATGTTTGTATTGTAAAGATTGAATTCAAATTCAAAAATATCTTTATTCAGTAGGTAACATAGTTACACTTTGAATCGTCAAATTTTACATAACGAACGTCTCATCCGCCTAAAACGACTGCAGCTTCTCACAACCTGTATAGCCGGGGAAAAAAGCTGCAAGAAAAACCTCGGCACAGGGCCCTACATTCTAAAAAAAAAAAAGAATCTCATACAATAAAGCTATTTTGTAAATGAGTAAAGAGCGATTTTAAAACACTTCAAGAAACTAAACATCGAATACCCACTCCCAAGTAGTCAACCAACACTCCGAGGCTCGGTGGAGCGTTTAGACCTCGGTTCAGACCTCCACAAACAGGAATTAACATATGAAAACAATGAGTGTTCCACCGATACGGCGCTTCTTACGATTATTGTACGAACGCCTGTAGGATTCCTGTTAGCAATTTTATGCTAATGTTAAAACTACCGTGCCTTTCCATCAGGATTATTCTCTTTGTAAATAAAGAGCGTGCCATTGTTATAATATTCAAATCTATCGAAAACTTGTATTATCTGTTTGAATAGGATAGGTAATTATAAAGTCCACACAATTATAATAACAGAAGGCTGCATAATATTGTGCTATTTTCGAAATAATGTGTGAAATGTGCGTATAACAATGGAATTTCGAAAAAATATAAAACTTATACAAATATCATCGTGTGCGGATTTTGACGAAGCTTGTGCGGATTTTATTATGTATGATTTGAATATACTTTCCCTATTTTTTATTTTTATTTTTTTTTTATATGAATGCTGGTACTACAAAGCCTGTGGTGGATTTACATTCTGTTTTTTATTATTATTATTTATTTTGTAATTTGGTTTAATAATATATTTTTTAATTAATATCACCTTTATGTGTTTATAATTAATATCTTATCTCTCTCTCTCTCTATTTAAGAGCTGCGCTCTTGTCGGTGGAGTAACCGCCATTCCTCTCTTCTTCCCGCCAAAACCTTCACCTCCCGATACGACACGACCTGCACCTTCTCTTTTATTTGTTTCATAAATGTTATCCTTGGTCTACCCCTTCCTCTCTTCCCTTCAATTTTTCCTTCTATAATGTTTGTTATAAATGAATCGCGTCGTATCAGGTGGCCAATCATATTTCCTCTCCGGTTATATCTTATAAGGGTTTCATTTTGTCCGGAAAAATATAAGATGCGTTCAAATAATTTAATTTATTTTTTATTTATTTAATTAATGTTTCTGATGTTTGTTGTAAAGGACTACAGAGGGATTGCGTTCTCTCTAGACTATACCTATATTCCGTAGACATTTAAGACTAATAAAATGAGACCCAGAGGGGGTGAGGTAAATCTATCTCGGCGCTCGATACGAATTGGTGCGGGGCGTAGAGTTACCGTTCTATACGCAGTATTACCTATTCTTTACTATAAAATATGATAGTAGTCCCAGTTCAGTCAAGGAAAGTAGGAAATATTAAATAAAACGACCAGTTTAGTACAATTAGTGGTTATGTTTCAATAAAGATAACATTTTACAATAGACTCAATGCGCTGTAAGAATTAGATCTGTAATCTGTGATCTGTGTAAAGTAGGGGAGCCAGTGTTGTGCGTTCATTAGCATAGTGATGTATCAGTCGAGATTAGGCCGCTCGACTTGTTCTATCTAACAGTACCCAGTTTACGCCATCTAATTTTATTTTAAATCATACCTGTCATTTTCTTATCCGTTGGAAAAGAAAGGGACGGATGATTGTCAACAAGTTAATTTTAAAATAATGAATAACCCGTGCGAATAAAAAAGGCATCTCGCTGGTATGGAATCCGTTTGACGTGCTGTCAACTTAACTCTGTCGGATTATTGGGCGATGTAAAATTTTTAGACGGTTGTCTTAGATTTCTGCTTAAAATTGACGTGTATTCCATAAATTTTATGCCTGTCTATTACCAGTCTCTTTCTTTTTCGGCGGATAAGAAAATGACAGGTATAACTTAAAATAAAATTAGATGGCGTCTGCAGGAATTAGCACCATTGTATAATTATTCTGTATCTCTCCCCAGGGTGGGAATAACTCCAGTGAGCTCTGTATGGATCGGCGCGTGGTGGGTGGGGTTCATCTTCTCGGCGGTGCTGTGCCTCGTCGTGGCCATCCCCATCCTCGCCTTCCCTCACGAGCTGCCTGGTAAGATACATAGTCGGCATGGTGAGAATATCACCGAACATCTGGTGATTCTGAGTGGGAGAAGGCAACTGGACCTTCTCTCCTGGACTCTTTCTGCTTCCCCACATTTACTTACTAACTGTCTGCTTAAGTAGGTAACTAAGAAGAACATTATTGGGAACGCTTTCTAATGTGACTCCACATCAACTCATCATTATCTTCTTTCATGCATGTGTGTGTGTTTAAAGAGACAATAATAACTCTGATTTTATTACTGAAGTACTTACATTCTGCAACAAAAATGTATAAATCTTTTCATAAAGAGAAATTTAAATCGAAAAAAGAAATACCCGCCGCTCTTGTCAAGCTGGGACGAGCGAGTTAACCATTACACCACCGGGTCCTCCTCCTGTCCATGCGAAATTCTTTCGATCTATGTATCGTCATTAAGCCGACGCCGGGGCCATCTATCTAGAATCATCATCATCATCATCAGCCCATTAACGTCCCCACTGCTGGGGCACGGGCCTTCCCTATGGATGGAAAGGGAGATCGGGCCTTAAACCATCACGCGGGCCCAGTGCGGATTGATGGTTATTAACTACTGCTAATGCAGTCGGGACCAACGGCTTAACGTGCCTTCCGAAGCACTGAGGAGCTCGATATGAAAACTTTTTTTTTGTGGTCACCCACCTATGACCGGCCTTTGCGAAAGTTGCTTAACTTCAACAAACGCAGACCGAGCGCGTAAACCGCTGCGCCACCGAGCACCTCCTACCTAGAATATTAAGTACCTACTAATATTACTTTAGACCGACTGACAATATTCCCTCAATCAGCGCTTATCGCTATCGACCCACTAAGGTCGATTAATTTTTTCAAATATTTTTCCACTCAGACGACGACGCCCTGAGCCGGAATTCGCGCCCAACTGGACACCCTCAGGCCTGTTGCCTTAAACGTTGTACCGGGTGAGAGCCTTCAGCGCTCCCCATGTGTCCGGCCAAGTAGTTAATGCCATTTGCGGCAAATCTACAATAAATCACGTCAAAAAAAAATACCAACAATCTGAATCTTTTCAGGCGCAGAAGAGATACGAGCATCCAAAATTTCGGAAGCGCATGAGGGTGCCGCGAGCAAATCAGCAGCTTTCAGCGCCCTGAAGGAGCTCCCTCGCGCCGCCGCAGCCCTGTTGAAGAACCCCACCTTTATGTTCCTCAACCTAGCCGGCGCAAGCGAGGGCATGCTCATATCAGGGTTCGCAGCCTTCTTGCCAAAGCTGATTGAGAATCAATTTGCTGTCAACGCGTCTGAAGCTGCTTTGTTGTTGGGTGAGTTTTTAAGACAATTACATGTAGGTATGGCTTATAAATTGTCTACTAATCTCGGTCATTAGTCAATGTTGGAATAAGCATAATCTACTCCTATGATTTTAGACAAAAACTTCTATTTACTTACTTAACTCCTTATTTATCTAACTTCCAATGCTAAAAGTTTGAATCTTAGCGTACCTCCTACTAAAATATAGTCAAAATCTAAAACAAAATGAAATAATCAATAAAATCTCGGCCTCCGGCGTCTATGGTCCAGTGGTTACGCGTTGGGCTCACGTTTCGGAGGTCCCGGGTTCGCATCCCGGTGAGGGCATATCACAAAAATCACTTAGTGAACCCTGGTTTGGTTAGAACATTCCAAGGAGGACGTAATATACGATTCCGACGACCCGATTACTTTAGTTAGCCATAGAGGCGGCCAATCAGCTCGCGACACCAAACACTTCACAACCCCGATACCGACCCCGCCGGCGTGGTCGACGATTTCCCTCATTCAGCGCTTATCGCTATCGACCCACCAGGGTCGATTAATTCCTTCAAATATTTTTCAGACGACGCCCTGAGCCGATGTTCGCGCCCTACTAGACACCCTCAGGCCTGTTGTCTTAAATTTTGTACCGGATGAGAGCCCTCAGCGCTCCCCACTCGTCCGGCCGAGTAGTAAATGCCATCTGCGGCAAAGTTACAGTAAGTCACGTCAAAAAAAGTCTTACTCAATTCCTCTCTCCAGGCGTGATCACAGTTCCGGCCGGCGGTGGTGGCACGTTCCTGGGTGGCTGGCTGGTGAAGCGCTGGCAGCTGGCGTGCGCCGGCATCATCAAGCTGTGCGTGGCTGCCACAGTCGTCGCGGCCGCCTTCACCTTCAGCTTCGTCCTCACTTGCGACGACTATCCCTTTGCTGGTGTCACTGTCCCTTACAGCTCTCCTGGAATCTCCGGGTAAGAATGTTTCGATATTCCAGTAGTGTCATAGAATAAGGAATAATACTACGTCATCATCATCATCATTATCAGCCCATTAACGTCCCCAATGCTGGGGCACGGGCCTTCCCTATGGATGGATAGGGACCATCACGCGGGCCCAGTGCGGATTGATGGTTATTAACGACTGCTAATGCAGCCGGGACCAACGGCTTAACGTGCCTTCCGAAGCACGGAGGAGCTCGAGATGAAAACTTTTTTTTGTGGCCACCCATCCTATGACCGGCCTTTGCGAAAGTTGCTTACCTTCAACAATCGAAGACCTAGCGCGTTTACCGCTGCGCCACCGAGCTCCTCCGAATACTACGTATAGAACGGCAACTCTCCGCTCCCCACCAGCTGGGTTTAAACGCACCCCTCTCAAACATAGTTTAGACTTGAATCGTATGGTGTCAGACATCACACACATAGATGCGCGTTACGATAATGTCAATGTGTAGTGTCTGTGTAAAACGAGGTTGTTTGTATGAAGTGTCCGGGGTGTGGTATTGTCTTATAGGTATGCCTTTACTGACCTGAAGATTTGACAGGTCCGGTTTTTTACAGAAGCGACTGCCTGTACCTACTTACTACTAAAAATTCCTGCAGCTATTTTCGTGCCGTCTAAATGAAACAATCTCTGTTCCAGGGGCGACCGCCTCTCGTCAACGTGCAACTCGAACTGCGGGTGCGCAGACGCGTCGTACTCGCCGGTGTGCGGCGCGGACGGCGTGGTGTACTTCTCGCCCTGCCACGCCGGCTGCGACACGCGCACCCTCGCCGGCGCGGCGCAGCTGTTCCACCAGTGCAGCTGCATCAACAACGTCACGCTGCCCAGCTATCAGCTGGCTGAAGGTAGGTATGAGAGAGAGAGGAAAGACGAAGAAGTATTCACCTACCTACTGACATAAACTCCTGGAAAAAAATGCTACTTTACCAATAAGACCGCTTTTTGTATGTTTATTTAATTTGGATTCCTGTATTATTATGTTCCTTTTGTGCAATAAAGAATTGTGTATTGTATTGTACATCTATCTCATTCTTTCCACTGTTATCTCTAGAGTAATTGACGCATCTAACCGTCGCTGTCTGATCGTAGGTAACAGAAAAAGATAGAAGCATAGAAAAGTGCAATGCGATTATTTTTGAATCGCTCGCCTTTAACTCACGTTCTAAAATAATACCCATTTCACGTATAGTAAAGTAATAAATTAAATTATTTATTAAATAAAAATACATAAACAAGTACATTCCATCCAACTACAGTTGTATCAACACACATATTATTAAAATCAAAACATAAAAAAGGGATAAAAAGCTATAAATAAAAAATGTCCTCCAGCTCACCACATCGAGGCAAAGTCCCCAGAATACTGGCCACGTTGCACCTCTGCACCACACGTAACACATCAGAACTTGTCATTTGTAAGATTCTTCTTCTTCCATCGTGTGGGTTATGAGGTGGATTACCAACCACATCAACCCTGGTGTCAGGGTTACTATTGAGCTGGCAAAGGCATGACATGGTTCATGTAACGACTACTAATTTACATCAGTAAATAGTAACCGGGACCAACGGCTTAACGTGCCTTCCGAAGCACGGATCATCTTTCTTTCGGACAATTAGGTGATCAGTCTGTAATGTTCTATAACCAAACTAGGGATTACAAAGTGATTTTCGTTGTGTGTCCCGCCGGGATTTGAACTCGGGACCGGATCGTGAGCCCAACGCTCAAACCACTGGACCACGGAGGTCCTTATTTGTAAGATGAGACAATTATTTTGGCACGTGAGTTGAAGTCCAGTGATTCAAATTAAGGCCCTGATGAAGTTCAATTTAACAACCCAAGTAGGTATGATGGTGATAATTCCACGTTGCAGGATCAGTGGAGTACGAAGCAATCAACAGCATCTGCAGCACGGACTGCCCGTACCTGTGGGTGTTCGTGGGCCTGTCCTTCTGTGTGATGCTGTTCACATTCATCGCCACCATGCCCGCGTTGTCGGCGACCTTGCGGTGAGACTTTTTTATATGACAGAAAATAAATTTGAAGATAACGGCCTCCGTGGTCCATTGGTTGAGTGTTGTGCTCACGATCCGGAGGACCCGGGTTCGAATCCTGGTGGGGACAAATCACAAAAATCACTTTGTGATCCCTAGTTTGGTTAGGACATTACAGGCTGATCACCTGATTGTCCAAAAGTAAGATGATCCGTGCTTCGGAAGGCACGTTAAGTCGTTGGTCTCGGTTACTACTTACTAAGTACGTAGTCGTTAGGTACATGAGTCATGTCAGAGGCCTATGGCGGCTCAATAATAAATAATAACCCTGACACCAGGGTTGATGGGGTTGGTAATCCACCTCACAACCCACACGATAGAAGAATTTGAAGATCATTTTAAACATACTACAGGGTGTTAGTGGCACCGTATCGAACACTGAGGGGGATGATTCAGCTCATGATTCTGAGTAACAAGTGGAATTTTCCGTCGCAAAATCCATAATTTCCATAGTGTATTCGTATTTTGACGTTTAGTAAAAAGTAACTGATTTGAAAAGAAACTAGTCTATTAATGCCCCAACACTATCCTGAGCATGATTGTAAGTAGGCTGGACTGTCCGTACATGACTCATTGCTCCATGAGTCACTTGTACAGGAGCAGTAAATAAATGTCATATTTTTATTTCAATTTTATTGTGTATGTGTGTGTATTGTGCATCTATGTAATACTAATATTAGTGAGTAAGAAATCATTGTTACTAACAACCTGGGTCCAAGTTACCTGTAATAAAAATTATAATATTTTTATTTTATTTATTTATTAATCTACTTACTTGTGCACCACCAGATGCGTCCGCGAAGACCAGCGCTCCTTCGCACTCGGCATCCAGTGGATCAAGGTGCGACTCCTGGGCACGATCCCGGCGCCGCTGCTGTTTGGGTTCCTCATCGACCTGTCCTGTTCTCTCTGGGGCAAGTCATGTGACACGACAGGAGCTTGCTTGCTGTATGATAATATTAATATGAGCAGGTGGGTTTTTTTTAGTTTTTTTCTTGGTTTCCATTTACATCCGTATTCTAAGATGTTAACTCTAACCTTCCTCAACCTCTAGGCTAGGGTTCCTCGAACTCATCTCAAAATCGGTATTCTTAGACGGTACTTCCACCTTATCTTGATCATGGTATAAGAAAACCAAAAAAAGTGACTCAGTGGTAATTCACCTTATTCACTTAAGTACTTAGGTACTTACCTATATTGGTGAAATTGTGTTTATGCCCTTCAGCTCCTGTCATAGACATTACTTAAATCAAGGCTGTATGGTCCTCAGATCTTTGCCTGCCTTATAGTTATAAGGCCAATTTTTTAATTTATTGCGGCTTTGGTTACAAGACCATTGGCCGAATTATATTGGCCGAATTATAAGGCCAATTTAAACAACAACGACAACAGAGGTTTTGTTATCAGTCTTACCAAAGTATTTTATTTTTTTAAGAATAAGAATAAAATAAATTTATTGGCAGTAACAGTTCACAATCGCGTCATGCCAAAAAGAAAAAAAAAACAGTTTACAATTTTCTATTAGAACTAGGTAATTATGAATACTACGAATAAGTACAGGTAAAAGGAAATGGCTCAGCTTGTGCTGTGATGGAGCCATACTAAGGCACCATACAGCGCTGGTTTTACTTACTTATATTGTAAGAATTATTACCTAAGTATATCGCTGTTGAATCACAGCCAGTTGAAAGACGCCTTTAAAATTCAAAGAATTCAGAAGTCTTCAACTGACTGTCAGTGTTTTAAATAATAAAAAAAACATTGCTAAGTTGTAATCATTTCGGTTCCAGGTACATGCTTGCCCTTGCACTCGTGGGCAAGCTATGCTCAGTCCTGTTCTTCTTCCTAGCGTGGTGGTTCTACCGACCTCCTGGAGGCAAAAACCCAAATGCCGTGGTGCCCTCCGTAGACCTCGTGGTCTGTAGCGAGAAGACCAATGGGAATGGACCCGTGGGTAACGGGACAGGGGCCAATGGATACTGCAACGCCGCTTTGGAAGCCAGTGATCATTTGTAAGCGGTGGAGGAGTCATGAAGTCACGATGCTCCAAAGACAGTGCCTCCATTCCCTCGCAGCGCGCGTGGCGCCATATTTGTCGAGGGCTTCGGGCTGTGTTTATAAGTCGAAACCCTCGATTTTGTTGCGCGTTTGTTGTTCAGACCCTGCTGATTGATTTGTAAAAGGACTGTGGGCACTAGAGTTGCGCCGGCTAGGGATTCAACCGAATAGTAATCGGGCAGGCTTACCACACCGAATATTCGGCCTTGGGCAGTCCAAATATTAAAGTGTGTGTTTGGAATTTGTTCGGATGATAAATCTGTCTTCATTTTACAAAATTTTTAGAACACACTGGTTGTGTTTTGGTAAATAAGAATCGTTGTCACTCGTTAGTTATAGATAATTAACACTTTTGTGGGGTTAAATTACATACGTATACATAAAGTCACGCCCGTAACGGGATGGACAGAGCTACCTACAAATAGGGAATGCAATGGCGACCCGATATCGCAAATTCGAGATCCCGCTACGACTGGTGCATAAAAACAAGCAAAGTTAGGATGGCTGAAAACGATGAAAACTGCTTGTTTGTGATAGTGAGGTTAATTATAACAAAATCTTTTTTAAAGAAAACAATAAGTAACCTTTATTCTTCAATATTAGTAACTAAATAAGTATTTAAGTTTTCTTTGGAAATCAGCATAATCAAAAACAAAAAGTATAACTCAAGGAGATTCGCCCAATCCCGTCTATCTCGAATGGGATCTTATGCTTCGGGATTGATCCCGAAAAATTAGACGAGATTTCGCGAGATCAGCATTCCCTAGCTACAAATAATCAAGGACAACTTGCTGCCATGCGTTGTTGTGGCTTATGAAGTTAAAATGATACCGCAAAGTTCTTGGTATCGAGTTTTTCAAGGTCCCTCTCTGATCATATTACAAATCGAATCAGGTCATTCAATCGAGTGGATAACCAGCCAGGTCAATTTCGCATTAGAACAAATGTAGAGCATCCCTTACGCTTGGATACACTATGTGAGGTATTCGATCACACGATAGGTACTAGAATTATAGAGCAAAGGCAGCATTAGGGCCGCCTGGACACTCCATACAAAAATCTCGTTTGTTACCGTTAGCCGCCTTATCCCGTGCGTGCGAGCGAGACAGACGCTTCGCGGGGTTTTCAGTGAAACGCTCCCGGAACGGTTTTCTGTCACCTTTATCTATCTGTCTTTATTTAGTTATCAGAATTTCAAAATTAATCTTTGACCTAGGAAACTACCCAATTCATATCGGGCGCCAAGCGAATTACTTCACCCCCTCTGGGACTTACTTTAGTCTAACTAGCAGTGGCAGCTTTGGCAAAATATTTAGGTGGTGCGAGATCTGAAAGTGACACCACTCAGGCCCTTAAAAAAAAATGTTTTCGGGCACCCAGTATGAGCAATCTAACCCGATGAAGTTAGTAGGGTGAAGTAGTCTTGGTTGGCTTTGACCCCCCCCCTTCAGCTCGCGGTGCGGTAGCTCACCTCGCCCAGCCCTAGGGCCGCCACTGCTAACTAGGCGTAAGCAAGAGTAAGGGAGAGCGCGCGCGGACTGTTTACTCCCCCTTATTTCTTGTCTCGCTCGCACTTACGGTAGGCGGCACAAGGCAAGAAAGAGATGTTTGCATGGAGTGTCTGAGGTGCCATAGTCAGTGGATCAAATGCATAATGAAATAGATACATAAGTACTGTTGTAAGGTATCTGTGATGTTGTAGATTTAAATAATTAAGAGGGGATTGAAAAGGTCACATTGAAACAATTCATCTACAAAAGCAATATTACTGACCTTCTATGGGTTAAAAATGGCGACATCAAAGCAATTCATTTAAGAAAGCAATATTACTATTTGACATTTGTTTGCATTGCGCACTTTTATTATGAGCAAATGTCAAATTGCTTTCTTAGATGAATTGCTTCGATGTGGCTTTAATTATCCCCCAATTAGGTACTTTTATACTTATGCGCAAATGTCAAACTGCAATATTGATTTTAGATCAATTACTTCAATATGGCTTTTATAGACCCCTAGACAGCAAATGTAAACTACCAATTTAATAAGAATGTTTAAGTCATTGTAAAGTGATTTTTAGAAGGAATATGTTCCTTAGAGCGATGTATGATACACAATCATAATATTGAGTGTATAAGGTCAACAATATTTTTTTTAAACAAAAGTGATGCGTTTTTGTACGTTTGTATGTACAAAATGTGGGGTAGTAGGGTAGTCGCCCTTTGCACGCGGTTTCATACGAATAATTGTTCTTACATGGCGATTTTATGAGATGATTTAAAGTCCCCAATAGTTAATGCGGTGTTACTACAGTATGGCGTAGTCAATATCTTTTTTGTTACTGTGGTCCTGTGGTACGGTCACGAGCATTAATATGTATACACTTTGGTACCATGTCACATTAACTTTTTTGACAAAGTGAACTGTAAGTCTCACTAAATGTCAAATATGTTAGTGCGACAGAGTCCTAAGGTGGGTACATTATATTGCTCATGACTGTACACCGGCTTGCTTCTCAATCGGAGAGCGCGGGTTCGAACCCCGGTACGGGACTTGCACCAATGGTGCTAATTCCTGTACACACCATCTAATTTTATTTTAAGTTATACCTGTCATTTTCTTATCCGCTGAAAAAGAAAGGGACGGGAAATAGACAGGCATTAAATTTATGAAACACACGTCAATTTTAAGCAGAAATCCAAAACAACCGTCTAAAAATTTTACATCGGCCAATAACCCGACAGATTTAAGTAGACAGCACGTCAAACGGATTGAATACCAGCGAGATGCCTATTTTGTTCGCCCGGGTTAATCATTCGTTTTAAAATTAACTTGTTGACAATCATCCGTCCCTTTCCTTTTCGGCGGATAAGAAAATGACAGGTATAACTTAAAATAAAATTAGGAGGCAGGAATTGAGGCCAATGACTAATAATGTAAACTAATCTACTATTAATCTTGCTTAGGTTCAGTTTTCACTTACACAGTCGGCTCGACTATTATAGACGATACGGCTCACCACGTTGGGTCTAACAGAAAGCTCGTTGAAGTGTGGGTACTTAGTTCATCTTGCAACGGATTCACCTCTAACTACCCTCACTAGTCGTGAGCTTATGAGATCTTCACTTAATAAATCTTATTACGCTAACCCTTGAAATTGTCTAAAAATCGCCTACAAAACCGCTTCCCCGTGAACGTTCAGTACATTGTCACGCGTTTGTTTTCTGGAAACCCGCGCCGCGCGTCCCTTGACGCGCCGTTAGACTCGCTCCATGGTTACCATAGTTACGCCCGCCGCCATTTTGCTATTAGACTACAATCCCGATGAGGCCGTGACCTTGACGCATTGGGTAGGTAGGATGGATTGGCGAGTCATAATAGCCGCTTAAAGTGGGTACACGATATTGCTCATAAGAGTCATGGCATGCAATCAAAATGCGACCGGTTGTAAAGTTTACGGCGCGCCATTATTGATGTCTCATACACGCGGCGCTAGTGTCGCTGCCTCGTAACCTTTGCGGGACATTATTGTGGTAGGTACTAAGGGCTAAGTACTACATAATTAAAACACATAATACCGGGTTCTCACCGCGTTAATTAGGGATACAACGCGGTAACAACCCGGCATTATGTGTTTTAATCGAGTAAACCTCAAACATTGTATGAGTGCTACATACCCTACATTAGAGCTCAAAATATAAAAAAGCGAAATTGAATGTATATATAAAATACATTCCTGATTAATTAATGTTTGTTAAAATAAAAGTACAATTTGTAAAGGCACAATATTGGGAGGTACGTTTGCATTAAGTACTTTGGCTGTTTGGATTCAAACACAAGCCTTAAGGTTAAGGTACAGGCGTGTACAGAATGTTTTAACTTATTTGTTGAATTTTTGCATAATAGTTTTAAGAATATTTTGGTTAAAGACTGATCGTTTATTAGAATTAAGGATAGATTTTTTTTTAATTAAAAGACCAACATTATGGTACTGATTCCAGTAGACATCACCTAATTCTATTTTATCTTCCGTCCCTTTCCTTTTCGGCGGGTATGAAAATGACAGGTGTAACTTGAAAATAAAATTAGGAGGTGTTTGCAGGAATCAGGGCCATTCTTACTGTAAAATTTTCGATAGATATTAATTCTCGTTAAATTAAATGGAAAAAATAAATAATTATTATTGCAGTTAAATATATTTCGTTATTGATTGTATTTAAACTTTATTTATTTTGTAAAGTTTGTAAAATCAACCAGTCACTAAAATTCTTAAATGTTTTGTCCAATGCGTTAAGGTATTAGTTAGTTAATGTGAATAAGTATTTGTGAAACAATTCAGATAATAAATAGTTGTTTAAGTATCATAAGTATAACGTCGTCGACGTAAGTAAGTGTCATAACATCGACTTGTACTGAAAACAACGTACCTAAGCGCCCTTTTGTAAAATGACATTCGGACCATGTTATAAGAAAACCAGAGGCCTGTTTAATAAAACTTACAATTGTAAATTACAATGACAATTTGATGTTCATTGCGGAGTGTGTGATCACGAATATTTTGCAGTTTCATATTAGCTACGTAATGAACATCAAATTATCGTTGTAATTTACAATTGTAAGTTTTATTAAACAGGCCCCAGTCCGCTCAATCCTATGACAAGCCGCCATTGCTAGCCCTTTCATGACGTAATTGTTACCACTGTGTTACCATTCAATTTATCTCCAAGATTCCAAGGACGTAAATTTTATTATTGAAAATTAAGTGAATTACTGACTAATGTATTTAATTACCATTACTTGTCACATATATAAAAGTCATTAAAATTGTAAGTAAATCTTTTACTAAACGTTAAAAAATTCCTTGGAAAGGAAATTAAAAACATTAGACGTGGGTAATTTATTTTTTACGAAATGGTAACCCAGAGTGGGATGACGTCAGCTGGGCTACCTTGAATTGCTAGCTGTCACTTTTGAGCATACCTGGTTTACTTTTACCATGATTCGGACGACATCATTTTTCTTAACATAACCTCGCAATACTTAGACAAGCTAGTTTTAATCCAGGTAAAAATTGTGGTCGCAATTTTTACTCGGATAAAAATTACTTAATTGAATAAATCAAGGTTTTGTTAAAGAACATGACATAAGAATTTGACTTTTCAAAAAGGCGCCATTATAATTATGGTTTTCAGTACAAGTAGATGATAAATAGGTAAGTATGTAATTATGAAATACCTACATCCATTTGGCTCAACATGATTTTGAAACAATACCTACAATAAAAAAAAATACATTCCAAGTGCAATTTGGAAATGTTCAAAACAATTTTGAAAAGCTTTTTACATGTTTTGTAATGAAGTTTGTAAAATCACGTTTATGGTGAACAATTTTGTAATTGTACAATTTTACACGTATTGAATGAAATAAAATATTTCAAATAAATTAACTTCTGCTGTTTTATTTTTTTGTCTTTTTAGTCATTAAAGTGCCCGTGAGATTATTCTTCAAAAGTGACAGAATTTAAAAGGGCACTTTCAAAGTGGTCCGATTTTTTTATTATGGAGGTTAAGCTCGATTCAATGGCGCCATCTGGCGGAATTTTGAAAAATATTTCCAATAAATTAACTTGTGCTGTTTTATTTTTTTTCTTTTTAGTAATTAAAATGCCCGTGAGATTATTATTTTTCAAATGGACAGAATTTTAAAGGGCACTTTCAAAGTGGTCCGATTTTTTATTATGGAGGTTAAGCTCAGATTCAATGGCGCCATCTGGCGGAATTTGGAAAATGGAGGCGGACGAAGAGGGTACTTGTTACTTTTACAGACAAAATATGATTTAAAGACCATGCCCTATAAACGTAACGCTTTGTACGTTTTGGAAACGTTATAGAAGAAAGAGATTGGAAGGGCCAAGAGAGCGCTAAACGCAAGCCATACAAGTAGGTATGAGCAAATAATTCATACTTCAACTTTGCACTCCACTCATCCGCAAACTTTACGACGCACGGAGATCCACGATTGTATATTAAATGGTCATCATAAGCATTATAACATCGGCAAAAAATCAAATATCGACATGCAAGACGATCCCTACTTATCACAGGAAAGCTAAAAACCGTAGTATGATATAAAATTAGGTTTTCAGTGGTACATACTTATAAAGGCTATATTTATTCATTACCAGCGAGCAAATACATGACATAAATAACCTATTTACGTCCCATCTTTGAGCACAGGCCTCGCAATCAACCCCCCTCCGGTAGAGCATACTCCACCACGCTGCTCCACCGCGGGTAGGTGGTGTTTTTACGGCTAATAGCCGGAACCAACGGCTTAACCTGCCTTCGTGCTCTAGTGATTAGAGCGTTGGACTCACGAACTGGAGGTCCGGGGTCAATTCCCGATGGGGACATAGTTGAAATCACGACACCAAATAAAATTGTTGTTAAAAATATTAAGCAATATATTCCAACATTAAAAATACTTACAACGTAACAAAATGCATTCAACATTTTATATCGAAAATAATGTACTTATAATAACATTAATAACTTGATTAGTCGAGAGTCGCTTGATGCTCAACAACTTGCTAACTTGCTTGCTTGCTTGCCATAAGGCAGATTTGTCAAGGATAGAACTGGGGGGTTAAAATGGCCACATCGAAGCTATTCATCTGAGAAACCATACATTTGTTGACTTTGCGATTACGCAGTCACTTTCAAATGCCCAAATGTCAAATTTCAAAATTGGTTTTTAGATCAAATAGGGACTTTCGAGGCTACATTCCCCAAAACCAATATAGATGGCGTTGTACATTTTTAACGTGATAATTACCTATTTTCTCATTGCTCGGGTCTCACGGAGGCATATCCAAAAATAATCATAAACTGCCTATGTACGTCCCACTGCTGGGCACAGGCCTCCCCTCTATCAACCGGAGGGGGTATGGAGCATACTCCACCACGCTGCTCCACTGCGGTTTGGTGGAGGTGTTTTTACGGCTAATAGCCGGGACCAACGGCTTAACGTGCCCTCCGAAGCACGGAATAATCTTACTTTTTCGGAAAATCAGGTGATTCAAGCCTGAAAAGTCCTTACCAAACAAAGGACAGTCTCACAAAGTGATTTCGACCATGTCCCCATCGGGAATCGAACCCGGACCTCCAGATCGTGAGCCTAACGCTCTAACCACTAGACCACGGAGGCCAAAAATAATCATTGCTTGATATTTGGATCGAATATGGTATAGATGTTGCTACCTATATTGCTTCTCTTTGTTGTGATCATAATAATAATGGGTGAAAGATGTGCTGTGCCTGGGCGTAATAAGATAAAAGATGCACATGTCTGTCATCTATGGAGTTATAAGGTTAAAATAAGGCAACTCTGTACAGTCATGAGCAATATAATGTACCCACTTGAGGACTCTGTCGCACTAACATATTTGACATTTAGTGAGACTTACAGTTCAATTTGTCAAAAAAGTTAATGTGACATGATAACAAAGTGTATACATATTAATGCTCGTGACCGTACAGTGCCATCTATGTACGTCATTGTTCCAATGTGGCATTCTTATATCCCCTGTTCCTCATAATATTTTTCATGTGACATGTGACAAGAGTCGGTAGATGTAGTAGATAAAATATTGTCATATTTTATAAATAAACTTCATCGAGAATCTTTGATCGCTCTTTTCAGAGAACGCGTGACTAATATCGTATCATAGAATAAGGAATAATACTATGTATAGAACGGCAACTCTCCGCTCCCCACCAGCTAGCGGCTGGGCTAGGTTTACTTCAACAAGTAGAAAAATGTAATAATAAGTGCGACATTTTGTCACGTTTTTTTACGACGTCACAGGTCGCTTTTTCATACAAATTCCATTGTAATTTCGTATTTTGACGTTTAGTAAAAAGTACCTGATTTGTCTAGTTGGAAACTACCCTATTTAAGCCATTAATCAAGAACTGAATTGAAGTTTAATTTACAACTGTATTTACCTTTCTAACACAACCATATACTAGGGAATATTCTGCGTACATGAAATCAATGGTGGCTATGACACCATTACTTGTGTTTATTTCTTGTGTTATGTAAACTAGGAACTATATTGAGAAGTTTTTGAACATCAAGTGACAGAAAACATCCGTGGTGACGCGGAGTCGCCGGCGGAGGCCTAGGCCTCCTTCCTCAGAAGAACTTCACTCCTTGGTTGTCGTCAAACTCCATTAGTTCACATCTGCCCTTCTTCTCTAGAGATTTCAGCGCTTTTAGGAGTATGTTCATGTCTAGTCCGTGGAATTCTGGAAAAAGAAATACTATTAGGTACCTAACATAACATAAGCTCAACTCTATAGGTATGCCAATTGAGGTAGTCAGCAGGATGAACTAAGTACCCAAACCTCACCTAGCTTTCTCTTAGAATACTAGGTGGTGCGCCGTCTATAAATCGCAAAGTAGCCTATAATGTTGTTTTTTATGTGAAATAATTCAATCATTTACATAACATAATTATCATAGATAAACTTATTGAAGGTTACTTAATTTAACATTTTTTAATCTACGTCATTATGCAAGGTGTTATGGCTGAGGAGGAATGACAAGAAACTGCACTATATTGCAAGTTATTTAGTAACTAGAACATATTTAACACTGGGCTTTTTTATCATTTTGGTAATCATTAATCTTACTTTTAGAAGATATGAATGCATGGGATTAACTGTCTGAGAACTGATATTAGGCAGCTAAATTATATTTTATGTTTATATATATAAATTATATTTAAATATAAACTATATTTTATGTTTAATGAATGTCTATTTTTTTTAAAGAACGTCTAGGGCCCTGTACCGAGGTTTTTCTTGCAGCTTCTTTTCCCCGGCTATACAGGTTGTGAGAAGCTGCAGTAGTTTTAGGCGGATGAGACGTTCGTTATGTAAAAATTAACGATTCAAAGTGTAACTATGTTACCTATTGAATAAAGATATTTTTGAATTTGAATTTACAATAAGCTTATTTATATAAAGAGTTATTGTATTGTAAGAGGCATACCTTCATCAACGGTGTTCTCTCCTTCCCTCAACTCAAACAGTGTACACACCGAGTTATTCATGCCATTATTGCAAGCCCAACTGTACACCATGTTACCCCATTCATCCAGTGAATGCCAATATATCTCCCATACGTTTTTACTCTTATCTATAGGCGCGGCCCGCCCTTTCCTTGCCATATCTTCTAGAATACTCGATATAGCATCCTGTGACAGTTTTCTATTGATCGACGCATTATTAAATAGGGGAGTATTCAGTGATTCTCTTATATCTATGGTTGATTGTTTGTTTGCTTTTAAATAATCTGCTATGAGTTGCTGCCATGCTTCCAACTGTTTCTCTCTTGTTTCCGAATGTGGCTGGATTCTGGAACAAAGAGAAGAATGTTGAATACAATGGAGCAACAATATTTTTATGCACAAAGTAGAAAATCAAAACAGAAGTCAAAAGCAGAAAGTGAAATGTAAGAAGTCCCGCAGCTGTGCGTTGTGAAAATTTCATATATCTTGGTTTTTGGGTATAATCATCCTTTTTTATTACACCCAGGCACAATTACATCTTCCACCCATTATTATTCTGAACAAAATAAGGTGAAGCAATACAGGTAGCCACATAGTTATAAATAATTAATAAATATAATATATAATAATAAATAAATATAAATAAAATAAAAAATATATATTTTGAATAATTATGTACCCGAGTAATGAGAAAATAGGTAATTATCACGTTAAATCTGGACAGCGCCATCTATATTATTCTTAGGGGGTAGTCTAGAATTCCCTCATTATTATGACTTGTCATTTAGTTCCATTGAAATCCGCGGGACTTCCCTCGTGGAGTGTCTATCACAGGTTTTTTAACTAGATGTTTTATATTAAATATTTTTTACAAGATATTCTTAACTCATAAGTTACTTGTTTATGATTGTTGGTATGTGATACTTACACCAATAATTTATTTTTGTGCTGAACTGAGGTGTTGCTCATAGATTTCTATCAGTTTCCTTTCAGTTCTCACTCTTTTCACCAATGTCTTCATTGGTTTCGGTTCTAGATCTGTGATTGATATTCTGAAAGGTACTTTGTGTTCTCCAATTTGTATTGTTGAAAATCCTTCCTCAAAACTTGTTGAGAAACTGATCATAATCGAACAATCTTTCGCCACAGCAGATATTGGGCCTAAGATTTCTGGGTCTGTTGTAGAAATAAATGTATTTCTGTTTTCTGCTATTTTTAAATCTATCTTCTGCTTTTTCACTCTATCGATTACTGTGTGAACATAGTCATAATCTTCCTTACTATTTTTAGTATCTAATTGCAAGTATTCGGAGAGTTTTTGTAAATATAACAGTTTATGGAGGAAAGATGTGCTGTTTAAGCTATTTTCTGTATCACAGTGTGTCCTTCGACTTTCAATGGTCTGTTCAATAGGCAGTCCTTCAGATTCTTTCAAGATACTATGACATTTGTCATAGCCGCTTAGTAAAATTTCAATAATAAAGTCTAAAAATATATTCAAAGAACCCCCAAATACTTTCATATCTTTTATTGTATTTTCCAAAACAGTCTGACTGGATTTCTCATCATATATTATGTGCCCATTTTTAAATACCTTAAAATTATTTTGCGGATTTCTTATTAGGTTTATTAATGCTATTTTCATTCTATGTGTATCTCCTGAAAACAGGTCTAGCGGGCAGTAATCACTAATTTGGTCTATTTGTCTCTCTTGCAACTTCAGAAACTGTTTCAAACAGTAATAACATTTCGAGAACTTTTTAAAATGTGGTGACATAAATCCTTCTTTAGGTTTCAGTTCAATACAAAAATTTGTATCGGAATTTGCGTTTAATATTGCTAGATTTATATCTTTGATAGCATAGGAACTTAACGCAGATTTAAACTTTCTGTGATTTGGACGGAAGTCAACTAAATTCCTACTCAGCTCAATAAGTTCATTAGCAGGAATTTCTACAATATCTTGTAAGTAATGGTCGTTGATGGCGAGCAAGGGAATCATCACCAAATTAACAAAATCGACTGATCTCCGAATTGTTTTTAAATCTACAGGATTTCCATCTTCCTTAATTAGCCGCAACACGTAATTAGTCTCCAGTATATGAAGTACAATGTGGACGTTGCCTTCGTTGATGTACTTCCAAGATTTTCCCAGAATACTCATGTTATCAAATGTTAAACAAGCCTCTACTGTGTGATGAAGAGAAAACGGATTTACTTACGTAAAAAATGGAGGAAAGTTATACTGCCAAGGCCACGATATTTCTGCCATATCACACACTAAATGTTCGATTAATTACAATTTTTGTAACAGGAAAATAAAGGTTTTATTGTTTGCAAGACGCCCAGCTGATCTTATTTTTGACAATGACAATAATGAACGACGGGAATGAATGAATGAAGAGAACGAAAAAGAAAGGGTCCCAGTCACAGTAATAGTTATTGGCTATAGTTCCATGAAAAAGTTCTGCTAATCCTCAATAGAGGGTACTAGTAACTACAATTATTTTTTTTACATGATTTTTACTATTATATCAACGCACCACAATTCTACTTTGTCGATGATTTGTTGTTTTGACAATTTTGACATATCGAATTTCTGATTCTGCAAGATTTTTGGGTTTTTCACGAAGAAAACACACGAACTTCCAAATTTCGACATTGCTATGTTACTTCCTTGTGATTTGTAAATTAGGATAGTTATTACGATGATTACGCTTAATAGAAAGTTAAAAAAAGAACATACGGAGCCTAGCAATGGTATTACTACGGAACCGTGTAAAAGAATCTCTGTGAGGGACAAGTTGTTGGTGAAAGAAGTGCAAGAGATGAATGAGAACCTGCCGACAACGTGTACGGTGACGTTTCAGGACCCCAACACGTTAAACGAGTTCATTCTGACGGTAAAACCTGACGAAGGTTATTGGAGTGGAGGCAAGTTCAAGTTTAGCGTATTTGTAACAGAAGACTATAATATGGCGGTGAGTATAGCTCTAAAGCCCTATCATAGCATTCAGTGTGGCCAGTTACTTCTATCAAATAGATTTCATTCATTAAAATCAGTTATTTTAAGTATTTGCCATTGTAAGTATAGTGATTAATAAATGTGTTAAAATACCCCCTTCAATGATAAAATTTTCATATAGTTACAACATTCTATAAAACGTAAGTTCCATACATGGTCAGGAAAGAGGAAATCTTGAAGACTGTTACATGTTACTTATAGGAACATGCTACACCAACAAGATCGAGGCTCTTAAATTATACTGAGCATGTTGTAAGAGTTGTCAAAAGTTTTGTGCCCCATTGTGTGATCAGATTACACTACCAATAATGCCAATAACAAGAATGTCTTTGAACTCTTGATTCCTCTGCCTACCCTAGTAGGTAGTCTTGTTTTTTTTTGTACACATACATAGCATAATTACCTATATGTCCCACTACTGGGTACAAACAAAGTTTACTTTAAGGTAATTCTAGACAAAGAAAAAGAAAACAAAAGGTGGATTTATCTCTGTAAGAGATCTCAACTAAAAAGAATCTTATCACTTTATCTCTGGGTATACTATAATAATAATTATTGTTTAATAATTTCAGCCACCTAAAGTGAAATGTCTCACGAAGTTATGGCACCCAAACATCAATGTAGATGGGGATATCTGTCTATCTCTCCTGCGGCAGACCTCAATAGATGAACATGGATGGGCACCGACGCGGAGATTGAAAGATGTTGTATGGGGCCTCAACTCTTTATTTACGGTAAGCAGTAGCTTTTGGTTTCCTCTATTACTTTATCTTTAATATTGTTACAGTTGTTTTTGGTTATTGTACCTACTCATGTGGCAACCCACAAGTACGTATGATGGCACCCTGACTTCCAACAAATTTTCTACTTAGCTTGGATGTCAGTGGCCCATGCTTTGTGCTATGTTCCAGCTAAACATATGCCTTAATTTTGACTGTAATTGTTGGCAAAAATGATTTTATTCATTTATTATTTTTCTTACTCAAAAATGTGTATAGAAAGAAAACAGAAAGTAACCTAAACTCAGCTGCTGGTGGGGAGTGGAGAACTGTATAGAAGGCAGTCGCCTTCTATACATAGTATTATTCCTTATTCTATGGTGGCATGAACTCTAACAATAATACTGTTGGGCACTTGGGGTTATCGTAGATAAAATCATTCTATTTTAATGTTCTTTTTATGTTTCTAAGTCAAAGCAAGTGTTAATACTTACCAATGTGTTTTTTGTTTGCAGGACCTTTTAAATTTCGAAGACCCTCTTAACATAGAAGCTGCAGAGATGTACAGGAAGAATAAAACAGAGTTCCAAAGCAAGGTTCAAGAGTACATAGCTATTGCCAAGGGCAATAGATGAAACTTGTGTTACCCACTGTTCGTAGCCACCCTGGTAACATTACTCTCTCTCCAACACTTCATACATCACCATGTTTTGTAGTCAAAATGTAATTAATACTCCAAAAGTGATATCTTGCTTTCTAAGGAACAGGTTCTCAAGTTTTAATTAGGTCTGTTCACAATGGTCCTAATTCCTGCAGATGCCATCTAATTTTATTTTAATTTATACCTGTCACTTTCTTATCCGTTGAAAAAGAATGGGACAGGTAATCGACAGGCATAAAATGTATGGAATACACATCAATTTTGAGCAGAAATCTAAATCTAAAACAACCGTCTAATAGTTTTACATCGGCCAATAACCCGACAGAGTTAAGTAGACAGCACGTCAAACAGGTTCCATACCCGCGAGATGCCTATTTTATTCGCCCGTGTCATTCATTCGTTTTAAAATTAACTTGTTGTCAATCATCCGTCCCTTTCCTTTTCGGCGGATAAGAAAATTACGGGTATAACTTAAAATAAAATTAGGAGGTGTCTGCAGGAATTTGGGCCAATGCCTCTTATGAATTTTATTATTTTATAATATATAAATCATGCGAATTTTATTAATCTATTGGAATGCCCAAAAGCCTTATGCCTGTAATTACTTATGTTGTGTAATTATTAGTGTTTTGTTTGTGTATGAAATGTCTGGTGCTGGTAAGCAGCTGAAGTGAGGACATCTTGTGTTGGTTGTGAGATCAATGACCAACTTTATCAAGTCATTATTATTATATCTAGATAGTTTGATAATTTCACACCTTGAATAATATAATACAATGTCAGACAGTCCTTGATATAATCAGTCACTATCATTTTTTTGTGTCCACAAAGTTTGTTTTTCGGGATTGAATAAAATAAATAACGATTTTATTAAATTAATGCTCGTTTATTAATCGCTTAATACTGGAGCATCAAGTGTACCAATTAGTATAAATAGTAAAAATTGTATACAATAAATAAATAACTTAACAATATAACAAAAGTTTCGTAACAAAATCTCCATTATGACTAGATTTTCGGGTGATATACAAAATGTACATGGTTTCATGAAGTATGTATAGTGTTCTGTTTGATGGTAGGCACTTAGCAACTCAATGATACTTTAGAATTCAGCCTTAATTATAAAACTTGTTAATTCTACACCAATCCCGAACCGAACATATATTATTATTAACTTTAATTTCTATATTTAGTTGCAAAGTGGCTACAGACCGACAAGAGAAAGAATATTTCCTTTTGTGACGCATCGTCTGTTGATAAATCTTTATTATCACTTTATATGATATTGCATTTTAATTTGATATAGGTACTGTTCAAAACATTGCGCGATTTCCCTTTATGCATTATCGTATTGAGGACATTATTAATAGACAACAAGGCGACGAATAATGTAAGAAGAGTGATTTTTATGAATATATATTGTAGTAACAAGTTTAATATTAATAAGTACAATTAATATTAAACTTTTTTCAGTCATCTAACAAGTAAAACTGAAAAACGTCGCCTCCCAAATACATGAACTTTTTTACAACTTTTTTATGTAATATCAGACTTAGCCCAATCCCAATTGGGAAATAGTCAGTGAGTTTATGTCATGTAAAATCAGACTTTAGGTACAACAAAATTTCAACATAATGTCTCTTGTCGGGGAGTGAAGTATGTTATAGTATGGTCGTTTAATGGCTTGAGAAGGTGGTTTGCAGCTCGTCCTGAATACTGTTGGACCGCGTCAGCAGCCGCGGCGACACTTGTCCAAACGCCTTGGTCACTGTGTCTGCTTGCGACGCCTCTGATGCCTTCCTCTCGTGATACGCGTCCGAGAATTCCTGCAAGGGAAACGACATTTTCATTATTTTTATGGCGGACCCAACTAGTTCCGCTTACATTCAACAGATGGCGCATATCAGTCCTGACAGGCGAACCTGAAGAGCGATATTACATACTTCAATCATGACTTAGGATTCAAACAAAAATCGACCGATCAATCAATCGTGATCGTTGTTTGTAGAGTCATATATGCTGTTTGTCAAAATATTCTTATAATATTGACCATAAACATTATTTTTGGCAGAAAGAATATGTCCCATTCAAATTAAGATCATAGTGCAGTTATATTAAGGTCTATTCTTTTAAACTCTGTTGTTGAGTCAATTCCACGGCATGCGATCGTACTATCGCTCGCTCTAGCAAATGACGGTTAGAAAGGGATAGAATCATAGGAAACTGCGGCGCGGCCAGATGTAGTTCAACCTTAAATAACGCTTGATTTGATTGACGCACCTTGAGCCTGTTGCCGAGGAAGACAGCTCGCTCGCGCTTTTTGTTCATGAAGTCAGACTGTGTCAGCCACCGGTGCTCGTAGCACTCCTCCGTCAGCGGCCTCTTCAACGGCACCTTCTTGAACAGGAACATCAGGAACCGGGTCGCCTCCTGAATTGACAAAACGTTATCTAATCTTAGCGTAAAGGGTTTCACAAAGAAATCAGTCGCATAAATTGGATCGTGTACTAGATTCAAGATAAATTATGAAATTCTGATTACTAAATAAAGAAAGATCTAAAACTAACGAAAAACATTTTCTTTTTTCTATTTTACTTATTTATGAATTTGAATCAAGAAAAATGTAATAAATCCGCTATTTTGTCACATTTTTCTATGGCGTCACATGCATGCTTTTTCATACAAATTCCATAGTAATTTTGTGTTTTGACGTTTAATAAAAAGTAACTGATTTGACTAGTTGGAAACCACCCTATTGCACCTGCGTACTTTTACTTATGATAGTTTACAGTTTATATGGACAGTATCCAAATCCAAGCGAGATTATTGTAATTATGTATTTGAATTTGGATTCATCATTCGTCCCGACAGAGCCGTCTTTAACCTGTCGGAGCACTAAAACGTGTAAAAAATGTTTAATTTCAAAAGAACACTCCTGACTACATTACTTTCCGAAATAACAATATCAACGAACGACTAACGATTCATGATTCGATTAACGATTGAGAATCTGATAGGAGCTAGAGGGCTCTGGGCCCTTGCTTAGAGTGCCCAGTGGAAAATATGCGTCTGCGCCGAAATAAAAATTTCATTTTCCCGAATGTTGCTAGCGCTGCTCCTCTGGGCATATTTAGCTTCAAATCCTAAAAAAATCTGTAGCTGTCGAGAAGTCAGTGCTAAGTCCTAAGACCAGCTTGAGTCAAAAGCATTTAACAGCGGTATATTACCTGGGTGATCTCCTTATACAGATGCTCAAACCGGTATCTCACGAAGGAGATGTTCTGTTTGGTCTCAGGGTCGTTCTGGCCGCGGAAGGGGGACACGCCTGATAGCATGATGTACGTGAGGACGCCCAGCGACCAGATGTCTGTCTGCGGGAACGCTGGCTCGTCGTTTATTATCTCCGGCGCTGAGGATAGGGAAATGGAGGTTAAGTAAACCTCGTTTAGATACCATGTTACATAAGGTCACGGCTATATCCCAATTACGGTAGCCAGAGGTGAATCCATCGGAAGGTGAACTAAGTACCCACACCTCTCCGAGCTTTCTGTTAGGCCAATGTAATAGGTGAGCCGTATCGCTGTCTTAATGGTAGAGCCAACTGTGTTAGTGAAAACTGCTTAAGATAAATTAATAACTCATTGGTGCAAGTCCGATACTGGGGTTTGAACCGGCGCTCCCCGTTTGAGAAGCAAGCCGGTGAACCACAGGAACACAGTGACTACATAAATAATTTCCTGTAATTATAATTTCTCTACCCACCCGCAGTGAAGCAGCACGGTGGAGTATGCTCCATACCCCCTCTGGTTCATTGAAGGGAGGCTTGTGGACATAAACAGCCTGTATACGTCCCACTGCTGGGCACAGGTATAATTTCTTAACACTTAATTCTAGTTTTTTACTCAGATGCCAGCTGGAATCAGAACTATTTATTGACGTGACTCTTACCTTTGTATTCCAAATCACCGACTTGTGGTACACTGGTACCCAGTTTGGTAACTTTGTGTGCTGAGCCGAAGTCGATCAGTTTGACCTGGATGGAGCGAACTGACGCCATGACGACGTTGTCCGGCTGCAGGTCGAGGTGGCAGTACCCTCGCCAATGCAGGTACTGAAGACCATCCAGGATTTGCGTCACGATGGTGGCAACCATCTGTTCCGTGTAGTCGTGACGACTAGACAGGTATGTGAGGATATCAGCTCCTTGCAGCTTCTCCAAGATCAACGCGGACACAGGAGAGCCAGGCGCTTGGTAAGCCGCTAGTAAACTGGATATCCTTTCGTGCCTGAGCCTCCTCAAGCATTCGAACTCTCTCTGAATCTGGACTTCTGTTTCGGGACGGCACTCTAGAATCTTGGCGACGACCACGTTGTCGTTAGTTTTGTCAACGCCCTTGACTACGATAGAGAATTTACCGCGCCACAGCTCGGATATGAAGCTGTAGCGTTCCGTGAAGGCGGCTGATGTGTCCCAGTCGATGGGGCTGTCTTCCGTGTTGTAGTTCAGATTCGGCCTCTCATCATCAAGGTGCACTTCTTGACCAGATTCAGTGATCATTTGCAGATGTCTCATCGCTTTGGTGACCTCAATCTTAGGCGCGCCGCTGTCTTTAGTCTTGATCAGGTGAGTCGGAATACCCTTATCGCTCCAGCCGATCCTGTTGCGGGAGGACAGGCGGAACTGGTAGCTAGTGTCGGGCTTGAGTTCCCGCACGACAAAGAACTCGTGGTCAATGTTGTTGGCAACGTCCTTCCACTCGAGGGCGTCGCCTTCTTTGTACTGCAGGCTGTAGCAGATGACGGGCGAGTTGCCGTCGTATTTCGGTTGCTTCCATCGCAAGAGGACTTCAGTGTCGGAGACTTCAGCGGCTGTAGGACTGTCTGGGGCATCTGGGTTGGTAGCTTCTACTACGCGGGTGCGCGCGACGGTCTGCCCGACCTTGTTGCGCGCGACCACCTTGTAGAAGCCGATGTCGTGGTGCATCGCCGACTCGAACTTGAGTGTGGAGCGGCCCTCGTCGTCCTCGATGATCTTGATGCGTTGGCCCTCGGCGATGACCATGTCGTTCTTGAACCACTGGATGGAGGGTCTGGGGTCGCCGACGGCGAAGCAGGACAGTTGGGCAGGCTCTCCCTCCCTAGCAAAATAAACGTTAATTATCAATGTGGGATCATCAAAAGACACTTGTAGAACGTTTCCAATTTTGTCCCTTTCGAAATATTTTAGTTGAGAAAAAGTAGCGTAACAAACTCCTCAACAACGCCGTTTTATTTCTTTATAATTCAAAATTTCCACATTCAAATACAAACATAATTTATTATTACGTAAGAGGAACCTTTGCTACACCATAAAAATATCTTCTATCTTTTAAATAATCGTCTAATTTATAGAAAATAACTAAGTACTATTTTTAAACTTTTTCTCTCTGTGAACTTCTCACAATTTGTTGTAAAAATGTGTACAAAACCTGATTGGGAGAAGTTGAGGCTTCTCTCTGAGGAAGGGTATTTGTCCGTCTTTCTTGGACTCCATGATGGCCTGCGCCTCCGCGTAGCTGTCGAGCCGCGTGCCGAGCTCGTGCCGCAGGCGCCGGATGGTGTAGCTCTCGGTGCCGTACTGGTTGATGCGGTCGCGGCGCTCGTCGTCGATCTCCTCGTCCATTATGTCCGTGAAGCGTCGGCGCTCGTGGATGATCGGCGTCTACGGATAAAACAGATTTCATTGTTTTTTTTTAATTTTCATTGAGTTTCGAATCTCGGTGGGGACAAATCACAATAATTACTTTGTGACCCCTAGTTTGGTTAGCACATGGCAGGCTAATCACTTGATTGTCCAGAAGTATGTATGTATGATCCGTGCTTCGGAAGGCACGTGAAGCCGTTGGTCCCGGTTACTGCTTACTGATGTAAGTAAACTCACCCTGGGATCGTACACGTCCTTGACGGAGATGTTGTACGCGGGCGAGCGGTGGCAGGCCACCTTCATGTACTCGCGCAGCCGCACCGGGAAGTTGGTGTCGCGGAGTTGCAGCAGGTATGTGTCCGGGCCGTTCTGGTAACTGTAAGCATGGGGTATGTCAGAAGACTGATGGAACTGGTCATCGAGTAATCAGCAAATCATCTAGACGTCATCCTATTCAAACACAATCTACAGGCAGTAAGAAGCATTTTGAACATAATAATGAATTAATTTGGTCTGTTTCACCATCTGCTGACGCTTTGATGTGGTCTTTTAAATCCTCCTGGTCAGTTTGATTAGGGTTTTAGATGAGTGGCGTCAAATACTTACTGGCTCTCAGACTTGGCGGATACCTCCCAGTCTGGGTGCTCCCACTGCTTGAACTTGAGGTCCCACGGGCCTGCTTTGCGCTCGTGTGAACTGCGGTCCGGAGTGCCTGCAACACAACGTTCATTTTGACTGTCGATCTTGTATTGGAAAGCAGAGTTGCCAGAAATCGAAAGATGCGTAAGATTCAGAGGATCAGGAGTCTACAGCTGTGTCTACTGGAGCGACATTGGGACTTATGGACTATCTGGGTTGCTTGCTTAGTAACAAAGCTGAATTCATTAGGATCAGCAAATCTGCAGCCGGTCTTTATTTGTTGGGTAGTAATTTGCAATTGCTGACAATCCGACATCTGCTCCGATTTCGCTTCTAGCAATAATTTAAAAAAATGATAGAAGCAGAGGAAAGTGCGATGCAGTGCAGGTACAGCAGATGTAATTCAACCTTAAGCATGGTTCTAAATCTGGAGCATATCCTATGTGTACTTAATCGGTATTACGTTCAAAAAGTTACCTTCAGGTGTGTAGACTTCTCCGGGCGGGTAGACCATCTTGGAGGGGTGCTCGAAGGCGCCGCTGAGCGGGCGGCGGCGGAACCAGTTGCGGCATTGAGCATTACTTGTCCAATCCCTGCAATATTGCATTACATTTTGTTCATAAAACAAGTTGTGTAGGTCAGTGATTCCCAAAGTGGGAAAAGTTCCTCAGAAAAGTCATCAGGGTTCCGCGAAATTTCATTCATTGCATTAAAAATTGTTTACCTTTCAAATATTTCTAAAAGTACCTATGTTTCTTTACGTAAATTGCAGTGTCTTTGATTTGTAATCATTTGATATAGGGTTCCATAAAATAAAGAGTAATGGTGGGCGTTTCGTTACCTTAAAAGTTTGAAAATCCACATTGCTCCAAAAATCTTCTTTCAAAAAGTTTTATACATTTATCACACAGGTTACAGCTGTGTTGACATGTTGGTATCGATTCAGACATGATTTACAGTAGTAACAGTAGGTATCTAATATTACATTCATACTTGAGATAGATTACATTACAAAAGAAGCTGACATGTATCTCTAACTCACCTGTACAAGTTGTAATAGTTCCTCAACCGATCTGTAGTGATCAGATATTCATCCTGATAGATTTTATCAGCCAGATTCAACCAGGGATGGGACAGAGCCGAGGACACATCCATACGCTCATGCCAGTTGAAGATCAACAATTTGGAGATAAAGTCTCTACATTCAGTGCTCAATCGTGACCACCATTCTTCATCATGCCACTCCCATTTGCCTTCACGGATTTTGGTTAAGGTCTCTCTGTCGTTCAGGCCGCGGAAGGGCGAGTGCCCTGAGAGTAGGATGTAGGTGATGATGCCGACGCTCCACATGTCTGCGCCGAAGGAGACGCCTTCCCCGGAGGCGACCTCAGGGGCGACGAACTCTGGCATGCCGTAGTCGAGGGCAGCGTGCTTGTTGAACTGGATGCGGCGGGAGAGGCCGAAGTCGCAGATCTTTAGCTCGTCGCTGCCTGCGTGTGCTAGGAGGAGCTCACCGATCTGTAAAATAAATAAAAGGACATTCAAATTGTTAGTGTCATTATAAGACTATACTTTTATTTGCAGCTGTCGATCATCTTATTCTGCTTTACAGGTCTTTATGCTTTTATGGCTTTTTAGATGGCTTACTAATATCAGGTTGAGTAAATAAAATTCTGCTAACTTATCGTATAGATCCAAAATGCCGGTAAGTGTCTGATAGCCTATTAAGAACTTATCTGACAGGTAGTAGTACTGTATCCAGCAGAAATACTTCAGTTTATCAGTAGGTAAGTGAACATTTGCAGCTAGCACAGCTGTAAAATGCTACATACATACATACACTCACACCTATATCTCACCGGGGTAAGCACAAAAGACTATGCAATTCCATTTGCTTTGATCCTGACAAACTTCTCTTGCTTCCTCCATATTCATCAATCGTTTCATATACGCACGCCGGTTCAGAATAGATCGTACTAAACCTTTTCTAAAGTATAAAATTCTAAATAAATCCTAATAACTCACGGTCAGTCCAAGATGCGCGACGCTGTTGTCATGCATGTACTTGAGTCCTCGCAGCAGCTGGCGGATGTACCCGGCTATCTCCCTCTCACTGTACCCCTGACTCCTCAACAGGCGATCCCTGACCAACTCTCCACCTGAAGCCAGCTCCGTCACCAGCGCCACAGTGTGCTCGTGCTCGTATGCGTCGTGGAGACGGATTAAGTGACGGTCGTTGAGCATGTTCATGATGTCTAACTCGTTCTTCATGAAGGGTTTGAGAGCTGAGTGGCCGTGCATGATTTTCGCGGCGTAGTTGCGGCCTGTCAAGTGAAATTGTAAGTAAGTTAGTTTATTTCCTCCATAAAATACATGCTATTTTAGAACCCTAGTTATAGGGGCTCTATTTTTAGACTCCTTGTATTAAAGGTGTTTATAGTTGCGTTTCCAAACCTGCAGTCGGAACCCAGCAGACGAAATTAAAACTATACGTTACGCAAATAAAAGATCGATTCTCGTCTTTTTAGAAGTCCGTAAATCATGGCATTTTTTCAGAAAGTGCTTTAAAAGTTTATTGTTGCAATTGACATAATTATTGTGAAATAGATCTAAACCTGATATTATATTTGAAAATGGATTATAACCAAAGGAGACTGAATCTCCGGATTGGTTCTTGAAAACGGAGTAGCAAAAACAACATAATTATTTGATTTGTGCATCAAACGATTTCTAGGGTATTTAAACTCAACAACTTGCAAGTTAGCTAGGCTCTTACCAGTGAGCCTCTCAGCGGCGTGGTAGACGACGCCCTGCACGCCGCGGCCCAGCTCGTCGCCGAGGTCGTAGAAGTCTCCAAACGGCTTCGTGCTGGCTTTCACGCGGGGCGGATGCTCACGGATCCTGAGACAAAGAACATTTTGAAATAATTTTGCTTTATTATGGAATACTTACATTGGAATTCATGATTTATAAGGAAATAATTAAAATCCTTTTTCCGTAATTGACTCAGTTCAAGTCTTTCCAACTCCTATATCTTTAATCATAAGTTTAATCAACACTTCATTGTTGGATACAGTCCTTCCAATTCGAACTACCTGCTATGCTACTCCAAATACTGTTAGTAGAGTGAGCAATTCCCAAAATCGAAGTTTAGAAAATATCCTTTGGTTCGATGGTCATGGTGTTAGCCCCCACGGAAATGATCATACCTGTCAGAGTATTCATGCTCGCTCTCCTCGACATGTAGCATGGCTGACGAGCTGACTGCACCGGCTACGTTCCTCGCCGAGACGGAGTATAAACCCTCGTCCTTGAGGATTGTATCGTTGATGATCAGAATCGTCGTGTCTGGCTCCACGAACTGGATCTGTTAGAAATATGCAGAGCGTATTGTTATGTTGTGTATTGTTGTTTGTGTTGTTGTTGTTTGCGTGTGTTTAAGTGTAAATTAAAACAGGATAACAAGGGGTAGGTAGAGAGGTGTATAGTATATACAATACACCCACTCCTCGCCAAGTAATGTTCAAGTCTCATATAATAGGGGGCGAGCATAAATGAAAATAATAATTGTTGTAGTTACTCATACAAACTTCCGGCTTACCCTAGCACTGACGTTAACCTCGGAACTAGCTTACTTTGAGAGGAAAAAGTAAGACTTCACACACAGTCAGAGTCAGTGAGTGTATCAGAGGATGCCAAGGGCAAGTCCAATTAGCTCAATTAGCTTAGCTCAAAATGTTATTTCGGAAACGTGTGAAGAGTGCTAGGCATTGACGTTAAGGTGATTCGTTTTCCATACAAAAGTTGGAAATATCTTACTTTGAGAGGAAAAAGTTGTAAAACTTCACACCAGACAATACATCGGGTGCCAAGAATAAGTCTCAAACCTCAGCTCAAGGTGTTGTTTCGGGAACAGGTAAAAAGACTGAAGTGGAGGAAATTACCTTGATCCTAGCACTAGGCGTGAGCGGTTTCCAGTCTTTGTACCACTTGATGTCCGGGTATGGTACTCCAGTGACGCGTGCCTCCATCCGTGCGGTGTGACGTTGTAGCACGACCGTCTCCTCAGGGCGGCGGATGAAGGCGGGGTACTCAGCTACTTCCAGTCTCACGCGCTGGCGAGCTTGCCCGTGCTCGTTGGTGGCGACGGCTTCGTACCAACCCGCGTCGCGGTCCATCATCCTGGGTAGAGTTAGGATTTTTAGAAACACGGTGCCAAAAATTTAGAAATCATGGGTTGATGACAAACTTTATAAAAAATCAAAAACCACGCATCAGCTTATGCTTTTGTTTGACGTGATTTATTATATTGTTGACGCAAATGGCATTAGACGGCCGGAAGCAGCTTATGATGCAAGTGTAATAATAATGTTTTTGAAAATGAGTAAAAGTACCATTGTAATAAGTTAATAATATGCATACATGGCGCGTCCCTTTCTATTATTATTCATCAAATAATACTAACTTGTTAATGAACAGTGTTGCTTGACCATTTCTGGTATAGCTCCAGTCGTAGCGGCCTCCAATCTCTATAGGCTCATCGTTGAAGAAGTACGTCATCTTCGGCTTGGGGTATCCGTACACGAACCAGAACAGGTTCACATTGTGTCCCTTCACGCCATACTGGGAGTCGTACTCTTGGCGGAGGAACTTCGGCGCTTGGGCGTATCCATCGTGAGGCGGGCGTTCAATGTCAAAGTCTTTAGGGAAATATGGGGATGTTTCTGGTCGGAAGTCGATGCCGGGTTCGAGGTAAGGGATGAACTTAGGAGGATCTGGTTCCAGTTTGGAGCGGTGCGTGATTGCGAAGGGCGAGGGGTCGCTGACGCCGTATTTGTTTTCGACGCGGATGCGGAACTTGTAGTCGCGGAAAGGCTCGAGGTTGCGGATGTCGCAGACGCACGAGCGTAGCCCCGTGCGCGCTGTGAACCAGTCACCGTCGGGGACCTCGCACATTTCCACCTGGGGAAATCGAGATATTAGTATTGCTATCAATAAGGACCAGAGACGCTGATAACTTGGCTAGAACGTAGGTACGGAATCTCCATCTGGTTTACGTTTATTGACATTGGATGGAGTTTTGCAAAAGGATCCACCATTCCTAGAAGTTTTTTTCAACTTGAGATGTGCATGAATCGACTAATCACTGTGCAGGAGAGAACGACAGAGCGTCTTCTCTCGCGAGTTGTGATCGGTTGATTCTGTACATATCTTCTGCAATCTTTTGTCAGGGAAAGGCTGCTTGAAGTTGAAGTTTTTCTCACCTGATAAGTAACAGGGAATCTTGGTCCGTGTGGGATGGAAGGCTTCCACGAGAGCGTGAGGTGTCGATCAGCCATACGCGAGATGATGGGTCTGTCAGCCAGAGGCATGGGGATGCCAGTCTTCTTCATTTTGTCGAAGTCGGAGTACTGATCGCCGATCGGACGCTTCTGTACTTGAGGTTCAAGGGCTGGAAGAGAAAATAAAGTTGATGTTGAGTATTGCGGACTGTGAAGTGCATGAATTCTCTCTAAATTGATATTCGTAATTGCCACGGGGTTTTAAACTGTTCATGACTACGAGTATTTAGAAGATAGGATTGAATGAGACTAATCATATCGTTACCCTTAGAAGGAACTAATATTATTGTAACCCTTATTATTGGAATATTACATATTTGCATCGGCTATTACAGATTGTAATAAGTTGCAGTTGTATTAGGCGGTTAAGACGTTAGACAAAAATATGTAAAAATTGACGGTTCAAAGAGTAACGAACTGAATAAAGATGTTTTTGAGTTTGTATTTTGAGTTCAGTTATCGTTTCCTTCGGTGCTTTCAAGAAGCGTGACATTTGGCTCAATAAAACAAAAAAATAATCATAAATATAAAAAGGAAAACGTCGCGGCGGTAGTTTGAATACCAGCCTGCTGATTGTTATTTTGCGCAGAAGATTTGAAGTGGTATCAGATTAGTAAAAACGTACTATCGTAAGTGAGCTGCGCGGTGCAGGAGTCCTCTCCGTGCGGGTTGTAGATTCGGCAGCGGTAGGAGCCGACGTCGGTGGGGTCCACTTGGCTGATGGTCAGCCGCAGCAAGCCCGTGGTCTCCTTATCCATGCGAATGCGCTCGCATGGGAACAGGCGCTCGTCGTTGCGGTACCTGGAGTGTTCGAATAACATAAGCTCACAATTATTTCCCAATTGGGGTAGTCAGAAGTACATCCATGGCAAGATGAGCTAAGTACCCTCACCTCACCGGGCTTTGTGTTAGACCAACGTGACAGATAGTGAGATATATCGCTCTATATAATGGTCTGGTTTGGTTTTGGAATGACGGATAAAAATCTTGCTTGCTCCTTTTGTAAAATCGATTAGGCTGATGTTTTAAGGTTGCGAAAGAGTGTTTCATTTAAAAAGAACAATAAGTTTGAGAACAGCAACGAATTACGATAACGTCAAGTAACTTGAGTTCAGTCTATTCAACGAAATGATGTTGTCAGATCAGATCTGCCAACGAAAAAAAGAAGTTAAACCACTCCATCGCAATATGAACTAAGTACCCTCACCTCACCGGGCTTTGTGTTAGACCAACGTGACAGATAGTGAGATATATCGCTCTATATAATGGTCTGGTTTGGTTTTGGAATGACGGATAAAAATCGTGTGCGTCAAGCTAGCGGCCTCAAAAAAAAAATGGGCACGAAAAAATAATTTGACCATACCAAAAAATAGTACTCTTATTGAAAAAAATAGTACCTGATGTAAAAAAATTAGTACCATCACGGTTCTGGATTTATAGCCATGTTTTATTGCACTTGCTAGCTTGACGGTGAGCGAAATTTGGCGAGAGTTAACGACAAGGTCTTTCGCTTTAATTTAAACGCCAAAAAATAGTACCGAAATAGTACTCACCCCCTGCAAAATACCGAAAGTAGTACTTCAACGGTTCCAAAGTTATAAAGGCAGTTCTTTGATCCCGCTAGCTTGACGTTTTGAAAATACCTATTATCTGGGGAACGCTTGCATACTTCAGTATGTAACTAATGTCAATAAACTCGTATGAAATAGTACTCCCTACCATCATAATTTTGATCCGATTCTCTTTGTAGAAATGTTAAAAAATCATCATAACCTATGCCATACATTTGTTGTTGATACAGTCACGTAGACAATTACATAACCTCACAATTTATTCGTAAGTATTGCCATTTTGGAGGTCTACCCTACCATTTCTTTGCACTTCAGTGCTGCTATTACAAAAAATTCCTATTGCATACACCCATATGCACTAATTTTAATAGAAAATGGCTGCATGGGTCTAGTTCTTATCGAAAACAATCTGTGATTTTAATACATCATAATACATTTTTAATCTGCTGTTTTATTTTATAATTTATACCTTCATGTTGAATTTGTTACGGATCGAAGTGTTTGTTAATAAACAATTTGCAGTATTTGTAGAATAACTCAAAGAGTTTCAACAATGATATTACTTTCATCTAACAACCCTGGCACTTCACCAATTTTTACCCAAAAATGGGGAAAAATACTGAATTCTGACAACATTCTTGACCATGTGTAATAATTTTGTTCGCGACTGTACTTGTCTTGATAAATGTATGACATAGGTTATAATGACTTTTTGACATATTTCTACAAAGAGAATCAGGTCCAAATTATGATGGTAGGGAGTACTATTTCATACGAGTTTATTGACATTAGTTACATACTGAAGTATGCAAGCGTTCCCCAGATAATAGGTATTTTCAAAACGTCAAGCTAGCGGGATCAAAGAACTGCCTTTATAACTTTGGAACCGTTGAAGTACTACTTTCGGTATTTTGCAGGGGGTGAGTACTATTTCGGTACTATTTTTTGGCGTTTAAATCAAAGCGAAAGACCTTGTCGTTAACTCTCGCCAAATTTCGCTCACCGTCAAGCTAGCAAGTGCAATAAAACATGGCTATAAATCCAGAACCGTGATGGTACTAATTTTTTTACAACAGGTACTATTTTTTTCAATAAGAGTACTATTTTTTGGTATGGTCAAATTATTTTTTCGTGCCCATTTTTTTTTGAGGCCGCTAGCTTGACGCACACTAAAAATCTTGCTTGCTCCTTTTGTAAAATCGATTAGGCTGATGTTTTAAGGTTGCGAAAGAGTGTTTCATTTAAAAAGAACAATAAGTTTGAGAACAGCAACGAATTACGATAACGTCAAGTAACTTGAGTTCAGTCTATTCAACGAAATGATGTTGTCAGATCAGATCTGCCAACGAAAAAAAGAAGTTAAACCACTTGCTAGACTCTCGTACTCATTTCTGTTAAACTTGGTAAACAGTTTCTTTAGAATCTATCTAAAAGCTTAACTAAAACACCTCTCTAGCTGAACCGTTTGTCTGTCTTGTTAGGCTGATTGTTTTATACCCTTTTCTGTGTACAATAAACTGTTAAATAAATAAACAAATATACGTGAACCCACCATTCTACATCAGGTTCGGGCGTGCCGGTGGCGCAGGCGGTGAACTTGGCGCTCATGCCGCGAAGTACTTCGATGTCACCGATCTTCTTCAGGAACTCTGGTGGCTCCATCTTCTGTCTCTTACCGCTGAGGGGAGAATGAATAGAGAAGGGATTGATTAATGGCGCTGTACTTCTTCTATCGCGTGGGTTGTAAGATGGATTATCCTCATCACCCCTGGTGTCACGGTTATTAAGCCGCCAAAGGCTCCTGACATGGCTCATGTAACGACTACGGAGCTCTTTATTCCTCGGTGGGTTTTATCAAACATATCTCGCTAACCAGTAAAAAGGGAAAAAAATATTTTTCTTAAGTGATCTCAATAAAAAAATGAAGTCTTCTGGCTTCTAATCGCGCTTAATGCTGTATTACCTTTGAAATGCCTTTTGCTTAACATCTACTTGGTTCAATTATTTGAAGCAGAAGTTTCTAAACTGTCACCACTTAACTACATGGTCACTAAACCATCACACTCATACCTGTCAAGCACTCTCAACTTGCATTGCTAAATATTTCTTAAAATACTCACATTTTATCAACGACTTCGAGAGCAGCTTCGCACGAGGCCTCACCCTCTCTATTCTTAGCGACACACTTGTACGTGCCCGCGTCTTCTGGCTTCAGATTCCGAACGTAGAGGCAGCAGGCATCTCCATCACGCTTGATGTTGTACTTCTCCGAATGTCTCAGGGGTTCGCCGTTCTTGTACCAGGTTATATCCGGTGTGGGCACGCCGTGGACGCGCGCTGGGAAGTTCGCGTCGAATGTTGGCAGCTGAGGGGAAAGGAGGTTGTATGTACAGCAATAAATCTTAAACTGTTAGTCCTTGCCTTGTATTTTATAGAAGTACTCCAAGCATGGGATTTTACAGAAATAAACACGACATCGCCAGATTTTACTGTTGGTTTTTGCAGAATCGGTGAATAACTCATTCTAGTCTTTCCAAGAGTATAATGTTGTTACGAAAGTGGGGTCCTTGGATTGCGTCAATCTGTCAGTTCTGTCGAACTATATAAATGCTATTGTGACATACCTGTTGAAGATCTGAGAACTTCTGCGTGAAGACGGGCGCAGAGTAGACCTTACGCACGTTGATCTTGCCTTCAGTGGAGTCCTCGCCCAGCGGGTTGACCAGCTTCACGGAGTAGACGCCCGCATCCGGCAGGTCCACTGGATTGATTTCTAGGCCCACCTGGTTAAATAAGGATAATTTTTAGCGTCCAAAATCGTTAAATATTTATCCTTCGAGTATATTTATTCTTACACGAAAATTTTACGTGTATGATGATGTCAATAGTGTGAAAATTAAAAAAATACAGTTCCTCTATTAATAGACATAAATATGTATTTTTCTTTGTTGATGTACTTGTGCTCATAACGTTATAGGACATATTCAGGAGTATTATAGCGAGTAAAATAAATGCGCCACCTATTGGTGCTAATCGCGCGCCAAATAAGCGTACTGTCCGCCCGCCCACTCGCTACCGCTCGCCATAGTTTTTTTCCTTAATTTGTTTATTCACTGATAAGTATACTTACTTTACAATATCGTTTATTTTTTAGTTTTAGAGTAGAATAATAATAAATAACTAAACAGTGCAAAGTGTTTTATTTGAAGGACGGCTATAGTGTATATTTCAGTTATTTTCGAAGTTGGGACACTTCATTGTAGCCACCCCATGGTACTCAGTGAACCGCGGGTTAGGTTGACTGTAGAACGTGGAACACTGCGTACCCTACAAGAGTATGTTTCATCACTTGATGATAAACTATTGATTACACTCTCACTCTGTCACATCAAAAACGAGCGAATGCGATTTAATTTCTCTAATAACAACCTTGGCATAGTTGACATAGTTAGTAGTTGCAAATAATCAGAAACTTTTTAGAAATTAATCTATCTATCTATAAGTACTCAATTCCTATATAATATAAGCTAACGACGAGGTAGTTATAGGTACATCCATCACAGATAAACTAAGTACACACATCTCACAGAGCTTTCTGTTAGACCAACGTGAACCGTATCGGTCTATAGTGGTCGAGTTAACTGCGTTAGTGAAAACTGCACTTAAGATACAATAACTAAATTGTATTTATGTCTAAGAAGAAGAACTAACTCACCCTTTTGCCATCGCAAGTAAGCAGGATCCTCTCGCTAGGCTTGAGCGGCTGCCCATCTTTGGTCCACTCGACCTCTGGAACTGGGTTACCGACGAACGGAGCGGACACGGAGAGAGGTTGGCCTTCCTCAGCCGTGAGGTCGCGCAGACCGTGGATGAATTGTGGTCGCTCTTGGGGGACCGAGTCGTCTGCGCGGCCTGGATGGGGGAAAATTGTTTATGTGTTTATTGCCTTCTTCTAGTGTAGGTTGTGAGGTGGAGTACCAACCTCATCACCCCTGGTGTCAGGGTTACTAAAGGCCCCTGACATGGCTCATGTAACGACTACTTATTCACATCAGTAAGTAGCAACCGGGACCAAGGGCTTACCGTGCCTCCCGAAGCACGGATCATCTTACTTTCGGACAATCTGGTGATCAGCCAGTAATGTCCTAACCAAACTAGGGACCACAAAGTATTTTTTGTGATATGTCCCCACCAGGAATCGAACCCGGGACCTCCGGATCGTGAGCCTAACGCTCAACCACTGGACCACGGAGGTCGTTATTATGTTTATTGTTTTTATGACATCAACAGCCTATATACGCCCGACTGCTGGGCACAGGGTGGTCCTCAATCAACCGGAGGGCGTATGGAGCGTACTCCAATACGCTGTTCCACTGCGGGTTGGTGGCGGTGCTTTTGCGGCTAATAGCCGGGACCAACAGCATAATGCTTTGCTTATGCTTTTATTGTTATAACAAATTTAAACTAAAACATGCCAAGATTAATAAAAAACATCCAACACGCCACACTGAGGCAGGGTGCCCAAGAAACTGGCAGCGTTTCCCCTGTGCCAATTATCTGAGCAAAGAAACTGCGGGTCGCAGGATGTCTCAGTAAGGCGCATCGTGAGACCCTTCCTCCTCGTGAGTCCTCTACAGCATACGTTGCCTCGACCGGGGGCTTTGGCAGCTCAATAATAACCTTGTTACTAGGGTTGGTTTTGGCTAAATACTCGCGAAGAATAATGCTTTGAACTCACTAGCAACAGTAAGATCGGCGGTGCAACCACTCTCTCCTTTATCGTTGACGGCGACGACGCCGTAGGTGCCGGCGTCTTCTGGAGTAGCCTTGTCTATGAGAAGCGAGTGCGTGCCGTCAGGGAGCGACACTACCTTGATGCGGTCGCCATCAGGGACGATCTCCCTGCCGTTGTGGGTCCTGGCGGAGGAAGGTGAGAGTTTGAAAAAGTTCAAAGGGTGGTTTGACAAAATCTGTTTTACATGCTGTTATTGCGTTATTTAGCGATAATACCAAAAACAAAAAAGTTCCTAGGGAGTTTTAGGGCATCCTTGAATCTTACCGAAATGAACTTGATTCACAGAAATTCTTTCTGTTTTCAGGGAGATTAAAAAGGCCAAATTGAAACAATTCATCTAAAAAGCAATATTGCAATTTGACATTTGCGCAGCACAGCATTTGTTTGTAACAGTAAGTACTTACATGTAAAGGTAAGTGCGCAATGTGAACAAATGTGAAATTGATTTTTTAGATGAATTGTTTCGATGTGGCCTTTTTAACCCCCGAGGGCCCAGAACACCAGCGTTTCCTTGTGTCAAAAAGAAGTTATTCAATCATGTTTTACTCACCACTTGATCTTAGGCTGAGGATGTCCAAGCACCTTAACTTCCAACTTAACAGGGAACCCTTCGATGACCTTCGTGGGCATAAGTTCAGCAATGAACGCAGGCTTGCGTTCTTTCTGGCCGACCTCGACTGTGGCCTTAGAAGCAATCTCTCCGAGCTTGTTGGTGACGGTGAGAGAGTATACTCCGGCATCTTCAGGTTTGCAGCTATCGATAGACAGGCCAATGATACCGCCAGGCTGGTTGATGAAGTTCACTGCTTGAGACGGACGGATTGGCAGACCTGCAGGAAAGGAAAGACAAGAAAAGTTATATAAATATTGAATAACCTAGACAATTTTAAACATATGGGTTTGAATTTCAATCAAAAGGTTCAAGCGTTTGTAATATAAATGGGGACAAGTTGCTTTCCGAAATAGAGCAAAAAATAAGCTAATTCTATCTCATATCAAAGTTGGAGATTTCCTGTTGCTTCCGTTTGGTCATGCTTGTGGTTTAGTTACGGTACACATAGAGGATTGATAGAAACATAACGCTTAGGTTCCATCAGCTAGATATTATTTAACATTAAGACAATAAATAGCTCTCGCGTCACGGCAACTGCGGGGCTTCGACCAATAGCCGTACGACTAGCTGTGTATGAACCTACACAGCTTCTCAATAAATGTTTCTTGTTTCTTGTTTACTATGTCTATGGTAGATAGCATTCGCGACGTCTACTGGTCGAAGCCCTTGATATAATAATATTTGCTGTGCAGACTGGCCTTTGACGTAGTTTTTTGATTAGTATATAATACGTCTTTAACTATAAAATTGCCGATCTGCAGTACTGGCCATTTCAAATCAAAATAATTTTTGTTTGGCTAAGAATTCTAATTTCAAATTAGTAATTTTATTTTAAAACATGGAATTCTTTTTCCAAAAGTAGTAATTTGTTTATTGATTAGTGTTACATTTTCATCGCATTTCAATTTTTTTCGTCATAATGGATACGTTAAAAGTTCGAGTAATTATGGAATATGAATACCGTCGTGGCAGCAACGGTACATGAGTATTCCATAATTGAAAGCCGATGGAACCTTTTCAAGAGCATACCGTGCTGAATCGACGTGCTAAACATAATCGTTCTCAAGTAAATAACATTACGCACCCTCCGTCGGAATTGGTATTGGGACGCATATTCTGAGCTTCCTTACGAGGAAGCATCCCCCTATCACACAAAGTGGATCGGATCAACATCTTGCCGGTTTATAACTTCGCTAATATTTATGATCAATGGTCGAATAAAACAAAGGTTTCGGAAACCGAAATAATTGCAGGTGAAACGGTTATAGCAGAATGTCGTGGTATCAAAAATCCCTGCCTTTTTGGGACATTTCAGCATAACAGAACATGAGCTACGACTATATCCCAATTGGGGTAGTCGGAGGTACATTCATCGCAAGATGAACTAAGTACCTACACCTCACTGAGCTGGTAGATCAGCGTAATAGGTGACTTCAGACTAATACAAATACAAAGTACAAATATACTTTATTGCACCAAAATAAAAAGAAATAATTACAAAAAGACCTTTAACTAAGTACATGACCAATGGCGGCCTTATCGCTTAAAGCGATTTCTCCCAGACAACCATAAGGTGAGGAAAAATATAAAAATTGAAGGACTAATAAATTATATTAGTATTTTGGCGTTGTTATTTTTCGTCACTTCAACTTTAGAGCCAAGCTTTTGTAAGTGTCATCATCATTAATTTAAGAGCAAAGCTGTTATCGGTGTAGCATTCTGATTGGTACTTTTTTAGGGAAAAATAAGACAGTGGTCCCTCTTGCCTTCCGTCCACCTTTTGTGAGTGTATCTGGTTGAAAATCCGAGTCAATCCGAGAAAAGCCTTGTCTTATTCCACCATAAATAAAGGAATATGACTTACCATCCTTGTACCACTTGATCTCTGGCGCGGGGAAGGCCATGACTTTAGCTTCCAGCTTCAACGGCTGCCCAACCATTGCCTTCGTGTCTTCCAACTCCTGGCTGAAAGATGGCTTCCTTGGAGTGGCTGGAAGATAAAAAACCATTAAGTAACATGTTTTTTGAGTTTTCATTATTTAGTACTTATGTAGCTTTTGGATTTAGTTTATGTATTGTGCAACTATAATACTTATTACACCCTGTTTAACATATTAGCATGATTAAAGAGATATAGTACATAGCCTAGTGCGAAAGAGACGAAAAATGTGTCGCTCTAATCATAGTGGTAACTATTCCAAATGGCCATTATTTAATAGAAAATGAGGCGGGAAATACGAAAATCATGTTTGATTACTTTGCTTTGTTCGATTGAAAAACAATCAGTAGACCGCAAATTGAGTTCTGGTTTTAAAATATCATCTTACACATTTTTTTTTATTTAAAAAGACACAACACAGTAATTAGAACTGCATCACCAACACCTGCATAATATGCTTCAGCAAGAGAGAGTCAGCCCTGTAAAAAAACACCTTCAGGATACTGTAAACTTACGGTTAACAGCAACAGCACAAAGCGCGGAGTTGTCGCCGTTAGGGTTGGAGATGACGAGTTTGTACGCTCCGCAGTCTGCAGGCGTCACTTGCGCGATGTTCAGCTTGATCGTGCCGTCCGGCAGAGCCGTCTGAACCACGTGCGGGTCCGAGGGGGATAGTTCTACGCCATCCTTGTACCTGGGGTGTGATAATACATACTCAGTTAGATTTCGCTTCATCAGTTTCTTCAGTGTCTCTTCAGCGTATAATTTAAGCTGACTATTGGAATACTAGGTCACACAGCCTGTCCAGCATGGCCATCTCTAGATACTAGTATTCCACGGAAAAAATAGGCCGTATGATTTTTGACTTTTGGGATGTTCTGAATAACAGTTTAACGTACCCTTCCAGATATGAAAGTGGGATGCTTAATCGCCACTAGAGCGGAGGTTGCTTGAGCGCTCCTGGACACGCTCAATCACGTTATGACATCATTAAAAAGGATGCCATACTCCCCATGGGCGCATCCAGGGGGGGTTATGACCCTCCCCTGGGCGTCAGGTTGGGTGGCCACTGAAATTTTATCTTATTCTCTACGGATATAGGTTGTCTGCGACCTGGTGACCCCCTCCCCTGACATAAACGCTGGATCCGCTCCTGAATCTCCCTAACAATAAGTGAATTGAAAACATGCGTACGTACCATTTAGCAGTAGGCATAGGGCTGCCATCAACCTTGCACTTCAATTCCAATGGTTCTCCTTCATCGACATCTCGCTGCCTGTCCAGTTTGTGTGTGAACCCTGGCGAAGTCTGCGCTAGCGTGATGGGTGCTTCACACACCGCCTCACCGCTTAGACTCACCGCGCGTACTTTGTACTGTGGGTGAGAAAATTGGTTTAGGAAAGAAGTAATATCGAACGAATATTTCTCGAATTCCAAAGAAAGTTTAGGGGTTGGTCGTAGTCAAAAACCTATAAGATTGATATGAGACACACAGTCTTTTTTCTATCGTGTGGGTTGTGAGGTGGATTACCAACCCAATCAACCCTGGTGTCAGGGTTACTATTGAGCCGCCAAAGGCCAAAGGCCTGACATGGCTCATGTAACGACTACTAACTTGCATACATACACAAGAGCAAAAGACATTTCATTACTATTATCTGACAATAAAACCTTTTAAAGTGGTAAAAATCTTACTAAGACTAATATTGACTATTTAACGTCTCTGCAGACATGTGCAAATGCAAAAAAGTTCTTCTCATCGCATCCTCATCCTTGACAAAGCTGCGCGTCCCGTTGAGTCCGGTCGCTCCAATTTCGGTCATGTTGATGTGTAATTTGCACAGTTTTTATCACCTGTTGAACGCACAACAAGCAACCTTACCTTGCCAGAATCACTAGCATTGAAGTGCTTGATCTCCAGACTGCTGTCCACCTGTCCACCGACTTCAGTGGTGACAGTGTGACGGTCATCATTGGTGATCTCTTCACCATCTTTGTACCAGTGCACTTGCGGCTTGGGCACACCGTCGCAACGGACCGAGAGAGATGCGTCGTCGTAATCTTTGACTGTCTGCTTCTGAAGAGGCTTCGTGAACACTGGCTCGTCAGCTGGATGAAAAAAAAAACATACTTTTTAACACTAATGTAATTAAATGCATGTTCCCTTAGTCGGTTGTGTGTCCCCATATTTTTTGACGTGACTTTTTGTAGCCACAAATGGGATTAACTACTCAACTGGACAAATGGGGAGCTCTGACGGCTCTCCATTTGTTCAGCCAAGTAGTTAATTCTGGGTGCTCAGTTGAATTGCCCCAGAGATAACCAACAGCTGGGGTTACAATGTTAAAGGTTTGTACAAGACATTCACGTGAACGCTTTCTCGTCCGCTTACAGCATTACTAAACCTAGGCCCCAAACAAGGGATCACAAAGTGAGCCCAATGCTCCACTGGACCTCAGAGGCAGTTAAGATATACCGTACCGTTAAAATCAGTAACAATTACATAAGCTGCTAGTGATACCGTAACAAAAACTTTGTGGAATGATTCAAATAGAATAGAAATAGTTTATTATAAAAGGGCACCACACACAAAAAAAGGATAAGAACACCATATCAAATTTCTACTAAAACAATTACAAAAAAGCAAGACAGATGTTTGTCAAAATTATCATAAGGTGGTGATGAACGTCTTTAGACCGTGATTCTGAGTTTATAAGTGAAATTTTCCTTCGCAAAAGTATAGAACTGAAAATAATTAAAAAGAGCACTAAAATTTACATTAATTTTTCGATGGGCTGAATCATTCCCCTCAGTATTCAGTACGGCGTCACTAATACCCTGTATAACTTACTATGCACGCTGAGTCTCGCCTGCTGCGCGGTCTCGCCATGCTCGTTCTTGGCGGTAACAGTGTAGACTCCAGCGTCGCCCACGCCAATGTTGCGCACCTTCAGCGAATATTTGCCTTCCGCCTCGTCTATGGTGATATCATACTGCGATGATGGCTGAATTACGTAGCCGTCCTTGCTCCTGTTTGGAGAGAACGCATAATTATGATTAATGATGCTTCACTTTGAAATTGAGTATATCCGGAGAATATGATTAAGAGGTCGGTAGAGTAGATTTGTTATTAAAACACATAATAACAGGTTCTTACCGCGTTTAAATGGGGATATGAGACTCCCGATATTTCGACACTGTTGCAAGTGCCATTGACATGGGGATGACATGTCATCCCGTGATCATGTCGAAATATCGGGAGTCTCATATCCCCATTTAAACGCGGTAAGAACCCGTTATTATGTGTTTTAATTATGATAACAACCGCGTAAACTTAAAACAATGTAGAGTAGATTTGGCTTGATTCCAAATGTAGTCAATTAGTATTAAAAATAATTAAGCAGTTTCCTAGGTCAAAGATAAATTAATGAAATGAAATTATGATTACTAAATAAAGACGATTACTAAAAAAAGAAGTTTCTGTTTCACTACTGTCTTAAAACAGTTGAAAGGCAAATTCTAAATGTCAATTGGAATCTTATTGTAAAAACGTATACATTGTATACATATCACCAACCATACCGAATTCGATTGAATGTATTTACTCATCGTTAGTAGACATATTGCAACACGCGTATTGTAAAGTCTGATATATCACCCGCGTCGAGCGAGATTGAGAGATTCACCGTAAGGGGTCAACTGTAATTCCATCCAAACAAAGAATTGACAATGACAATGCTTACCATTTACATAAGCTCACGACTATCCCAATTGAGGTAGCAAAAGGTACATCCATCACAAGACGAACTAAGTACCCACGCCATGCTTTCTGTTAGACCAGCGTGATAGGTGGTGAAGCCGTATCGCCGTCTACAATGGTCGAGCCAACTGTGTTAAGTGACAAATGCTTACCATTGAACCTCAGCAATAGGATTAGCGCGGACGTTAGCAACGAAGGTGGTCTCCTCGTAAGGCGTGGCGTTGACGTCTTTCAGGCCTTCGATCTCGGGCCGCAGCAGGATGTCCAGACGAGCTGAACTCTCGCCCACGCCGTACTGGTTCTTCGCTTGGATTGTGTAAATACCAGTGTCTGTGTGGCGACCTGGAGAGTTGAAATACGTTAGGTGGTTTGAAGAATAGGGTAGTTTCCAACCAGTCAAATCAGTTACTTTTTACTAAACGTCAAAACACGAAATTACTATGGAATTTGTATGAAAAAGCACACTGTGACGTCATAGAAAAGCGTGACAAAATGTCGTACTTATTACATTTTTATATTATTACATTTTTCTTTATTAAGGTAAACGCTCCTATTACCGCCAGGTTAAGCTATGCTCTGATTACCTCTCAGAAATTAAGTACTTCTGTATTTGCTAGTGCAGCTTATTTATTTTATTTGTATTGTTATGACTGTCTTCTGCTAAATACATCAAGAATTTTTAATTTTGAGTGAATATTTTGGATAAAAAATAATTTTATGTCCGAAAACTCACTTTCCTCTATTACCGCCACATAAATTGCGGTTTTTTTCTATTACCGCCTTTGCTGCATCGAATACCGCCAACGAGATATCTAACCAACTATTCAGGTACAATAAAATACTTTATTTAAAAAAAAGTTGTTTTTACCACTGTTAATGTAGTTAATAGATACATAAATTGGGATGGCACTGTCTCTCAAAATACAGGTTCACCTAGTTTGAAAGACAGCGTTCCAACAAAAACTGTAAACGAACTGTTTTCAATAATCATCATCATCAACAGCCGTATGACACCCACTGCTGGGCATAGGCCTCCCCCAAGGATCTCCACAACGATCGGTCCTACACTGCCCGCATCCAGCGGCTTCCCGCCACCTTCCCGCCACCGCCTACCCACTGAGCGTCGTCCGACACGTGGTCGCCACTCCAGGACCTTTCCGCCCCAGCGGCCATCGGTTCTCCTCGCTATGTGTCCTGCCCACTGCCACTTCAGTTTTGCAATTCTCCGAGCTATGTCGGTGACTTTAGTTCTCCTGCGGATCTCCTCATTTCTGATTCGATCAAGCAGGGAAATACCGAGCATAGCTCTCTCCATTTCCCGCTGAGCGACACCGAGCCTCCTCACGAGACCCATAGTAAGCGGCGACGTCTCACTGCCGTAGGTCATCACTGGCAACACGCGCTGGTCAAAGACTTTCGTCTTGAGACACTGGTATTTTGGACGAGAAGATATTCCGCAGCTTCCCGAACGCTGCCCATCCGAGTTGGATCCGACGAGAGATCTCTTTCTCGAAGTTGGACTTACCTAACTGGATTATTTGTCCTAGGTAAATGTACTGGTCTACAACTTCGAGTGTAACGTTCCCAACCTGAACTGGAGTGGGTGCGACATGGTCGTTGGACATAATTTTTGTCTTTGCTATGTTCATGCTAAGACCCACTCGTTGGGATGCGTTACTGAGATGCTCGAGCTCAGATCAGTTCTTCCAGGGTCTCAGCCATTAGGACTATATCATCGGCAAATCGAAGGTGCGTCGAGTACTCACCGTTGATGTTGTTGCCAAATCCTTTCCAGTCAAGAAGCTTAAAAATATCCTCCAATGCAGCAGTGAACAGTTTCGGAGAGATGACATCTCCCTGTCTCACTCCTCGCTGCAGTTGGATCGGATTAGAGCTCTGGTTCTGTACTCGAACTGACATAGTGGCATTTTGGTAGAGGTCCCTTAGCTTTTCGATGTACCTATGGTCCACTTGGCACCTCTGAAGAGACTGCAACACCGCTCAGGTCTCGATCGAATCAAAGGCTTTCTCATAGTCCACAAACGCCAAGCAAAGTGGCAGATTATACTCTTCGGTCTTCTGTATAACCTGCCGCAGCGTATGGATGTGGTCTATGGTGCTAAAGCCTTTTCGGAAACCGGCTTGTTCGGGAGGCTGGAAGTCGTCAAATCTGCAAGCGAGACGATTCGTAATGACCCTCGAAAACAACTTGTAGACATGGCTCAGAAGCGAGATAGGTCTGTAGTTCTTCAGTAGGGCTTTATCACCTTTCTTGAAGAACAGGACCACCTCGCTTCCGCTCTATGCCCTCTGCGTTTTGCCCTGAAATATGACGGAATTGAAGAGCCTCTGGAGGGCTTTGAGTATTGGCGTTCCGCCCGCTCTCAGAAGTTCTGCTGTGATTCTGTCATCTCTTGCCGCTTTGTTGATTTTGAGCTGTTTGAGGGCCATCCTAATCTCGTACAGGCTGACGTCCGGGATATCTTCAGTGTAGTGTCGGGTAAGCTTGGCTCGAGGGTCTCGAGCCATGCTTTTGCCTGATGTTTTACGTGGAATATAGCTGTCTATAGAAACTCCCAATCTCCTTCAGGATTTAGGAAGTCGACGAAATGATTCTGTATGAGGAGTTTTCAATAAACTTTATTATTATTGTTATTTTTTTATTAAATGAATTATGACATAAACTACAGAAAAATCTTTTGGTTTCATAGATTTATATACATAATTGACGTCTGTCTCTGTCCGTCCGTCTGTCCATCCGTCTGTCTCTGTCTATCCGTCTGTCTCTGCCGGTCCGACTGTCTCTGTCTATCCGTCTGTCTCTGTCCGTCCGTCTGTCTCTGTCCGTCCGTCTGTCTCTGTCCGTCCGTCTGTCTCTGTCCGTCCGTCTGTCTCTGTCTGTCCTTCTGTCTCTGTCTATCCGTCTATCTCTGTCCGTCCGTCTGTCTCTGCCTGTCCTTCTGTCTCTGTCTGTTCTTCTGTCTCTGTCTGTCCGTCTGTCCCTGTCCGTCCGTTTCGGTCTGTCCGTCCGTCTGTCTCTATCTGACCGTCCGTTTCGGTCTGTCCGTCCGTCTCTGTCAGTCCGAAGAATAATGCATCACCCTGTCTATAAATCATAAGAGGGAATCTATGGTGGCGGTAATAGAAACATGTATGTAATTTCTGTGTTTCAATTTCCGCCACATAAAAATTAGCCTTAAGAAAACAAATAAATATTCAAAATGAGAGCTACGTATGTAATAACCAGTTTCAAAGCATATTTTAATAAATATATAAAGTATTTAAATTAGAAATTCATAATTACTTCAACTACTTGTTCATACATTTCTTAAAAAAATACATTAACTTATATGCAGCACAGGATACTTGAATTCCACCAAATGTGTGGCGTTAATAGATTTTAATATAGTTCATGAACCATACTATAAAATAAGATGATAACATTATGAATGATTGGGCATGTTACCTTAAATAATTAAAAAATACAAATATCATACAAATATCGATCGCCGCCATAGGTGGCGGTAATAGTAACCAAACTGCAAATGTATGCTTCTATCACCGCCACATTTTAAAACTCAAATTAATCATTTAAAACTAACACAAATATCAAATATAGCATGCTTTCTCAGTTCTTAAACGTATTAACAAGTAGTTATAATTACTAAAATGAAGAAAAATATGTTTCATCGGACACAAAACCTTAAGAAAAAAATGTTGTATGCTTATGCATTTCAGTAGTGGCTTGTATGGAGCGCGTTGCTTGTGCGGACACTGCACACTTACAGACCAATCACAAATTAGACTGTTGTTGCCCACGCTCAGGGGTATGTTCGTTTCATAGTCAATTAATACATGTATGTTTTGACATTTGAATCAATTTTCTATCTCGGACACAATTCAAAATATCCGCAATTTAAAAAAGGTGGCGGTAAACGATGTCGATTTTTGGGTGGCGTTAATAGGAGCGTTTACCTTAAAAGTCATAAATACGTTAAATAGAAAAATGGAAACAATTTTGTCACCTTTAGATCTGTCTTTATTTAGTAATCAGAATTTCAAAATTTATCTTTGACCTTGGAAACGTAAGTGATCACGACCAGTAATAGGTATTCCCGATTTATTTATTATTTACTAAAGAGTCATTTGGTTTGTGGGACGAAAACTGAAGAATTCTTAACGAAATTCGAAGCACGGATCATTATATTTCATTAAACGGACAATCAAGTGATCAGCCTTTAAAGTCCTATAACCAACTAAACTTGGGATCACAAAGTGATTTTCGTGATGTGTCTCCACCGGGATTGAAAAAGAGCCAACCAGTCGAGGTAGTTAGACTATTAACTTTAAAGTGTTTATGTATCCCAATAATGCTGTTTTGACAGATTAAAGAAAACTACGTATTATTGGTGCCTATGCCTATGCCTATAAGTTTCTATTATTGGTGCCTATTTGACAACTCTTAAATTATTGCCTTCCTTCACTAAAAATACGTGCAAGAGAGAGATGGAGCTAGTTTACTCCTGTCAATTCTTCTTCTTATCGTGTGGGTTGTGAGGTGGAATGCCAGCCTCATCAACCTTGATGTCAGGATTATGATTGAGCCGCCAAAGGCCCCTGATATGACTCACGTAACGATTACTCACTTACATCAGTAAATAGTAACCGGGACCAACGGCTTAACGTGCCTTCCGAAGCACGGATCATCTTACTTTTCGGACAATCAGGTGATCAGCCTGTAATGTTCTAACCAAACTAGGGATCACAAATTGATTTTTGTGATATGTCCCCACCGGGATTCGAACCCGGGGCCTCCGGATCGTGAGTCCAACGCTCAACCACTGGACCACAGAGGCCGTTTTTAATCGTATCGACACCATTGGCGGTCTAGACCAAGTAACCTATATTACTACTAACCAGTAGGAATGTTCAGAGTAAACGTGCACTCTTTAAGCCCGTGCTCGATGTCCTTAGTATCAGCCGACATTTGGACAGTGGCGTCAGGAGTCAACTCGACTCCGTTGAGCAACCAGGCAACATGTGGTTGAGGGTCCGCTGTGCAGACAGCTTTCATGGTGACTGGCTCCCTTTGCATCACGCTTGTGGCTTGGAGGGGGCTCGTGAAGATTGGCTTGCGGAACTCGCTTACAGCTGGGGGGGAAGGATTGCTGGATTAGCATTTGGACGGTTATAATGATTCAATTTAAAAAGATTATAAAGATTATTTATTTCCTCCACAAAAACTTTTCCCATACAAAAACATTCGGTTTGAACATGAAATTTGTCAAGAGGCTGGAGCCTAAATAAGGTGAAGTCCAAGACCTCCAGATGCTTATGAAGACTTGAATTTCATAAACATAGAAGATTTCTTTAATTTCAGTTCAACAGACTTCTCTGTTGTCAAGAGCAGTTTTAAAGTATGTATCAAAAATAAACATACAAAACTTACACTGGTAATCTCTGATGTGGCAGGTAGAGCCACAAGTAATTAGAGTATCCTCAGATACTTCTGATAGCTGATCAATCATCATAATAATGGTTCACTTTTATGACATGCTCAGGATGTTTTTTGTTTATTTTCAGCGCATAAATCGTGAGTATAGTTTTTGAATCATCTAATAGAGGTTAAATTTTAATTAAAACTACTTACAAGTAACAGTAAGCTCAGCATTCTGGACCTTCTTGCCCAGATCGTTGGTGATCTCGCATTGCCATTTACCCTTGTCAGTCATCTCGACGGAATCAATAGCGAGTTTGTAGACATCCCCTTCAGCGGTGACGTGGATTCGGTTGCTAGGTTTGACTTCTTTGCCGTTATGCAGCCATCTGACGGTTGGCTTAGGAGCTCCAATGGCCTGAACTGTGTAGACGAGCGGCAGAGATTCGTAGATGTGACCGTCCTTCATGCTGCTTTCTTTTATTGTGGGGGGTGCTGCAAGTGTAAAAGATATAGATTAGGTCATTGAAATAGTGGACAGTCAGCTGTTGAAAGACGCGACGAGAAAGAACGAAGAACTATCAAAAAGAAGGTAAAAAATGATGACTTTTAACTTGATTGATTTGCTAAACAAATAATCAATTGCAATAAGAAATATGCTGATAAATTCAACACAAAAGATTAATAAACCAACGAGATAGATAACGATATTAAATAAATAGAAACAAACAAGTAAGAAAAACATAACTTACACCTGCTGACCTAAAATCGAATACGTATTTACAAAAAGAAGAGCAAAACAATATGAAAATACCCAACGAAAGCAAGAATACCAAGCATCTGATTTATTTCTTACACAAATAAAATAGTAAAATAACCGTAGATTTCGCAATATATACAGCAGTTATTGTAGAAATTTATTTACGATCAAAACATTGTACCTCACTTACCTAAGTGTACCGATGATGTATGAAAAATTGTGCCCGAATGTGTAAAATACTCACCATTATCGATGACAAACTAAATTGTAAATTGATTCATTTCTGTGCTAAACATTTAAAGCGTCAATCGTGCTGGCAAAAAACTTGCATAGAAATATTTTTATTTACCTTGATGATGTGATAGTTGGCGATAACTCAGTACCTCTGCCGCACCGAGCCCCAATTATTAGTATGCCAGAAGGGAATGTTATTACGCATGCGCGCTAAAACAAACATACGACAGAGCATTAGCACAGTACACTAACAGGATACGTGAAAGAATGATCTGCTGTTTTCTTTAGAAAATGAATAGAGAATTTTGTCAGAGGGAAGATTCAAGGGTGAAAATTCAAGGAATGCAGAGATAGAAAATGGCAGACCATAGTTAATATTGACAACAGCAATTTGATATAGGATATATAAAAGCGTTTATTTCCCGTCAGTTGCTTAGCGTTACTTTGTCCAGCCCGTTTTCAATTTACGATGCCCTTTCCAATACTTTATGTATATTTCAATTACCTTTTTCGGTTTCCTCAGTAAGTATCTCATCTAGAATGCTCCTTTGTCTTTGACTACGTCTCAACAATGCTTCTATGTCGTCGTCCTCTTCTTCTTCCACACTAAACAGTTTGCCATTAAGCTTTCTCGTTCGTTCTACTGTCGTTTGTGTTAAATTCTTTGTTATATTGTCAAAGTCTTTCATTGGACTGAGAACAAATTCTTCTAATATTCTATTCTTTACATCATCGATTTTGCTTTTCGCAGCTTTGAACTCGTTTTCGTCGAATTCTTTCGATATGTGAATAAGTTTTTCAGTGATGTCGTTTTCGAAAACCTTTTCCGATTTCTCTTTTAGGATGAACGACTCTTCCTCCCCCTTTTCTCTGTAATAATCTTCTTTAAATGACGTTTGGCGTACGTATGAATCTCTACTAAATACTTTTCTGGTATCGTCTAAATCAAAGATAGATTTTGATAGATCTTCTATTGAAATGTCTCGCGAAAGTGGCTCATTGTGCCAGCTACTTTCATCTTCGGACACAGACATTATTGAAATTGTTCTATTTGACTGTTGTCGGCCACATCTAAAGCTGCCCTCAGCTTCGGAATCAGTCGCAGGCTCTTCAATGATACCATATGTACCTCTTCTAATATGTTCCGGTACAGAAAAATTCCCCATTTCACTTAATATGTAGCTGTGGCTAGCTATTTCTTCTACTTGTAATGAAGTGGTATGAGGTTGATTTGGTTGAATAATCTTTCTGGCCCCATATTCGTCATCGTCATCGTAATAAACTTTTGAAGTCATTTTGTGTAAAGTGCGCGTTTCGGCTGGACCTACCAGTTAAAATAGGAAGTTGATTTTCAAGTAAAATAATTTATTGAACGCATTTCAGTTAAACGTGCGATGGAATCTAATGCATTATATTTCAAATTAATAGTTTTATTTTTAATAAATATTTTGAAATTAAGCAATTTGGTATGACTGAAATTAGAAGATGAATCTAAGAAGTTAGGACGAGAGGAAGGGGTAAGCGTTATACTGACCTGTTATAATGGCGCCATGAGACTTGCTGCTGCTGACTTTAGATACTACAATAGATCCGTCGGCAGCCGTCTTGAACGTGGTTACAGTTTCGAAAACTCGGTCTAAACAAATCACACTTACACGTTAAAACACAGGTTAAAAGCATGCAACAATATGCGCGAAAACGTGAGTTTCTCGCAATCTAGAAGCTGTTTGCGATATCGAAGGGAGAAGCTTGAAGCGCTTAATGTTTTTATACCTTCGGTTTCAGCACTTAATGGTTCTTCAAGGGATTTTTTCTTAACTGATTTACGTTTAGGACTCTTCAAGTCTTCATCAATTGGGACTTCTTCGATGATCTCCGGTTTGGTAACACCCTTTTTCGCAGTTTGATTTTCATCGTCGACTTCTTCAATTATAGGTTGCTTGTTGCTTTCATTTTCATTGGCGTCATCCCAAAATGATTTTTCTTCAGCTACCTCTGGTTCAGTAATAGATTTTCTTCCTTTTCTCGCAGCTGGAGTCTCCACTTCTTCAATTTTTGGCTTCTTCGTCTTTCCATCGTCGTCCACATCATCCCAGATAGATTTTTCTTCAGCTGTTTCTGGTTCGGTGATAGATTTTCTGCCTTTGCCTGGAGTTGGAGCGTCTACTTCTTCAACTATCGGTTTCTTTGTCTTCTCATCATCATCCACATCATCCCAGATAGATTTTTCTTCAGCTGTTTCTGGTTCGGTGATAGATTTTCTGCCTTTGCCTGGAGTTGGAGTATCTACTTCTTCAACTATAGGTTTCTTTGTCTTCCCATCATCATCCACATCGTCCCAGATAGATTTTTCTTCCGCGGTCTCCGCTTTTGTCTTTCCTTTATTTGCTTTTTGTTTCTTCCCGCTGTCCACCTCCTCTTCTATGACCTTTTGTGTCGATTTACTTTCGTCGTCGAGTTCATTTTCGATAAGCGCTTCCTTTTTGAGAGTCGAAAGTACTTCTTTGGCTATTAAATGAAAAATGGTTATGATAAAACAAATTTTATTAAATATGGGGATTATAAATGAATAACGTCACAGATGACGAAATGGGGTTAAATGTAAGGTAAGTGCATACATATCGGTAAGTGCATTCTGCATTCTTGTCTCAGAGAATGCTTCAATGGATCAACAGTAACAATACTACTACCAGTTGCGAATGGTATCTACGGACGTCACAGTAAAACTAATTCGTGCACTAACGCAGACATATTCTAAGTTTCATTCATTCTATGTTAATAACAACTACTTTACCTACGTAGAGTCCAGCGGTGTACCAATTTGAGTAGTGTTTGCCATTGTGTTGTGTATATCTTACCATTTATGTAGTCAAATGACGGAGTATAAAAAATAAGACGTGTGTGGTGTATTTGTGCAGTGTATGTGAATGAGCTGGAAATTATCACACTTAATATTTTAAATGTGTTGCTGATCTTTGTCCATGACTGTTTAGCAATTCTATTTGCTAATTCGAAGATACTCTTCGGTTGTTTGAGGGGATGCCTATGCCGAACAGTGGGTCGTATATAGACTTTTTATGTAAGTATGATGATATTCTATATCTAATTACAAGAAGAAAAATCGTCATTATATTCGAATGCATAAAAGGGACTCGTCGGATGTCCTTTTTAAGGCTCAAGAATGTAACCTTTATCTTTGCCTTTTAACAGAGAATTATTGCCTATTTTTTAAAAATCGTTTAATATTGCGGGTTGAACAGGATAATGGCACAATATTTGACAAAATGAATTAAATCCAGTTTGGTAGTCCACAGTGGTGACTTTATACTATGCATTAAATATATTTACTGTTATTTTTGTATACTCGTAATTCGTCGAGATTCATTAACGTGAAATAGCACGAGACTTTGACTGGTCTTCTTGTGGGTTTTCCTCAGATGGCTTTCCTGAGGGTTCTCACCCAGTAGAAGCCGGAAGGTGCCCTGTTGGGCGCGAACCTCGGCTCAGGGCGTCGAATGGAACTGACAATATTTATATAAGGTATGAACCTGTAAAATATTGTGCTACTATAGTATTCACCCCGCGATATAAAGTCACAGAAGTCTATCCTAAGCTTCATTTACGAATCCTATCTACCTATCCCCAATATCCTGAGTCGTCATATGATCCTGAGAGGCACGCCAATCCGTTGGTTTTGGTTACTATACTGATGTAAGTACGTAGTCGTTACATGAGTCATGCCATGGCCTTTGGCGGCTCAATAGCAAGCCTGACACCAGGGTTGATGAGGTAGGTAATCCACCCCACAACCCGCACGATAGAAGAAGTGATCCTGATACTCACTGTGTACAGTGACGGTGCTCTTCGTGGACACGCTGCCCATCTCGTTGGACGCACGCACCTCGTACTCGCCGCCGTCTTCCTCCTTCACCAGGTTTACCGTCAGGTGATAGTTTTCTAGTCTGAAATATATCAGTTCGAATTTATTTGCTAAAAACTTACTAAGAAATCATTACCGTCTTAACACTTTCAAAGACAGTACGTCTATAGCCCTGGTCCCAAGTGCTATGAATGAAAGGTCATGCCATGGTTACCGTCCACTAAAGAGTTATAGAGTTTATTAATAATAATGAAACTACAGTTTCGATTGCTGTGCATAAAGAAACAGAAATTCCAGTATTATAGAAACCTAAAGACACTAAGGGTTTTTAGTATTATGTTTATATGTGCAATAAAGCGTTTTTGTATTGTATTGGTGGTAGTAATCTCAGCTGAGACAGCCCTCAAAATCATGCTCAAGTCTCTGTTTTCATAAAAGAACATTGACATGATTTTGAGGACAGTCTTGAAGCTGAGATTAGTTTATTAATACCACCCTAAGGAAGCAAGTAGTGTTGGCAAGACTGACAGACGTATAGATCATCAAACCCAACCCGATTTTTTTACAGTTTCAGACACGTTTAATCTCATAACCGATTTCTTTCATGAAAAGGTATTTATAAAGAATAGTTTAGCATACCTCTGAGAGTCCCTCTCTATCTTTATCCTGGCATCGAGAGTGACCTCCCGGCCGTCCTTGTACCATTTGAGTTTGGGCTCGGGGCAGCCTTCCACTTCCACCTCCAGCTTGAGGGTCTGTCCTTCATCTACTGTCATGTCCACCAGACTCTTGGTGAAGCGAGGTTTCCCTGGAAAATATCACGTTTTAGTTCTCCATGTCATGAGATACGTTGTTTTACGAATTTGCATCGTATGTAAATGTACGAAGCACCCAGCCATTCCATAATATTGATAACGTTTTGTCTATATTCACCAGCTTAAATTAATTGTTCCATAAGGAATATGTTTCGTTGTGCCATGAAAAAACCCTGTGGTACAAGTAGTTGTACCAAGCGGTTGCATCACGGGACCCATAGGCTCCATATTCCTTGGAAGGACGGTATTGTTCCCGAGGGTTCATACGTATTCGCACGAGACGCATTCGTCCGAAAGTACAACCGATTTAATGCCCGGACTCCACCAATTTGCTGTGTGTGTCAGGATTGGTGGACTTTGGACCTAAAGTTTCTGGAAAAATCTAGTTGACTTACTGTTGACTGTGAAGGTGGCCTCGCAGGAGTCGGATCCCAAATCGTTGGAGACCTTGCAGGAGTACTTTCCAGAGTACTCGGCAGAGACTTCCTTGAGGATCAGCTTGTGAGTGTTGCCGGTGTCTACGCGTGTGAACACCGACTTCTTCTCCGTGATCTCCATGTCGCCGAGGTACCTGTGTGGAGGGAGTTGTTAGGATTGTACGGGTTTTGTTTACGGTTTATTTGGCGTAAACACTGTGGTTGATATACCATTTTTGATTGTTTTTTATTGATACAGCGTTTTTAGTAGAAATGCATTAAGGAAGGAAATTGAGACATATTTTTTTTTTCAGTGACTTTAAAGTATTTTCTAGCGTTTTCTGAATATTTATTTCAAAAAAGAAAATTGCCTACTATGCAAGAATTATATCGCCTTTACTTATTAGAAAAGGGTAATACTCGTAGTTTAGTTCCTGAACATCGTAAAATGATCCTTTTCGGAGGACAAAAACATACTTAGTTTTGGTTTTTACTTTTTTGATAGGTATAACTTACGGATGGCATTCATTGCTCGGCGGCCGAGAAACTGTCGAGGACTTTTACTTGGTATAAAATTGGCGGACCTGAGAGTGCTCAGATGGACTCTGGTACAACAAATACAGCTTACCATTTGATGGTGGGCTCAGGGAAGGCCTCAACAGCGACGGTGAACTCAACATTAACGTCGCCTTCAGCAGCGGTGGTGTCTTTCAATTTCTGAGTGAAGAGCGGTCCACTACGCACGTTCAGCTTGCACGAGTCCGTAGCGGTGCCGTGGGTGTTGCGGATCTGTGGAAAGAATTGGGAATAAAGGTCCGTATTGAAAATAAAATAAAATGGAAAAAAAGTTACAGTTCGCAGACTAACACAATGATAGCTGCACACAGAGATGGGTCTTTGGCGGCTCAATATGAACCCTGACTCCAGGGTTGATGAGCTCGGTAATCCATCTCACAACCCACACGATAGAAGATATGTATATCGGCGACATGTGCTAATATCCATAGAAAGAAAGAAAGAAAGAAAAATCATTTATTCAACCAATTATGTCACACTACACAAACTTAAATTTAGTTACATAGATTGTTAGTTGTACAATATATTTTGTAAGAAGTAGATTTTTTGAGTAATGTGACACAACTGTGAAAAAGGAACCGACTCAGCATAAGTTCATCTCAACACGTTGAGGTGAACGCTGTTTTTTCAGTCGACCCCTTTTGCCTTTTGCCGTTTTACCATAGGATGATAATAGCATTATATCTGTCCTATTATTTCGGTACCAAGTGGCAGCTGCAAGGTGCCTTTTGAAGAATTATGGTGCTGTCTATTCCAATATGCTTTTACAGTCTTTATCTTTCTGAACGTCTGTTGACATACCTCGCAGGAGTATTCTCCAGTGTCGGCGCGGGCTGCGGAGGAGATGACCAGGGAGTGCGCCTCCCCTGACGACGAGATCTTCACAGTCGACGACTCCACCAGCTCTGTCTTGTTCTTGAACCTGTAAATAGTAATTCGTAATAATATAACCGTTTAATAATACCGATTTTGAGCTGAGTTCGAGGAAGACCTTGAGGTCGCCTCAGCTGAGGGCGGAGTCGACGATGGTTGGAGTTAACATCTTAGAATATTGGTGTTAATCTCAAAGACTGACCATGTAACAGTGGGCGCGGGTTCAGCCTCCACTTCCACCTTGAAGCTGACGGTTTCCTTCTCCTCGCACACCTTGTCTTCACCCAGCTTCTTGGTGATCTTGGGCGGTGACGTCACGTGCCATTGCCAGAAGTCCGAGCATTGGTTCACTTCATTCCTGGAGGGAAATGGTAAAAGTAAGTTATGTATTGGATAAAGCATATTTTATTGTTAGTCGTTCATTGTGCAAATTATGAGAATCCTGTCTTAGACTGTAGAGGTAACATATAATAGAACCTACTTTAGTTTGTGCTATTCATCATCATCTATAGCATTATCCCGTTTGTCACAGGGTCTGCTTACCTAACCTGAAGATTTGATAGGTCCGGTTTTTTACAGAAGCGACTGCCTGTTTGACCTTCCAACATTAGATCGTGGTTTTGAAAAAGAAGAATAACTAAGCGACGCCAGTTTTTATTGTTATATCGGTGGCCACATTGTGACACTTTTGCAATTAAAGAGTCACGAGTATTAATTAAAGAGACACAAAATGCACACGATAAATGAAGCATGGTGAAAGGCGTAAACATGACTCGCGACTGATACAAGATTCATACCAATTACCTTCGAAATCTTATAAAAAAAATCTGTCACAAAATTTTGTAAATACACAAAGTACCTAGTGTAAGCTAAACTTAAAATAATCCAAAATTTAGAACCTTCTTCAACTTACTTGACAACAACGGAGTAAGACCCAGAATCGGTGAGCTTGGCATCCTTGATGATGATCTTATAAACCGAGTCGCTTTCCTTGACGATCTGAATACGCTCGGAGCTCTTGATCAAGACGCCGTCCTTGTAGAACTCAACCTCAGGAGCCGGGGTGCCCTCGATTTCCACAGTCACCGTGTGAGTAGCACTCACCTGAACAAGAATTTGCAAATATTATAGCAGAGCGACCGGATTGGAAAAGGTGATGTTAAATAAAAAATGTAAAATAGATGACACATAGACTCGACCATTAATTATAGACGGCGATACGGCTCACCACCTATCACGTTGGTATATCACAAAGGTGGTATATACGTATAGGTAAGTACACGGGTACTTAGTTGATCTTTTGATAGATGTACTTCTGACTACGCCAATTGGGATATAGTCGTGAAGCTTATATTGTATGTATTACGTTAGATGCATATTGCCACGACATTTCAAGTGACTTGAACGGCATTTTACTACCTGCCTTCACAAATGGGACCTCAGTGCGGGCAATTCATCCCATTGGGGCGTTCCATTTGTCCTGTTTGTCTGATAAAAGACGAATACCTATATACTCGTAATTCGTTACGATGATGGTTTCAACCTCGACATCTTGGAAAACTTGCACGTCAACAGCGGAACTTTTATTCAACATTACAAGTTACTTACCATGCAAGACTGATTCTCGATCTTCTTCTTGATCTTGGGAGCCTGTTTGATGATGAGCGTCATGGTGGAGGAGTCTTCGCCCAGGTCGTTGGAAGCCGTCACGAGGTACTCGCCGGCGTCTGCGCTCGTTACGTTCTTGATTACTAGGGACATGCTCTCGTCGTCTTCGTGGAGGAACCTGGGAAATTGTTTTGGTGACTTTGACTTTCGGCCAAGTAGTTAATGCCATCTGCGGCAAATCTACAATAAGTCACGTCAAAAAAAGGTGACTTTGACGCCCTGAGTTCTCATATGAACCCAGTCTTCGTAGATCGATAAAAATCCTTGCAGGTGTAGTAAAATGAAATGTTGGTTTAAGTATCTATTATGGCATATTGCTTGTCTAGAGAAGTATCGTTTGTCAGTCTAGTTTAGAACACAGATGAAGGGTAGCTTGTCTGACGGTTTTTTATAGGATACACTTCGGTGAGTGTGCGCAGGAACTTCACGAGTTCCACCACCCACTCCATTCCATCTACGGACAACTAGACGTCGGTAGGTATTTCATCCTTATGTTGTAGATATACCACCAATCCGCACAAAATGTTTTGCCTCTTCCTTTATGTCGTCGTCTGTTTTTCCAACTCGTTATTATCTGGGAGTCTTCAAGGCTAGAGTGAATAGTTATTTGCTAGGTTAGCGTGATCCACCCTAAACCACATCGACACTTACAATCAGGTGAGATTGGGGTCAAACGCGAGCCTATATTATTTAAAAAGTTATCTTTACATACCAAAATGATCACAACTTTGGTTATTTATACTACGGTATGACAAATACAGAAAATAAATGGATGAATGTTATTAAACACTGGCAAGTACTCAATCATATTGACGTACATATAAACTAGAAAAAAAAATCTATTGGTGAGAAGATTCTTGTCAATACATACATGTCTACATACATTTAATTACATAAGTTGTGCACGTCTGTAATTGGTGCAAACACTAGTACTAGCCTTAAGAAAGTTTTATTAATTGTTGTGTGTTTGTACTGTTGATGTGCCTAATAAGTAAATAAATAAATTAAAAATGAACATCATCGAAACATCGGCATAATGACGTAACAGACCAAAATATTAGCATGAAGAGATCTCTTCTTTTATCCTAGTTGTTACTTTTAACTCACTTGTGCCTAGTGTCAGCCTCGATGATTTTCCCGTCGTGTTTGAACACGATGCTGGGCTTCGGGAAGCCCTTGCACTGCAGTTCCAGCATGGCGGAGGCTCCAGCGGAGACGATGGCCTCTCGGTGCTCGATCACCAAGGTTGGCTTCTCTGGCTCGCGGTGGAGTTCGTGGACTGCGCCTGAAGGTTGGTGGGAAGAATTATTAGGAGGTTCTTTGAGGTTTTTGGCGTTAGGTTGTTAGGGAGCAGTAAAATGCCGTAGCTTATTATGGTTGGCGCTTTTAATATGACTTTTTTAATAATTTGGCAACTCAATATTTTGATTTTGTGAGTGACAAATTGCACTTATTATAATAGTAATAGGTTGCTCATTTATCAAAACATAGGAGACATTTGAGAGTTTCAAATATTTTTCGTCTTAGATTTAAAAGCTTTGAAGCAAGCTGAAAACAGTAATATTCCAGAAAAGCTATATTATTATACAGTCATGAGCAATATAATGGACCCACTTTAGGACTCTGTCGCACTAACATATTTGACATTTAGTGAGACTTACAGTTGAATTTGTCAAAAAAGTTAATGTGACATGGTACCAAAGTGTATACGTCATATTAATGCTCGTGACCGTATATGAGTATATATCATTATTATAGTCAATATATTTTACATAATATATTATAGACAATCTAACAAATTGATACGTATAATAGTTACAGGTAATATAATACAAATATAGATACATCTAGCATACATTGACACGAAGAAAGCCGAGAAAAATACCTATTTCAAAAGTTAGGCCGCTATTTTTATCGTTTTCTGGAACATGCAACACATTTCAACATCGAGTACAGACGGCTAACGACATAGTAAAGATAGTACATTGGCCATGAAAAACTTTTCGCCAACTGTATTCCTGGGAGCTTTCCTCGTCTGTTTTCCCGGATGGCTCTGTTAAAAACCAATTGAAAAGTCAGAATTTGGAACTTAGTGTTATTTTCTAATATCCAATTAAATTATATCCAATTTTGTAAGACTGTCCCAATACTATAGCATAGCGCACCTTCTATTCCTATATACCTACTGAATGATCCTGAGGGACTTTCCAGGGTTTCCCTTCGTTTTCTTCGTTTAACCTCCTAAATTCATGGATATCTCATCTTTATTTTTGGGTATAAATGGGGTCATCCCCTTGTTATTACACCCAGTCACAACATATCTTCCAACCATTATTATTCTGAACAAAATAAAGAGAAGCAATGTAGGAAGATATAATTCTATACATAATCTAAATATCAGATCCAAATATCACGCAACAATTATTGTTTTATATTATGCTTCTGCCTTTACATTTTATTTTTGAATAACTATCTATCCGAGTAATGAGAAAATTGGTACTTATTATTGGTACGTTAAATCTGGCCAGCGCCATCTATTATTTTTTTTGGGAACGTACTCTGGAATGTCCCTCATATTTATGGCAGTCTGTTTTACCTATGATATAGATTTTGATATTCACTGTAGCGTTAAAGACATTCTGGATAAAAAGGAAGACGTTGACTAAGATAACTTCCAGACTCGACTGACTCGAAACCTTTCGAATCTTTTGAGTAGCGAGCCTTTGATGCTTTACAAAAGGTGTGTTGACCAAATAAAAAGAGTCGAATAAATAACCTGTTGGATACTGCTTTCTTTGAAACGGAGTATACCTTTTCTGAGGGCGAACTAAGTTGTAAAAGTTTCGATGATTAGAAAAATATCCTGGGTGGATCATATAACTAGTTCAAGCTCCTTCAACCTCAAGTATCTGCCGCATCCGTCACACAATGAGGCTCGGCTATGCCGCATCTCCATTCAAGCGAGTGGCGAACTCGGAACTATTACGGTTACGAAAAGCGACTGTGACAGTGATATATCGTTTGCAACTACGCTAGGCTCCGTAGCGTATACTATCATAATGTGCAGTTGAACATACCTTGCACGGTGAGTTCAGCCGAGCAGGAGATGTTTCCAGTCGAGGTTTTGGCGACACAGGTGTACATGCCAGCGTCTTCCGGCTTCACGTGCTGGAACACCAGCGCGAGGGAATCCTCGTCGTCTCCTAGCAGCACCTGGTGGTAGACGATGTGAACAATTTTAACGAACTCAGCAGGAATTGAATTGCTTCTTTTATTATCTACTGGGTCTATCAATGATTTTCATACCTGTTGAAAACGTGAAGTGTTTTCGCAGAACGTCTAGCGTGGTGAAAATATAAGGCTCCCTTATAGGTTGAAGTAGCACTTCAGTCAGACTTATTCTTTTCAGTTGGTTTATAACGCTAATTGCAAGCCGCAAACAGGACAGAGAACATCATCTCCCTAGCGGTATCCCGTTTTTTTACAGGGCTCGCTTACCTAACTTTGAAGAATTGACAGGTCCGTTTTTTACAGAAGCGACTGCCTGTCTGACATTCCAAACCGAGAAGGGAAAACCAGACCAATACAGGTTAGGCCTCCGAAATGCATTTCTCGGGAATGTGGGTTTCCTCACGATGTTTTGCTTCACAGCTGAGCACGTGATAAACATTTATGATCCAAACGTAGATTCGAAAACAAATTCATTGCTTTAGGCCCCATGCTCGATTTCTTTTTTTTTTAATTTTTGACATAATAATAGTAGGAAACTGGACTTTGTCTAACGGCACTAACTGAAAGTTTTATGACTTAAAACAGTACCTTGAATCTCTCCTCTGGATCGAAGGGTTCTCCATCCCGCTTCCAAGTGAAAGTGGGTTTCTCTCCCTTGGCAAGTAGGCCCTCACCGCCAGGAGGCAGCTCGAAGAAGATGTTCTTGTCATCTGTGCAACAATATTTTAAATTAAAAATAATTTCGACGTCAGAATTTTCAATTCGGTCTTTTATTCTATGTTAAATAATGGAGTCCATAAAGCTCCCGGCCCGCCCGACGAGCAAAAGGGGGCGGCCCAAAGAGACCTGGCAACCGCTTCGTCCCCGTCGCTTTGTGGACCGGGAATTAAAGTCTCTCCGCATATCATGGGAGGCTACAGAGGCTGAAAAGATCGCGAGGAGTGGAAATTTGTTATTCGAGCTCTACATCCCAACAGGGGAAATCAGGCGCCTCCTAATATTTTATTTGCCAGGTAATACAAATCAAATATAATTAAGCACTTTATTGGACACGTATAAATGGAAAACTATAAAAATAAACCTGAAAAAATCCGATCTTGATGATATTTTGGAGTGTATTTTTTAAATATTTGAACAAATGCTTAATTATTTTTCATTCAAACGAAACGTATTTTAAGGAAATCCGTTTTCGACCTTTAAGTTATCACGGTGGCCAACCTGGCGTATTTCACGTAAGTTGTTGTTATTATGTTTTCATAAAATACACTGTGTTGTAAGTAATATTTTCGCATTCCTAATTAGGTATTGATTATTGAATGATTTGTGAGCTGTGACTGTAGTCAAACCATTCAGTACATTGACCATCTACAAAGTAAGCCAAAGCAGATATTATGGCATTCAAAAGATTCATTGTGATAATTATGATTAATATAGCCAAGTTACATAACCCATTTTGTGATTCGCAGAATCTATAGATAACTTTGGAATCAACAAGTTCCGTCTAATTTCAGTGGATTTTTATTTTTGTTCGCGTAACACACTCATAAACAAACGCTGGAGATCTTCCAAACACATGAATAATTTGTAGAAATATGCCACAGCTGTATTTATAGGCTATTACGTATGTTTCCCATTCATTGCCGCGATAGCAATGATAAGTACTAGAATTATTTGTATACCTTACAAAGTAACCTAATAATATACGTATATACACATACATACAGTATGTTACATATTATATTATATTTTCGAACTTTTCTCCCGCGTACTTATTTTTTATTCGTAGTGTTGTAGGTTTATTACCTTCCGACGAAACACTAATATGTTATTACTCGAGTTTATAGTCAGGTTTAGTCTCTTTAGCAAGTATTCTGTATTTATTCATTTATTTTTCTCATTATTTTCTTTTTTTCTCAAATAGTTTACATTACGGTTTTGGTACATAATTATGTGCTTAGACTTTTGAGCCCAGTTTTATGTTTCACTGTCTTTTGATTCCCCAGCCGGCTGCAGCTGAAAATCAGCGTCATAGTCTAGCTACAGCTAGGCCGTGGCATTTGCTGAGCTGAAGCCGTTTCGTCATTAAGTATAATAATTATTACGTAATTTAATTACCTAAGTATGTTATGTTAATTAATATGCTGAATAATTGGAGAGCTCGGTGGCGCAGCGGTTAACACGCTCGGTCTGCGATTGTTGAAGTTAACCTCTCATCTGCTGAGATTATACCAGATACCTACAATACATTTTATATTGTGTCAGGTCGAGATCGGCGTTCCGGCATTAGAAATGTTAAGTAACTTTCGCAAAGGCCGGTCATAGGATGGGTGACCACAAAAAAAAAAGTTTTCATCTCGAGCTCCTCCGTGCTTCGGAAGGCACGTTAAACCGTTTGTCCCGGCTGCATTAGCAGTCGTTAATAACCACCAATCCGCACTGGGCCCGCGTGGTGGTTTAAGGCCCGATCTCCCTATCCATCCATAGGGAAGGCCCGTGCCCCAGCAGTGGAATGGTGATGATGATGATGCCGAATAAATATTTTTTCTTTCTTTCTTTCTTTATTCGCAAGGTATATTGTATATCATTGCGATTTGCGAATGAATTGAGATAACATCAGTTAGTCGCCACAAAATTCCAAGTGCTACTATGACTAATCTAAACGAAATTGTTTTAGCGTCAGTTGTATTTACCTATAGGTACACTTATCTTTGGGAGGGTTTGTTTTCTTCCGTTATTTTTTTCATTACACTACCAACCAGCGTAATGCCGTTTTCACAGGGCATCATCATCATCATCTTCCTAGCATTATCCCATTTTTCACAGGGTCCGCTTATCTAACCTTTTAAGATTTGACAGGTCCAGTTTTTTACAGAAGCGACTGCCTGTCTGACCTTCCAACCCACGAAGGGATAAACCAGCCCAATACAGATTAGGTCACTTACCTCCGAAAATGCATTTTTGAGCCCTTACCCGAGTGAGTGACCCCTACGTGAGCGTACACTGTGACCGTTTTCACAGGGTACCTACACTTAGCTAAAGATTTGACAGAACAAGTTTTTCATAGAAGCGACTGCCTCTCTGAACTTCCAACGCGCGAAACCCAGCCCAATCCACATTAAGTTAGGTTAGGTTAAGAACGCATTTCTCGGGATATATTTCCTTCAGCGAACAAATTCGAAAATCATTGGTTTAGGCACGTGTTGTGATTTGAACCCGTTACCTCACAGTGAATGTACTTTCAACTACGATAATATAGAACGGTATATATTACACTAAGTATGCTATTCTACTGAGGGTTTGGGGAATAGGATACGTTTTAAAAATGTACCTACCATTTTTGAAACGAATAACAAGAAACGAACCAAATTATAAGATCGTTAAAGACATCATTCGTACTGGCTCATGGCATGGTCTTAGTAATTTTTAAATCTTGTCTGATAATTGTCGCTGGCATATTGTGAACCCGTGATATCTTTTTGTTGACAGCGCACTTTGCAACCGGACACCTTTTTAAATGCGTAAACAACGGAACATCAATTTATTCTGCCACGCTTGTTTAGATTTCACGAGTTAGTATGGCACGAGTAGGAGAGGAGCCAATGTGCGTTTTTATCGCCATTGGTATCTCTCAGTTAGTAACCTGTCAAGGTGTCATTTGTTCAGATACCCGGGAGATATTAAAAAGAAAAAAGAAGTGGATTTGTATACTCGACTTTTGCATGGTTGTCTACTCTATGACGACCGGTTACCATAAACTATAAAAGTGAAGTGAACATTTGACTTGTGTAAAAGGCATTTTCCTGATCGTTAGCTGTTTTATTTTTCTGCATTACTTATTTTATTTATTTATTTATTATTTACATTTCACGACTTTACAGTGCAGAAGCGCCAATGCGCCGTGAAACTTTCAATATAAACAATAATATAATTAGACATATAAAAAAACTTAGGTGTAAACAATATAAAAACATATTTAATTTTCACACATCATTCATCATCTTCTACTACTCTCTATTCACAGAAATTCCACTTGATATTAACTCAAAATCATTGTCTGAATCACCCCTTCACTTGTATGGCTACCGTAAGTACTTGTACGGGGTGTAAATGACATCGTAACGAATACTGAGAGGGATGATTCAGCTGATTATTCTGAGTTAATATCAGTGGAATTTTCCATCGCAAAAGTATAGAATTGAAAAAAAAAATAATAAAAAAACCATGAATTTGGCGACGGAAAATTCCACTTGATATTAACCCAGAATCATGGTCTGAATCATCCCCCTGAGTATTCGTTACGATGCCACTAACACCTATATATTCTATGACATAAAGTGCACGCAACCTTGCATTCCACACTCATGCGGACTTAGTTCCACTATTATTATATTATACTTATTATTATTATTATACACACTCACACACATACTCACATGTTCACACACTCACATAAAACCTCATACACATTCACCACATAATTAGCTTATATTTTATTTTATTTTTTCTTATTTTCTATTGTATTTTTCTTGTATAAAATGTTCTTTTTCGTATAAAGTATTAGCTCGCTGTATAAGCATATTATCTATTCCGTGATGTCCGAAGGTTGGGGCCTGGTGATCTGTAACACAGGCTTACGCCTATCACAGACACCAGTCTCTCGCCTGCTTTATTAATCTGTACCCGTATTCTTTGGATATTGTACTCAAGTTCTAAGCTAGTGAGAGAAATAAACATTATTTTTTATTTATTATGAGTGACTTACCAACAACAGTAACCACGGCTTCAGACTCCACGTCACCGTAGATGTTGGAGGCCTTACAGGAATACGTCCCAGCGTCATCGTGACACACGTCAGCGATCACCAACTCGTAGCAGCCCTTGTCTGCGCGCGTGCGCACTATGGAGATGCGGTCGGATTCTGATGTCGTCTTGATCTCCTTGCCGTTGCGGTAGCTGGGTGGAGAGTTTTGGGTTTTAATTATTATTATTTTTTTAAAAAGGTACATTTTTACTTACTTAAATATAATTTCTCCAAACTGATTACAGTTTATTGGCGTGCGCTCTTATATTAAATAAGTATGCACCTTTTAGTAATTACGAAAAATAATTGCTTAACACCACACTGTTATAAATGGCTTAACGCCTATTACAATACCTGTACTATATAGAAAAAAATATAATGTAATCTATCCTTAGACAACGGGTTTTCTAGATTTCATAGTTAGATAATGGCCCCGATTCCTGCAGACATCTCTTAAGTTTACTTTAAGTTATACCTGTCATTTTCTTATCCGCCGAAAAGGAAAGGGACGGATGATTGACAGCTCTTAATTTTAGGAAGAATGAGTAAATAAATGAATAACCCGGGCGAATTTTTAGACGGTTGTTTTAGATTTGTGCTTAAAATTGACGTGTGTTCCATAAATTTTATGCTTGTCGATTACCCGTCCCTTTCCTTTTCGGCGGATAAGAAAATGACAGATATAACTTAAAATAAAATTAGATGGTATTTACAGGAATTAGCACCTATGGATCTTAAAAAAGGACGAATGGGCTTTACGACAATGCTTGGTGTGTTATCGATGCTGGATGAGTTGAGAAAATTCCATAACTTAGTTGTGCCAAAATAAAAATGGAAACAACCCAGTCAGAACATCTGAGTTGTGTAAAAAGCGCAAGGACACAACAAAATAGTTCTTTGAATACCCAGGTACATTATCGAATTTTAGCAAGTTAGGCGATTCTCACACTGCCCCGCATGAGGCAGCGTAGCGCGTGGATGCGTGTTCTTCCGTTGCTTGTAAGTATCTCCGTTTGAATGGAAAACACGCACGGTCTACAGAAAATGCATCCGCATGAACGCGCGTGGATGCATTTTCTGTGTGTTACACCGTGCGAGATACTTACAAGCAACGAAAGAACACGCATCCACGCGCTACGCTGCATCATGCGGGGCAGTGTGAGAATCACCTTTAACTACATGTTCATTGATGTGCATTTCATGATTAAAGTGTACTATAATACTAGTTTTATAACAAAACGAAGAGTATAAGATACACAAGGTTTAAAATATAGTCCGTGTCACGAAAGATGTCCCGCCGCGGCGGTACTGACGCAGATTCTGCATAGAATTATTATGACTTGTCAGTTTTCGTGGCGCGGAATATATTTTTTTTTTTAATTTTTGGCCTGGGACCTTTAGGGCACGTCTTCATTTTGATGCTGGTTCCAGCGGACACAGAGTTATGCACTTATATCTTTTTTTTTAATCTGTTATTGGTGCTGATGCCAGTACACACCATCTAAACGAGCGTGTTCATTACATTATAGGCCCCGATTCCTGCAGACACCTCCTAATTTTATTTTAAGTTATTATACTCGTCACAGTAATTAATAACCCGGGCGAATAAAATAGGCATCTCGCTGGCGTCACCTGTCATTTTCTTATCCGCTGAAAAAGAAACGGACGCGTAATCGACATGCATAAAATTTAATTTTAGGTAGAAATTGAAAAAGCCCTTCCGAAACTTTATATTGGCCAATAGCCCGATAGAATTAAGTTGACAGCACACGTCAAACAGGTTGCATATTAACGAGGTGCCCATTTTATTCGCCCGGGTTATTCATTCATTTTAAAATTAACAGTTGTCAATCATCCGTCCCTTTCGTTTTCAGTGGATAAGAAAAAGACAGGTATAACTTAAAATAAAATTAGGATGTCTCTGCAGGAATCGGGGCCAGTTTTTTTAATCTTCGTTTTGCAATAAGGCGGTAAATGTTAGTACTTACAATTTGACCTCAGGGTTGGGGTCGCCCTTCACTTTGACCATGAAGCGCAGATAGGTGTTCAGCAGGATTTCAGTGTGCTTGAGAGCTACCAGGAAGTAAGGCGCATTCAACGCGTTCTTAGCTTTGCGCTCCTCTGGGGTAACTATAATGATAAGTGTTTTGTTACAAACAGCCTTTATTTTGATGTAATTTCTGCTTGATTGTTTAAAATTTATTTTTAATGATTATTTCTTAATTTTGTGAATGTAACAGTTAATTTTTCGTGAGCATCAAGCTCTCAATTGAAAATGTTTCACTGCTAAATATAAAAAAAATAATAAAAAAAACAACCTTAAATAAGTGCGTTCTACATTAGACACACATCTAAATACCACTCGTCTTAAAAATACGCACATTTTATATAAAAAATACAGGAAAATTATAGAATACTGAAAAGTACCAAACTACGTGTTATGAACGCTGTACGATGACTTAGATGATTGCGATATCGCGAAGAACCATGCATTGATAGGAAATAGTCCAATAGGTAGTAGTACGTAGAAGGAATATTGAAAACAGAATACTGTGAAAGTTGTAATACTCAGGAATTTGAGCGAGCTTTAGTTTCCAATTGCACAAATTGAAAATAAAAACGCTTTTCTTGACAGATAATTAAATATTATTAATAAAAATTATGATTATTATTAATACTGAAGTAGCTTGGTGGAGTATGCTCCATATTCTCTCCGATTGATAGATTATCTATATTTTTATTTCTAAATGTCTCAATATACGTGTCAGTATAAACTTGTCAAATTCTTCAAAAAATCACCAAATAATATAATTAAGTACTAGAAAAAAATACTTTATGAACCAAACTTGCTCAAATTCCTGATGTCAAAAGATCCCAAAGTCACTTACGCTCGTGGACGACTAACTGAGCAGTGCAATGGGTGTTGCCCTTGATATTCTCAGCACGGGCCGTGTATATGCCAGAATCGTCCTCCCTGCAGTGCATGATCTCCAGTTTGTTCCTCCCGTCTTCCTTGGACTGGATGTTGACGCGGTCCATCAGTTTATCCGTTAAAGGCTTGTTGTCCTTTAGCCAAGTGACCTTCGTGGCGGTGGATTCACGCAGCGAGCATTCGAAGGTCGCATTCTCACCCGCTGAGGATTCAAAAGTTGGTTAGGGGAGTCCGTACGGCTTCTTTTTGACGATTCAGTTTTGTTTTTCAAGATTTTATTTAAAACTTTACTTATTTATTCTTTTCTATTTTCGTTCGAAATATTTTTTTAAATTTTTTTTTAATTTTATTTTATTTATTTATTCAGATATAATAATATTTACATTATTATGCTTTAGAAAATAGCTAGGAAACCGTACGAACTCAAACATCATAACAATAAAAAAAAATCATTTCGACAGTAAAATACCAAGCGTTTAAGGAGTAAAAGCGTTGTTAGAATAATGTATCGTGTAGGTTAATTCTCTAAAAGCGTAATGTACAGGCACTAGTAGTGAATCTACTTCTACTGTGTACTATACTTGTGGTGTATCGTGTACTCTACTTACGCTCGATGTTCTGGCCTTCCAAGGTCTTCGTGAAGACAGGCTTGCCATCAGACGATTCAGATTTAAAGATTGACTTAGTAGATTCAGCTTCTCTTGTCACAGAACCATTGGCGATGGCAGATGAGGAGAATTTGCTTTCAACGGAAGATACTCCGTTCTTGCTTTCGTAGCTGGCTTCAGCCTTAGTTGATACACCTTCGATGATGTTGTTATCATAGTCGACGGCGTACTTCGAGCTGCGTCCTTCGATCTTAGCGCTGCTCTCATAACTCGACTCCCTGCCATATTTCTGAGCAATGGAATCAAGTTTACTTGTAGTTTCATTTGATTCGATACCGATGCCGTACTTAGAAGCGATGCTGTCTCGCTTGCTAGTAGTTTCAGTTGAATCGAGACCAATTCCGTATTTAGACGCGATGCTGTCTAATTTGCTGGTAGTTTCGGACTCGTAGCTTGCTTCGGCGCCGTATTTGGAGCCTCCTTCAAGCTTTGAGCTATATCTAGATTCGATGCGAGAAGCAGCTGAGCCCTCTAAGGTGCCACTGGTTTCGTAGCGACTGCTCTCTAGACGGGACCCGCTCTCACGTCGTGCATAAGACGAGAGACCGGAACTCTCATATCCTGATGTTGACTCGTAGCGACGGCTATTACTCGTGCTACTGGAGTATTCTACAATTGAAAACAAGAACTATTCTTAAACGTAGTAATTAAGAGAATCCTTCGAACAAATTGCTTTGTTTGTTATTGGTAAATTCAAAAATACATATTTGGCTGCTAACTATAAGCCAAATCTAACCAAGCCAAAACTGTCTGTCTCAAAACACATAGTGGGTGTCGTGACATCTTAATGGTGAGTTTCGGGTCAGTACACACATTATCTTCATGACTGGCATTGTATTCGTCAAGACGTCAAAAAATTGGCAAGGTTTCTGGAAACAGTTTTTGTTGACAGCAACTATTATTAGCTGGTGTTTACTGATGAATTATGTTAAAAGAACATACTTTTATATTACGAATACGTACAACATTTCTTGTCAGTGTCTCTATTGAAATGTATTAAATAATGCTACCTACTTAGAAACAGACCCTAATGTTAAAGACAATTTTTACTAAAAATGTCCGTTCATAAAGTTACAAAGACTAGATTACGTACCTCCAGAGAGCCGCGAAGTGCGGCTGTACCGCGACATCTCGTCACCAGTTTCCTCCGCAGTTACAGCTTGCCCGTTGGCGATTAACTTCTCCTTATCTTCGCCAGCAGAGCTGACTTCGACGGAACTCTTTACTTCAGCTTCAGAAGTAGTAGTTGTCTCTTTCTTTACTTCTGATTCTGAAACAGCTGTTTTCTCTTCCCTTACTTCTGACTTAGAAACTTCACTACTTTCTTGTACTGTTCTTGCAGACCTTCCTTCTAAAGAGGCCTTTCTGTTAGCTTTTATTGTCGCTAGCGATTCTTCTCTAGTTAATACTATGTCTGCATCAACAGCTCTTTGTAATTGCTGTTGTCGCGTTACTCCTCCAGTTTTCTGTTCAACGGATTTTTGTAATGTTTCTGTAACTTCAAAACTTTCAAATGTTTCACTTGTTGACTGTTTGGTAATTGATGATTTTCGTTGAATAGATTCAACTTGTTCTGAAGTTTGTTTTGTAGATTCTTCTACTGTTGATGATTTCTTTCCCAATTTTTGAGCAGTTTTCTGCTCTGTAGACTCTTTTTTAGATTCTTGAGATGTTTTTTCAGATGATACTTCTTCAGCTCTTTGTGAAGTTTGATAGACTGATGATGCTTTTTCCTCAACAGTGGATTCTACAGAAGCAGCCTGAGCTGTTTGCTTCACTTCAGCAGATGTTTTTTGGGCTGAAGATTTCTCTTCAACTTTTGCAGAAGTTTTTGTGGTTTTAGCTTCTGTTTTCTCGGCAGAAGCAGTGACTGTCTCTTGTTTAGACGCTGTTGTCTCACTGACTTTAGCACTAGCGGTCACAGACGATTTACTTTCTAAATCAGCTGTGACTTCGCTCCTAACTGTCTTAACTTCGGTGACTTCTTTGACTTCTGATTTGGAGACTTTGGAAGCTACCTCACTTTCAATTGAAGCTTTTCTCTTAGCTGTAACGTGAGTCTCCTCTTTGGTAACCTGTGTTACTTGAGCGTCTTCGACTTTGGTTCGTTTTTCAACGGCTTCAGCGGGCTCTTCGTGTGGTCGTTTCTTTTTCTCTTCAGGCTCAGGAGATGTTACTTCTGGTGGTGGTAAGACTTGGAGATCGTCAGCTGCGTGCTCCGCTAAAGCAACTATAGATAGAAAATATAATTAACATTTCAAATTAAAATGTTGAGGACAATGAAAACACCCAACAGATTTTAAACGATGAATAATACTTACCAAGGTCAGAGGCGTGTTGTCTGATCTCAGATAACCAAGCCGCTTTTACGGGCTCTTTATGAGCAGTTAGGGTGACGGAATACCCGGTGCTTTTGTGGATAAGCTCAAACTTGAAATGATCGCTGGGATGGTCTTTAACCTCCGCTTCGGGTAACTGTAAATCAAATTCCAAGTAAAGTGATCTGATTTTGGAAGCAATCCAAGAAAGCTACATCTACTTGTTAATCTATTTCTGGAGCACAATTTGGGACTGTTTTGTAAACAAACTTTAATGAGGTAACGATTGCTTCAGAGAAAACAAAATTATTCAAAAGCTTCATTTAATAGAGTACGTATAATACCTATCGGCTTTACAGGATAATTGAAAACGCATGGTTACAAAGATTTTAGCCCTAAATAACGCGATATAACGACGTGTGGTTGAAGCTTGACCTAATTTTGTTTACTGTTGTGGCACTAAAATTAGAGTTACGTTTGATTTTAAATGCGTATGCCCCATTTATATGCTGTAACAGACATTTTGGTGATTCATATCTTGTTATATAGACCACTTTATCATTTTATCTATTTATAACATAAACATTTGTTGATGTTTACTTTTGCCTTATATCAATATAAGTGTAATGTCACTATTTTTAAAAAAAATAACATAGACTTTGAATACTTTTCGCACTAAGATGTGTACAGTAACTAACCTATAATTAATTGCACAGATTAATTTTATTGAGACCAAGAATATGATAAAAGTTCTCACCTTGATGATATCCTTAAGGACGAAGACAGATCTGTCTTCTGAGACCCTTTTGACCTTGCAAACCAAGATTCTGGCTTTAAAGAGGAACAGATATCTCTCTCTGGATTTGCCTTCACTATCAGTCACAGTAAACCAATCGTGGGTTAGTAGTCTGCCAAGTTTGTATATATTCCCCCTATATCCTTCGATGCTAGCGATGAATTTGTTGTCTGTGGCTCGATTGGGTACTCCAAGGAAGAGTTCTAGAGCTTTCTGAAGGTCGGTGCAATCTTCGCCGAGGCGTTTCGAGTATTTGACAAGTTCCTGTTGGGGGTAAAGTTTTGATTTTGTAGTTTTGAGTACGTGACATAAGCTAACTAAGAGGCACTTTCTAGGTAAGCATGTCACACCCTCGATCACATCGTTGCTAACCATCAGGTGAGATTATGTCATAACAAAAAAAAAATGCTACTCTTTGTAACATTAACATTGCTTAGAATTAAAGTGATTAATTTGGCATTCGACTGAATTTTTAACGATAGAACAATTGAAAGAGAAAAATTTTAATGTCATTATGATACTTTTCATTTTAATTACACAAATAATCATTTACATAGTCCCACAACAGGCTCATATAATATTTGTTTGCGATCACCTGTATTAAACATTATGTACTAAACAAACTATGAAATAAGTCTTATACTTATAATGCAAAAGTAATTGAAATTTACCTTTAGTAATAGTTGGTAGTCGTTGATCCTTTGTATAGGAAGTTTGAGATGCTCGGTCAAACCTTTGTCGTCACCTAGTTTGTCTGCTAGAGCCTGCAAATAAACAAAATGTAAAGTTAGCTTTCGTTGTTGGGACGGAATACAGTCGTGAATGTGTGTCACGATTTTATTATTTTTAATTTGACACTGGCAGTTATTTTTTTAGATTTCTTTTTTCGAACGGAAATTTTTTCCCGCTTTTTGAAAGGCGGTGGCGGGAATTTCGTTTGGTTGCGGCAATCTGCTATGAATAGTTGGAGTTACATAAAAATATAAAGTTATTCAAGAAAATTTCTGTTTAATTAAGACGAGCACCTATCCATCTGAGAGCAGTAGTATTATCACAAATGTTTATATAGTTCTAGCGAAGGTCGTTAGCTGCAGATTAGGCTGTATGGCTGTGTTTCATTACCTTCTTATTTGTCAAAACGAATGTAGAACAACTGTAGAACAACTTAGTCAAAGAAACAAGACGATAGAAACGGAACGTCTTTAAGAATTCAAAGAAAACTTCTTTTAACAGTAAATAAATCTTTTATTTTTGTAATAGTAAAATAAAATTCTTTAAAATAAAATTGAGTAATTATTCATTTATTTATTCTACTCACTTAAATAGTTTTATTATCAACAAAGAAACAAAATTTCAAAATCTTTATAATAATGATGTTATTTTCAGCCAGGTTTATTCTTTTGTAGCCATTGCAAATAAACTCTTTGGTTTCTAAATTCCTTTTATTAAAAAAGATGACTTTATTTTATATAATTTCTACAGCTAGAGCACCAAAGAGATTTTCATACACGTTTCGTTAAAAACAAATTTTGTAGAAGTAACCTTTCTGAAAGATTTAATAGGTCACGTTCCGTAGTAGTTTATTTTGATACACCTTACCCTTGACAAAGAACGACCGGACACTTTTAATCTCGACATTTCTCTACAGCTGTTTCGTAACTGACCTCCTAAAAAAAGACGATAGTAAAATAATCTATAGGTTTTCAAGCAATCAGGCGTTTGCGGTGCTATCAAGCCTAGGTGCTAGAGGCCAAGCAAGGCGTAAACATGATATGCTGATCTCCAAGTTCATCAATAATTCAATTTAATCGAGTATCATTATTTGAATTAAGAACTGAGTTCTTTATTGTTTTGTTTTGATTCCCATGTGAACAGGGGGTCTCAAAAGGCAACATTAAAGCAATTCGTCTAAAAACAATATTGACTGACAGTAGCGCGTATTTAAGTAAATGCGCAACAAATGTCTAATAGCAGTATGGCTTTTTTTAGATGAATTGCTTCAATGTGGCCTATTTGAACCCCCCGAAGAAGGGTCTTGAAGAGGACAATACAAAAATGCCTCTTTGTGTTTTAATCTTCACTGTCAACTCTGTGAGATGATCCATTATTTGTTGTTGATGAATGATTTGATACATGGTTATAATGCGCAACTACATACGAGCCAAATATAATTATAATTAAGATTTCCTCATTAGAGAGTAGCTGTCCGATTGTATCATAGAAACGGCCACCTCATTTGTAAGTGTCGTTTCATAGAGACATCTGCATAAACAACCATCTGTGTTAGTTGGTTGATATAACTATTGTAATATTTATGCTGTAAACAGGTTTATAAATATAAATTATACAAAACAAAGAGCCAAAAGTAACGATCATACATTATTTTAGGTTTACGCGGTTATTATCATAATTAAAACACATAATAACGGGTTCGGGTTCGGGGGTAAGAACCCGTTATTATGTGTTTTAATTATAGTAATGATCATGATTTCAGGATCGTATATAATTCGTTACAGGCTTATTTAAACTGTACTCTCTCTCAAGATACAGGTCCCCTAGTTTGAGAGACAGGGTTACCTTCTGCTTTTAAATAGCCACCATCAAAAATATATAAACTGTCAATGTAATTGTTAATGTAAATTTATGTGTGTGAAAATATTTTTTTAATTTTTTTTAAATACCCAAAGCCTAGCCTTGTTAAACTTATTATATTATTATTAGCCTTGATCACTAATTTAAGAGTCACGCTCTTGTCGGTATAGCGTTCTCCGTGCTACTTTTTAGGGAAAAATAGGGCACTGGTTTCCCTCTTGCCTTCCACCCCGCAGTAGCACGTTGGTTTAACAGAAAGCTCGGCGACGTGTGGATACTTAGTTCATCTTACGACGGATGCACCTTTGGCTACGGGGTCGTGAGCTTATGTTGTATACAGGGACTTCATATTAACTCAGAATAATGAGCTGCATCATCCCTCTCGTATTCGTTACGATGTCACTTACACCCGGTACAAGTACCTACAGGTAGCCATACAAAAAGGTATGAGTGTTAGTGACACCGTAACGAATATTGAGGGGGATGATACAGACCTTGATTCTGAGTCGATACCAAATGGAAGTACCTGTCGGAAAATTCATATATTTTTGTGTTTTTTTAAATTATTTTCAGTTCCATACTTTCACTTGATATCAGCTCAGAATCATGGTCTGAATCATCCCTCAAAGTTTTCGTTACGATGTCACTAACACCCTGTATATGTATGTTATGATGTAATTGTGTGTGAAATGACGTTATGTTTGGAATTCTTAAAATAATATGCACGGTAAAATAATAATAAAGGACCTGATGTACGTGGCACAGTTTCAGTCTGAATTATTTCGAATATATTAAACATTTACACTTCAAAGTTATACCTTTCCTAATTTGAATGTCAATTCCTATCAATCGGGGTCTTGGGCGGATATCAGTGCAATTAACGGCGATGTCCGTCATTCGTGGCGAGTCTTTCTAATTGATTGGCTGTCCGCCAAAGATTGCCGATATCGTACCGATGTTGTAACACTTGGGAAAGTCGCTTTTACTTTTCATTTCGACGAGTGATTTATTCTTCATCGTTTCTTTAGCATGACGATTTGCCAGATCCGGTTTTTTACAGATGCGCATGTCTGACCTTCCAACCCGCGAAGGGAAAACCAGCCCAACAAGTTAGGTCACATAGCTCCGAAAATGCATTCCTCGGGAATGTCGGTTTCCTCATAATGTTTTTCTTCACCGCTGAGCACGTTTTAATCATTTGTGTTCCAAACATGACTTCGAAAACAAAATCGACAATCATTGGTTAAAGCCTGTGCTAGATTCGACCCTGCGACCTCAAAGTGAGAGGCCAGCGTCCTACCAACTGGACTATCACGGCTCAGAGAGACTTATTCTTCATCATCACTAATTTAAGAGCCACGCTATATATTGAATCGATGATGAGTCTATCAATATTGTTTGGTGTAGACAAAAAATATGAGGTTTCAATAAGGTCTTTAAAAATCGAACTTATTATAGAAGGGGTAGGCATAATATGCCTAGTAGTTATATTATATAACATTTAGTTATATTATAACTACACTGTATAGACATAACTACTCCTCGCCAGCTATGTTTAAGTTTCATGTAAGCACAAATCCTATAAACCACGTGATCTCAATTATCTATAACTTATAAAGTCGAATAAGTACAGTGACTTACAGCCCGACCTGGGATTCGGGATAACAATATAGGTACTTATTTTAAATTATTAAAATCATAATTAAAGCACATAATAACGGGTTCTTACCGCGTTTAAATGGGGATATGAGACTCCCAACGCCTTTAAACGCGGTAAGAACCTATTATTATGTGCTTTAATTATGATAATAACCGCGTAAACTTAAAACAATGTATTAAAATCATATTGAAACTAAACAAATTATGGTATAAATCACATAGCATCATAAAGCCATAATATGGAAGAGTGTGCAAAATAAGAAAATGTGCTACGACATCCACCGTAACGCTGGCTTTCAGCGTAGCATGTGCTACGATGATAAGACGGGTAAAATAATTGCATTAAGAACACGGCACTCCATTCCGGGACACGTTAACGCCATAATTAGAAGAAAAGAATTAACAAATCTACTTGTTCTTCAACAAGGAGTGCACATTCAAGGCCAAGATACCCAATCAGCAAACAATCAGAAAACGATGCATCAAAACTGTCGTATAACCCTCTGTCGATGTGAAACTTGGATATTGACACAGAAAGACTGAGAAAGACTCGAAGCCTTTGAAATGTGGTGTTGGAGGAGAAGGGATAGAATAAGTTGGACGGAAAGAGTTACTAATGAAGAAGTGCTAGTAAGAGTAAGGGAAAGGAGGCAAATATTGAGAATTATTGAGGACACAAGAGGCAAGATCATTGCACACTTAATGAGACACGACTAATTTATTAAAAACATCATAGAAGGGAATTTAGAAGGCAAGAGAGGAAGGGGAAGACTAAGAAGAGTTTACATCGAACAAATTAAAGAGAAGGCGAACGTCGTGTCTTATAACGGAAGTTAAAGAATTGGCCTTTGATAGACAAGAATGGAGAATGCTACACCGACAAGAGCGTGGCTCTTAAATTCTTTGTAATTAGAGAAATGTTGTTATTAATGTATTACATGTTCGGCACAACTAAGTTGTAAGTCCCAAGCCTATGATTGGGATCCTCTAATTTACAACAAATTAATGAAACGATTTCGGAATAAGATCATATATTATTCTCTTGGCATATCATGAGTATAAAAGACTTAAAATACTGTTAAAAATAATAATGCAATTATTTCGTATATTAAATAAACATTCTTATATAACCCACGAAACAGAACAAACAAACTATACAATCCATCAAGATCCATTAACTGACTAAACAGACGGAAATTTATGCGAATAACAAGTAGTATCCATCATAACGGGAACGCGCGGGTATACCGGCGCGCGCGCATACTGCACCAATATAGAGCGCCTTGACACATTGACGCGGCTACTGCCGGGCTTGGGGGCTATCTAGTTGAACAATTAATATGAGGACCCGCAGGGTATGAAACTTTATAAAAAAAACAACAAAAGAACGATAATTATTACAAAGTCCGACTATGAAAGTCGAAAAAAAAATGTAAAATCCACAGTAAATTGAATCGACCAACTGATTTAAATTGAAGTACTTGTATACTGTTATGATAACATTTGTCGATCCAAGGACATTAGACATCAATTACACTACACATAATATTGAAACATATCAGTAAAGAAAATAAAGTCCCAATTTAATGTGTAACGAATTAAGAAAAACTTAGAGAAGAAACAAAGAAGAAGCAGAATAAAGATACAACATGTAATATCTAACTGCCATAAACAAATGCGAAACGATTTCACTACAAATAAATAACCATTCTAACGGCAAACTGATCATAAAATACTATAGGATACTTCAATCGTCAGTCGAGGTGTTAAATCAAATACGAATATTATCGATAAAATATCAGATGCCAATCTTTTGAAGTGATGGATACATTCTTGGCAGACTTGGCTCAGGCCGAAATCGTAAAAGTCGAGTATATTTTATAGAATCTACCTTTAATAACTGTTACTACCTCTGGAAGCTTTCGAACACGGATTAAGATTTTTATGACAGCATATTGGATACTGAATGCAGGTATACCTGCATTCAACCTGCATTGCAATAAGTGTAGTCAACAATGCAACAGATATTGACAACAATGAATTCGATCCAGTTAGCTTATCAAGGAAAATTTATACAAAATATTTGATTGAAGATTATAATGCAGTACTCTATGATAAGCTCAAGGAGGATAATATATTTTGTGATGATCTGTATCTTTTAGTAAAAGATAAGAACAGAACTGTAAACACTGATAGTGAAGTGGCGCCATAAGAGAAAGCAAAAGATGTTTTAACAACACAACCTCTATCAGCTGTCACTAAAATTTGACATAGAAGGTATCCAGCCGTCAGTGAAGGCTGCCAAATGGAAGCTTGATAGCAAACAAAAGAATTACAATCTTAAAAGCAAGAAGACCCATGACGTGTCTGCTATATAAATAGCGGCCAAATCCCCAAAAGCGCTTATAAAATATAGGTCAAGGTCATCCAACAGAGGTTTTGAGATCCTCGTGAATCCAGCAGAAACGTGCAGAGCGAGTAATATTGGCGATATGTGGCGCCACCCACACACGCCTCGAAATAAACCAGACGCCTTGCTGAAACTGAAACACTACACCCGCACGTAACATTGAAATGGGGGAAAAATCACGATGTTTTCGCGGGACCGTGTAGTGGTCTAATTATAATTGCACATGTACCTGGTGGGCAGAGGGTCCAGGTTACACTGAATCACAATCACAGTCACACGCGTCACTCGGTCGAGTGGTCGAAGGTCGTATCGCTGGAGCGACGAGGTGTTCGCGGCCGCGGCTTCCAAGCGACTGGTGTGGTGAAGCCGGCGGCCGTGCGGGGCTATGTTTAGCACAACGCTAGGATAGCACCATTTCTCTGGTGACGTCACACCACCGGGACGCCCACGGTCGCGTCGCAAGGTCGCCAAACAAACCTTGAATTGTCCTTGCTGGTGCATCGTGATAGTGCAACGGACAGTCTCTTTGAAGAAGACATCGACAATTCAATTTGAACGCAAACAACAGGATTCAAATAAAGAAGAGGATTAATTCAAATTCAAATAATTTATTTTCAGACCATAATAACGTAAATAGAAAAAATAAATAATAATAAACACTAAATAAGTACAAAAATTGTTAAAAAATAAAAGTACAAATACATAAAAATTATAAACAAGAAATGAACGGAAACACGACAGAAAAAGCTTTTGTGGCAAAAGCCCTAACAAATAATTAAGAAATACAAGTCAACATTCGAAATTAGATATTCGAAACTGTAAGTGAGTGCTGAAGTCCAGTAAAAATCCCATAACATAATTTACCAGCCCATCCCTAACTTAGTAATTATACCTGAGGTTCTAACTATAGGGACTACGCGTGCAAGTATGTTGTTCGTAAAAACATCCTTATAGTAAAAGCAATAGCGAAAGTTCTTATAATACGAAATTAACGAAAGATGGATTTGACAAATAAAGTATTTTTGTGTTTGAGTCAGGTGTGAGTGACGCAGTCGAGGATGCGTAGGATCTAACGTTAAACATTGGTGAATAGCCGTCTGTTTACGTAGATGCTCAAGAATTGTCTGGTATTTAGAATATTCCACAGTTGCGGACGTTGAATATTACTGGCTATGATGACACATGAGACTTTTCTATTTCCAAATTAAACGTCATTTCATTTAAGGGCGTGACAATGTGAATCAGACAATATCGTCGATGTCGGTATAGTGATCCTATTTTCAAAATTGATTCCTTCGAAACCAAAACAACAATAAAGTATTTAGTTCTGAATTCACATTCTGATATACAATAAATCTTAAAATTGATGAACATGGACATTTGAATTAATTTGTATTCGGAAATACGATGATAGAAGCAAGTCATCTAAAAAGCAAGTCATCTAATAATGCTATTTGATAAATTAAATGATAAATTAAGTGTGCAATATCAAAAAAAATACAATTAGCAATATTGTTTTTTAGGTAAATTGCTTTGATGTGGCCTTTATAACACATATTTAAATTCCAGATGGATAATCGAGACTTGTTTAGGATTCAATTATACTAGTAAAGTAGAGTAATATACTTTGCACAATTTTTAAATTAAACTTACGCCGAGCAGTGCCTGACTTGTTGTAGATTTGCCTCAGATGGCAGTAACAACTTGAGGAGCACCGAGAGTCCTCATCAGGTACAAAATTTAAGACAATAGGCCTGAGGGTGGCCAGCTGAGCACGAACCTATGCGCAGGGCTTTACCTGAGAGGATTATATTTGAAATAATCAATCGACCCTAGCCTAATCGGGCCGATAGCGATCAGCGCTGAAAACAGAGGTCGTCTTTTTATACTACGAGTAACACAAACTCCAAAATCAATAATAATATTTGAATTTCAAAGTCATGAAACGAAAGTGAGATTCTAATTTTCCTTCGCAAACAAGATTGTAACTCAAATTGAAATGTTGGCATTTGAGGATATTCGGAGTGACAGCGTCTAACCAAGCCAAGAGTAAGCGGTGCATGTGAAGGTAATTGTCATGTCGAGTCATGTCGAGCCGCTGATGTAGAAACTATTTTCATCATTCAAAAAAGAGCAGTTCGCGCTATTTATAAGCTGCGTTGTCGGGACTCTTTGAGGGAGCTGTTTAAAGAAATAAATATACTGACGGTCGCAAGTCAATATATATATGAAAACATTATGTATGTACGTAAAAACTTATCTCTCCTTCCGAGAAACTGTGAAAGGCATACTTACAATACAAGAAATAAACATAAAATTGCTATTCAAAATTCTAGATTAAGTAAATTAAATTCATCTTTTTTGGGGTTATGTATACGTTTTTACAATAAAATACCAGATAATATTTTAAATTTGTCAGAAAATAAATTTAAAGCTCACGTGAAGCTTACTTTATGTAAAAAAGCTTATTATAAGATTAATGACTACCTAAATGATAAAAATGTCTGGTATTGAATGTGTTCCTCTAGTTATTAAATAACTTGTAATGTATATCCTCATTGGTTTTTAAAAGATGTGTTGCTGTTGCAGTTTCTTGTCATTTCTTCTCCTCAGCCATAACACCTTGCGAAATGACGTAAATTCAAAATGTTACATTGACCTTCAACAAGTTTATCCATGATAATTACGTTGAATAAATGATTCTGATTTCTGATTTCTGATTTCTGATTGCAGTTTGTTTACACGGAACCGTGGATTCATGCCAACTTCTGTACAAATGACTAAAGGTGTTATGCTAACTATACGAATATGTACAGATATCTTTACCCTAGGCTCGGGCACGCTCAAGAAAAGAAGAGGAAGTTTTAGTACCGATTGATTTGACAGCTGAGGTAGGTAGTTCCAGGGACATTCTGCGAAAGGATCGAGATTTGACAATCAAGAGCCATTAATTCAGAAATAGACATTGTACGACAAAAGCTGTTATTCCACTCCGACCAACTAAACGGATAAACTAGTTGTCCCGATCGGAATTCAGTATGTGCAATTCTTCCCACCGATTCAACTACTCAAAAGTAAATCATATTAAACCACTTTACATTGAAACATGGAAAATAATAGAACATTCTTTCAGACATAGGTACTTCATATCATTAAATATTTTGAAGTGGCCAGTCACAACTCCAGCAATAGGTATGTTTAGTAGAAAGTTGAGCTGTTCGGAAGAAAACTAGTTGATCATTTAGTTTCCAAACCGACCAACTAAATAGTTGAGCCGTTCGGAAGAAAAATAGTTGTACAGTTTCTAGTCGATCCGTTTAATTGGTCGGATTGGAATTACTGGACAAAAGGGCATTTTAAAGTTGTGTTTTCTCGAGCTCATTGTACGTTACTTTTTATTTAACCGTTTGCGACGGTAAACAATGAGGTTTGGATTTTAAAAGGAAATTCGGTCTTCGGTCCATAGAAGTCATTGATGTACTAAAGTAACATGGTCAAAAGAAATCAACGAAATATTGGAATAAAGAAGCGGTAAATCGGCATTGTAAGTAAATTCAACTATTGGCCATTACCTATCATGTTGTGTACCCTCATTTGACGTAAATAATCCCATTTAAAATAACGATTCTTGGCTGCAAATACTATACTTTGTTCCGCATTAACATTTGCATCGCGTAATTTTAGTGTGTTGTACAGTGGCGCACTAAAGTAGAGTTTTATATTTAGACTGACATAAATCTGTCCAGCTGATCTGACGCAGTCTCTAGGTTAATATTTATATGAATTTCACCGACAAATTCACGTAACCAGACCATTTAGTCGTCCATATGTTTTATTCCAAACGACGTTTTACCGCTCACCACCTATCACATTGGTCTAACAGAAAGCTCGATGAGATTTGGGTACTTAGTTCATCTTGCGATCCATCCTCGTAAGTAAAGAAGTACAATGCAGACCATCAAGACTGAACATGGTGCATTTCTAAAACACGAAAACATTACAATCTAATCCACTTGTATACAGACAGAGGCGATTGCCCCCGATATGATTGCGCCGGTATTTGTCAGTATAGATCGCGGGTTATGGCGGCATGTGGACTATTCTAGTAGATCGGTTGGCGTTGCGCCCGCGCCGGCGCTGTATCCAAGAGCTTAGGGATTCAGAAGTAATCCTGCGCTCGTGCTAGAATAGGATTTAGGGATCCAGATTATAGTGCAAGCTTTTAGCTTTCACGGAAGTCGTTGGGGTATTAGATGCATAAGTATAATGATATTTGTAAATCTTCTTAATGTCTTTTATAGCGAATACCTAACACGAGAATGGAGTTCAGTAGTAGTTACCAGTTTCCATGCTTCGCAAGGCACGTTATCTGAACGAGAGTTCAAATCTGAACGAGATCGGTCGGCTAAAAAAGCAATGATTGCTTTTTAGGTAAATTGGTTCGATGTGGGCTTTTAACCCCGAACTCGTTCAGATTTGAAGCATACAGGGGCAAGTGCGATAAAACCATTTAAAATATCGAACAAAAGGTAACCACGGCCATCTATTGCGTATATTTGAAAACTACCAAGAACTCTTGCGACTATCAGATACACCGAAAATATCCCCAACGCCAAGCCTAAATAGTACGCGTAAATATTGGTAGGTGGCGTTGAACACTGAAAGCTTAAGTTTCAGATTTAGAACACAATCTGGGTCGATAATATTGGATCTATACATTAGATGGCGTAAAATAATTTCTATCTTGTGCTAATAGATGGCGATACTTTATGTGACGGGTTAGAACGATGATGGTAAATGGAATGTTGAACACTGAAAGCTGAAATTTCAGATTTAGAACACAATCTGGGTGGTTAATATTGGATCTATACACAAGATGGCGTAAAGCATTTCATTCTTGTGCTTATTTAAAATGAAGAATTAGAATAAGGTTTATGATGATGATAAATTGAATGTTTATTAGATGTCAGTTAAACATACATACATACATAAATTCACGCCTATTTCCCACCGGGGTAAGCAGAGACTATAGAATTCCATTTGCTTCGATCCTGACACATTTCTCTTGCTACTAACACTCGCACTTTTCTTGATGTCAGTTAAAATGTAAATTTTATCTGGTTTTCTTTTTAAGAATCGAAACTCTTTACAAGATTGAAATTTCTTGATGTCGAGTATGCTATATGATGTGGCACTGTATTGCGACTCACTACAGGGAATCACGCTGATTCAAAAAATATAGAAAACTACTTTCGACAGCTGACTTTAAAAAAGCTCTGGAACTATTCTTTTATTCAGGGTTTTCTCCATCAACACGCATTGCAACATAGTTGAGTATGTTTCATACTCGCGCTGTTGATGAGGGGAGGCCTGTGCCCAGCATTGGAACGTAACGTATAGGCTTTTTATGTATTTTATTTCTATATTATTTAAAAGTAAGCCCGCACTGTGAGTTAAACAACAAGATGGCGCGTGCACTGGGGGGTTAAAATGGCTACATCGAAGCAATTCATCTAAGAAAGCAATATTGCAATTTGACATTTGCGCATATAAAAGTAAGTGTAAATATTATTGTGTAAATATTATACAATAAATTTTATTACATCTCACAACTTATGTTTATGACTTTAAAACCTATTTACATTTTCTAGACGATACTTAAATTGTGCTTACTTTAAATGCATTACTGTCCCATTACAACATTTCAGATAGATACGAATCAATTTCTAAACTCGAATTGTACCTTGATTGGGTAATGTTTAATGTCTAGTTTCATAAATCGGCAAAATAACAAAATAAAAACGCTAGAAATTATAATTGTAATAACTTAAGGGAGGTAATTGAAGATGACGTCAATAAACAATATAATAATATATAATAAATCTTCATTTACTCTCACAAAAAGTAATGCCATTGTAATATAACAATACATTATGTGAGAATCTGGTGCCTGATCTAGGTATAACCCTGTGTTCCAGGTCACCAGGTTCCCACTCCCGGAGGTCACATATACATGAAATTGGCGACGTTATTTCAATTATTGAAAAATAGGTGTGTGTGTGTGTGTGTGTGTGTGTGTGTGTGTGTGTGTGTGTGTGTGCGTGTGCGTGTGCGTGTGCGTGTGCGTGTGCGTGTGCGTGTGTGTGTGTGTGTGTATGGTTGTGTGCTAGTCATGCATTTACTACTATCTGCATATTGCGAGCAGTTTCTCAGTATCATCGTACGTCAAAGATTGTAGCCACATTATTAACGTTTTTCTGCATTCTTTCATATTTTTAGGATATATAGACAAAAGTTTGTTTGCGTGATTATACAATCTACTACATTGAAAAGCCGAGAACCTTTGGGCGAACGCAGTTCTCACTTGAGTCCTTCTACATACCTCGAAGTAACGACGTTGGGTAGGCAGTTTGTTACTGTCATATGTCATATCAGCATGTTGGCGTAAGATTATTGCTAAGATAAATAATTGTCTGACTGTTAGAACTTCTAAAAGTGCGCAATGCAAACAAATGTCAAATAGCAATATTGCTTTCTTACATGAATTGCTTCGATGTGGCTATTTGAACCCCCCTGCTCGCCGAGATAGTAGGCGATGTGCTTCAAAACTAGCGCTCCGTGTCATAATTTGTACGAATCACCTAAACACCTCGCTAGTAGGAAACTCAAGGGCTCAGTTGACTCTGTGTCAATTAAGTCACACGGGTTATACTATACCTGGAAGTAAGCCCGCACAGTGGGTTCGTAGGCCAGCAGGTGCTGCGCACGCGGCTCGTCGCGGCAGTAGGCAACGTGCTTGTCAAACTCACGCTCCATGCGCAGGAGTGCGCGGCCCAGCATGCGAGGTTCGCCCGCGTAGTACTTGATACCTTCTAGTAGCGCCCTGGAAGGTAATAAGGTTTTATTGTATGCTTTCATCTGGTGTGCCACGGGCAATCTGCGAAAACTTCTCCACTTAACCCTTTCATCACGATGTCAACTCTATGTATGTGCAGAAATCTATGTATGACACAAAGATGATGAAAAATTGTATAAATTTTTAATGAGAATATTTTTATTTAACTAACAACGGTTATAAAATCAGTTACAGTTATATTAATGCAAATCGGATACGTGAGAGAATAAAATAACCAAAGATTTTATATTATGAGCATGACCGAAGGAGGAATGGACGTATAAATTATGTTGTTGGATTAATCATTTACGAGAAAGGAGTTCATTTAAAAGAAAAGCTAGCTAGCTATCCTGAGCAGCGGTTTCGCTTATCTTACTTATAACTTATCTATAAGCACAGCAGCAGTTATAAGGCTTATAACACACGGCGTTTGGTGCATGAGAAACAACGCTGACTTCAACCAATAGACGAACTAAGTATTATCTATTTTCTGCGTTTGCCTGTCTCGCCTGACATTTGACTCACGTTTTACGGGTCACTGCCCACTCAACAAACACCTATTTAATTTAGGGATAACGGACAGCCCATTTTGCATAGGCTGTCTGGATGCAGAAGAAACTGCCCCCCATGTAATCCTGGAATGCACGGGAGTGTCAGCACAACGGGTAAAAATCCTCAAAGGAATGGGGTCGCTCCGCGAAGCCTGTGAAAACCCCAGGAGGCTTCTGAGCTTCTGGAAGGAGTTAGGTTGGCTTACATAGTCAACAATTACACATTTAGAGTCTAAATGCGGAAAACAGAGCCCACTAACATAACCATCACGCCATCATGCGTAGGCGAGCAGCATCCTTGATGGCGCGGGTGCGGGGCAGCTCCAACAGTCTGTTGGCGGCAGTGGCGGGGAGTGTGGATAATCCTGTCTTACGCCACTGGACAAAAATGCATGGGGCAACATATGCTGTAAATTGTAAATAGAATAGATACTAAGTTTCCTGCTAACATAGTTTTTAAGTTTTTTGTCACTAACACGATATGGATTTTGGTCTGAAATAAAAGTTATTATTATTATTATAACATAACGACTCACGTTTTATGGAACTCGGCGATCTGCTTGAAGTTGTTGAAGAGCAGCTCCCTGTTGTCGAACACCGGCTTGGGCGTGGTGGCCTTGTCCATGGGCTTCATGTAGCGTGACACCACCTGCTGCATGTCGCGGCCGAACTCCTCCTCCGTCTCGATCAGCTCGCGCACCACGGCTCTGGGAGGAGAGGGTAGATTACAGTCAATTTTACAGCGAAATGGCTCACCACCTACCATGTTGGTCTAACAGGAAGCTCGGTGAGGTGTGGGTACTTAGTTCATCTTGAGATGGATGTACTTTTGACTACCCCAATTGGGATATTCCAATTGATTGAGAAAATCATGATCTCCTGTACGTTTTTCTTGATTAAAATGTACAAATAACTAATAATTGTAATAATATTTTTTTTTGTTTGTAATTCTTTGTACTGCGAGGCGGAAGGCAAGAGGGAAACCACCGCCCTATTCTTCCCTAAAAAAGTAGCATGGAAAATGCTGCGCCGACAAGAGCGTGGCTCTTATATTTATGATGATGAAAAAAAAAGAAATGTTTTCCTCAGTTTTACATGTGTGAGCTATTTAGTAATCAAAATTTCATAATTTATCTTGAACGTAATACACGGCCCAATTGTTAGTTCTTGAAATATTTTGTAGGTATACTTAATAAATAACCGTGATTCATTTGACAGTTCATGTGACATTGAAATGACAAGATCATAATCGGCTGTTGAAAACTGTGCGCCCACTGGAGCTAGTTATTCACTGCGCTTCATTTCGAAAGATGGCAAGAAGACAACTACTATTGCCAGAGTTAGTCTTAGATTGTCACTGGCCAGTTAAAAAGGTCACATGGAAGTCATCTAAGAAAGCAATCTCTTCTATCGTGTGGGTTGTGTGGCGAATTACCAACCTCATCAACCCTGGTGTCAGGGTTATTATTGAGCCGCCAAAGGCCCCTGACATGGCTCATGTAACGACTACTTACTTACATCAGTAAGTAGTAACCGGGAGCAACGGCTTAACGTGCCTTCCGAAGCATGGCTCATCTTACTTTTTGGACATTCAGGTGTTCAGCCTGTAATGTCCTAATAAACTAGTTTTTTGTGATATGTCCTTACCGGGATTCGAACCCGGGACATCCGGATAGGGAACGCTCAACCACTGAACCACGGAGGTCGTCGTAAGAAAGCAATATTGCTATTTGATTTTTGTTGACATTGCGCACTCACTATACGCGCAAATGCCAAATTACAATATTGCTTTTCAGATGAATTGTTTTAAAGTGGCCTTTTTAATTACCCCTAAATGAAGCGCTGTGCGTGTGATTTTGAATTTATTGATATTTTACCCTACACTGCAAATATTAGTTATGCGGGTGCATGCTATCCGCAAGAAGAATAGAAAATAGTCATAGGAAAATATTCCTTACAATAGTTTCATGAAAAAGACAGACAACTATTGATAAAACATGTAATTCTATGTACAGTTCTAAAAGTAACTAAGAAGGTAAATATATCTTTCAAATAAGACACAAAAATTTGGTCATTGCAAAGTATTCAAAGTAGTAGTAGTAAGTATTCTATAGTCTCTGCTTACCCCGGTGGGAAATAGGCGTGAGTTTATGTATGTGTGTGTGTGTGTGTATGTGCAAAGTATAACCTACACCGAAACTCAGGTAGAGTCGTGTGCAGAGATCTACATCAATCCCATATATGTTGTGGTCGGGTCAATAGCAGCGACTCGTGGGTTTCTAACGTTTCCAATGATAAACACTATGATAAATCTGTTTCCCGTGAGTCAGGGCCGGCGCATGCGCCGTTGGTGCCAAGAGGTGGGCGCTTCCTGTGATGGCCCATCCAACCCATCTAATGCCATGGTTAGTTGGTGAAATATATGATGTAGGAAGTATTTGTATATTTCTTATGATTTTTTTGGCGACCACAATGATGTAAATAGATATATTGTAAAAAAATATCATGGACATCTAAATGTATCTTCAGCAAAGAAGATAAAGAATAAAAAAAATAATTACCTACTAGATTTATGAACAATTATGAATAATTATGTTCATAAATCTAGTGGGTTAAAAAGGCCACATCGAAGAAATTCATCTAAAAAGTAATATTGCAATTTGACATTTGCGCATGTTAAAGTGCGCAATGTACACAAATGTCAAATAGCACCCCCGGGGGGGGGGGGGTTAAAATGGCCACATCGAAGCAATTCATCTAAGAAAGCAATATTGCTTTCATCAGCTTCACTAGATTTATGAACATAATTGTTCAGAATTGTTCATAAATCTAGTAGGTAATTATTTTTTTTCTTCGATGTGGCCTTTTTAACACCCCCGGTTAGTGTTTAAAATGTTTGAAAATGGAATATCACAATAGCTTATCAACGTTGGAAAGGTGGAGGTAGATGACGTAAGAAACATCACAAGAACATAGCAAATGGACGTCATAACATTCTTCCAACCAACAGCAGGTGCGTGGCTAGCATTCCATACATATCTGCCTTCATAGACGTAATGACAGACATTTCATTTGTTCTTTTGTTTTAGCGTTAAATGTTCACCAATAGACTTGCACCCATGAGTTATTAATTTACTTTAAGTGTTTTCACTAACACAGTTGGCTCGACCATTTTAGACGGCTTCTCACCTAGTACGTTGGACTAACAGGAAGCTCGGTGAGGTGTGGATACCTACGTACAGTCATGAGCAATATCATGTACCCACTTTAGAACCCTGTCGCACTATCATATTTGACATTTAATGAAAGAAGAAAGAAAGAAAGAAAAAATATTTATTCGACATACTTATGAGTTACGGTTTAATTTGTCAAAAAAGTTAATGTGACATGGTTTCAAAGTGTAGGTATACATATTAGTACTCGTGATTGTACTTAGTACATCTTGCGATCGATGTACCTCAGACTACCCCAATTGGGATATATTCGTGAGCATGTTATGTTAAATGTTCATCCCGTTTACAAGACTACTTGACAACCTAGTCAAATAAGATACTTTTTACGAAACGTCAAAACGAAAGTTTTCTTTAGAGTTTGTATGGAAATACTGTCCTGTGACGTCATCAATAAAAGCGGTCAAACGTCGTACTCATTGTTACTTATCAATTCATAAATAAAATTGGAAAATGAGTTGAAAAGTAAAATGAGATTGATTTTTAAACATCCTAGACTGGCTTCTGTTTCTAGATTATCAAATTATAATTTATCTCTGACCAAATCTAATACCGATTCATAGGTTTCCACCTTCCAACTTGAAGAAATTGACACGCGTCGTTTTACAGAAGCGATTGTCATTTTTGTGCAAGTCTTTTGCCTTTCAGTTAAAAATACTAGACTTAGCTTGTTTAAAATAAAATAAGTACTTAATGTTTTATTATCCTTTTAACAAAGTAAAGACCAAAAAATAATGTCTAACTAACTATAACCTCATACTATTGAATGATATATAAATACTTTCTTTATGTACCTACAACATTTTTGAAAACATCTTCTTGAAATGTCCATAAATTCTAAGTCACTTAGTTTTTTTTGTGCCAAGGGGTCAGATTGTACCGTGAGGCCACGCGGGTCACTTGCCGTAGTAAAAACAGTCGAAACGCTGGCCGACGGCCGCCTAGAGGCTTTCGAAGTGATCGTGGGCATGCGGACACACCGTGGCCGACGCGGCCTCCTGGACCCGACATACTGGCGGTCACATGGTGTCCGCTGCGGCTCACTGGACTAAACATGGTTTCTAGTATGGCACTCAACGTGTTAACTAATACGAATACGAGTAGCTAATCTATTCCAAACGAAGCAGTATCTAACGTATAGATTAGCACCTCTTCACCATCACGTTTACGTCAGTATATCCCGTGAGTCATCGGTGGTGGTTGCCAGCAACTGGAGTGGATGTCCATTACCGATTCCATTCAAACCCACGACCCCGCATTAGCGTATTTTCAATTATCTTCCATTTATGCCCCAGGTTGTCGAATTTATTATTGTTTTTAGCTAAACACTGGTGCCAATTTCTGTCGACAGTATCTAATAATACCTAAATAATAATAATTAAAAAAGTTTATTTAGGTAAAACCATCTCATTTTATTTTAAGTTATACCCGTCATTTTTTTATCCGCCGAAATGGAAAGGGACGAGTAATCGACAAGCACAAAATTTATAAAACACACGTCAATTATTATTTTAAGCACAAATATAAAACAACCCTATAAAAAATTAAATTGGACTATAACCCAACAGAATTAAGTTGACAGACACGTGAAACATACCAGCGAGATACCTATTTGATTCGCCCGGGTTATTCATTCATTTACTCATTCTCCCTAAAATTAACAGCTGTCAATCATCCGTCCCTTTCCTTTTGAACGGAAAAGAAAATGACTAATATACGAGGTATAATTTAAAGTAAAATTAGGAGGTGTCTGCAGGAATCAGTAATGTAATGTATTACACAGCGAGCGTTCGTGCTGTCAGTACAGGGAAATAAGGTGCTCGTGGCGAGCATGAACATTGATTTTAAGCACGTAACGTAACATAATATCATGCTCGCTGCGAATGGTACAATAACACCGGTCGTAACACCAGTCAGTACCCACCTTTAGAGAATCACATAGCAGGTAAAAACAGGAAAGTTACCTCAAGTTTTGGCACATCTGGTAACATTACCAGCTTTACACCAGTCAACACCTGGCAATAAAATTGTTTATAGGTAGTTTAACGACTGCGTGTTTACATTTATAGAGGACGTGACATTTGTAGAGGAATAAGCTAGAATACGCCATGTTTCAACGACAAATAAACCGGGAACATGAATTATTATGGAAATATAGTTTTTGGCACCTCGTCCAGCGCAATTGGTACAGTTGCCCTGAAATTATTGTGGCAGAGGAAATAATCAATTCTCATGTCAATTACAGTCACATATTGGTGAATTTTGTATAATTATTAGTGACTGTTTGTCCACGTGGGATGTAGAGAGACGGCCAGGATCCAGTGGTTGAGCGTTGGGCTCACGGCCCGGAGGTCTGGGACAGCCAAAATCACAACTACCCGCACTGGAGCAGCTTGGTGGAGTATCCTCCATACCGCCTCCGGTTCATTGAGGGGAGGCCTATGCCCAAAAGTGGGACATGGCACTCCGTGCTTCTGAAGGCACGCTAAGTCGTTGGTCCCGGCTACTACTAACTGTAGTAAGTACCACACCAGGGTTGATAAGGTTGGCCATCAATCTCACAACCCAAAAGATAAAAGAAGTCGACAGACAGCTATAAATCAGGTCCACAAGCCCTGTCGCGCTGGGCAGAACCTCAATTCACAATCACGCTAGGGAAATAATGACCTGAGTGCGTAGGTAATAAAGCATTTTACTCCATAACAAAGCTTGAAAGATTTCCAAGTGGAGTGTATGCGCAAGTAATTGGGTATGAAACTGATTTATGGTACCGCTCGCAGTCACTTGCCGTGAGTTATGGTTTCTTTGTCACACCTCACTTATTTTGCAAACGCTTGTGATTGCGGAAGTCATGTGACAAACATTCGAGACAAATACACAGCACTAGATTTAGATTGGTACCTTTATTGTTCATGAACGTTAAACAAAGAAGCCGTGGTAGACCAGACCAGTATGAAGACCGCTTGACTCTCATTGTGAGTACGTAGGTTCGAATCTCAACACGGGTTTGAACTAATTATCGAATTTATTTTTGAACTCTTATCTGGATCATAAATGATTATCACGATCACGATGTCACATAGAGGCGGCCAATCATCTCGCGACACCAAACACTTCAGAACCTAGATACCGAGCCCGCCGGCGTGGTCGACGATTTCCCTCATTCAGCTCTTATCGCTATTGACCCACTAGGGTCGATTAATTTTTTCAAATATTCTTCTTCTAAGACGACGCCCTAAGCCGAGGTTCGCGCCCAACTGGGCACCCTCAGGCCTGTTGTCTTAAATTTTGTACCGGGTGAGAGTCCTCAGTGCTCCCCATATGTCCGACCAAGTAGTTAATGCAATCTACGCCAAATCTACAATAAGTCACGTCAAAAAAAAAATGCGATTTATGTTTTTAATCTTTTATTGGCGCGTCTTATTTTAGGTTTGCCACACATGGTATTAACTACTTGGCCGGAGTTTTATTATGAGATTTAATATTGTGTTTTGTGCTGTTTATAAAAAAAGGTTTCCATCGATATTTCGAAATAAATAGTTTCCAAATCTTCAAATTGGGTAAGGCCCTGTGATAAACGGGATAATGCTAGGGAGATGAGACGATATCCAAATAGTATCCTAGAACATTCTAGTCTGGACAATATCTAGACTACACAGTCTAAACAATGCAGAGTCCAATGAACTCGTCTACCACAGATCACTATCAAACAGACAGAGATCTCTGCCAACTCCACTTTACGACCCAGATCTATCAAATAAAGACACCGTATTTATGTCTTGCACATGTATAATTCTGGGAACGCACCTGATATTTGTACATTTTGTACATAATTTGTACCAATAATAAATTACAGTTTGTTAATAAGAGCCAAATGGTGTTTGCGATTTGTTTTGATCAGATAAAATGTACCTGACCTGTTTTAATGTACAGTATAGTGACGACCTCTTCAACAACATAACTGCATCGCCTCCGTGGTCCAGTGGTTGAGCGTTGGGCTCACGATCCGGAGGTCCTGGGTTCTATTCCCGGTGGGGACATATCACAAAAATTACTTTGTGGTCCCTAGTTTGGTTAGGACATTACAAACTGATCACCTGATTGACCGAAAGTAAGACGATCCATGCTTCGGAAGGCACGTTAAGCCGTTGGTCCCGGTTACTACTTACTGATGTAAGTATGTAGTCGATACATGAGCCATGGCAGGGGCCTTTGGCGGCTCAATAATAAACCTGACACTAGGATTGATGGGGTTGGTAATCCAGCTCACAACCCACACGATTTGAATTTCTGGCATAACAGGCTAATGCCATTTGGTGGAATTCCGGAGTAGGCCAAAAGTGATCACGATGACAGAATTACACCCTGCAATAAGCCCATATCATCACTTGGTAATTGTCCAACAAAGTGCTTCGTGTAATGCCAGAGACATTTGGACACAAATCCCCAAGATTCGTGGATACGGCAGTTACGGAATCAGGTTGTTCAGATGGAATGTCCAACGTAATTGGAACTTTGGAGACTTCTAGTACTTACCTGTTAGTTGTAAGACGTCAATAGCCATAAAAGGAGGTATAAATCAAGTATCATTAATAGTTATGGCCATCTCACTAGGACATGGTTGTGTCACCAGCGGGAAGTTAGACGTGCGATTTTCTTAAAGAAGCGTTTATTCAGGATTCAGGGGGGTTAAAATGGCCACATCGAAGCAATTCATCTAAGAAAGCAATATTGCAATTTGAGATTTGATTGCATTGCGCACTTAGTTTTATATGCGCAAATGTCAAATTGCAATATTGCTTTTTTAGATCAATTGCTTTGATGTGGCCTTTTTAAGCCCCCAGGTTATGTAACAAATCAGTTGTTTTGTTTTAACGTGACTTATCGTGGATTTGCCGCATATGGTATTAACTACTGGCCGGACAAATGGGGAGCGCTGACGGCTTTCAAATAACAAATCAGTTGCACAACCAGGTGAGCTACACTTTATACCAATGCGTTACAAAATATACAAATTCTCTACCTCCGCACCTGCACAAAAGATTAACAGAAACACTTTGTTGTGACATGCGCAAGCGCAGATCCGGCGAACGAGCGGCCGCGTTGATCGCTTAATAACACGCGCGGAAATTATCATCACTGCCACCTAATAAAATTAATAAAGGATGGCACGCTTCTGTCCTGCTCGACTTCAGACATGTGTAGCAGATTAGCCGTCTTTTTAGGGAAATGTGTCATATTTTTTCTTTCCGATTCTGGCGGACACAACTTTTTGTTGCTTTATAAATACGTTACATTGGTAATACACACAACATCACGCCTATTTCCTGTTGGGGTAAGCAGAGACCACGGAATTCCACTTCCTGATACACCACTTTCGCTTCTTTCACTCTCATCAAAGTCTTTAAGCTTGCCAGTTTAAAGTAAGTGTTGCCTGGCGTTTCTTTACCTACATTACAATTGGTACATCATCACATCACTAATTTAAGATCCATTCTCTTGTCGGTGAAGCATCTTTCATGCTACTTTTTAGGGAAAACTAGAGCAGTGGTTTCCCTCTTGCCTTCTGCCCTACTAATTGGTACCTACTGCTATGAAAACCACGATCATCATCATTAATTTAAGAGGCACGTTCATGTCGGTGTAGTATTCTCCATTATTGTCTATCAAAGGCCGACTCCCTCCCTTACTTATAAGCCACGACGTTCACCTTCTCTTTGATCTGTTCCATATACACGCACTGCGGCAAGCTAAGCCTAATCCTATGTTATTGGAGGCGTGCCTATTAAGTATATAGTGTAGTATGTATATTTGTATACATATAGTATAGTACCTACCACCACCACTAATTTAAGAGCCACGCTCTTGTCGGTGTAGCATTCTCCATTCTTGTCTATGAAAGACCAATTCCTTCATCTCCTTATAAGACATGACGTTCGCCTTCTCTTTAATCTGTTCAATGTAAGCTCTTCTTGGTCTTCTCCTTCCTCTCTTTACTTGTAGCTTTCCTTCTATGATGTTTTTAATAAATTCGTCGTGTCTTATTACGTGTCCTCAATATCTTTCAATATTTGCCTCTTTTCCCACCACCACGATATTCATCATAAAAATCGTTTATAAACATAAACTGTTACAAAAGGAGATAAAGTTGATAAAGTAACGGTTATATTTTAACAGTTGCCAAATGGCAATCTGGTTTTCAAAATTATTACCTACGTGTGGTTGATTTTCCCGTTAGTTACAAGGGCGTGACTCAGCGAACCAATTCGAGTCGGTAGAAAATTGTCGGCCATCATTTCATCTTTCTACGAAACGATGAGTCCACTAACTTTTCCTCGAGCGTTGGAAAATTTTAGGACAATTACAACCTCAATAAAAGAATTTAATGACTTCTAAGATTCGACAAAATTGAGCAAAAAACAGATCATTACTAATTTTAACATAAGCTCACAACTATATTCTTAATCGTCTTCTATTGGGTGTCAGGGGTCTTTGGCGACTCAATAGTAACCCTGACACCAGGGTTGATGACGTTGGTCATTGATCTCACAACACACCCGAGAGAAGAGTTACTATTAGAGAATACAGAAGGTAAGTCAATTAGTAACGAAATCTTTGAGGGATGACTCAGACAGATATCAAGTGGAATTTTCCGTTGCAAAAGTATGGAACTGGAAATAGGTAACTAAAAAAAACACTAAAATTGACATGGAATTTCCGACAGACATGGCCTGAATCATCCCCTTCAGTATTCGTTACGATGTCACTAACACCCTGTATATGTACCAGACATTAGCAATTGGGGAGCGCCGCTTTGAACTCCGGTACCGGACTTGCACCAATGAGTTATTAATCTATCTTAAGTGCAATTTTCACTAACACAGTTAGCTCAACCATTATGGACGGCGATACGGCTCAACACCATTCGGGTTGGTCTAACAGAAATCTCGGTGTGTGGCTACTTAGGTAGTTCATCTTGCGATGGATGTACCTCTGTCTACTTCAATTGGGATATAGACGTATCTAGTCGGCTTTTGAAATAAATGTGTTACATATAGCAATATACTCACTGTCTTCTTGCAGCCAAGGCTGTCTGGTCACCCTCAGCAGACTTTTCAGCAGCTAGCACGTTGGCCGGCACCCAGCCCTGCCGCGTCTTCAGCTCCCCTGCCTCCACGTCCTCTACCACACGGACCAGCCATCTTGAAATAGAAAAAAGATTATGTGGTTAAGCCTTGAATTAAATTGCATGAGGTTATAACAAAGTATCCGGCACGGATCATCTTCCTTTTTGACAATCGGGTGATCAGCCTGTAATGTCCTACTTATAATCGCGAAAAAATTATAATTATGGACTCAGGATTTTAATTACAGGCTGCTGATAGTTATATATACAAGTTATATATTCAACCTATTAATAAAATATAACCTAACAATAAAAGTAATCTAATTAAACATAACAGCTTTAGAACGTACGTTACGTTACGTTACGTTACGCAAATGTCAAATTGTAATATTGCTTTAACGAAATGCTTCTGTATGGCCACTTTAACCCCTCAGAATTTATTTTTTTTGCGTGTGTTTGTCAAATCAATTATTTTCTAAATTTAATAATAATTGAAATGTGCCAGTTGAAAGTCATCTTTTTCCGTTAATGAATACAGACGCAAGTTTATGTAAGTAAGTATGTTTAATCTCGATATACGAAATCCCAAACTTCAACTTTATGGTTGTATGGCAACCGGTATTAATCCCAAAATAAACAAGTTTTGCAAATATTCCCACTTCACTCGCGTCAATGTCATAATTTCATGCCATGTTTATTTTTTATTTTTTTGGCACGAGCTGACTAAATATGGCACCCAGATATATCAATCTGTTTTATTGGCAACACCGCCATAAATTGAAATTAGAACTTCGTGACGGAACTTTACTGTCAAACGGGAAGCAGGAAGTGACGTAAACGGTCATTGGCCGCCTGGGTAGTTTATTTATAAAGACAAAGTATTGTTGCGGCTTCGCTTCGGTTGTTTAGCAGTCCAGTGAAGGAGATAAATCTAAACCTATACGTGGTTTACCTTAGTTATTCCGTATTCTATGCTTAGGGCTCCTTTTACACATATTTTCGACGAGCGCACGTCGGCGTCGTGTAGGTATGGAGTTGGCAGACGTGACACTCTAGAAGTCTAGACCATTAGGATAGCGAACAGCTGAATGGTTCTTTTTGTTAGATGTGGGGCTTTTTGGCGGGAACGTGAACAACATGGTTGCTTTCTTCATTGAATAATCTAAATAATTAATACGAAGTGGTGTTTTGTGGTTAAAGATCACATTAAGTTAGTCTAAAAACATTCACGATAGTGTTATTATATCGGAATATTCAATAAACAAAGTGTACCTATATATTTTCGCTTCGTGCCAAGAAGCCGCTTTATATATCACTCGAAAGTTTACGCGGATTTTTCGAGTTAAGTAATTCGTTTGGGGTTCGGAGTAGCAGTCTGCTCCGAGGGTAGGGACTTAGGTTTCATCGTTCATCGTCATCACTTTTCATCATTTCATCAATCATTATCAAAAAAAAGTAAGACTTGGCTGTATGGGCATAGTCCCTTTGCCTTGCCCTTCGGGGAAAACCAAAACAAAAAATGTTAGATGTGATGTGGGAGTCTTAATTACAGCATTTTTCAAATTTCATTTTAGTTATTTCATTCCATGCATATAGTTACAGCATTTGAAATGGAAAACCTGAGCACAGAGACAAACCGGAACAGAATTCTTGCGCAGGTTTGTAAAGAGACCCGAACTCAGCTAAACTGGAAAGAGGATTGGACAAAGAAGATTTACAGGAGTTTAAAATTTCAAAAAGTAGGTTTCTTAGAAAAAATAATCATTGTCTTGGCATAAAACAAGACAAAGAGCACTTCATATATTATGCCAGCGTAAACAGGGTGACCGAATTTCGTCAATAAAATAAGTTTTCTACGAATGCAAGAATATTATTATTAAGGACCCGGTTAACAAAATTATGATCGGTCAACGTTGTTAATACGTCTTCCCATCATATTTTACTACCCCGGTATTCGTACAGGAATTCTGAACAAACAAATAAATCTTTTGCTAAATAAAATATTGCTATTTTAGAGAAATATGTCTACTATTCCGGTTTATTGGTTAATCGTACTGTTCACAGGAATTCAGATAAAAGGGGAAGTTTATACGATTAAGGATTCGGGGTTTAGCACTATTTTCAACCATTGGCGGTAAGCCCGTCATTTGTTGTGCGTAGTTAAGTCACTGTTGTAACTTTTTATTTTTAATTTTTAGTGCACTAAAATAGGTATATTTGAATTTGAAACTTTAGAAAAAGGTTTTATTGTAATATTTTTCGAAATAGAATGAGGGGCGTTCCTCAAAAACAATATAAATGGCGCTGTACATGGCTGTGTGGCATGGGTGTGTATGGCTGTGTTCTTCTTCGTTTATCCTTCTAATTTCATGGATAACAGACATATTAGTATTTTTGTTTTTGGGTATAAATGATGACCCTTTTTATTACACCCAGGCACAATTACATCTTCCTCTCATTATTGTTCTGAACAAAATAAAGAGAAGCAATATAGGTAGCAACGTAATTATATACTAGATAATGGGATCCAAATATCAAGCAACAATTATTTTAATGCTTCTGCCATTACATTGTATTTTGGAATAATTATGTACCCGAGTAATGAGAAAATATGTAATTATTACGTTAAAGCTGTACAACGCCATCTATATTGCTTTTGGTGAACGTAGCCTAGAATGTCCCTCATTGATATGTCTTTATTAATTTGAAAATGGAGCGGCGCTGTAAATTACCGGCAGGCTCAATTTAGTTTTTATATAATTTGTCACCTTTTGTAAAAAATATTATTTTCAAGAGTATCCTTGCTTACTAAATACTTTTTGTCCTAGCTGTAGGTACTTTAGTTAGCCTGACAAATGATTAACCCAAATAATATTTTATAATATTAGTGACAAACGTTAACGTTAGTGTTTGTAACCTGTAACCTGACAGAGAGAGAGAAAACGTTTATTGAAACAAACAGCACACAAAACGAAAACATAACATTGAAAATAACACTTATAGGCTATAGACATTTACACAAAATAAAAGAAATAAAATTAAAGACAAAAGTGTTGTGTGCGATAGTGTGCATTTATTTGAAAAGGTAAAACGACTCAGCATGCCCCAAAGGGAAGCAAACGCTGATTTTCAGTCGCACCTACATCATTCGACAAATTCGAAAAAAAGAGGGCAGCAGTAGCTGTCCTGTACTATTCAGAGGTGGAGGACAGGAGTCCCAGTACGGCTTTGAAATAGCCAACTCTGGGCGCCATCCCACTCGCGTCAAACAAAGTACTGCGGGGCGGAAGACAAGAGGGAAATCATTGCCCTATTTTTCCTTAAAAAAGAAGCATGGAGAATGCTACACCGACAAGAATGTGGCTCTTAAATTAGTTGTGTGTGAATGACGAACGAACACTATGACAAGATGGACAAACTGTATACTAACGAGGTGCCTACTGAATTTGGAAAAATAATATACGTTACTATGTAGGTACGTAAACCCATAATGGACCCAATGAATGTGTTAAAAAAAAAAGAAAATCGAAAAAAGTAGGAAATTGTCAGCGATCCAACAAATTAGTGAGAGAAACGGCCGGCCACGTGTTAGCAAACTCTACAATAAAACGTAAATATTAGTAACATACCCAGTTTTAATCAGTAAATGTTAAGTACCACAAATATCACTCTTATTACAGAAACCAAATATTATTACTACAAATTATAATATGAAATATTAATACAAAAGAATACAGCAACTAGTCTTTCAATTTTCGCTTCTCTCGACAATCCTCGTCTTCACTTGTTTTCTTTCCTCGTAGTCGCAGACGGAACACCCGCCAAAACGTTTTTCTCTTAAAAAGTGACGTGACGTTCCTTTTTTGAAATTGCCAACATTAAACAACGTCATACCACTCCATAATACGACTTCAAAGCGAGACGAAAACTAAATAACAATCAATTACATTAACTAAACACCCAAGTCGGACGATATTAGTGTCAGTGCGAATTTGAACGGGAATTAACCAAATTGTCTGAGAATAGAGTTGAACGTTTCGATTTTACTACTACTATGCGACTATTTTGTCGCTATAAAAATATGATGTCGATTTTGTTGCTAGAAATTTTTGTTTCTTTGAAAAATAACCAAAGATGACAGGCGTTTCTTGCGGCGCTCTATTCTAGGAAGTCCACTACCTTTTCTTCTCCACCTTTTTTTTTGACGTGACTTATTGTAGATTGGGCGCAGATGGCATTAACTACTTGGCCGGACAAATGGGGAGATTTCCAACGGGAAATAGGCATGATCGTACGACCATATCCCAATTGGGGTAGTCAGAGGTGCATCCAACGCAAGATAAACTAAGCCAATACCGATAAACTAAAAGAAAATGCGAGTTTTCTATTTATATCTACACTTTTAAGGTCACCAAAGACATACTGTTAATTGTGACAAGCACTTTCCATTTCGCATTTACCCCGCAAGCTTACATTAACGTGAACCCATACGTTTACGTTACACAGGTTACGACACAAAACGTTCATACATTATGTGTAGGTGATCATCGGACTGCAGGGTAATAAACGCATTACACAACTTTCGTGTGTCGTCGGGTTAACCAGATCTCTTACTCCCCGAGCTTACTCCTTGTTATATACGTCCCACTGCTGGGCACAGGCCTCCCCTCAATCAACCGCAGGGGTTATGGAGCATACTCCACCATGCTGCTCCATTGCGAGTTGTTGGAGGTGTAATGTTTTACGGCAAATAGCCGGGACCAATGGCTTAACGTGCCCTCCGAAGCTCGGAATCATCTTATTTTTTCAAACAAACAAGTGATTCAAGCCTGCAAAGTCCTTACCAAACAAAGGAGTCTCTCAAAATTTCGACAATGTCCCCATCGGGAATCGAACCCGAACCGTGAGCCTAACGAACCACTACACCACAGAGCCTGTTGAAAATAAAAATAATAAGTACTGAAATAAAATTATCACTAAAGTTAAGTCCGACAGTTTACTACGTTTTTTCTATGACGTCACATTGTGATTCTTTATGGGTACAAATTCCGTGGTAATATCGTGTTTTGATTTTTGGAAAAAGTAACTGATTTGACTAGACTATTTTATATATGAATTCAAACTCATAAAAGTCTAATTCAGTGGTTTATGTCCGAGTCGAGATTAGAACAGCACAAAAGAAACGAAAATAATCTTTGAAAGTATTTTCGTTTCTTTTGTGCTGGAGGGCAACCATTTATTATTAAGTATATTAAGAGTATGGGTTTCAACTTTTATATGGGTATTAAAATTAAGGGTGTTAAATATATATATTTTAAAGTTATGGATTTTAATGATTATGTGTTTAAATGATTACGGATTTTCAATATAAGTAGGCATTTTCAATTATGGATTTTAATTATAGACAGATGATGTAAGTCACTGTGACAATGTTCTTAATTTACCACTAAAAACAATAAGATTTTGCACAAAAAATCTGAAAATTGCAGTCCCCTTTTAAAGGATTCCAAAAAACCAACATCACATTACAATAAACGGAGCGATTCCAAAACACATTTTCTTGTGCGAAATTAAACGATATTTAGGTTAATTGAAATCGCATATTTATTTTACGCGATTCCTTTTCAATCACTTTTCAAAATTCGAACGTTGAAATAAATGAGTCAGCGGTGAAGAATTTCACAAGATGTTCAATTCAAGGGCGTAGAAAAAAATTGGCACCATTGAAATGAAAATGTCAGGTCGTAGATATAATATAGTTTGACTGCTTCAAATGAAAGTCTTTTTTCTAAATTTATTTTAGATTAATTGCTATTGTGAGGAGCTCGGTGGCGCAGCGGTAAACGCGCTCGGTCAGCGATTGTTGAGGTTAAGCAACTTTCGCAAAGGCCGGTCATAGGATGGGTAACCACAAAAAAAAGATTTCATCTCGAGCTCCTCCGTGCTTCGGAAGGCACGTTAAGCCGTTGATCCCGGCTGCATAAGCAGTCGTTAATAACCACCAATCCGCACTGGGCCCGCGTGGTGGTTTAAGGCCCGATCTCCCTATCCATCCATAGGGAAGGCCCGTGCCCCAGCAGTGGGGACGTTAATGGGCTGGTGATGATGCTATTGTATGATTCTATTTTCCGACGGGTCTTAGCCTCGTCGATCTATTAAATTATAACAATTTCATTTTGGTTAAACGTCCATAAGAGGATTTGTAGAAATTCGACTTCATTGCTTACGTTTTAAGAATTATTTTGCATATTTTTTCCTGTACCATCATTTCATCCCCATGGATTGGATATGTATAAAAGCTCGTTCTTAGTGCTTTATGCAAAGCGACAACGTTATAGTCTTTCTAGTCTAGATAGTAGTCTTTCTAGTCTAGACAGAAGTATCTGTAGTCTAAATAGTAGTCTTTCTAGTCTAGACAGTAGTATTTGTAGTCTAAATAGTAGTCTTTTTAGTCTAGACAGTAGTATTTGTAGTCTAAATAGTAGTCTTTCTAGTGTAGGCAGTAGTATTTCTAGTCTATATAATAGTCTTTCTAGTCTAGACTGTAGTTTTTCTATATTGTATTGAACCTTTCAAGATTAGAATAGAAATTAGTCCTTCTAGTCTTTCTAGTCTAGCAGTTTCGATTGTCAATCATCTTCTTCATTTAGATTTCCGATTGTTAAAACCATCAATCACTCTTTTAGAACTTGCTTAATTTAAATCAAAATACTTGTTTTTTTTTTCATGTAGTTATCAGTTTAAGATCTTAAGTATAAATAGACTTTATTTCAAAAGTATTTTGGTGGGCGTCTAGCTTTCGCATGAATGTTTTGATCGTATGATATTCAGGTCGTGATTTCCTTGTTTTTCAGATAGATGGCTGGTGACCTACCCTACTTATCTCGCAATGTAAATTACATTAATACTTGTAATAGACCACAGACAGTCCAAACACCGGATTATCACGGAGCTAAATTTATATATCATGTAAAACGTTGTTTTAAATATTATTATTTTGTTCGATTAGGAGGCGAACTTGTGTACAAATCTATGTCAAAACAAAACAGGGGGGTCCCAATGGGAAATAGGCGTGAACTTGTGTATTTTTTTAGCCTGAATAGTTTATTTTATTTATAATAAATACTTACATCGTTAGGGATTGTTTGAAATGTTAATTTTTAGCCGTTACTTCGATAAATATCAATATATTATACAGTATTGTCATTTGGAAATATTACATAAACATAGACACATAAACAGCCTATATACGTCCCACTGCTGGGCACAGGCCTCCTCTCAATCAACCGGAGGGGGTATGGAGCATACTCCACGTGAAGGGGTTTAACGTGCCCTCCGAAGCACGGAATCATCTTACTTTTTCGGTCAATCAGGTGATTCAAGCCTGCAAAGACCAAACAAAGGACAGTCTCAAAAAAGTCTCAAAAAGTGATATCGACAAATGTCCCCGGATGAATGAACCCCGCCCAGCAGATCGTGAGACTGAGGCTTTAACCACTAGACCACGGAGGCTGTAAATGTGTTGAAAATATTAAGTGATTAATAACATAACTAAAATACAAATGTAAATTGTTTTATCAGCACGTGTAGCCGGTCATTATCCTCAGAACCCACACATTGCTTACATAGGTACTAAACAACCATATATCTTGATTTTAATCGTAATCCGTACATCAATGATTACATTGCCCAGTTTCTTTGATGCGGATTTCCTCGCGATTAAAAGAAATTAGGTTCACAAACAAACGAGTTAACACAGATTAAGGAAACTATTGTAGGCGTGTCTGTGAGTGTAATTCACTGTTCTACATCTCGTGGGGTACTTATTATGGAGAGATGCCGTGGGAGCATAGCCGGTGGGAGCGAAATATGCACAAAACGAGCATATTATGTAAGGCAACGACTGTATTATAAAATTTTCCACATCATTTATTGCTTGTTTGGTATAAGGGCGGCCATTAACTAAGGCTTGTGTAACGCAACGATCGGCGGATTGTCAAAAATGACTCAAAAGTTTATGCGGCTTATCTCCCTTGTTTTATGATCTGGGGGTACTCACTCCCTTCAAGCGTTTCCCTACTAACATTGTTACAAAAACATTGAAATTAGTTTTACTTTTTAAAATATATAATTTTTATCTGTCAATTTTATTTTATTGTATAGGTATTTATGTGATAGATTGCAATTTTATCATTACCATGCGTAAGTTACTACATATAAAAGTATTTTTTTGATAAATAGCAATTTACACTAGGGCTTTTAGCATTTTCTGTGACAAGAAATATCTCTATAAAGTACATACATACATGCATTAATTCACGCCTTCTTCCCACCGGGGTAAACACAGACTATGGAATTCCATTTGCTTCGATCCTGATATACTTCTCTTGTTTCCTCCATATCATCAATCGTTTCATACACGCACGCCGGTTCAGAGTAGATCGTACTGAACATTTTCTAAGGACATCTCCAATTTGGTCTTCTTCTATCGTGTGGGTTTTGAGGTGAATTACCAACCTCATCAACCCTGGTGTCATGGTTATTATTGAGCCGCCTAAGACCCCTGACATGGCTCATGTCACGACTACTTACTTACATCAGTAAGTAGTAACCGGGACCAACGGCTTAACGTGCCTTCCGAAGCACGGATCATCTTACTCCAATTTTGTCAATGTAGGTATGTCCTTTTAGGTCTCTGTCAGCCCTACCACCAACCTTTGCTTGAAGTTAAAGTATGAGCTTAAAATGACGATCAACCGATGGTGTGAATCTTACAGTGACAGCTGAAGTGTTTGTTGTCGAGCATAGTTTGATTGTTTAATAAGGCGCGAGTTGTTTTTAAATTTATTGCCTTCATATATTTCTTATGCGACAAAACATGTCTTCGCAGCCATAACTTCGCTTTATCGCTCACAGTGCGTCATAAACCTAGTGAGCTATACAGGAAACGTTCGAGTGACGCGCAAGCGCATGTCGCTTACATTCGCGTTTATGACGACTGCTTGATCTACAATCATTTAAACGGTGTCGGGGAATTAGTTCATATTTTATTCCTGTAACTAGGTGTCTGCGACTTTTTTCATGATTATCATGTGCTTAGATGTGAAAGCTACAATAAAAGGGAATAGGCTACTGGCGTCATCCCACTCGCGTCAGACAGAGTACTGTGGGGTGGAAGGCAAGAAGGAAACCACTGCCCTATTTTTACTTTTATTTAGAATGCTACACGGACAAGAGCGTGGCTCTTAGATAGGTATGTGAGATGTGAAGAAATACATCGTGAGGAAACGCACATACCGGAGAAATACGTTTCGGAGGTATGTAACCTAACCTGTATTGGGCTGGTTTTTCCTTCGCGGGTAAAAGGCAGTCGCTTTTGTAAAAAAACCGGACCTGTCAAATCTTCAGGTAAGGTAAGCGGTTAAGTGCAAACGAAATAACACTAGGGAGATGATGATGATGATTTAAGCTTGTTTTTAGCGGTTACTTGTGTAGAAGAACTAAGTTCGATTCCGGGTTGTCAAGTGTACCTGCAAGCCTTAGGAAAACACAAGGTGCGGTTCTTACCGCGTTTAAATGGAGATATGAGACTCCCGATATATTAGTGCCATGAAGAAAAACGACGTGCAGAAATCTGCTATAGCTGAGCATGTACTGGAGTCGGGCCCTAACCACTGGATCGAGTATAACAATCCACAAATATTATCGACAGAACGTCATTACATCCCCAGACGCGTAAAAGAGGCTATTGAAATCAGAAAACATAAAAATTTCAACAGGGAAGACGGGTTCAAATTATCGACCATGTGGAATCCAGTAGTAGGTGTTGTAAAAAGCTTGAAACGGCCTAATGTGGTGAAAAAACGTAAGGACACAGTGAGCGCGGTTTGTCGTAGTGAGTTTTGTGCGAGTTCAAATGGTTCCGTACATTCCGATATCAAAAAACATAAACAAGCGGCAAAGAAAGCGGGTAGACAGATATGTCTGCCCGTAGAAAATTATGGATCTACCTACTCCACTCCAATCTCATCAGTCATCCCGTGATCATGGCACTTGCAACAGTGTCGAAATATCGGGAGTCTCATATCCCCATTTAAACGCGGTAAGAAACCGTTATTATGTGCTTTAATTATGAAAACATAAGGTTCCTGATCAACTATTCCTGTCTCTTTCTAGCACCTATCGTAAGACGGCACTATTTTCAGAGCTGTCGAACTACATTAACTCGTCCGCGAGATTCGGGACGAATGTAATTACTAGTAATAGCACTTGCATTTTACGTACAATTTTGACATCCTCGTAAAATGTTACGAGCGATTTTACGACAGTAATCCGGAGCGAATTCGAAATAGTTTGCTAATAGCACTCTGATATTTTAAAAGTTTTGTAAACAATACTTGAGAATCATGAGGATGAATTGAGGGCAGATTATTTGAGGAATTATTATATTTAACAGCCTCCCTGGTCTATTGGTTAGAGCATTAGGCTTACGATCTGGTGGTCCAGGTTCGATTCCCGATGGGGACATTGTCGAAATCACTGTCTCTGTCCTTTGTTTGGTAAGGACTTTGCAGGTTCGAATCAGCTGATTGTCTGAAAAAGTAACATGATTCCGTGCTTCGGAGGGTACGTAAAGCCTTTGGTCCCGGCTATTAGCCGTAAAAAAGCACCTCCACGTGGAGTATGCTCCATACCCCCTCCGGCTGATTGAGGGGGGGCCTGTGCCCAGCAGTGGGATGCAAATTAGGCTTAACGTGCCCTCCGAAGCACGGAACCATCTTACTTTTTCGGACAATAAGGTGATTCAAGCCTGTAAAGTCCTTACCAAACAAAGGACAGTCTCACAAAGTGATTTCGACAGTGTCCCCATCTGGAATCGAACCCAGACCTCATATATCCAGCTTAAGATTCCCTAGAGATTCTCTGCCGCATCCGTCACATAATGCAGCTCGGCTATGCCACCTGGGAACCGTTGTAGAGGGCATTCGTTCACTATGTGAGATAGGGTTAGGGTATAGTTATATATTTATGGTACAGCACTTACACTGAAAATAGTTTAGGAAGCAAGCCAACTGCCAGTTTTTTCTCCACATTAAATCTAAGACCAGTCGTCTCAAATTAGCCATGTAAGTACTCATACATCGCAAAAAATGTAGGCCATATGAAATGAGAAAGGAAAGCCGGCGAAATTGTATATAGCTATTTGCTTTTAAACCGAGTGGGTGTAGAACGACGTTAATAACGCTAATAATATGCTGATTATTTTGAGAAAGCATCCACGCCAATTTTTTTTTTGACCACTTTACGCAGACCTCTGAAATTTTTCCCACATCCTTAACGGATAAGCTTTAAACATTGTTTTAGGTTTACGCGATTATTATCATAATTGAAACACATAATAACGGGTTCTTTCCGCGTTTATATATCCCTGATTTAAACACGGTAAGAACTCGTTATTATGTGTTTTAATTAGGACAAGCTTTAAGCTCAAAACACAGAATCTAAAAATATTAAATACGTAATATTTTGACGAATGTCACATCACCTGTGCAGCCGAGGAAATGTAGCTGCAAGAAAACCTCGGCACATGGCCCAAGACGTTTTAAAAAATAAATAAATATTGAATACAATTTCAGTAACTTGGCTGCCTAATACTTATAAGTTCCCAGGCGGTTATTCCCATGCATTTCTAAGAATAAAAATAAAATAAATTTATTGCCAGTTATAGTTTACATTTTCCTTTAAGAACTTGGGTAATTATGTATATTATGATTACGGGCAAAAGGAAATGGCTCAGCCGGCTGTGATGGAGCCATGCTATGGCACCATACAGCGCTGGTTTTCAGCCATTTCCTCTTCCTGGGATATTGTGCGGAAGCAATTATCAACGAGGGCTAGAGGACGTTAAATACAAATTGTAGTGTTTACATAAGTACATAAACACATCATCATCAGCCGTACGACGCCCACTGCTGGGCATAGGCCTCCCCCAAGGATCTCCACGACGATCGGTCCTGCGCTGCCCGCATCCAGCGGCTTCCCGCGACCTTCACCAGATCGTCGGTCCACCTTGTAGCGGGCCTACCCACTGAGCGTCGTCCGACACGTGGTCGCCACTCCAGAACCTTTCCGCCCCATCGGCCATCGGTTCTCCTCGCTATGTGTCATGCCCACTGCCACTTCAGCTTTGCAATTCTCTGAGCTATGTCGGTGACTTTAGTTCTCCTGCGGATCTCCTCATTTCTGATTCGATCGAGCAGGGAAATACCGAGCATAGCTCATAAGTACATAAGCACATCTTATTGTAATACACGTAGGTATAATAATCAATTCAAATATTATATTCTGTCATCTCGGGCAATGCACTACGCGGTGGTCACAATTAAAAAGTAAACTGTACGGGTATGTACGGGGGTGGAGTGAAGACGTAGTGTGTGTGTGGCAACGAGCCGATATTTATTTATATAATTATATTGAGGCGAATACACTACACAAATATTAATATAGCAGCTTTAGGTATAATACAAATTTAGACAAACAAATAAAATTATACGTAGGTGCTCTTGAGTGTGTCTATGTTTTAAGTAGCTAGCAAACTAATAACTCCTTGTCACAGGTCTTCAAAAACTGGTGAATGTAGTCCGCATATTAGCAAAATGACTGATAAGTCCACGGGAGATGTCTTAAGCTGTTTTCTCAGAATATACGGACGTTGACCCAATCATTTTCGACAGGGAAAACGCGGGAGCATCTATTTTTTACCTGGTCAACACCAATGATAGTGACCGTAAGAAACGCCTAGAAAAACAGGTCGGTAATTTTATTAACAATAGGCTAGTTTTCAACTAGTCAAATCAGTTACTTTTTACTAAACGTCAAAACGCGAAATTACTATGGAATTTGTATGTAAAAGCAACCTGTGACGTCATAGAAAAACGTGACAAAATGTCGCGCTATTCTGATTAATAAATAAGTTAAATAGAAATAAATAAATCGTTTTTGTCATATTTAGATCTGTTTTTATTTAGTAATCAAAATTTAACCCAATTATGCCGAGATTTTGCTTTTGAATCATAAACTCAACTACTTATCCGAAGCATTTGAAGAATCGATCTACGACAAGTTTATCATAGACTTATATTGCATAGAGATTTTTCAGTTATAGGATGAGATAGCAATAATTTTATTAACGTCGGACAAGGGTGCTTATTCCAGTATGCATCATCTAATTTTATATTAAGTTACATATATCATTTTCTTATCCGCTGAAACAGAAAGGGACGGATGACAGCTGTCAATTATAAAATGAATGAATAATTCAGGCGAATCAAATAGTCATCTCGCTAGTATGCAACCCGTTTGACGTGTGCTGTCAATTAATTCTGTAAGGTTATTAGCCAATGTATAACTTTGAGGAGCTCGGTGGCGCAGCGGTAAACGCGCTCGGTCTGCGATTGTTGAAGTTAAGCAACTTTCGCAAAGGCCGGTCATAGGATGGGTGACCACAAAAAAAAAAAGTTTTCATCTCGAGCTCCTCCGTGCTTCGGAAGGCACGTTAAGCCGTTGGTCCCGGCTGCATTAGCAGTCGTTAATAACCATCAATCCGCACTGGGCCCGCGTGATGGTTTAAGACCCGACCTCCCTATCCATCTATAGAGAAGGCCCGTGCCCCAGCAGTGGGGACGTTAATGGGCTGATGATGATGTATAACTTTGAGAGGGTCGTCTTTTTTGTCTAAAATTGACGTGTGTTCCATAACAACTAACTAGCTTTGTGTAGGTGTATAAAAATCTAAATTGATTATCTGACTCACGAAAACATAGTTGAGTCCGCTTGCATAATGGTCAAAGAGCAAGTTCATGGTCCGTATAACAGATGACGGTAGCCACATATTTCACACAACACCCACCTGATCGCCACAAATCACACACTATGATACCACGCACGCAAATTCTGAGAACGATTAAATCGTAACTTTTGATAGAGTTGAAAAATGTGTGTTTTTTGGATTTTGTATTGCGTCTGTATCTATCAGGTAAAGTCAAGAAGACATATAGATTTAATTTAGTAGGTAACATAGTTACACTTTGAATCGTCACTTTTTACATAACGAACGTCTCATCCGCCTAAAACTACTGCAGCTTCTCACAACCTGTATAGCCGGGGAAAAGAAGCTGCAAGAAAAACCTCGGCACAGGGCCCTAGACGTTCTTTAAAAAAATAAAAATAAACATAAAATATTGATATACAATTGAGTAATTTAGCTGCCTAATATCAGTTCTCAGTTAATCCCACGCATTTATATCTTCTAAATAATCACTAATTAAACAGACATAAAATGTAAGGAAAACACGTCAATTTTAAGCAGAAATTTAAACAATCCTGTCAAAAAACATTGGCCAATAACCCGACAGCATTAAGTTGACAGCACACGTCAAGCAAGATGCCTATTTGATTCGCCCTAGTCATTCATTAATTCACTGATTCGTGTTAAAATTAACAGCTGTTAACAATTAATCATCTGTCCCTTTCCTTTTCAGCGGATAGGAAAATGACAGGTATAACTTAAATAAAACAAGGAGGTGTCTAGAGGAATCAGAGTTTCTAAACAACTATCTGTTATGTCTGCCATCACTGAATATGTCGAATGAAGAAAAATCTGTAATCACTACATAGTATAAAACAAAGTCGCTTTTTCTGTCCCTATATCCCTATGTACGCTTAAATCTTTAAAACTACGCAACGGATTTTGATGCGGTTTTTTTTAATAGATAGAGTGATTCAAGAGGAAGGTTTATATAATATATAATAACATCCATTAAATAGTGGAGAAATACTATAATTTTTGAGGTTTTTAATGTGATGTCGTAAATAATTTCATTTTTTCCTCAGCATTGCACCCGAGCGAAGCCGGGGCGAGTCGCTAGTATTGATATAAAACATTAAATTCCAGGAACTTTCTGTGTTTATCTACTCTTGACTTGACCAACTTTCTATAAGTTGCATTTCATGTTCCAATATATTCTTGTCACTTCTACAGGAAGCCATCACTTTATACACTACTTTTTTAATTAAAAAGTCACGTCAAAAAAACGAAAAAAAAATCTGACGACTTCGATGAGAGAGTATAAAGTTTATGCGGTGTGTCGAAAGATAAAAGGTAATTAACAATACAAAAATAATTTTACATGTTTCACTATTTTTTCGGTACGGCAAAATGCAAGATGTTTGTCGCATGCACCCTGAGCGGTGGGCACGGATCGTCACGCATTGGGTGCCTCATGACGGGTACAGGCGTCGTGGACCTCGAAAGACATGGCGTGATGACTTGGACGCTTGCCGGAGGGACGTGGCTGAAGAACGCACAGGACCACGAAAAATGGAAAGAGAAATGGGAGGCCTTTGTCCAGCAGTGGGATCTTGTAGGTAGTAGGTACCTTAATAAAAAAGCCTTAATCTTTTATAAAGTGCGTAAATCTTTAAAACTAATAATAAAGAATAATTTTAATTTCACAAACAAAACAACACGCGCAGGGAATAAATACAATCGCGAAAAAAATATTCTCACATTTACAAGATTTCGCAATTATAGAAGTAGGTGACCTAGTCGGGTGCAATATTTCATTGTTACATAACTAATGTAACATATGTAACATGTTTTATAGGCCATGTTGTAACTCTCGCAAATTTTCAACAAGGTTACCGTCCGCAATTTATTTATGCGCGTTTTGCGAGCAAATTAATAGCCGGTTGATTGAATTGGGGCATCGAGTACTGGCGCTTAAATATAACTAGTTGAATAGCTACTGCAGTTACAAGAACATATTGATTTAGATCCTAGAATAATATGCGAACTTTGAATAATAAATCAGTTTTTATATTGGTTGTATTTGCATGTAGAGGTCTGCTACGCCTTCGCTACGCAGCGTAGTCACGTAGCAGCTACGAAACCAGAGGTCTAAATTTTTTTTTCAATGTTTTTATTAATATACATTTTGTAAGTTCGTCAGCAAGTTAGATGGTCTGTGCTTCTGATAAGAGGTTTGTACGGAGTAGTGGGAATTCCATAGCTATTTACAAGATAAATATTATTTCAATGTAGCCTATCTGCATTCTCTTAGGTTTCCAGTTTATCTTCTTCCCTGTCTGTTGGAAGAGATTTCTACTAGAAATAAGCTGAACCGTTTGTCTTTCTAGTGTTCGTCTAATTGTTTTTATATCTTGTTCTGTGTACAAAATATACTGTTAAATAAATAAATAAATGTAGCATGTAATAAGTGTACAATAAAGAGTTAACTATGTATTTAATTATGTATACAGTATAAACTATACTCCCTTCCCTTCCCTATGATAGAGGAGGTGACTAGTATTTGGGCGTATAATTAATTTTATACGTTTTTAATGTAAAGAATATCAATGTTATGAATCTGGGGACTCCTTACCTCTCTGTACTCTCAGTCTTGGCCCCTCCTTTACTCCTCGGGTGGTTTTTCTTCGGCCTAACAGCTCGCTTGTGCTTGGCTGCCGTCGTATCGAGGAGTACCGCTTCCACATCCAGCGCGGGGTCCACCTCCGGAGTCAGCCGAGGTTTCCTGGCAAAGGGGATGGGTGAGACCGTTGGCAGGTTGTTAGCAATGTTGGGGCATAGTACAGTGGGGCGAGAAAAGTTGGGGCTAACAAGAATTAGGGCAAAAATATTTTGGGCTAACAAGAATTAGGGCAAGAAAACTTGGGGTAAAAAAAATGGGTTAAATTCGTGGGGCAAGAAATAACGATTAAATGTAAAGGCATGTTGTAGTAATCATTTGAAAGATGAGTAATAATAACATAGTATGTATTCTTTGTGTAATTAGGTAGAAAGGTGTATTTCTAATTTAGATTTTGTCCATGCCTATCTATTCTATGTTTTATACAATGTTAACAACTTTAAAATTCAATCAAAGAATAATTTATCCTACAGTAATATATCCTTTCTTATGCTTAGTCGAACTCTATGATAGACTTTTTGACATTTGTTCCGCTCATCAAGTTATTATGGAGCGAATTGCTGTGTTTATAATGTCAAAAGGGCCATCGTAGCGTGCCGCTAATTTGCAGTCCCAAAAATATAATTATTTACTTCAAAAATTTATAAGATTGTCTGTACAGACACGTACCGTCACGAGCATTATGTATACACTTTGGTACCATGTCACATTAACTTTTTTGACTAATTGAACTGTAAGTCTCACTAAATGTCAAATATGTTAGTGCGACAGAGTCCTAAAGTGGGTACATTATATTGCTCATGACTGTACGACGAAATAGGTCCATGATGATGGCCGACGGCCGTATTGTTACGGACCATTGATGTATAAAATGTTACATAATACCACCTTGGAACCATATACTTATCCTTGTATAAAAACATCCTTCCAAAAGAGGTTCGCGTCATGTCTCAAGTGGACTAATTGTTATAGATAATGAGCTGAAAATATTCATGGTATCCATTTAGGAATTTGTTTCAAGAGCATAGAATAAGGAATTCTTCTTCTATCGTGTGGGTTGTGAGGTCTAGTACCAACCTCGTCAACCCTGGTATCAGGGTTACTATTGAGCCGCCAAAGGCCCCTGCTGACATGGCTCATGTAACTACTACTTACCTACATCAGTAAGTAGTAAGCGGGACCAACGGCTTAACGTGCCTTCCGAAGCACGGATCATCGTACTTTCAGACAATCAAGTGATCAGCCTGTAATGTCCTAACCAAAACAAAGGATCACAAAGTAAATTTTGCGATATGTCCCCACCGGAAATCGAACCTAGGACATCCGGGTCGTGAGCCCGCTTAACCACTGGACCACGGAGGTCGTTAGAGAGAATAAGGAATATTAGAGAAGAATAAGGAATAATATGTCAAGAGTCTACAAATTGTCTTCTGATTACTTTTGGCTCTGCCCACCCTATAAGAAATTACAGGCGTTAGTTAAGCATGTATGTATGTATGTGTGAGTTGAAAACATGTGTCAACATCTTTCATAATTTTTCGTGCTATACATTCGTACTTTTCGAACTATTAACCAATTTGTTGAAGGCAGTTGTCTTTGGTGACTTGAGGTTCTGCCCATCTCTACAAGGAATTACAGGCGTGAATTTTGTGTCTAAGCGAGTCGTGTCACTTTTGAGGTTGAATGTGTTAGGCAGAAATTAAACTAATACGATTTTATGATCACTGTTTACTTTCAAGAGGTTTTAGAACTAGATATGACAAGATTAATAAAATATGATTTATAAATATTACTACCTTTTCCGTTGTCGCCATATTTTTATTCTCACTAGTCTGTGTTTGTGTTCACCGGTTGTTTTAATTTTTAATCTTGTCATATCTAGTTCTAAAACCTCTTGAAACGTACTTACGTAGTGCCAACCAAACAAACATTTAATCAAGTAAGGCGGGCAGGCGCTCTGATTGGCCGTCCGCTGCGTGTTCGTAAATGTGCTTTATTAATTTCAACTTTTAATTTCTTGTGTGGTTTATGTTCTGTGTTGAATGTAATGTACCTGTCTGTCTGTGTCTATGGTGTCCGGGAGTAATAAATGTTTCTTTCTTTCTTTATAATGGTCGAGTCAACTGTGTTAGTGAAAATTGGACTTAAGACGCAAATGACAATGGCACCAGAACGTCCAGATCTATTCTAAGCCCTCTGATCCCCGTGTCGTATGCGCATGAGTGACGGGAAGTGGTCGTGTTGCCATCAATCACGCCGTCAGGTGCGACGCCTCAATGTCAGGGCCGCGTTCTACGCAGGCGTAATGTGATACTGTCATCTTTGTGTTTCTTAGAACTGGGATTATTTAAGACTTTTTTGTGTTGAAAAAAGTACTTATTGTCGTTAAGTATTATTATTTATTTATTTATTTAATGGAACGGGTTGCCAGCTCAAGTGTTCCCTCCTTCTTACAATATGGGGTCCTATAAGCGAAGCGTGAAGAAGCACCTAGTAGGCCAGTAAGTATGGTAGTCGCAACTGATTCGAAACTGACTCATTGCGTTGCTTTTCAGTTGCTACTGCAATTAGGGCTTCCCTATGTTTACCATCAGGCATAGTTGGGCCAACATACTTGGTCAATATAAAAAAAAATCGTAGTTAAACCCCAAGAGGGTTTCTCCTGACACCACACCCACAACGCGTATTTACGTTGTATATGTATTGTGCCATACAACCTACAACCTATATGGATGACCTCTGCGATCTAGACAAATGGTTAGGCTAACGTTATAGTGATTAGCACACCAGACACTGGCGGGTACTCTTTTAATTAATAAGAATAAAAAATGAATAAAATAAAGGAGATCATCGGATTTCGGCCCAGAAGTCAAAGTGCCGGCCAAACAATATTTCTGCTATATTCCGTTAGATCTTATCCGTCTGAGCATTTATTACTATGGCAACAAAGCTGTAGGGTCATCTTCGGTTTTATTCGAATTTAAATACTGTATTTTTATAATATTTTTGTCAGTAACATTTTTCTATAAGAACTAGAATTATGAATATTACGAATACGGGCGAAAGGAAATGGCTCAGCTTGTGCTGTGATGGAGCCATGCTATTGCGCCATCCAGCGCTGGTTTTCAGTCATTTCCTCTTCCTGGGATATTAAGCTGAAGTAATTATCAATGAGGGCTAGAGGACATTAAATATAAATATACAGCAGCTTGCAGCTAAAAAATACGGTGTCGAATCTTCTTATCTCGAGCGGGTTGTGAAATGTTATCAGCCCTGGTGTCAGGGTTACTTTTGAACCGCCAAAGGCCCCTGAAATGGCTTATGTAAAGACTAGATGCTTACCTAAGTAAATAAAAGCCAGGACTAACTGCTTAACTTATCCTCCTAAAACCAAAATCATCTTATTATTTCGGACAATCAGGGGGGTTAAAAAGGCCACATCGAAGCAATTCATCCAAAAAGCAATATTACAAATTGACATTTGCGCATAGAAAAGTAAGTGCGCAATGCAAACAAACATGTCAAATAGCAATATTGAATTGTAGATAAATTACCTACTTTGAAGTGGCCTTTTTAACCCCCAGATGAATTCAGCCTACTATGTCCTTACCAAGCCAGAATCAGTCTCACAAAAAGATTTTTTGTTGACTGGGATTCGAACGCGGGATCTCCGGATCGTGAGCCCAACGCTCAACTATTGAACCACGGAGTCAGTAACACTTGGCATTCATAGCTTTTAACATAACACATAACCTTACGTTTATGTCTACACTTTGAAACCATGTCACATTAACTAAGTCTCATCATCATCAGCCCATTAACATCCCCACTGCTGGGGCACGGGCCTTACCTATGGATGGATAGGGAGATCGGGCCTTAAACCATCAAGCGGGCCCAGTGCGGATTGATGGTTATTAACGACTGTTAATGCAGCCGGGACCCCTTGGTCTCGGCTTAACGTGCCTTCCGAAGCACGGAGGGGCTCAAGATGAAAACTTTTTTTTTGGGGTCACCCATCCTAAGACCGGCCTTTGCGAAAGTTGTTTAACTCCAACAATCGCAGACCGAGCGCGTTTACCGCTGCGCCACCGAGAACTAAGTCTCATTCAATGTCAAATATGATAGTACGATAGGATACTAAAGTGGGTACATGTTATTGTTCATGACTGTACATCAATTGCAAGAAAAACTAAGTACCGAGATCTTATCGACAGCTTTCTGTAATAAATAATAATGTTATTCTTGCCGTATTCGGCGACTGCTACTGTAGTACGTAGTTGAGTTTCGATGGTCAACCCTGACGTGACTACTATACCCTATTTTGGCGGTAAATGTCCGCGAGCAATGCGCACACGTTAGGGAACCGTTGACATACTTAGTTATAAAATATATTGGGCAGTTTAAAAAAAGAAAAAAAAAAGAAAAATAAAGTGTTTATTTCTTGTTTTACAAAAAAAAGGCTATTATAAAGTTAATGATTATTTAGAATATATGAATGCATGGGATTAACTGTCTGAGAACAAGGCAGCTAAATTACTCAATCGTATACCAATATTTTATGTTTATTTTTATTTTTTTTAAGAACGTCTAGGGCCCTGTGCCGAGGTTTGTCTTGCAGCTTCTTTTCCCCGGCTATATAGGTTGTGAGAAGCTGCAGTAGTTTTAGGCGGATGAGACGTTCGTTATGTAAAAATTGACGATTCAAAGTGTAACTATGTTACCTACTGAATAAAGATAGTTTTGAATTTGAATTTTAAACAACATAAAGTTATGAGGCAACCCCAGGAAGCAAGGTTAATGCTTGGGTTGGGGATGTGTCGCTCTTACCCTAGTTGTTAACACTAAAAATTTATTCTTTTTAGTGTTTATCCTTAGTTGGTCTTGTTTCTCATCGATTTCTGTAATAATGCAATGTGGTAGTACCCCCTCCAGATGATTGACGGAGGCCTGTGCCCAGCAGTGGGACGTATATAGGCGTATGTGTTATGGTGGTGTATAATTAATTTTCATAATTTCTTATACCACACATTTATCACAAAACTTGACTGTATTCCCTTACTTAACACGAGTGGAGCGCATGTGCGTGCTATTTGCGTCCGGCCCAGAAAGCGGCGCAATGACGTCAATGGCACAGTTCGCAATGGGGTTAGCATCGACTCCAGCGCATCCCCCCCACCTCCCTCCCCTCCACTTCATTGACACATGAGACAGATGGTCGTACTACTCAATGGAATATAGATCTTTCAATATACCTACTCGTATTTTGTTAAACTATATACATACAAAGAACACGCTTATTTTCCGTTGGGGTAGGCAGTACATACTTCTTTCACTCTGAATGTCGGGCGGCCATGATAGAGTTTCGTGTGACGTCACAAATCACAAAATAAACAAAAACTATCTGTCTATCTGTAGCTTGTCATTTTCAAGATGCCAGGATACCAAGAAAAATGGCAACGGCCTCTATGGTCCAGTGGTTGAGCGTTGAGCTCACGATCCGGAGGTCCTGGGTTCGAATCCCGGTGGGGGCATATTACAAAAATCATCTATGTGATGTCAAGTTTGGTTAGGACATTACAGGCTGATCACCTGATTGTCTGAAAGTAAGATGATCCGTGCTTCGGAAGGCACGTTAAGTCGGTGGTCCCGGTTACTACTTACTGATGTGAGTGAGTAATCGTTACATGAGCCATGTCAGGGGCCTTTCGCAGCTCAATAATAACCCCGACACCAGGTTTGATGAGGTTGGTAATTCACCTCACAACCCACACGATTGAAGAAGGGAAGTAAAGTTTAATCTCAAATACACTCGAAGTGACGCGTAGTTTGTCTTTATTGAAATGTGATGACGTCATTGGGTAAAATGTCACGTAACCAACCGTTTTCGCGCGCAATTTTAAATTAACGAAGAAACATATGATTTTTATTCTATTATATAAACTTTGTAATTTATAAAATACTTTTTCGAAAACTGTCAAGTAGCTTTTATTAAGATATAATGAACCTCTAACCTTCTTCGAACTACAGTAATCAATATAGGCGTGATCCCTAATGGGGTCGGCAGAGCTCTAAGTCTCTTACAAATACAAAAAAAAAAATATCTTAACCTATTTGGTCAGGTTAGGTACTTATATTAGGATAGGATATTATACCTCAAACCTTCAAGTCTTAAAGCATTTATTTCATTAAGTACATACATACACAAACGTACGCCTCTACTTCCTAATAGGGTGAGCAAAGCCACAAGCAATCAGAAGACAACGTCCTAAGTCATAAGATGGATAAAATGAACGTTATTTCAGTCATCATCATCAACTTAAGAGCCACGCTCTTGTCGATGCAGCATTTTCCATGCTACTTATTATAGTTATTTAAGTAGGTATCCTAATTTTTTAAAACATTATTTAGCCTCCTGGGAGTCGAAATCGGGTGTTCTTAGCACAATACGTGTACCTGCGCTAATGGATGTCAAATGAAGTCATGTCAATCAATGTGCCGAGGAGTAACACTAGTTATTTTAGCTGTTCCCCCGCTGAGTTCTAAACTGACTTCAGTCAGTGACAGGTAACATAATAAATGTATTTTAAATTCCAAATTGAAAACAGACTTTACAGGCTGTATGAAAACTAGTCCCTTGCTTTTTAAATGTTTTTTTTTTAAGCTGGGGGATTTAAAAAAGCATTATTGCTTTTTGACATTTGCTGGCATTGTGCACTTCATTTTATATGAGCAAATGTCAAATTGCAATATTGCTTCGATGTGACGTGTTTGATCCCTCCATTCTGTTGTAAAATAATAATCATTAATGTTGGCTACATTTTATACTATAGTTAGCGATTTTGGTTATCAAGTTTAGCATGTTTTTCCCCTTAGGGTGTGATTTCTGCGATAAAATGTATCCTATGTTCTTCCTTAGGTCTCAAACTATCTCCATACCTTTCATATCATCATCATCACAGACAGTTACTTACGCATTTATAATTTTAGTGTGGAAGTGTGTGTTAGGTTTTTAGGTTAGGACCTGATTTTCAATAATAATCAGTTTTGATCGCAAACCCATTAAGACGGTTTATGAAGTGTAGTGTGTACAGTAACATATCATACTTAACATAAGTAAGTGTGTAGGTCAGGGGAGCTAAAAATTCCACATCGAAGAAATTCATCTACAAGGCAATATTGCTACTTGACATTTGCGCATATAAAAATAAGTGCGTAATGCCAACAAATGTCAAAAAGCAATATTGCTTTTTAGATGAATTGCTTCAATTTGGATTTTTTAGTTTAAAATACATATTCTAAATGGGTTCATTGTGTGTTTATCTGAAGTATTTATTTTTATTTTCTAAGTGACTACAATGTACTTTACTTACTTTTTGAATAGTAGGGTAAGACAACCTATTTTAGTCTAGAACTTAAAATAGAAAAAAAAAACTTAAAAAAAATATATTTCAAATAAAAATCTTTTATTTTCGTGCGTGACATTTTCAACGCGAGTTATTAGACTGAATGTAGACGTGCCAGAATTACCTCGTATGAGTCACGGCGACACTGATTGTATCCAAGAAAGTAAAGCAACGTTTATTAGCGGAATAAATTAATTTAGCGCGTGTAAGTCGGACTTGGTGAGAAAATATGTGCTAGCTACCTGCCTGCTTGGATACTTGCCAAAACTGTAACAACACATTTACAACTACTTTTTTCACCGGCAAACTTTCATTTCCTTGTACATTTAATTTCATGTTATTACTAGAAATTACTACAGCTACTTCTCAATTTTTAAAAGTTGAAGAGACTTTGTAAATATGCTTTATTTTATTAGGATTTCGTTGGGAATGCTATCATCAATAACGTACACGTAGGTGTTAATGACTTAACACTAGAATTTTATGATTCTTTAAGCGGTGGGTATTCATAGACTTCTTAATATAATGTCTTCATTCTACAGCAAGCTCAACTTACATAATACCTAAAACATAACACATTAGACCACTAAAAAGAAACTCCAAAATTTTAATTATCTTTATTACGTACCTTCTAATACAACCTCAATTGTAATACACAACAAATCTAACACAAAATATGGTAGATGAATATGTAATTTTCAATGAAGTGCCGATATTTGGCGATGATAAATATAATTCTAATAATTCTAATGTAGTAGTTATTATCACAATAAATGTAGATCACAACACATAGATAAATGATACATACAACAGAGTAACATATATTGTCGTTGCGAAGCGGATATTTACAATGACCTTACGAGCTTCCTAGCTCTGCTTCGACGATCCTCTTCTAGGCTAATGAGATGATCAGTAATAGTACATTTTGTAGGTAGGAACACTAAATACATAGTCTAACGATAGACCCCTGGGCTGGAAGAAATGGTTCTGGTATGTATACACACGCCCTCTGTACCTGCATCAACAATGGTAACTCATTACGTCATCAAGTGGTCAAAGGTGATTGCGATGAACGTGATAATTTGTTACGTGGGCATGGACAGGTTATCATTCGTGATGATGCAGTTTAGTTCGCCAATCGTGGTCTATGATAGAGTTATGAGGACGAAAATAAAATGGATAAGGATTTATAAGCAAAGATGATAGTTGCGCAAGCGGCCGGTGCAACGACCGGAGCCGAAATAACCCCGAATCTGACGCCTGTGGAATGTTCAGCGCATCTAAGCCGTTAAACGCATTCTTTACTTTTGTTTTGCGTGTTTTAGTTTTCAATTTTGTCACAATTTGATGTATTTGAGTGTTACATTACAAGTGGATGTCATGAGTGCATTCGTTTAGTTTACGATGAACGGTTTCAGATAGGACCGGGTTTAAAGGCGAAGTAATGACTCCAGTTTCACAAGCATATGTCGGTTCGGTTATTTATACATTTATTTACGGACTACATCAATGGGGGCACGGTTGTGCAAAGCTCATGCCAATAATAAATGAGTAGTGGGCACTTACTTGGCTCCGAGAGCGGTTTTGGTGTCGAGAACCTCGACGATATCTCCGGCTCTGAGGGAAACCTCGTCGTCTGCAGCCGCCGTGTAGTCCGACGTCGCCACTACCACGTCCTCCACCTGAAGCAATACAAACAATCATTTATAACAGAAAACCACTTTGAGAATAACTGTTGACGAGGTATATTTACTATCTACAGTTCACTAAACAGGTCAAATTCCGCGTCGTATAAACTTGTCATGTTTAATGTGGGTACAGTAGGTAGGATTTAAGGATTACCTTAGGAGGACTTCGGCTACAACTTGACCTAGATCTCGTGGAGGATCGGGACGGGTATCGCATGTAACTTGGCGTGTGGTCGAGACTACTCAGTCTGCGCCTAGTGTTCTCTCTGTCTAACAACACCCCGCTGTACCGTCGGCCCCAACCGCCGATCCTTGTTATCTGGCTGTTGCTGATGTTGCAGTATCCAGTTAGCGAACTCAAATCTTCATCGTTGTCATCCACAATAGGACAGCTGTACATGCTGAAGCGATGTGCGCTCGGTTCGCTTAAGTTTAGCGCCGAAAATACATGCATTGGCTTGAAATGACTGATGCCACTTTCGTCAAGGACAGTATACGCAACTTGTCCGGTCAACACAGCGCGGCTTGCTTCACGTGGCACAACAGCTTGAAGACCTTTCTTCATAATCAACAAGGCGCCGCGATGACTCTTGCGTTGAAACAGGAAATCTTCCATTGCGAGACTATTTTCAGGGTCGAGTAAGCTAAGCGGGACGTCTTCTGACGTCATCAAGGGGGGCTCTTCTGGAATAATCATAAGAGCAGCACTTTCTCGCACTAGATCCCTTAAGTTGGGATCCGTTCGAGCTAGTTCAGGTTCGGTTTCCAACTTTTTGAGAGCCGAATGTAGATTTGGTTGTTTATCTGCCAGTTTTCTCATAACTGTCAGCCTTTTCAAAATACTGACACTGGTTGGGTCATTAGCTATTGTGGTTAAACTTTCTTCATCGTTCATCATTTTAAGCAATTTTGTGGCAACATCTCTCATTCCAAGGATTCTGGCAAGACCAACAGACTGAACAAGTAGCTCTTTTAGGTCCTTTTCATTACTTTCTTGCAATATAATATCTAGTTCCTTAGCACTTGACTCTTGCACAGCGGAGACAATAGCTTTCTGCAGTGTTTCTGTAGCCTCATGGTCTGTTTTGATGAAAGAAATGGCATCGGAGATGTGTCCTAAAACTTGGTTTAGTAGTTTCGAATCAGTTTTAGCAATATTTTTGAAAGCAGGTCCCAGAATTTCATTTTCACTAGTTAAAAAGTCACCGAATTTTTCTATGATGTCTTCTTCGGTTAAGGAATGTTTTGTTAAAGAGCTGTTCACAGCAATTTTGATTAATTCTAATTTAGGTTGAGATGAGTTCTCATAGATTTCTTCACAAAGAAGCTCCTTTTCGTCCTCTTTTTGGAGAATTTGGTACATAGCCGATACGAAATCTTCATCAATAGCTTTACCCAGTATAGTGTCGATAGATTTTAAAATTAACTGATATTTTTCCTTGCTATTGTTGTTGTTAAGATCTTCAAATTGCTCAGCTGTGACGAGAGCGGCAAGCACGGCAGCAGCAATAGAGTTCTTCACATGTTCCTGGTGGGCAGATTGACCGTTACCATCACTACACCCTGCATTTTCTGTGGCTTCTAACCGTTTCTTGCTAGGCCTCACTTTCTTCATTTCCACTGTGGATCCTTCGCTCTTAGTGCCGTCACTATTACTTTCGTGGAATTCAGATTTTAAGTGAGCACTCATTTCTATAATTGATTTAATTACTTCCATTAATTGGTTTGCAACATCGTCTTTCAAACCAAAGTCTGTGACAAATGCTTTAAGTGCTTCTGCATTTCTAGTTTCATTTAAAACCACATTAATTGCTGGCAATTCAGCAGGCACCTGCCTGCCAATGGACATGCCTGCTTCAGATAGTTGTCTTAACATATTTGTATCGATTGTTAGTTCACCTTTGGCAGAAGAAGTGTCGTTTGGGTTTGTTTTTACTTTTAATAATTTTAGTTCTTCGGGAGTAACTACAAAGCTTTGTACAGAAAATTCAAGGCCTTCGTCACCTTCTGTAAGATCAGGGGCAACAAACTTTAATCCTTCAGGAGTTTGAACGATTTGTCCAGGGACAAATGTCACACCATTGTCGTCTGTTTCAATAACTCTGCCGGGTACAAAACGAGGTCCTTCTTCTGTATCAACGACTTGGCCAGGGACGAATCTAGAACCTTCATCATCAGTGTGTATAATCTGACCGGGAATAAAAGTAGGACCGGCTTTCGTTTCGATGATTTGTCCGGGTACAAATCGAGGACCATCAATAGTATGAATAGTTTGACCAGGTACAAATTTTGGTCCACTTTTGGTATTTACTACTTGACCAGGGACAAATTTAGGACCGTCTGCAGTGTCAACAACTTGGCCTGGAACAAATTGCTCTCCATTTTCAGTAAAGACGATTTGACCAGGAACAAAAATTCCTTCTACTATCATTCCTGGCACAAAACGTGATTCATTAGCTTCATTTTTAACAAGTCTTCCTGGGACTACCTTTCCTTCAAGTTTAGGGACCCTGGGCCCAGGATAAAATTCAATACCTTTAGCTGTTTGCACCATATGTCCAAACACGTATAAAGATTCCTCAGATATTGAACTCGTTCTGATGTCGATGGGTAGACCAACTGGTGCGCTATCGGAGAAAGAAATATCTTCAATTGACTTTGCTACGGAAAAATCGACGGATCCATTTCCTTGTACGATTGTTTTTCCTGGCAAGAATTTTTCTCCTATATCTGTATGTACGATTTGCCCTTCAAGGAATTTTGGGCCGTCAATGGTCTCCACTGTAGTTCCAGGAACAAATTCCAGGTTGTTACTGCTTGAAGTACGGGTGATGCCTGGGACGAAGCAGGTTTCTCCTTCGATAGCTACAGTCTGACCGGGCACAAACTTTAAGCCATTTGGAGTAGCTATAGTAGCACCGGGTACGAAATGTGCTTCATTATCTTGATGAACTACTTGACCCGGAACAAATTGCCATTCATTGTTTATCTTAGCATTTTGTCCAGGCGTAAAAAGGATTCCATTACTTTCCGTTATTGTTTGACCAGGAACAAATTGTACTCCTTCAGGGGTCATTATTGCTTGCCCCGGTACGAACATTTCTTCCGCTCCATTGTTTACTATTTTTCCAGGAACGAACTTTAGACCTTCTTCAGATATAACCGTTTGGCCTTCAACGAAACGGAATGAATCATCTTTGTTTTTGATTGTTTGTCCACAAACAAACTCTTCACCGTGGGCTGTTTCCAGCACTTGTCCAGCAAGGAAAAATGGTTCGTTTGTGTTTTCGTTTGTTACAATATGGCCTGGTATTAGCCCTGGACCAGTAGGAGTATTCACACTGAGACCTGGTACGAATACAGGACCGGAAGGTGTATCCACCGTTTGTCCAGGTACAAACACGGGACCCTGGGGCGTGTTTACATGATGACCAGGAATAAATTTCTTAGCTTTATTTATATCTAATGACAGTCCCGTAATTTTTGCTACTTTAGATCTCTTGCCTTTATTGATATTTTTAACAACTTCAGATACATTTTCTAAGGTGGGTAGCATGTTAATTTTATTCTCTTCACATAATTTTTCTGTAACATCAGCTGTCTCCGTTAAACGTTCTTCTGAAAGCAGTTTGACAGCATTCAGCACTGCTTCAGCCGGGCGAGTTTTTATTGGTTTTAAAGGATTCACACAGGGCACATTCTCTAAAGGTATTGACACGTCACTGATGTTGCGATCGACTTCGTATATTTCAGCTTCACAGTGAACAGGAGTTATTTTAACGGGCGTGGGCATTTTAGTTGCTTTAGGAACAACATGTTCATCTTTTACTTCTTTCTCGAAATTTTCCCAATCCCAGCATTCGATGAGCGGATGCATTTGATCTTTCCAATCGCCGCTGGACATGACAATACTAGATTTTGATCTCATATGATTGACATCAAAGCTATTAGCAGTAAACGTTTTAACATCATGTTTTTCATGTTTGAATTCTTCTAGCTTTGCTTTTTTTGATTTCCTTTCTAGACGAAGTTTCTCTTCTTCTAATTCTTCTACTTCTGCAAGTTTTTCTTTTCTTTCGAATATTTTCTTCATAGATGACAATCCTGCTGCCCGTTTCCTTTTCTTCTTTTTCTCCTCTAACTCTTCCATTTCCCTTTGTTTTAATACTTCAGCGTTGGGTCCTTCTCCTTCAAACATTTCTACGTCATCGGTAAAATCTTTAAAGTCCATAGAAACACTGCGTCCCTGTTTCATCCTGATCAACACTGTATCCGAGTCCTTAGCCAACATAACGTCCTTGACGTCTCCGTCCCGCACAGCCATTTCCATTTGAGCCGAAAAAACTAAACTGCATCTCCTTTCTTGAACCGTATAAACGTAGCGCTTATCCTCGGCTACCGTTTTCGTCAGCAGCATATCCATCAAAGCCTTTTGAGCGTCGGTAGAACCATCCAAAACGGGGAATATGTATCTGTAGTCTGGTAGCAAATCATGTTTCCTGTTGCCGTAATTAATTTCAGGAGCGTAGTGGTGCGGCCCGAGTTCTCCTGATACATTGGTTATTTTGCATTTTGTTTTCGAAGATCTGGCGGTGAGGAGCACTGGAATGTAGTGATGAGATGGCAAGCCGTACGACTTGCCGGTGATCCTGCAGCATCGCTTCGCATCTGCCGGCGAGATCGGAGCGAGGAGCGGGAAATAATTGGGCTTCGGCAGCCCCCTGCTGCGGCCTGTGATTCTGCAGAACGACATTGTGGTCGTATCACGCCGTCATATTTGTTTACAAACTTTCTTGGAGCAAAGTGTGTTTAAGTTTTACGAGTGCGGCGGTAAAGTATCGCGGCGCGAGTGTAGCGTGTGCTCGGAGCGAGGGTGTGGGAGCGACTGGCGGCGCTGCGCGGCGCGTGGATTCGCACCTTCGCGGAGGCAGACGGTGTGCCTGCTTGTTCCGGATACAGGTTATTTATAAACAAAAGAAAGATGAATTTATTATTTACGCCAACTTATATGACACAGTTTTCTTTCAAAACAAAAAAGCAGCAAAATTTATAGTGCTGTGTCAGTTTTGTTTGGTGGTAAGTAGGATTATTTTCGTCGAGTTATTTGACCCGTCCCGAAAAACTCGTCCTACGTGAGTTAATACGTAACTGGCGCATGTAACAGACAGACGATTTTGTTATGAAACTTGCGATTGGCAAAACAAACAATTTGGCAAAATTCATTTGAATCCAAATGGTTTTTTGGCTGTTGGTTGTTGCAATACATTGTCGCCAAGGTTATTACACTTCACAAATGAATTCCAGGAAGGTCTTTTACAAGTTTGCAGACGGGAATGACCTGTTGACGTGAAGATGTGTATCATCATGAATCGCGTGGGAGCTTTGCATTGTACTACATTTTCTTTGTCAATGAAAGGTTATAAAGATTTCAAAGCCAAAAGTGCATAAACAAAAAATGGTCTGACTGTCTTTGGGACAATATAAACTGCAGCATTTATGATTATAACAAGGAGGCCGCAAATAACAAAATTCATCTAAAAAGTGTGTAAACGAATGCAGTTATAAATTGTATTTCTAGCTTGTTGCATAAAACGAAGCATTCAATTCCTAAATAGATTCATCCAAACATAATCCAATTTTTCGTAACCTAAAACATAAAAACAGTCATTAATCTGCTTTAGAAATAGCTCTAATAACCAGCTGATGGGGTGAATAGATAACCTCCGTGAGTTTTATATTTTTAAAAACGTTCCATGGACCTTCACGCTTGCAACTGACCGAGAATCGAGGTTATTTTCGTGTTTTGATGGACAATCCGACGAGTATACGCCAACATTTCTACTTTCTTGCGACTTCTTTAAAATGAAACGAGTTTTTAGATTCGGTCACTAATATAAAGAAACGTCGAAATACTAAGTTCATTAATTGAAGAGCTTATAGTTAATTGTTAAGACTTTCCAGGCTTTTCCAACAAAAAAATAAAGATGGCGTTGTACAGATTTAATGTGATAATTACCTATTTTCTCATTCCTCGGGTACATAATTAAGTATTAATGTATATAAATATAATGAAGTATATGAGGTATTGTATAAACATAATTGTTGCTTGATATTTGTATCAGATATGGTATAGAATTATGTTGCTACCTGTATTGCTCCTCTTTATTTCGATTAGAATAATAATGGGTCGAAGATGCATTGTGCCTGGGTGTACAACATACATACATACATAAACTCACGCCTATTTCCCGCCGGGGTAAGCAGAGACTATAGAATTCCATTTGCTTCGATCCTGACACACTTCTCTTGCTTCCTCCACATACAAAACAAAAACACAAAAGATGTTTTGGGTGTACAAAAGATGTATTATGTCTGTTATCTATGTAATTAGAAGGTTTATTATTTCCTTCATCTTGCACTTATATAACCTTCTTACTAAACTAACTTACTTATGATATACTTAATTACTGAGATTGTTAACGATACCTACCAATTTGTAGTACGTAGTAACTTATAAAGGCTGTTCTATTTTTAAGTAATTCTGTTAAACGAAGGCAACTCTGTACAGCGCCTACTGTATTTTGTTTGGGGAACGTAGCAAGTCCCTCATTGTCATCAAGGCCACAGTGAGTACAAATCTCGGGTCAAAGCCAAAGAGAAGATTGTGTTGGAGAGTCGCGGCCCAAAGAAGGCCGATAGAGATACGTCCCTTGAAGGTTACAATTATTATTATCAACATACTGTTAAATTATTATAGTTTACTTGTTTTTGTACCAACTAGTGCAATAATATGATATATTAATGTTATTAATAGCGAGATTTTAGCTGCTGAGAAGTCAGTCTCAACAGACTAGATCAACTAGATGTTGTTTTCTTGTAATTGGCTTACACATAAGTACTGTTTTACTTTGCTTAAATATTTCCTAACTAAATGTTATAATGTGCATAGCTATAAGTGATCCATTAATAAATAAATAAATAAATGAAACTTAAACAAACTATTGGCATTGCCGCAAGGATTACGGCCAATAAAAATATATTTCTTTACAGAATTACGTCTTTAAAATTATTGTTGTCTATAATAAAAACGTATTATTTATTGAGTAAATAAAATGGCAATTCGATGAAAGGCAAGTTTCTTTGCAATGGTCACACTGATTCTGCCAACTGTCAACAAATAAATTATACTTTTTCACAAAGTTTTCTAAGACTTTGAACCTAGTTTATCGCCACATAAATTATCCTAACCTTGATTGTTCGAGGTGTTCTTTGATTTTTAATTCTTAGCTTTGATAGGCGATGGTATGTACACTTTTTGTTTCCTAGAGATTTTGATAATTCCTACTACCTACCTACCTTTGCCGTTGGTCCCGGTTACTACTTACTGGTGTAAGTTAGTAGTCGTTACATGAGCCATGTCAGGGGCCTTTGGCGGCTCAATAGTAACCCTGACACCAGGGTTGATGGGGTTGGTAATCCACCTCACAATCCACACGATAGAAGAAGAAGATTTCTACTCAATTATATTACGATTGCAACAGAAATAATAGAAGTCAGTTTATGGTGATCAAAAATCAATCTCAATTTTATTATTGACTTAATATTTTCAAATTTTAATTATCAATTAAATCACAATTAGTACGATGATTGATCGCTTTTATAGCTGACGTCACTAGGACTATGTATTTCCATACAAATTTGCTTGTGTACTAGGTGTAAGACAAATTATGAAATTCTGATTACTAAATAAAGACAGATCTAAAACTAACGAAAAACATTTTCTTTTTTCTATTTAACTTATTTATGAATTTTCATTAAATAGAAACGTTAGCGTTATATGAAAGCAGGTAAAATGGATCTAGCATATAACATAATAAAAAGTTTAAATAGGAAGAAAAAGACAAGAAGTACAGCAATACTAGATGAAGATGGAAAGATTTTGATTGATAATGAGGATATAGCTGACAGATGGAAGAGATACATAGAAGGATTATATCAGGGAGATGGACTAACCGAGGACGATATAGAGGATGAACAAGAGGTGGAAGAGAATGATCGTGGCCCGGACATCTTGAGAGAGGAATTTGATAAAGCTTTAAACAGTTTAAAAAATAAAAAAGTGGCCGGAGACGACAAGTTGTTTATAGAATTGCTAAAATCTGCAAACCCCTTAGTTTTGAACGAAATTTACGAATTAATCAATCTAATGTATACAACTGGCAAAATACCAACAGACTTTCAAGTTAGTAAAACTTTGGCATTACCAAAAAAACCAAATACTTTGAAATGCGAAGAACACCGGACACTGAGCATAATATCACAGGTTTCAAAAATTTTACTTAAAATCATTCAAAACCGACTGAGACCTAAAGCTGAGGGATGTCTGGGAGATGACCAGTTCAGAGAAAAGAAAGGTACAAGAGAAGCAATATTAGCTTTAAGACTGATAATTGACAGGAGATTGGATTTAAGCATGGATACCAGCGTGGCTTTTATAGACCTTGAAAAGGCTTTTGACAAGGTAAACTGGAGGAAAATGATGAGGGGGTTGAAGGAAGTAGGAATGGATTATAGAGACCGAAGGATAATATACGAACTATATAAACACCAGGAAACTGTCGTAGAAATAAGAGTAGTGAAGAGAAAAACTAGAGTACGGCAAGGTGTAAGACAGGGCTGTTCCTTATCTCCACTAATATTTAACATTTTCATGGAGGGTGCCATGAAGGAAATAGCTAAAATCAATAACGGAATAACAATAAATGGACAGAATATAATTAGTATCAGATTTGCAGACGATATTGCGGCACTGGCCAGTAATAAAGAAGACCTAGAAACCCTACTTAACACAATGAACACAGTTTTTGAAAAATACGACCTTAAAATTAATATAAGTAAAACCAAAATTCTAACAATTTCCAAAACTCCAAAAATAGACAGCCAAATAATTAAAAACCCCCGATTGAAAATGTAAAGAACTTTAAGTATCTAGGCAGCATAATAACGAATGACTCAAGATGTACTTTAGACGTTAAAACCAGAATAGCAATGGCAAAACAAGCTTTCCATAACAAAGGGTGCATATTCAAGGCTAGGATTGCCAAATCTATCAGAAAAAGATGTGTCAAAACCTTCGTATGGAGTATAGCCCTCTATAGATGTGAAACTTGGACACTGACACAGAAGGACAGAGAGAGACTCGAGGCCTTTGAAATGTGGTGTTGGAGGAGGATGGAAAGAATAAGTTGGACAGAAAGGGTTACAAATGAGGAAGTGCTAGTAAGAGTAAGGGAAAAGAGACAAATACTGAGAATTATTGAGGACAGAAGAGGCAAGATGATTGGACACCTAATAAGACACGACGAATTCATTAAAAACATCATAGAAGGAAAGCTAGAAGGAAAGAGAGGAAGGGGAAGACCAAGAAGAGCTTACATGGAACAGATTAAAGAAAAGGTTAACGTCGTGTCTTATAGGGAAGTCAAGGAATTGGCCTTTGATAGACTGGAATGGAAAATGCTACACCGACAAGAGCGTGGCTCTTAAATTGATGATGATGAGAAACGTAATAATAAGTGCGACATTTTATCACGTTTCTCTATGATGTCACAGTGTGATTTTTCATACAAATTCCATAGTAATTTTGTGTTTTGACGTTTAGTAAAATGTAACTAATTTGACTAGTTGGAATCTAGCCTATGCAATAGACAATTTTCGTATTGACGTTTCATAAAAAAATACCACTTTTGACTAGGATTCAAAATAGCCTCCCATAAACAGGCAAGCGTGGAAAATATTGAGCACCCCAATTTCAACTAACCATCTGAACAAAACTAAAAAGTCTGGTAATTTCCAGAGTGTGATGAAAAACAAAATAGGATTTACACGTTTAAATAGACGATTTAGTATCTCGGTGGGGACATATCACAAAAATCACTTTGTGATCCCTAGTTCGGTTAGGACATTACAGACTGATCACCTGATTGTCCGAAGGTAACACGATTCGTGCTTCAGAAGACACGTAAAGCCGTTGGTGTCGGTTACTACTTACTGATGTAAGTACGCAATCGTTACATGAGTGAAATCAGAGGTATTTGGCGGTTCAATAGTAACCCTGACACTAGGGTTAATGGGGTTGGTACTCCACCTCACAACCCACACGATAGAAGAAGAATTCCTTATTCTATGCTCTTGATACAAATTCCTAAATGGACACCATGAATATTTTCAGCTCTTTGTTTATAATAATTAGTCAACTTGAGATACGACGCGAACCCCTTTTGGAAGGATGTTTTATACAAGGCTAAGTATATGGTTCCAAGGTGGTATCATGTAACTGGGTTGGTAATCCACCTCACAACCCACACGATAGAAGAAGAGGATTATAATCGTCTATCGTCTAGTCGTATTTTTTAAGACAGATTAATTAAAGATTAAATGTTCCTTTAATTATAAATTATTTAATATTAATATTCACACGCTGTATGGTTGAGTGATGATTTTTTTTTAGATATTAATACATATATATTTAAGATCTTTTGTACGACTCTAGAGCGAATAAATTTCATTTCATTTGTCTATCTTCTTCTTTATTGATGGCGATGCGGCTCACCTCCTATCACGCTGGTATGGTGGTGTGAGGTGTGGGTACTTAGTTCATCTTGCGATGGATGTACCTCTAACTACCCAATTGGGATCTAGCCGTGAGCTTATGTTTTTATAAATAGACGATTCAAAGTGTAACTATGTTGCCAACTGAATAAAGCTAAATAAAAGTGTTGTGAGAGGAGCTCGGTGGCGCAGCGATTAACGCGCTCGGTCTGCGATTGTTGAAGTTAAGCAACTTTCGCAAAGGCCGGTCATAGGGTGGGTGACCACAAAAAAAAAGTTTTCATCTCGAGCTCCACCGTGCTTTGGAAGGCACGTTAAGCCGTTGGTCCCGGCTGCATTGGCAGTCGTTAATAACCATCAATCCGCACTGGGCCCGCGTGATGGTTTAAGGCCCGATCTCCCTATCCATCCATGGGGAAGGCCCGTGCCCCAGCAGTGGGGACGTTAATGGGCTGATGATGATGATGAAAAGTGTTCTCTTCTTATCTTACTATCGTGTGGGTTGTGGGGTGGAATACCAACCTCATCAACCCTGGTGTCCTGGTATGATTGAGCCGCCAAAGGCCCCTGACATGGCTCATATATCGATTACTCACTTACATCAGTAAATAGTAACCGGGACCAACCGCTTAACGTGCCTTCCGAAGCACGGATGACATGGGTCATATAACGATGAATAAAAGTGTTAGTTTGAATAAAAACACCAATAGTCGACTGCCGCTCTCAGCACACGCAAACCTAGGTCTTTTGAACCTTGAATCTTAGTTTATTTTCTTTTCACGCAATTTCTTTCTCAAGGTAAACTTACACCTGGCGTTTCTATTTTTGTGCCATTCTAGCCGTTTTGTTCACAAGAGGTGACCAGATAGGATTTGATTTTTTTTAAATATCAGCCCAGTTAGAAAACTGTGAAAAATGTAGGACACACATTTTAGACATACATGAACTCAAAAAAAAGAAAAAAAAGAAAAGTAAAGTATATTTGATTTGATTTTTTTATAATGATCTCACGCCTATTTCCCACCACCGGGATAAGCAGAGACTATGGTACCTACTCCATTTGATTCGATCTTGACATTCTCTTGCTTCCACCACATCAATCGTTTCATACACGCACGTCGGTTCAGAGTAGATCTTACTGAGCTTTTTCTAAGGACATCTCCAATTTGGTCAATGTACGTCCTTCTAGGTCTTCCTTTACCAGCCCTACCACTAACCTTCGCTTTATATACTGCTTTCGTTATCCTATTATCCTTCATCTGCTCTTTGTGTCCAAACCAACTTAACATTCCCTTCTCAATCTTAGTCGCTATATCGTCTTTTACACCACATCTCTCTCTTATCACACTGTTTCTCACTCTATCACTCAATTTAACACCGTTAGATGCTGCGCAACCACCTCATTTCTACGACATTAATCCCATACATTCAATCCATTAATTTTCGGCATTAATTATGATGATAGAAATGGCTGTCTCCTCCTCCTATCGTGTGGGTTGTGTGTGAAGTGAATTACCAACCTCATCTACCCTGGTGTCAGGGTATAGAGCCGCCAAAGGCCCCTGACATGGGTCATGTAACGACTACTTACTTACATCAGTAAGTAGTGGAAATGAAACGACTGTAAATTGTTTTTCATAGTAAGACATTTACTGGGCCAGCTACAAGGGACTTAAATATAGCTGGCAAGGAATTGTATCTATATACACTTCTGCCCACTTCTTCGAAGATACAGGCGTGATGCTGAAACAAATTAATCCCGTCAAGCACAGCCGGCCTCACACGTCGCCAGCGCAAGACATTGCGCAGCGTGATCAAAGCGCAGCGTGTGCGCATTGCAACTTGCGCGTGCGATCAATCCGTCTTCGGCCGATTGAAGTTCTGGGCCGAGGACGTAACATTACTTTGCGAAGTTATGAGTTCCTAATATGTGCGTTAATACTCGTAAATAATTTTATGCGGTTTGAACGTTCATGTCTTGCAGTTCCGCATTTCAGGAACGTAAGTAGGTGCCTAAAGAAAGAGACGTTCTGAATTCCAATGTAATATTTTTAGTTGACTGTGAAATAAATAACTCGTTATAATATATTATAAAGAATATATTAAATATTTCGGATATTATCATCTCAAAAGTCACACATATAAACATAAAAACTCACTGTTCCCGGAGCAAAGGTGCCCACAACACTAGCCGCATTACCGCGCTGAATGGCAATGCCAGCCTTTGCCCCAGGAACGAGCCGGAGCGAAAGTCACTTGATTTATCCCAAAGCCTGCGACCCAATTCCGACATGAAGATTTGGCAAAGGGTACGAAGGTTGGATGAAAGTTTATGAAATTAAATTGTTAGAACCTTTTATGTTTAATCACGGTAATTGTATCTACCGAATGGACTAAGGCGATTTTAATTGTCCATAAAAATAACAAAATATAAGCTCACGATATCCCAATTGGGATAGTCAGAGGTACATCAAAGTATTTATTAATAATTTGTTACGAAAAATATTAAATATCTTCTGGTCTAAAACTATACAAACACAGAACTGTGGAGATTGACTGGAGAAAATACTGTGGAGGCTGATATCCGCACACAGGAATGGTCATGTCCTTAGAAGACCTGTTGAACACCCGTCTCAATGAGCTCTGACCTGGTGTGCGCGTGGAAAACGCAAAAACGCAAAAATAAATAAATAGATCCTGACACAAAAAAAAAAAAAAAAAAAAGGGGCGGCCCAAAGAGACCTGGCGACGCGACTCTCGGTTGACCGAGAATATCATGGGAGCAAGCTACAGGGGCTGCAAAAGTTTGCGAGGACTGGAAATCTACTATTGGAAACCTACATCCCATCAGGGGATAAAATGATTAGAAGAAGAGTGAGAGAGGTATATCTATAACAAGATAAACTAAGTAGACCTCACCGAACTTTCCGTTACACCAGCGTGATGAGTGGTGAGCAGCATCGCCGTCTATAATGGTCGAGCCAACTGTGTTAGTGAAAACTGCACTTAAGATAAATGAGTAACTCATAAAAATACTTTTTTAAAACATTATTTTGCATTCTAAAACAGAATCTTCTCAGAATTTTCTATCTAAAAACTAATCTAAGAATAATTCGTCTAAAATAGCATCCGTGTGGAGTGGCCATCCATTCAACTGTGTACCGGAAACGTCAGGCTGAGCACACCTGCGTCCGCGCCGACGACGGCTGCCACTCTACAAGTTCACACAGGTGAAACTGTAGCGGATGCAATGATGTCATACTTGTTGAAGGTGGCTTTAGCCGTGCGAATTGTATAATTGCAAAAACAATTTATCGGGGAACTTTTATATACCTAAATTATTCGACCCGATTTGGACGAAAAACTACTCACAAATGCCAGAAACGGACCAGAAAAGGGTGAAAATACGGTAGTTCAACATAATTTGAGAATTTTCTGTGCAACGGGGGACAGTACTTTTTCGTAATTTTTCCATCATGATATAAAATCAATGCGGGTTAAAAGAAAAATGACTTAGAATGTGCATAAAAAGCCCTTCTATACGACACCCCACTTGATCTAGTTCACGATTTTAAAAAAATAAGATCTTTCAATGCGTGTAATAATTAGAGACAGTTTTATTTCTCCAATAATCTTTACCTCAGGTCCCTTTTTACCATTGTAGGTATGGAACACTAAAAACGACGAATCAAAATAACGCTTTCTGTTTCAAAATACGCGGTTAATAATTTGAATTTTAAAATATATCGGTCAAGGACGCTGTTATAAATATTCGTAGATTTAAAATTTTATAAAAAAAATAGATAGTTGACGGCCAGATGCATTGAAAACGATTGGTCATGGCCTACATGTTCAGAGAAATTAAAAATGAAAATATTTAATTTCATTACAACTTCGGCAAAGAAAGTGAAATATGCAGCCTTGTCATTAACACATGTAGAGTGAATAAGATATAATTAGTATATTATTTTAAAAATAGAATAAATAGGAATGGTTATTTTATTCAAAAATTTCAACGTAGCACAGAAATAGCTATGAGGTTTCCACCAGTCCACCATTGAATATAAAATTATTAAATTTCTAAAAGAACAGGAAAATCATGATTTGGTATGCTAGTGACTTTTTCTTAGTAAACAAACAAAGACAACGCATGATTCATTTTTTTCTGTATTCTTTCATAAGTACAAAAGACTTCACTACATTTGATAAATCTTTGAGTTACAACTTGTCGAATAGAACAAAAGAAAAACGTTAAAGATGACATACAAATAGAATATTTTATTCGGGAAAAATAACGATTTTCCCTATACTTGCATCATATTTTTTCTTGTGAAATAAGCGAACGGTCACGGTAAACAACTTTTCTGAGCCACATCATCGTTCTGTTTACGGAAAAACACCCAAAAATATATGGCACAGGCTAGGAGGAATGTTGGACGAATCAAAGATTTGGGACGTGTTTGGAACGAATGACAGTCACTGTCAATTATATTTAGCCACTGAGTTTTATTTTAAAAGGCTGTTTTTTTTATTTCAACTAGACAAAAACCATTGATGTATAATATTATAATGTTATCTCAATGTAAAAAAGCGTACTTATTTAATATCTGGGGGTCTAAAAAGTTCATAATTAACATAACATAACAAATACTTTATTGCACAAACAGGAAAAAACAAAATACAAAACAAAAGAGAAATAAAATGAGTACAGTAGGCGGCCTTATTGCTAAGTAGCAATCTCTTCCAGGCAACCTTTAAGTATAGGAGATATTTAATATTATGTAATATAGCGGGATAGTGCAGCATGGGGATACTTGTACGTATAAAAATAAATAAACTTTCGACTTCATAAGCTACATAATAATAATACACATAATTATAATTGTTATAATAAATAAATATCAATACTTAAACTACTACATATACTATCTAAGAAAAGGAGTAGATTATGAAGATGAAGAGGAAATAGAAGTAAGGAAATGCGCCTTGACTTGCCCTTTAAAGGACTCCAATGACGAAGCTGAATGATGATTATTATTGTGGCCGTACAAACAATTCATCTAAAAAAGAAATTTGACATTTGCGCATATAAAGGTAAGTGCAATACGCGGAGGTCCGCGTTGCTCTATGGTGCAATATTTTAATGAAAAAAGCAATAAGTATTGCGTATTGCTTTTTAGACAATTCACTTCAATGTGGCCTTTATAATCACCCAGTTTTGCGTTTATGTTTTTTTAAGCCGACAATATGTAGAGTTCCAGATGAAAAGAGAACTTATTCCTGTTTTTTTAACAATTGAAATATGTAAATCGTCCAAAAGTCTTTGTGTAAGCTATCGCATTAGATGCTATTTTAAGCCACAGTTAGCAGGACAGACGAGCACAAATCTAGTGCACCTATTTAAAGGTTTCTTAGAAAGAATAAATCTGCGTTCGTATGTAGGAGTTAGTTTATTTCGATTGTTTGCAAACGTGTCTTTTAGAAATGTAGTTCTAAGAGTTATTGCATTGTTAATAGCTGAAGTAAACTGAAGAGGGTCCATTGCCAGAGAAAAACAAACAATGAGAGCTATTAAGCATGTTTTGTTTACTGCGATTCTTTATACTGTTAATCCGCCGAATTTTCCACTCTCAAACAAGAGAAAGCATTTGAAATAACATGTTTTTAATGGATCATTTGTTATTGACTGCAATTCAGTCTTCTTCTATCGTGTGGGTTGTGAGGTGGAGTACCAACGTCATCAATCCTGGTGTCAGGGTTACTATTGAGCCGCCAAAGGCCCCTGACGAGGCTCATGTAACGACTATTTACTTACAGAAAATAAAGACAAACCGCTCAAAGATTAGGTGAGGCAACCCTATTTTTTTGCAAAAGCCTATTCAAACAGTGACAACTATAAACTGGTCCCATCGTGGTAGATGACGTAGGACCTCTGACGGTCCGCTCCGTACTTATGTTGCCATAACCCGGGCACAGATCGTGATCATCAATTTTCTATGATCCAACCATGACTTCAAACTCATAAAGTCGAATTCAGTGGTTTAGAGCCCGAACCGGGATTGGAAACTACATACGATGAAAATCACTCGTTCTCCGAACAGTGAGGGTTTGCAACATTTTATATTAATTTCTCTTTGTTACGCTTTTGGTGGCGAGGATGTGCTGCCGCCAAAGGATGTTTTCGGGGTACCGAACTGAGCATAGTACCCCGCTAGTCACGAGTTGGTAGTGTGACTAGGGATCGACGATCCAACGGTGTTATGTTGGAAGTTGTATATATGCGTCTTGCTGTGTGAACTTCGATATCGCGTTTCACGACTGCTTGAAGACTGCATCATTGAATGTTGCGCCATCTGTTGCATGTGAGCGGAACTAAGTGGCCAACTAGTTGGGTTCCCCACACGCTCTTTGTCTGTTTATTATATTTAATAAGTTCGAATAAATAGATGCATATCTCAATAGCCGCCTGAAGTTCTTTTATTTGTTCGACCCCGCATTGGTGTGTGACATCGATGTATAATCTACCTACATAAGCTATTATGTAGATGGCGTCAAGCTCAGTATTCGTATTAATAACCCGACGACACAGACGTATTGTATTGTCTGGCAAACCTACTAACTATCAGTCAGCTGCATATAATGTGTAAAGTTTGCAACTATATTGCTTTTGTCAATTGGCAGATATAGTAACGTTGCTTATCATCCCAGCATGTCGAAAAAGCCGAAAAGCGGGTCGCTCGCGTCCCCTATAAAGTTCCTAACTAATTTATAGGAATTAAGTCTGACGATGGTGGTGGTACAGTCACTGTGGTCCTGTGGTATACCGTCTTGCTTCCCAAACGGAGAGGTCCGGTTAGAGAATGCAATCCCGACTCGAGAATGCAAATTCGAGATCCCATGGGATTGGAAATATCAATCCCACGAGATCCTGAAAATTTTGGGTTCTAGTTGATAAAAAATAAATAAAGTTTCAGATTGCTGAAAACGATGAAGTGTTTGTTTATGATAGTGAGGTACTTAAATTAAAAAAATATATTTTTGAAAGAAAGCAAAACCTTGTTTTCTTCGATATTACTAACTAAATAATTAAGTTTTCTTAGGAAATCAGCATAATCAAAACAAAACGTATAGGTAACTCAAGGACCATCGCCCAATCCCGTCAATCTCGAACGGGATCTCGTCCTTATGATTCCGATATTGTGCTTCGGGATTGATCCCGAAAAATTAGACGAGATCTGGCGAGATCGGGATTGCATTCCCTATCTCCGGTTTGAACCTGAAGCGCGGTTTTCACTAAAACAGTTGGCTCGACCATTATAGACGGCAATACGACCCATCACGTTGGTCTAACAGAAAGCTTGGTGAAGTGTGGGTGTTTAGTAATTCATCTTGGGATGGATGTACTTCTAACTACCCCGATTTATAGTCGTGAGCTTAAGTTATGCGTTGTTAGACTGGTGGTAAAACTCTCTGTGGTCCAGTGGTTGTTGGTCTTACAACCATTTCCGCCAGTGTCGAAGTGATCGAAGAACAAACTGAAAAAAAATACAGATTGGGACACCTTTTTTTTAAACTTTTTTTGAAATAACGCAACTGTTTCGAGAGTTTGGCGCCGTGTTGCTCTATGGTTTGACGTCACTTGTCAAGTTTTTCACCTCGCTAGTATTATTTGCGACTACCCACAGTTAACAGAGTTCAGGTTCAAAAGCTAGAAATAGTGTATTTTTCTTGGTAAACGACAATTGGCTCAGGTAGTTGGCGATTTTCCCAGTGCACCGTTTGACGAAGTAGTCGAAGCAGTCAAGCGGTATTTTGGCCTAGGCAGCCGAGACAATATTTTCTTTTACTTACTTTTCTTTGAAGAACAAAAGAAAGAAGTCAATGAAAATGGCCTGGATAGACAAAAACAGAGAATGCTACACTGACAAGAACTATCATGCAAGGAGATGCCCTCCTTATCACAGGCAAGCTGAAAACCTTAGCATGATAGGCTATTTTATCAAAAAATACTTTTTTTGGGTATCTTACGAAAAGAAATTATAAAATTGTCTAACACATAAAATGAACACATTGCCGGTAAAGTGGCTTCCGGCCAAGTAGTTAATGCCATCTGCGGCAAATCTACAATAAGTCACGTCATATAAAAAAAAAAAAAGGTAAAGTGGCTACGGAATTTGAGAAGCAGTAGAGTTGTCGTAGCTATCTGTTTCCAGCAGTAGTAGTACAAGAGAGTGGGGTTGTACCGGCTACAAAATGTGCTTTAGGGCCATTTCAATCTCTTTCTTCTATTCAGGTTTTGTCCGGCCAAGTAGTTAATGCCAACGGCGGCAAATCTACAAAAAGTCACGTCAAAAAAATAAATATTCTGGGGATCCCGTCGTTCATATTCAAATTCAAATTCAAAAATATCTTTATTCAGTAGGTAACATAGTTACACTTTGAATCGTCAATTTTTACATAACGAACGTCTCATCCGCCTAAAACTACTGCAGCTTCTCACAACCTGTATAGCCGGGGAAAAGAAGCTGCAAGAAAAACCTCGGCACAGGGCCCTAGACGTTCTTTAAAAATAAAATAAAAATAAACATAAAATATTGATATACAATTGAGTAATTTAGCTGCCTAATATCAGTTCTCAGACAGTTAATCCCATGCATTCATATCTTCTAAATAATCACTAACTTTATAATAACCTTTTTTGTAAAGTTTTTGTTTAACTACTGTCTTAAAGCAGTTGAAAGGCAAATTCTGAATGTCAATGGGAATCTTATTGTAAAAACGTATACATTGCCCCTTAAAAGATTTAGTAATCTTATGTAATCGACTGACTTGTAAAGCAAGTTTATTTTTATTCCGGGTATTAACAATGTGCCGATCGCTATTTTTTGCAAATAATCCTATATGTAGCGTAGTAACATAGCGTAGTAACAGAAGCGCTGGTTGTGCTTGCACTATGCAAAGAAGCAATAAACGATGCAGAAAGTTTTATAATACAGTCGTTGCCACATATGATATGATCGATTCGTGCATATTTCTATCCCAGCTATGTTCCCGCGGCATCTTTATAATAAGAATTCTTTGGATGTACCTCTGATTGGGAATATACTCGTGAGCTCATATTATGTTAGCGAGAATCTCCAAATCAAAAATAATTATTTGCCAGTTATACCAGAAGTAATTTGGGTTGACAACTATGATGCATTTGCAGGAAAACGGCGCACCGAATTGGGTGACATCCAAACTAATTATAAGCTCGTAAATCTGGCGGGATACTTTATTAAGCCCTTCGTGAACACGCATTAATATCCCCACGACATGAACCTCGGCAGACAAATGCGGGGATTAATGTGCAAGTAGGAAGAGAGTAAAAGGTTAATATACTGGTGAAAATTGGAACAGAATGTGGTTTTTAATGTGTCTTGTTTTTGATGTACCTCCGTGGTCCAGTGGTTGAGCGTTGGGCTCACTATCCGGAGGTCCCGGTTCGAATCCCGGTGGGAACCTATCACAAAAGTCAATTTGTGAGGCACGAAAGTAAGATGATCCGTGCCTTTGAAGGTACGTTAAAACCTTGGTCCTGTTTATTTACTGACATAGTCGTTACATGAGTCATGCAAGGGGCCTTGGGCGGCTCACTAATAACCCTGACACCAGGGTTGATGAGGTTAATCTATTTTACAAACCACACGATAGAAGGAGAAGAAGAGATGTGCCTACGGTTTTGGCCAACTAGTCGTTAGTAGCGACGGAAAATTCCACTTGATATGAACTCAGAATCATGGTCTGAATCATCCTCAGTATTCGGTGTGGTCTCACTAACACTCAGTATGATAAAGTTGTCTATAATTCAATAAGTACTTGTTGTTCTGGTAAGGAATAACATTCCGATAATGCTGAATTTGAATCATGATCTTTCTAGCATTATGCTGTTATTCATAGGGTCCGCTTACCTAACCTGAAGATTTGACAGGTCCGGTTTTTTACATAAGCGACTGCCTATCTGACCTTCTATTGCGTGAAGGGAATACCAGCCCTATACAGGTTAGGCCACATACCTCCGAAAATGCACTTCTCGGGAATGTGGGTTATTTATTTATTTCTTCATTGCATGTCACATGGTATTACAGTTCTTATAAGTAAATATGTACAAACATGTGACACCCTGTAAGGGCACCGCAAAAGTATCTCAACAATAACTTAAAACTAAATTATTTTTATAAACTCTAAACATTTTATATAAATTATAATAATGCAATGGGACTCTCTATTCTTATATAACTATACTTAATTTAGAAATTATTATATACTACCTACTTATACTAGTATTATTATTATTAAGTACCTATCAGTAACTAAGCTTTATTTTATATATTTAGATAAAATCCCCTCCCTATCCTCATTGAATGCCGAATTTTAATAATTTCTCAAAAAATATTCCAAGAAGTCACAATATTCAAATGCAGAGCGGAAATTTTTACTCCAAAACATTTCGTATGAAATATTTCTTCATAAATTGGTGAAATATGTGTAACACGCAGAGTGAAGGTGTCCGCATTTCTCTTAATTTGTTTACCGATTTACGGCACGAGTTTAATGAGTGATCGCATATAATTATGACACAAATATATGACTACAAAATTTTAATATTAACAACTTCCGAGAAAAATTTTCGAGAAAATATCGTAAGCTGCATTTTAAATTTTCAATACGAACCGATATAAATTCAATTTCACGCTTGTTTTGTATGTAGAATGACCTCGCTTCGCTAATAAACCCTTTTCCACCAGAGCTGAGCTGAGCAAGGCTCCTGCCTTGAAGTGATTCTATAACATTCATAAACTGCCTATATACGTCCCACTGCTGGGCACAGGCCTCCCCTTCAACCGGAGGGTGTATGGAGCATACTCCACCACGCTGCTCCACTGCGGGTTGGTGGAGGTGTTTTTACGGCTAATAGCCGGGACCAACGGCTTAACGTGCCCTCCGAAGCACGGAATCATCTTACTTTTTCGGACAATCAAGTGATTCAATCCTAAAAAGTCCTTACCAAACAAAGGACAGTCTCACAAAGTGATTTCGACAATATCCCCATCGGGAATCGAACCCGGACCTCCAGATCGTGAGCCTAACGCTCTAACCACTAGACCACGGAGGCTGTTATTCTATTGGTGGATTATTTCCTCGCACACCGCTTGGCTACCTCGCTCTGGTGGAAAAGCAGCCTAATGGGGGCGAGCAGGCCACAAATCCTGGAAACCACGCGATATCAATTATCTATGATCCCAACATAAATTCAAACTCACAAGGTCGTATTCAGTGGTTTAAAGCCCAAGCCGGGAATAGAACCTGTCTTCTTCTTCTATCGTGTGGGTTGTGAGGTAGCTTACCAACCCCATCAACCCTGGTGTCAGGGTTATTATTGAGCCGCCAAAGGCCCCTAACATGGCTCACGTAACGACTACTTACATAAAAATAGTAGCAGGGACCAACGGCTTAACGTGCCTTCCGAAGCACGGATCATCTTACTTTCGGACAATCAGGTGATCAGCATGTAATGTCCTAACCAAACTAGGGATCACAAAGTGATTTTTGTGATATGTCCCTACCGGGATTTGAACCCGGGACCTCCGGATCGTGAGCCCAACGCTCAAACCACTGGACCACAGAGGCCGTAATAGAAACTGTAACACTGCGATGTAAATCACACGTTACAGTCTCCGAACAGTTGTCTTTTGTGTTGTAGACTTGGTTACCAAGGGCGTACATAATTACACATATGACAATATCAAAGAATATGACGACTAAAGAGCGCCGGCGCAAAGACAGTTGCGCAATGACAGCTTCTGTCGTGATTAATAGAGACCCTTGTTGGCAAGAGAACACCCCAAGGCAATGTGGCGAAACACTCAAAAATTTTAATCAGTTTTTTCTTATCGACCACTGAGTGAAATTGTCAAATGGTCTTTCATTCCTCCTGTCGACGTGTTCGTAATGTATTTGTTTCTCACGATTTCTTTGGTTTTACAAGAATGAGGTAATATAACGAAAAACCCTAACTACATGTTGTTTTGTTTTGATACCCGCGGGATAGAAACAAGAATATTGTTAAGAATAGTCAGGATATGGCGGGAAATGAAATGCGCGGATATATATACGGTCACGAGTATTAATACACACTTACACTTTGGTACCATGTCACATTAACTTTTTTGACAAATTGAACTGTAAGTCTCACTAAATGTCAAATATGTTAGAGCGACAGAGTCCTAAAGTGGGTACATTATATTGCTCATGACTGTACACTCGATATTTTCTTTTTAATGTGTCTCCTTCGATGACCCAGCGAACAATGATTCCAAATTCAACATGGCCGCTTTTTATGCTAGTCGTAAACAAAAAAAGTAAAAATACGAAAATGATTCTAAATCAATGTGTTCTACATGCCAAAGATAAAATCAATAAATTAATAATTAAATCAAACATAATTAATTTATATGGAATCAAGGTAGAATAATGTAATCATAACTATTTGTTGTGCAACCGCGGAAGTAGGTCGGTATTGGCAATAGATATCGCTAACAATATACAAATATGTATTTAGTTCTGAGTTCAAATCTTCTTCTATCGTGTGGGTTGTGAGGTGGGTGACCAACCTCATCGAACCTCAACTCCAACGACGAAGAAGAACGTCCTCGGTGGTCAAATGGGTAAAGCGTTGAGCTCAAATTCAAAAATATCTCTATTCAGTATCTACTCGTATACTTATAATAAATCTGTAGAGAGGTCAATTCTGTACATTAAATATATTTTAAAAATAACTATCAGGGGGTGATTAGTGATCGATACTGATGCCAAAAATGCAATCAGTAAAATTTTTGTCTGTCTGTCTGTCTGTCTGTCTGTATGTTCCTTATAGAAACAAAAACTACTGGACGGATTTTAATGAAACTTGGTACAATTATTCTTTATTCTTCTGGGCAGGTTATAGTATACTTTTCATCACGCTACAATCAATAGGAGCAGAGAAGTGAAGGGAAATTTTGGGAAAACGGGAGAAGTTACTCCATTTTTTAAGCTTCCGTCGCGTGAGCAGCCTTAATGGTTGAAGGTACATAGAAATCATGTATGACGGAAATATCTAAATATATAAAAGGAGAAACTGACTGACTGAATGACTGACATATCAACGCACAGCCTAAACGGCTAAACGTAGGCACTTGAAATTAGGAAGGGACGTAGCTTAGATACCGTAGAGGTGCACTAAGAAAGGAATTCTCGAAATTCCCACGGGAACAGGAATTAGCGGGAAAACCCTTTTGTATAAAAATTGTAAACCGCTTAAGTTAGACGCTTGAAATTTGGCATGCAGGTACCATAGTTAACTTAAAGCTTAGTTGCAACTGGATATTGTAAAATTCCCACGGGAACGAGAGTTAGCGGGAAAAAAACATTTGTATGATAAAATCTAAACCGCGTAAGATAGATGTTTTCAATCTAGCATGCATGCTACGAATAAAAGCATGCATGCATACCTTAGTAAATATAAATTTTAGTTATGGCTGTATTTTGAAAAATGGGAATTGGCGGGTAAAAAAAATTGTATGAAAAAATCTAAACTGCATAAGTTAGATGCTTGAAATTTGTCATGCATATATTATATACCTTAGTGAATGCAAAGTTAAACATTTCCCTGGGAACGGGAAGCGAGTTAGAGGCTTGAAATTTATAGCTCGCGGTAGTGGCAACCAAGAAACGTCGCGGCAGCGGCGGCGTTTGTGGGGCGGCGACAGCAGTAGCGAGGCGCGGAGGGGGGGCAGATACCCGAGTGAGCAACCGGAACGCGGCAGACGCGTGAGGGCAGACGTCGTTGATGGTCGTGTCAAATATTGAATTTTGCGGGCGAACTTTTCACTACTCTTGGATGGTTCAAATCTTTCGTAGGTAGTTTTCTGTTGAATTTTCCAGGCGGACGTTTCACGGCGTATTTCTGTTGTAATTTTTAAATTTTGTTTAAATTTTCGAAACTGATCGTATTTTCCTAAAATATCAAACCAAATCATAAACTAAATAATCTAGAAATTAATAACAATTCATTATTTAACTTATACTGTAACCTCATTTAAAAATAATAAAATTAAGCATTTTTTAACCTTTCTCCCACACACACAAAGATCTTTCTTTTATAACACGCCACGCGGACGGAGTCGCGGGCAAAAGCTAGTGTAACATAATTAACTAATATAATGTAACACTTGGAATTTCATAACGAACGTCTCGTCCGCGTAATAACACTGCAGCTTCTCACAACCTCACGATCCGGAGGTCTTTGGTTCGATTCCCGGTGGTGAAAAGTTTCATAAAAAACACTGTGAGACTGTCCCTAGGACTGGACATGGCAGAATAAAATTGCCTTAAAAAAATGAGACGAAACAATGCTTCGGAACTCGGAAGGAACGTTAGCCGCTGGTCCACGTTACTACTTCTGATGTAAGTAAATCTGTTGGTAATTCACCTCACAACCTCACATTAGAGAAGAATTACTTTAACTTTTATATGCGCAAATGTCAAATTGCAATATTGTTTTTTTTTAGATAAATTGCTTTGATGTTGCCTTTTTTTTCACCGAGAAAGCAATTACAGACTTGCGAAGTTGGTTCGTGAACAAGGTTCAAGCTAACTTATAAAATTTTCGTTTATCTATTAAACTTTCTATTCAAACTCAAATTATCGACTAAGCTGGTAGTGAAAAAAAAAAACATAGAACACGTTCAGCTGCTTATCATACCTTGGATGATGTTAAAAAGAGCTTGCGCGAAAAAATTGTTGTTGTCGAACAATACTACACCTTATGACACTGGTAATAAAGTTAACAGTGTTCGCCTCGATGCTGCTCTTGGTCCGCGACCCTTACTGTCAGTTTCAGAGAAGTCTTTGAAAATAAACTTAACGTTAAACCGGCGTCGAAACGTCTCGTAGTTTGTCTGGAACTATTCGGGGCCTGTTCTGCCCACGCCACTTGTATAATACTACAGAAAAGTAATATTGTATATTGCTATGAGCTATGTGGCGCAGCGGTAAACGCGCTCGGTCTGCGATTGTTGAAGTAAAGCAACTTTTGCAAAGGCCGGTCATAGGATGGGTGACCACAAAAAAAAGTTTTCATCTCGAGCTCCTCCGTGAAGGCACGTTAAGCCGTTGGTCCCGGCTGCATTAACAGTCATTCATAACGATCAGCGAATAACGATACAGATCAACAGCCTCCGTGGTCTAGTAGTTAGAGCGTTAGGCTCACGATCTGGAGGTCCGGGTTCGATTCCCGATGGGGACATTGTCGAAATCACTTTGTGAGGCTGTCCTTTGTTTGGTAAGGACTTTTCAGGCTTGAATCACCTGATTGTCCGAAAAAGTAAGATGATTCCGTGCTTCGGAGGGCACGTTAAGCCGTAGGTCCCGGTTATTAGCCGTAAAAACACCTCCACCAACCCGCAGTGGAGCAGCGTGGTGGAGTATGCTCCATACCCCCTCCGGTTGATTGAGGGTTTAAAAAGGTCACATCGAAGTTGGGTCGTGAACGGTCACAAGCATTAATATGTATACACTTTGGTACCATGTCACATTAACTTTTTTGGCAAATTGAACTGTAAGTCTCATTAAATGTCAAATATGTTAGTGGGACAGAGTCCTAAAGTGGGTACATTATATTGCTCATGACTGTACAAGGTTCAAGCTAAATTATGAAATTCGTTTTTCTATTTAACTTTACTTATGAATTGTTTATCACGAGAAACGTAATTATAACTCCGACATTTTATTAAGTTTTTCTATGACATCTCAGGTTGCTTTTTCATGCAAATTCCATAGTAATATCGTGTTTTGACGTTTAGTAAAAAGTAACTGATTTGACTAGTTGGAATCTAGCCTATTCATTTAAAAAAACAATTTGTGTGCATTGCTCACTTACTTTTATTTGCGCAAATGTCAAATTGCAATATTGCTTTTTTAAAATAATTAAAGCACATAATAACGGGTTCTTACAGCGTTTTAATGGGGCTTTAATTATGATAATAACCGCGTAAACTTAAAACAATATATTGCTTTTTTTTTAGATGAATTGCTTCAATGTGGCCACTTTAACCACCGAGAAAGCAATTGCAATCTTGATAGGTTATAATATCCTACCTAAACTACGGCTAGCTGCTGTTTTATAATGCGACAGGTTAACCATTAGCCGGATTGAATAAGAATGATTGAAAGACCGCCGGAATTCGGCGCTTTACATTCTCCACAGCTAGTCGGTCAAAAGCTGCCACTTTGACACTTTTTAGTCAGACAGGTAGTCGCTTTTGTAAAAATCCGAACATGTCAAATCTTCAGGTTAGGTAATCGGACCCTGTAAAAACGGAATAACGCTTGGCAGACGATGACCTATTTAAGTCGACTTAGGAGAATGGGACGACAAACAACTGTCTTCTTTTTACTCTTCCAAAAACATTCAAAATTATTTTCGTTACATGACGTAATCAAATCTAACCCTAATGCATGTACCATTTGTTGTTAATTTCGCTAAGATTGCCGACGTATCTGGATTTCCAGAGCGCATATAATTAGCGAAGTAGTTCAGGGCCGTGAGATTACCGGGCCACTCTTGTAATAATACTCTGGGTTCTGAGAATTGTGTTAGGACTGTCCATGAATACGCTTTTTTTTTTAGTCAGGTTGTTGACAACTGGGTTGCTTGATGGCTATAAGTGAACGGCGATGATTGTAAGATGGATGGTAAATAGGTGACCAGACGTTCATGTCGAATTTTTTTTATTTAACCTTGTGAACAATACGCTTGGTAAAGACTCAGATATTTTTTTATCTTTGATAGGTTTGCTTTTGGCCCCAGACTTGCCTGAAGGCAAGATTCGTTTATTCATCGTGAGTATTTTGAACACCAACTTAACACTTTTGAACCTATGTCAATTCGCAAGGTGTTATGGCCGAGGAGAATAAATGACAAGAAACTGCAACAGCAACACATTTTTTAAATCAATGTTGGTATATTACTATGATCCAAAACATGAATTCAAACTCATAAAGTCGTATTCCGTGGTTTAGGTCCCGAACCGCGGTTCAAACCCGTGACATAACTGTTGCCAACATCCAACAATTTTTTTTTCTTTTTAATACATAAAAATGCCAAAACTTTTTCTCTTTTTCTTATTCTTCTACGATCAACGAACTGTAAATAACGTATAATTGTGCGTGCCTAATTATTTAATAATATAACGTGGTCAACTCAATTCGATTCCCGAAAGGGTTCAATTCCCGATGGGGACATTGTCGAAATCACTTTGTGAGACTGTCCTTTGTTTGGTAAGGACTTTTCAGGCTTGAATCACCTGATTGTCCGAAAAAGTAAGATGATTCCGTGCTTCGGAGGGCACGTTAAGCCGTTGGTCCCGGCTATTAGCCGTAAAAACACCTCCACTAACCTGCATTGGAGCAGCGTGGTGGAGTATGCTCCATACCCCCTCCGGTTGATTGAGGGGAGGCCTGTGCCCAGCAGTGGGACGTATATAGGCTGTTTATGTATGTTATGTATGGTCAAGTCAAAGTCGCTGTATTTTTTACCATCCTCTACACACCAGGCAGAGCACAACAACAGCTGTGTGCGACAATAACCATGTAAGTCACGCGTTCCCCGAACAGTGCTATGACGGATTCCTACTTTAATAATCTTCTGCTGAATGTTACCAACAGAGGAACCAGACAAAAATGTCTACAATCTGTGACAACCACAAACATCTCAGTCCCTTCGCCACATATTTATGACTATTAGTGGCTACTCAGGAATGTGATAGACGAAAATAGCCCAGAGTAGAGTGGATTTTAATAGCATACTCCGCCCACCTACTCCGCTAAAGCACGAAGGTGGAATACCATCAGACGCCGTGAAGAAAAAGTTTGCCAAACATTCTGGTAAGTAGGTTTGTACGCTAAAATACAGATACCTACCAGTTATTTATGAGAGTATTGACTTGTTCTATTTGGATTGACAATTTTGAGTTCTATTTGGATTGATTTTATAATTGAAGTATGAACTTTTTGCTCATACTTGTATGGCGCGCGATTCGCTCTCACTTAGACCTTCCATCCTCTTTAATCTATTACGTGGGGTCACCCGGACAAATGAGGAGCACTGAAGGCTCTCACCCGGACAAATGGGGAGCGCCTACCATGAAGTACTTTATATTACGCAAACGGCTACTAAACTGACCACGGGCAATGCTACGCAACTGGAAAGGAATATTGGCGTATGAATGAGGTAAACAATTGGTGTATTTCAGAACTTGTTTACGTACTAGAACCGGATATCGAATGAGCAATACACTTTGAACCTTGTTTATATTTCTATAAAGTATTCCTAGATTAGGTTAGATGCTATGTTCCATACGTTACTATTAATTAGCTTAATATTATTGCAATGGTGCTGATTCTTGTAGACATTACGCAATTTTATTTTATATACCTGTCATTTTCTTATCTTGTAGGACACCTTAGCCTAGTTGTGCAAGATAGCGCATCTTTTTATATAATTTTACCTCTTTTATATAGTTTTTTTATTCTTTTATAGTCTTTGATTTTGAAAATGACTTTTTTTGTTCTTGTAAAATAGTATTTTATGCAACAGTTGTATAAGAAGGGTCAAAAAATGCGAGTGGCGTGAGTTGCGATGTGAGCCTTGGCGAACATCGCAATAAGAGACGCCACGAGCATTTTTTGACCTAGTTATACAACGTTGCATACAATACTTTTTCTACGACGACGTAATTTTAAACGAAACACAAAAATTTTCCAATTTATTTTCCAACGCGCGGGAAAATGGCGGCAAATGTATACTTTTTTTTTATAGTATATCTATGGCACCAAACAAAGTAAAGGTGCCAGTTTCCAGGTCAAAAAAAAAAAAAAACAACAACAATGCTTTTTTGGCGACATTATAGTACAGTTACACTTTGTAAACAATGCTTTTATAGGCCATAGAGCGTACACTTTTTCAAAGAGTTTAATTATGTATGTACTTATATTAGACTTTTTGGTTATTTAAATGCCAGATTAAAGTAGAGGAGTAGAAAAAATATATTATATTTCTGTCTGCACGAGAGAACCGTTTTTATTATTGTTCGTCAATACTAGTGATGACCACAGATTATGTAAAAAAATATTTATTATAAACGGCATTTGGCAACGACAATTTGGGTAAACAAACTACCTTTAGAAGTCACATGAAGGTCAAATAAGTACACGATTTTTGCTAAAATAAACGCTATTAGGCTGATTTGAGAGCTAAACATAGAGAAATAACGCTAATCAAGAGGAAATCTCGAAATGGTTTTAGAATTAACGTAATTTTTTTCCCGTTACAGCAGAAAGCAGACCAGTAGGTCTAACATGTCCAACGTGATAAAATTTAGTCACGGTCATTTTATCGATTCTGACGATATAATTATGTCGTTCTGTCGATTGGTGCTTATATGTGAACCCAAATAAGTCATGTCGTTCTGTTAAAATACGAACAAAATCACGTGGCACGCATGTTAGGGGAAAAAACAAAATCATCGATTTCGACAAAATGAATTTAATCGATCGATAATTTTATTACGTTGCGCATATTAGCCCTGCTATGACACTGTACAAAACTGTAATGAGCTTGAAAAGAAGTGGATGAACGGTTTGTTTTAAGCCTAAACATTATTGTTTTTAGTTTGTGTAAGTTGTAGAATCGAAGAAGTCACTACGGAGTGACATTATCTTTTCGTCAGATAAAACTCCTTAAATAAAGAGAAAATTTAAATATTAAATTTAAAATTTAAAAATACCCCGGTCAGAAACAAAGTACACTAACAGCAGACCAGCTCAGTGGTTCCAGAAGACATTAGTGTTTCAAACGTCAGATCAAGATCAAATGTAGTTTGTCAGAACAAACGACCTGATGACCTTGAGGACCTGAACCGATTTCCACCAAATATAGCTAAGAACACTCTAGACTGATATACCTTTCAAACAAAAAAAACCGCATTAAAATCGGATCATCCGTTTGGGAGCTACGATGCCACAGACAGACACATACACATTTACACACACACACACAAACACGTCAAACTTATAACACCCCGCCGTTTTTGCGTCGGGGGTTAAAAAAAGCCCTGCAGATGATGATTCCATTCTGTAACTTCTACCGGAGCAACAGTTTGCAACGTTAGTTAATTTGGTGAGCCGCCTGTCCAGCCGTGTCAGTCGACACAACAATATAACTACAAGTGCAGAAATAGACGGGTGGAAATAGCTAACTAGCGCTTTGGGAGACTCGGGGTACACGCCTATGAACTTTATTCCACTTTCAATAGGTTATTTATTAATTTGCCTAATATGCATCATCCAACAACATAAGCCTCCGTGGTCTAGTGGTTAGAGCGTTAGGCTCACGAGGAGCCCGGAGGAGGAGGCGGCGGAGGTCCGGGTTCGATTCCCGATGGCGACATTGTCGAAATCACTTTGTGAGACTGTCCTTTGTTTGGTAAGGACTTACCGAAAAAGTAAGATGATTCCGTGCTTCGGAGGGCACGTTAAGCCGTTGGTCCCGGCTATTAGCCGTAAAAAAAACACCTCCACCAACCCGCATAGGAGCAGCGTGGTGGAGTATGCTCCATACCCCCTCCGGTTGATTGAGGGGAGGCCTGTGCCCAGCAGTGGGACGTATTAGATGAAATAGTCTTCCGTGGATCCGAAATAGCCCATTTCGGGGGACGCGTGATTATTTACGTCATAATATCACGGGTTCGAATCCCAGATCGGACTCTAAACCACTGCATTCGATTTATGAGTTTGAATTCATGTTTAGATTATAGATAATATAATTAAAAAACAAAAAAAAAATAATAAAATCATGAAATTTTCATGAAATGGTCATATACATTCCTCGCCAGCTATGTTTAAGTCCCATGTAATAGGGGGCGAGCATATCACCATTAACCGGGCACATGTCTTGGACATCATGTGATGACAATTAATTTTATTTTATATATTAATTTTATTTAATTTATGACGACTTTGATAATTTTAATTTTATTTGATTTTATTCAATTTAATTTAATTTTTTTTTTTTGTTTTTTAATTATATTATCTATAATCTAAATATGAATTCAAACTCATAAATCGAATGCAGTGGTTTAGAGTCCGACCTGGGAATCGAACCCGTGATATTATGACGTAAATAATCACACGTCCCCCGAAATGGGCTATTTCAGATTTACAGAAGACTGTTTCATCTAATATTAATAAAAACACAAGTGGCATATATTTTTTTTTGTTTTTAAACTTAGTTCGTGTTTGACAACAGTTTCCCTTGGTTACATGACAAGTGGGGCATACTTACTAAATACCTACATCACTCTATTTACTAACATTTTAAACTTAAAAAAATGGTGACGAGACGAAAAGCACGTAAGCTGTGATGTTTAGCACGAGTGTATACCATAGCGCCATCTGTGATGATCTATATGAACTAAAACGAATTCAACACATCATGTCCGACACAAGCCGTCGCATACGTGTACTACTTAACAAAACGATGTAGTTCACAGCTCCCTCAATAGATGGCGCTAGTTTGTTTGAGAAACAACATTCCCGGTGTATTTATAGAAATGCCTAAAAATAAATAATATTGTGATGTTTTGGCCAATAAGCATTGTTGCAAGTATAAATCATGTTTAGAAATGAATTTATATTAAATCTCGCTTCTAAATATAAAGAGATAATCTCATTTTGGCAGCTTTGGTTATTGAATGTGGTCAGTACCGGTCATTACGCGCCTTTTTTGGCAAAGAACATTTGTTTACATTAGGCAAAGTGCAGACCTTGAAAGCGACATCTGAAATTTTTCTTTTGAAGGTTGCTTCGTGATTTCGGGATCGAAGTAGTTTTATAGTTTCACTTTCAGTAAAGTATTTACTTCGCAATGCGACGCCAATGAGTCACTAAATACTTATAACAGTTTTATTTTTTTTATTATTTAATAAAAAGGAATATAAATAAACGCTTACACCACGTTTATCCTACAAAAGAATACATAATCTAACAATAAAGCTAGGCGAAGAACAGCAATAATGTTGCTTAAACCCACTAATAAACTCAACTCAGGCCTTTATCAGATGATTCAAACAGCGTTTCTGTGGCAGCTTTTAAAATGGCTGTAGCTCAGCTGACGTGGGTGAAGTACCCTCTCCACAGACGCTGCATCGCCTAAACTACACCACATGAAATAAAATTAATAAAACTGAAGCAAGTTTTGAGGCCGCCAAACCACTGACTTCTGTGATTGCACACAGCTTTGGCACTGGATTAGTTTACGTATAGTTTTGGGACTACTTGGTCCTTGTAATTTTTACGCTGTGCGATAACAGCTAGCCGCAGAGAAAGTTTCTGGAAACATGATTAGTATAACTATGTTGTTGTGCAATAAAGTATTATTGATTGATTGATTGATTGAACTATGTCTCGTCCCTTCCATACAAATTATGTACAGTCATGAGCAATATCATGTACCCACTTCAGAACCCTGTCGCACTATCATATTTGACATTTAATGAGACTTACGGTTTAATTTGTCAAAAAGTTAATGTGACATGGTTTCAAAGTGTATACATAATAGAATTCGTGATCGTACCTACATTTACTACCAATGGCGAGCATGGATACTAAATAGCGCTTTTCTTTGTATGGGTGGGGTTTGTAGTATTAATATTTAATTTCGCAATGGAATAACTAGATGTCCCTGACTGTATAAGCTTACATGTTATAAGTGCCATCTAGTGACGGCGTGTCGTATCATTAGGAACATTGACAGTTAGTACAAATGCTGGCCAATAGCGCCTAATTTGCGCCCGTTTTGTTTATGTAATCCGTGTCTGTGGTGTCCTAAATAATAAATGTTTCTTTCTTTCTTTCTTTTAGTGCCAATTTTTTAGTATGGCTAAACACTTAGTTTTACGTGGTGTATTAGTTAGGTACTCCACATAAATAATGTAAACAATATCCATTGCAACCTTGTCGTAGTTAGATAGCCTGGTTGTAGAATAGTTACACAGTTGCCTTGCTAGTGGCGCTTCAAACCTGCACACTTATAATGGTGTCTATAGGTGTGTAGGTAGCTACTCCAGCTTATTACACAGATATTAGTGCGTCAACTGGTTGGATAATAGATAACTATGCTAAGATGTTCATATTTTTATTGATACTTTCCTTTTCAAAAAATAATTTTTTGGCCTCTTTCGTTTAGTTTCTGGAACATCAACTCTAGGTCTAGGTTGGTTGGTAGGATGGTTGGTTTCATTAACTCTAGGGAAAGCTATAAATAGCTTAAGTTTAGATAATAAGTGTTGTTAAATATGTTTTTATAATGGCTTTCTCAATAAACATAAAAAAAACTAAATGAGCTCAGACCAACTTTACGACTAGTAACAAAACAACGTTAATAAATTTTCATCTTTATGACTATGCGGTTTGATTCGGCTTTTAGTACCGTTAGTACCTGTTTTGAAGCTTCTCGCGACGGTAACGACATCTATCTTTCAACCGGAGAAACACTCGTAAATTTTAATACTGGTTTAAAGGTTCGATAGACATCTAACAGATGGCAGTACAACCGTAAAATTACGCTGCTCGTGAAATAAAACTTGGTTTTTGAATACATACTACACACGCAACGTAGTTTGTGTAATTGTAAAAATGTTACTTACCTACGTCGCATAAAGTTTCAATTATTATTATGATCCTATTATGATTTGCGGCTTGACTAGTAAACTCAGAATGACCTAAGCCCTGGTTTCACTAAAGCAGAGAAGAGTTGAGAGGACCGGAGACGCTCGGAATCGACCAATCACAGTCTGAGAGAAAGCGAGAGAGAACAATATGTTTGAAATGCAATGAAATAAAATTTATTCGCTCTAGACTCTAGAGCGAATAAATTTCTAGAGTCTAGAGTAACAGCATTAGACAGTACACAGAACAGAACAACAGTACAGCAGTAGTGTAGTGTTTTAAATTACTAATCTAACCTAACCTAACGCCGAGATTTCCAGACATAATACGTATAGTTAAACAGTCTTTCCCGAGACCCTATGTCGCGGTTATTAGTTCATTCCTGCACATCTTCACTTTGCTGGAAACCCACATTTACGCAGAGCGAATGTCTATATACTGACTTGGTAAGTATATGTGTGACGTCATCTTTGTTATAATCAACATAACATGGTCCTATTGAGTCTTTTAAGCTACGATACTCACGTCCATGATGAGTCGCAGTGTGTTGGCCCGCGCCCGCCTCTCGCTGAGCCGCCGCTGCGCGCGCACGCCGGCCGGCACCGCCACGCGGCTCACCCACTCGCCGAACTCTGATCACCACACACGGGGCTTTAGACACACTCACCGACGGGTTGTTTAGGAAAGGATGGAATTATAGGTACAAGATGCAAAGAAATGAAGCTATTGGTATCGATTTGAGCAACTACCAACTTAATTTGACAGGACTAAAACTAGCTCCATCTCTTTCTTGTCTGTACTGTTAGTGAAGGACGGCACTTATTTAAAGAGCTGTCAAACTAAAATGAGGTTAAGCTAGTGTCGGCCCGATTAGCCACCAATTTCATTGAAAGATCGACTTCTGATCAAAAAATTAAAAAGGTCAATCGTACTTTAGATGTAGATTTTCGTACGAAATCTCACACTACTTACTCAAAGTACTGCTTGTGTTGAACTTCGAGTATATAAACGTAAAGTTGAATTCGTACAAAATCTCATCCAAAGTTGAACCGGCCTAGTCTGTATAATATTAAGTTGGAGTTTCATTAAATCTCATATTATCGAGTTTCTTCGATAGTATAGATTGATAGTGAATCGATTTTCCAACAAAACAAAAAAGTATTTGGTAAATACTATTTACAGATGGATCGAGATAATCTTATTATTAATTTAAATGCGGTATGCTAGTTGGCCAGTTAACACAGACGGTCCAAAAAAACTACAAAAAGCATTAGTGCTTTCCAAATTACGATTTTTGTCGAATAGGTCGCTCTTGGCCGTAATGTGAACGGTCATTTTTGAATATTGAACAATGTTATTCGAAATTAATAGATAAATATATATTAGGTACTTAAATAAAATGAAGCACAAAAAGTTGGCCATGAAGAAGAAAAAAAAACAACACGACAATTGAATAAATACAATTTTAGTGACTTATTAATTAAAATTACAATTAATTAAAACATTTTTAATTATGAAAAAATATATTTCAATCTGAAGCTGTTGTTTATTTTTTTTTGATTGTAAAATAAACAAAGACACAAATACTAACAAACACTAACAAATGGGACACAAAAGCAGGAAGGGTTTTGTGCAGTGTGTAAAATGTTAAGTGCTGTAGCTCTAACTACTTGTTAAATTAATTATTTGTAAGTATTGTAAGTGCAAGTGCAATATTCGTAGTATAATCAGGAAGATAAGCTATTTTCATCGGATGGTACTGAACACAAATTCTCTGCGCGTGAGTCTTGCAAACACCCAACGACAATACCTCAGTCACAGCCTCAGTCAACACGAAAAGCAGTGTAAATATGTGTAATTTCGTTTGTCATTCATGGATACTAATTGTTGGGTGGTGCAACGGTAAAATAATAAACAATTCGTTAAAATTTCAGTGAGTTTTTTTTATTATTTTCTGTTCCATAGGTACTTTTGCGACGGAAAATTCCATTTGATATCAACTGGGAATCATGGTCTGAATCAACCCGTTAAAGTTTTCGTTACATTGTCACTAACACCCATGTATACCTAGTGAATTACATAATTTTTGACTATAGAGACCATTCCTGTATTCACAAGTGTGTTAAGTACCTCATTGAAGATAGCTTATGATTCGTTTTACGGTCAGCGTTTGAGTAATTCAGTTTTTACCTCAATGCAAATATCTAAAGCATAAGATCGCAGCCAATATAATATTTAGAACTTCATTTGTAAAATGAACAATGATTATTGTAACTTATGAAACGATTTTGTACATATGCGAACGGATAATGGTTTGTTGATACGTTGACGGATATGGCGTCTGCATAAGCGCGATAAAATTCTAAGTTTAATATAATGACTATTCTTAAAAAGAAATTAAAGACTACATTCTCCAACAAAAATATAGATGGCGCTGTAGACATTTGCCTTCGATAACAGATATATGCATCTTTCATCCCTTTTTTCATCTCTATGACCCTTTTTTAATACACCCAGGCACAATTACATCTTCCACCCATTATTATAAAATAAATAATAAAATAAAATAATTTATTTATTTTATTATTATTTTTATTTATTTATTTATTAATTTATTTATTTTGAAAATAATTATAATAATTAATTATTTAATAATAATTAAAAATAATTTATTTATTTTATTATGATCAAAATAAAGAGAAGCGATGTAGGTAGCAACATAATTATAATAATTTACAAAATGTAATCCAAATATCAAGCAACAATTACTTTTATATATGCTTCTGCCAGTACATTGTATTTTTGAACAATTATGTACCTAGTTACTCGTTAAATTTGAACAGCGCTATCTATATATATTTTAGGGAATGTAGCCTAAAATGTCCCTCATTACATCTCAGTGCAGAGTACGCGCCACAAGTCCCGCGGATTTCAATGGAACTAAATGACAAGCCATAATAACACTACGCAAAAACTGCGACGCTAGCGCCGCAACCACGGGGCTTCTTTCGTGGCGCAGACTAAGAAATTTAAAGCCTGTTATTATGAGAGTGATACTAATTTCTTTTTATTTGTTTTACAGTTGCCAACATTATCATTTTTTAATTTAGTCTTCATGATTTTCTTTCTTCATAAGTATGTCTATTTTAAAGGCTATAGATGCGCTAAAGATCTCACCAATAAGCAAATACACTACATAGACTACCACATAGAGTAGGGCTTAGAGGTGATCGACGCCTTATGCTAAGTGTAGCATAAGGCGTCGATCACAATAGATGGTGCTGGTCGCAGTCACACATTACCCCCTATTTAAGCAAAGCATTACTGAATTTATACTATGATGTTAATCACATACATCACCGAGTTCAATAATACTTTTCAATGTTGGCAACTTTGCTACAAGCACTTTTTTACTTTTTACTAGCAAAAAATGCAAATGAATGTACATAATGGATGGTTTAATCATTGTTCATTTTATTTCGTCCATAAAACAATCAACACTGACCTATGGCTTCTTGGGTCATGATGTCTGTGTCGGTAAAGTGTTCTGTATCCATTTTGTGTGTTTCTATATCACTAGCACTTCGGAGATTTATGTTCGTGTCTTTCACTAAATGTCACAAATCTTCGTTCGCTTTTACTGCTTTCTTAAAGCTTAATAAATGCTAAAGAATGACTTCGTTCGAATCTCGGTGGGGACATATCACAAAAATCACTTTGTGATCCTTAGTTTGGTTAGGACATTACAGGCTGATCACCTGATTGTCCAAAAAGTAAGACGATCCGTGCTTCGGTAGGCACGTTAAGCCGTCGATCCCGGTTACTACTTACTGATGTAAGTAAGTAGCCGTTACATGAGCCATGTCAGGGACCTTTGGCGGATCAATAATAACCCTGATTGATGATTGGAGGGTTGATGAGGTTGGTAATTCACCTCACAACCCACACGATAGAAGACTTCGTCAAAACAAAAACATACCAATTCAATATAGGTTACATAAACATAAACAGCCTATATACGTCCCACTACTGAGCACAGGCCTCCCCTCAATCAAACGGAGGGGATATGGAGCATACTTCACCACGGTGCTCCACTATAGGTTGGTGGAGGTGTTTTAAAGGCTAATAGCCGGGACCAACAACTTGACGTGCCTTCCGAAGCACGGAAATAGATAATGATTAGTTAATTTTGTATTTTAAATGATAGTCAGTGGTAATGTGGTACACCAGCTTGCTTCTCAGTCGGGGAGCTCCGGTTCGTACCCTAATACCGGACTTGCACCAATGGATTATTAATTTATCTTAAGTATAGTTTGCACTAAAACAGATGGCTCCACCATTATAGACGGCGACACGGCTCACAATCTATCATGTTGGTCTAACAGAAAGCTCGGTGATTCCTGACCCTTGATACAGAAATAAAGGAACTTGGTAGTCTCAGTAGTTCCTTTAGTTCCTTTGAGGGAACTACAAGGACAAAAAATGCTCAGTAGTTCCTTCAGAGGAACTGCTAAAGGAACTACTGAGAATAGAGGGGTGAGGTGTGGGTACTTAGTTGATCTTGCGATGTAGGTGCCTCAGACTAGCCCAATTGAAACGTAGTTGTGAGCTTATAAATATATAGTAATAGTAATAAAGCTAATAAAGTATTGTAATAGTTTTTTTTACGTGCCGCGTATTGTCCTCTAAGTGAAACCCCGGGAGGGTATCCATTAAGCGTCTTTTTGAAAAATCACATTTTGATGAGTGTTTATCTTCAACAAAACCTTGAAACGGACTACTTTCATTATGTTTTGGTAACAAATCCTTTTGAAAAGATGATTTTTCAAAGAGGCGCTTACTGTTAGAAATTGACCGTGTATTGACCGTGTATGCATCACCCTTATAAGACCATAGATTAATAACATGACTTTTTATGTAGACGTATTGTCTTTACTCTCAACTGTCATTCCTTCTTCTTTGTTCAATGTCCGTACCAACTAGTCGACTCTTACGCCTATTTTATTTACGTAATTATATCGTGATATATCGTACAAGCAATATTGTAATCTCAAGTGCCCTAAACGTTTATTACACGCAGATCAGCTTCATCAGCATATTTGTGTTTTTATTTCATCAAACCAATCGCCGGTCCACGATTTACCTCGCCACACTTACACGGTGTTTACTATAAGGCAACGATATGGCATTAACTATTTGACCGGACAAATGGGGAGTGCTGAGGACTCCCACCCGGTACACAATTTAAGGCATAAGGAATTTTAATCAAGAAAAACGAAATAATAAGTCCGACAATTTATCACGTTTGTCTATGACGTCACAGGTTGATTTTTCATACAAAATTCCAAGTAATTTCGTGTTTTGACGTTTAGTAAAAAGTAACAGATTTGACTTGTTGGAAACCAGCCTAGTGTCTGGTTTGCCACAGCATACACACATACATAAACTCACGCCTATTTCCCACCGGGATAAGCAGAGACTATAGAATTCCATTTGTTTCGATACTAACACACTTCTTTTGCTTCCTCCACATTCATCAATCGCTTCATACACGCACGCCGCCGGTTCAGAGTAGGTCGTATTAAACCTTTTCTAAGAATAACTACGATTTGGTCATCGTAAGTCCTTCTCGGTTTGCCACAGCATTCATTTTGAAATTATCTCTATTTAGACACTTCTAATATTTAATACTAGTGAGTTATTTAATTAGCTAACAGATTCTTTATCAATGTAACTCATATATTTCATACCAAATGGCAGCTGGCTTTGTTGGTACGTACATTTAAACAAGACAAATAAATGCAGAGACAAATAAACATGAAACATGACATAACGACAGACGCAGTGGCATAAAACTATAATTTGTTTGTCTATAAAATCGTTCATATGATGCACGCGACGAGTTAAATCTGATAGAATTACTTACTACACTACCATTTGGCAAATGCACCTGTATTAAAAAGTAACAATGACAAGGCCTACAATATTATTTCATTTATTTATTAGACATTATGTAGAGTCGAAAATGTAAAGCTAAAATTATGATCAGTCTATGCTTCACCTTTTCTATTTGATCAAAAGCTTTTAGGAGATTTTTTTTTTATAATAGACGCCCACTGTTGTGCACAGCTAACATACACAGATCTCTAACACTAATTAAGAATCCTCCTACTTTTTGAAGTCAGTTAAAAAGTAGACTACAATAAAGTGGAAATTATTCTAGTGCAAAACACTAAATTCGAAAAAAAGTTTAAAAAATCCAACATGTCCCCTGGTGGGTCCACGTGTATTTTTTTTAACCTTTGTCTTACCGTTCTAAACATTGATCGCCAGTGGGTCTACGGGTTATACAGATCATTACAAACTATGGCTACTTTGTGAATTTATTGAAAGTATTGAGAAATAAAAAATAACCAATTTTGACAATATAAACAATTTCTTCTTGAAACAAATTAATAATACATACAAAACGGCAATTTCGTAAGTAAAGACCTAATATTTTCAGGGGGATATGTCGGTGGGTCCAGGGGTAAAATAAATTACCCGTAGACGGGTAAAAGGGGCCAATAATACGTAACCATCTAATTTGTTTCGTATAATTGCTATAAATGGACGGAAAATCCCAAATACCGTAGAATAAATAATAATAAATACTAAGTACGTACTGAACGGACACTCTTCGCCCCGCACCAATTCATATCGGTGCCCAGCTAGATTTACCTCACCCCCTCTGGGTCTCACTTTACTCTGAATGGCCGTAAGCCGTTAGGGAGTCGCGGATTGCCGGTCTCTCTCGCACTTACGCGGGCGGATTAGATTATTATATACTGTTACTGACAACAAGTTACTAGTTTATACAGCAATTCTAAAACCGATTTGGGCGTATCGCATAAAACTGTGGGGCTCTGCCAGCGCTTCTAACATAATAGTAATACAAAGGGTGCAAAACTACACATTAAAAAAAAATATCCAACGCATGGTTCTTCAAAACAACAGAAGTGCACGAAATTCTAAATGTACACTATGGTCAAAGAAGAAATATGCAATAAAATATTACAAATGCACCCAAATCAGCTTGCGGGGCAACTAATTATTCCCGAAACCATACGTCGTCTAAAAAAGAAACGAGACATTTTCGATAAGGACAGTCAGGCTGAATGACTACTTCAAAGAAAGGACTGACTTCGCTGGGAGTAGCGTCCTCCATGCCATATAAACCCAACTCATCTGTTTATAGTCAATGAGACTGATCGCGAGATAAAACAAAAAAAAAAAAATAGTGTCCAGGATGTACCGTGACTCTAATCCCCTTGATTCACCATCTATGATTTATGGAAGATGAGTCAAAGGCGAACTAATTATAGCGGCGGCACATTTGGCAAATATTGGAGCATCACACCTGTATGTTGTTAATTCCTCAAGAGTTATTTGCATTTCACACGCGTTGTTAGCTGTATTAAATTATATTTACATAAGAAACTATGCAAGACTTACACTAGCTCTGTCTTTAGGATGGCATTGATTGCAGATGTTGTGTTTAGAACCAACATGATTTAGTGTGTAAGGTTACTATTCTATTCTATCGTGTGGGTTAAGAGGTGGATTACCAACCTCATCAACCCTGGTGTCATGGTCATTATTGAACCGCCAAAGGTCCCTGATATGAATCATGCAATGACTACGTACTTACATCAGTAAGAGTAACCGGGATCAACAGCTTAACGTGCCTCCCGAAGCACGGTTCATCATCCATTTGGACAATCAGGTGATCAGCCTGTAATGTCCTAACCAAACTAGGGATCACAAAGTGATTTTTGTGGTTTCCCACCGGGATTCGAACATTCAAACATTGGACCACGGAGGCCGTTTCTAAGGTTACTTAAATTTAGCAAGTAATTTGTTGGGGTCAATATTTTCGCTGTTTTTCCTGAATTTTACGTTCACTGACGCCATTATAATTTAAATATCAGTTGTCGTCGAAACTATGCTTCTTCGTTTTCACTTTTCCGAAGATAAATAACATCTTGTCTAGTAACAAAAAGCTCGGTGAAACGTGAGTACTTAGTTCATCTTGCGTTGTATGTACTACCACGGACTACCCCAATTGGGATGTAGCCGTGAGCTTATGTTATATGTGTAATCTAATCGAGTCTTTAAAAAAACAGTTTTAATTACATTTCCGTTTTTCGCACTTTGCAATCGGCGTTCCCCAAAAACACGATAGATGGCGTTGTTAAGTTTTTTCTATGTTTAATGTTCTAATTTCAGACATATGCATTTTTTATCTTTGTTTTTGGGTATAAATGTTGACCCTTATTTTTACTTTTTACACAGGTACAATTACATCTTCCACCCATTATTATTCTGATTAAAATAAAGAGACGAAACATAGGTAGCAACATCATTCTATGCATAATGTGATCCAAATATTAAGCAACAATCAGTTTTGTATATGTTTCTGCCATTACATTACATTTTCGAATAACTACGTACCCTAGCGATGAGAAAATAGGTAATTATCACGTTAAAAGCGAACAACGCCATCTATCGTGTGTTCGGGGAAAGTCCTTCATTCTATTCCCAAGAAATTAAACTTTCAAAGAATCCTTTGACTGGTCTCGTATGGGCTTGCTTGTTAAATATGTAAGCTCATTGGCTGCATTTGCAGGAATGTGTGTCGCAACAGCTGTCAACGCTGCCAAGCTGCCAGCGGATGCACTGTCGTTGCCAGCACAGATATACTTGAACTTGCTTCGTGGAACACAGACAGCGTCCGGAATTCCACCGTTTTGTACAAAAATACTTATTCATAAACATCGTGATCTGATAGATTTTATGGCGCTGTGCGATATCAGTTTTTGGGTTTATTTTTCCGTTTCGTCCACCTTTTTGGTCTCCGTACTTTGGAGTTTTCAAAGGAACCATGAATAGATCGTGTGAAAAGGTTGAATATTTAACGCTTGAATCTCAGTTTACTTAAGTCCAGATTAAACCTTTCGGAATGCTGGTGATTAAACGGAACCTTGAAAATATATCATCCAAGCTCTTCCCGGATAAAATTGATGGCAGTTGTCAGAGATGGGCCGTATCACCAAGATGCGATGCAGAGATATCCGCCTCTGGGATTAATGTCTTCATATGTTATGATGCGACAAATATAACTGAGTGAAGGGCCAAATAAGATTAACTATAGCCAATGATCTACCGTCAGTCCGTCTGACGTCATTTGGGAAATTAATAGTACATACGCAAAGAGGTATTTGGAATCGAAGCTTGTGAAGTGTTTCTGTAATTTGTTACCAACCTAAAATATTACTTCAGGGTTGTGCCTACCGAAGCACGGATCATGTTACAATTAAGTGATCAATCGGATCTGTAATGCCCTGACCAAAACAGGGATTACAAAGTGAATCCTCACCGGGATTCAAACTTGGAACCTCCGAATCATAAGCCCGACGACGCTCAACAACTGGACCACAGAAAGTAAACAGGCCGCCTATTGTACTCATTTTAATTCTCTTTTGTTTTGTATTTTTCCTGTTTGTGCAATAAAGTATTTGTTATGTTATGTTATAAAAACGATTTATGTCTCTCTTGGAATGCTTCAGTAATAATTAGTCAAAACTGACAAATAAGTTATAGTAAAAGTGCATGAACTTGAGGCTGTAGTATAATTAGCGCCGCCCACCACTGCTGAATACTTCGCCTTGTGACTCAATATTTCACAAATTGTAAACAAGCCCACTGAATGAATTTCTATTTGTGTTCCATTAGATTTGTGCAGTTGTATTTTAATTTAGTTCTTAACACAGCGTGGTGGAGTATGCTCCATACCCGTTTCTGTTGATTGAGGGGATTCAGAATTTGCCTTTCTACTGTTTTAAGACAGTAGTTAAACAAAAACTTTACAAAAAAGGTTATTATAAAGTTAGTGATTATTTAGAAGATATGAATGCATGGGATTAACTGTCTGAGAACTGATATTTAGGCAGCTAAATTACTCAATTGTATACCAATATTTTATGTTTTTTTTTTTTAAGGAACGGCTAGGGCCCTATGCCGAGGTTTTTCTTGCAGCTTCTTTTCCCCGGCTGTACAGGTTGTGAGAAGCTGCAGTAGTTTTAGGCGGATGAGACGTTCGTTATGTAAAAATTGACGATTCAAAGTGTTCATAACTTCGTAACTATGTTACCTACTGAATAAAGATATTTTTGAATTTGAATTTGAAGCCTATGTCTAACAGTGGGGACGTAGGTATCTATGTTGTTTATGTATGTTGCCTCGCAAAAATGACGAAAGGACTGCAATGGCAGAGGACTAGGAGGGCTAGCCAAGCTACAAAACATTTTATGAGAATCAACAGTGACAGAGATAAAATACCAGATCATATTTTAAATTTGTCAGAAAATAAATTTAAAGCTCATATGAAGCTTACTTTATGTAAAAAAGCTTATTATAAGATTAATGATTACCTAAATGATAAAAATGACTAGTATTGAATGTGTTCCTCTAGTTATTAAATAACTTGTAATCTACCCTCATTGATTTAAAAGATGTGTTGCTGTTGCAGTTTCTTGTCATTTCTTCTCCTCAGCCATAACACCTTGCGAATTGACGTAAATTCAAAAATGTTACATTTTGACCTTCAACAAGTTTATCAATGATAATTACGTTGCATAAATGATTCTGATTTCTGTTTTCTGATCAAAATAAATGAGATTGACAAGCCACCTTATTTTAACTCCATATTTTTTTTGCAACTTGGCTAACCCCGCTAATCCTCTTTAATTACGATGCGCAGTACAAAGACGTTTTGCCGTTTTTCGAAGAGAACGAGAAGAAATGTCAAATTTAGGAACACTCGACAGTAGCGACACCTGATGGGAGAAGTAGGCAGTTTTTATCGATATACTGACCCGAATAAACTGTGTAACGAGTAACGCAGGCGACAATGCATCGGACAGGCGTTTTATTTGCAGCTGAGCCGTCACTCAGTGGACCGGCGGAAATGTCAGCCGCTATATACACGGAGTGAATCATGGACATAGAATAAAAAAATAATAGAATGGTAACTCTGCTCCGCACCAATTTATGGCGAGATTTACCTGACCAGTGATCTCTTCTGGGTCTAACTTTAGTCTTAAATGGCCGTAAGTCACTAAGAAGGGGGGCGCATGCGTACTGTCTCGCTCGCACTTACGTGTTAGGCGGCACACGGTAAGAATGTGGTTTTTGTACGGAGTTTCCAGGGTGCGATTTCGTCAAATTACTGAGTGAGAGCCCTCAGCGCTCCCCATTTATCCGGCCAAGTAGTTAATGCCATCTGTGGCAAATCGTCGGTAACGTCAAAAGAAAAAAATCGTCTAACATTTCCTCTATCTACTTATAAGTACATTGATCTAAAGAATAAAAACGTTTATTTCTTCTTCTACAAACAATCACTATCACTATTCGTAACGTAACATACCTACAATTCTTTTTGAGTCAACAAAAAACGCTTGAAATAAAATGCTCTAGTTACTACAATATTTAGTACACTACTACTAAGTACACTAACTAGACTTACTACTACCTACTACTTCAACCTCACTTTACTTTTTTTTACTTTTATACTGGAACCTGTCATAGGGCAGCTGCAGTAACTGTCAATACTATTCAGAGGCGGAGGACAGAAGTCCTAGTTAGTACAGCTTTGAAATAGACTACTCTGGGCGCCATCCCACTCGCGTCAGAGAGAGTACTGCGAAGTGGAAGGCAAGAGAGAAACCACTGCCCTATTTTTCAATAAAAAGTAACATGGAGAATGCTACACCGACAAGAGCGCCGCTCGTAAATTAGTTATGACTGCAATATTTCGATCCTCCCTTCCTCTTCCTTTTTGGAACAAAGTCAGTCTTAAAACCACATCTTTCATTTAAGTAAATCTTAATTTCCTATTCTATTTTTAATGCCGTTCATAGTACCTAACACATTATTTTCGTAGTCAAATATTAGCTTTGCTACTACGCCAGTTGCTATTTCCGTGTTTACATCAATTCTTACGCATTGCTTTCACACTTCGCACTCTTTCAAGATTTTGTAACGCATTCTTTTTGAGTTGTGGAGTTACAAGCTCTCTAGATAGTGACGTGTCGCCAGCCGGGTGGTCCGGGAAATAACGGAGCTAATTAAACTTATGCTGTTTTGGAGTAGAATTAATATTTACAATCCAAAATAACCCTGGGGGGTTAAGAAGGCCATATCATCATAAACTGCCTATATACGTCCCACTGCTGGGCACAGGCCTCCCCTCAATCAACCGGAGGGGGTATGGAGCATACTCCACCACGCTGCTCCACTGCGGGTGGGTTAAGAAGGCCACATCGAAGCAATTTATAAAAATAAAAAAGCAATATTACAATTTGACATTTGCGTATATAAAAGTAAGTTCGATGTGGCCATTTTAACCCCCGTTTGCTGTTTGCACTTACATCGTATGTAAACCGGGCACTATAGGCTAGTTTCCAACTAGTCAAATCACTAACTTTTTACTAAACGTCAAAACACGAAATTACTATGGAATTTGTATGAAAAGGATACTGTGACGTCATAGAAAAACGTGATTAAATGTCGCATATTATTATTGCGTTTTTCTTGATTGAGCAAAAAGGGAACGTTTTTGTCAGCTTTAGATCTGTTTTTATTTAGTAATCGGAATTTCATAATTTATCTTTGTTAGAGCTCGAACCGGAGCAGGGCTATCATTATACCTACAGACTTAGTAGATTCAATATAACATTTTTGAGCTACATCCAAACAGGATCCATTTACAAAAGAGTTTAAATCAATGTGTAAATAATCTCGGAGATTGACTAATATTACATTTGCGAAATGAGTCGAGAGTCTGAATGGAAGCCAATAATATACGAGTACATCGTGGAGAACCACCGCTGTGTTTGTTTACTATAGGGCCCAGTTACCCACTATCAAATTAGAAAAGGGCAAATTCGTCCCTGGGCCCAGTTTAAGACTGGGACGAGATGTCCCCTAAGCCATAATTTTGACCAATGATGTGCCGTTCGGGAGAATGTTCTCAGGTCCCCGATACCGACCCCGCCGGCGTGGTCGACGATTTCCCTCATTCAGCGCTTATCGCTATCGACCCCCTAGGGTCGATTAATTCTTTCAAATATTTTACCTCTCAGACGACGCCCTGAGCCGAGGTTCGCGCCCAACTGGGCACCCTCAGGCCTGTTGTCTTAAACGTTGTACCGGGTGAGAGCCTTCAGCGCTCCCCATTTGTCCGGCCAAGTAGTTAATGCCATCTGCAGCAAATCTACAATAAGTCACGTCAAAAAAAAAGGGAGAATGTTCCCACTTCTGGAACGTTCCCATGAGTAAAAAGGCGCGAAACTTATCTAAAAAGCTACCTAAACCTTTAGGCAGATAAAACCAGAGTACATACATACATACACTCACGCCTATTTCCCACCGGGGTAAGCAGAGACTATAGAATTCCATTTGCTACCAGAGTACAAGAAAGAACAATTTCAAAAAGAAAAGCAGTCAATGGTGCTGATTTCTGTACACACCATCTTTATTTTAAGTTATAACTGTCATTTTCTTATCCACTGAAAAAGAAAGGGACGAGCAATCGACAGGCCTAAAATTAATGGAACACACGTCAATTTTAGGCAGAAATTTAAAAAGCCCTTCCAAAATTCTTTTTTTCCAAGACTTTTTGTAATTATTTCTTTTTATTTTGGTGCAATAAAGTGTATTTGTATTGTATTGTATTGTAATTTTATATTGGCCAATAACCCGACAGAATTAAGTTGTCAGCACACGTCAAAGGGGTTTCAAATGAGCGAGATGTCTATTTCATTCGCACGGGTTATTCATTCATTTTAAAATGAACAGTTGTCAATCATCCGTTCCTTTCCTTTTCGTCGGATAAGAAAATGACAGGTTTAACAGGTTTATTTTAAATCTGTCAGAAAATAAATTTAAAGCTCATGTGAAGCTTACTCTATGTAAAAAAGCTTATTATAGGATTTATGACTACCTAAATGATAAAAAGTCAGGTATTGAATGTGTTCCTCTAATTATTGAATAACTTGTAATGTATACTATCATTGATTTAAAAGATGTGTTGCTGTTGCAGTTTCTTGTCATTTCTTCTACTCAGCCATAACACCTTGCGAAATGACGTAAATTCAACATTACGTTGAATAATAATGTTGAGTGATAGAGTGAGAAACAGTGTGATTAGACAGAGATGTGGTGTAAAAGACGATATAGTGACTAGGATTGAGAAGGGAATGTTAGTTTGGTTTGGACACGTAGAGCGGATGAAGGATAATAGAATTGCAAAAGCGGTATATAAAGCGAAAGTTGATGGTAGGGCTGGCAGAGGAAGACCGAGAAGGACTTACGATGACCAAATTGGAGATGTCCTTAGAAAAGGTTCAATACGATCTACTCTGAACCGGCGTGCGTGTATGAAGCGATTGATGAATGTGGAGGAAGCAAGAGAAGTGTGTCAGGATCGAAGCAAATGGAATTCTATAGTCTCTGCTGTGCTCTGTCTCTGCGGTGGGAAATAGGCGTGAGTTTATGTATGTATGTATGTACGTTGAATAAATGATTCTAATTTCTGATTTCTTAACTTTAAATAAAATTAGGAGGTGTCTGCGGGAATCGGGGCCATTGTGCTTACAATTAAAGAGTTATTACAACGGGAATATTCCTGGCCCATCACTGGTTTTGATCAACATGCTGTAGCGTAATAAACGAATGAAAATATTGTATGCGCCGTTACAATGAACCGATAATAGTTAGTGATTGTTTTTAAGATAAAGCCCGTTTTCTATAGTAGACATAAGTAGAAGAAAATTAAATTAATTAATTTCAATAAGAGGAAATCTACTGCCCTATTTTCCCTAAAAGAAAGTAGCAGGAGAATGCTACAGCGACAAGAGCGTGGCCCTGAAATTAGTGATAATGAAGAATATATAAATTATACGTTAATTTACTTTATTTTGGGTCAAAAATATATAATTTGCCTTATTTCTTTTTTATTTTTTTGTGACGCCTATTTCAGGTTTATTGTTTCTTCAGCGATTATAATTATATTACAGGGAGAGTAGAGTGAAATAAAAAATGGAAGAGAGAGTGAACATCTACAATCAATATTTTTATACATACATATTGATTTGACAAATTGAAATCTGTGTCGAAATAAACAGAGCACATAAATATCGACTTACGTAAATCATTCATAAAAATGTAAATAAACCGATTTTTTTTTGCAGTAAACAACGAAAAATTGGCACGCAAACGGAAACATGCTCTGGACACACGACAGTTGATATTGTCGGTAACAGTCTAGTGCGGTAACGAGCATTAATATGTATACACTTTGGTACCATGTCACATTCACTTTTTTGACAAATTGAACTGTGAGTCTCATTAAATGTCAAATATGTTAGTGCGACAGAGTCCTAAAGTGGATACATTATATTGGTCATGACTGTACATGATACGTTGAAGGAGACCTTCGCGAGAGCAGTAGCAATGAAATAACTTCAGCACCCAAATGTCAACGCGAACCTAGCTCCGCGTTCCACAGTTTACAACACACATTTCTTTCGCACCTTAAATTACCATTTATACGGTTTAAAATCCCTTGAGCGCATTTTAAACTAACTTTTGCTGGGATAACAGAGAAACTAGTTTCACTGGGCAGTTTCTGTGGTATTAATCACAAGCGAGTAAGGTTGATAATGTGTTGAATGGGTGTCGAGAAAGTTGGTGAGAGCGGGCGCGCGGTCTAAAAGCGTCGTGGCTTTGGCACGCCAGTGGGGCAAGGACGAGTAGCGCCTATGCAGTCCGTAGATTGATTGAACGATTAATCTTCTGCTAAGAAGTCTAGACTTCATAACGATTCACGATTTACTTCTACTTATATCAAATCATAAAAGTCTGAAATATTCGTCTCTTAAATCACTTTTAAACCGCTATCTTTAAACGTATAAAAGTAGCGAAATAAATCGTTACAAGTACTGTTTTAAAATATCAATCGAATCGAAGACACAGTTCTAAATGTGAACTCGATATATCGACGCGACCCGTCAACCGAGATATATTGCTGATCAGAGATCTAGCTAACATCATTAAGAGCTCAAAGATTCGCTATTCAATTGTACTTATCTTTATAATCCGGCGTAGATATTGAAGGTTTGACGTCAATACACTTCACATGGTGAACTTTATTTTAAGGCGAAGTCATGCGTTACTAAGACTGTATTTAATATAACAGTATTAACAGCAAGTTTAAACGTATAAAGATTGGTAAAAAGAACCGCAAAATAAATTCATCAGAATGTTACACGCCAAAAGTTGGCGTAAACAGGCTAATGTTACAATGTTTAATACTAATATGTTTTCCATAAACAGGATATGATTATCATTCGAATCTAGTTCAAAAAGTATGTAGTGCTACATTACAGATTATGTGTTGAATGTTTAAGTGTAATGTTGTCGCTTTAAGCTGCATTTAGCAGTATTTATGAATGAATTTCTCTTGTGATTCGGTGTGGAATATTGTATGTTGTGTGTTGTATTATGTAGTTCCGTTCACAATTCTGTTGTTGAGCATTTACTGCGTATGTTGTTTTTCGTACTATCATTCTGCTTTTATTTTATAATGTTTAGTTTCGTTTTCATTTCCTATTTTATGTCAAGTACTTTTTTGAGGATTACGCAGTTATTATCATAATTAAAACGCATAATACCGGGTTCTTACCGGGTTAAATCAGGAATATGAGACTGCCGATACTTCGACACCATTGCAAGTGCCATGATCGGAGTTTTATAATCCTGATTTAACGCGGTAAAACCCCGGTTATAACCATGTGTTTTAACTATGTTAAGTATTTTATGTGATTGATAATGTAAATAGTTATCAGTGCTACTTTTATAAGCGTTTTATGTTTATAAATGTTTATTTAAATTCCTTCCTTTTATAGATTTACCAAAAATCTACGTTTCTTTTATATATCCACTGATGTCACTGTCACTTCCACTGTATGTAAACAATGTTCACATGTGTGCACTGGGGGTGGGGTGTTATTTACACAAGGGTGGGATTGCGAAACGTATCGGTATAATTATCGGAATTATTTCGAGAGCATTACGAAACGGTTCGATCGCCGATCGGGGTATTTCGGTCGCGCGGACGGCTGCGCGTGCGATGTCTACCGCCTCGCTATTCAAACTAAGACGCTCTATTCACTCTATCTCTTACTTCCTCTCGTTCTCACTCTATTTTGAGTAAGACAGATTCGGGTTCGGAGTTTAAATTTTGTATTTTAGATCGATACGCCATAGTCTAATGCCTAATATATGGATAGGGCAGTAGATTTTATTGTGATTTCGTATAGTGAATTGAAATTTATTATACGATTATGGGTAATAACATATTAGCTAGTTTATAATATAAAGCTTTTAAAAATATATTTTTTTGACGAAGAAGAAACTTATTTTAATGACATCAAACAGCAAAACAATAACATCATCTAAAACTTTCACAAAATGATCATAAAAATAAAATTTAAAGATGTTCATCGCAATGATTATAAGTTGACAGTGGACGTCCTGAAAGTATCTCGGCAATTCTTCGCTCGCCACCAGCGGCTGAGCTAGGTTTACCTCACCCCCTCGGTCTTAATTTAGTCTTCAATCGTATGGGCATCGGACGTCACACGCACAGATGCGCGTGTACGATAACTGTGTCCGTGTAAAACAACGTTACATGGAATAGATTAAAGGGAAGGCGAACGTCGTGTCTCATAAGGAAACCAAAGAATTGGCCTTTGATAGACAAGAATAGAGAATACTACACCAACAGGAGCGTGGATCTTAAATTAATGATGATAAGAGTCCAGTTGGCAGAAAGCTTGCTGCTTACTGTGAGGTCGCAGGTTCAAACCAGCACAGGCCAAAATGATGATATTGGAATTTGTTTTAGAGAATCCATGTTTGGATTATAAATGTTTATCAGCGGTGAAGAAAAACATCGTGAGGAAACCCATATTTCCGATAAATGCGTTTCGGAGGTATGTGACCTAATCTGTATTGGGCTGGTTTTCTATTCGCTTGTGAGAAAGTCAGACAAGCAGTCGCTTCTGTGAAAAACCGGACCTGTCAAATCTTCAAGTTAGGTGAGTGTACTCTGTGAGAAACGGCATAACGCTAGGGAGGTGATGACTTTATTCTAAAGTTTACTGACTACAGGTGACAAATTCAGATATAAGCATATTTATTACAGCAAATAAAGGAAACATGTTTCCAATGCAGTACAATAAATAATTTACATCTAGCCGATAGTGTATACTTGGGTAGGACCGAGATCTGAAATGAAGGAGAAAGAGTTAGGATAGGATGAGATAGGAAAAAGGGTTGTAGGGTTGCACTTTCCTATGTTTCTATCCTTTTCTGTCACTCGGAACCGTCATCTGCCAGAGCGAGATAAAGAGAGGGAATACGACCGCACTCCAATCGCCTCGTCGATTCGTCCCGTATTAACTCTAGCAAATGACTGTTCTGTGTGACAGAAGAGGATAGATATAGGAAAGCAGAGATGGGTAAGTGCGATGCGGTGCCTTGAGCTGCCCGTCCGTTTAAGCGACATCGAAGAGTACGAAACGTGAGCATTTGTGTTTATGAATTTTTTTGACGTCATCCAGCGCGGATTTGACGATCTATAGTCCTTGCGCTTTAACATGGTGCGTAGAACAGCTGACAGCATAATTCATTTTATCAGTATAAGTTTGTCATATTTGACTGTACTTTATGTTTCTGCCTGCTCTTCTTCTTCTTATCGTGTCGGTTGTGAGGTGGAATACCAACCTCATCAACCCTAGTGTCAGGGTTATTACTGAGCCGCCAAGGCCCCTGACATAGCTTATGTAAGGACTACATACTTGCATCAGTAAGTAGTAACCGGGACCAATGGCTTAACGTGCTTTCCGAAGCACGGATCATCTTACTTTCGGACAATCAGGTAATCAGCTTGTAATAACCTACCAAGAATTCCCTTTGCTTCGATCCTGACATACTTCTCTTGTTTCCTCCACATTCATCAATCGTTTCATCGCCGGTTCAGAGTAGATCGTACTAAACCTTTTTAAGGACATCTCCAATTTGGCATTTCCCAGCTATCAAAGCGACAACATTAAGCTAGGAGTTCGGACTGTTCATAAACTCAGATTGCTTGATTGGTGTATGAGGTAAATGTGACATATGGTAGCTTACCAGAAGCTGACGCCGGGCTGAAGCTGCTCGGATACGGAGCTTATCATCAGACACTTGCGGACGACATCCAGACCGTCCACCCTGACAACATAACACAAACATGTTATGACTGAGGAGAAGCGACGCGAGCAATTTAAAATTCCAAAAGTAATACATGACAATCAGAATTCATCAAGTCGAGCCGAAGTTAAACATCACAACACATAACATAACAGTATCACGCTTGTATCTCCGAAAGGGTAGGCAGAGGGGTATAGTACACACCCATTCCTCTCCAGCTATGTTTGAGTCCCGTGTAGTAGGGGGGAGTCTATTGCCATTAACCGGGCACAAATGCCAGAAACCACGTTATGTCAATTATTATTGTCTATGATCCAAACATGAATTCAAACCCATGAAGTCGAACAGCCTCCGTGGTCTAGTGTTTGAGAGTTGGGCTCACGATCTGGAGGTCCGGGTTTGATTCCCGATGGGGACTTTGGTAAAGACATTGCAGGCTTGAATCGACCTAATTGTCTAATAAAGCTTTGGAAGCATGTTAAGCCGTTGATCCCTGATATTAGCTGTGAAACACCTCGAACAACCCGCAGTGGTGCGTGCAGCGTGTTGGAGTATGCTCCATACCCCCTCCAGTTTTTTGAGGGGAGGCCTGTGCCCAGCAGTAGGACGTGTATAGGCTGTATATGTAAAGTCGAATTAAGTGGTTTAGAGCCCGTGCCGGGATTCAAACGTATTGTACTGACTTGATGGCGAGGACGCCGCACACGCTCTCGTCCTGGTGCGCGGCGCGGACGGGGATCACCTCCGTATACGTGTCGCTGCCGGCCGAGTACGCCAGTAGGTCGCCGAAGAACAGGTGCGCGTTGCTGAACGATTGACAAAAAGAAGCTTTAAGACGCCGCAAACATTTAACAACACATTAGCATAGAGAAAAAAGAGAAATAAATACAACAAAACACCCACCAAAACCAACCCAAAGACTGACCGCTCTCACCGTTAACCAAACACCGCGGGCAATTACTATGAGATCTAATATTCGAATCAAACGAAAGAACGTCGGCGTTCAATTTCAAAATTCGAACATATAAACTAAACTGATAAAAAATAAAAACAACGTTCCGCGCGCTACCTTCACGATTCAAAACTATGTTCGAGGGGAGATGAGGTAATCCTAGCTCAGGCGCTGGTGGGGAGCGGAGAATTGCCTTTCTATACGTAGTATTATTCCTTATTCTAAGCCATAGCCTAACTTTTTTGATCGATGTCAACTTTTTTCCATGATCATTATCTTACTACGTTCTTCCTACGCCGATTAGCACTAATCCTAAGCGATAGGTGTTCGGAAGTTGCAACTACTAGGACATATGAATCAAAGAAACTGGGCGATGTTTTGTATACTATAATGTTGCATGTACTGACCCGATATCCTCGCAGTTGTTGAGGCCGAGCGGGTCCTCGACGGGCTCGCTGACGACGGTGAACACGATGCATTCGCTGGTGTCGGGCGGGCCCTTGGTGGGGCTGCGGCAGCGCGCCATGCGGCCCAGGATCGGCATCTCGCCGTCTGTCAGCTGGAACGCTGAGAGAGGCAAGCATTTGACTGCAATATCACCTGATGGTAAGTAACTGTGTGGCGAAGATGGAACATTCTTACTTTGAAAATGCCTATTCACTTTTGTCTTGAAAAGGCCCAATTTGTTCTTTTCGGGAAACAGATTCCCAGGCAGAGAATTCCACACCTTAATAGTAATGGCGAATGAATTCTTTATTACACACAAAGAAATTACACGGAAGTAGCACAGAAACAAACACGTACAAAAGCGAGCTTAATTCAGAAGTTGAGTTTTCGTCTAGCAATCCTTTGAAAAAGAAAAGAATAAAACAAGACAAGAGGTGCCAACAAGTGCCAAAATCCTCTTAAACGATGTCCTGAGCCGAGGTTTGCGTCCACCTGGGAACCCTCAGACTTATTTCGATAAAATTTACGGCGGATAACAGCCTTCTGCGCTCTTCAATTGCCATGTAAAAGTAATGCGGAGCCACCAATAATTATGAAGTAGTCGTAGAGAAGACGCTTGTATCGTCGAAGGAATAGGCAGCGGTATATACACCCAATCCTCGCCAGCTATGGTTAAGTCCAATATAATAGGGGGCGAGCTTATCTAACACAATAGCTTCGAATGAAGAGAAACGATCACCTTCAATCAGGTAGCAATTAGGAACTTTGATTTTGAGGGATTTTGATGGTTCAAAATGTAACTATGTTACCTAATGAATAAAGATATTTTTGAGTTCAAGTTTGTATCTGTAAAAGGGAAAGTACTCACACTTCTTGAAGTTGAAGTAGCACTTGTCCGTGGACTGTTTGGGTTTGGGCAGCGAGAGCGGCGTCTCGAGGTCGGCGCCGCCGTGGCCGATGAACGTGTATGCCACGTACAGCCGCTGCACGCCAGGGTCGCCCATGGCCGCGCACTCTTCGTTGAGGGCTAGCCATAGGATCGTAATGTCGATGCTCTGGCTTTGGATGCGGTCTAGATATTCCGTCGGCTTGTCGTAGTTCTGGGGAAACATACAAAACGGTTTGGATTTTTAAAGAACATTCGGTCAAAAACAAAAGACCGAATGGTCTTTGAAAATCCAAACCGTTAAACTATTGTCTCCGGAAATCTCGGTCTTACGATGTTAACACTAACCATAAGCTCACGACTATATCCCAATAGGGTAGTCAGAGGTACATCCATCGTAAAGACGGTAGTTTAGAAGTTAATTGGGTTATGTACTAGGTTCTAGGTATGCTCCATACCCCCTCCAGTTGATTGAGGGGAGGCCTTTGCCCAGCTGTGAGACTATAGAGAGTTTATGTTATATTTATGTACGTATGTACTAGGTTCAAGGTAAATTATGAAATTCTGATTACTAAATAAAGACAGATCTAAAACTAACGAAAAATATTTTCTTTTTCTATTTAACTTAGGTATTTAATAATTTTAGTCGAGAAAAACTTAATAATAAGTCCGATATTTTGTCACGTATTTCTATGACGTCACGGTGTGCTTTTTCGTACAAATTCCATTGTTCGTGTTTTGACGTTTAGTAAAAAGTAACTGATTTAACTAGTTGGAAGCTAGTCTATTTGATGGCGATTATTTACCTCAGTATGTAGTCGTTACATGAGCTATGTCAAGGGCCTTGCAAGAGCATAGCGGTTCTAGTATAATAGTAACCCTGGGCTGATGAGGTTGGTTATTGATCTCACAACCCATACAACCTTCCCCATGGCGCAAATTGATAGCGCATGGATACAAAAAGTTCGATGTAGTTGACATCGTCAAAGAACGGTAATATGTCGTCGTTCTTCCGATGCGAATCGGTGCGGTGCGGACCTCAGCAACTCCTTGGCGTTATACCGTTTTTCACAGGGTCTACTTACCTAACCTGAAGATTTGACAGGTCCGGTTTTTTACAGAAGCGACTGCCTGTCTGACCTTCCAACCCGCGAAGAGAAAATCAGCACAATACAGGTCACATGCCTCCGAAAATGCATTTCTCGGGAATATGGATTTCCTCACGATGTTTTCCTTCACCGCTGAGCACTTGATAATCATTTATGATCCAAATGTGAATTCGAAAACAAACGAATCTGCGACCTCAAAGCGTTCTACCAACTGGGCTGCTGTGCGGGCCAGACCTACTGTTATTTTTTTCCAATGATTGATTATACATAATGGAGACAAATAAAAGCTTAGTTTTATGGAACGCAAACGTACCTCATGCGGACTTATTGGTTCTGGAGCTTCAACTTTTTTAATTTTGACTCTTTTGAAAGCCTCCATTGCTTTTTTCGCTCCTGAAACATTTCAACATTGTACAAGATAAACACCCATACATAAACTCGCGCCCGTAACCCCTAAACGGGTGGGCAGAGCCACAAATAATCAGGGACCCTTATCTGGAATATCTGGATATAGAGCCTTTGCTTGTGCTTCTTGTAATAAGAATTTCAAATCCAAATTCGATTTTGCTTTTTGAATCATAAGTGTAATTGCAGGAGGGCTTGGCTCGAGTTTTAGGAATGCGGCGTTAGGCGTCAAGATCTTCAAGACAGTAATAACTAGTGTTACAGTGTTACCTATCATCTTGGACATGTTGTCATATTTCTTGCTCAACTCCGTCGTGTCGCTGTTGTGTCGGTCCCGTGTCGGCTCCATTTCGGACCTCTTTATTATATTCTCTGAAAAACGTTTGTTTTTAGCTTTTTAACTTATAATTAGATCTGTGTACTATGTGCGGCTCTGGGGGGTTAAACTTAGCTACGTATTTAACATTATTGAACCGACGTCACTTCATTTCGCAAGTAGGTAAGGTACTTCGTCGTTTCGTTACGGCCGATGATAAGAAACGACAAGAAACTGCAACAGCAACACATCTTTTACCACAATATGTGTGCTTGTATATTTGAGTAAAATAATAAGTATATTATGGATACTTTTGTACTTACTATCGTCATAATTTGTGTTATTTAGTAGATCATCCAAACTATTCGCATTTGCTCGCGTAGCCTTTAAAACCAAACAAAATAAAATAACAGCAACAAATAATACAACACATAAGCTTTATATAATTCACAATTGGTTAAGTATGACGATCCGTGCTTCAGAAGGCATGTTAAGTCAGAGTCATGTCAGGGGCCTTTGGCGGTTCATTAGTAACTCTGACACCAGGGTTGATGAGGTTGGTAATCCACCTCACAACCCACACGATAGAAGAAGAGGTTAAGGTAAATCCATCGCAAGATGAACTAAGTACCCGAGCTTTCTGTTAGACCAACGTGATAGGTCGAGCCAACTGTGTCACTGAAAATTGCACTTAAGATAAATTAATACTCGTTGGTGCAAGTACGATACCGGGGTTTGAACCGGTGCTCCCGTTCGAGAAGCAACATGTCTTTTTCTTTGATAGCGGGTTGGTTGTAAGTGTTCATCTATAATACAAGTTGACTTACCATTGACAACAAATCTCGTCTGTCTACAGACAATTTTTTCGGGCGCCTTGATGCGAGGCTTTTCTGTAAAATTTGTTTATTTTTTTGCAATCGATAGAAAGAAAATATTTACGTGACAGACATACAACCCGCGCCCGGTATCTCCAACAGGATGAGACCGAGCAAAAAAAACTTTGTTATTTAAATGCTGAGATGAATATGGTGACCACATGCTAATAGGTAAACAATACGTATGGGTATGGGTACCATCATGTTGAAAAAGACAAAATTCAGTTCTTTATTGCTACTTGAAGGTCTGTATAAAAATCGCAGGTAAACGCTAATAGTAATGTACATATTTGAAATGTGCTAATTAAGCCCATTAATTTGATACCCAACATGATACACTTGAGAAAAAAAAGTCATCAGTTTATGTCCTCTATAGGGCGCCACATTGATTGTAGTGTGACGTCACATAGCCTATAACCAGCAGACAATCAAGACGCTTCTAGTGACACCTCATTTGTTACATTCTGATAAGCAGTTTAGAAATTACGATGAAACAAACGTACAAACACACATGCATACAAAGCGGTCAAACACGTAACCATTCCTTTTATTTCGCCGTCTCTCTCTCTCTCTCTCTCTATTTAAGAGCTGCGCTCTTGCCGGTGATGATTTAGCCGTACTCGGTTAAAAATTGGATACTAACGATAGATATTTGTCCTTGACTATCTCTCTTGTTGCCACCCTGGAATAAAAAAAAGAGAATAATAAACATTGATCGGATTCACGAGGCTTAGTACGCATTCTTAAAACCTTGGTATAAAAAAATCAGGTTGGCTCAAAAGTGACAGCTAACATTTCAAGGTTAGCCCAGCTGACGTCATCCCGCCCTGCGTTGCCATTTCCCAACGGTTTTAATGTACTTTGCAAGGAAATTTTGTACTTGTAGTAAAAGATTTACTATACAAGTGACAAGTTAAAGTAATTAAATACATTATGTTAGGCAGTACATAAACTGCCTATATACGTCCCACTGCTGGGCACAGGCCTCCCCTCAATCAACCGGAGGGGGTATGGAGCATACTCCACCACGCTGCTCCACTGCGGGTTGGTGAAGGTGGTTTTTTACGGCTAATAGCCAGGACCAACGGCTTAACGTGCCTTCCGAAGCACGGAATCATCTTACTTTTTCGAACAATCAGGTGATTCAAGCCTGAAAAGTCCTTACCAAACAAAGGACAGTCTCACAAAGTGATTTCGACAATGTCCCCACCGGGAATCGAACCCGGACCTCCAGATCGTGAGCCTAACGCTAACCACTAGACCACGGAGGCTGTTATTCTTAGTTCTGTTAGCTGTTAGACAGTAATTCACTTAATTTTGGAGATACCAATTTAATGGTAACACATACGTCATCAAACGGCTAGCAATGGCGGTTTTTCAATGGGATTGGGCATGAGCACGTGGTTTTCTTATACCATGCATAAGAGTAAGTACTTACGTCATATTCTTCGATAGATGACTTTCGATTATTTTTCTGCAAATAAACAGATAAAACGGATTTCATAAAAAAATTTTTTGACGTGATTTATCGCAGATTTGCCACATATGGCATTAAAAATTTGGCCGGGCAAATGAAGAGCGCTGAAGGCTCTCACTCGATACAAAATGTAAAACAACAGGCCCGAGGGCTTCCCTTTGGTCTTTTACAGTATCGAGTTCAATAAAATGTATGGGAATGGGGCAGTTTCATAGGTCAAACAAATTATGAAATTCTGATTAAGTACCTTTTATTATTTTTATTTATTTATTATTATTATTTTTTAAGTGCCAGTTAGAGTAAGAGAAAGGAGACAAATATTAAGAGTTATTGAGGACAGATAAGGCAAGATGATTGGTCACTTAATAAGACTCTACGAATCTTTTAAAAACATCACAAAAGGAAAGGTAGAAGGCAAGAGAGGACGGGGAAGACAACACATTAAAGAGAAGGCGAATGTCGTGTCTTATACGGATGTCAAAGAATAGACCCTTGATAGACAAGAATGAAGAATGCTACCGACAAGAGCGTGGCTCATAAATTGATGATGATAAAGAGATGTTAGTGAAGAGAGAGAGAGAGAGTAATAGTTTCTTACCTCTAAAGCCTCCTTCATTTGCAGAGTTGTTTTGACATTTGCCGGCTGAAACAATAATACAAACAAATGATCTGGAAGGGAAGAACAAAGTGAGATGGATAAAAACGATTTAATAAATATAATTAGCTGTTACCCGCGACTTCGTTCGCGTTTCATACAAACTTTGCTACAAAATCCCACCTTAGCGAGCACCTACGTCCAAAAAAAGGAATCCCCATGCGAAATTTGAGACTCCTACCGCTTGTAGTTTCTGAGATTCCGTGATGAGTATGTCAGTCAGTCAGGAACCTTTCGCTTTTTTTTTAAAGTAGTGACATGCCACCAGGCCTTTTATATATAGCACCAATGCTTGCCATTGGCGCTATTTTGTTTGTAGTTTGAGTAGGATCTGTAGTATAATATTGTTACTCTATTTCGCCATGGAGAAACTAGATGTCGCCACCGTATAAGCCTACATAAGTGCCATCTAGTGGCGGTGTGTCGTATCATTACGACTACTTTGACAGTTAGTACAAATACTCGCCGCCAGCACTCTATTTGCGCGCGTTTCAGTGGTACCTTTTCTAGTATGGTGAGGGACCCTCCTTATTACGTGGTATATTAGTTACTTCATGGTAGTATTATAAATATATATCAATGTATCTTACAACTTCATTGATGATAATCCCAGACGTTCTGCGATGCGACTGAAAATAATACATTTAAAACACCTTTAATAAACTCTTAAATTAGTGATGATGACTGCTATATCATTACATAACGCACAGGTTACGCTATCGCACTTTACGCGACAAATAGCGTAGACTTCGACTAGTAGACGCATCGAATGCTATCTACATAATTCTCTTAAATCGAGTGAGTAATCGTTACATGAGCCGTGTCAGGGGCCTTTGGCGGCTCAATCATGACCCTGACATCAGGGTTGATGACCCTGGTATTTCACCTCACAACTCACAAGGTAAGAAGAAAAAGATTCTCTTAAATTAATTCCGTCCGTCACTTAGAATACGTGCAAGAAAGTGACGTAGCTACTTTTAGTCCCGTAATTAAGTTAAAGTTAAACTGGTGGTTGCCCGAATCGAAACTATTATTCCCTCTAACGCTTACCTCAACCGCGCTCCACCGGTTGTCGAAGCTGACTTGGTTTTTCAGATCTTCCATAGAATTCTGAGGGTGTTTAATATCCTGGGAGAAATTTGATAAAATAATATATTTTTTACAGAACTTAAACATAGAATCACGCCTTAACAAGGTAGGTAGAAGAATATAGTGTACTATCCGTTATAAGCAACCTCGATCGCGTAGTGAAACTCCACTATTAAAACTAGAAGTTTCATACAAACTTTGCCACCCCTTGTTCCTTCCTTAGGGGTTGAACATCACAAAATCCCGTCTTAGTGAGCACCTACGTCCTAAAAGGAAACCCCATGCAAAATTTGAGACTCATTTTGAGTCATAGAGGGCGAGCCTATTGCTACTAACCGGGCACAAATCTTGGATCCTCACAAAGTCGAATTCAGTGTTTTAGAGCCCGTGAAGGGATTCGAACCCCAAATTTATATTCACGCCATCCTTTCCGGTCATGTGCAAGTTTCATTCACTGCTTTCTGGCATAGCTCACAATATCATCGTTCTGGTGGTCTTCCTCGATATGGCATAGCATCCCTTGGCCACCATTCCGTAACCGCCTTGGTCCGTCTTGCCAAGTGTCCTGTCCATCTAGGACTTGCGATTACGAATTTCGACGTTTGATTACTCAAAATCGTTTACTGTGTATAAATTGCGTGAATCTTCAAAAGGTTTATCTTACCGTGGATGTGTTATCATCAACGGAGAGCCTCTGAGGCGGAGTTAACGCGGCGCCGTTCGGGTACGGTGGAAATGGCGCCTAACGGTACAACACAAATAGGTATATTAAAGACATAAACTGGACACTCGTTACAAAAATATCATTGTTACAGTTTGCTGCCTAAATGCGCGCTTCCCCCTACTCTTTAGCGGCTTACGGCTATTTAGACTAACGACCCAGAGGGGGTAAAGTAAATCTAGCTGGGATTCCGATACGAACTGGCGCGGGGCGGAGAATTACCATTAAGTACATCACGCCTATATCCCCGATAGGCAAAGATGTGTAGTATACTCCACTCCTCGCCAGCTGTTACCGATAAATACGCAGTATTCAGTTAGACACGCTCAGGCTAAGTAGTCAATGTCAAATGCGGTTAATCTACAAGTCACGTCGAAAAGAAAGCAGCATTATTTTTTATTCAATGCTAACTGTTCCATGCTTCGGAGGGAACGTTAAGCTGTCGGTCCCGGCTATTAGCCGTTAAAACACCGCCACCAACCTGCAGTGGAGAAGCGTGATGGAGTATGCTCCATACCCCCTTCGGTTGATTGAGGGAGGCCTGTAGTCCAGCAGTGGGATGTATACAGACAGTTTATGTTTATGTATGCTAAGTGTACAGTCTAAGCTTACCGCGGAATCTCGGTATCCGTACTTATTGCTGCGTTTGTCGTTGCGGCTAAGGTTCGCCTCGGCGACTCGGGTCTGAAGGCCACGTCCTACAGCAGGCTGTAATAATGACAAAAAAGTCATGCAGGCATTTCAAATTTCGTGAAGCAAAGCGAGCGAAGCTTCGTCTCCGTCTTATAGGCCCGGCTATACAGGTTGTGAGAAGCTGCAGTAGTTTTAGGCGGATGAGACGTTCGTTATGTAAAATTGACGATTCAAAGTGTAACTATGTTACCTATTGAATAAAGATATTTTTGAATTTTGAATTGAATTTTATACAAAAATTCCACTGATATTAACTCAGAACCACAATAAAGACTATAGAGAACCGGAAAGGAAATATGATTGGCCACCTGATACGACACGATTCGTTCATAAAAACATCATACGTATAGAAGGAAAAATTTAAGGAAAGAGAGGAAGGGGTAGACCTAGGAGAACATTTATGAAACAAATAAAGAGAAGTCGCATCGTATCAGGAGGTGAAGGATTTGATGGGAAGAAGAGAGGAATGGCGATTACTCTACCGACAAGAGCGCAGCTCTTAATAAAGAGAGACTAACACCCTGTGTGATCATATTTACATCCGAGTTTCTCAATGACTCCGGCATCCTGTTGAAGGTAAGCTCCCCGGAGAGCCTGATGTCGTCCTGGTCGTCCTCGTTGATCTGCGTCATGATCTCGTTCGTGCGCGAGAGGGCGCGCCCTGTCACCTGATCATAGAAAAGCTAAGAAATACAATATTATTAATTAAGATGCCACAACTGAGTGTCAGGAGTAGGTTAATGAAGTCGGTCATTGGGTTCACAGCACTTCGTATTTATTACAGTGGATCATATCAAAGAAATATGACTCGTGACAATTTCCCACCTCTGCCATTGCATTGAATAATAAATAATAATGCATAGAACGCTAACTCTCTGCCTCGTACCAATGCGTCCAACTGGCGGCAGGACGGCCTCTGTGGTCCAATGGTTGAGTGTCGGGCTCACGATCCTGAGGTCCCGGGTTCGTATCCAGGTGGGAACATACCAATCAAAATATCAATCATTTTCTAAATCAATTTGTGATCCCTAGTTTAGTTTGAGAAGAGCTTACATGGAACAGATTAAAGAAAAGGTTAACGTCGTGTCTTATAGGGAAGTCAAGGAATTGGCCTTTGATAGACTGGAATGGAAAATGCTACACCGACAAGAGCGTGGCTCTTAAATTGATGATGATGAGTTTAGTTTGATGATTATATGACCGTATCGTAATTGTTACCACGTTGTTTTAGAGCTAAGTGATGTTTTTTCTCATTTCTTCAGTGTTTTTCATGTTTTTTTTTTGATTTGTTTTTTGATGTGTTTGGTGTTTTGTGGTTTTGTGTGTTTTACTTTATGTAACACCTTTTGTATACCTGTATTCACAAATAAAGATTTTGATTTGATTTGATTTGATTTGATTAATCGTCAATTATAACTTGTATATGTTACTGTAAAAGCTCGAAATGTAGTAAATCGCAAGATATTCCAGTAAAACCTAAGATCTACCAATTCCTAATAGTAAATGTCTCAAAAGGTTTGCGATTCGAACTTTTACCACCATTCCGTTGGTAAATCTTAGGATTTATATCAACGGCACGGTAAATATTGAAAAACAACACATGTCATAACGTGCTCATGTTGTACGTTATGTTTTTTCAAAATAATTTTAATAAGTTGGTATTAATTTGTACTTATTCCTATCATATGATACCTTTATAGTACTACGTGCATGTTTTGTCTAAAGTAAATAATTAAGAATTACTCATTGTTTTATTCCTAAAACCAACATCTACCAGCTAACAGTGGTAAAACCTAGCATTATACTGAATTCGAATGGTCAAAGCTCGAAAAAATCGTCGTATTTTCAGAAATACTTACATTTACCAACTCATGTCGGTAAATCCTAAGACTTACACTTAAATCTTAAGATTTACCGTAGTTCGAGCTTTTACAGTAACATATACATTTTTTGGGATATACCTAATTATAAGATATTTATGTCTGTAACCTGTCGTGTATACACACAACAGTGGAGATTGAGTGAATTGGTCATGTCCTCAGAAGATGTATGGACAACATATCCTGACGAGCTCTGACCTGGTGGGCGTGTGGAAAACGCAAAAGGGGCGGCCCAGAAAATCTTGGCGTCTCCCTCGGTCGACCGAAAAGAATAAACTCTCGGCATGTCATGGGAGCAAACTGCAGAGGGTGCAAAAGATCGCGAGGAGTGGAAATCTGTCATTCGAGCCCTGCATCTCAACAGGGGATAATAGGGTTAGAAGAAGAACTTCTATGCTGTTCTGGGAGCAAATAAAAAACATAGAAAACGTTCACCTGCTTGTCTTCCCGGGCATGTCGTAAAAACCGACAGAGGGATTGTGTCCTCTAACATGATGGACTAATGTTATGGGCGATAGGCTGATCCCATATGACCATAAGGTTCATCATATCCAGCTTACGACATCGTATCAACAGTGGCTGCAAGTTGTCTTTGATAACTTGTGGCTCTGCCCACCCCATAAGGGATTACGGGCGTGAGTTTATGTATGTATCTATGTATGTAAGAAGAAGAACCTGTTGTGTATACTTAATAAGTAAATACCGAGGAGGCTCGCGTCTGCGCGATGGCCTTGTTGATGCGCGGCAACAGTCTTGGCTCAGCCCGCAGCATGCACCACAGGTCGAGCACGCCCATCTCGTCGCCGCTGTCGAGGGCGTCCGCTGTCGGCGGCGACCAGCGCATTTGTGGGCCTGCCAACTGTACAGACAACAGTGTTGGACGCCACATTAACAAACTTGTTCCAGCAATTTTAAAAGGTATGGTAAAGGTATGTCTAAAAGGTATCAAAATCGAGAATTTTTTCATTCGATCGCTTAGTCATTATAAAATTCGACTCCGTATAAAGTAAAAATTCAAAAACATCGGTAAGTATTCTCTCGTTGAATAAAAAGCTGCAATTAGCTGCATTGATAAACATCGCGTCTATTAATATTCAACAACGTTTCTCTCAGCGTCAGAGACGAGCTCGCTAGCGACATAGAATGAAGAATAATGTATCTACGTACAGAATGGTAACTCTCCGCCCCGCATTAATACGTATCAGCCGGTCTTACCCCCTCCGGGTCTTAAAAGTTTTAAATAGCCGTAAGCCACTAAGGAGTAAGGGGTAAAGCGAGCGTATATCTGTCTCGCTCGTGGTAAGAACGAGAATTTTGTATTGAGTGTCCGGTATGCTGGCGGTTCATCCAACTTGTGTTCTTCGCAGGTCTTTTCAATAAAGCTGATCGACTAACCAGAGCAAGAGACATGTCGACGCGTCTATTGGTGTGCAGCAACGCTTCACGTAGCGGAAGAGAAGAGCTAGCCAGCGGCTCGTCCAGTTTATTTACTTCGCAGATCTTTATTAACAGCTCATCCTGTAAATATATTCAAGTTAGAATTGCTTCTATGCTTGATTGCGGGCGAAAATCACGATTCGCCTATTTTTCTTTTTTTTCTTTCAGCTGACAATTTGCCTTGGATAGACAAGAATGGAATGCTGATGCTGGCAGTGGCGAGGCACATCCTCTTAGAAAGGACGGCCGATGGGGGAATGATTTCTATTTTTTTTCCTATCGTGTTTCTGGTGTCAAGGTTATTATCGAGCCGCCAATGGCCTGGCTCATGTAACGGCTACGATGACAAATATAGTAATCAATTTATTTAAAGTATTGCATTGTTGATCCGAGACTACTTATAAAGTACGTCTAGAAATATTTCTGTCTCATTCACTCGTTTAGGTGGTGTAGGCTAGGAATATCTGTATCACTCATTTAACAAACTGAATCCAAAGTCTCGCATATGAATGCAACAGAGTTCTATAGTGTGCACATATTACGTTTGACGTACAGCTTTGAGATAATCGAGGAAGTCGTCGGTGAGCTTAAGGTCGTACTCGGTGGAGAAGTCGAAGTGCACGACGCGGCCGCTGCGCATGCGCGACATGGCCACGTTCTGGTCGTAGAACTGCCACGTCAGTACCAGTGATAGGTCCCGAGAGTTTATCACTGCCTGGGAGGAGAATAATGGAACACTGTTATGTTAAGTTTGTATACATAGATAGGGTTCTTTTTGACCATCCCCAATGTTTTCAAGGATCACTTAAATACCAGAACTCACGACTGTGACAGAACCAGGAGCCTCCTCCTGACTTATCAAATCTCATTATCCTGATGAATCTCACTCTTTCTCAAAACCATCCTTTCCAGCGATTTTTAGGCCATCATCTACCTCTGCGGTGTCTATTCCGTGACTGATTTCGCCTATCTTTTTTTATTATATATTTATTTTAAAAAAAATCACGAAGCTTACAGGCAATTAACCCAAAACGCTAGCAAGTTAAAATTACAATTATAATAAAAAAATGTAATCCATAAACAAAACACAAACCAATAAAAACCGAGACATTCATCACGGACACAATTACATACATTAAATAAAATTATTAACTTAAATAATTATACGCATAGGATCAGCCACCAGCAAATACGTTCAATATGTCCAAGTTAGAAGTCGAAGGTTTTGGAGTGACGCAGTGGCCGAGGCTAACATGCTTACCTAAAAAGATCTGGGGGGTGAAAAGGCCACATCGAAGCAATTCATCTAAAAAAGCAATATTGCAATTTGACATTTGCGCATATAAGAAGTAAGTGCGCAATGCAGACGCATTCCACAATCTTTTTCTATCGTGTGGGTCGTGAAGTGCAATACAAAAACCTCATCAACCCTGGTGTCAGGGTTACTATTGAGCCGCCAAAGGCCCCTGACGTGGCTCATGTTACGACTTCTTACTTACATCAGTAAGTGGTAACCGGGACCAACGGCATAACGTGCCTTCCGAAGCACGGATCATCTTACTTTCGGACAATCTGGCGATCATCCAGTAATGTCCTAAGAAAACTGGGGACCACAAAGTAATTTTTTGATATGTCCCCACCGGGAATCGAACCCGGGACCTCCGGATCGTGACCCAACGCTCAACCACTGGACCACGGAGGTCGTTTCACACAACTCCACAATTATTATAGGCTATTTAGCAATCCTAACACTACCGATTCTCTAGGTACTCACTTCATCAGAGAGCACGACAGTCCCGATGTGCAGCGTGAACATAGCGCGGGGGGTGTAGGCGTCCCCTATGCGGGGCCGAGCCTCCGCCTTGCGTAGGGATATGGTGCTGTTCTGTGGTCGTAGCAGTTCCGGGTGCAGCGCCGGCGGCGGCGGCGGTGGCGTCGTTTGCTGAACGAAATAACCCTTTCAAGGACTAACCACGTATTTTGACTTTGCACTCCAATGGAACCATGGCCGTACCAGGGGGATTAAAAAGGCCAAATCAAAGCAATTCATCTAAAAAAGCATTATTACATTTTGACATTTGCGCATATAAAAGTGTGCAATGCACACAAATGTCAAATAGCAATATTGCTTTTTTAGATGAATTGCTTTAATGTGGCCTTTTTATCCCCCCAGGAGTCAGTGAAGTAAAATTTCGTGATCTTCAACGAGGTGGGCAGAGCCATAAGTAATCCGATGACGAATTTGCGGCTACTTTTGATACGAATTCCTAAGACGGATATGATCAACAATATAAATCATGATAACTCACGCCTATTTCCCACCGGGGTAAGCAGAGACTAGACGGCATGAGTTTATGTATGTATGTATTTATAAATCATGATAAATAATCAGCCTATCGCCCATCATGTTACTATGGACATAATTTTATTATGTTTGTGGACTATTAAGGCATGCCTGGGAAGATAAACAACTGTACGCGTTCTACGTCTTTTATCCGCTGCCACTCCAGCATATAATTCCTTATATGCTGGCTGCATGTTCTGTATAAAGGCACTTGTTTAGCGGCTGGGGTGGTGGAGGTGCCGTATCGGTGTTACGTTGGAAGTTGTCTATATGCGTTGCGCTACAAAAACTTCGATAGCGCGTTTCAGGCACGATAAGCGCCACCTATGTGATATATTCGGAACTACTTGTTCCGCCACACCAATAAACGAGTGATTAAGAGTTATTACCTGGTTTTGCGATGGAGACGGCGGAGAGGGCGTCTCGGCCATCGCAGACGCGTCTTTCGACACCGCTTTTGATTGAAAACTCGTCGGGGTTTCCTAAGGATTAAGCTAGGTATAAGATGATTCTCATACATATACTCGACGACTCCTGTCGTGTAACAGCTGAACAACAGTTTCATGACGTAAGCTCACTACTACATACTCAATTAGGATATCCAGAGGTACGTCCATCGCATGGACTATGTTATCTGGACGCATGTGCATGAAAACAAGAATCAAAGTCAATCGAAGTGAAAAATAATTTAATTCGATCCACACTACAACTCACAATCATAACTTTAATTACAGCGGAAGGCAATAGATAATACTTATATAGATGCGTTTAGGAACTACAGTTAGTACTATTTAGGGACTACAATTATTATAATTACAGACTACTCGTACAATACAATAGTTTATATAAAATACATTTCTAATACTTAGATAAGGTAGGCTTGGCTTACAGGCTAGGTGGCAAGTCGGGCACTTAAATATCGGGCTTGCGGACGACTTTACACTTTTTATAGATTACTTCTCTTTATTTTTAAGTGTAAACTCGGCCGATCCGATCGATCGTCGCGACGAAATCCGTGATAGCCCTTCTCAAAGAACTACTAACCGCTAAATTCGACTTTATGAGATTGGATTCAGGTTTGGATCTGAAATAATTGATATCACGTGGTTTCCGGAACTTGTGCTCGATTAATGGCAATATGCTCGCCCCCTATTACTTGGGACTTAAACATAGCTGGTGAGGAATGGGTGAGGTGTACACTATACATGTCTACCTTCGGGAATACAGGTTGATCCTATGTGTGGGTAATTCATTTTTTTTAACCCATTGATATAATTTCTTTTAAACTGATATTTTTTGCACGTTAATATGAACATCCTGTTCAGTGGCGTCGTAACGAATACTGAGGGGATGATTCAGAGCATGATTCTGAGTTGATATCAAGTGAAATTTCCTGTCGAAATATTCATTAAAATTTTAATAAGTTTTTTGTTTCGACTTGATATCAACTCAGAATCATGGTCTGAATCATCCCTCAAATTTTTGGTTCGATGTCACTAACACCTTTATATTTGTAAAAATATACATAGCTTATATATACCATACTATAAACTCCCTATATACTATACTACACCGCTACCCTGTACACTCCCCACTAATCACTACACTCACACTGACTACTGTCTATATACTATATTGTTTTGTAAACATCACGTATTATATAACCATGTCCTAACAGAAAAAAGCATCTGTCTGTCTGATGTAATATTATGTAGTTAGTTGTAGTGTGTCACACAACCTCTGGTGTCCTCGTTTGTAGTAGCAGAAGTCGACAGCGCTCCAGCTCGTGGCTAATGGCCTGCAGAGCTGCTTCCATCTGCGCCGACGACGAGTTTTCCATCAGGTTACTGTCACAACAACATAGAAGTTGTAAGAAATGTTATTTTATGTTGTATGGAGTGAAACAGGCGAACCTCAGGTCAGGGCGTCGTCTCGAGACGATTATATTTGAAAGAATTAATCGACCCAAGAGTGCCGACAGCGATAAGCGATGAATGAAGGAAATCATCGACACAGGCGGGTTCGGTATCGGGGTTCTGAAGTGTTTGTTGTCGCGAGCTGATTGGCCGCCTCTATGGGAAGAGTACTCGAGCCCTCAGGGTCGTTACGTCCTTCAAGCGCCAATAATACGTGACAGAAAAAGTATATATACCACTTAGTGCAAAATAGACATATCAGGAAATTTATGGTACTGACAGCTGTCAAATTACTCGATCTATGTTTAACAGAGTATAGTTTATGTTGTAAATAATATACTTAACTTACCGTTTGGCTGGTGATTTTATGGGAAGTCTTTCTGGTAAGTCTTCTTCAGGAGCTGCAAAAGAAAATAACATTTATCACAAAATATACGAATCGCGCGTTGGAAGGTTAGACAGGCAGTCGTTTCTGTGACAAAATCGGACTTGTCAAATCTTCAGGTTAGGTAAGCGGACCCCATGAGAAACGGAACAGGAGATAGATCATGGTTATTACGATCTCTTCTTCTTATCGTGTGGATTGTGAGGTAGAATACCAACCTCACCAACCCTGGTGTTAAGGTTATAATTGAGCCGCCAAGGGCTCCTGACATGGCTCATGTAACGATTACTCACTTAAATCAGTAAATAGTAATCGGGACCAACGGCTTAACGTGCCTTCCGAAGCACGGATCATCTTACTTTCGGACAATCAGGTGATCAGCATGTAATGTCCTAAACAAACTAGGGATCACAAAGTATTTTTTGTGACCACGTCTCACACAATTATGAACGAAGGATGCGTGTCGTGGTGAGTGTCAGTTCAAGTGTCAACATATGGAATGACGCAAGCCTTACAATTGACCATTTGCGGCATCTCCCCCTCGCTGAGGGAGTAAGCAGTGGGCGTGGCGGTGGTCCTGGAGGTGGTGGTGGCCTTGTCTTCGCCGGGCGATGTCCACGAGCTTGTCTGCCCGCACTTCTTGCAGCGGGGACTGCTATATGCTGGTATTAAATAAAAGTAAACCATATTGTTTTCATTCATCAACATTGTACGGTTCAACGTACGGTCACGAGCGTTAATATGTGTAGCGGACCTAACTAGTTGGCCACCTAGTTCCGCTCACATGCAACAGATGGCGCCACATTCAATAATGCAGTCTTCAAGCGGTCGTGAAACGCGATATCGAAGTTTACACAACAAGACGCATATATACAACTTCCAACACAACACTGTTGGATGGTCGATCCCTAGTCACACTACCAACTCGTGACTAGCGGGGTACTATGCTCTGTTCGGAACCCCGAAAACATCCTTTGGCGGCAGCACATCCTCGCCGCCAAAATATGTATACACTTTGGTACCATGTCACATTAACTTTTTTGACAAATTGAACTGTAAGTCTCACTAAATGTCAAATATGTTAGTGCAACAGAGTCTTAAAGTGGGTACATTATATTGCTCATGACTGTATAAAGTATTATGTATGAGTAATCAATAAGCTAGTTTAGCAATTATCATTTCTGCGTCATTGCAATAAATCAGTTAGTGTACATTACGCACTCGGCGGATCTGGTTGTTTTACTTTCCTTTACCCGTCTTTATCACGTATCACATCTATCACCTTTTATCATTACTATCACTCTTATCATTCTATTATCTTAAGTGTAGGCGCACCCTACAAACATAATTCTCAATCAGGTGAGATTGTGGTCAAATGCTTGCATAAAAAAGCCGGTCAAGTGCCGGATTCCTTCCTTCTAGCCAAATTTCATGATTATACTAGGTCTATGGGAAGTACCCCATAAGTTTTTATTCCCCAACAAAAAGTATGACAATAAGGCTTAAAATCGTCATATCTTTGGATTGCAGTGACTTAGAAGCTTGACTTCATCCATCAGCAAGAAACCGTTGACATAAGTATTACATATTCATTTCAACTTTATACCTTCACGCGTTTCCGAGAAAAAGGTCTTGACAGACGGACGGACAATATGGTCCTATAAGGGATTTTTCCTTTTAAAGTTCGAAAGCCTAAAAAACAACAACTTACTATCTTTCTCAGAAGGTAGATCCGTCATGGAGGAGATCTCCTGATCAGTGTTTTCCGGCGACGTCGCTCGGGAACATTTGACTAGTTCTGCACTCGCATGGATTGTATACGTCTTGGGTACTGAAGTTTCCACATTCCTTCGATCGTTCGCTTGCACGCCCTCGTCGTTACGAACCTTGCGGCTTTGCGTTTCTGATAATGTTACGATTGGAATTAAATAAATCATTTGTGGTTCCGCTATGTGTACAAATCTCTCACGATATGGGCCTGCGACTAGTGTAAGTGACTTAAAAACATTCACGGCTGAGTGGTTACAGCAAGCTAGCGTGCAACTATTGTGATTTATTTTATATTTCATGAATAGTATGTCACACCACAAGAAGACATTCTATTCTATCAGGTTGGGAAAAGAACCATAAATAATAAAACAAATAAAATTAATGTTACCGTTGTTCACATATTTAATTTGCGAAAGCGTGGTGCCGCAGCCAGCAGTCTTCCCGTGACTGCAGCCACATCGGCGTATGCGGGAGGCGGGCGCGTTGGTGGTGCGGAAGCGCAGCGTGCCGGAACACGAACGGAATACGGACACGTCTCTGTGTGCGTTATTCGCGGGTGCAGGGGACTCGTGCGGGCACGTGCACACGTGCGTTAGGTGCTCGCAGATATCTACGGCGGACCAGGTGCATTCATAGAAAAACACTCTTAACACTTTCTGAGACAGTCCATTGATCTTTTTTAATGGGTTCATCACATCGCCTAGATGCACTTAGAATCGGGATAAATTTTCCTCCACGGCACCAGTGATGTGCGTTCCCAGAAATGATCTAAAGTGGGAATGTTCCACTTTTAAAAAACTATTTAATAGTGAAAACACTGGCTGCTTTCTTTTTGAAGTTTTTCTTCCTGGTATTCAGATCCTAACTTACCTAAAGGCTAGGTAATAAGTTTTTTTTTTTCATAACTTTTGCGCTTTTTTACTGCCAGGAATGTTCCTATTTTGGCAGTAAAAACCCGGGGACGACACATCACTGCACGGTACTAATAAAGAGTGGTGCAAGGAGACTGAAGAAAGATCTCGCGTAGATTGACTACTCCTTTTCATACACAGGAATGCCTTTGAAAGGGTATGACAACAAAGAAGAGAATGCATGAGTGTTAGTATTATAGTGTGTTATAAACATAGTATAAAGTGCAATATAATTTGTCCAAGTGTGCTAGTGCCGCCGTTATGATCATAATTTATAGACTGTCAAACTGTCTTGAGACAGCTTCAGTTCAACGCTGTTAGGTGTTTTTAAGACTAAGTATTCAACAAATTGCCTAGAAAAAACTTACCTAACTGGCTGTCAATAGCTTTATCTACATTAGACAGTTGCGTGTAATCATCTTTGGGCTTCTTCGGGTCATTGGTGAATACGGACGGTACGCTGCCGGTAGCTGGCCGCGTCGGCGGCAGGTACATAATAGGGTCTTCCTGCTCGGCCGCAGGCTGTGGAGGGACATCCTTACTTCTCACCTCATTGTCTATAGTTTTTCCTAATACCGGCACCTCAGTTCCTACAGAACTTTTTCCGATGCTCTGATTCCCCTGATCTTGCGAACCGTCTCGACTATCTTTATAGTTTTCGTAGTCGTCAATATTCGAATTTTGATTATTCAAATAAGCATCCACCGATCTAGGTTCCTTCGAAAACTTAACGAAATTGTCAGGCGAATTTTTTTTTCCCCCAATGACAGGAGTGTCCGACAACGGCACCGGATTTTTTGTTACGTCATTTGATGCTACTCCTGGAGTCGTCGGATTCTCGCAGTACTTCACACACGAACAGTCTACCTGCTTCGGTGTCGTATTCTGTGCATTTGAGTCGGATGCGATCTGGTTGCAGGTACACTTGTGGAGGCCTATCTCTGTCGAGGCTTTCGGAGGCGAACTCACTCCCATCAGATCTTTCGATGTAGTTGGAAGCTCTTCGATATTTTGGCCATTTAAATTTGGCCCTTCTGTTTGAGCTTGGGGAGACTTCGGAGTTTCTTTGGCAAATCGAGCATACAGGTTTTGGATAATTTCTTGGATATGTGAAGGTCTTTTCGCCAGCGGAATTGTCGATGCTTCTTGGGGTTTGGTCGGTTCGTGTTGAGGCGTTTTGTGGTTGGCCAAATCAGTTTTTTGACTGCTCGGTTGGTTTTCTCCTACGTTTGGACCGGTCAACGTAGTAGGGGCTTCTATCGTCTGCTGACCACTCACATCGGATGGGCTTATTTTTACAGTCTGTGCTCCGTTTTCCGGGATGGCAGCTGGTTGATGTTTCTTGCATTCCGAGTCCGTACAAAAATTTGTCTTTTGTTCTTCTTGCGATTTTACTAAACTGGATTTGAGAAGCGTTTTATGGGCACTTTGACTTCTTGGACGAAATTGTAAAGGTTGTGGCTCCGAGGCTATTTTCCTATTTTTCATTAAGTATTCTCTACTAATAACTATGGAATCCTTTAATTCTGATAAGACAGAAAGGTGACTGGCTGAACCTTCGTCGCGTTTGGTTTTCATAGCATGCGCTTGTTTATCGCCGCGCGGTGTCGAAGTCACAGGTACAGGGCCAGGAATTTGATACTTGATATCGTTGTCTTTATGTCTATTTTCTTTTTCTGTATTTATAGGTTCATTATCACACATCGTACATTCTTTGCTATCGTTTAGCTTGTATGTGCACTCGTCGGTGCAGTCTAGATTTTCTCTGAAAGCAAATGGATTCATTTATTATTAGGACTAAGCGGAGTATTGAAGTTCGTAAACCACCAGCAAGTTATTTATCAAACTAAAACTTTCTTACGAAAATTGAAAATGCGGCAAGCCGTCTTTTTGGTCACGTAATAGAGACATTGAACATGCAATGCTGTTAAAAGCAGTGGCTCGCGACTACGGCGGATGACGCCACGTGGCTGTTAATTAGACAAGGTTCCAGCGCATTAGCAATTTGCGGGACTAAGTACATACTGTTTATGTTATGATATTGGTACGTACTGACGACACGTTGTATCGCAGGTCGGGTTAGCATTCAACGACTCATCATAGTTGTGCCAACGCTGGTTGACGTCCTTCAACTCATCACTGTCCTTCTCTTTCTTCGCTCGCTTCGACTGGAACCAATGAAAGTGTTATTATTTCGAGTCGCGCAAATAATCGCTGAACCCTGTTCTTTTTTTGGTGGACTGTGGAATCCATATACATTATTTTTTGTGTTTTTTTTTTTGCATACATAAACTCACGCCTACTTCCCACAGGGGGAAACAGAGACTATGGAATTTCATTACCTTCGATCCTGACATTGTTACCTACCTTATGGTTCCGCCGCGGTTCACCCGTAGATTTTATGTCGCTTGGTTCTTCGGAGTCGATAGTATACGTGTCGGAGTTCGACAGCGTCTGTAACACATTGTCTATTTTCATGCGTCATTTCAAATTGTGGCGGCCCAGTTGACCAGCTACTTCTACATGCAACAGATGGCGCGCACATCATTCAACGCAGGCCTGGAGCGCGCTAACCAAATTTCACAGCGCGATGCACATATACAACTTCATATGTAACACTGTCGGATCGTCGATCCCTAGTCACACTACAAACTTGTGCCTAGCAGGGTACTGCACTTTATTCGATATCCCGTAACATCCTTTGACAAAAAATATTCTTCTTTGTCAAATGCCTATCGCTTGGTATACACTCTAGCTTACTCACCCTAGCTTTCAAGTCGTTAAGCTGCTTTTGTAGATCAGCTATTTTGTCCATGAGCTCATCATTTAATTTCTGCAACGATGTCTGCAAGATATTGTTTCAGTTAGGACTTGAACGATACGTTCAAAAACCTTCCAGTAGAATGACTATAACGCCCGTACTGTAAGGTGTTTTCTCGAACCTTCCTCGACCTCGTCCTGAGTTGAAGCGACCTTAAGGAAGACTTCGAACTCAGCTCGAAATGGGTATTCTCAGACGTCAGCTCGACTCAACCTTACCTCGAGTCTACTCTAGTGAAGTTGAGTGGAGACATGACGTCATTATTTTCATATTATTTTGTTGACAGTATTGATATGCTCGACTCCAGTGAGAAAAGTCCTGAATTAGAACACGAGTAAATGTCAACTCAAAATACCAAAATTCACAGCTGAGGCCAAGTCGAATGGAGAAAGTTTCGGGGTAAAATCTGAGAATACGGGTGTTTATGCGTCCACTTCTGCAAAATAAAGCGTACATAGTCAGATTTCTTGTTTTGTATTGCTTCTTAAAGAATTCCGCAGGACGTTGTGTTTGGTAGCTGTCAAGGCAAATATTATGGCTCCAAAAACCGACGATGTTAGCGGATCATTCAGGGAGCAGACAGGGGTCTAAGAAGAACACATCGATCATTTCATCGCCATCTCCTCAGCGATATCCCGTTTTCACGGGGTCCGAAAAACTATAAATGATTGGTACCTTTTCATCGTCGTGAGATACACCGCTGCGGTTAGCTTCAACGTATCCGGAATCATCAGATTTCTTGTTTGGCGGCATTTCTGTAGACATCCGCATGTCTTCTGGCATCTGTTAAAAATAATATAATTAACAATAATATTTGACGGAAACAATTGAACCATGCATACCCAGGGCCGGCTTCGTTCCCCCCTTTAGCGTGAGCCGCAATTTAAGTTAAAGTAAGACCCAAGGGGGTGAGGTAAGTCTAGCTCGACAGTGCGAAGAGTCACCGTTATATACGTAGTATTTCTTTTTTTATTCTAAGCCACAAGAGAGCTGATCCAAGTCCGTTATATTAGAGAGGACATAATTATTTTTACATGATTACTGACTTAAATATAAATAACCTTATCATTACTCGATAACCAATATAATGGTGTACCGAATGCGTTAAGAGTTTCAGCCGCAACATCCGATTCTTTGAGTTTATTTTTCTTGTTTTCACCTTCACAGAGTGCGCAAGATTCATGTCGTGATCCCTGCAGGATAAAAGTAAAATAAACGGGGTTTTAAAAAAGACTTTCTTGTTGTGATTTTTGGTTTAAATTTTCTTATATTACTATGGTTGGTTGGGCCTTTGACGGCTCAATAGGTTGATGAGGTTGGCAATCCACCTCACAACCCACACGATAGAAGATGTTGGTTGTAGTAACTACTGGTAATATGTGATGTATATCAATCGCGGAGGGCAATCATTTATATCATATATATGGATATAATTTATTGTGTTCCACATTCCAACAGGTGATAGCTCATATCCACATCTGTATGCTTTCTGCGCTTGCGGCACGGCAACAACGAATTATATTATAGGCTTCGACCAATAGCCGTACGACCTCTATCTACTTAAACACAATTCGCGCTGCTTGTGTCGCGGTTATCATGCAGACACCCTGCTGGATATCAGAGCAGGGATTACACCTTCAAATTTAGAATCCTGGAAATAAAGACGACAGATACTCCTTAGATTTATAGTTCTTTCGGGTACAGATGTGATTGACGAACACAAACTTTGTCTTAAAAGCAAAACGCACGAGTGGAAAACGCAAGACTGGTGCTCGCAGTATCTGTACAGGGATGTAACGAAACGATATTTTACATGCTGCAGCTTGTCTTCACAAGATTGGTATTACAACGGTATGAATGGCGGAATCGATTATCCAAGTTTGACGAAACTTTTGGAAACGAACGAAAAGATTCGTCCAAAGCTAACTTAAAATTAGGGACACCTAAAATGACAATGGCCTACTGTACTGTGCGAGCTATTATTTATAAGTAACAAATAAAGCAAAAAAATGAAATAAAAATTAATCATTAACCTTTTCCTTCAACTGAGAGTCTCCATTTTGCTTATCTTTAGTTTCAGATGGGTCCTCTTTATTTTTAGAGTTAGAATGGTTATGAATCTGCATCACACAATAAATTAAAGAAAATTACGTAGTTTATATGTTTAAATGTGGAGTTTCACATAAATAGTCTAATCTTATCACATAAGCTCACGACTATATCCCAAATAGGTCATAATCAAAGGTACATCCATTACCGCAAGATGAACTAAGTACCCACATCTCACCGACCTTTCTGTCAGACCAACAGGATAGGTGTTGACCCGTATTGCCGTCTATAATGGCCATTACTCATTTGTGCAATTCCGGAACCCTGGTAGGTAGGGGTTCGAATCGAACCAAGTTGAGTTTAGAGTTTCAAATTGAAGACAATAAAAATCGAAATAAAGATAAGAAACAAAGAGGCTTTCAAAAAAAAAGCTGTTTACCGGTATTCCCAAAGGCATCTCCGAATCTCGATTATAAACTTTTGGTGTGCCCTCTTTAGATTTTGGAGTTAAATCGTCTCCTGGCTGTAGATACAAGACAAATACATGTAATTTGCTGTAACCTGGAACCTGACAGAGGGCAGCAGTAACTGTCAGTACTATTCAGAGGCGGAGGACAGGAGTCCTAGTACGGCTTTGAAATAGACTGCTATGGGTGCCATCCCACTCGCAACACACAGAGTACTGCGAGGCGGAAGGCAAGAGGGAAACCACTGCCCTATTTTCCCTAAAAAGGACGCATGAATGAAGAATGCTACACCGACAAGCGTGGCTCTGTGTGATGCTTGTTCATCGAACCTTACATTAAAGCAGAAAGGAGCGGAGACATGCGGCATTGACCAATCACGGCTTGCAAGAGATTAAGAGAGAAGGGACTGTCACTCGCTTTTTCTCGTGGTGTTTGCTCGATTCCTGCACATTTCCCACTCGGCTCTTTTCGTCTCCACTTTGGTGGAAGCTCAGATAATCAATAAGGTAAGTATTTAGATACAATATTATTAGTAGTTCATTTTAAAGATAAATAGGTATTTACTGTAGGGGAAACACCAATTTGTTGTTGCTCTGGCACTTCCATTTTAAAATCTAATGCCGTAGGCACACCGTTGGGTTTCGCAGCCGGGGGGCTTGTCGACTCATCTTGCGTACGCTAAAGAAAATATCGCGAAGTTACAATGTGACAAGTCAGAGGCGTTTGGGGACGCAACAATAATAACGGACTATGAGTGGTGATGTCGATCTTCGACCAATCCGAGAAGTAGGTAAAAGTTAGTAGAAGAAAACATATTGGGAAGTTTGGTAAAGCGGAATATGTCTTTTGTCGTAAGCGTAACAGAGTTTTTTTATAGTATATAATGCGGATCGCCTATATTTCTACAACCGAAGTCCAAGTTCGAAGTCAATCACATTGTGAGTGACTCAAAAGCAAAATTCGCTTGGTTCTTGAACTGAAGAGAAAAGTGAGAAATAAATTATGTACGCCTTGTTAAAGGATTCTACACGAGCAATAAAAGTTTGCCCACTAATGAAACGTCATCATTGCCCTAGCATTATTCCGTTTTTTTTTTTCCTGACTCCGCGTACCTAAACTGAAGATTTGACAGGTCCGGTTTTTAACAGAAGCGACTGCCTGTCGGACCTTCCAACCCGCGAAGGGAAAACCAGCCCATTACAGGTTAGGTCACATACCTCCGAATATGCACTTCTCGGGAATGTGGATTTCCTCACGATGTTTCCTTCACCGCTGAGCACGTGATAATCATAATACGAAACGAAAACGTAGTGTAACGTATACTTATACGCAATAATATAAAAAAATATAATAAAGAAGAATACCTACCTTGGAACTAGACGGTTCGTTAAACTCAGAAGGCGCACAGCAACCTTTACCTTTCTTGGGTTCAGCTCTCTGTTAAGACAATTGAACCTGTTAACCCAGTGCGTTTTCCAATTCTTTTAATTTTACTTTTTATCGTCATGGAATCCGCTTACCTAAAGATGTGACAGATTCTGTTTTTTACAGAAGCGTCTGCCTGTCTGACCTTCTAACCCATGAAGGAAATACCATTAGAAATCATTTTCAATTCTATACTTTTGCGATGGATAATTCCAATTGATATTAACTCACAATAATGAACTGTATCATCCCTCTCAGTATTCAGGTAGCCATACAAGTAGGTATGGGTGTTAGTGACACCGTAGCGAATACTGAGAGGAATGATGCAGACCATGATTCCAGTTGATATTAAGTGGAATTTCCTGCAGGAAAATTCATGTCAATTTAAGTGTCTTTTTTAATTATTTTCAGTTCCATACATTTGCGATGGAAAATTCCACTTGATATTAACTCAGAATCATGGTCTGAATCATCGCTCAAAGTTTTCGTTACGACGTCACTAACACACTGTATTGTCTGGGTCCATGGCATCGTTTAAATGCGACAATTCAAGAGAAATAACATAAATGATAAAATAAAATGATAAATGAATAATGATAAATAAATGATAGACATTATAATTAAATATTTACAGCAGGCGTAACTTCCGTTTGCTGTTGCTCTGTGAGCTCTGGTATGAAATCCAACACTCTTTTCTCAGAATTCTCAACCGTGGGGCTTGTGGACTCATCTTGCGTACCTTGTACCTTGGAACTTGACGGTTCGTTAAAATCAGAATGCGCACAGCAACCTTTAACCTTTTTAGAGTCAGCTTTCTGTTAAAATAATTAAATCTATTAACCCACCGCGTTGTATAGCACCTAACGTAGTTTAAGACGTCTTTAAAACACCTTTTTAGAAACACTTATAGACAACATAACCTAACCAAGCATCACGCGAGTACATCCAAAGGGTCTTTAAAATGTTGAATGTTTACTAACAATAGAATAAGATTTTAATTACTAACACCTATGGATTGTATCACGCCTGTACTTACGTATAGTAGATGAATAATAACTTATAAGGTAGATGAATATTATTTAAAAAATGAATGACTTAACCATATTTGGTTCTAATATTATCGGCAACTAAAAATGATACAAGTGACTAAGCGCATATATTTGAGTAATTCTAGCGAGCAGTGATACTTGTAATCTCGTATATACCTACCTATACAGGGTGTTCGTGACATCGTAACGAAAGCTTTGATGGATGATTCAGACCATGATTCTGAGTTGATATCAAGTGGTATTTTCCGTCGCAAAAGTATGGAGCTTCTTCTTCTATCGTGTGGGTTTTGAGGTGGATTACCAACCTCATCAACCCTGGTGTCAGGGCTACTATTAAGCCGCCAAAGGCCCCTGACATGACTCATGTAACGACTACGTACTTACATCAGTAAGTAGTAACCACACGGATTGTCTTACTTTCGGACAATCAGGTGATCAGCCTGTAATGTCCTAACCAAACTAGGGATCGTAAAGTGATTTTTGTGATATATCCCCACCGGGATTCGAACCCAGGCCCTCCGGATCGTGAGCCTAACGCTCAACCACTGGACCACGGAGGCCGTTTTATAGTATGGAACTGTAAATAATTTAAAAAAATACACTAGAATCTTCATGATTTTTCCGACAGGAAATTTCACTTGATATCAACTCAGAATCATGGTCTGAATCATCCCCCTCGGTGTTCGTTACGGTGTCACTAACTGAGGAGCAACAAGTTAGCATGGTATGGGCATGTGATGAGGAGGGATGAAAGGCTAATAACGAGAAAGTTATGAGTTTGTATGTGGATGGTTATAGGGGGCCACCCAAGAAAGCGTGGATGGATTGTGTAAAGAAGAATTATGTATGTGAAAGGTGTGAGTACTGAGGTGACGACTGAGAGAAATGAATAGAAGAGGAATACATGTTTATTTTATTTTATTTGTGAAAGTATATTTTCAATAATTTTCTTTTCAATGTACCATTTCTTTATTTTTTTATTATTTTATGTATATTTGTACGCCTGCATGCAGGCCGAACACATCACAGCATTGTTATTTGAATTATTTTGCCACTTTTTTTGTATTCTATGTGTTCTCGCAAATAAATTGATTTGATTTGATTTGTGCCGACCCTACCTGGAGTGTGATAGGGGCAGGTTTTTGAATAAAGGTATATTTACTTGAACTGTATGTATATTATCCGGTACCGAGGCGCTGCACTTGTGTTTTGAATACGCCCTGGGCCTTGGGCATCCCTCTTCGTGTTTAACGCTGTCTCGCTGTATATAATAATCATAATAAATTATTAGTCTTTGTTAAATTAGATGCCGAGAGCAGTGGTAGCAAACTTGGTAGAACGCTTGCCTCCGACTTTGAGGTCGCAGGTCCGAATCCAGCACAGGCCTAAACCAATGATTGTCGAATTTGTTTTCGAATTCATTTTTGGATCATAAATGATTATCATGTGCTCAGCGGTGAAGGAAAACATCGTGAGGAAGCTCACATTCTCGAGAAATGCATTTTCGGAGGCATGTGACAGGTAACCTAACCTGTATAGGGCTGGTTTTCCCTTCGCGGGTTGGAAGGTCAGACAGGCAGTCGCTTCTGAAAAAGCCGAACCTGTCAAATCTTCAGGTTAGGTAACAGACTCTGTGATAAACGGGATAATGCTAGGCAGATGATGACATGTCATGAAAGTTTTATGGAATACCTAATGTTAGATAGAAAATAATCGACCAGCCTAATCTCTTACTATTCTAACGAATGTCACAACACTAGCTTAGATACTTTGACAGATCTATTTGGGTCGTGTACCTGCTACGTGCAAGATAAATAAAAAAATCTTATTACTAAATGTCTGGAAAAGTAAGATGATTCGTGCTTCGGAAGGCACATTAAGGCGTTGGTCCTGGGCTCATGCCCAAACACGTCCACCAACCCATAGTGCTTCAGTTGATTGAAGAGAAGTCTGTGCCCAGTGTGATATATTATGAGTAGGTACTTTATCTTATTTGATCCAAATCCTTATTTCCCTGAAATTTTAATAATATAAGTATTATAATAAAAGAAATACCTTTTTGGCATCTTCTTTTATTGCTGGCTGGGAGGCGTCATCTTTCGACTTCTGTAAGGAAATCGATATTCTTTTTATTTAACGTGACTTCGTAGAATTAATGAACAGCAATCAGAGATGGGCGGACTACACGTTTGGGTGACTAGCCGATTACTCGGCCAAAGAGGGAGTTTTCAGGCTACGTTATCCAAAAATAATATACGTAGATGGCGTTGTCGAGATTTTAACGTGATAATTGCCTATTTTATCATTACTCAGGTACCTAATTACTCCAAAATACAATGTAATGGCATGAATGAATTGCACGCACGAATACACACACGCACGCACGCACGCACGTACGCACGCACGCACTCACACACGCACGCACGTACGCACGCACGCACGCACTCACGCACGCACGCACGCACACACGCACGCACGCACACACGCACGCACGCAGTAAGGAAATTAGAAGTTATATTGCAATTGTTCCGTTATATATAACAACACACAGTTGTTATGTTACATAATATGATTCACAAACAAACAAAACGTTTAAACCTAATTACGAGGTGAAAAAATGTTGTCCTGTTGTATATGGGGACAGTTCCCTGTGCGTACTCAATAAACGGACCTCACTCAGCACTAACCGCGGCGTGAGCCACGTCGCTGGTATTCTGCGGGCCCAGCCGAGTGAGGAACCAACATCGCGCCCCGCACGTGTTATTTACCTGTGGGGCGACAACAAAAGCTGAGCACTAACGTGGTTAGCGTCGGCGGACGCGACGCGCAGGCGCCGCCCCAGCGCCTGCAGCAGCGGCGCGCCCGCGCCCGCCGCCCTCGCGGCCGCCTCCAGCTCCGCCACCTTGCCTTTCTCTATTATCAGCTCTGTGTTTAGAACTTCTGTGGAAGATAATATCAAAACAAATTATTTATTTCATATAATAATAGTGCGAGCGAGACAAACAGACTCCCCCCCCCCCCCTTATTAGAGTAAAACCCAGAGGGGTTGAGGTTGGCGCCTGCAACGAATTAATGCGGGGCGGAGAGTTACCGTTCTACACGTAGTATTGCGGCGCGCTGGATGGCGTTGACCCACTAGGGTTGATTAATTCTTTCAAATATCTTTCTTCTCGGACAGCCTCCGTGGTCTAGTGGTTAGAGCGTTAGGCTCACGATCTGGAGGTCTGGGTTCGATTCCCGATGGGGACATTGTCGAAATCACTTTGTGAGACTGTCCTTTGTTTGGTAAGGACTTTTCAGCCTTGAATCACCTGATTGTCCGAAAAAGTAAGACGATTCCGTGCTTCGGAGGGCACGTTAAGCCGTTGGTCCCGGCTATTAGCTGTAAAAACACCTCCACCAACCCGCAATGGAGCAGCGTGGAGGAGTATGCTCCATACCCCCGCCGGTTGATTGAGGGGAGGCCTGTGCCCAGTAGTGGGACGTATATAGGCAGTTTATGTTATGTTATCTTTCCTCTCAGACGACGCCCTGAGCCGAGGTTCGCGCCCAACTGGGCACCCTCACGCCTGTTGTCTTAAACGTTGTATCGGGTGAGAGCCTTCAGCGCTCCCCATTTGTCCGGCCAAGTAGTTAATGCCATCTGCGGCAAATCTACAATAAGTAAAAAAAAAAGCTGGATGGTGAGGATACGGTATCCCGACTAGCCGGCAGAGTAGGGGAGTGATTGGTGATAACGATGATAAATTAGAAGCAAACAGCAAGCGGGAATATATGCAGTTTATAAAGAACACTTCACAAACAGGATAGGAATAAACATAGTTCACAATATATACCTACACTTCACAAAAGAATCAAGAATTAGAGGGCACGGCCCTAAACAGTTATAATATTATACTTGTTGTTTTTCTGAAGGTCGGGGATGCAGTGAGTCAAAAAAGTGTAGAATGAAAGGAAATAGAATGAGAATTTCGTAATTTTAAAACGATGACGGTCAGAACGAAAGGCCAGTATGTGCAGAGTTTGTACTCTGCTACAGTATTATTCTATAACTATGTTATACTTCAAAAAAATCGCAGTGGAGCAGCGTGGTGGAAAACGCTTCATACCTCCTCCGGTTGATTTAGGGAAAGCCTGTGTCCAACAGTGGGACGTATATACTGTTTATGTATATTATACTTACCACACTCGCATCGTGTCTCACGCAGTTTCTTCTTAATCTCCTTGACCTGTGAGTTGCGGCGGTCCAGGCTGAGGTCCCGGGCGGTCCGTTCTGTGCGCACGCGCGCGTTCTCATCCTGCAAGTCCGTCACTTCATGCTCCAGTTTCGATATCCTGCTCGCGTACTCCTCGTGGGTTTTGTTTAGCTCCTGTTGGAAATAGCAGAGCAATGATATTTTTGAATATTTATTTTAGTATGATAAAGTTTAACGCCTGTTGGAAATATCATAGCAAATTGTTAAAATTGTAAGTTTGTAATATAAGTTATTCAGGCGGTCCATTGTAAAGACATAACTTCTCTTTGACGCTATTTATAACAAAATGCAAGAACCTACTTGAAGTTCCATTTCTAGTGATTCGATTGTAAAAAGCTCGATGTTTGAGAACTAGCAAGAATTACGCAAGCATTAGTAATAGTACTAAAGTAGTAATTCCATACTCTCTGCCTACCCCGGTAGGAAATAGGCGTGAGTTTATGCATGTATGTACTAAGTAATAATCAAGAAATTACAGAATAAACGTTACCTCTTGCAGATTGACAATCTTCTGTTTCAACTCATCCATCTGAGTTCGGCATTTATTTTCGTCGCACAACTTCTCCAAATTCCTAAATAACATATTTAAAATTAAAAAAAAAGATAGAATTAGCTTTTATCGCCATCTTGTCTGAATTAATACCAGTAGACACTTACCCTTCTGGTAACCCCAACCTGTAAAATAATTTCGGATAAGGATTAAAATGTTATTACAATAAACTCACATGGTAGTTTATGAAGAAAGAAAAATAATAATTATTTTAAAACGCACACAAACCATAAAGACATTGTTGGGTTGATGGTGTTTCTTGCACGAATTACAGTGTATTTCGGAAATTAAACCACTTGTTATCACGTTGCGTTGTTTATTTTACGATACCTTGTCACAGAATTGTCATAGACAAAAAATATTTTTTACTTTTTAATCCTATTTTTATTTTATTAAACAATACGTCACAAAAACAAACTTAAAAACTAGTCATTAAATAACCCGCCCCTCACTGTTCCCGGAGCAAAGGTGCCCACAACACTAGCCGCATTACCGCGTTGAATGGCAATGGCTAGCCTTTGGACCAGGAACGAGCCGGAGCGGGAGTCACCTGTTTTCTCCCTGAGCCTGAGACCCAATTCTGACACAAAATCCTTCAATCAATTCTTTTTAATTGAAATGGATTATTTATATAATACTGAGGTAAGGTAGGATATGTTTGTCTGTATGAATTTAATTTTACTTTATTTATTTATTATATTTTTACATATTAGCTTTAAGCAAGAACAGACATAAAAAATATATATATGTGGCCGTAATATGTGATAGCTTTCTTCGGATGAAGCGTAACTTACGTAACTTAGCGCTACTTAAGCGTAACTTAGTTACGGGTACGGGTTCGCTTCGAGCTCTAACCCATTGAATTTAGCTTTCGAGTTTGAATTCATACATGATTAATATCACGACAGGCTGATCACCTGATTGTCCGAAAGTAAGATGATCCGTGCTTCGGAAGGCACGTTAAGCCTTTGGTCCCGGTTACTACTTACTGATGTAAGAAAGTACCTTTAAGTGCTTTTGGCGGCTCAATAGTAACCCTGCGCACACGCGATAAGAAGAAGAACCTCTGTCTACCATTTCGGGGATACAGGCATGATGCTATGTTATGCTGAGTAACTATTAAATCGTGTTAGCAAAACTTACTTATCAAGACACTGGCAAGATACTGACTTCATTTGCATGTTATCAACAGCTTCAGGTTTCTTTGTGTTGAGTGCACTTGTTGACGAGTTTCTGAAAAAATAATTTCATTTATGCTTCGTAAACGTACACGCACATCTTTAGTCGTTTTAAAAACCCCTTCTAAGTTTCCCCGTAAGAAATTCCTATTTAGCAATAAGACCTATTTTTTTTAATTTAACCTCATTCATACGTAGTAGAATTGTGCCATGATAGCCCATGACAGACCGTACAAGTGATAGGATATATCGACAAACAAAGACAACATATTCAGGTTTGGATCATAAATGATTATCACATGTTCAGCGGTGAAGGAAAACTTGAGGAAACCCACATTGAGCGAGGAAGTGAGCTGTGGTAGCTCAGATGGAAGAACGCTTGACTCTCATTATGAGGTCGCTATTTCGAAACCCATCACGGGTCACGGGACTAAATCAATGATTTTAGAATTTATTTTCGAATTAATATTTGGATTACTTGTAAATGACTAAGTATCACGTGCTCAGCGGTGAAGGAAAACTTGAGGAAACCCACATTCCCGAGAAAGGCGTTTCGGAGATAAGTGACCTAACCTAAGGCTGGTTTTCCATTCGCGGGTTGGAAGGTCAGACAAGCAGTGGCTCCTGTAAGAAACCGGACCTTTCAAATCATCCGGTTATGTAAGCAGACCCTGTGAAAAACGGGATAACACTAGGGAGATGACGATGATTATTCATACCTAGTGGAATCAGAGCGGCCTATAATGCTGGAGGTGGGACGTGACGTGGCTTTGTTCTGCATCTGATAGGGGCCCATGGAGCTCCTCTTTAGGAATTGTCTCGTCGAGCACAACTTCATGTTCAAGTTTTTTACTTCGTTCTTCAAGTTGTCATTTGCTTTCTTCATTTCTGATATGCTGGAAAATGAGAATATTTGTTAATTATATATTTCTTTTTCCAGTTAGCTCGACCATTATACACAGCGATACGGCTCACCAACTATCATGTTGGTCGAACTGAAAGTTCGATGAGGTGTGGGTACTTAGTTCATCTTGCAATGGATGGACTACCCCAATTGGGATATAGTAGTGATCTTATGTTATGTTTTTTTTTAATAAATGTAATCTCTATAGCTCACAGGCATCACAAGAGTAATAGAGGCACAAGTAATCAAATGCAAATTGCAGCCATTTTTATTTTATTATTTTTTTTAAAGTGACTGTAGTATTACCTCAGATACCATTAACTACTTGGGCGGACAAATGGTGAGCGCTGAAGGCACCATCCTCCCACCTGGCCATCCATTCTTGTTACAAATAAAGATGGATTTGATCTTCTCTATTATGTGGGTTGATTATGTGGGTGAGGTTTATGTGGGTGAGGTTTATGTGGGTGAGATGGATTACCAACCTCATCAACCCTTGTGTCAGGGTTATAATTGAGCCGCCAAAGGTCCCTGACATGCCTCATGTAACAACTACTTACTTACATCGGTAAATAGTAGCCGGGACCAACGGCATAACGTGCCTTCCAATGGATTTGATGATGTTGGAATATCTACCTATAATATAAGTATAACATAGCTGTCGAGGAGTTGTGCTCCTTTGGGGATACAAGAGTGACTCTATGTTATGTAATGTATAAATATCTATTTTAATGAGTCGTCACCTCATGACTTACTGTTGTTATATTTGTTTCTTTTGTATGTTTGTCTGCTTTATAATGTTCTTTTTGAGCAATAAAGAATTGTGTATTGTATATTCATCAATAGTGTCAAAAATAATATTCAACTACCCTTATAAACCGGACCTGTCAAATCGTCAGGTTAGGTAAGCGGATCCTATGAAAAACGGGATAATGCTGAACTACACTTATAGAACCGCAACAGAAACTCTTACGTCTTTTTCTGGTCCTGAACGACAGCCTTGGTTGCAGAGCAGCAGTCCTTGGATTCGTTAGCCATATACGCCCTTTGAGTCGACATCATTCTCTGCAGTTTGGTGGAGAGAACTTTCAGTTGCTCATTCTGTTTGTTAAAGTTCTTTTTCATCTCCATATTGTTTTGCAAGAGAGCGAAGTACAACTCTTCCAGCTCTCGCTTACTAAGCTTTGATGGGCACACATGACTGAAATCTAAAAAATATTTATGCTTATAACGTGACAAAGATATAGTGCATCGTCTAGTGCGAAGGAGACGAGAGATATGTCACACTCTTTTCATGCTATATCAAATAGGGTAATATGAGGTAAGATTTGTTGAGGTTGTGTGATGGAAGATAAAGTGAAATATTCGTAGTCACTGCTCACCTCTGTCTGTGGAAATAGCCACGATCATAAGCATGTACGAATCATCTTACTTTAAAACTAATATCATTAAAACTTTCAACAATCTAAGTTTGCAAAAGTGAGCAGTAGTACACGGATGCGTTTACAATAACTTACCGATAGTTTTAGGAGACTTAGTTGTACTCGAACGATCAATTTGTTCCTTACTGCAGCACTTCATCATGTTGAAATAATTATTTCACCAAATTATTTTCGACTTTATACATCCGCACAATTTTACGCCCAATCACTCAATTGTTAGGAGAATAAACCTTATGATAACTTAATTATTTACATTATATAACTTTGTTCACGCTACATAATTTTAAAGTGGCTATTATTCACAGAAAATAATATTACATGGTGCAATAATTCAAGTCGAGTTTGACTTCAAATCAAATGCCGCCATAGCAACCGAAATTTGACAACAATCAACAAACGTCAATGAAGCTATCTTCAAATTAATACTTTGTCACTTCTGCGCAAAGTTCAGTTTTATGTATACATATTGGGAAACGATAGCAGCGTCCTCTATCGCTTTGTATGTGTTTCTTTTTTCTTTTTTTTTTACTTAGACTTACGCAGTTACTTAATGGGCTGCTACGAATAAATTTTATAATAAATGGGCTGATTAAAATTTGAAATGTAGTGATTATGATTAGCCAAGGACCAAGTGTTTGAATAAGCCAATACAAAAAGTAAGTTTTAATAAGTAAGTACCGTGTGAGAGCCTTCAGCGCTCCCCATTTGACCGGCCAAGTAGTTAATGCCATCTACAATAATAAGTCACGTCAAAAAAAAATCAAAATTTGAAATAATAAGTAGGTATGCAAATGCTTAAAATAAAACATTTTTTATTTCCATCAACAAGTTTTATTAAACAACATTAGCACATCAATGATTAGGTAGAGGACCTATTTACGACAAGTAATACTAACTAATGCTAACTTACAACTGAAATAATTTATAACTGTGTGTAGCTATATTTTATTATAGCAGCATAATAAAATATACTTAGGTTCAACTCGTATTTCTTTTAATAAAATTAATGTTAAATAAATAATGACGAAGAAATAAACAGATAAAATAAATAAATTCTACCTCATTACCATTACCTATAAAGTTTGAAAGTAAAGGAATTCCAATCCTTATTAAAAGAGATTTTTATAGTAATCAAATCAATAATAAATAATATTTTATTTTTGAATTAAACACTGATATAAATACGTAACACTAAACGAGACACGTAGCATGTCGCTACGACAAGTGAAATAATTTAACACGTCGCGCGCGACTCGTGTATTTTTTGAAACAGCTCTAGTATCACTAGCCGTAGCATGCTGCACGTATACAGTGTGATACGTGTAGATACATTACAGTTATCATATGCGCACGATAAGCGTGTTTACAATTACTTTTATTTATTAAAATGTATTATATTTATACCTATACGGTGTACTTTATTAAAATATTATTGTCCATCACGTTGGTACGGCAAAATAGTATATTTTTCTACTAATAGTCACCATTTTTTGATTGTATACTTTTATTTTGTAAGCAGACATATGGCTTTTTATGGTCGTTTGCATGTAAAAGGGTCGTATATACTCATAAGTCATAATTATTCTGCACCCGCGGCACGGGTTTGCTATCGCGCGCGGCACGAAGTATATCGCAGACTTTAACAACTGTACTGTTGTGTATACTAGTTAGAATTCTCGATATGATCCGTGTTGCGCGCGATTTTAAACTAGTACCGCGATCGCTGATTTATGATAACGTACTTTAATCGTGTAGGTTTTCTGTGGGTAATCCTTAAGTGTTAATTATTGTTTAATGATGATCCCTTTTGATGCAAATGTTTACAATTGGGTATTTATATAAAAAAATAACATAAGTATAATTAAAAAATAAATAATTAAAAAATTCCACGTGGAAGTCACAGATCATATTATAGTTATTTATATTATTCAATGGTTAACCAACAAGAAATCAAAGAAGAAAGTTTTATAATATAGCTTTTAATACTCTATAGTTGGCTTTTTATAGTTTTAAATAAGTAAAACTATACTTATTAGGTATTTACAATTACCGAAAGACTTAAATAATAAAATACTGGTTTGCTCACAATAGTTGCCATACAAAATATATTTCACTACAGACATTTTAGTTTAAAACCTTGAAGAGTTACATTCTAGGCCTAAGCTTTAGCTATCCGATCACAAGCCTTGCTAGTGTTCAAACGAGAAAATAACAAAAATACAATAAGTATACACTACAATTATATACTAAAAATAATAATATAAACTCAATCATAGGTAAATACTTAGAAGTTTAACCTGCCCACGTAACATGCTACCGATTTATTACACGCGATCCGATAATTGAGTTCAACTACAGTCTACAACCTAATGAGTCAAACGCGGTATATAAACCAATCGTACCAGCTCAATTATTGTATAGCGCGAGATATGCGGACATCGTGTTTCGGGGGCAAGATAACTACCTACTTTTCAAAAGATTCGATAACTAACAAACTGTATAGTTGTAATTATACTTGTATTTTTTATAGATAAAAGCTTTATTCGAACAAACAAGCTAAATAGAACTAAATTATTTACCTAATTACAGCCAGCCATTATAATAAAATTTATTATAAAGTTTATATTAAAATGACATCGAACACTAATACAATAATTCTGCAAATTATCAGCAACAACAATTGTAATAAGTATTATTATTATGCATAGTATAATACTTAGGTAGGCAATATTAAAAAGCTGCTTATTGGGTATAAAATGCTATTTTAGGTGGTTACATTACTTGCATTTATATTTGCAGCGTGACACACGCTATCTATAGAAACGCGACAAATACCGCGGATTTCGACTAATTAGATACTGTCGATGTACATAAACGTTGAACGATTATTGGTTGAAGCCCTTTCTCACGTCTACGTAAATAAGAATACAAAGCTAGTTTTTAGATTTCAATATGGACACCGAACTGTGGTTTGGCATGATTTGAATTTATTTCGTGTAAATTATCTATACATAATCCGTTCTGTTTGAACTAGAAAGCTATTCTGTCCTCTAATGAAGTAGTAATTGGCTGTTATGGGATTATACGGATGTGGTCAAAGCCCTAGCGTAAATAGTTCTAAGTTTCCTTTGAAAAAATCTTAAATTAGCGCACTGATTGTACGTAACACGAAGTCAACAGCATTTTAAAACAATCAGTAGGGACCTAAAAATACCTCTAATACTTAGAACTAAGTTGTTAACTACTTAGGTTTATGTTGTCAATAAAATGTATATCGGAAATAGGTACATTGTAAAATTTAAAATGTGGAATTACATAGAATGCCTTTTAGGCTAAATTGCTTACCAAAACATTAGAGATTGCAACTACTCCGACATTAGGAGTGATATTATAAGCATATAGGAAATATATTATGCAATATTATCAAACTTTAGGCATATAATAATTATCTATTCAAAATACAATAATATGAACAAAAATATTTACTATAATATTTATTATAATACGTATTTCACTATTTATTATTCTCTAATCACATAAAATGATCCTATTGATCGGTTTTGTCCTATAGGTACACTTTGGCAAAATGCTTCCTACCCTAGAGTACATGCAGTCACAATTATTGTCTCGTTACATCATAGCTCTGGTGACTACTCTACAAGTATATACTACGCTCAGTGACGTCATCAGGGTAGGGTATTTAAGATTTGAATGAAAAAAAAAGATTATTTTGATTTTTCAAAATTTATCTTCATCACTGTTCTTCATTAAACTTTATACTGATACTCCAGAAAGAAATGACCGCTTTGTAATTTGTCATGATAAGGTTTTTCTTAAATTAAGAAACCATTTTTGCTACCTTATACATTTGATTTTGTACAGTCCTCGTACACTTCAGGAAATCCAGTACAGTATAGACAAGTCATTTACGTTTTTACACAATTATCAGTTCTTACCCCAATTCTCGTGACACAGCACATGAAAATCGCGCGCGACGCGATAAATGAATCGACACTATTAGTTTTTTGCTCGCGCGCGATTTGCGGGTATGACGCTGCAGTGCAAGTCTACCACCTGCCCAAATCACACGTCCTAACTTCGTCCACTGGATACAATTACGGGCATGAGTCCATGAATGTTTTTATCATCAGCGGGGTCTGGGTGGGTTACGCTGTCAAGCGCGACGCGTAGATAAATGTCATACCTACGTCTGTAATGGGTCGAAGTCCGCGATAACCAACGCACCGCGCGCGATATCGTAACTGTGCAGACCCCGTAAAAACAGAATACATAAACACAGGACAGGATAGGTAGTAGGAAGAGGTGCTAAGAGATGACAGGAGCTGGCGATGGGGTTCGACGTCTTTTTTGGAACAACTTCTTAAAGAAGCTAATCTCGGCAAGGCCGACATCGCCAGAAGGACTTTTTAAGGAGGATCCTTGGCGCACAGGTGGTGGAACGTATTCTCTGCAACAGTAAAGTAATTTTAGCAATTTAATTGAGGAAGGTACTTAACAGGTAGCATAGCCACTTTATGTTGTCTCTCATTAGGCCCAAATTTGGGTACACCCATGAAAAATGAGGACCCTTCTAAATTGAGTTGACAATTGTACTGTATTCATGTGTTATGTCTGATTGTTGAAATTTTAGTTCTGTGCAATAAAGTATATTTGATTTGATTTGATTTGATTTTATAATGCTTATTTATTTTTAAATATTTCCCAAGATTATTTGTTAATAGTCTTTCGTCAGCTATAAACGATGGTAAGACAGGAACAGGATGTAGGAGTAATAAGGACTAGATTCCGATTGTCACATCACACGAGATATGAGTATATATAAATTCACGCAAATCACCCTAATTTAATCCCTAACAAGGACACGTTCTATAAAACCTACATTTTTCACTTTACCTTTTATTCCAACGTCAAATGGCTCACTATTTCTAAGAAACATTAGAGGCTTTATAAGCCAGATAATCTCTAATAAAATTTGGCTTTAATGAGAGATTTTGCAATAGGATTATCGCGAGCGCTGTACCGCGCTTTGGGCGGCGACCGACATGCAGTTCATGACAGATATAGACAGCTTTAATACCGTCTTGAAGATACAGTGCCGTTATTGTTATTTTAATTTTTATATCCTGATTATTTAAATTATGTTATGGTACCTGTAGGTTAAGTAGTTTTCATACGGCATACATATATGTCGCCTCGCCTATTGGTCTGGTTTTACTCGAAATGTGTTTTTTTGTAGATAACCGTCATTATTGCTTATGTATGGAAGGGCGTGTCTCGTAGCCCAGCTACCCACAGATGCGGTTGTGTTCGTGCTTAGACTATACCTATTTGAGTTACTGAAGGCAAAGCCTTACTAAACGCAGAGAATTTACCCCTTCTTATGAGCCTCTTGTCGACGCAAGTCAGACTTGATTATAGCAGTGATGACGGTTCCGAAAGCCAGGATGCCACAGAGGCAAAGATTTGACCAGCGGTCACCGACATTGTCCAACATCCATCCGTATAACAGCGTCAGTACGATGCCGAAGACCTGGGGAGGAAAATAAATGTGTATGAAAGAATTTACTGAAGATACAGGAAATTTTGTTTTTTTATTCGATGCTAGGGAAAAGGTCGCCCATTGATCTCACAACCCTCACGAGAAATGAAGAAGGAAAAAGATTCCGTAGTCATCCTCTATCGTTTCTTACTCTTCTAACTGGATGTATTCGCTAAACATATCGAAACGCGCGGTATGTATCGCACCCGCTCGATAGCGGAACTTATACAGCATCAGTCAATTAGAAACATTATTTTACGCTTGGTGCAATAGACTTATTGTACTCATTAAGTCAAATAAAATCAAACCATTTATTCATAAAATTAATACGTCATACAGACGCGTTAGATAGACGATAAAATAGTCTTGAAAATAATGTCAATTAAATACGTATTGAAACTAATAATAATTTAGTAAAAAGTAAAATTTAATTTTGTCAAATCAGATTTATAAATTCATCATACTTAGATATAGAACGATTGTTCAACGGGCCACAGTTTTGGCTCTTTGATGCCGTGCTCGGAGCGAATAAGTATATTGAATTATTTACCTGGACAGCAGCATTCAGTATTCCGGAGGTAGTGCCTTCTGGTTCAGGATATGTCACTTCGGACGCGAACTCGAAGCCCACAGGTAAATAGCCGGTCATGAAGAACCTGAAAGTCAAAAATTACAATTTGTCACTGAAGTGAAGCAGGCACCACCTAATATTTTGTAAAACTAGATGCCGCAACAAACATTCCGTACAAGCTTCGTAACATTTGGCTACGCTGAGCACACATGTTTTGGGCTGGGATCTAGTTCAAAACAATTATTTTGTACCTATTTTTAGTGTTGTAATCCCAACCTGTTTTGTGAGCCAAATAAATAAAATAAAAAATAAAATCTATATCGCAAACATAAGCTTCTGCCATTACATTGTATTTTTGAATAATTATAATACAGCCGAGTAATGGGAAAATGGGTGGGTAATTAACACGTTAAATCTTGTCAGCGTCATCAATATTTTTTTGGGGTTAAAGTCCCTCATTGAGGTCAAACACGAACTGACGATAAATTAAAAAGAGAAACACAAAACAATATTCGTTATGTACGCATATTGGTGCCGAGGTTTTTCTTGCAGCTTCTTTTCCCCGGCTATACAGGTTGTGAGAAGCTGCGGTAGTTTTAGGCGGATGAGACGTTCGTTATGTAAATTATCTCGGTTATTCTATCAGGACGTCCACCACCACCTTATGATCATTGTAATGAACATCCTTCTATGCTTTTTGTAATTGTTTTGTGAAAAAGTTAAGTGATGTTATTGTCTTGTCTTTGTGTGTGGCGTCCTTTTATAATAAACAATTTCTATTCTATTCTTTAAAAATTACGATTCAAAGTGTATTGTATGTTGTTTTTTTTTTAATTAAAACAGAGTTACAATATTATTTTACATGATGATGACTCATTTTAGACTACAAAGTGTTAGGAGGCATCGCTCTTCATGTTACCTACTGAATAAAGATATTTTTGAATTTGAATTTGGTGCCCTGTGTAACTCACCCAAGTAGGATACTGCTAAGATAGACGACACCAATGATGCCGCAATCCAGGGTGAAGGTAAAGATGACCATGCCGATCACAGCGGCAGCGTACACCGCGAGAGTCGTCTCCTTGAACCTGTGGGTCTTGTCCAGCACCAGCCCGCAGAGCACCGAGCCTGCCATGCCTGCTACCACGATCACCAGGCCTATACGACCCGCATCTTGATTAGCACCCTGGAATATTAAGGTGGATATTACTTATTAGGCACTTGGCTAATCAGGGGCCTTTGGCAGTTCAATAATAACCATGACACTAGGGTTGATGAAGTAGGTAATCCACCTCATAACTCACACGGAAGAAGAAGACTTGAGGCAAGATGATTGGACCTTTAATAAGACACGACGAATTTATTAAAAACATCATTCAAGGGAATATAGTAGGAATGAAAGAAGGGGAAGACCAAGAAGAGTTTACATGGAAAAAAATAATGAGAAGGCGAACGTCGTGTCTTATAAAGAAGTCAAAGAAACACACCCTTTGACAACATGGCTTAGACTCTTGTCTATCAAAGGCCAATTCTTTGACTTCTTTATAAGACACGACGTTCGCCTTCTCTTTAGTTTGTTCCATGTAAACTCTTCTCGGTCATCTCCGATCATCTGATCTCCTCGATAGTGCCAATGGCTCGCAACAGGATGGGAGCATTCTCTATTTTAATATACTTAGTATGGGTAGTTCACATAAGAGACGAATAGCGGAATTAAATTTGCACTTTTCTAAAAAAATATGAAAGTTTTTTTTTGAAGAAATCGGAATATCTACTAGATAGTAAACGATATCAAGTGAAGGGAAGTATTTTTTTTTTAATTATTTTAGAAGATATAGTTAGTCATTTGAAATAGATTAAATAATTGACTAGGTTTTACCTTATTAGAAAACATAGGGTTTAAAAGGGTACAAAAAGTACTAAAATAGTTCTGGTACGGAATTTGCCTAAAAATTGCCTAAACTAAAAGGTGTCTTCCCTACCGGATAATAAGTGAGGATGACTTGGTTGAGCATGGTGGAGATGGCGTAGAACACGCCGACGTTCAACCCGTACGAGATCAGCAGGAGAACGTAGTTGCGGTTGGTAAGCAGCGACTTCAGTGACTTCAAGAAGTCCGAGTCAAGGCTCGCGCCGTAGTGGGCCGCCGCTGACGGTGGGCTCGGGGGCTCCGCTTTGAAGACTGGAATGAAACAAAAAACACATACATAACACGACGCTCATTTCTCGTTGAGGTAAGCAGAGACCACAGATTTTCACTTACTACGACACACCACTTTTTTTCTCTGTCATCACTTTTTTTTCACACAACTTTTTTTTTAGCTGATCAGCTCGACGGAGCCGTAACATATCTGAGTAAGTACTTATAGGCACTATTTTTTTGAAGATTTGCCGTAAATTGCATTAACTACTTCGCCGGACAGATGCGAGCGTTGAGGGCTCTCACCCGGTACAAAATTTCAGACAACATGCCTGAGGGTGCCCAGTTGGATGGGAACCTCGGCTCAGGGAATAGTCAGTGCGGATTATATTTGAAAGAATTATTCAACCCATGAATGAGGCCGCTGAATGAAGGAAATTGTCGACCACAGGATCGGTGTCGGGTTCCTAAATTGCTTGTGTCGCGAGCGGATTGACCGCCTCTATATGGCTAGAGTATTCGGGTCGTCAGGATCGTATATTTTCTTTCGATAAGTACTAAAGACCATCATTGATTGGTACTTCTTCTTCTACCATAGGCCTCCGTGGTCCAATGACATTACAGGCTGATCATCTGATTGTCCGAAAGTAAGATAATCCGTGCTTCTGATATAAGTGAGTAATCATTACATGAGCCATGTCAGGAGACTTTGGCGGTTCAATAATAACCCTGACACCAGGGTTGATGAGGTTGGTATTCCACCTCACAACCCACACGATAAGAAGAAGAAGAAGTAATTATAAAAAATCTTGTATGCAATAAAGTAACATTTCCAATTTAAATTGAGATCGCAAATAAAGTAGATTCTCAAAGTCTGACTTACTTACTACTTACTGATGTGACTACTTAGTCGTTACATGAGTCATGTCGTGGGCCTTTGGCGGCTCAATAGTAATCCTAACACAAGAGTTAATGAGGTTGGTAATCCTCCTCACAACCCAAACGGGAGAAGATATTGACTGGTACTTACACAGGAGAATCAAGACGAAGAGCACGCTGGTGAACCCGGCGACCAAGTAGAACATGAGCTGGAAGTCGGCGCCGATCTCCTCGATGGTGCCGCTGGCTCGCACCAGGATGGGAGGCAGGACGAACCCAAGCGCCACGCCCAGCTGAAACGTGAAACATGATTTATTGTTGATGGTCTTTGAAATGAAATTATTAAAAATCATGCGGTTTGAGCACCGAAGTAGAGGGTAGTATACTAATAGAGGTCATTTAATAGTAAAGTATCATTAGCACACCCTGGACAACGACCCGATTACTCTAGCCATAGAGGCGACCAATCAGCTCGCGACACCAAACACTTCAGAAACCCCGATACCGACCGCGTCGCTGTAGTCAACGCTTTCCCTCATTCAGCGCTTATCGCTATCGACCCACTAGGGTCGATTAATTCTTTCAAATATTCTTCCTCTAAGATGACGCCCTGAGCCGAGGTTCGCGCCCAACTGGGCACCCTCAGGCCTGTTGTCTTTAAATTTGTATCGGTTGGGAGTCCTTAGCGCTCCCCATTCGTCCGGCCAAGTAGTTAATGCCATCTGCGGCAAATCTACAATAAGTCACGTCAAAAAACAACACTCGTGACACTTTTACACAGACACCACACATTGACTTTATCGTACACGCGCATCTATTTGTGTGAAGTCTGACGCCTGCATGGTTTAGTTAGTTAGTTTCTTTATTTTAATCGGCTAGAAACAGTGAATAACATGTAAAGATAAATACAAGCATTACTTAGTACCTAATTATTATTCTGTTCACTCGGTTACCTCACAGTTTGCCCTGGGTTTATCTTAGTAATGAAAGTAAACACTGTGACGGCATATCGCCTATCTCTAACTGAGCAGCTAAGGTGACCACGAAGGGAATAAGTGGATAATTGTTGCTATTGAAGTAGAAATATAAAGATAAGAGTTGGTAGAAGTAACATAAAGCGAAGTTTGTTGGTAGGCCTGGCAGAGTAAGACTTAGAATAGCGTACATTAACAAAACAGGAGATGTTCTTCTTCTTCTATCGTCTGGGTTGTGAGTTGGAGTACCAAGCTCATCAACCCTGGTGTCAGGGTTACTATTGAGCCCCAAAGGCCCCTGGCATGGCTCATGTGTAACGACTACTTACTTACATCAGTAAGTAGAAACCGGGACTAACGGCTTAACGTACCTTCCGAAGCACGGATCATCTTACTTTTGGACAATCAGGTGTCCTTACCAACTAAGGGCCACAAAGTGATTTTTATGATATGTCCCCTCCGGGAATCGAACCCGGGACCTCCGGATCGTGAGCACAACGCTCAACCACTGGACCACGGAGGTCGTTATCAGAGATGTCCTTCGAAATGATTTAGTACGATCTACTCTTAACCGGCGTGCGTGAATGAAACAGTTGATGAATGTGGAGGAAGCAAGAGAAGTGTATCAGGATCGAAGCATTTTTTCGCTTTGAGCTTCTATTTTTGCAAGATTTTACTACGGATTTCCCCTTGTTGCCAGTTCGGCACCTAATCGCGCACTGAGGTAAAGTACTGTCAACGTCGCTATATTAACAGTAACTTTGCGTGCTACTTTTTGAGTGCTGATCTTGTATTAAATCTATGGTCGTACTCTTTAACATGCTTAGACACGTCTCTACGTAATTCCTAGCGATATCATTGTCATTTTCATAACGCAAATTTAAATTTTCCCACTCACAAATCGGCCGTGGGATATAAATGGCGACATAAATCTTTATAACGACCTGAGTCGTTTACACGGGGTAGGGTTAAATGGTTTAGCAAATGATTAATAGATCAGGCATCTACACATGTAAAAATGTTAAATGTGACAACAGGACAGAAAGAGACGTAGACGTAAGTACTGTTGACGACAGGTCGACATGGCAATCGGGGCATGAGGTGAGCCGCGGAGGCGGGGTCGCCCCGCACACCCGCACAGTCCCCGCGGCGTCTTAGTCTTAATGTCGCACGAGTCCGTATCGACCGCGTTTATCGATTATAATCTCGCTCACATAATTTATTACTATTGTGTTTTAAAAATGGCTTGGGTTTTTTCAAAATTTTTAATTTTGCTTAATTTTTATTATAAAAGTCGGAGATACCAGTGACGAAGATTCTTTAAGTTTTTGTAGCGATACGTTAGATGATTCAGATGAATAAATATTAACTTAAATGAAAACGTGGTATTATTTTATTCACATTTTGTTACATACATAATAAAAATATATCGATATTGAAAACGTCACGTCACTAGAGAATTGCGATGTCGACCTGTCGTCTACATTAATTCGCAAAGAGAAAATTCAAAATGGTTTTTTTTTTTGATAGGTGGTGTAATGGTTAACACGCTCGTCTCGGCTTGACAACAGCTGCGGGTGCAAGTCCCGTCCGAGTCGATTTTATTTCGATTTAAATTTTCTGTTTGTGAGTTTCCTTAAGCCCGGGTAAGAGAAGAGTGTCAGGATCGAAGCAAATGGAATTCTATAGTCTCTGCTTACCCCGATGGGAAATAGGCTTGAGTTTATGTATGCTTTCACAACTGTCAAAATCATACGCCACATCACCACCTACTTGTAATGATGAAATGAGTAAAGTACCCATTTATTACGTGACTGCAGTTTATGGCTGCCACGTCGCAGATCAGATTGTCAAGTGGATTAACTTCCAACCTAAGTATTATAATAAAAGAGATATGCCTTAAGAAAATTCCTTTTATTTTTTCTACAAATCCTAACCTCCATAATTTGTTATACTTACAAAACAAAATATAAATTATTGCACAAAACATTCATCATCATCATCAACCAAGTCCCCACTGTTGGGACACGGGCCTTCCCTATGGATGGATTGGGAGATCGGGCCTTAAACCAGCACGCGGGCTCAGTGCGTATTGATGGTTATTAACGACTGCTAATGCTGCCGGGACCAACGGCTTAACGTGCCTTCCGAAGCACGGAGGAGCTCGAGATGAAAACTTTTTTTTTGTGGTCACCCATCCTGTGACCGGCCTTTGCGAAAGTTGCTTAACTTCAACAATCGCAGACCGAGCGCGTTTACCGCTGCGCCACCGAGCTCCTCAACAAAACAAAACATTAACATACAATAAATACAGTAAATAGTACAATTGGGCGGTCTTGTTGCTCTAAATCAATTTCTTCCAGGCAACTACTTCCATTTAATAAATTTGTCTGTCAGTGAAATTTGACATTAATTTGTTTACACTCCACACTCAGCTTTGAGACTGCCCTCAAGATCATGTCAATATGACAGTTCTTATATAAAAACAGGGACTTGAGCATGATCTTGGGGGCAGTCTCAGCTGAGATTAATTTATTACCACCTGCATAGTCTTAATGTGTGCAAATGTCAAATTGAAATATTACTCAATATTACTTTTTAAATGATTTGTTTCAATTCGTTTAGACCCTCAGAGTAACTATTATCTATTCTGTGCCTTAGGACACAAAGTTCTCACGGGCTAGGAAGGGTTAGTGCTGTTTTATAAGTAGGCACTATCTTGAAGTCCACTCCAGCGGAGATAGAGGGCCAGAGGGCGTTTTTATAATGATATTAACACTAATAATAATAGAAGTGCAGACATGAATTACATACTTATTTACCCAGAAAGGCTGCGAAGGTGTGATAAGGATTCCGCTGCGGTAAGCTGGCCTTCTACTGGTATTAGCTGGGCCCTATTTGCAATGATGAGAAACGGAATACACTTTCATATCAAATAAAAGGAGACTTCAAGTGGTTTTCTGGGATATTAAAAAGGCCACAAATCAATGTCAAATAGCAATATTGCTTTCTTAGATGAATCGCTTCGATGTGGCCGTTTTGATCCCTCTGAGTACTTGTGCGTTTACCACTTCATTAGAGATCTTCTGCTTCTTCTTGTCAAAGGTTGGAGAACATCAGGGCTATTGTTATTCTGGAGACTGCAGCTTTAGAAACCGTGGTGCTGCAGCCGAACCAATCTCGCAAGTTTTTAAGCCAGGACCACACTATCATGGCAAGATGAATCCCGCTTAGGGACGGTACTGAAAAGTATCGGCGTCCGAAGGACGTAACATATCCCGACGACCCGATTACTCTAGCCGTAGAGGCGGCCAATCAGCTCGCGACACCAAACACTCCAGGTCCCCGATACCGACCCCGCCGGCGCCGGCGTGGTAGACGATTTCCCTCTTCTTCTTCTTTGCGAGTCGATGGCGATCGAAGCTAAATTTTTGCTGACCAATTTCCCTCAATCAGTGCTTACGGCTATCGACCCTCTAGGGTCGATTAATTCTTTCAAATATTTTTCCTCTCAGACGACGCCCTGAGCCGAGGTTCGCGCCCAACTGGGCACCCTCAGGCCTGTTGTCTTAAACGTTGTACCGGGTGAGAGCCTTCAGCGCTCCCCATTTGTCCGGCTAAGTGGTTAATGCCATCTGCAGCAAATCTACATAAATCACGTCACGTCAAAAATAAAATAAAAAATGGCAAGATGAACTCAGTACCCGCGCTTCACCGAGCTCTCTGTTAGAACAACTTGATTGGCGAGCCGTATCGCTGTCTATTCTGGCCGAGTCAACTGTGTTAGTGAAAAAAATAGTAAATCATTGTTGCATGGACCGGACCGGACCGGTACCGACCGGGGATCGTACAGGCGCTCCCCGATTGAGAGTCAAATCGATGACACAGAGGACATAGTGACTGTAAATACCTACATAGCGTCAGGTGAAATAAAAAATATATTTGCTGTATTTGGATATTGCAAGAATAACGTATGAAATGGAATAGCAACGCGTGCCGCTTCCGTTTCGTTTTCAGTTCAGTATTTTTTTCGCATGATATACTGTTGCATATGGCGTACATTTGACCCGGATAAAGTTGAAACGCTGGCAGCTTTCATAATACATATTACGTATAATATTATGATGAAAATTCACTTTTTTATAGAAGATAGATATTTACACTAAAAAAGATTTTATAGATTTTTTCAGCTTTCTTTGCGATTGCCTATTAAACTTTCGAGTCCTATTTATTTCGAAAAGTTGTGTACTTCAAAGGACATTAACGTAACATGAAAAATCAAACCGTAAGTCTCATTAAATGTCAAATATGATAGTGCGATAGGGTTCTAAAGTGGGTAAGTACATGATATTGCTGATGATCATACAGCATGGTATAACAAGACGAAGTATGCTCAATTCCATGAAAAGTCGCCATTGATAGCCGTTTTATGACGTAAGTATTTCATGAGTGTTACCAATAAATTGGTATCTCGAACATTCCAACGACTTAAATTTTATTATTGGAAATTAGGCGAATTACTGAGTAATGTAGGTACTTAATTACAGTCACTTGACACATATATATAAAAATCACTAAAACTATAAGTAAATCTTTTACTAAAAGTTCAAAATTGCCCTGCAAAGTAAATTAGAAACGTAGGTAAGTCGTGGGTATTTTTTTTTTCAAAATGGCAGCGGAGGGTGAGATGACGTCAGCGCGGCTAACCTTAACATGTTAGTTGTCACTTTTGAGCATACCTTGTTTTGTTATACCATGGTATACAGGATACCTTTTCAACCCCCAGATTCCGCGGATGCATAGATACCAACATAACAATATCGGGCTCAGAAATAAATTACGGATCTCCCAATTTATTCACAACTCGTTCGATTCGCCGAAGGGTCTGGTCTTTCTTGATTTTGCGGCTTTACCGCTTTTTACCCACGACGGAACGGAGCAGGTATATGCGTTTAGGGTGAGAGATGTTTGTGTGTGCGTTTGTGCAAAGTAATGTTAACACTTATATTCTAAACTAATGATCCGATTTTGATGAGGTTTTCAATAACGGGTTTGTGTTTGATGTGTTCATGTTATTAGACAGGTGTCATGTCTGTAACTCACTAGGGGGCGCCACAATATTAGTGTTTAGAATCAATATTATTGGAAACGCCTCTTCAATTTATAATAGCAATTTATTTGCAATAGTTTTTATTAGTTAATTGTTTTTGACAGGCTTTTTTTTTCGGTTCTATTGATTACACGTAATTACGTCGAACACGGTGCTGTTTCATTGCTACCTAAATCCCTTAAAAATCAGTAAAAAGTCATATCAGAGAAGATCATAAACAATAAATTGTAGTTAAATTAATACGAAGTGATTGGCGAAGATTAAAGAAAAATCAAGATCGACTATAAGTGACACATGGATTGTGTGGTCAAGCGAATCAAATTCATCCAATTAATCCTCATTTAATTCATAAAGTTGAACCCATCACTCAATAATCAGGTAGTATTAAGTAAAGCAAAGTGTTGTTGATTACGGTTAGTATAATTTTAATTACATTTATTTCCTAAGACGGAACGGAGCAGGTATATGCGTTTAGGGTGAGAAATGTTTGTGTGTGCGTTTGTGCAAAGTAATGTTACCACCTATCTTTTAAACTAATGATCCGATTTTGAGGCGGTTTTCAATAACGGGATTGTGTTTGATGAGTTCATGTTCTTAGACAGGTGTCATGGCTGTAACCCACTAGGGGGTGCCACAATATTAGTGCAAAACAATGTTGCAATATAATCAAAACGAAATGTCCGATTACAATTCTGTTTTCGGCAATGTGTACGTGGTAGCTTAATGCATGTTCTCAAATAATAAAAAATATGTCTTTAACTCACTAGAGGGCGCTACAATATTAGTGAAAAATAGTATTACAATAATAATATTAAAACGAATTGTCCAATTTCAATGCGGTTTTCAGCAATGGGTTCGTAGTTGATTGGTGCATGGTCTAAGATAAGTCTTATGATATTAACTCACTAGGGGGGGCTGCTATATTAGTGTGAAACGTTTATATTGCAATATTATTAAAATTAAAACGTATTGTCTGATTTTAATGCGGATTTCAGGAATGAGTTTGTGGGTGATTGGTGCATGTTCTAAGATGAGTGTTATAGAAGTAACTTTAAACAGAAAGCAACTGTATAATATTTAATAAGGAACTTAATATTATGTGGTAGGATGAATCACAGTTACTGTTTTGCGAGATCTTACCTACACATTATAGATTATAATTAGTATATGCTCTCTAAAAAGTCTGAAATAAAATTAAGCAAAATTAAAAATTTTGAAAAAACCCACGACGGTAAAAATCTCATCGAAAAAGAATAAAATAACTCAAAACCCCCGACTTAACCCAATTATTATGTAACGAAATATTATAATACACTTAAAAATACTTTCTAAAAAAGATTTGATATCTCGAGAAATCAGTAATAGATATAATTTTACCATAATACATAACCGAGGAATATCCGTCGGGGGCTGCCATTAACCCAGCTAAAGTTTTTCTAGTGACGTGAATACAATTATTGAAGTATTGTAGATGTTTAACGACGACATAAAACTCACTTATGAGTATGATTAAATTTTTGTTGAAATTTCATATAGAAAAGGCAGCCCCCGACGGATATTCCTCGGTTATGTATTATGGTAAAATTATATCTATTACTGATTTCTCGAGATATCAAATCTTTTTTAGAAAGTATTTTTAAGTGTATTATAATATTTCGTTACATAATAATTGGGTTAAGTCGGGGGTTTTGGGTTATTTTATTCTTTTTCGATGAGATTTTTACCGTCGTGGGTTTTTTCAAAATTTTTAATTTTGCTTAATTTTATGCTGAGCCGATTCCAGAAATCAATCCTTCAACTTAAAATAGCCTTTATGAGTTGGAATCCATGTTTGGATAATTGATATCGCGAGATTTCCAGGATTTGTGCCCGGTTAATGGAAATATGCTCGTCCCTATTACATGGGACTTAAATATAGCTGGCGAGGAGTGGGTGTGTACGGTCACGAGCATTAATATGTATACACTTTGGTACCATGTCACATTGACTTTTTTGACAAATTGAACTGTAAGTCTCACTAAATGTCAAATATGTTAGTGCGACAGAGTCCTAAAGTGGGTACATTATATTGCTCATGACTGTACATTATACAACCCTGTACCCGACATATGCCATGTGTGTCCATTAAACTTGTTTATGCGATTTTCCATTTGTTACTTAAGCTCAAAAAAGAAAGCAAAAAAGTAAAAAAAAAAGTAAAAGTGTAGTAGTAAGTAAGTAGTAGGTAGTTAGTTTAAGGGTGGTATTAATAAACTAATCTCAGCTGAGACTGCCCTCAAGATCATGCTAAAGTCCCTGTTTTTATATGAGAACTAGCGCATTGACATGATCTTGAGGGCAGTCTCGAAGCTGAGATTAGTTTATTAATACCGCCCTAAAAGTAGCATGGAGAATGCTACACCGACAAGAGCGTGGCTCTTAAATTATGATCATGACTTAACCTCAACGTAAGATTGTATTATTAATTACAATAGTCAAGTTTTTTTATTAAATTTGTCAGTTTAAGTTTCAAATACGCATTGTTCCGTTAGAGCAGTAGTAAAACTGTTCTAAAAATACGAAACTATTTTGAATTTGCCAAAAAATAAATTTAAAGCTCATTTGTAGCTTACTTTATGTATAAAAGCTTATTATAAGATGAATTATTACCTAAATGATGAAAATGCCTGGTATTAAATGTGTTCCTCAAGTTATTAAATAACTTGTAATGCAAGTATCATCATCACCAGCCCATTAACGTCCCCACTGCTGGGGCACGGGCCTTCCCTATGGATGGATAGACGGGCCTTAAACCACCACGCGGGCCCAGTGCGGATTGGTTGTTATTAACGACTCCTAATGCAGCCGGGACCAACGGCTTAACGTGCCTTCCGAAGCACGGAGGAGCTCGAGATGAAAACTTTTTTTTTTGTGGTCACCCATCCTATGACCGGCCTTTGCGAAAGTTACTTAACTTCAACAATCGCAGACCGAGCGCGTAAATGTAAGTATACCTACATTTATTTAAAAGATGTGTTGCTGTTACAGTTTCTTGTCATTTCTTCTCCTTAGCCATAACACCTTGCGAAATGACGTAGGTTCGAAAATGTTAAATTGACCTTCAACAAGTTTATCTATGATAATTACGTTGAATACATGATTCTGAGTTTTGATTTCTAAACAAATAAATAAACAATTGGTGCTCAATAAAAATAGAAATACGAAAGCAGTATATAAAGCGAAGGTTGGTGGTAGGGCAGGCAGAGGAAGACCTAGAAGGCTGAATTGACCAAATTGGAGATGTCCTTAGAAAAGTTTCAGTACGATCTACTCTGAACCGGCGTGCGTGTATGAAACGATTGATGAATGTGGAGGAAGCAAGGGAAGTGTGTCAGGATCGAAGCAAATGGAATTCCATAGTCTCTGCTTACTCCGGTGGGAAATAGGCGTGAGTTTATGTATGTATGTATGTGATATCTATAATGATATAGGTGCGATGTTATGTTTTTGTTGTATGTAAGTAATATAATATATTAATAGCAGTTATCTCCAATTCGCAGCTGGTACACAACTCGAAAGCGGGCGAGTAATAAAGCATAGTGTTAACTATAGGATCACAGGATCTATAATAGTCGGAAGCGTTTATCCAATTTGTACGAGGTTGAGGGGTCTGGCTGTGATTGTGATCACGGCACTGATTGAGGAAAATGTATGTATACAATATAAGCTCGTATTCGAGGACATAACACGCTTATATCTCTATCAGCCCACTACATCTTCACACACACACACACTTTGTGATCCCTAGTTTAATTAGGACATTACAGCCTGATCACCTGATTGTCCGAAAGTAAGATGATCCGTGCTTTTGATGTAAGTGAGTAATCGTTACATGAGCCATGTCAGGAGACTTCGGCGGTTCAATAATAACCCTGACACCAGGGTTGATGAGGTTGGTATTCCACCTCACAACCCACACGATAAGAAGAAGAAGAAGTAATTATAAAAAAGCTTGTATGCAATAAAGTAACATTTCCAATTTAAATTGAGATCGCAAATAAAGTAGATTCTAAAAAGTCTAGTGGTAAAACTAAAAATTTAATGAGATCTCGTTAGCGCTAGGCAACAACACTTTTATCACGACCTCGTTATTTGATATGAAAATATCGCAAACTTAGTACAGATCTTTCATTTCATTAGACTCGGAATTGGGAAAATTTCCTTTGAGCAATTAATGAGTAGGAAGCCTGCGAAGATTCGTGGCCGTTTATTTAATTAGCATTGATGTCTTCTGAATATCTCTCGTAGACTGGACACTCCTTACAAAATAATCATTCTTACAGTGTGCCGCCTAACGCGTAACTACGAGTGAGACGGACAGTCTGTGCGCGCTCCCTTGCTCTTTAACAGATTACGACCATTTAGAGTAAAGTGAGACCCAGCGGGGGTGAGGTAAATCTAGCTCGGCATCGACACAAATTGCGGAGTGGAGAGTGTCCAGTCAGGTCCATTCTATACGTAGAATATAATTATCATTCCATTCCGTACTAATATGGTAAAAAATAACCCTTATTTTATGCTGTCATGGTGTCATGGTACTGTCCATCTTAGTTATCTAGCGTCGTAGTAAGTAGCGATTTGTGGTTCTGCATTTTTTTATGATCCTGGGGGGTTAAAATGGCCACATCGAAGCAATTCATCTAAGAAAGCAATGTTGCTATTTGACATTGGTTTGCATTGCGCACTTACTTTTATATGCGCAAATGTCAAATTGCAATATTGCTTTCTTAGATGAATTGCTGCGATGTGGCTATTTCAACCCCCCAGTTTTCAATTACCTACGTCTACAAAAACACCGAGATTTAGTCTATAAACTATCTTACATTTCCGATTAACTTTCATTTCAGTTCATTAAAAATCTCATTTATCGTTGATTAGTTTCCAAGAATATCGGGAAGCCATTAAGCTGGCAAGTTTGTGGTGATTTGAAAACCCATTCCCGACCTCGCGGTGAGTTGTTTATTCCCTAACCGAAGATGCAAGCATTTAATGGTACTGATTCCTGTACACACCATCTAATTTTATTTTAAGTTATACCTGTCATTTTCTTATCCGCTGAAAAAGAAAGGGACGGGTAATCGACAGGCATATAATTTATGCACACGTCAAATTAGGCAGAAATTTTAAAAAACCGTTTCTATATTTTATATTGACCAATAACCCGACAGAATTAAGTTAACAGCACACGTCAAACGGGTTGCATATGGGCGAGATCTTACCTGGTTACCAAAAACACCGACGCTGCAAGCCGAAGACACCTGATCAGCTCCGAACCAGACGGCAGCCAGTCTCGGCGGCACGTTCAGGATGAACACTTGGGATATGGCCACGATTGTCTGGCCCATGAAGCCCAGCCAGAACATGTCCTGGGGCACGGAGAATACCTTCAGCCAGGCGCCCAGGCACGTCCCGAAAGAGCCGATGACTGTCGTCACTCGAAGACCCTGGCGGCAAAGAGGAGTTCTTGAGTTGTGTATTTAATTGCATTGGCGGGTTAGAGTTCTCGACGCTTGCAATTAGTCTGGTCAAGCAACCAGCGCAATCTGAGGGAAATGTACGATACATACATACATAAATGCACGCCTATTTTCCACCGGGGTAAGCGGAGACTATGGAATTCCATTTGCTTCGAACCTGACATATTTCTCTTGCTTCCTCCACATTTATCAATCGTTTCATACACCCACGCCGGTTTAGAATAGATCGTACTAAATCTTTACATAATGGGACATGTAAGTACGATAATTCTCTTTCCAATGCAATGCTCTTTCATTCCAATTCCATCTAAAATAACTGACCGGTAATAGTATACAGTGATCTCAATCGGTTTTAAATCCCAGGATTTGGCAGGGGGCTTCGCGTTTCGGTTTGGACGCGAGTGGAATCGAGAATACTGAAGCGGTAAGGACTTAGGTACTCCTTTTGTGAGGTCATAGAAGTGTTTAAACTTGTGTATAGAGTTGTAGTATTCAGAGTATTTTAATACTAAAAAACCTTTAGGAAACAACCGATATGAAAGATTTTTTTTACTGAAAACGTACTTAGATTACGTTCTTTGAAGTCGCAGGTTCGAATCCAGCACATGCCTAAACCAATGATGTTTGGATCGTAAATTATTATGTGAAAGTGAAGGAAATCATCGTGCGGAAACCCACATTCCATATGTACATACATACATACATAAACTCACGCCCGTTATCCCTAATGGGGTGGGCAGAGCCACAAGTAATCAAAGAAAACTTGCAGCCACTGTTGATACGATGTAACTGTTGATTCCATATGTAACTTAACCTATATGGCTGGTTTTCTCTTCGCGGGTTGGAAGGTCAGACAGGCAGTCGCTTCTGTAAAAACCAGACCTGTCAAATTTTCAGGTTAAGTAAGCGGACCCTGTGAAAAACGAATAATGCTAGGGAGATGATGATGTTTTATCATTAATACATAGTATAAAACAAAGTCACTTTTTCTGTCCCTATATCCATATGTACGCAAAAATATTTAAAACTACGCAACGGATTTTGATGCAGTTTTTTAAATAGATAAAGTGATTCAAGAGGAAGGTTTATATGTATAATATTGTTATTTTTGAGGTTTTTAATGTGATGTCGTAAATAATTTCAGTTTTTCCTCAGCATTGCACACGAGGGAAGCCGGGGCGGATCGCTAGTAAAATCATAAAATTGTGAACGTCAAAATCAAAATCAAGAAATATACTTCCGTACAAAGTGCTTAAGGGGCAAACAATAATGATTCTTCCCTTTTAGCAATCAGAGAAATTGAATAGACGGCATGATTTGACTTATGAAGCTTTACAAAATCTCGATCGCACAATATTTTCCTCTGCGAGACTGTATCAATCAAAGGTACCTAATGGGGCGACGTGAATAGCCGCAATCATTTCATTGACGATCAAATATATTTCGGCAAAAAGCTCAAGGAAATACAAATAAATATCTAGCAGATTTTGGTACTGTAAAAACCAGCCAACCAACCATTTAGGTTTTTACGCAGTAGTGTAAAAACCTAAACATGATCCCAACAAAAACATTTTCATGTAAAATTTGCCAAGACGAGATCATATCGATCTCAACCTCCGTGGTCCAGTGGTTGAGCGTTTGGCTCACGATCCGGAGGTCCTGGGTTCGATTCCCGGTGGGGACATAGCACAAAAATTACTTTGTGGTCCCTAGTTTGGTTAGAAGTAAGATGATCCGTGCTTCGGAAGGCACGTTAAGCCGTTGGTCCCGGTTACTACTTACTGATGTAAGTAAATAGTCGTTACACGAGTCATGTCAGAGGCCTTTGGCGGCTCAATAGTAACCCTGACACCAGGGTTTATGCGGTTGGTACTCCACCTCACAATCCACACGATAGAAAAAGAAGATCGATCACAATGTTTAAAAGTTATCAGATCTTATGTAGAGCCAAGCTTCTAACTCTACACGGGCTAACTATATACAAACCCAATGTTTACAAACTCTACACGTTAGGCAAAATATGGGGCTTGTCCGTTTCGTTCCTACAAGAACTGTCATAACAGAATGGCAATGAACAGTCAATAAAGTTGCCCATGGTGACGGCATAAAATAGTTTTTTTCACTTTACGCTCATGTGATGGTAGCGAAACGATCAAGCCACATATTTTGCCCTTACGCTTCGCTTTGCTAGTCTTGGCTGGGGCACTCCGATGCCCCCAGATTCCTAGATTTTTCTTGTCACTAGTCGATGATGTAACATTTTTTTATTAATGGATTATTTTTATAAGATGCCACTAGGGATCCATATTGGCTGACACGAAATGTTTCTTATATTATTATTTGTAGACATGTCGATTCCACATCTCGAGCCTATGGAGTCCCAGACTTAAAGGCGTGCGTGGGGCCGAAGCCAACACGTAGAGGGCCCTTAAGACAATCTAATCTAAATGTGGTGACACCAACCGGCGATGATATTTTTTTTTACCATAATCATCACTATTTATACATGACTTTGATGAGAGTGGAAGAAGTGTTTGTTCCTAATTTTGTAGTTCCGAAGTTCCGCTATTTATAAAACTATCCAAAAAATATTCAACGCGGATACTATCGTAAATATTAAAACTAATAAAGAACATAATAAGGGTCGGACTACTGCAGCTTCTCACGACCTGTATAGCCGGGGAAGAGAAGCTATCGCCTCGTCGGTTCTGCCGCGTGCGGTCGTCCTCTCTCGCTCTAGCAAATAACGGTTCTGAGCAACAGAAAAGGATAGAAGTAAAGGACACAGCTATCAGAACCTTTTCTAACGGAGACATTTCTAAGAGCTTTCAACGCTCTCAACTGAACCCTCCTCCAACCGGCTCCTGTATAATACATTTGTCGATTTTACACTTTCCTTAATGGTTTTTAAGGACCTACATCACTAACTTCTGTCACGAACCTCGTAGGTAATAAGAATGAATGACGCAGTCGTTTTGAAATTGTTGGGCAAACTTGCACTTTTGGCTTTGACTGCTTTGTAGGTGTATTATGACTATTTATGACGGAAATTTGAAATTTTCACGTAATAAGTAGATCCCCAAGAAACAGGGGAAGTCTGTGCGCAATAGTGAGAAAATGTTATAGGTTGTTTAACTATGTAATTTATGTCAATAAGAACTTACATAAAATAAAAAGATCTCCTTTTTTTGAAGTCGGTTAAAATAAATGACTCAACGTCTACTTAATCACGTTGTAATATAATTCCTGTGTCAAAATTACCATTCACGTAAGTTTCTTTTTCTGCCCACCCCGTTAGGACTTACGGGCGTGGTTTTATGTATGTATATAAGTATGTGCATAATTAAAAATTACATTAAAAAATACAAGTAAAATTTTGGGAAAGGTTTTTTCTTTTCATATCATATCATATCATTTATTGCGTTCCACATGGTAGGAGGTTGGTAATATAAGGTATGTAACACATATGGACCCGGATTGGGCACAGCAATTTAAAAGAGAGTTAAAGCATATTTTTTAGGCTTAAACAAAATCAATAATAACAACAAACCCACAACCAACAAATAATTTCAATAGACCCTTGGAGGTTACTAAACTAAAAGTGTAGATATGCAACAAAAGAAAAGCACAAACAAAATAAAAAAAACCGCCCCTGTTGTTTACCACAAGCACAACGTCTTACTTTTATAGCCGAGTGGGTGTTTAGAACTCAGAATCATGGTCTGAATCATCCCCCTCAATATTCGCTACGATGTCACTAACAGCCTATTTGTTAAAATTTTAATATTATTATTAAGATGTTAATGAATTGTCTTAAACCTAATAACTAAAACCCGCCTAAGGCCGCCTGTTGTGCTTTTCTGTATATGTTGTCCTTATCTCTGTATTTTGTGTCCATTGTGCTCAATAAAGTATTTTATCTATCTATCTATCTATCTAAGATACATAATAAGTAATATTATTACTTATTCCTTATTCTATGATAAACACACTAAAAAAGGGGAGAAAAACATTTCCTACACTTTTAAACAGACAAAATTTACTACCACTGCAATACTTAGTTTCAACAGGAAAATTTACTTTCACCCTGACAGATGCTCCGTATCACAAGCCTTAAACTAACAAGGAAAAGACCTCATGAACAAACCCCACAGTAAGACAAATACGGGTCACTATCGTCTTGCCCTGAAGCGGATAATGATCCAATTCTCTCGTGAGCCCAATAAACTGCTAATCTTGACTAATGGCACGCACGCGTCCGAGTATACCAGTTGTTCTTGATCCTTGTTTAGCAGTAGGGTAGTAACGTCAAAACAAGCCCACGAGAGCCTGTTCGGAGAACGCGTGAGTCTTTTTATCGTGTGGGTTGTGAGGCAGAATACCAACCTCATCAACCCTGGTATCAGGGTTATTACTGAGTCGCCAAAGGCCCCTGACATTGCTCATGTAACGACTACACTTACATCAGTAAGTAGTAACCGGGACCAACAGCTTAACGTGCCTTCCGAAGTACGGATCATCTTACCTACGGACAATCAGGTGATCAGCCTGTAATGACCTACCCAAACTAGGGATCACAAAATGATTTTTGTGATATGTCCCCACCGGGATTCGAACCCGGGGCCTCCGGATCGTTAGCCAAACGCTCAACCACTGGACCACGGCAATTAATAAATCATAATGTGTTATTAAACCAGTGGCAATAACACAGCATCACGCCTGTATCACCGAAGGGGTAGGCAGAGGTGTAAAGTCATACACCCACTCTTCGCCAATTATGTTTAAGACCCATCTAATATTCCTATCTAATTGAGGAGCTCGGTGGCGCAGCGGTAAACGCGCTCGGTCTGCGATTGTTGAAGTTAAGCAACTTTCGCAAGGCCGGTCACAGGATGGGTGACCACAAAAAAAAGTTTTCATCTCAAGCTCCTCCGTGCTTCGGACGGCACGTTAAGCTCTTGGTCCCGGCTGCATTAGTAGTCGTTAATAGCCACCAATCCGCGCTGCGCCCGCGTGGTGGTATATGGCCCGATCTCCCTATCCATCCATAGGGAAGGCCCGTGCCCCAGCAGTGGGGACGTTAATGGGCTGGTGATGATGATTACCCATCTAATAATAGCCGACTGAAGACTGATATGACTGTACCTACTCACTGTAAGTAGTTATATCTGACAGCATCTATAAAATCTGAATATTTCATTCACAAAATTGAATTTTTGTAGTGTGTTCGAGTCTGATACATATTTATTATGATACATTTTGGCATGAACAAGTTGATTGGATTTACACTACATAAATTTCATTTCGCTCCCAACTACAGATTGTGAAATATTGCTATCTAACTTCGATGGTGGATGGATGCTATCCGGCCGGATTAAAAAGACGCAATTTTTTTAAATAGAAATTGGGGAAGGTTTCGCCGATAGTTTTACCATATAAATGTTAAAAAGTAATTTGGAATAAATTACTTACGAGCAGAAAGAAGGAAAGAATAAGAAATAGAAATAGTATATAACATAACAAATACTTTATTGCACAAACAGGAAAAAATAAAATACAAAACAAAAGAGAAATAGAATGAGTACAATAGGCGGCCTTATTGCTAAGTAGCAATCTCTTCCAGGCAACCTTTAAGTATAGGAGATTGAATATTATGTAATATAGCGGGATTAGTTTATTATAAAAGGACGCCCGACACACAAAAACACGAAAATAACATCATTTAAAATTTTCACAAATCAATTGCAGAAAATCAAAACGTACCTACGTATATACGAATTTATGTACATAGACACACTACGAGTATACCAAGGAAAAATGTGCCCCACACATTATATTATGGGACATGCACGTATGAGTTTCAAATTTATTACCTCGTAATGTGGTTCATACACAGTGAAAGTGTTAATTTAAATATAATAGAATAGAAATAGTTTATTATAAAAGGGCGCCACACCCAAAAACAAGACAACATCATATCAAATTTCCACAAAACAATTACAATATAAAGCATGACGGATAATGTTTGTCGAAATGATCATAAGGTGGTGGTGGACGTCCTGAGATGCACAAGTCGCGGCGTGAACCACGACGATGGTTTTATGTGGACCCTGATGGATGACGCACGAACATCGTGTTCCATAAATACGTGTTAATGGTGTACATAAATTATAGTATCATACTAAATTACTTTAATAGAATTAGAGTGTACATAAATAAATATAAAAATAATAATAAAAAAGTGTACACAAATTAGTAACTCATTGGTGACTTATTGTAGATGGCAATCTTGGCAGCACAGATGGGGAGCGCTGAAGGCTCTCACCCGGAAAAGTCCGGTACCAGGGACAACAAGAGACTGTTGGAGATTCTACACGGAAAGTCACGTACCTTCCCCATTAATACTTCCTTATTCTCTCATCATTTACCAACGTGGCACTGCATGAATACTTGTAAGGAAACACGTCATACTTATTTCGGTAAAGCAAATATAATTTGTCCAAGGTTAGGTATACCATTTTGGATAAGCCGCGAAGTAGGAACACAAAGATTTGCTGTCGTAAAAATGATCGTAACAATTATCACTGAGCTGTTGAGTGCTATAATAAGATATACTTATGTAACTTACGCAAATCACACCTAGTTAATAAACAGTTGTATAACACTTTGCAAATACACGTAATCATCGATGATCATCATTAGTCACCGTACAATATGGAATAATACTACGTATAGAACGACAACTCTCCGCTCCCCTAGGGGCTGATCTAGGTTTACCTCACCCCCCCCCACCCCCCTCGGTCGTAGTTTAGTCTTCAATCATAATATATTAATAAGGGTGTCAGTCGTCACACACACAGATGCGCGTGTACGATAACGTCAACGTGTAGTCTCTTTGTAAAACGACTAACCGTTGTGAGAGCCTTCAGCGCTCCCCATTTGTCCGGCCAAGTAGATAATGCCATCTGTGGCAAATCTACAATAAGTCACGTCAAAAAAAAACAGTAAAACGAGTTTTTGACATTCTTACCGTGTGCCGCATAAAGCGTAAAAGCGAGCGAGATACAATCTGCGCGTTCTCTCCCTTACTCTTAGCGACTTACAGTCATCTATACTTATAATAAATCTGTAGAGAGGTCAATTCTGTACATTAAATATTTTTTCAAAATAACTATCAGGGGGTGATAAGTGATCGATACTGATGCCAAAAATGCAATCAGTAAAATTTTTGTCTGTCTGTCTGTCTGTCTGTCTGTCTGTCTGTCTGTCTGTCTGTATGTTCCTTATAGAAACAAAAACTACTGGACGGATTTTAATGAAACTTGGTACAATTATTCTTCACACTCCTGGACAGGTCATAGTATACTTTTCATCACGCTACAATCAATAGGAGCAGAGTAGTGAAGGGAAATCCTTTTGTATGAAAAACCTAAACCACTCAAGTTAGACTTTTGAAATTTGGCATGCAGGTACCTTAGATAACGTAGAGGTGCACTAAGAAAGGAATTCCCGAAATTCCCACGGGAACGGGAATTAGCGGGAAAATCCTTTTGTATGAAAAATCTAAACCACTCAAGTTAGACTTTTGAAATTTGGCATGCAGGTACCTTAGATAACGTAGAGGTGCACTAAGAAAGGAATTCCCGAAATTCCCACGGGAACGGGAATTAGCGGAAAAATATTTTTGTATGAAAAATCTAAACCATTCAAGTTAGATGTTTGAAATTTGTCATGCAGGTACCTTAGATACCGTAGAGGTGTACTAAGAAAGGAATTCCCGAAATTCCCACGGGAACGGGAATTAGCGGGAAAATCCTTTTGTATGAAAAATCTAAACCACTCAAGTTAGACGTTTGAAATTTGGCATGCAGGTACCATAGGTACCGTAGAGGTGCACTAAGAAAGGAATTCCCAAAATTCTCACGGGAACGGGAATTAGCGGGAAATACCTTTTGTATGAAAAATCTAAACCACTCAAGTTAGACATTTGAAATTTAGCATGCAGATACCTTAGGTACCGTGGAGGTGCGCTAAGAAAGGAATTCCCGAAATTCTCACGAGAACGGGAATTAGCGGGAAAATCCTTTTGTATGAAAAATCTAAACCATTCAAGTTAGACGTTTGAAATTTGTCATGCAGGTACCTTAGGTACCGTGGAGGTGCACTAAGAAAGGAATTCCCGAAATTCCCACGGGAACGGGAATTAACGGGAAAATCCTTTTGTATGAAAAATCTAAACCATTCAAGTAAGATGTTTAAAATTTGGCACGCAGGTACCTTAGACACCGTAGAGGTGTACTAAGAAATGAATTCCCGAAATTCCCACGGGAACGGGAATTAGCGGGAAAATCCTTTTTTATGAAAAATCTAAACCACTCAAGTTAGACGTTTGAAATTTGGCATGCAGGTACTTTAGTAAACTTAAAGCTTAGTTGCAACAGAATATTACAAAATTCCCACGGGAACGGTAGTTAGCGGGAAAAAACATTTGTATGAAAAAATCAAATCTAAATAAAAGGAGAAACTGACTGACTCAGTGACTGACATATCAACGCATAGCCTGAACGGCTAAATGTAGGCATTTGAAATTTGGAAGGGACATAGCTTAGGTACCGTAGAGGTGCACTAAGAAAGGAATTCCCGGAATTCCCACGGGAACGGAAATTAGCGGGAAAATCCTTTTGTATGAAAAATCTAAACCGCTTAAGTTAGACGCTTGAAATTTGGCATGCAGGTACCTTAGTTAACTTAAACCTTAGTTGCAACAGGATATTGCAAAATTCCCACGGAAACGGGAGTTAGCGGGAAAAAAACATTTGTATGAAAAAATCGAAACCGCGTAAGATAGATGTTTTCAATTCAATTTAATTAAATTATTTATTGCATTCCATGTAGTACAATGGGGTGTTACATAGGCATAGGAACTAAAACATGGACCCTGTAGGGCACAGCAACGTTGAAGGGAAGAGAGGAAGTGTGTATTAAAATTAAAACTCAATGAACAATCAATTAAAAAAAAATCAATTCAATCAATTGATTCAATCTAGCATGCATGCATACCTTAGTAAATATAAAGTTTATTTTTGGCTGTATTTTGAAAAATGGGAGTTATTGGGAAAAAAATTGTATGAAAAAATCTAAACTGCATAAGTTAGATGCTTGAAATTTGATATGCACTCCCACACACACAAAGATCTCTCTCTTATATAACACGCCACGCGGACGAAGTCGCGGGCAAAAGCTAGTTAAGACTAAAGTAATACCCAGAGGGTAAAGACGGCGCTCGATACGCGACTGACATTGAAATTCCACGAACATGGCATACCATTGGTATCATGAAAAAAGAATACTTTGTACCTACCTAATAGCTATACAGGGAGTTAGTGACACCGTACCGAAAATGGAGGGGGATGATTCACCTCATGATTCTGAGTAAATATCAAGTGGAATTTTTCGTCGCCAATTTCATCACATGATTAATTTAAGAGCAACGCTCTAATCGGTGTAGCATTTTCCATGCTACTGTTTACGGAAAAATAGGGCAGTGATTTCCCTCTTGCCTTCCGCCCCGAAGTACTCTGTCTGACGCGAGTGGGATGGCGCCCAGAGTAGTTTAATTGCCTAAAGCCAGAGGACGGGAGTCCTAGTACGTCTCACAAGTATTGAACTGAAAATTATCAAAAAAATACACTAACATTTTCATAACTTTTCACGAGTAAATCATCCCCTTCAGTATTCGGTACGGTACCTCGTAGGTATATTAATTAAGCCATGAAACTGTAGACCCAATTTCCTATAAAAATAAACACGAATTCCCTTGTTATGAGAGTCTCAGAGCCTCTTATACAACAACAACCCTCATGTTTGTTGAGACACTTTATAAATAGAATCATATTGTTAGCAACTGGGACAGTTACGAAACTAGTCCTCTGTCGAGGGTTCTTTTTCACTTCTTCTACCTATAGCTGTTGTTCTTCCAACTACGAGAAAGTTCTAGTATTTTCTACCTGAAAACTGTAAACAAACGCAAACGTTTTAAAAAAATAAACAATCCATCTACGGATAACTAGACGTCGGCAGGCATTTCATGCTTATGTTGTGGATATTCCTCCAATCTGCACTAAACGTTTTGCCTCTTCCTTTTTTATGCGAACAGGAAAGGACTGGAGTCTTCAAGGCTAGAGTGAATAGTCATTTGCTAGGTAAGCGTCGGTCATCATCATCATCAGCCGATTAACGTCCCCACTGCTGGGGCACGGGCCTTCCCTATGGATGGATAGGGAGATCGGGCCTTAAACCATCACGCGGGCCCAGTGCGGATTGATGGTTATTAACGACTGCTAATGCAGCCGGGACCAACGGCTTAACGTGCCTGCCGAAGCACGGAGGAGCTCGAGATGAAAACTTTTTTTTTGTGGTCACCCATCCTATGACCGGCCTTTGCGAAAGTTGCTTAACTTCAACAATCGCAGACCGAGCGCGTTTACCGCTGCGCCACCGAGCTCCTCGTAAGCGTCGGTATGACCCGGAAATTGTTGCAAACCATCAAAAAACGGATAGTAGCGTTTACTCTTTATCAGAAAATCAATATTAATAAATAAATAAATTACTTATGTAACTTTCATTGACCTAGCAGTTAGCAGTCGATAAAAGGTATTAAATAATTATTATTGCCAATGATAACCTAAGGTTAGTTGCTTTGGCCTGTGATACCATATCGACCAGCAACAGACTGTGCCCTGTTTACCAAAACTTACAAGCCCAACATTACAAAAAATTTTTTGTAAAAAATTTCATTATTAAGTACAAGAAAGTGTTTATTAAAAATACACATGTAAATTACATATTACAAGTTTCCATATTTATTTCTCAAGTACTTATATTTTAGAAACCCTCGACTTTTTTTGATTAACGTAATTCAAAGCTAACTTGTAGCTTGTGAACGTGTAGACTTGTAAGTTTTGATTAACACGACACTTCGTTTATCAAAACTTACGTCGTTTCGGACCGCAAGTTCGGACCGCGGTGCGAATCGACTAATGCTATTGTTTAATGCGACATTGTGATCGTTACGCGCCGCTGTGACTGGATTGGAGCAAATTGACCCAGGTACCTTTTGGAATGGGTCTATTAGGACTACAGGGTAAAATTTTGAAAATATTTTTAACCGACTTCAAAGAACACCGAACTGCGTGTTGCACTAGCACTGACTGTCATAGGTAAAGTAAAGGTTGCTGGTTGCGCCGACTTCATATTCTAACATTGTAATATTATTTATACTTTTTATTAAAGATTTTGAAGTTGGTTTATTTTTTCATTTACTTTTATTTCACGTTCTCATTACTTACACCAAAGTTTTCGACGATTCACATCGTGGTGCGAAAGGACTCGTTCGAAATTATCTTTTAGTTGATTCGCACCGCAGTCCGAACTGATTGCGGTCCGAAACTCACAATGAACAAAAGACAAGTAATTAATCTCAGTCAGAGGAATCTAAAGTACTGTGAGTGTGTTGGTAAATGTGTGGGGTGGGTCAAAAAATATTACGCAATAGAACGCTACTTGTGTAGATCCGTAGTAGCCCAGTTAGTAGAACGCTTGACTCTCAATATGAGGTCGCAGGTTCGAATCCCAGCATAGGCCTAAAACCAATGATTTTCGAATTTGTTTTCGAATTCATGTTTGGATCATAAATAATTATCACGTGCTCAGCGGTGAAAACATCGTGAGGAAACCCACATTTCCGAGAAATGCATTTCGGAGGTGTGTGGGCTAACCTATATTGGGCTGGGTTTACCTTTCCGGGTTGGAAAGTCAGATAGGCAGTCGCATCTGTAAAAAACTGGACCTATCAAATCTTCAGGTTAGGTAAGCGGACTCTGTGACTACGGAATAACGGTAGGGAGATGAGGATGATGGGAACGCTACGTGAAAATGATATTGTGAAAATGTTAACTGCAGAGATAGTTCTTTGTTCCATTCCATATTAAAATAGTAACATAAACATAACAGGCGCTCGCATCGCATGCACGGGAAAGTAATAAACCAGCTGAGAACTTCCATGTTTTACAACAAACTTTATAACGTAAACAGATTTATCTACCACGGAAAATTGCTTTCGGAGGACCTTGACAAAATAACGGTACCTCCCTTCACTACGTACATAGAGATTTTTCGAAAAATACATAATTATCGTCTCCTTGTAGTGAAAACAACGTAAGCGCCTATTTGAAAAATCACTTTCTTATGTGATTTTCTTCAACAAAATGAAATCGGTCATTCAATCAGCGGGCTTAGCACCATTAGCATGCGACTCTTTCTCGCCTCGACATACGTCAGCCGTCACAATCTCTGCCGCGGCGAGAAAGACTCGCGTGCTTACGGTGCTAAGCCCACAGGTGTCGCTACTTCTTCTATTTCCCTCATTCAGCAATTATCGCTGTCAGCCCACTAGGGTCAAATAATTCTTTCAAATATAAACATCTCGGACGATGCCTTGAGCCAAGGTTCGCGCCCAGCTCGTCACCATCAGGCCGGTTGCCTTATTTTTTGTATCGGTTAAGAGCCTTCTGCGCTTCCCATTTGTTTGGTCAAATAAATAATGTCATTTGGGGCAAACCTACAAAAATAACGTCAAAAAATAAATAAAAAAGAGCTTTAATGTCAAAATAAACTAACTCGGAGAAAATTACAATTTATTTGGTAACATATTCCTACAAGTGCAGCGATTAGTGTCCGGGAAAACGGACCGGCTCGCAACATCCGAGTTTTATTGCCGCCCGGGTTTATCCGGGAAAGTGCAGTATCGTACCTCTACCAAAGCGTTTTCTAGCGAAGATTTATTGGAAATTGGATTCCGTTTGCATTCGCATTTTTATGCATTGGGATTTTAAAATAACGGGTTTTTATGGAACGACTGTAAAAATAGAATGAGAGGAAAAATAACGTCGACTACTTTACTGAGAAATCTAAGTAAAATAAAACAAGTAAGGTTGGTTGGTGCCGATTCTCAAAGTGACATCTGTAAAATAATTAGCTCATTAGGAATCAAAATCATTTAATTTTATACACCGTAATTATCATGAATAAACTTGTTGAAGGTATTTTTTCTAACGTACGTCATTAATTTCACAAGGTGTGTCGGTTGAGGAGAAGAAATGACAAGGGGGGTTAAAATGGCCACATCGAAGCAATTCATCTAAGAAAGCAATATTGCTATTTGACATTTGTTTGCATTGCGCACTTACTTTTATATGCGCAAATGTCAAATTGCAACATTGCTTTCTTAGGTAAATTGCTTTGATGTGGTCATTTTAACCCCCCAGAAAGTACATCTTTTTCTTGAACTCATTGTTAGCAAAGGACGGCATTATTTTTAGTGTTGTTAAAAAAAGTTTTTTCAACACTTGGCATTTTCACGGAATAAAATAAACACTAGGTAGATTTTTCGGGCACCCTCAGGCCTGTTGTCTTAAAACATTGTACCGGGTGAGAGCCTTCAGCGCTCCCCATTTGTCCGGCCAAGTAGTTAATGCCACCTGCGGCAAATCTACAATAAGTCACGTCAAAAAAAAGGTAGATTTTTCAAAATCCGAAAAATCTTCCGCCCTCAAGTGAATAATTTACGGAAATTGTTCACTTTTTGAAAGTTTCCTAAACGGTCTATTGTCTAACAACCGCTAATAGTGCTTATTATCTCCAGTATACACACGAACTAATTTATCACGCCATAATTTACGAGTAGCATACCTATTTACGATTGTATTGAACACATTCAATAGCTATTATTGTTCACATCACATTTACACTTATTTTGTGATAAGTGTACAGCCGGTGTTAACTGGTTTCTGAAAATATATACAGAGAGGGTGATTCAGCTCATTATTTTGCGTTAATATCAAGTGTAATTTCAAATTGGAGATGTCCTTAGAAAAGGTTCAATACGATCTACTCTGAACCGGCGTGCGTGTATGAAGCGATTGATGAGTGTGGAGGAGGCAAGAGAAGTGTGTCAGGATCGAAGCAAATGGAATTCTATTGTCTCTGCTTACCCCGGTGGGAAATAGGCGTGAGTTTATGTATGTATGTATGTATCAAGTGTAATTTACCATCGCTTAAGTATAGATTTGAAAATAATTTAAAAAAACTAAATAAAACACCAACGTTACGTAAATAATACAGGGTGTTAGTGACATCGTAACGAATACTGAGAAGAATGAGTCAGGCCATGGTTCTGAGTTAATATCAAGTGGAGTTTTTCATCGCAAAACTCATGATGTTTTTAGATACCTATTTTTTTTTAATATTCCAATTTTTTTGAATATTCCACTTGATATTGGCTCAGAATAACGAGCTGAATCATCCCCCTCAGTTTTCGTTACGATGTCACTTGGCAAATTAGAATGAAGTACTGTGCACTTATAAAACTGTAACTCTCCCCCCCCCCCGCACCAATTTGGATCGGACGCCGACTTCACCCCCTCCAGGTCTTTAATCTGCTAAGGAGTAAGGGGGAGAGCATGCAGACTATCTGACTCGCTCGCACTTACACGTTAGGCCGCACACGGTAAAAATGAGATTTTTGTATGGAGTGTGCCACTATTGCAGTTCAAATTCTAAAGGATATGACACGCTGAAGGTTATGGCATATGGAAAAGTGCATGGAGACATATTTATGGAGCCATACAAGGGCCATTCAATTTATGTAGTAGGTACTAAAACGACAATGACAATTTTATGAAGATTGCCTCGCAATACAGCCGAGCACTTACTGGCCTTGTTAGTTAAAGTACTTTGAATGCAGTAACTCTACTGCAATTTATAGTGCAGCAAGTTTACAGTTACATAATGACCATAAAAGATCTCACCTAATGGTAATAAGTGACGATGTGGTCTAGAGTGGATCATGCTTACGGTGCTAAGCAAATGCGTAATCACTCTATAGCCTTGAAGACTCCCAGATTATAAAGAGTCGGTAAAACAGACGACGGCACACAGTTCCAGTCCTTCGCTGTTTCCATCAAAGAGGAAGAGATATCTAGTTATTATTTGCCAATATGAAACAATTATGAACATGATGAATTAAGCAAATGGAATTCCACAGTATCTGCTTGCCCCGGAGGGAAATAGGCGTGAGTTCATGTATGTATGTATGTATGAAGTATGCATTAGTTGGCATAATTATTGTAACACTGCACTCTGAGATGTGGAATGTCTCATGACTTAATCAAATTATGTGTTCATTGTGAAATTGTGATGCAATGTCGATGAGTATTGTACGCAGAAACAAATCAACTGTGTTTACGTAACAGCGTTAATTCAGCTGATTTTTAATTCCAAGTGTTTACCTATTGTCTGTAAACAAGTTTGAATTTGAATACTTTAATAAATTAAAAATACATCACTTATCTACATAAACATATACGTCCTACTGCTCGGAACAGGCCTCCCCTCAACTAACCGGAGGGAGTCACTTCCCTCCACTCACCACTCACACTCACACACACTCACACTCACACTCACACTTCACTCTTATTCTTTTTCACTTATTCATTCTTGTCGCTTTTCTACAACTGGACATAAAGAAATAAAACGTAATCTAACGGCCGCCGCGCGGTTGTCTAGAATACTAATAACAGTGAAAGATGCATAAGTCGCGAGTTGGTGAGGCGGGTAAACCGCCTCGCAGAAAGCGGTGTACACCTCTCGACACCCTGAGCTGCTCACGACCATGTTGCTGCCTTGCCGTCCAGTCGCGTCGGCTAGATAGGCGGCCCATCCAGTGAGTGGCGAGTCACCTGCTCATTTATCCAAGTTTACCAACATTGGTCGAGCAGGCGCCATAGTCCCCCATAGCTCCAGTATCCCGGTCCACTAACCCCCAACCCAATAGCCCAGTTCCCTTTGTTCCCATAATTTGCAATAGTCCTACACGAACCGGGGATTGTCTTTGGGTGCACTCCCATAGTGCATACAGGGATAATCGCCGGTTGGTGTCACACCACATTTAGATTAAACTGTCTTAAGGGGCCTCTACGTGTTGGCTTCGGCCCCACGCACGCCTTCCAAAAGTCCGGGACTCCATAGGCCCGAGATATGAAAAAGACATACAATAATAATAATAATAAACGTTTATTGCATCAATTCAGGTTAGGTACTTCTTGTTTCGGGATAATGCTAGGAGGATGATTACAGGTTGATCACCTGATATTCGGAAGGCACGTTTAGCCGTTGGTCCCGCTCTTTTCTGGCCAAGTAGTTAATGCATTTTGCATGCTATAGATTATAAGCTAAATAGGTTAAAAGCGACTTTATTAAAATAACATATTATCTGTAGAACCCTATTTAATGCGAATAAAACATTTGAATTTGTCATTTGCCACAAAAAAAAGTTCCAGTATAAAAGACTGTGAACAGCCTTCAGGAGAAGCGACAGGTACTCGTCGAGTTATCGAAGCGAGAAGTCGATGACTCTAGTTATTGTTTATATTATACATTCAATGAGCATTCTATTTTTATCCTATTCAATCTTCTATTTAAAAGAAAAAGTCAATTTTTGGCATCATAATATCAATTTTAGTTTATTATAGTAACTATTGATAGAGAAAAAAAGATCGACAATTGATATTCTATTTGTGATTATTATTGATTTTATTCAAGATTTTTTGGTAGATCGCTTGCCTCTCACTTTGAGGTCGCAGGTTCGAATCCAGCACAAGCCTAAACCAACGAATTTGTTTTCGAATTCATGTTTGGATCATAAATGATTAACGCGTGCGCGGTGAAGAAAAACATCGTGAGGAAACCCACATTCTCGAGAAATGGATTTTCGGAGGTATGTGACCTACTATGTATATATTGGTCTGGTTTTCCTTTCGCGGGTTGGAAGGTCAGACAGGCAGTTTGTAAAAAACCGGACCTGTCAAATCTTCAGGTTAGATAAGCGGACCCTGTGAAAAACGGGACAATGCTAGGGTGATGATGATTACAGACACTTCATCTTATTGTAGATTTGCCGCAAATGGCATTCATTGTTTCATTTTTTTTGAGGTTTTTTTTGCGATCTCAATTTAAATCGTTCGAAATGTTAGTTATTAATTTATCTTATGTTCAGTTTTCAGTAACACAGTTTGCTCGATCATTATGGACGACAATACGGATCACCACCTATCAGGTAGACTTATTTATGTCGATTTAAAAAAAAATATATAGATACATATTTTATCTATACATATGTCGTTTTAACAGTAATTACTACGACCAATAAATTACAAACTGTACGCTCATAGAGTGAACTATTGCCGCTCTATAACTCCCCTTGCAACTTCAGCAAGCTGGAATTATACGTCTTGATACATGCACTAAGTTTCTCCGTGACGACATCTGCTCAGTTCAACAAATCAAAACTGCTAACTCACAGTTGGCAAGAGGATTCTGTATGCTACATTTAATTTCGAACTGAGTTTGCGGTTTCTTGGTATGGAAATTGTTTTATTTTACAAGTAGGTAGGTTTGTCTTGGGATTCACTAGCGCTTTAGTTATGTAGATATTCTAAAAACCATCATTCGAGAGAAGTTTTTTTTTTAACGTGACTTATTGTAGATTTGCCGCAAATGTCACAAACTACTTGGCCGGACCAATGGGGAGCGCTGAGGGCTCTCACCAAAATTTAAGGCAACAGGCCTGAGGGTGCCCAGTTGGGCGCGAACCTCGGCTCAGGGCGTCGTCTGAGAGGAAAATATTTGAAAAAATTAATCGACTCTAGTGGGACAATACGATCACACTCGTTGCTCCTTATTTTATATCTAAAAAGAAATATCTCGCTGTTTCATCCGAATAACAGGACGTAACAATGTTCAGCTAAGCTTTGTTATAGAAGTAGATACATAATGTAACTTCTCAATCCTTTCACTAACTTCGATAAGATTTAACTTTTAATGAGAATTCTCTAGCGGCACAATAGGGACAGATTCCAATCGCGTGTTGCCCTGAGAGGGTGAAAGAAAGTTGGTGTACTTGTATCAAGATAAAGGTCCTTCAGGGACTTAGTTACATAGATACATAAGATCACGCCCATTTCCCGTTGGGGTAGGCAGAGACTACGGAATACCACTAACTTACTGGACTTACATACCTACACACATAAACTCACGCCTATTTTCCACCGGTGTATGCAAAAACCATGGAATTCCATTTGCTTCGATCCTAACCACATTACACATCTCTTGATAACCCCAATACCGACCCCGCCGGCGTGGTCGACGATTTTCCTCATACCGCTATCGACCCACTATCCGACGCCCTGAGCCGAAGATCGCGCCCAACTGGACACCCTCAGGCCTGTCTTAAATTTTGTACCGGGTGAGAGCCCTCAGCGCTCCCCATTTGTCCGGCCAAGTAGTTAATGCCATTTGCGTCAAATCTACAATAAGTCACGTCAAAAAAAAACGAGCGTGATCGTCTGATGGTAAGCAGTTACCGTTGCCCATAGATACCCCAACACTAGATTTTCCTCTTTAAAATTGTTTTTTTTTAGTCCGGAATAAGCTCAGTTTCTGTTGTGATATATTATGTTAAATAAAATCATAGAATAGTGAATAATATTGCGTATAGAACGCAACTCCCCACCAGCGGCTGAGTTAAACTCGGTCTTACTTTAGTCTTCAACCGCACGGCGTCAGACGTCACACACACAGATGAGCGTGTACGATAACGTCGATGTGTAATGTCTGTGTTTTGTATGAAGTGTCCGAAGTGTGATAATGTATATTAATAAAAAGAAAAAAGTAAACCTGAATAGTTTATTTTATAAGTGTACTTAATTTTAGAAGTGACGTATTTAATAGCTTATTCAAATTTCACAACAGATCTAGCCTGAGCCATATCTGGCTAAAAATTAGCACGTATCTCGGGGTGGCCTAAATACCAGCTTAGCTAGGCTTTAGTGAAGACGTGAATGTCGTGAATACTCGCTGAAAACGTGCGCTATTCAAACTAGCGTGAGAAAGGAAGTTGCCTCTACGCGCTTCAGAAGCCACAGAGGAAATTTCAGGGAGTTTTATTTACAGGACTGACGTACTAGGTAGTCTGTTTCAAAGCCGTACTAGGACTTCTGTACTCCGCCTCTGAATAGTACTGACAGTTACTGCTGCCCTCTGTCAGGTTCCAGGTTACAGTCCCTGTGACTTGCCCCTTCCATCCTGCATTGATTACTCTGGGCGCCATCCTACTTGTGTCAGACAAAGTACTGCTGGGCGGAAGGTAAGAGGGAACCCATTGCCCTATTTTTCCCTAAAAAAATAGCATGGAGAATGCCACACCGACAAGAGCGTGGCTCTAATCTCGTGATAAAATAAATTTTGTCATTTGCGTATATATAAAAGTGAGTGCGGAATGCAAACAAATGTCAAATTATAGCAATATTGCTTTTTTGATTAATTACTTCGATGAAGCAACATCTTGGTAGCCATTAAAAAGACAAAAGAAAATTCATTTGTTGTTCTAGTATCTCTACTCCTTAATTGAATTAACACCGTCATGTGTAGGTAGGTACTCGTATGTGTAAGTGCCAACCGTTGTTCAGAATGTCCATCCAAGCATGCACGCGGAAAAAGAATTTTTGCTCCACTGGGCTCGAAGTCTTAGCGATAAGAGAAATGGATAAACACAAGAGAAATGTAAAATAAAAATCAAAATCTTTCAGCCTGTTAAAAGTTTAAATTAACGCGAAATGATATATTCAATCTAAGTACATTTTATGTTAAGACTACCTACTTAAGTAACTATATTATGCACGCAAATGACCGCCTAGGAACCAATATCATCATCACCAGCCCATTAACGTCACTGCCACTGCCACTGCTGGGGCACGGGCCTTCCCTATGGATGGATAGGGAGATCGGGCCTTAAACCACCACGCGGGCCCAGTGCGGATTGGTGGTTATTAACGACTGCTAATGCAGCCGGGACCAACGGCTTAACGTGCCTTCCGAAGCACGGAGGAGCTCGAGATGAACTTTTTTTTGTGGTCACCCATCCTATGACCGGCCTTTGCGAAAGTTGCTTAACTTCAACAATCGCAGACTGAGCGCGTTTACCGCTGCGCCACGGAGCTCCTCACCAATCATAAGAAACCAATATAAGACAGCCAAATTACTGATTGTATTATGATTTTTGTTGAAGCTGCTTTTCCTCGGCTATACGTACTTACATGTTGTGAGAAGCAGCAGTAATGTTAAGCGGATGAGACGTTCGACAAAAAATATATTTATGTCAAAATTGTCGTTCAAAGTATTATGTAACCTTATAAATGAAAATATTTTTGAGTTTGAATTTATCGATTGATTAATAGTTCCCTGAGGAAAGGCGTATGTGCAGCAGTCCGCAGCTTTGGCGGCTCAATTAAACCTATCACCAGGATGATGAGGTCTGTCTTTGACTTTTACTGAAGTTCTTCATAAATAGGGTTGCCTGGCAGAAATTGCTGTTCAGCAATAATGCCTAAATGTGCTGATTCTATTAGTTTGAATATGTTCGAAGTTTATGTTTTAGTGCAATAAAGAAATATTGATTGATTGAAGAATATTTAGATTAGCTGCCAGTTGTTCTGTGGTTACTAGTAAAGTAACTACCATGCAGCATGGAGTATACCGTGTAGGGTTGGTTAGAAGAAGTAGTATCCTTTAGAGATAAGCCCACCTTTTTATATTTTAATTGTTTTGTTTTCCCTTGTTATGTGTACAATAAAGTATAATATAAGTGTACCCTTTGGGATTTTGGGTATAAATTGTAACATTTAAGTGAACAGGAAGCATAAAAAGCATGCAAATATTATACAAAAAATCTTATTTGCATATAAATCACATAACCGTTATTTCAAATAGCACATAAAACGAATGTGGTGTACCAAAATAGTATAACGTCGTTCCCTTCTCTTTATTAATCCCAGAAAAATATGAACACGAATATTAACATAGCAGAATAATTATTATGTTCATATATATTGGGATTAAATGCTTACAAAATATAGATAAATCTCGTAAATCATTTGTTTTACTAGGCAATTGTAGACATCTAAAAATATTACAGAAAAGTTTTACACCACCTGTCACGTTGGTCTACCAGAAAGCTCGGTGAGGTGTGGGTGCTTAGTTCATTTTGCGTGATTATAGTCGTAAACTTATGTACAAGGTTTTAGGGCACTTAAATAGAATTAGAAGTACCCTAAAACCTTATTACCCTAAAACGTCAATCAGATTGAATATATGTATTCGTTTTATTATAACGTAAACCAAGATCCGACCGTATGTTATTATCATTCATTCTGTGACCGCATGTCTCGAAGATATATAGATTGTCACTCGCCATGATATATAATGAGGAAGGAAGTCGACCCACGAGCGAATTCTGTGTTTATCTTATTAACCAATAATCTAAAATACAATGCTCCCTATAGCTTTCGTCCTGACCAGGACAAAAAAATAACGGAGATGACTTGCATTTCCTTTTTTAACCAGACATTCTGATGTAATTTCTTTCAACAATACTTCTATGCCTCTACTTACTGATGTAAGTAAGTAGTCGTTACATGAGCCATGTCAGGGGCCTTTGGCGGTTCAATAGTAACCCTGACACCAGGATTGATGAGGTTGGTACTCCACCTCACAACCCACACGAGAGAAGAATACCTCGATTTCTTTCATTCCGGGTAAAAATATAGACACGCGGCAGCGTGTCAAGCCAAGTTCAAGTAACAGAAATGACGAGCAGCACCGTGTGTAATATTACACAAACCATTTGGAGCCACTTTCGGTTGAGATTACTTATATTAATTAGATTCTATTGCGACGTTTTGTTAACAGAAACTACTTACATCCAACTGTGATTTTTCAAAAAGGCGCTTACGTAGTTTTCCCTATTTGAAGGTTATACCTGTCATTTTCTTATCTGCCGAAAAGGAAAGGGACGGGTGATCGACAACTATTAATTTTGAAATGAATGAATAACCAAGGCGAATACAATAGGAACTCGCTTATGTAACCCGTTTGACGTGTGCTGTTAACTTAAGTCTGTTGGGTTACAGGGCAATATCAAATCCAGGGAGGATTTTTTTTATATTTCTGTCTCAAATTGAAGTGTGTTCCATAAATTTTATGCCTGTCGATTATCCGTCCGGTGGATAAAAAAATGACAGGTACTTACACCTTAAAATAAACTTAGATGGTTTTTACAGGAATTACTTAGTACCATTATTTCATCGTTTCTCACGAAGTGTGGACCTTCCTCTGTAAAAATAGAGTAACTATGGTTACAACTTTTTATTAACACATAAAGTAAGGAGGTTTTATATACTTAAGTAAAGTGTTTTTTCGTTATAAAATGCCCAAATAATAGTTTTCACAGTGACTTGCGGTTTTCTGCAAATGTTTATTATATTTTTTGTACACAATATAGAATTTTCGTATCGGTAACAAAAAATAAATTGTATCCTGTGTTTTTTTACGCGATTAGGGGTACATAATGTGGTTAAATGTTATATAATATAGATTTAGGTATCATTATATCATCATTTGTGCAAATGGAATTTTTAATGTCAGCAGTAGGTAATAAATAGCTCTTTTTTGTTGAACTCTTGCGAAGTGACAAAACCTCAATTTCACGTGATCAATTTATTATGTTTATATATTGACTGATTTAGTGTTAGATGTCTTTGAAATGTGTCTATAAGGCAGTTATTAAAAAATATACCTGAAGAAGACTTCGGAGGACGTACGTTGAGCATTTGGAGATTTCCTTAGAAAAGGTTCAGTGCGATCTACTCTGAACCAGCGCGCGCGTATGAAACTATTGCTAGAATGAAGAGAAAGCAAGAGAAGTGTGTCACGATCGAAGCAATTGGAATTCCATAGTCTCTGCTTACCCCGGTGAGTAACAGGCGAGAATATTTATTTATTTTATTTATTTATTTATTGTGTGTACATGTGTATCGAATTATAATAAAAAAGGCGATAAGGCCTTAAATATTTTTCCATATTAACATGGTCGATTGTTCTAGGTCACCAATAGACAGTTCTTTTATTATTAACATTTCCATTTTCGTTTTTGCCATTCAAAATTTCAATATCTAAACAGTTGGTGGAAATTTTACGACTAAAATGGGGACCTTTTCTTGTTTCCGCACACACCGATAAAGGACGAGAAACATTATTTTTTATAGCAATTTTTTATGCGAGGTTGTGTGAAAACCCTCAGAGATTTTATAACTAAATCCTTTGAGAGCGCAGCAGAGACCTTTAACACTCATCTTACAAGGAACTTTTTGCAATAAATCATAAAATATTACGATAAAAGAATTGCTTTATAAACAGTTGGGTTTTTGAAGATATTGTTCAAAGTTTGGAACAGATAATACAGGGTGTTAGTGACATCGTAACGAAAACATTGAGGGATGATTCAGACCATGACTCTGAGTTGATATCAAGTAGTATTTATTATGCATCACAAAAGTATGGAATTAAAAATAATTAAAAAAGAAACAAATAAAACATGGAAAATTCCACTTGATATTAACTCAGATTCATGGTCTGAATCATGCCCTCAGTATTCGTTACGATCTCACTAACACCCTGTATATGAGTATCGATATATTTTTAACAGCCTCCATGGTCTGTCAGTGTTAGAAAATTAGGCTCATTTGGAGGCCTAGTTCGATTCCCGATGGAGAAACTGTCGAAAATCACTTTGCGATACTGTCATTAAATTTGTTTGGCTAGGACATTTCAAGCTGAATCACCTGATTGTCCATTGATTTTCTAATATCATAGATACGGCGTTTGATACAAAAATGCAGCGAAAACTTGGCGCTTGTTTAGCTATACATTCGTACACAGCGATATAATAAGTACATTCAATGAAATGATTGCATGATTCAAAAGGCACGTTAAGCCGTTAATTCCAGTCCCACTGGAGCAACGTGGTGGAGTATGCTCCGTACCGCACCGAATGATTGAAAGGAGATCCGTTTCCAGTGGGACGTAGGTATACGTATAGGCTATTCATGTTATATGCCTATCTATTTGAGTGCAGTTTTCAACACAGTTGGCTCGACCATTATAGACGACGATACGGCTCACCACCTATCCCGTTGGTCTAATAGAAAGCTCGCTGATATGTGGGTACTTAGTTCATCTTGCGATGGATGTACGTCTGCCTACCCCAGCCTACCCCAATTGGGATATGTTATGCTATCTATTTGAAGTATATCGAAGATTTTCCCTTTGGTAGTAAATAAGCCGGTGATATCATATTTCATTTTCTGAATTCGCCGACCCTCTGTGTGTTCCAATATTGGGTAACAAGTTTCCTGTTGTCACCAAAGTGGAAGTGATATACTTACCTAAAGTGTACCAACTCTTATCGTATCACGAAGCTTCAGTTACAAAGCAAATCACCTTATAGAGAAAACCACGTAAGCGCCTTTTTAAATGTGATTTTCGGATGTGAGTTTTGTTAACAAAATTCAAAAATGTCTTTATTCAGTAGGTAACATAGTTACACTTTGAATTGTCATGGTTTTATTCCTATGTAGCAATCTCTGTCAGTCAGGCTACCTTTGGGTAGAGGAGATTCAAGTATGTACTCAGTCTGTATTTATTTATTTATTAGGTTTGCCAACAGACAAAAATACTTTTACATTACCCACTGCCGGGTATAGGCCTCCTCTCTTCAATGCCATCCTTTCCGGTCCTGTGCAAGTCTGTATATGTGTAGAGATATAAAAAAAAAAGATATAGTGGGAATCAGCGTGATAGTGCATCATAGGAATATGAATATTTTTTTATTCCAGTAGGTTTTTTTTCCCTCAATATTATCAATTCATTCGATTATTTATAACAATGTTTGTTTTGCTCTGTTTATTTTCCGGGATTCGGCCCTGTACCCTTGTCAAGGAGAATATCTCCGGTACAATTTATCGTCTCATAAAAATCTGGATATATATAGCGTTTTATTTTCTCTCGTCCCTTTTTCTCATACTTGGAATATTGTTAGTGAGTTGCGATGCTGAGTTAATGCTAATAAAGTAAATTGACGATGAAATGAATGGATTGTTTGAGGATAAAAATAGAAAGGTATGAGGAAAAGGATGTCCATAAGACTTGGTTTTCCTTGTAGCAGTTGTCAAATTATAGCACAAAGATTTTGGAGTTACATTAGCAATGACAACGTATGCTCCTCAAATAACAAAACACGAACCGATATTTTATGTACTTCGGCAGAGGGGATTGCTTACGCTTGGGCACTCCAGTCATTGATATTTAATATCGCCATCACACAGTGAACGAGTGCCCTCTGCACTGGTTTCCAGGTCGCATAGCCGGGCTGCATTGTGTGACGGATGCGGCAGAGACTTGGTTAGGGGAGCTTAAGCTGGATATATGACCCACGCAGGATATTTTATTTATGTCTGCTATACGCAATATATAATATCGCCATTTAATATTTAATATATCAATGACTCCCGTCTTCAAATTCTCTTCTATCACGTGGGTTGTGAGGAGGATAGCCAACCTCATGAACCCTAGTGTCAATGGTATAATTTCTCTGAGAATAGTAATAATACTTTCAGGTTTATCACACTTAACTCAGTCCTAGAAAAAAAGTCTTTAGATTTGGAGGCCTGCGCCTACTTACGAGATTTTATTTTAATTTGTATTTATTTATTTTTGTATTTATTTTAATTTGTATTAGGGGTAACAGTTAAAATAATTTATAATATTAGTATGTATGTCTTACTTTAAGTTAGACTACATAGCTTTCCGATTAACGCCTGGGAATCTTCCCAAATCAACAATCGGAAATACGGAGCATACTCCACCACGCTACTCTTGGTGAACGAATTGAATTCCTTAGAGCCCCGCGCTCTATTGGAGTAGGACTGGAGTTCTAGTGCTCTTCAATGTAGAGTAGCGTACTTCAATACGTAACTAGCATTCGAAAACCATCCTATATATTGCCAATTGGTGTAGTCAGTACATCCATCGCAAGATTTTCATTCCAACCATTTTTGGGTTTAGGTTCCAAAATGTAACAGACTGACTGAATAATAAGAATCATAGATATTGTCTCAGAAAAACGTAAATTTATACAAAAAATGTAATACTGATTATGTAAAAGTTTAGTACTTTTTGAATAAATATGCATGCATGTCGTTTCCATATTTATGGAGCCCCGGACTTTTGGAAGGCGTGCGTGGGGCCGAAGCCAACACGTAGAGGCCCCAAAAAACAATTTAATCTAAATGTGATATGTCACCAACCAGCGATTATCCCTGTATGCACTATGGGAGTGCACTCAAAGACAATCCCCGGTTTGTACAGGACTATTGCAGATTATGGGTACAAAGGGAACTGGGCTATTGGGTTGGGGGTTAGTGGACCGGGACACTTGGGGCTATGGGGGACTTTATTATTAATGGCTTCACACACATGAGACAGGTGTATAGTATATTGTATACACCTAGTCCTCCCCTGGTATGTTTATTATGTTTTGTCTGAATTACTTTCGCATTTGTACTAATAATTTTATTATTGTTTTCTTTATACATGTGTATGTGTGTATATGTATATAGATGTCATTTGACATTGTCATGTCCTTCAGATTTGGCTCAATTATCATCGGATCAGATTGTGGTCAAACATAAACAAGGAACATAACGAAATAAGACCAACACACTCTCAAAGGTCGAAGGAGGAAAACCTTAGTATAAAATAAACCGGTTTTATAGGATTTCATGAATAAATTCTTTGCGATTTCCATCTATATGAGGAAGAAAGAAGATCCAATGTCAAGTGCTAAGCAAATAGGTATTTCTCAGAGGGTCAGTCGCACTTACTATTGAATCTCAAGGTATTCAATGCTTGTACAGGTGCACCGCACAGCTTGTCTTGTTTTTTTTTTACGTGGCTTGTCGATTTGCCGCATATGACATTCACTACTTGGCCGGACAAATGGGGAGTGCTGAGGGCTTTTACAAAATGTACGGCAACAAGCCTTAGGGTGCCCAGTTGGGCGCGACTCTTAGCTCAGGGCGTCGCGTCGACTGAGAGGAACATATTTGACATAATTAATCGATCGTAGTAGGCCGAATCGTAGACCCGCGGGGTCTGTATGGGGCATAAACTATGTTTGCTGTCGCAATTCATAATTCATTTTCATAATTCATAATTTAAATGTCAATCATGTACCTATGCGAGCCGATTGGCCGCCCCTATGGCTAGAGTAATCGGGTCGTCAGGATCGTATATTCAGTCCTTCGGGCGCCTTCGGTAGTAATATATTAACACATTCATACGTCTTATTTAAAAAAAAAATGATTGAATTTATTTAATGTCCGACATTTTAGGCGTGCTCAGCGGTGAAGGAAAACATCGTATGGAAACCCACATTTCCCAGAAATTCATTCTCGAAGGTATGTGATCTAACCTGTGATGAGCTGGTTTTCCCTTCACGAGTTGAAAGGTCAGACAGGTAGTCGCTTCTGTAAAAAACTGGACCTGTCAAATCTTCAGGTTAGGTAGGTACCATGTGAAAAACGGGATAATGCTAAGGAGATGATGATTGTCCGACATTTTTGGAATCCACCTCTCTTCACTACTTACTGTTATTTTTCATTAAAAATAAATAAGATCTTACAGGACGATGAAAAGTGATCGCCCGTAAATACTCATCAACCTTACTTAACCAGTTCCAATTACTGGACCACAAACTGGGGTCCAGTCAATTTATTCGAGATTGCTCCCTTGAACCCTTATTCCCTTAATATCTTGGACCTTGCATTCGGCAATTCACCCCTTCCTTTGTTTACCCCTTACGGTCTCCACACACAGGCTTCCCGCTGCTCCTCCTTTGTTCCAATTTGCCTACCCCTGAATCATATAAGCTTACAAAAAGCTGCATATAGAATGGGTTAAGTTTTTTCAGACGCACACATACATATACACACAGTACACACACACAGAGGCCGCACCGAAAAAGTTCCGGGTTAAAATATTTTGTCACACACATACAAGCACTTATAGTGTTGATATTTAAAAAAAAATGTTTTATGATTTAGTCTATAATTTAATTCAAGTTCAATTCAATTTTATTTTTTTCTATTTTGTTATTTTCTCTTGACCATGACTTTCTGGGGGTGGAGGCCTGGAGTCCTAAAACACAGGGTATCCTAGCTTAGGCTCCAGCCACTTCAAATATTGTATTTTTGTATGTATTTATGAATCAATGTGTTTTTGTAGAGGAAATAAAGATTATACTTTAGTTACTTATTTTACTATGATTAAGTTTGTATACACGCGCGTGCGTGCTTCTATGCTGTTCTGGGAGCATATAAAAAACATAGAACACGTTCAGCTGCTTCTCTTCCCGGGCATGTCGTAAAAACCGACAGAGGGATTGTGTCCTCTAACATGATGGACTAATGTTATGGGCGATAGGCTGATCCCTTATCACCATAAGGTTCATCATATCCATCTTTGGACTTCGTATCAACAGTGGCTGCAAGTTGTCTTTGATTACTTGTGGCTCTGCCCACCCCATTAGGGATTACGGGCGTGAGTTTATGTATGTATGTATGTATGTATGTGTACACGCGCACACGTAGATACTAAAATATCAAATACAAAGTCTCGTTCTTTGGAATTCCCTGCCCGCAACTATAGAATGAAGAATAATACTACGCATAGACGAGTAATTCTCCGCCCCGCACCAATTCATAACGGGCGCCGAGAAAGATTTACCGCACCCCCTCTGTGTCTTAAATGGCCGTAAACTGCTAAGGAGTAAGGGAGAAGTACGCGCGGATAGTTTATCTCGCTCACAGTTACGAGTTAAGCGGCATAGGGTAAGAAATATATTTTTATAAGGAGTGTCCTGTGTGTGGCTATCTATCTAGATAGAGACGGTGCCGCGGGCGTTGCTTCACACCCAGGACACTCCTTACAAAAATGTATTTCAATCATCGTTTTAGTTTATATTGATTGAGTTCGATGGGGATTTATGTTTTCACCCTTAAAGCTAGAGCTTTGAGCGATGATTGAAACAATCAATTAACTTGAATGATGAACTTTTCTTCCAGTTCAACAGTCGAATGAACAAATACCTTTGTACGTTTCACATCAATTCTGCTAAAGAGCTTTTCGAGATTTTTTCTCAATTTTATTCTCATCTAAACTCGCTTAGCATTTGCGCGGAATTAATGATGTTACCTACTGAAATGGTAAAAGTGACGCGTAAGGGAAGCTTGGGGCCGTTTATTTTGAAGTTAAAAGTTTGCATCTTACATACACTGCACATCATTAGTCAAAATAATGACGTCATGCAAACGAAGCTACGTCATCGAGATATTATAGTGCGTAATAAAATGCTTAAGTCTTTGACGTGGGTAGGCAAATTCGAAGTCACGAGTCTAAAGTGGAAATGGGCCGGACACTCGGCTAGATGCTAGGATGGTTCGTGGATAAAGGCTGTTATAGAATGGTGGCCACGAGATGGGAAAATGTCAGTGGGTAGACCAGCGGCTCCGTGGACGGATGACATTGTTTCAAGGGCGGGAAAGCTGTGGAAAAGGTTAGCGCATGACCGGAAAAAATGGTGCGAAATGGAGGAGGCCTATACCCAACAGTGGGATGATGCGGGCTTATTAATGATAATGATAAATAAAATCCTAATTATTCGTATTATGTGCCTTATTATTACTCTTCTTCAACTTAAAAAGCCACATTCAGCGGTGAAGAAAAACATCATGAGGAAACCGACATTCCCGAGAAATGCCTTTTGAAAAATTACATTAAATTGTGTTTTTTTTTTTAAACCAAACCGCCGCAATAGTCAAGCTATTTTCATTCCAGACAAAAAATTATGGTCTCAGTTTTTATCCGATTGAAAAAAATAATGTAAATATGTAAGTAAGTAATTAAAATAAAGTGAGATTCTGTTGAAGAAAATCGCATCAGAATGTGACTTTCCAAAAAGTCGCTGACGTGTTTTTCCCTGTAAGCGGACGATATGAACGTACATGATAATTAGGAAGTGCATTAAAAGACTTTTACAATACTTACTTACATATTTTACTTAAATACTTCCTAAAATGTAATCCGTACCATGCCGACTGTCGTAAACTTGAACCACGTATTATTACATCTATAATTACGAAGCAAATAAACGAAATTAAGATTACACAATTATGAAGGTATTCAAGAATGTTTACAGCCCGTTCAGAATTATACAATGTTTGCAGTTTATTATGGCAGAGAACAGAATAAATATATGACGCATGTTTGAGATTATCTGCCACAGTTTAGGGGAATTCTCGTAAATCTAAAGGCGCGTTTTCCAGCAGGCATGTTAATAGGGATGGGCGACTGTAACTGGTATTATAAGTAATTGGTTACTCGCAGCTTAGCAAAATTTACTACCTAGAATTTTACTCACTACTTAAGTTGGCTATTGGCTATTAGGTACACTAAGTACATAGTTTTCATTACATTTTAAGTATTTATACTTATAACATTATTTTCAAAATTGACAACGGTGATATTTTGTATTTGTATTTGTGGAGCAGCGTGGTGGAGTATGCTCCATACCCCCTCCGGTTGATTAAGGGGAGGTATGTGCCTAGCAGTGGGACGTATATAGGCTGTTTATGTATTTTATGTTTATAATATTTTGTTTTACGTTTGTCAGAGTTGAATATATAGTATAATATATAACCTAACTTCGACTGAAAGAATTATATTCAACGAGGTAAATTACTAACCGCACGATTTTAATCTTTCGAACGCCGGAACGCGGATCTCGACCAGACACAATGTAAAATCTATTGTGTCTGGTATCTCGGCATATGAGAGGTCAAAAACTCATTTTGGTTTCATCTGTGATCAATATTGGACAGTTTTTGTTAGTTTATCAGGATATCAGATCTGAATAACGTCAGGTATATGCGTACGTAACAGATAAGCTGTAACTGCTACTTCCGTATCGTTAACCTGTTCCAAGTTTCCCATCCCTCTCGACGTATTTTCAGCTCGTTGGCAGTCCCTTCAGACAGAGCATTATGTTCAGGTATGCCTTTCTGAATCTGACATCATGACGTCATCAGGCCCTAAACTTGAGTAATGTATGGATGGGCTTGTCTTATCAAAAGAAACTTGCGCTTAATGCTCTCAGAAACTTGCTGGGTTTGAATAAGGAAGTTTTTGGGGTGAAAAAGTTGGTGTTGTTCTAAATGTGTTTGTATGTTAAGAGAATAGCCTCGTAAGAATAACCTCGTCTGTATACAATAGTTAAATAATGGAAATTGAGAGTAATTCCATCCCGTAAAAAAAAACTACTGTCCCCCCCCCCCCCACACTTTTATTTTCTTAATCTATGTCCGGTCAAGAAGTGCAGAAGGTACGCATACACGGTCAGTCGCGTCAAAAAAAAGTTGCGTAGAATGAGGTGTCTAGACAAATAACAGACGTTTACTCGTTACTAGCGTGAAAAATCTAGTATTACTAATACGTCATTGCCAGCATGAAAAAACTAGTTTTTAGAATAGGTATTGTTGCTCGCTTAAAAAAATTTAGTATTTATATTGATTGAGCATGAACATTTGGGACTTCCTGCAGCGAGTAGTCTGTTTTATTGTTGCATTATGTCAACGTCAGATGACAGACTGACGTTATATTTAGATACAGCCTTGTGCAAACTGCAGAAATGGGCATTTGTTTTTTTTTTTGTTTTTTTTTTTCGTGAGTTTGATTCCCGGTTCGAGCTCGAAATCACTATATTCCACTTCACAAGTTTGAATTCATGTTTGGATCACAGATAAATGATAGCACGTGGTTTCCAGAATTTATGCCCGGTTAAAGTTTCGAGTTCACTTCCCGTGAATGAAATTGAAAATGCAGTGCAATTAGAGGTACCTAATCTTGTTCTTGTCGTGTGGGTTGTGAGGTCGAAGACTAACTCCATCAACCCTGGTGTCAGGGTTATTATTGAGCCGCCAAAGGCAGCAGACATGGCTAATGGGGCGGTACCAACGGCTTAACGTGCTTCTTCTCGACCAGCCTGTAATGTCTTAACCAAACTAAGGTTCACATAATGATTATGGTAAATGTCCCCACTGGACCACGGAAACCGTTCGGAGGCCTTCTGTCGCATTTAAATCGTTCATTAGCTTAATAGCTATGCTCTTGTCAATGTGTAGAGGAAGGGGAAGTGCAAGAAGAGCTTACAAAGAACAAATTAAAGAAACACAACATCAACAACACCGTGTCAACATTATACAAAAGTCAAAGATTTGGCCTAGATAGACAAGAGTACTGAATGCTGTACTTAATATTTTTCAACAAGTTTTGTGTACCTATTATAACGCTCCCCATTTGTCCGCCCAATTAGTTAATGCCATTTGCTACAATCAATAAAAAGACCTCCAGCAGAAAATGTAACAAACATAATATTATATTACACAGATTGTCTGAAAAAATAAGGAATAAAGCCAGTAAGACGTCATGGCAATATCGGTGATATATCAACATCCATCAGGTATGTGACGACACGATTTGGTTGGTTAATAGAACGTAATATTAATATGATTTATGACCAATAAAATATGCAATTATATGGGGATACGACAGAATAGGTTATTTTGTCCTATGATTTATGATTCCGTTGACGTATGTGGGTATACCTATTGATAACCAAGTTCGTAAATATAGAACTTATGTAACAAAACCGTGAAACTGATATATGATCCACGCAGGATATTTTTTATATAATGTACTTATTTTCTTTAAAGAGAACTTATTCTGTAATATGTATAATATAATATTATTTACGGTAAATGCTGTGTACGCAATAATTGGCAAGCATATATACCAAATTTTTCTTTTTATAATGCAGTCTGTAAAAGTCATGTATTGCTGTATGTGTACCTCATCATTATCAATTTAAGAGCCACGCTCTTATCGGTGTAGCATTTTCCATTCCAGTCTATCAAAGGCCAATTCCTTGACTTCCCTATAAGACACGACGTTAACCTTACCTAAATAAATAAATAATAATAATTAAACTGATAATCGTAACTTTGTAACCTCAAAATAAAATTAACTTAACGTAAACGTAATATTTGCTAAACATTATAGTATTTAGTAATAGTGTGATAGGAGAGAGATGTGGTGTAAAAGACGATATAGTGACTAAGATTGAGAAGGAACTGTTTAGTTAGTTTGGACACAGAGTGGATGAAGGATAATAGGATTACGAAAGCAGTATATATATAAAGCAAAAGTTGGTGGTAGGGCTGGCAGAGGAAGACCTAGAAGGACTTACATTGACCAAATTGGAGATGTCCTTAGAAAAGGTTCAGTACGATCTACTCTGAACCGGGGCGTGCGTGTATGAAACGATTGATGAGTGTGGAGGAAGAAAGAGAAGTACGTCAGGATTGACGCAAATGGAATTCTATAGCCTGCTTACCGCATAAAATAGGCGTGATTTTATGTATTTACTAACTATGTCGTGTATACACGTTTTGGGTTTCAATCTAGTTATTACTTACATTTGTAAGCTTTTATTTTTTCATGTCTTGATTTATCGTGGTATGGTCCATACCCCCTCCGCTTGATTGAGGGGAGGCCTGGGCCCAGCAGTCGGAAGTATATAGGCTGTTTATGTTATGTATTATTATCACCTGTCGTGTGTACCTTTTAAATAAATAAATAAAAGGGCTCGCACCCTATTATATAGGACTTAAACATAGTAGGGTGTACTTATATGCCTCTGCCTACCCCTTCGGGGATGTAACCGTGATGCTATGTTGTTGTTAAGTCCCATCACGTACCTATATCTACTTATATTAAGCTGGTTTTAAATAACGAACTGAACTAATCATAACAGCCTCCGTGGTCTAGTGGTTAGAGCGTTAGGCTCACGATCTGGAGGTACGGGTTCGATTCCTGATGGGGACATTGTCGAAATCACTTTGTGAGACTGTCCTTTGTTTGGTAAGGACTTTTCAGGCTTACCTGATTGTCCGAAACAGTAAGATGATTCCGTGCTTTGGAGGGTACGTTAAGCCGTTGGTCCCAGCTATTAGCCGTAAAATTACCTCCACCAACCCGCATTGGAGCAGCGTGATGGAGTATGCTCCATACCCCCCCCCCCCCCCCCCCCCCCCGGTTGATTGAGGGGAGGCCTGTGCCCAGCAGTGGGACACATATATAGGCTATTTATGTATGTATGTATGACCTAATCATACCTAGACTGAATCGAATGAATGGTTGAACGAGCGATATTGTTAGCATACCTATGCTTTTGTTAATAGTCCATTCAGAAAACTGAATGTTAATACGTTTAATGCTTATTTGCATCTGAATAGTTGGATTCGTGACTTAAAATTCGCAGTGAGGATTAACACTAATCTTCTTCTATCGTGTGGGTTGTGAGTTGAATTACCAACCTGATCAACCCTGGTGTCAGGGTAATATTGAGCCGCTAAAGGCCCCTGACATGACTCATATAACGACTACGTCTTACATCACTAAGTAGTAACACTAATTACCAAAATAGATACAAACGAGAAAGAAGTGGAAAGAAAGCAAAATATTCGGCAAAAAGTAATTAACATGGAGTAAACGCTTTTCTGAAAAATCTCATTCGAATGTGATTATCGTTAACAAAACCTCAAAATAGACAATGGTGCTAATTCCTGTAAACACCATCTAATATTATTTTAAGTTATATCTGTCATTTTCTTACCCGCCGAAAAGGAAAGGTACGGGTAATCGACAGGCATAAAATTTATGGAGCACACGTCAATTTTAAGCTCTAATCTAAAACAACGATTTTGCAGATAAACGCTGCGCAAATGATTACACTTTAAAAATATAACCAAAACAATATATGTTTTTTACTCAAATAGTATGGGGAACTGTCAAAATTTAAGAACACTCAACAGTAGCGACACCTGGGGGGTTAAAATGGCTACGTCGAGACAATTCATCTAAGAAAGCAATATTGCTATTTGACATTTGTTTTCAATCAAAACAATTCAAATTGTCACATTGCAACATTGCTTTCTTAGATGTGGCCTTTTTAACTCCCCTGATGGTTGAAATACGCAGTTTTTATCCGCATTATAAAGTCAATAGCAAAAAGTTGGTTACACTATAAAAAGCATCGTAGAAAAACAAACATTCTTATATCAATTACTACAGCAAGTTGGAAAAACAAGTAGAGTGACTCCATAAATAAGAGAAGTTCTATACAAGTAAGAAATATGAAGACGTGAAACTCACAGAAACTAGGAATGCTCAGCAGTGCAGTTTCTTGATATTATTATAATGTTTTAGAATGTTCAGTATTATTTAAACCGCATTTTACCAGTTGCAAGAATACTGTGAGGTACCAGGTTTGAATCCCAGCAGCGGTCTAAATCAATGATTTGCAAATTTGTTTTCGATTATTGTTTGAATGATGTTTTTGTTTTCATTGAAAACATCGTGAGGAATATAAACATTCCCTAGAAATGCGTTTAGGAGGTATGTAACCTAACCTGTCAAATTCAAATTCAAAAATATCTTTATTCAGTAGGTAACATAGATTACACTTTGAATAGTCAATTTTTACATAACGAACGTCTCATCCGCCTAAAACTACTGCAGCTTCTCACAACCTGTATAGCCGGGGAAAAGAAGCTGCAAGAAAAACCTCGGCAAGGGCCCTAGACGATCTTTATAAAAAAAAAAATTGTATTGGGCTAGTTTTCCCTTCGAGGGTTGGAAGGGAAATTCTTACCGTCAAAAACCGGACCTGTCAAATCTTCAGGTTACGTAACCGGAGCCCGTGAACACAAAACTAGGGAAGTGATGATAAGTGTTATTTATTGCTGTTTTACTAGAAACCATGCTTTTTATACACAATACATGATAATTGTGGTCAGCCATTAATCGATTGACCAAACTACAATGTTTACCCAGACATGTAGGTACTTTATGTATTATCTGCTATCTAACTCTTTTATGTTTACAAACGACTTAAAAAGGCAACAATTACTTATTAAATACGTAAATGTTTGTCTTCCAATATACAGGATGTTAGTAACATCGTAACGAAAACTTGATTGATGATTCTGAGTTGACATGACATTTTTGTATTTTTATAAATTATTTTCAATTCTATACATTTGCGATAGATAATTCAACTTGATATTAAACTCAGAATAATGAGCTGAATCAGCCTGTACAGGATGTTAGTGACACCGTAAAAAAAAAACATAGTTTTTTTTTTGACGTGACTTATTGTAGATTTGCCGCAGATGGCATTAACTACTTGGCCGGACAAATGGGGAGCGCTGAAGGCTCTCACCCGGTACAACGTTTAAGACAACAGGCCTGAGGGTGCCCAGTTGGGCGCGAACCTCGGCTCAGGGCGTCGTCTGAGAGGAAAAAATATTTGAAAGAATTAATCAACCCTAGAACGTCTACTTGAATATCATTGCAGGGTTGATTCCCCTGATTTAGCCCATTCTTTTCTTTTTCCTTTTTACTTGTCTTGTCTTGATTGTTTTTTTACTTGTCATGTCTTGGCATGGTTGTCTTGTTGGCGATTACTCCACCGGCAGGAGCGCAGCTCTTAAATAAAGAGAGAGAGAGATACTTGTCATAGTATTAAAGGTATCGTAGCTGCAAATAATGCGAATCCAGCTTGTTTTGTTAAACCGATGACGTGTTCACATACTGCTAGCTGGACAACGATTGAACAGTTCGTGGAGTTAGGTTGAATCCCGGAGGGGACATATCACAAAAATTACTTTGTGAACCCTAGTTTGGTGAGGACGTTACAGGCTGATCACCTGATTGTCCAAAACGTTAAGCTTTTAGTCCCGGTTACTACTTACTGATGTAAGTAAGTAGTCGTTACATGAGCCATGTCAGGGACCTTTGGCGGCTCAATAATAACTCTGACACCGGGGTTGATGGGGTTGGTAATTCACCTTACAATCCACACGATAGATAGACAGATAGGCTCGATATGGGACTGAAAATAATTTAAAATACACTAAAATGTTCAGCAAATTTTCCGACAGGAAGTTTTATTTCATAATATAAGCTCGGAATCATGGTTTGAATCTTCCCCAAAATTTTCGTTCCGGATCTCTAACACCCTGTATTATTTCGACTTGTAACTACAAATGTATCTTTGTATTCGAGTATACTCGTTTGTTGTAAAGTTTTTCATATCTATTGATAAGAAAAACATCCTGAACAAACTTACTTATGGATTTACAAAGAAATCATACTTTTTTATCTACAACAATGACAACAAAGTCGTTCATACGGCACGTGCATGAAAAATGTGTTATTGGAAAATAGATTTTCTAACCTTGCTGCAAAATAAGAAGTGTGTGTTTAGTAAGGACTTTTCAGGCTTGAATCACCTGATTGTCCGAAAAAGTAAGTTGATTCTGTGCTTCGGACGGCACGTTAAGCCGTTGGTCCCGGCTATTAGCCGTAAAAACACCTCCACCAACCCGCATTGGAGCAGCGTGGTGGAGTATGCTCCATACCCTCTCCGGTTGATTGAGAGGAGGCCTGTGCCCAGCAGTGGGACGTATATAGGCAGTTTATGTATATGTTATACATGCAATATAATATATACAATGATATTAAATAAGTAGTTTAAAAACAAAAATATGTGCCCGCAATTCTTAAAAGGTCAGACAAACAGCGAACTTCTATTTGTTTTTTTCTGGTGTTTCTAAATGATTCTCCGACGAGGATATGGAATGCAATAAAATAAAAAAATAAAATAAGAAACTGATATTTCAACACAACCTCACAATACAATTGGGGAAGTCAGAGGTACATCCATCACAAGATGAACTGTGAAGCCACCCTCACCGAGCTTTCTGTTAGACCAACGTGGCAGGTGAGCTGTATCGCCGTCTATAATACCAACAATAATAAGTCGAGCCGACGTTGTTAGTGAAAACTGAACTTAAGATAAATTAATAACTCATTGGTGCAAATCCTGTACCGGGGATCGAGCCGGCGCCTGGTTGAGAAGCAAGCCAGTGTACCACAGAACCAGAGTTTAGAGGACCTTTTTTTGAGATGGTACATAAAACGATAGGTAAGGTACTTGCACCGTATATGGGCCGGTTCCTAATATGAACCATGAGCGAAAACTCACACTTCCCAATTTCAAAACTGCACGTAATTTGAACAAATATTTAGCATGGTTAGATTCTTCATAAAACTATATTAATTATTTCAAAGATTCTAATAAAGGTGGTCCTTATACGGTGCAAGTACCTTTAAGCAAAGAATATAAAACAAAGCTATAAATACGTCGAATATTTTTTGCACTACAACTTTCCGCAGCGTAAATTAAAAATTCTCAACAAAATATTTTAAAAAATAAAACGTTATGAAACGTGCCGGCATAAAACACAATATCGTTGCATATTCGCGGAAATTCCCAATCCCGGGAATATTTTTGAACACTTTCATTTGCTAAAAGCCGGGACTATCGGAAAAGGATTTATTTGCGTCGTTAATTAACGGGAAAGGGGAAGTTGATACATTGGATGTGATGGATGATGATACTAAGTGGATTTCTGACTATGGTTTTTTAAGAAGATCTTGATTGTCACATAATGTGTATATTTAATCCCCCTAGCATTATCCCGTTTTTCACAGGGCCCGCTTACCTAACCTGAAAATTTGACAGGTAGGGCTTTTTACAGAAGCGACTGCCTGTCCGACCTCCCAACCCGCGAAGGGAAAACCAGCCCAATACAGGTTGTCAGCGTTTCAACGTTTAACGTATTGGGTTTTGTTGTTTAGCGTAATTTAAGTAAGTACATAGTTATTATCCACATTTATAACTTTTTATTTTTTCATGCCATGACTCATGACTAGAAAAACGACGACGGCCTCGGTGGCCCGGAGGTTAGAGCGTTGAGCTCACGAACTTTAGGTCCCGGATTCGAATCCCGGTGGGGCAATATAACAAAAATCACATTGTGATCCCTAGTTTGGTTAGGACATTACAGGTTGATCACCTGATCACTTAAGCCGTTGAGCCCGGTTACTACTTATTGATGTAAGTGAGTAGTTGTTACATGAACCATGTCAGGGGCCTTTGGCGGCTCAATAATAACCCGGCCACCAAGATTGATGAGGTTGGTAATCCACCTCACAACCCACACGATAGAAGAGAAGAATAAATAAGAAAAAATAATTCTTCATTTCTGTTTTATTTCTTATAATATTATTTTTTATTCCATGCATCTAAAATTTACTGATAATGATGATGTCCAGATTCTGCAGTAACTAGTCTAAGCTAACACATAACATTGGCCCCGATTCCTGCAGACATAACCTAACTTTATTTTAAGTTATACCCGTCATTTTCTTATCCGCCAAAAAGGAAAGTGACGGATGATTGACAACTGGCAATTTTAAAATAAATAAATGACCCGGGCAAATAAAATACGCATCTCGCGCATATGCAACCCGTTTGACGTGTGCTGTCAACTTAATTCTGTCGGGTTATTGTCCAGTAGAAAATTTTGGAAGGGCTTTTTAATTTTCTGCCTAAAATTGACGTGTGAACCATAAATTTTATGCCTGTCAATTACCCGTCCATTTCCTTTTCAGAGGTTAAGAAAATGACAGGTATAACTTAACATAAAATTAGATTTGACATTTGTTTGCATTCCGGTTGATTGAGGGGAGGCCTGTGCCCAGCAGTGGGACGTATATAAGCTGTTTATGTTATGTTATGTTATTTGTTTGCATTGCGCACTTACTTTTATATGCGCAAATGTGAAATTGCAACATTGCAATCAAAGCCATTAACTCCTTAAGCTTTTCCTATTCTATGATAAATAGGTAAATATGGCGTGTTGACCTGCAAATATCTGATATTATTTAAACATTTTTACATAAAACGAAGTCTTGACATAAATTAATAAATTTTAATACAATATACATAATATTTTTAATTAATGAGGAAACGTCATGGCACTTGTGCTAACAGCCGAGGCTTATTAGATTCATATAAAAGATGGTGGGAAACAGAGCAAAGGCAAAGAGTGACATCAAGCACCATGAAGCAAGCACTGTTGATCCTCCTGGCCACCGTCGCCGGCACATATGGTGAGCTTTCAATATCTAACTCTCCCACTTTATGCACTACGAGTAACTAATGTCCGGGTGAGAGCTCTCAGCGCTACTCACTTGCCCGGCCAAGTAGTTAATGCCATTTGTGGCAAATCTACAATAAGTCACATCAAAAAATAAAACAAAAGATCCGACAACCCCTTTCTCAATCACTATAATCATCTCCCTAGCGTTATCCCGTTTTTCATAGAGTCCGCTTACCTAACCTGATGATTTGATAGATCTGATTTTTTTCGTGATAATTATGATCCAAACATGAATTCGAAAACAAATTCGAAAATCATTTGTCTAGGCCTATGCTGGGATTCGCTCCTGCGACCTCAAATTGAGAGTCGAGCGTTCTACCAACTAGGCTACCACGGCTACCGCTTTCTCAGTCAGCTAATAAATATATTACCTAAATAGAACTGTTTCATTAATATTTTTTTTCAACTTTTCAGCATCGGCGAGTCTGAAAGGTAAGAGGCTTCACGTTGATATTTTCCAAATTCGGATTGACTAAATTAATCAAGCACTTCTCAGTACCTAGTATTTCTTCTGGAGTTATTGTTCAGTCGTACTATTTAATAAATAATGTTACTTATTCTACAAGGCTCCCAACTCAATGCTGTTAACCAATAGAGGCACGAAACTCCAACTTCACTAAGTATAGTATAATTATTATACACACTATATCTATCCATGTTCTACTATTCAAATCAGTTACTTTTTACTAAACGTTCGAATACTAAATTACTATAGAATTTGTATGAAAGAGCACATTGTGACGTCATAGAAAACGTGATAAAAATCGGACTTATTATCACGTCTTTCTTGATTAAAATTCATAAATAAGTTAAATAGAATAAAGAAAATGAATATAATCAGTTTATATCTGTTTTTTGTTTAGTAATCAGAATTTCATAATTAATCTTAAACCTAGGATACTGTACTACATAATCTTCTCCTATCGTGTGGGCTGTGAGGTGGATTACCAACCTCAGCAACCCTGGTGTCAGGGTTATTATTGCGCCGCCAAAGGCGTTACATGGCTCATGTAACGATTTCCACCTAATTATGCGCTATATTGTAATATCGTTCATCTAGTGCGTTTCGGGACGCCGTTTGAGAAGCGCTTCATCAATATGCCTCTGACGGTGACTGAAGCCGGTCAGACCTTCAAGTGGAAGGAGACCCCGCGCCCAGAGAACAGCCTGCTGCCGTCGCTCATCCTGTACTGCCACGAGTCCAGGAAGTCCTGCGTGCTCTATGACGACACGGGCTACATCGCCGGCTACCAGACAGCTGTGAGTAACAGCTGTGCTATACTTGCCTATACAATTACTTGCTTCCTAAACTTAACCTTAACCACTCTTCTCCTTCTATCGTGCGGGTTGTGAGGTGGAGTACCAACCTCATCAACCCTGGTGTCAGGGCTACTATTGAGCCGCCAAATGCCCCTGACATGACTCATGTAACGACTACTTACTTACACCAGTATGTAGTAACCGGGACCAACGGCTTAACGTGGCTTCCGAAGTACAGATCATCTTACTTTCGGACTAAACTAGGGATCACAAAGCAATTTTTGTGATATGTCCCCACCGGGAATCGAACTCAGGATCTCCAGGTCGAGAGCCCAGCATTTCACACATTTTCTTTGGAGTTTGTATGAAAATATTGTCCTGTGACGTCATCAATAAAAGCGGTCAAACGTCGTACTCATTGTTACTTAATATTCATAAATAAAATTCGAAAATAATTCGAAAAGTAAAATATCATTGATTTTTGATTATCTTTGACATGCTTCTATTTCTATATAAGCATTGTATAATTTATATTGAGTCAAACACCCTGATGGAGAGTAATTAAGTGATGAAATGATGAAATAAAATTAATATTTCACAATGTTATTTTGATAGTTCCCTACTGACGAGTACACCAACAGCATTTACGACTGGGAAGTGCAAGGTTTCACGAAGTGGACTCCCTCAGATGACGGCAAAGTTTACTACGCTACTCAGATCTACTTCGTATCAGAAGGTAAATAAACTAAATAAACATATATGTACTTATAAGGACATGCTGATGAAGCACAAGCATTAGGTCGCCGGTCGCAGGTTCTCTATTTTTACTCATAAAATTGTATGTAATAATTTACCATGGCATACTGTTACTTGTCCTATTATTAGTTACGCATAGTATTAATTTGTCATAACTTTTTTAGCATAATTTTGAAACTCATAACTACTATAAGCATAATAATTAATGACAATAATGATATATAAGCATAATTATTATAAGCATAAAAACTTTACTCCGAATAAGAAAATTTTTGGCACAACTTTGAACATTTTCGAAACTTACTTTTTCCTTGGCTGCATTTGGTTCATGATTGTGACTTTTTATATTTTTTGACACTATTTCATGCTGTTGGTCATCATTCAGTATACTTTTCGTGTGTAAGATAAACATGCTGGCGGCGTAGGGGTGGCCCAAGGGCCACCCCCGCCGCACCCTTACCTACTGTTATGCCTTGTAAAAAATATGACCAAACACTATTATTTTTACAAATAATTATGGATACCTAATTTTATACCTAAAAATATTAGTCCAAAAATAAGTTATACCGAACAAACCAGTATTCCTAGATATTATTATGGGAAAGTACTATTATGCTAAAAAACGTTATGCAAAAAGGATTATGATAATTAAAATTATGACAAAAACATTTATGCATTTTAAGAGAATCCCCCGGTCGCAATGTAGACACCCTTTCGTACATAAATGTTCGAACACAGGGGGACGATTCCAATATTTTAATGCGCGCAAACTGCAAATTGGTCATCATAGACCATTAGTACTACGTGACGCATTCAATGTGTAACCTGTAACTCACAAACCTTGTATTTCAGAATTCATGGCTCTGAGCAAAGAGGATCGTTACGCAGCTCGCGGCAGCAACAGCATCTTGCAGCTGGACGGCGTCTGGGTGTCGGGCTTTAACGGCAAGCTTATGAAGATCTCCAAGACCTTCGAAGACATCAAGAGCACCCCCTTCACCAAACAGGCTTGCATTCCTGGCATGGGTAAGTGAAGTGACAGCCATTGGACAAGATAACTTTTCCGATGCGAACAGATGACCATCCCAAGTATCTGCAACCTTCAAATTTATTTGTAAACAATTGTTTTCCTTCACTTGTCGAATCGTTCCAATAATGTCTAATTCTTCTTGCAGGTCGTCACTACTACTACAACATGACAAAGAGCCTGGAGTGCTCGGCGGAGACGATGCTGCCGTGGTTCCCGCTGTTCCACGGAGGCAAGCTGGTAGCAGTCGGACTGGTCACCTACGGCCAGATGCCCGAGCAGAGCTTCGACGTCTTCGAGAGACCGCCCAAGCTAGCTGTCAAGGTACACTACATTCTTGTCAAGCTAGTAGGTACGTTAATGAATTTTTACAAGTATGTAATATTGTTTTTATGTTCACAGGCCATCGTCCCCAGAGGTCCGAAGTGCTTGTACGATTTGGCAAGCAACCCTGGGCTGGTGACGTCACACATTTACTTCGACGTCAATTCTCCTTCCATCAACCTCAACTGCTTGTTTCAATAACTCTTGATCTTACAACGACCTTCAGTTTGCAGTCACCGGAATAAGATAGTGAATAAAACACATTTATAATATTAATTTTTTTTTCTTCACTACCTATACCTTCACCATTCTGTATGGCGTGCTGGAGTAGTGCGTATTCTCCATATATCATCATCATTAATTTAAGAGCCACGCTCTTGTCGGTGTAGTATTCTCCATTCTTGTCTATCAAAGGCCAATTCTTTCACTTCCTTATAAGACAACGTTCGCCTTCTCTTTAATCTGTTCTATGTAAGCTCTTCTTGGTCTTCGCCTTCCTCGCTTTCCTTGTGGCTTTCCTTCTATGATTCTCCGTATACACCAAAGACAATTCGTCGATACAATAGAAAAGTAACATAACTAAGTCCTAATTACGTTCATAAATTCGGCAATATCTAGCAAGGTATGGGTACAGCCATAGGTTATCAGTAGGCAATCCAAACTCCGAAGCCACTTCTCATACTCGCTCAAAGATAGATAGTACTGATTGTCAGCCTAAGGCCACACTTGGGTCATAGAATAAGTAATAATACCTACTACGTACATGTAGATAGCCTAGAACGGGCATTCTCCGCCCCGCACCCATATACTTATTCCTTCTTCCTTCCAACTTCCCTCCCCATATTTTAGGCTAGGGAGTCGTCGTCTTATTTTTCGGGATCAATCCTGAAGCATTATGACGAGATCCCATTTGAGATTGACGAAATTGGGTGCTCTGACCTGACGTTTTCTTTCAAAAAATATTTCCTTTTAATTAACTTCACTAACATATAAAATCTCTCGTTTTCATCGTTTTTAGCCATCCTAACTTTACATTTTTTATTAACTAGACGAGATCAGATCCTGAATATTCCAATCCCGCGGGATCTCGAATTTACGATCTCGAGTCGGGATTGCATTCTCTACTTTAGGCGCACGCGGTCTATCTGTCGAGCTCGCTCACTCGGTGTAAGGTAGCACACGGTATGAACGAGATTTTATATGAAGTGTCCAGGGTGTGACTTTATAAAGTAGTTTAAATGAGGTAGAACTGCTTCAGCTGTTTTTATTCCCGGGCGTGTAGTAGGTAAAAACCGACAGATGATGTCCTATCCATCACGACACCATTACCTATCTATACTATTACCTATACTATAACCTATCTATACTTATTATTTTGATCTTGGCAGGATCAGAACAGTATGTTTTATTAGATTAAATCCCTATTAGGAGAACACGTGATTTTCATCCGCTCAGACAAAACCACTGAATTCCAATTTATGAGTTGAATTTGTTTGAATATTTTTTTCTCCACGTGTTTTCCAGCTCTACCCCTTTAGGGATACAGGCGTGATGCTGTAGGTACAAAGTCTGTGAAGCAATAACACTTGTAAGGAAGGATACGTTGTTATAAACTTGACATTCAGTATGGAGTGTTACCTCTTATGTTTATCAATATTGTTCACAAGTTAAAGTTACACTACGGATAAATAAAACTGTTTTGAATTACTTTATCCTATATAATGACGTGTTATGTTTAAGACTGTTTGGTATTTTCCCATGATTCATCTCTTAGTAATAACACAGATAACTTTATAGTTATTGAGCTAAAAACCATTTAGAAACATATTCTGGCGATCTGATTACCCATATAGATGCGGCTGAACAGCGCGCGACAACAAACACTGCAGGACCCCGATACCAACTCGATGATTTCCCAAATTCAACGCTTATCACTATCGGCTCAATAGGGTCGATTAATTATTTCAAATATAATCCGGTCGGATTAGACATCGAAACCGACATTCCATTTATTCATTCGAATTGCTCTAGAGCAATAAGGCCGCCCAAATTGTACTGCATTCATGTGTTATGTTTGAGTCTTGATTCCCGAGAAATGCATTTTCAGAGGTATGTGACCTAATCTGTATTAGGCTTTTCCCTTCGCAGGTTGGAAGGTTAGACTGGCAGTCGCTTTTGTAGAAAACCAGACCTGTTAAATCTTCAGGTTAGGTAATTGGACCCTGTGAAAAACGGGATAAAGCTGGGGAGATGATTGTTCCGTTCCGTTTCCATTATTGTGTCAGTGTCCAAGTTTCACAAATAAACTGTTACGTAAAAAAGTAACACTATCAAAAGTATCCATAGTTTCAATATTATCGATAGTCAGTCAGTATCGATCGTGGGACTATCGATAGATCAGCAAAACTAATATCCACTTATCTGTGATCTGTGCCCACTACTAGACATAACGAGGAAGAACATTGAATTACATTGACAAGGAAAAATACCTGCTTTAAAGGTACGTATGTGGTTACTAGTACTTTGGTCGTGAGTGGTTAGAGCGCTGGGCTCACGATCTGGAGATCCGGGTTCTATTCCTGATAGGTATAACAAAATAAAAATATATATCCATACATAAACTCACGCCTATTTCCCACCGGGGTAAACAGAGACTATAGAATTCCATTTGCTTCGATCCTGACACACTTCTCTTGCTTCCTCCACATTCATCAATCGCTTCATACACGCACGCCGGTTCAGAGTAGATCGTATTGAACCTTTTCTAAGGACATCTCCAATTTGGTCATCGTAAGTCCTTCTCGGTCTTCCTCTGCCAGCCCTACCATCAACTTTCGCTTTATATATACCGCTTTTGCAAGTCAGTGTCCAAGTTTCACAAATAAACTGTTACGTAAAAAAGTAACACTATCAAAAGTATCCATAGTTTCAATATTATCGATAATCAGTCAGTATCGATTGTGGGACTATCGATAGATCAGCAAAACTAATATCCACTTATCTGTGATCTGTGCCCACTACTAGACATAACGAGGAAGAACGTTGAAATAAATTACATTGACAAGGAAAAATACCTGCTTTAAAGGTACGTATGTGGTTACTAGTACTTTGGTCATGAGTGGTTAGAGCGCTGGGCTCACGATCTGGAGATCCGGGTTCTATTCGTGATAGGTATAACAAAATAAAAATATATATCCATACATAAACTCACGCCTATTTCCCACCGGAGTAAGCAGAGACTATGGAATTCTATTTGCTTCGATCCTGACACACTTCTCTTGCTTCCTCCACATTCATCAATCGTTTCACGAACGCCGGTTCAGAGTAGATTGCACGTAACCTTTTCTAAGGACATCTTCAATTTGGTCAATGTCCTTCTAGATCTTACATAAAAATATAGATACTTATTTATTTTTCCTTTTCTTTGTTTTATTAGTCATAAAAATAAAATTCCTAATATTTTTCTTATCGTAACGTTTAAAAATCGAACAAAAAGCGTTTTATGACCACTGAGTTTTGTTTTAAAACGTCTTTGATCGCACATCCTCATTTGATTGAAAATGTATAAGGTAAGGTCATTCACTGACTGACTGGCTCACTCATCACGAAATCTCAGATACTAGAAGTGCTAGGAGTCTCATCTAAAAGGACTCCTTTTAGGACGTAGGTTGAATTTTGCAAAATTTGCAAAATTCCGTCTTAGTGTGCTCACCCTAAGGTGGTTAAAAGTATAGCAAAGTTTGTATAAAACTTCTTTAATTTCAATAATATAGTTTCATTCGCTGGAAAGAGTTGAAGAAAAGAGAACCATAATGAAGATTATAGATAACCGGAGAGGAAATATGATTGGCCACCTGATACGACACGATTCATTTATAACAAACATTATAGAAGGAAAGAGAGGAAGGGGTAGACCTTGGAGAATATTTATGAAACAAATAAAAGAGAAGGTGCAGGTCGTGTCGTATCAAGTGAAGGATTTGGCGGGAAGAAGAGAGGAATGGCGATCACTCCACCGACAAGAGCGCAGCTCTTAAATAAAGAGAGAGAGAGAGAGAGAGAGTTTCACTCGAACGGATCCGCGGGTGACAGCTAGTGAAGTTGTAAGTTAATGAAGTCCTTTGTATTTTAAAACAATAAATACTATACAACAAACAAACAAGTTACAATGCGCTCGAGCATAGAACTCGCTTAAGTAGAAAATTACATGATGCAGGTTCACCTAGATGGGTTCACCATTGTCATTGACAATAGGTACAATCCGATCAGTTATATAACAACCTTTACCTAACTGTTGTTTACCTAGTTCGCGAACAAAGACCAAAAGATCAACTCCCTAGCGTTATTACGTTTTCACTGGGTCCGCTCACCTAACTTGAAGATTTGATAGGTCTTATAAGCGATTAAAGACCATAATATTTTAATCTATTTCTGATTTTTTTTCGCGCGACGTGGCGAGGATTGGGTGGGTATACACATATTTCTACCTCCCCAGGAGTGATGCAATATTACGTTGTTTAAATTTTATTTTGTCCACAAGTTAGTGCAAAAATTATTTACTACTTATTTGTTGTATGAAAAATGTTACGCCGCTTTAATGACATTTAATTTTCTAACAAGTAAGTCGTTAAGTATTTATGTAGTTGGTATAGTTACCAGTTAATCTGCCTTTTAAACTACCTGAAGTGGATTCATTATGCAGGATAATTTTATTAGTTGTCTATATTTCGTTATAAAAGTATGAAATAAAAAAATATATAATTATAAAGACCTCAGATTTTGATGCTAAAATCGCTAAAATTTACACAAAATTAAACTTTTCTTGTAGGTAATTCATATTCAAATTCAAAAAATATCTTTATTAAGTAGGTAACTAGTTACACTTTGAATCGTCAATTTTTACATAACGAACGTCTCATCCGCCTAAAACTGCTGGTAGGTATGTTGGTTTTGGTAAGCAGGTAAACATCAACACCTTTTCGTAAAACACCTTTTCGTACTATGTAGGTAGGTACCTACTACACTTACGAGTATTAAGAAAAAACCTATTACTATCTACATACCGTTTTATCCAGAAGCCAGCTTGCAGGGAAGATGAGAGGTATATAGGTAATCATGTAGACCATCGACGTCCAATAGACCATGATGCTGGTCACTCCGTAGTACTTGACCACGGCATCCTGGATGATGCTGTACTGAATCCATTGCAACGAATTCGAAGCCGAATAGAGTACGAATATAAACAAGACTGCCCAACGTATCGGGTACTGGCGATATTCCACGTGAGATTTCTTCGAAGGAGATTCTAATACACCTCCTTTTTCAGCGACCCCATCCATTACACTTCCGCAAACTTCCATATTTTTTGGTTCGCCCATTTTTACTATTTTTTAATTTAAAGGTAAATATCTGAGAATCCAAATATAATATTTTATATTTTACTTATTTTTTTTGTAAATAAATTCTCGTCCGTTATTGTCGTAGACTAATTTTTCGTATAAATACGACAGAAAATCTTATATTTTCCGCCAAAATTGACTAATAGCTAAGCTAAACAGATTCAATCTAAATATTTAAACAGGTAACATTCAATAAATTACTTTACTTATTGTCGCTTTTAAAGCTAGATTAGATAATCTAAAATATAATCTCTATTTTATTTAATTATTGTCAGTTTTCCCGCGCGCGCGCGTTTTTCTTTTTAATTTCCGCGAGCAACGGACATGCGACACGCGCGGCCGTTCGCCGTCGACTGGTGTTTTCCTCGGAGGCTGAATGGAGCGTTTCCTGTGCCTGCACCCCTCGACGATAACATGATAAGCGGGCAGACTGACTGTCTCGCAACGGCAATCAAATCATTGAGTCGAGTGCAGAGATTACACGCGGCACGCTATTTGTACGTACTTGTATTGTTGTCAGCTAATCTTCGCTAAGTAGACCTATGGCTCAGTTCGATGTAATTCATTCTAGGACTTAGATTAGCTAGACGTAGGTAATCTTAGTCAAGTAAGTACTTAATTTATTTTGATAGTTCTGAAATAAGTCTCCGAGTTTCGTGTTCTTTCTTAGGAAAAGCATCATAATTTAAAGACGGCTCTATTTTTAGAAATCATTCATTTATTTAGCTCCCTAAGGATTTGAAGGATGAAACTAAAACTAAGTAATTTATTTATAAAGAAACTGTGAATGAATCCTAATTAAAAAAAGCTAAGTATTAGACCCTAGAAGAATTTCTAAATTATCATTTATACAGGGTGGACAGGCCTGCTTCTGTCAGGGAGCTCATAAAACACTGTTTCTGTGATAAAGTCACATAAACTCTTTATGTTTCACTTTCCTTCCACCGACTGTAATTGGAATACCATTGTATTTAAGTCTATAAATTATGTAATACAAACTGGATTAAAAGAAAAGAAAGGAAAACATGAAACAGTAGGACTAGGGCCCTGTGCTGGGAGGTTTTCTGGCCACGTCTTTCCCTCAGCGTTACAGATTCCGATGTGGTAGTAGTTTTACAGCTAGTTACATAATATGTAATTTAATTATGTTTGACGTTCAAAAAGCGCTAACTTTGTAAGCCAATTTTGAAAAATAAATATTTTTGAATTTTTGAATTTTGAAGGGTGTTTAGTGACACCGTATCGAAAACTTTGAGGGATGATTTAGACTATTATTCTGCGTTGGTATCAAGTGGAATTTTCGTATACTTTATGAGAGACTTTCCAGGCTACGTTCGTCAAAAACAATATAGATGGCGCTGTACAGATTTTCCTTCGTTTAACCTTCTAATTTCATGGATAACAGACATATATGTTTTATTTTTGATTTTGGGTATAAATTATGACCCTTTTTATTACACCCAGGCACAATTAAATCTTCCATCATCATAATACGATCAAAATAAAGAGAATCAATTTAGGTAGCAATACGATTCTATATAATAATGTGATCCAAAAACATAAACAGCCTATATACGTCCCACTGCTGGGCACAGGCCACCCTCAATCAACCGGAGGGGGTATGGAGCATACTCCACGACGCTGCTCCAATGCGGGTTGGTGGAGGTGATCCAAATATCAAGCACCAATCATTTTATGTAAGCTTTTGACATAACATTGTATTTTGGAAGTATTATGTGCCAGAGTAATGAGAAAATAGGTAATTATCGCGTGAAAACTGTACAACGCCATCTATATTGTTTTTTTGTGAACGTAGCCTGGAAACTCCGTCATTACTTGCTACGTACGTGTTTAACAGTCTTCTAATCAGTCTTATCTGTCACCTAGGTAATTATAATTTTATTATTGTGATGAATTTATGACTCGTTTCGTTGAATTTGGATGGATAAAGTATGATAAATACTTAGTATATTTACTTAGCTATTTCCGCGAAAACAAGGTTAGTCATTTGTGATAATTTGGTTGGGATTTAAGGTAAGGTTTACTAATTAGCAAATAAAATGCATTGCAATGGATCCGATAAATTTGTAAAATAAACAGCCTCCGTGGTCTAGTGGTTAGAGCGTTAGGCTCACAATCTGGAGGTCCGGGTTCGATTCCCGATGGGGACATTGTCAAAATCACTTTGTGAGACTGTCCTTTGTTTGGTAAGGACTTTTCAGGCTTGAATCACCTGATTGTCCGAAAAAGTAAGATGATTCCGTGCTTCGGAGGGCACGTTAAGCCGTTGGTCCCGGCTATTAGCCGTAAAAAAAACCTCCACCAACCTGCAGTGGAGCAGCGTGGTGGAGTATGCTCCATACCCCCTCCGGTTGATTGAGGGGAACCCTGTGCCCAGCAGTGGGACGTATATAGGCAGTTTAAAAAAAACCTTTCAATTAAGGTTGTTATCGATTTTACCATTTTGCTGTAAAATGGAAATCCCTGTAAACGGCTGCGTTTTATCATTTATGCTAATTAACGAGCTTCGAATCTTGCAGCTGTGGATACATTTAAATGCTGACGAATATTTGATTAATTTCATTACATTTAAGCCGCGTTTTCCCTACTTCAGCACTTACCGCCACTTGTACCACTTAAAGTCGCTTTTCTCAGACAGCAAAACGGCTAACATGCGCGACGTGATAAAATTATCGATTCTATCGATAATTCTTTGTCGAAATCGATAAGTTTGTCATTTTCCCCTGCATGCGTGTCACAGTCAATGCCCAGCAGAGTTACCATGCGCAATGTGATAATATTATCGATTGAGAGAGTCGATAAATTTTGTCGAAATCTATAAGTTCGTCATTTTCCATAACCATGCATTTCACAGTCCATAAAATTACAGTCAAAATAAACATTTATCAAGTCGAGAAACCGATGTAGGTAGCCATTTTGTAAGAAAAATATTTTTGTATTTGGCAACATTTGCGCCTTTATATCGTCGGGGACATTCCCAAAGCGGGAGACACGTTTGTTATTTTTAATATTTGACAGATGCTAGCTTTAGTGTCGCCGCAATATAAACTCATATTTTGCAATTTCATAAAAATGCACAATATTGTGCATAAATATGCAAATTCACGGGTGTTTCTTGTGTCCGCAGATAGAACACGTTTCTGCATTATATTTTGACAGCTGCGATGAAGGAACTTGGAAAAAGCGAGGGGTGGGCTAACATGTGCAAAACGTGACAAAATTATCGATCGGTTCAATACATTTTGTCGAAATCGATAAGTTCTTTTTTTTCCCTAACATGCAAACCACGTCATTTTGTTCGTATTTTGATAGAACAACATGACTCATTTGGGTTCACATATAAGCACGAAAAAAACGATATAATGATATCGTCAGAATCGATAAAATTACTGTGACAAAATTTTATCACGTTGCGCATCTTAGACCTACAAATCAGAGTTATGACACAGAAGTGACACCTGGTAATAGGTATTTTATGTTTCCTGCTTAAACTGACTATACATACATACCTAAACATAAACAGGTTTTTATGTGACTTATTGTAGATTTGCCGCAGATGGCATTAACTACTTCGCCGGACAAATGGGGAGCGCTGAAGGCTCTCACCCGGTAGCATAAGAAGCCTATATACCCCACTACTGGGCACAGGCCTCCCCTCAATCAACCGGAGGGGGCATGGAGTATGCTCCACCACGCTTCTCCACTGCTGGTTGGTGAAGGAGATTTTTACGGCAAATAACCGACATGCACTTCCTATAACGATAAAATTAAAAATAATACTGCGTATAGAACGGTACGGTGAGCCGTGGTAGCCCAGTTAGTAGAAAGCTTGCCTCTCACTTTGAGGTCGCAGGTTCGAATCTAGCACAAGCCAGACAGGCAGTCGCTTCTGTAAAAAACCGGACCTGTCAAATCTTCAGGTTAGGTAAGCGGACCCTGTGAAAAACGGAATAATGTTAGGGAGATGATGATGATAACTGCGTACGGTCACGAGCATTATGTATACACTTTGGTACCATGTCACATTAACTCTTTTGACAAATTGAACTGTAAGTCTCACTAAATGTCAAATATGTTAGTGCGACAGAGTCCTAAAGTGGGTACATTATATTGCTCATGACTGTACAGAACGGTAACTCTCCGCCCCGCACTAATTCCCGAATGCACCCGAATGCACCCGAATGGGCACCAATGTATTTTATTGTATTTTATTGTATTTTATTGTATTTTATTTTATTTTATTTCGTGTAATTTCATTTTTATTAATAATATTAATTTTATTTGACTTTTATTAATTTCATTTATCTAATTCGTACTTATCGCGCGCCAGAGATTAAGTTAACATTCTGATAATTAATTAAAAAATCCAATATGTTACGAGTATCAACTGATTGGCAATTTGGTTTACTATACTGGTACGTTTAGTATGCGAATCAGCTTATCACGGTCTTATAAGGAAAACCTTCATTCAAAGCGCCTTTTTTAAAAAAAACACATTAAGTAGGATGTGATTTTTGTTTTGTTTATTTTTTTTTGGTTTTTTTCAAGAGAGTTATCTTTATTTTATGTTTTTAAGCCTTTTAATCATCATCTGCCTAGCATTATCCTGTTTTTACAGAGTCCGCTTACCTAACGCAAAGATTTCACAGGTCCGGTTTTTTATTTATAGAAGCTACTGTCTGTCTGACCTTCCAACCCGCGAAGGGAAAACCAGCCCAATACAGGTTAGGTCACATGCCTCCGAAAATGCATTTCGGAATGTGGGTTTCTTCACGATGTTTTTCTTCACCGCTGAGCGCGTGATAATAATTTATGATCTAAACATGAATTCGAAAACAAATCCACAATCATTGGTTTAGGCCTGTGCTGGATTCGAACCTGCGACCTCCAAGTGAGAAGCAAGCGTTCTACCAACTGGGCTACCACGGCTCACGGATATTTTATGTTTTTAAGTAATATAGTTAATTTTTAAACTTCAGCTCCTGCCTATTTAGTCAGAGATGTGAGTGTCCAGAATTGACAGGCATAAGGTACCGGATTTTTTCGTAAGAATATTTTATTATTATGTAAAAAAAACTGATGTCGAAGCGCCAAAACAAATAAATACCTCATAATTAACAAGCTAGTTTCATTCTAGGAAAAAATGTGGTTTAAATTTCCACCCGTATTGAAATTAATTGAAAGAAATCGATGTTTCGTTGAAGAATATCATACCAGAATGTGATTTTTCAAAAATGCGCTTACGCTGTTTTCAATAATGGCGGCGATATATGACGTCACGTCCGCGAGGGAAATTGTATTTCCCATGGTAATGTCAACACGTCTCGGTTTGTCAACAAGCGTGCGATTTTCGGCATTGCTGTGTTGAGAATCGCTGTACCGAAGTCTGTTGATAATTTAAATATTATACAATGAACTTGGCAGATCCAATAATTCCCTTCTAGATTGATAATAAAAAAGTCAGTCTTCTCATAAAGTGTATAGTACCTACAATCAAAGAGCAACAGTTCAGTCACTGAGCCCAGCGAATTATTTATAAACAGTGGTGAAATTATGAACCATTAGTTGTCATAATGATAAAATTTATGTTTTTGTATGTGTTTTTGGTCTATTACAGAAACGACATGTAACCAGGAGGTCTTAAGTGTAACCAGTTAATTTATTACTTTGAAAGAAAGAAGAAAGAAAGAAAGTATTTATTATTAGAGGACACCACACTAACAATACAAACACAGTAGGGGAAAAAAAAATATTACACAAAATCACAATTATAAACAAAAACGTAAAAGAAACAGAAAAATAATAATAAAATACAAAATATTGGTCGTAAGAGTCATGTGGCGGTGGTGGACGTCCTCAATAAATGGACCTTGCAAGAAACTGACAGGACTTTTGCAGCTTATCGTACATAAACCAATCCTCGCCAGCTATATTTTAGTCCCATGAAATAGAGGGCGAGCCTATTGCCATTAATCGATCACAAATCATGGATACCACGTGATATCATACATTTTAAAATGAATACATAACCCGGGCGAATAAAATAGGCATCTCGCGGGTATGCGACCCGTTTGATGTCTGCTGTCAACTTTATTCTGTCGGCTCATTGGCCAATATGAATTTAGGAGGGTTCTAACACGTTCACTGTGTAACTGAAAATTAGATATCAACCCCTCACGTGCAATGTTATTTTTCGATAAACACATTGGATTTTATGTACATAGACACACTATGGCATGAAAAAATGTGCCCCACATATGGGACATGCGCGTATGAGTTTCAAATTCATTGCGTCATATGTGGTTCATGCACAGAGAACGTGTTAAAATTCTTGCTTAAAATTGACGTGTGTTCCATAAATTTTATGCCCGACGCGACGATTATCCGTTCCTTTCCTTTTCGGCGAGTAAGAAAATGACGGATATAACTTAAAATTAAATTAGGAGGTGTCTACCGGAATCAGGGCCATTATTATAGTTACCCGTAATTTAGACTTATCCGTTTACAGTATTACGTCGCAACTGCCGACAATAGCTGAGAGTTGTAGGGGCTCACTCGAACGACAAATCGTCTTAAATCATCGAATATTCTACGTGTAATAGTTGGATATACTTAATTTGAATATAACACCGCAGCTTGCTAACGAGCCGAGCAATTTGCTCAGATTGTTTCCTTACGACGTATTAAATTACCTATCATACGGGCCCTAATGCCCCGAACGTCTGTTGTTGAGTGCGCATTGCATTTTACTACCACTGCAAAAGCAAACTCTATGGAGAAAAACTTCACCTATTCTTGAAAAATATCGTTTAAAGTTAAACTAAGATAGTTTTCGTTAAGTTTTCTTTGTCCTTTGTTATCTTCTGAATGAATTAAATTTAGTAACGAGGTAGTGAGTGATAACAGGAGCGGACAGGAGGGCTCTAACCAGAAGGTTTAGAGAGAGCGTATACTCATCCCCATTTGTTCAACCAAGTGATGACCGTCAGAGGTAAACCAAAAATAAGTAAACAGACAGACGAACGGACAACAAAGTGAACCTATAAAGGTTCAGAACAAGAAAACAGCCTGTGACTATTGAAGAGTTTTTACAATAACAACATTCTCAGGCACGGCACATAACTAATTACAATATATACAGGGTGGCCCAGAAGTTTACGTTCAAAATGAAAAATTAGATAGAGGGGCTCATTAGCTACCAGAAACACCCCCATGTATGTTCAGCAATTATTTACGGTTTAGGAGATATGACCCATTTTGTACCTTTTTCTAGATTTTGAACGAACTTAAGCGAGTGTATGAAGCGATTGATTAATGTGGAAGAAGCAAGAGAAAACAAATGGAATTCCATTGTCTCTGCTTACCCCGGTGGGAAATAGACGTGAGGTTATGTATGTATGTAGGAAAGTAAGAATGCTATGTAAGGATAATGAATGGGAATTTGATTGTTTATGGTATGAAAGGAGGACGGATAATGAATGGGACGTAGTGAGTTTTTAAAAAGTAAGAAAGTGGAGTCTTTGGTGCGATGTCGGACGGGAGGGATGATTTCGGTTTTAATATAAGGTGTGTGTGTGTATAAAAAGGAGTAAAGACATTTAAAAAATATCCGAGAATTTGTATGTAAGAAATTTTAGAAAATGAGTAATAAAACGATAAATGATTTTGGGATTCCCATTGCAAGTACTTACTATCTACATAGATACAAACTATGCAAAAACTCTAAATTGTGGGCATGACAAATTTTACGATTCGGATGACAAAAATTGTATATAAAAAGCAGAACTAATATAATTTAAGGTAAACTGTGGCAGGTTACGCGTGAATGAGCGGCGAATTAATAAGTACAATGGTCCGGTCTACGTAGCGATGTTTCGACGCAGTAATTTGTAATTATCAGAACAGTAACATAACGTAACATAAATATAATTAAAACACATAAAACTATAATCAGGGATATGAAAATCCCGATATTTCAATGCGGTAAGAACCAGTCATTATTTAATTATTATAATAACCGCGTGAACCTCAATGTATAACATAAACATCCTATATATGTCCCACTGCTGGCCACAGGCCTCTCCTCAATCAACTGGTAAGTTGTAACTGTATGGAGCATACATCACCACACTGCTCCACTGCGGGTTGGTGGACTGTTTTTACTACTAATAGCCGGGACCAACGTCTTAATGTGCCCTCCTAAGCTCGGAATCATCTTACGCAGTACAGTATTAACTTTAGAAATATGTAGTATCTACGCCGACTCCTCGCCAGCTATGTTTAAGTCCGAAAAAGTCGATGAAAAAATTACGCTTATCATATTTAATTTTATAATTTCTCGGAATTAATAGTTGAACAAGCCACGGGTGGCTTCGTAAGAGAGATGATCATGCATTCTCAAACTTAAATTCACAAATCTTTCATTAGGTAACATAGTTACAGCTTGAATCGTCACTTTAGGTATGTTTTTCGAACGTCTGGAATTACTTTAGCTTCTACACAAATCATTCTAATAATCTACTCTTTTCTGTTTAAAGAGGTAAATTATCATACAAATGCAGAGCCGTGTGCGAAAATAATTTCTACTCGAAGTAACCAGTAACTTTAGTTCAGAAAACTAAGTGCTAATAGTCCAGAATATCTCTTCTTAACTACTAATGCAAGCAAGTAACTGAAAGTAATTCCCGAACTTTCAGCTAAAAAGGAAATCCCATCCACACTACTAAGTATAATTTATAATGATTACTTTTGTAATATGCCTATTTCCATGCCCAGTCTGACGCTTTGACGGGTTATCCCGGAATGTGCCGGGAAATTTACGACAGTCCCGACAATAAATTTTGAACAAGAGGGTGAGCTATTTAAAAGGGACACCGCAAAGGGCCTTTACCTTGAAACATTACAACATGTTTTGCGTTCAAACGATCCATGGGGATGGAATCTTTTTGATATGGTGTTAGGAGAATGGGGCTCGCAGGGCATGTGAATGTGAATCGCTCGGTCGATTCAATAATTATGTGGAAATCGTTATTTTGTTTTCCTAACATGCGTGCCACGTGATGTTGTTCGTATTTTGACAAAACGACATAATTATATTGTCAGAATCGATAAAATGACCGTGGAAAAATTTTATTACATTGCGCATGTTAGCCCTACAGATAACTACTTAGTTCGAAGATCATGGGTTTAATAGATCATCATCAATTTAAGAGCCACGCTCTTGTCGGTGCAGCATTTTCCATGCTACTTTTAATAGAACACATGGATAAAATATTTAGCAAAGCTTTGGTTATTGTTTACCTACAGAGAGTTTCAATAGCAGAATACTGATCTTTGTACCTATCATTAAATAACTGTTTTGTATGCAACATATTGAAAAAGTTTATTACTTATTTGTGAACTAGCATAGTTGTGTTGTGTCACATTTTTTCCCGAATGCCAAGAAGGGCTATTGACTTTTTTATCCTAACGGATTGATATCTATTGATTTATCCTAACCATCTGAGGGTTAAATGGTTGAAGGCTGGGTTTTATTTCCGTAAATTCAAAATGGCGACCGTAAAATACAAAATGGCGGTGTATATCTAAACCCTATGTACACTTCCCATCAAAAAATCGAAACACCTTATTAGTTTATGTTTCGTAAAGATCATCAGAAAAATATAAATAAGATAGATATTATTAAGAAAAGTAGAATAGTCGAGTCTTGAAATGTGCACGAATTTGCTGTTATCAAAATAAATATAACTGATGTAATCTCATTATGTATTCAAACTGACATTATGACAGATAACTTTTCATCTACCCTCGGTTCACCTCTGTCCACAAAAAGATTAATCACCCAACTTTTGTTTGTTTTGAAGCCGAAGCTTTATGTTGGCCATAATCTGTGTATTGTCAGAAATTTATTTCAATAAGCGAATACTGAAACAAAAGTTGCGTGGGCATCCATTCACAACTTTGTTGATTAAAAAATAATCTGTGACGAATTTTGCTTTTATGCTTATATTGGAGGGAGAGTCGAGATTAAAAAAGTACATAAGTAACTAATTTAATAATGAGTTTCAGTGTAAGAGGGTACCAACTTACAGGGAAACTCAAAACGAGTATTAAATCATCATCTTCCTAGCGTTGTCCCGTTTTTACGGGATCCGCTAACCAAACCTGACGATTTGACAGGTCGTTTCCACAGAAGCGACTAGTGTCTGACTTCCAAACCCGCAAAGGCATAACCAGCCTAATGCAGGTTAGGTCACATACCTACGAAACGCATTTCTCGGGGATGTGGGTTTCCTTATGATGTTTTCCTTCAACTTTGAGCACGTGATCGTAATCCAAACATGAATTCTAAAACAAATTCTAAAAATCATTGGCCCGTACTGAGATTCGAATCTGCGACCTCATAATGAGAGTCAAGCATTCTTCTAAAAGCATTCTTAAATCATCGGATAATAATGTATGATGACATAAAAAAAACTTCATAATGCGTCTTGATTAAAGCTGCGGTCTAAGAGTTATTGTAACGCAGAATATGCCAGTTCTTATTTTTTAAAATATATTATTATATGAGTAAGTGAATAAAGAGAACAGGAACGGTCAAAGGGGCCACAATGCAGCCAGTCATCTAAAAAACCAATATTGCTATTAGTTTGTTGACATGCCCATACTTACTTTTATACGCGGAAATGTAAATTGCAATATTGCGTTTTAGATGAATTGTCTCAATGTCGCCTTTTTAAACATAAAATTACTTTGTGTATGAAAAATGCACACTGTGATGCTATGGAGTTTTTCTATGCAAAAATGTGATAAAATATCTTACCATCGCGTTTTTCATGATTAAAATTCATAAATAAGTTGAATAGAAAAAATCGTTGTTAGTAATCAGAATTTCATGATTTATCTTTGACTTGGGACTCTACCCAATAGATACGATAACCATGCCTTTCAATCCAAATAAGTATTACCTAGGTAGGTAATACTCAAATGTTTGTAGGTACAAACATTGATTTTTAGCAAACAAAAACTGTCTAAATTTTAAAAGGAGTTGAATTTATGACGCAACCGCGAATAATTTATCGTTCAACGACACGGTTCGAGATGAAATAGGGTTTCCTCGCGTCGAGAGATCGTTAATTCTATCGGACCATTTCACACGAAACACGAACGAATAGCTACCACCTTTTCGTGGGGAACTTTCTACCAAAATCCACACGACATTAGATTGTCGCAACGTAGAGTTTGTAACATCCTTAACAAACATAAATTCTACTACACTAAGCACAGTTTTCGTATATTAACACGTTCACTGTGTAACTGAAAATTAGATATCAACCCGTCACGTGCAAGGTTATTTTTCGATAAACACATTGGAATTGGAACCAGAAAAAATATGCCCCACATGTGGGACATGTCCGTATGTGCTTCAAAATTATTGCCTCATATATGTGGTTCATGTCTATGTAAGTTTTTTTCTATGTCGTGATTTATACTTGGCCGGACCAGATGAGTTTACCTCATCCCCATGACGATTTGGCAAAATTACTCTACACAGTTGAACACTACCTACTCTAAACCAAGGAGCACGCTAAGCCTTTGACTGGGCACCCTCAGGCCTGTTGTCTTAAATTTTGTACCGAGTGAGAGCACTCAGCGCTCCCCATTTGTATGCCCAAGTAGTTAATGCTATCTGCGCTAAATCAACAATATGCGTCAATAAGAAAAACCCGACATCAGGAAGAGTAAGTACGTTCTCGTTACATGAGTCATATCAGGGGCCTATGGCGGCTTAATAATAACCCTGACACCAGGGTTGATGGGGTTGGTAATCCACCTAACAACCCACACTATAGAAGAAGAAGGAAGAGTGCGCCCACAAACACCAGAAACGTGCAAATTAATCCTCCTCTTGCGTCTAAAATACAAACCCTATAAAAGCGGTGTCATCGCAACAGTATCTGACGCCGGTTTAATTTACTCGGTGCAGTTCCAACGCTGACACCTCGTGATATATAGCCTGACGCTGCAAGGAGACGACCTTGGACAAGGTATGTGAAACTTGTGGTTGAAGAGAAGCGGGCACATAAGCGATCTTATCTTCTCCCTAACGTCCGTTTTCTATCAAATACAGACGGAGGACGCATTCTGGCTCCAACAGAAGCTCGATACAGAAGCCTAGATGTTTAAAAAAATAAATATTTTGAATACAATTTCAGTCATTTGTCTGCCTACTTAATATTCAGCTAAATTACTCAATTGTATACTAATATTTTATGTTTTTTTTTTTTAAAGAACGTCTAGGGCCCTGTGCCGAGGTTTTTCTTGCAGCTTCTTTTCCCCGGCTATACAGGCTGTGAGAAGCTGCAGTAGTTTTAGGCGGATGAGACGTTTGTTATGTAAAAATTGACGATTAAAGTGTAACTATGTTATCTTGTGAATAAAGATATTTTTGAATTTGAATTTGAATTCTGTTCCCAGGCGGTTATTTGTATGGATGCAAATCTGTCTTCTAAATAGGTATTACATTTTAAAACGCCTTAGTTTACACGCTCCGCTTATGAGTAGCCGCATTCTTACTAGTACAGGGGACGTTGATGAACGCTTTCAATTATTATTTGCTTCCAAACGTTAATATCTAGCTTAACTTTGTCCATTGTTTCGTGGAAATGTCTTGTAAAAGAAAATCGGAAGCTATTATTTTGAATCAACATAAACATTACACAATCATTACCAAGGCCTTTCTGGAAACAGTTATATCTCCTCTTTTATTGAGATGAAACGCAATGACCCCCTCCAGTAATTATGAAACGTACGCCTTGAGCACAGAAGAGTGCAGCATCGATTTCAGCATAAGGATTAAGTATACTTTTTCTAAGCTAATCTAGCCTACAAGATCCCACTGCTGGGGAAAGGCTTTCTCTTCCTCTTTCGACATGACACACACACAGGACTTCTTTTTTTGAGTATTCAAATATTGTTACCATTGTTGTTGTTGTTGTTGTTTGTGTGTTGTTGTTGTCCGAAAGTAATATCATCCGTGTTTCGGAAGGCACGTTAAGACGTTGGTCCCGATCACTGCTTACTTATGTAAGTGAGTAATCGTTACATGAACCATATCATGGGTCTTTGGCGGTTCAATAATAACCCTGACACCAGGGTTAATGAGGCTGGTATTCCACCTCAAAACCCACACGATAAGAAGTTACCATTGATTAGATTCTAACTCGAGAAGGAATTAGAGATTAAGTGACATGACGAACACGAAAGATAGAGTTTAAGGGGTTTTAGTGTGTGTTGTTGTTTTTCATATCGTATTAACTACTTGGCCGGACAAATAGGGAGCGGTCTCTCATCTGGTACAAAATTTACAACAACAGGCCTAAGGGTGCTCAGTTGGGCGCGAACCTCTGCTCAAAGCGTCGACGGAAAGGATTATTATTTATATTTGAAATACGAAGAGCGCAGACATCGCAAAAACAAACTAATTTTTAGTACATGCACAGATTGATTGTGTCAGCGATTAGTTTGCTTGTCAATACGTTTGTCAATGTGTTCCTCTAGTTATTAAATAACTTGTAATGTCTCATTGATTTAAAAGATGTGTTTCTGTTGCAGTTTCTTGTCATTTCTTCTCTTTAGCTATAACACCTTGCGAAGTGACGTAAATTCAAAAATGTTACATTGACCTTCAACAAGTTTATCCATGATAATTACGTTGAATAAATGATTCTGATTTCTGTTTTAAATTTTTCCGTGTATTGAATCACGCTTGTTGACCACCTGTGTCTTCTTACCCTGCGGTTGTTGGCGTAAAATTCCATTACCCAATAGTATTCCAACTCTATCTAGTTAGTCATAATCGTGATGTTGTGTTAATCCATGTTCTTTCCCTTTATTACGTACAATCTTGTTTATTTAACAGTGTTAAAACCCGCCTACTCTGAACCGGCGTGCGTGTATTAAATGATTCATGAATGTGGAAGCAAGAGAAGTGTGTCAGGACCGAAGCAAACGGGATTCCATAGTCATATAGAAATATAAGCGTGAGCACAAAATGGCGGAAAACAAACATAAAATGGCGGAAAAACAAGATGGCCGCCATACAAAGTTTACATACATTTGGACAACAGGTACATATAGGACACGCAAAGATGCTTTCGGAGCTATGGCACACGCTCCATCCAATTTTGTACAAAATTGCAAAGAACTCTACAAGGATCCAATAAAATGCAATCAAATATCCTTAATTCATCGCACATTCCACATTAAGAAGTAACGTGCCTACAAATTCCGAAGCGGCGAAGGTCGAATCTTTCGGAGCAAAGTCACGGAACCATTTGTCTTAGCGCCTTATGGATCCAGGTCACTTCAAACCCTTGGCCACGGAGGCAGAAGATACAGCCATGGAAGTGAACTTAATCGCTGATGTGGTGTAAGTTACAGCTATAATGATAAGACTATTTAGGATGTAGTGACGAGAATTGAGAAAGGGATGCTCTGATGGTTCGGACATGTAGAGAGCACTCACTCTACTAGAAATATATTTCTGATACAGGTGTAAGTGGTCAGAGTTACAAAGGAAGGCCTAGGTCTACCGCAATCAGATCCAGCGTATTTTAAAGAAACGCCAGGTCAAGAGTACTATAAATCAGTGAGCATGCATGAAGTCTGATGAGAGTGTGAGAAGCGTAAGTGGTGTGTCAAGATCGTCTTCTTCTTCTATCGTGTGGGTTGTGAGGTGGAGTACCAACCTCATCAACCGTGGTGTCAGGGTTACTATTAAACTGCCAAAGGCCCCTGACATGGATCATGTAACGACTACTTACTTACATCAGTAAGTAGTAACCGGGACCAACGGCTTAACTTGCCTTCCGAAGCACGGATCATCTTACTTTCGGACAATCAGGTGATCAGCCTGTAATGTCCTAACCAAACTAACCACAAAGTAATTTTTGTGATATGTCCCCACCGTATCGATGGTAACACAGGATGGAAAAATAAAATAAATACATTTTTCTGATAGCTCTTCCAGCAAACCAGCCCATCGTAGTCAAGTGTGTAACGAGCAACTTCTGACTCTGCAAAATCGGGATCGGCAGTTAATCGCCGCAGCGATGTGGATTGATTATCTCAAGTCTAAGGCTTGTGTAGATGACTTGTTTTGAAACCAACGGAAGATAAAGAGAAGCTAAGTACACATGTTTTCTTGCCTTTGACTATGACCTATTGGAATTTTGCCACAGATTACAATTGATTTCTATGTCTGCTACGGGTTTCCTATCAGCCCACTTCTAGCCTTCTTTGACGTAATCCTCTCAGTCTATTATCTGGCCGCTAATCGCAGATCAGGGGGTCTAAAAAGGCCACAACAAAGCAATTCATCTACAGAAGCAATATTGCAGCACCCGCAGTGGAGAAGCGTGGTGGTGTATGCTCCATACCCCCTCCGGTTGATTGGCGGGAGGCCTGTGTCCAGCAGTGGGACGTATATAGGCAGTTTATGTTATGTTTATGTAAGCAATATTGTGGGGGGTTGCCAGGTAAACGCAGCTCAGACGCTGGAGGGGAGCGGAGTGTTGCTGTTCTTTACGTAGTATTGTTACGTATTCTATGACAAAAGACCAAGAGGGGTGAGGTTGGCGCCTGATACGAATTGTTGCGGGGCGGACAATTATCGTTCTATACAAAGTTTATTATTTTTTATTCTATGTCTTAACCAGAGACTCGCAATCAGCTGCTCACCCGCAGACACGGAGATCTTAAAAAAATACTAGACGACAAAAAAAAAAAACCCGGTGGAGACACATCACGAACTTCATTTTGAAATAGGACATTACAGGCTGATCACCTGATTGTCCGAGAGAAAAATGATCCGTGCTTCAGAAGGCACGTTAAGCCGCTGGTCTCGGTTACTATTTACTGATATAAGTTAGTAGTCGTTACTTGAGCCATGTTGGGGACCTTGGGCGGCTCAATAGCAACCCTGGCACCAGGGTTGATGGGATTGGTAATCCACCTCTCAACCCAAACGATAGAAGAAGACTAGGCGATAGCCGTAATAAATAAATGCCGGATGTATTTACCTCTTAAGTTATTTTTTTCACTCTTCTTCTATCGTGTGGGTTGTGAGGTGGATTACTAACCCCATCAACCCTGGTTTCAGGGTTTTCTGGATTTTTTTCACTAAATCAAAGGAAAAACTACAGTAAGCCATAACAAAAATAATCATCACAGGTTCATTCGTAAAGTGTCCCTTCTTATTTAGAAGCCATTCAGCGTTCATTAATGTTTGCAATAAATTAATAACTGAACAGAAGTACCTACAGCCAATGAGCTGATCTGATGACGTGAATACGATCTGAACTATAGATTCAATGGAAGCAATCTAGCAGAATTATCCAAGATTATCCCAATGTTCAAACCCCTCAAGTTACCCTAATAATCATGATTAATTTACTGCGCTCTATTAACTTAGCTGGGTAATTAATTCTCCCACACGTCTCTTAGTATGTAGCTACACGAGTGTATCGGTTTATGTCTCATTAATTTATACACAAATTGATTTATTATTTGGTTAGTAAAGCTATCATAAGTTTCATCATATTTTTCCTAAGGTCCGCTTACCTAACCAGACGATTTGACAGGTCCGGTTTTTAAATAAGCGACTGTCGACAGGCCATACATGGCCTTCCAACCCGTGAAGGGAAAACCAGTCCAATACATGTCCTCCGAAAAACAAATCCCTTTACTTGAAGGCCGTCGTAGTTTAGTCGTTGGTCTCGCGGTTTGAAGGTCCCGGGTTCGTTATCATAAACCAAGCTAGGGATCACAAAGTGATGTGATCTCCTAGCTTGGTTAGGACATTGAAAATTGTTCATCCGATTGCCTGAAAGTAAAATCACTGTCCGGTGCTGAAAAATTCAACGTTTCTCCGTTTATTTTTTTACCAACCAAACCTATTCTCTCGTCATAAATCATAAACAGCCTATATACGTCCCACTGCTGTCAATCAATCGGAACCTATTCTCTATTTCCAAAACAACCGTTCAATAATTCTCTATTTACATAATTCATCTCTTGATTACACCAAAACAACCGTTCAATAATTCTCTATTTAAATAATTCATCTCTTGATAACACCAAAACAACCGTTCAATAATTCTCTATTTAAATAATTCATCTCTTGATTACACCAAAACAACCGTTCAATAATTCTCTATTTACATAATTCATCTCTTGATTACACCAAAACAACCGTTCAATAATTCTCTATTTAAATAATTCATCTCTTACACCAAAACAACCGATCAATTATTCTCTATTTAAATAATTCATCTCTTACACCGAAACAACCGTTCAATATATTAATGACAATATTGTATTTCACCAAAATAAATGACAACGATGACGTCACTTGGAAGACGAAGCCTCAAGCTTAATTACGCAGCTGATGCCGCGAATATCTCTTACAAACGTAGCCAGTGTAACTAGACCCGTTTAATGCCTCATTGACTTTATAAAATGCTTTCACACTGGTTAGCTTAGTGTTAAATCGAAGGCCAGCGGAATCTGGCCAGCTACTGCTGAAAGATGGATGACGCGGGTAGGGGTGGAGGAGTAGAGAGTCGCTCTTTGTTGTGATTCATTATTTAGTGACTCATTTTACTTTAACGAATGGTTAGGTCTGTTAGGATCTTTGCAATAATTAAACTATTTTTTACATGAACGTCAGAAGCTGTAGCTATATGACACGCCTATTTCTCGCCGGGGTAAGCAGAGATTTATCATCTTCCTAGCATTATCCCGTTCGCTTACCTTACCTGATTTTGCAGGTTTGGTTTTTTACAGAAGCGACTGCCTGTCGGACCTTCAAACTCTCAAAGTGAGAGGCAAGCGTTCTACAAACTAGGCTACCACGGATTTTCGGGGAAAGCAGAGACTATGGAGCAGTATATAATGCGAAGGTTGGTGGTAGGGCTGGCAGAGGAAGACCTAGAAGGACGTAAATTGACTAAAATGGAGATGTCTTTAGAAAAGGTTCAGTACAATATACTCTGAACTGGCGTGCGTATAAGAAACGATTGATGAATGTGGAGGAAGCAAGAGAAGTGTGTCAGGATCGAAGCAAATGGAATTCCATAGTCTCTACCCACAGCTATATGAAGTTCGTGTAAAAAATAGTTGAAGGTACTTGAAGGGAAGTATTTTTTTTAATTTGATTTTCTTGGGCCTGTCGTAAGACTGAATGTCCTTTTAAAATCCGAACCGCATTCTTTACTATTTTATCTGGAAATATCGGCATTAGGAGGTTAATACTTAATCTCGCGTCGCCTCTCATACAAAATTGTTGATTACGTTGTCTTGCTCAGCGACTGATCTTAATAATATCAGCATTTGCAATTGAACCCGCAGATATCACTGTTGATTTAACCCGAGTGCAGGCAATGTTACCTCGTGCATTCATTCACACATACATAAGCACATAAAGTCACGCCTATCTTCCACCGGAGTAAGCAGAGACTCTTTCCACTTTCATCAAAATTCCCACTAATACGTATACTTGAGTTGGGTTATAATATAATTCACTTCTCATCCCAAAATCATACTTCAGCGAATCAAAGTCAGAACACTTCTGATTATTTTTATGAAACAAAACACGGCATCAATTGAATTTAAAATTTTAATTTGGAACATTCTTAATGATTCTTTTTTCGTGTTGGTTTTATAACAATTATTATTATAATAATTTTAATTTCATTGTATTTAGCAGTGTGTAATGAATGTAATATGGATTATCATGTATTGTCTCAAATAAATTATTTTTAAATTTAAATTACAATTATTATTATTTTTATCGCTATTTTTGTGTTTCTTTTGTGCAAAAAATAATTGTGCACTGTATTTACTGTATTTAATGTTAATATATAGAATGAAAGTATAGAATGAAAATCCTTTGAAATACCCATTGTGAAATGTAATTTATTTCTTATTCCTAATACTTATTTTGTATAATCCTTACGAAACATAAACTAGCAAAATACGTTGATGTTTTGATGAGAAGTGTAGGCACAACCAATGATTCACGTAAGAGATACTATCACGTCAATATACAAATTGAACAAAAAGATAAGTAAGAAGACAATTTACTTGTTCGTTACAAGATAACGATATATAGGTATATTTTTAATGCAGCGATAACAAACTGTAGATGTAGATTATCTTAGCACAAAGGAACTGACTATCCGCGCCATTATATCATTATCTTCTAACCTGACACATAGGAAATAAAAAATATAAAAAGGCTTTATACGTTTTTAGTTTTTATGAAACTACTTAACCTAGGGACATATAAGTTCCCCTGCGCATGGCTACTCCTTCAGTGTTGCCCAACTGGGCACTCTCAGGCCTGTTGTCTTAAATTTTGTACCGGGTGGGAGTACTCAGCGCCTTGAACTGCTAAGGAGTGGAATTCTTTGCCGTCTTCTGTACGAATGCATATAACCCGGGTGCCTTCAAGGCCAGAGTGAACAGGCACCTTCTGGGCGAGCTCGCTCCATCTTAGGCCTCGTCAATGCCTTCGGACAAGTCTGGGGCCAAGAGCAAACCCATCAAAGGTAAAAAAAAGAACTCCACGGGTGCTATCTAGCGCTATTGGAAACAGGCACTGCTTGCGTTCTGAATCAAATTAATATCTGACTTGACTCAAAAGTATCAAGGCGTCACAACTCTATTAACTGCGTCCTAGCTAACAAAGGCTGAAAAGTAGCTAACGAATAACAGTGTCGGATTACTAAGAACCAAGTTAGTTTCACAGTTACCCTCACATATATATTACGTATATATAATATATTGCCTGATTTCGGCGAAACAAAACGGAGGGTTTTGTCTTTGACCGCTATGTATGTATGTATGTATGTACGTCGGGACCCAATTAACTTCTAAACCAGTTATCAGAATTTAACAAATGACGTGTCACTAGAAGAGTCAATACAATACAACAATACAAATACACTTTATTGCATCAAAATAAAAAGAAATAATTACTAAAAGACTCTTAACTAAGTACATGGCAAATGGCGGCCTTATCGCTTAAAGCCTAGAGCTTAGCTTAGCTTAGCTTAGTTTAGAGTCTTGATTGTCCGGTGGTTATAGGTTGCCAATCTGTCCCAAAAGTTTGTTTATTACACGGCATACGAACACGGCTATCTGTATGTAGTATTCTGTATGTAGTAGTAGTTAGAAGAATTTTCGGAAATATTTTCTTGTTTTAGTTATTAAAGTTATATTTTTTATTATCTCGATGTATGTCGGATAACTTAGTCTTACAAACTACCTCGTAAGACTAATTCGATTAATCCTGAACCACTTTTAATGTTGAAGAAACTTGAGTTAAAGTGAGGAGAAAGTTTCAGTGAAGTGGAGGAATAAACATTTCACTCTAATTATTTTTATGAATGAAGAAAGGACTAGAACATTAAAAAAATTAAAACTGGGGCGTTAAAAAGGAAGTAAAATAACATAAAATAACCAGCCTATATACGTCCCACTGCTGGGGACAGGCCTCCCCTCAATCAACCGGAGGGGGTATGGAGCTTACTCCGCCATGCTGCTCCAATGCGGGTTGGTAGAGGTGTTTTTACGGCTAATAGCCGAGACCAACCATCTTAAAATCATCTTAATTTTTCGGAGAATCAGGTGATTCTAGCCTGAAAAGTCCTTACCAAACAAAGGTCAATCTCACAAAGTGATTCATCTAAAACAGCAATAAGTATTGTTATTGTGTTGTATTGTTGTTGTTGTGTTGTTCATATCCCCATTTAAACGCGGTGAGAACCCGTTATTATGTGCTTTAATTAGCAATATTGTTATTTGATATTCTTTAATCATATATTTTGAACGCCTCTTGCACTGATTGGCCATGCCTAGAGAGATCGTCATGTAGCGTCAATTCCATAGTAGCCAATCAGCTGATTATGTTTGAATAGTGTTAGGTGGGGACCTTAGGTATCTATGTTATTGTGTGCCTTATATTGTTAAGCGTAAGGTCCTCTCTAAATTCATACGCTTTCAAATTGTTCGTTAGACTTTTGAAGTCAAAAAACGGTCACTTGGCAAATTCCCTTCTTATACATCGCTGTCGCCTAACTCACTTGTCTCCAAAATTGTATATTTAAAAGTCCAGGAAATTATAACTGTTTAATCCAGTTCTCCTCTTTTATTCCCTTGTTCGGTAACGAACAAAGTTTGTAACGCGGCAAGCGTGATGGGGACCTTTGCGCCCGGATCCACCCGCGGGGGCTTATTTGACTAAATAGATTGTTATTGGCCCCGATTCCTGCAAACACCGCCTAATTTTATTTTAAGTTATATCCGTCATTTTCATATCCGTCGAAAAGGAAAGGGACGGATGATTCACAGCTCTTAATTTTAGGAAGAATGAGTAAATGAATGTGTCGGGTTTTTGACTGATGTAAAATTTTTAGACGGTTGGTTTAGATTTGTGCTTAAAATTGACGTGTGTTCCATAAATTTTATGCTTGTCAATTACCCGTCCCTTTCCTTTTCGGCGGATAAGAAAATGACAGATATAACTTAAAATAAAATTAGATGGTATTTGCAGGAATTAGCACCATTGTCTATTTTATATAATGTGTATTTTTGTTTTGACTGTAATGTTTTTACCTACTAAATAAAGATATTTTTGAATTTGATATTTGTTTGCATTGCACACTTACTTTTACATGCGCGAATGTCAAACTGCAATATTGCTTTTTTAGATGAATTGCTTCGATGTGGGCTTATTTTGGGGGAGGCCTATGCCCAGCAGTGGGCGTCATACGGCTGATGATGATGGGCTTATTAACCCCCCAGCTCGCAAATTTTAAGCTTCGACTTCAGCTAATAAATTATCTACTTATCATTGCATCTTCCGCTAAGTTGGACAGTGACTTCACAAAGTGCTCCGGATAACTAAGTAGTTTGATTAAGTCAGATCACTTTTCACTTGAGATAAGTTTAAATGGATTCTTGTTTTTCAAATATAAATATCCGTTTAAAGACAGAGTGAACAAGTAATACTGTAATACTGACAATGGCGTCTATTCCAGCGGACACTGAATTTGATTGTACACTTGTACAATACAAGAAATAAACATAAAATTGCTATTCAAAATTCTAGATTAAGTAAATTAAATTCATCTTTTTTTGGGTTATGTATACGTTTTTACAATAAAATACCAGATAATATTTTAAATTTGTCAGAAAATAAATTTAAAGATCACGTGAAGCTTACTTTATGTAAAAAAGCTTATTATAAGATTAATGACTACCTAAATGATAAAAATGTCTGGTATTGAATGTGTTCCTCTAGTTATTAAATAACTTGTAATGTATATCCTCATTGGTTTTTAAAAGATGTGTTGCTGTTGCAGTTTCTTGTCATTTCTTCTCCTCAGCCATAACACCTTGCGAAATGACGTAAATTCAAAAATGTTACATTGACCTTCAACAAGTTTATCCATGATAATTACGTTGAATAAATGATTCTGATTTGATTTGATTTGATTTGATTTTCCCGGGTGAGAGCCTTCACCGGGTGAGAGCCTTCAGCGCTCCCCATTTGTCCGGCCAAGTAGTTAATGCCATCTGCGGCAAATCTACAATAAGTGACGTCAAAAAAATGCCGTCGAGATTAATGCTAAAGTTGCTCTTAGAGAATCCCTTAGCAGCAGCTGGGTGCAATGTTACATGTCTATCGACTCGCTATTCTACTATCATAATTCAGGGAATTTACTAAACACAAAAAGATAAGTATTATCTTCTTTACAATTGTCTTAATCGGCTATTCATTCGTCGTAAAGCTCGTATGATGTTTTATCTATGAAATCATTATTTCAATATTTGATAATTGTATCCGTATGAGTTGCATAAATAAGTTTCATAATTAATTACTTTCAAAAATTACTTTCACCCGTTTTCACAGGGTCTGCTTATGTAACCTGAAGATTTGACAGGTCCAGTTTTTTATAAAATCTTTTTTGGAAAATCAGCCCAATATACGTTAGGTCACATACCTCCGAAACTCATTTCTCGGGAATGTGGGTTTCCTTATGATGTTTTCCTTCACCGCTAAGCACGTGATAATTATTTATGATCCAATGATGAATTCGAATACAAATTTGAAAATAGTTGGATTAGACCTATTCTCGGATTCGAACTTGCGATCTCAAAGTGAGAGTCAAGCGTTCTACCAACTGGGCCACCACGGCTCGCCGGCTATAATAAAAATAGGGCTTAAATAAACAATTTGAATTACGATTAATCTTGTTATCTTTATCATGAATTAGCCAAAAGTGAGAACCACCTGTTGGGACTCATTGATTGTTAGGTATACAATAAAAAAATCAGAATCAAAATTTTTAATAAATATGATGACATTTTCTTTTGTGGTGCAAACTAAATATCACCCCTAAGTAGTTAATGCCATTTGCGGCAAATCTACTATCATAGATTAGTCACGTAAAAGAAACATCTCATTGTCAGCGATTTCACCCGTGAGATTTGATCCGTGCTTCGGAAGGCACGTTAAGCCGTTGGTCCCGGTTATTACTTACTGATGTAAGTATATAGTCGCTACATATGCATCAGCCATGTCAGGGGCCTTTGGCGACTCAGTAATAACCCTGACACCAGGGTTGGTGAGGTTGGTATTCCGATCTCACAACCCATACGATAAGAAGAAGAAGCGATTTCACAACTAATATTAATTTAAGGGTGTAAATATAATTTATGGTTTATTTACATCATTATAAAGGTTGAATCAATTCGTCACTAGAAGTGTTAAGTTTGACAGAATCTCATTAGTCATAGTTAGTCGATGTTATACGCCACAAGTTTGCTGGCCTTGGCAATCAAATACTCATTAAACTCATTCATTGATTTGTTTGCCATCAACAGTTTTGCTACGACTCCACTTAAAGAGGATATCACTCATATAAAAAAACAATTTTGCTATTTTAAATTACACGCATACATAAACTCACGCGTGTTCTGTGTGTCGAAGGGCACGTTAAGCCGTTGGTCCCGGTTACTACTTACTGATGTAAGTAGCAACCGGGCCTTTGGCGGCTCAATAGTAACCCTGACACCAGGGTTGATGAGGTTTGTAATTCACCTCACAACCCACACGAAAGGCCTCTGCTCTGAGCTACCAATTCTCCCTGTCCTGAGTGAACTCTCTCCATCTTAACGCGATTAGATTTTCTTTCCATTAATAATAAATTCCTGGGTTTGTATAATAATGAATAAATAAAGCCTAATGCCTAATGTCGTGACAAAACGCGAGGACACAGTGAGTGCGGTTTGTCCTAGTGAGTTTGGTGCGAGTTCAGATGGTTCCGAACATTCTGATATAGAATAGAAAGAATAGAAATTATTTATTTTAGATATAAGTAGATATTGGCACACAGTAGGAGTGAACATAGTAATTACAAACTTATTTCTAAAAAGGGACGTCAGCTCAGCAATATTTTGAGTCACTCCGACATTGAGGGAGTGCCATAACGCTCATTTTCAGCTGTGCCCCAAATGTAGAAAATGTGCCATCAAATGTAGAAAAGGAAACAAGCGGCAAAGAAAGAGAGTAGACAGATATGTTTGCCCTTAGAAAATTAATCCAACTACTCCATTCCAATTTCATCTGTCGTCCCGTGATCATGGCATTTGCTACAGTGTTGAAATATCGGGAGTCTCATGTCTTTGATTTTAACGCGGTAAGGACCCGGTATTGTGTTTCAAAGTCGTAAATCTGAATGTCCTTTTAAAATCTAAACTCCATTGTTTAACTATTGTGTCTGGAAATCTCGGCCTTACGAGGTTCATGATCATCAGCCCATTAACGTCCCCACTGCTGGGGCACGGGCCTTCCCTATGGATGGATAGGGAAATCGGGCCTTAAACCATCACGCGGGCCCAGTGCGGATTGATGGTTATTAACGACTGCTAATGCAGCCGGGACCAACGTCTTAAACGTGCCTTCCGAAGCACGGAGAAGCTCGAGATGAAAACTTTTTTTTTTGTGGTCACCCATCCTATGACCGGCCTTTGCGAAAGTCGCTTAACTTCAACAATCGCAGACCGAGCGCGTTTACCGCTGCGCCACCGAGCTCTTCTTACGAGGTTAAATAGTTTTAATTAAAATAAAAAATAGTTATGAAAGTCCACTTACTGTTTTATCCAGCAGCCAGCTCGCAGGGAAGATCAGCGGCACGTACGTCACCATATACACCATTGACGTCCACGAGACCAAGTTCATTGACACTCCGTAATAGCTCATCACAATATCAGCTATTATTGTGTATTGAGTCCATTGCATCGAGTTGGAAGTTGAGTACGTGACGAAGAATGCCAGCATGATCCATCGTATCCAAGTCACTTTGTATGGGGATTTCGCTTCACCTATCTGGTCTGCCGCGTTGCCAGGAATCACTAAGACCTTAGGGTCAATCGTAGCTTTTAAACTGTTCGCGGCTGCCGCTGGTTTTGGTACGTTTTCCGTCATTTTAAAAAGAACTGATCACCAATTTGAAGTAATTCTTTAAAGATTTGACGTATTTGTATTTTGTGTTATTTTGTAGTTCTAAAACGTTTTTACTAGTACATAAATTGTTTCAAAATGTTTTAAAGCTTTTTAAGGTCACTTCGTTTTGTCAAAACTACTTTCAAAAATGTTTTTTTTTTCGATATTTTATAAAAGTAAGTATTTCTTTCACTTCCCTGCTAATCGAACAGTCGATCGACTTGTACAAATAACACAGCACTATTATATTTACTGTTCTGTCACAGAGGTTTGGTCCCGCGACGTTTCACTTCGTAACATGAATGACGTTACCCGATTATTATAATCCGGCGTTAGATTATGTTTTGTTTCCTTATATCACACGTTATCAGTCTTTTTAGAGCCGCAGACATTTGCCAAGATAACATTACATGCGTATACGACACCGCTGCAAACTAATTTTGACCACCATCTAATTTATCGCGATCAAAATCTTTACTATCTTCTGCTCATTTATTGATATAACAACCATTAGAAATCTACCCGTCCCTTTCTCACTTTAATTCAGTATTTCTATTTAAAAAAATATATAACACAAACGTCAGTCTTCCCACAGCTATAGTTGTGTACTAAAGTGATTGGTAAGTTAACCACGTGGAAAAATACCTACAAGTAATTAATCGTTAGGAGAATATGGTATCTTCGAAACTGGGTTGGTTAACCGCTATAAAGACGTTGATAAGAATGATAAATGCTTACAATGGGTGCATTGAATGCGATTACGTCCTCAGATGAAAGCAATAAATGCAAATATTATTATTAGGTATCTGTGTAAATACCTACAGTTTTATCTCAAAGGCGCGGGATTAAACGGATAATTTTATTATTATGTACATTTTGTAAATATTGTTAATACTTTACATTATTATATATTATACTGTAAAAGAATCTTGATAATGGTGCTAATTCCCGCAGACACCATCTGATATTATTTTAAGTTACTTACACCTGTAATTTTCTTATCCGCCGAAAAGAAAAGGGACAGGTAATCGACAGGCATAAAATTTATGGAACACGCATCAATTTTAGGCAAAAATCTAAAACAACCCTCTAAAAGTTTTACTATGCTCAATAACCCGACAGAATTAAGTTGACAGCACACGTCCAACGGGTTGCTTACCAGTGAAATACCTATTTGGTTCTCCCGGGTTATTCAATCATTCATTTTAAAATTAACACCTGCCTATCGCCCGTTCCCTTCTTTTGCGGCGAATAAGAAAATGACAGGTAGTTATAACTTAAAATATAATTAGATGGTATCTACAGGAATTCTTGATTGCTGTAACCTTTATATACTTATTTCATTTATTAACTTTTAAACACTGCGCGAATTTATTGTCTTGACGTCGAAGTCAGAAATAAATCGCAACCATTTTTTTTATAATAATTTATTTATTTATTTATTTATTAGGCACATCAACAGTACAAACACACAACAATGAATAAAACTTTCTTAAGGCTAGTAGGTACTAGTGTTTGCACCAATTACAGACGTGCACAACTTAATATTATGTAATTAACATGTATGTAGAATTTGTTTAAAAAAAAAACTAACGGAATAACAAAAGGTATGAAAAGTTACAGCCAGGCAACACTACAACAACAAAAAAAAAGAAGAATAGGTACTAGAAAAAAACTACTATTTATTTTTCTATTAAACCTCAACTGTTTTTCAACTGTTTTATGTATCTATCTACCTATAGCCGTAAAAGAAGAGTAACGAAAAATAATAAAATACGCACCTAAAGTTTGATAACTTTAACATTCAGTATTTTATAACTTTATCTATATTATAATCCACAATATTCACTTTAAAATAATTATAGGTATTATAAGTACAAACGCGTCCACACTCGCGAATCATCTAAATTAAATGTAAATTGCAACACATACTTTTTACAAACAGCAAGCTAGCAAACGGTAGTGTTGATGGTGAGTTTAGATTTATTTTTTGTCAATCTCAACTTTTTACGGCATGTCTATTGGGGTCATTGACTTTGGGTAAGTATTGTGTATGCCTGTGCGCATATTGTTATACTCGTCATCACATGGTCAGAGGCGGCCCTAGGGCGATGTGAGCAGTGCGATCGCCGTTTTAGGAGGGGGCGCCAAAATCAGCCAAGACGGGACCACCTTGGCTGGCAGCCCCGGATCTACAGGGGAGTAATTGGTTTGGGCACACCTGCCCTGTGAATTAGACTTCTAAGCGGCCACATAAAACTCATACATTTAATGGGTGGCCGTAAACGACATTTTTAAGTTTTAATTCATCATCATCAGCCCATTAACGTCCCCACTGCTGGGGCACGGGCCTTCCCTATGGATGGATAGGGAGATCGGGCCTTAAATCATCACGCGGGCCCAGTGCGGATTGATGGTTATTAACGACGCTAATGCAGCCGGGACCAACGGCTTACCGTGCCTTCCGAAGCACGGAGGAGCTCGAGATGAATACTTTTTTTTTGTGGTCACCCATCCTATGAGCGGCCTTTGGGAAAGTTGCTTAACTTCAACAATCGCAGACCGAGCGCGTTTACCGCTGCGCCACCGAGCTCCACAAGTTTTAATTACTTAGTTATATTTCGGTGGCCGTAAACTAATCGAATATAACTGTATTTTGAAGAGGCGCCACTGTGAGGTCTCGCACCACCTAAATATTTTGCTAATGCTGCCACTGAACACGGTTTATTAGTATTCATCACAGATATCTATCTTAGGAATTCGTATCAACATCAACAGCCGTGCAAGTTATCCTTGATTACTTGAGGCTCTGTCCACCCCATTGGGGACCTCGGGGGTGAGTTTAGTTTATGTATAAATGTATGCAGTTTCTATTAGGCACATGAAAACCAATCTATCGTCAAATTGTTATATAAACAAGGGTGCCCCGGGTGATTTCAAGGCCCGAGTGAACAGATACGTTCTGGGCGAGCTCGCTCCATCTAAGGCCTCGTCAATGCCTTCGGGCAAGTCTGGGGCCAAGAGTTAACCCATCAAAGGTAAAAAATAAAATAAAATGCGATTATCGATGCCTACCAACTTAATTGCATACCTATTAATTTCATTAGAATCTTATCTGGGAAAAATACAATTGTTATCTTCAATGTCACTATTGGTATGCAAGTAGGCCACCTACTTATTCGTTGACTGATATTCTTTGAATTGCTATTTATTTTGTTAGCATAACAAAAGAATATAAAGGCAACGCCTTTTTACATTCTACGACTTACCTACCCTTACAGGATGACTCCTTACAGGGTATCGATAAAATGAAATCAGATGGTGTTTACAGGAATCGGCATCGATAGTTTACTTAAACAAATTATTTGAAAGTAGCATGGATAATGCTACACCGACAAGAGCGTGTGCAATATAATGTAGGTATGTAAATATTTTAATTAATTCATAAGTCCACGGGTTGAAAGACGTTGCGGTAATGTGCCAGGTTGTAGGTAGGTATAATTTCAATGCGTACCAGTATCAATCGACTTACACGACTGATTTAAAATGTAAAATTAAAACACATAACGGGTTTAACCACGTTTAAATCAGAAATATGAGACTCCCGATATTTCGACACTGTTTCAAGTGCCATGATCACGGGATGACTGATGAAAATATAAAAAAAACAATAACAAAAAATAAATATAATTTGAAAATTCTCACAAAATAATTAATCCACAGAAACTAGAAACATTTATTCACGGTTTCAGCATTCTATCTCCGTTTCACAATAGCCTGGTACGGACTAACTAAACGCCTGAAATGCAAATCATAGCAACGGCGGAGGACACAATTTCCTGACCAACTGCGATACTGTCAGGGGTTGAATTGTCCCCTAGTTTATAACTGGTGTGGTATAAAAACTCAATACATAGTTACATAGTGTCGTTGCCAATTTTAAAGCTCTTATGTGTTGCCCTCACCAAATTTATTTTTTGTTAGGATCGAATAGTATTTTGCTCCTAAAACATTCGGTACAAACTCTTATGTATGTAATTATCTTTTAATATTTTTAACACACAGTCTTACAAAAAAAAAATCAGGCGGAACTTTTTTAATTTCTGTAAAATTGACCCGACTGCACATAATAGACATTTTTTTTTGCATGACTTATTGTAGATTTGCTGCAGGTGGCATTTATTGGGGTGGTATTTGCCGGACGAATGGGGAGCGCTGAAGGCTCTACAACGTTTAAGACACCAGGCCTGAGGGTGCCCAGTTGGGCGCGAACGTCGGCTTAACGACGATAGGTAAATGAACCGAAAATAAGCACTGTTAAAAACTTTGTTGTGAACGGTTCTTATAGGTACCTAGGTATCTAGTAATTAAGAAGGGACGTCAAATTCAGGAGTAGAATGTAGTACCTACTTATCTGGGGGCACGGGAGTGTCCCCGCCAAGACGAGCAAAGTGATATAATTATGCACCGACTTCAATTACGCAGAAGACGGTAACGACAAGAAAATGATCTAAAATTGCTTAATCCCTCTATTATTTATAACCCTTAGTAGGTATATTATAGAATAATAAAACAAGGTAATCTCTAAAGATAAACAACGACAAAATGATCAAAAGGGTATTCAACTTTGAGTGATAAATGAATTATGATAAAAAGAAAGGTAGGTCTGTAAGTATTGCATGTTCATAAAAATGTGTGTTTGTGTTTTATGACGTGACATAAAACAAGTGTTTTATGAGTAGATAAGTACCTACCCACTTCACCGATATGGAAAGAGAGAAAGAGGAAAACTGACGTATCATTTAAATAGGAATAAAACGCCAAGATGATGAAAAAGATAAAAAATGGATAATCCTCCAATCAGAAAATCAAAAGTTGAAATATCGTTCTATTTCAGCAAAATGTTAGCCGTCGATAAATTACGCCGATTTCGAACTCTGCTCAACTAATTCGACGTAAAGTCAGCAAAAATGGTTTATAGACTGATTTTTCACCTTTTTCGCTACTTTTTTTTCTGTAATTCATTTTCCTGTTTCGACCAAAATGTAATAAAATTATTTTAAATTTGAATTAAAATTTCATTCTGCCAGGTCGAATTATTAATAACCAATGGAATCTTATAACCAAATCAAGAGATTAATACAATAATTCCATTTTTAAATTACTTTTCCTAGTACAATGATAAAAATGCTAATAAATAACGGAACAAAATTACGTTAAGAAGTGATTTTATTTACGAAAATAGAGTAAAGAAAAACATCGTTGTAGGCAATTTTGTGCGACGAGAATGCCTCATGTTTATTAGATTACTTTTTATTTATTTTACTTCTTCCTTGTATTGCTGAACACGCAAAAGTCCAAAGAATTATTATTCCAAGTTTTTGTTCGTATAAATAAATAGGTACGTTCTTTATTTGAAATAATCTTCTTCTTATCGTGTGGGTTGTGAGGTGGATTACCAACCCCATCAACCGTGGTGTCAGGGTAACTATTGACCCGCCTAAGGCCCCTGGCATGGCTCATATAACGACTACTTACTTACATCAGTAAGTAGTAACCGGGACCAACAGCTTAACGTGCCTTCCGAAGCACGAATCATCTTCCATTTGGACAATAAATAAAATAAATAAAAAGTGATTTTTAAGATATGTTTCTACCAGGATATGAACCCTGGACCTTCGGATCGTGAGCCCAACGCTTAAACCACTGGACCACGGAGGCCGTTACGAAGGTATCTTTCTTTTCACCATTTGGGTAATACTTATAAAAAATAGCAGAAAAGAATCCTCTTCTCAGTCTTAATTTGTAAACCAACCATTATAACAATGCTTATATTACATTATTTCCATTTAATGTTATATTCTACCATTTTGGGTCTATAGCTACAACTTTATGTTTTAGTCGCATCGTACAACAAACGGCTGCTAATGGGTTCTAAAGAGATATTAACAAAGTTCCTCAAACGTAATGGCGCGGTGTTAAAAGCGTAATCTTTCCACCCTATTTACCGGAATATTCTTACCGGTACGATAGCCCCGGTATCGGTAAACTGGAATACCGGAACGTCACGTCGGACCCTTCCGGATCAAAGCCTGCATTTCAAAGAGACCAGGGTTTGAATAAAGTACGTGTACCTACTTACATAAAAAAAAGTTCGCGGATATTGGTACTTTTTGCATTGATTGAAGGCAAAGGGTGGTGTGACTTTACTGCCAAACTTTTGTCCGGATTTTCGCTATAAAATAAAATGGAGCCTAAAACTTCAGTGACGAAGCTGACGTGGCGAAATGGACAGGTATTTTTTACGTTGACGGCCACAAAAAAAATGACAATCAGATAGAATAAAAGTAAATGTAAGGCTGATCACCTGATTGTCCGAAAGAAAGATCTGATCCGTGCTTCGGAAGGCGTTACAGTCACGTTAAGCCGTTGGTCCCGGTTACTACTTACTGATGTAAGTTAGTAGTCGTTACATGAGCCATGTCAGGGGCCTCTGGCGGCTCAATAGTAACTCTGACACCAGTGTTGACGGGGTTGGTAATCCACCTCACAACCCACACGATAGAAGAAGAATGTAACAACGTAAGTAGGTGAACCGACGATCTGGTGAAGGTCGCGGGAAGCCACTGGATGCGGGCAGCGCAGGACCGATCGTCGTGGAGATCCTTGAGGGAGGCCTATGCTCAGCAGTGGGCGTCGTACGGCTGTTATGATGATGATGATGTTATAACGTAGGTATCCTAGTGCCAAGAAGCATAACACAAGGAAAACTGAGACCTAGGTATTGTTTTACAAATTCATATTTGTTTCAAACAACTGCTTGAGACCAAAAACTTTACCGAGTTACAAACAAATCGTTCTTAAGATTTATTATTATTTGCTCACATTATTTCCATGAGCACCACGAGCACGACTTGCGAGTAAGTACAACTAAGCTGCGACCAACTTGGAACATTTCCCGGCAAATTCTAGCACGTTCTAGAAACAAGAACTAGATGCATTTATCAAACGCGCAAAAACCGCGAAACTTTATGTTCGAATGCGCTGTAGAATAACTTCAATCGAAGTAAACATTTCTTACTCTGTGCATAGAATAGAATTAAGAATAATACTCCACTGGGTCTGGGTCTTACATAAACAGCCTATATACGTCCCACTGCTGGGCACAGGCCTCCCCTCAATCAATCGGATAAGAAGGTAGGTAAGGTGCAACTCGTCTAGGACTGATCATAGATTTGAATCAACTGAAATGAGGTAGTGATGTATTTTTCATTTGACACATTCCATAATGATTATAACACACGCTCACGACATTATCATAAACATAACATAAACAGCCTACATACGTCACACTGCTGGGCAAAGGCCTCCCCTCAATCAACCGGAGGAAGTATGGAGCATACTCCACCACGCTGCTCCAATGCGGGTTGGTGGAGGTGTTTTTACGGCTAATAGCCGGGACCAACGGCTTAACGTGCCCTGCGAAGCACGGAATCATCTTACTTTTTCGGACAATCAGGTGATTCAAGACTGAAAAGTCCTTACCAAACAAAGGACAGTCTCGCAAAGTGATTTCGACAATGTCCCCATCGGGAATCGAACCCGGACCTCCAGATCGTGAGCCTAAGGCTCTAACCACTAGACCACGGAGGCTGTTTAACTCTGGGTCTTACATTACTCTTAATGGCCGTAAGGCGCTAAGGAGTAAGAAGGAGCGCACGCGGGCTATATGTCTCGCTCATTTACTCGGTGAGGCAGCACACGTTAAGAATGAGATTTTTTGTATGAAGTGTCTAACTGAGATGTGTATATGCGTGGTATAATGGTTAGAGCTATTGGCTCTCGGTCTGAAGCTACATCCTATGTTTTTCTTTGCTTCCAGTATTTCTAGTTTAAAGAGAAGTATGACGATTGAAATAGAAATGCCATGAAAATCCACGTTTATATTCCCCCGTTATATCAAGGTCAAACCGACAATAATCGTTTTAAAAGGGTTAGCGTCTGCTAGATATGTTTCGCCAAGTGTCTCATAAGGAAAGGACACTTCATGAACACCTCTTTGAAGATTAAACTCTTTGAATACTAAATTATACGCACCAACCGTTTGAATACAGTTACATTGCTGAGATTGTTAGCACAAAATTCATGGAGGTTGGACAAAGGAGGCAATGTACAACAAATTTTGTGATAAAGTTGCAATAATGAGAATATTATGGTGAAAGTTTCATCAAGCTGATGTTAAGTCTTTGCCAGCACTATTTGTTATGTCGGTTTTATTAAAATGTAAAATGGCATCCTTTGAAAATTCTATTTATATTATGTTAATCATGATATTAACTAAAGATACCGTAATAAGGTTTACCTTATAATAATTATGCTTATTGATTTTAGGGACAAAATCTTTTTCGTTTCAACTATTAGACAACTAACAGGCAGTCATCCTATGATACATGAATGATAAGCGAATATGAATGATTAATTCGAATAGGTAGATACTTGAGTTATTCGATTGTAGGACCTGAGAGACCTATCTAAATTATTCGATTGAAAAGAAAAAAAACAGTCGAATGAATTTACCTACATCATCATCATCACCTATCTTGAATTATCCCGTTTTTCACAGGGACCGGTTACCTAACCTGAAGATTTGACAGGTCCGGTTTTTTAATTAAGTAACCTTAAAACTTTAAGAAGTGAACAAAAACGCAATACATATATTATTTTATAATTTATGTGATATATCAAAAATAATGGTATTAATGTCGTGTTGCCTATTTTTAGAAAAAAAATATAATAATTCGAATTAATTATTTTGGTCATACATCATTCGAATTCGAAGTAGTAGGCTGAGCTATAGGCCATCTACGGGGTCCACAGGTGGCGGATAGTGGAACGGCCATCAGATATGATGGTTAGCTGCGAATATGAAAATAAGCAGTCCCCGACCAATCAGCGACAGGATTAGCAGAACGTAGTGGGTAGCTCACTGGGACGGGCTAACCTATAAAATGCTACTTAGTTTCTATGACGATCTTGTGACGTAGCGAGTAGGCGCCGCTACTTCAAAAGCGCACCCCTGATGCCGGGCAGCAGCGGTATCAGTACTGGTTGGAGGCCGAGGAAATGGATTCTGGTAGGGCTCTAGCTAGAACGTCACCGATTGAGAAATTGGTCGGTGTGCTGCGGAACGGAAGGCGATTAGGGCAACCACCGTTCTATACGTCCTATCTATGGAGTATTGAAGGCGATTACTCCACCGACAAGAGCGCAGCTCTTAAATAAAAGAGAGAGAGATCATTCGAATATTGAATTATAATTCGAATGACGAATGATCTTTCGAATACCTACCATGTATGGAATAATTCGAATAATTCGATTAAGTTTTCAAACAACCGTCAGTTACTTATGTGTAATATAATTGTTAGTAGGCAAATAATTAATCACTTACCTACAAAGTATTTAAAAGTGGTAGGTGCAGTTTTAACTTAATTTATTTTCCAACAGTACTTAAAGCGAGAAAGGGACAGTGCATAACCTACCAAACCTACACTTGCTTGTCAGCTGTTTTCACGTTTATTTACACAAAAACAAAACTTTAGCACTTTTACGAGAGAACATCACACACTAACCACACACATAGCACTATTAAAGTCCTCGAAAAAAAACCAACATCAATATTTTGTACACGAAAACACCATTCACCGTTAGTAATCAGAAAGCGACTGAGAATTTTGAAGCGCCGATAGGACCATTCGATTGAACAATAAGTGGTTCAATAAAGAAGTTATGGTGCGATGCTATCAACCAATAAAATTGAAGAACCGGGAACTAAATGTAGTTTTAAATACACAGAACCACACGTTATAAAGGCAACAATTTGTGCGCGACTTTTAGGTTATGTGGGGTGACAGCGAGGGGTGCACGCATGCGCGAAAGACTGGTTTACTTCTTATTCATAAAATATGAGTAGGGTTAGCATAGAAAAGAGGTCGGAGTTCAAAAAGTCTTTGTTCTTTTCTGAATTCTTGTTGGAATTATTTTGTCTTCTATAGAAAAAAATAGAGCATAGATAGATAATATAGCATCACGCCTGTGACCCCGAAGGAGTAGACGTACATATTATGTACGTACATCAACTCCTCGCCAGCTATGTTTAAACTTTTTTTTTTAAACTTTAATTATCTAACCTTTAGGCAGATTAACCCAGAGTACAAAAAAGAACAATTTGAAAAAGGCAAGTCTCCACCTAATAGTGGCTAAGTTGTTTGCCCTTTTACAATCATAAAAATTAAAAATTAAGTGAAATAGGCACAAACAAACATTAATATACATAAAAACATAAGATCAAATCAAATATACTTACTTTATTGTACACAACATACAAAACAAATTTACACAAATGGATGATACATACAGTACAATCTGGCGGCCTTATTGCTAAGCAGCAATTTCTTCCAGGCAACGAGTGGAAAAGAAACATTTATTACAATTTGGTGCGGGACAGTGCAACGTAAGATCACGCCTATTTCCCGTTGGGGTAGGCAGAGACATCGGAATTTCACTTAATATTATCCTGACACACCACTTTCGCTTCCACTCTCATGAAAAACCAAATGAAACAGCAAAACCGAACCCAAACCAAATGTCTTTCTTATCAAAGTCACGTGATCCGATTAAAGCAATCAATACCCAAGTAGCATTGGCGAGTCTAAAAAGGGGATATTAGATATCTAATAGAATGCGATTTGATTGTCTACCTCTAGAGTAAAATATCCCTCAAGTTATCTTCAAGAACGCTTATAGATAGCCTCTAGCCAAGTGGGCACAACCTTGTAGCTATTCATAAGAAGGAGTTAAGAACGCACGAATAGATAGAGTTAAGAGTTGAAAATTTTCAAAGTCTAAAGGCGTACTTCTAGAGTCTTTCTAAACTGTTTATAGACCACAATGTGCACTAGTAGATAGTCTATAGATAATGTTAAGAGCTAAACAGAAATCTTTGCATGTGAAGTTTTAAGACCAAATTTTCTTAACATTAACAGCTTTAAGATAATTTTTATTTGAAATAGACAACGATTCATAATGGCGCAGATCTCACAAGAGTAAAAGTTAATATTACAACATGGCGTTACAAATTTCTAAATTCCTATTTATTTACCGCTTATACGGGCTGATACTGTCACCTAGACATGAAAAACCTAATGCGGATGAAAGTTTCTCGTGGAATTTGTGTAAAACTCTCTGAAAATAAGAGCGCCCGCTTTAAATGTAATATTTAATTAATAATTTACCAAATAAAAAAATATTTTGTAAAAATAATATTTTTTAAATTAGATTCAAATGCTTTAACCATTTATTTCATTCATAATATAGTATTTTAAAACGTGTAGAATGATTTATTAGACATAATTTATTCATAAAAACACGAATAAATAGTTCGTTATAATAATGTAAAAACGTATCAAGCAATAAAAATGGCGTCTAGTTAAAATTGTCTAGAAAATCGATTCCTTTAGAACAAACATTCTAAAGAATTGTCTGTAGTATGGCTCTAGATAATGACAAGACTATTTGTACTTGTTACATACTAAACTTACTAGTCGAAGAAAAAACAGGTTTATGAGTGATTTAAGATTGCCTATAAACTGTCATTTTTGTATACTGTTTTATCTCTTCGGAGTATTTCTAGACATTCATCAGAGAACTGTATTTTTTACGTTGTGAACAATTATGGATAGAATTGTGCAGAAGCAATCTATTGCATTAATTGACGAGGGAAAGAAAAATATTTTTATTTGTAAACAATGCGAAATATAATCTTAAGTCATTTAGATCTTTCGTTAAATTCAGTCTAGTATGGTTTAAAGAAGGCGATAAAATGTATGAGTGGTATTACATCTATCCAAAAATACTCAGACGATAACCTCTTGTATATAAACATAGTTATGTACTTTGTTTTTAACTCCCGTGGAGACACTTCGTGCGTATGCGTAACCCTGTGATATTAGCGTCAAAACGATATTGAATTCTCTTTTATAAATAAACCTACCATTTGTAACATTTTTCAAATTTTTGTGTTCATCATTATCCACCTTAGGATTTTGTATCATAAGTGGCTGCAAATAGTTTCTCGATTTGTAGTTCTGCCTACCCCTTCAGGGAATACGGGCGTGAGTTTATGTATGTATGTATTTTAATATATTTTTTTATTTAAATATAAATAAATTTAATGATAGACGTTCTGTACGTTTTTCTACCTCTTAGGTGAATTTTATTATTGGACTTTCTTGCAATATTAGAGATTCCTAGAGTTTTAGTTTTTTTCAAATCTAGCATATTTCTTTTTTTTACTGGTATATAATGACGATGACACAGGTCCGTTATTTTCTCCTGATATTATTCATTTTCCAAAATAGAACTCGCTATTGCAAAATAGAATTCACTTTTATCCGTGCGGCGACGGAGAAAGAATACGATTGTCGCCGCCCCCCTCTTCCCGTGGATGTCGTAAGAGTTGACTAAGGGTAATTCCAAACATAACACCTCTTTTAGCTGGTGGTAGACCTCGCCACCTGGTTAGCTACCACCCTCCCGCCGGAGCCAGGCGCCAAGCCACTTGCTGCGTTCCGTCTGTGCGCGGGAGTACCAGTGCCTTTGGGGGATGTAAGGGTATCAGTTGTGTTGCTTAGAACCGATTTGGTTCCTTAAGCGACGTCAGGCCGGGAAGCTCCCTCTGGAGGGTAGTGGGATTCGAGGCACGGTCTTGCCGGTGGCCGACCGCAGGTAGTTGGGGGCCCTGTGGTATTCCGTCAATCAGCACACGACCCTAAAATGATTTGTGACCGCAGTGCAGTAATAATAAGGTCGCTTTTTCTAAACTTCATTTTTGTGCATTTCTTTTGTCTATGGTGGTGGTTTGGTGGTTTGTCCATGGCAATCCGTCAATCAGCATACGACCCTACAACTACCAATAACAATCACAGTGAAGTAATAATAAAGTCGATTTTTGTTTGAATAAAAGTTATGATTGACAAATAAGTTTTAAATTTAAATTGGTGGATAGATTAATACCCCTCTTACAGGTATAAGTGGCAAATCGCTTCACCAGCCCCCTCCATCTCAAAGGCACCACCACAAAGATCACCTTTATACTCGGCGCTGCGTCAATTTGTACACATCCATGAATAATATAAAATGTTATGTCATTACGATCTAAGAAATTAACACATCCAAGGTCCTCTAAGACCTCTAAGTCGGTCCAAAGCATTTAATCTCTCGCCTCTTGAACTATATCTTGAGTATGAGGCAATATATCGGCTGAACGCTCACGCCAGGACCAGCTGGGAACCCCAAAAAATGAGATCGTGATCTTTAATTTTTTACTGTCTCCGTTGCATAAAGCCAATCGATCTAGTAAAATTGCACTCAGTTATGCTATTGTTAGGCAAATAAACACTGGAAACACTGTTTCACTAGCAAATTTTTAGAATAACTATAACATATCTATAAAAGTAGTTTATTTAGACTTTAGTGTCTCTCTAAAACAAAGATAAGAGTACCACTAGCTAAAATTGAATATTTGTAGAAAGTTATATCTTAAAATATACCATCTTATCTATAAAATATCTAGAAAATCGGTTCCTCTAGGCTTTATTCATTACTTATAGATAATATTGTCTTAAGATAATCGTCATACCTAGAAATGTACTTAAAATAAGTGCTCTATAGAGCAAATTATCTAAAAATAATCAAATATTAGTGAAGATACTCTATAAGAATACTAATACTTTATAGAAGCCATCTGTAGAAAGCCCTTGTCTAGAAATAAACCACGAATAGACTATCAATAGATAATTTTGTTTTAAGCCTCCAGACCGATGCTACTTGGGTATTATTTGAACTTGTCCGTTTAAGCGCTTTCATTCAATTCATATTGATTATTATGATACCGCGTGTGTCATCAACTGGACATTCATCAGATTTTGAGTGGTTTATTAATAGATTGTTAGCTCCTGAGCCTCGTATTTCACTAATAGTAGTTACAATACAATACAAAAAACTCTTTACTTCAATTAAAACATACCTTACCTTTATTATTTTGAGAAGTTCATTAGTAGTTTTAGTGATAAGTTATGCTGTTAAAACTTTCATCATCTACCCAGTGTTGCCCCGTTTTCACGGGGTCCGCTAACCTAACCTGAGGAACTGACAGGTCCGGTTTTAAATATTGTGAAGTGAAAATAACTGTGATTGTTGTAACGTGATACAGGAATCTAGTGAAGAAGTGTTTCTTATACATTTTGGTGTTTTGTTTGCGGGAATATCGGAAGTCTCATATCCCTGATTTAAACGCGGTAAGAACCCGTTATTGTGTGTTTTAAGTGATTTTTAGCAAAAAATATGAGCTTAATTTTAATCTTTTAAGTTCATTTTGCATTTTGAACGTTATTGCATAAGCATTACAGTTAGTAATTACTAAATCTAAGTGTACAGCGATGATTGCACGTATGAAGGTACCTTATTAATTGAAATACAAGTGACCACGTGGTAGGCCTCATAAGTGTACTGAAGAGGATGAAAATGTGACACAAATAGTACCTGTATTGCATGTACATAAAGAATAATGTCCACAACACTACCTGTGAATTCTTCAGAAAGGTAAGTTAAATTCGTTATTCCCGCTTCTAAAAATAGTCACCTATTGGAAAGGTCAACGGAATTTCAAATTAAAAAAAAACAAGATTTGTACGTGCCCCTTCCGCTCCAGTTTGCTTCCGACGTTGCCAATGAATACTCCATTTATATCAATTCAGCTACGACTTTGTTCACAAAGCTATAAGTACGTAGTTAATAGTACCTATGTTTTAATAAATCAGTGGTGAAGCTGTAATACTTCAACGCCTGACAAATTATACAAGGCAGACAAACGACGCGTCGTTGTTGCTTTAAATAAATTCCAGGCGTTTTAAACTAAACAAAATCATTTGCCTTAATGAGAGACTTTTCAAGCTACGTTCACCAAAAATAATATAGATGGCGTTGTGCAGTTTTACTATGATATTTACCTTTTTCTCATTACCTACTCGGGAACATAATTGTTCCAAAATACAACATAATGGCATAAGAATATATGAAAATAGTTGTTTCTTGATATTTGGATCACATTATGTATAGAATTATGTTGCCACCTATATTGCTTCTATTTATTTTGATCAGAAGAATAATGGGTGGAAGATATAATTCTGCCTGGGTCTACCAAGTAGGGTCATCATTTATACTTAAAACGAAGTTAAAAGATGCGTTGTCTGTTATTCATGAAATTATAAGGTTAAAAGAAGGACAATCTGTACAGTCTCATCTATTTTGCTTTTGAATATTCATTTTAACTCCTGGTAAAAACTTCATAGCAGTATCACAATACTTCTTATTCAGGCGCTTTAATTAAATATTCCATTGAACCAAACTCAACAATAAATACATTATTGGAAAAATGCAATAGGGAATTCCGTCCAGTTTCCACTGGCAATTAATTCTTTTATCAGGAGCTCGGAGGCGATCGATGTCCAATTGGCATTCAGGAACAGCGTTTACTGAACAAGCTTTGCCGGACGGTATTTCGGCTGAAGCGAAAAGTTTTAAAGTCAAAAACGCGGGATGCAGTCGCTATAAGTGGAACACAAAACAAATAATCAAAAATCGTCAGTACTAGAGAAAGAATAATAAAATTTATTTTACTATAAGTTAAGTTGTTCATAGATATAACTATATAAGGTGGAGAGGAGCTCGGTGGCGCAGCGGTTAACGCGCTCGGTCTGCGATTGTTGAAGTAAAGCAACTTTCGCAAAGGCCGGTCATAGGATGGGTGACCACAAAAAAAGATTTCCTTTCGAGCTCCTCCGTGCTTCGGAAGGCACGTTAAGCCGTTGGTCCCGGCTGCATTAGCAGTCGTTAATAACCATCAATCCGCACTGGGCCCGCGTGATGGTTTAAGGCCCGATCTCTCTATCCATCCATAGGGAAGGCCCGTGCCCCAGCAGTGGGGACGTTAATGGGCTGATGCTGATGAAGGTAGATAGAGAAAAAAAAACAAACTTTCTAGTACATAAAGTAGAATATCTAGATCCGCCCAAATTGATCGCCGGCTACGATCAATTTGGGCGGATAGTCGGCGTACAAAAATTATGACTTTAGCAAGCAGCTAAACCACCTTGAGAATGTTGATTAAGCGGGACTAATTCCTGTCCTACTCGGGTATAAATTTCAGCTTAAAATCGGGACAGTCCCACTAAAAGGATGTCAAGCATTGGCCCACCGTTCAGGAATCAGACCATGACAAGTCGGTTCGCCGATGCAAATTGAAAACCATTCAGACTTGAAAATGCTCAGCCCTATTTAGGATGGCGTAGAGAATATTTTAGAAAATAAAGTACATAAGGTGAAACTTGTCTAGGACTGAGCATAGATTTGGATCAACTGAGTTGAGGTAGTGATTTATTTTTCATACATACATACATACGTACATACACATACATAAACTCAAGCCTATTTCCCACCGGGGTAAGCAGAGACTATAGATACACATACACTCACATTCATTCGTATTCGTTCATTTGTCACATTATTTATAACATATAAGACAAGCTCACGACATTATCATGAATATTACATAAACAGCCTATATACGTCCCACTGCTGGGCACAGGCCTCCCCTCACTCAACCGGAGGGGGTATGGAGCATACTCCACCACGCTGCTCTACCGCGGGTTGGTGGAGGTGTTTTTACGGCTAATAACCGGGACCAACGGCTTAACGTGCCCTCCAAAGCACGGAATCATCTTATTTTTTCAGGCAATCAGAAGCAGATTATTCAAGCCTGTAAAGTCCTTACCAAATAAAGTACAGTCTCACAAAGTGATTTCGACAATGTCCCCGTCGGGAATCGAACCTGGACCTCCAGATCGTGAGCCTAACGCTTTAACTACTAGACCACGGAGGCACACGACATTATCAATGCCATACACTTTTATCTATGTCACTATTGATTGTTATAATCGTTTGCAGTTTGGCTAAGGCCCCAAGTAGTACCTACCTAAGCCACAGTTTCATAATCTCCTAACCATTTTCCCATTAGTTCTGTAAAGAGCTCATTATTCTAAATTGTCGAGCATTACCTTCCCATTGTGACGGAAAACAGGAACCTTCGACGATTTACATGCAAATAGTAAGTATTATTTTGTTTTCCTCTTGAGTTGATCTATCTTTGAGTACCTACTGAACAGGTTACATCACTTCAGTTTCTACCTGTATACTTAATAAAATAATATACTGGTGTTATACTCGGAACCCACGTGTGTGTATGAAACTGTTGGCGAATGTGAAGGAAGCAAGAAATCAGAAATCAGAATCATTTATTCAACGTAATTATCATGCATAAACTTGTTGAAGGTCAATGTACATTTTTGAATTTATGTCATTTCGCAAGGTGTTATGGCTGAGGAGAAGAAATGACAAGAAACTGCAACAGCAACACATCTTTTAAATCAATGAGGGTACATAACAAGTCACTTAATAACTAGAGGAACACATTCAATACCAGACGTTTTTATCATTTAGGTAATCATAATAAGCTTTTTTTACATAAAGTAAGCTTCACGTGAGCTTTAAATTTATTTTCTGACAAATTTAAAATATTATCTGCGTACGTGTAAAAACGTATACATAACCCCAAAAAAGATGAATTTAATTTACTTAATCAAGAATTTTGAATAGCAATTTTATTTTTATTCCTTGTATTGTAAGTATGCCTTTCACAGATTCTCGGAAGGAGAGACACATTTTTACGTACATACATAACGTTTTCATAAATATATTGACTTGAGACCGTCAGAATATTTATTTCTTTAAACAGCTCCCTCAAAGAGTCCCGACGACGCAGAGTCAGGATCGAAGGATATAAAATTCCCTAGTCTCTGCTCACGTGGGTACTACAGACACTGCCATAGAGGCGACCAATCAGCTTGCGACACCAATCACTTCAGGACCCCGATATCGACCCCGCCGGCGTGGTCGACGATTTCCCTCAATCAGCGCTTATCGCTATCGACCCACTAGAGTCGATTAATACTTTCAAATATTTTTCCTCTCAGACGACGCCCTGAGCCGAGGTTCGCGCCCAACTGGGCAACCTCAGGCCTGTTGTCTTAGACGTTGTACCGGGTGAGAGCCTTCAGCGCTCCCCATTTGTCCGGCCAAGTAGTTAATGCCATCTAAGGCAAATCTACAATAATAAAAAAAGTAGTACAAACAATTTTTAAATTTAGTTTTAGCCTCTCGTTGGTTGCAGAGTTGAATATTGCAGTGTTTGGCTACCGGGTTATAAATGATCACCGCTCTCATGGCAAAAGTAAAATTTTCGAATGTATCTATAAAAATTAGCTGATGCCCGCGGTTTTGCCCGCGTAGACTCACATTTGACTGGTTTTTCTGTTTGTAGCTTACGTAGAACGTTTCTGGCTACACATATCAATCGAAATACAAATCGTGAGACTAGAATAAGTGGGGCAAAAAGGAAAGATGGTCATCATCACAACAGTGAATAAAAAGGAAGAGGATGTATAACTAGCGCCGCTATTGGAAAAATATCGTTATTTACAACAGCACTATATTACATAGACATTAGATAGATTTTTTATAGATACATTCGAAAATTTTACTTTTGCCATGAGAGCTGTTACCATAACACTTATTCTGTAAGTTTAGTCTCCTAGCACTCACCGTTTGGTCTGCAGAGGCCGGTAACAGACAGTTATATACAGACAGACGAACAGATATCGGAAGCTTCGAAATAAAAATGCAAAGCTATTAATATTTTGTCAGGCGTTTAGAACATATTTGTATCCTAACATTATTAATTGTTATTTTAAGTAAAACTAAGGCTTTCTAAGGGTTGTAGTAAGACCTTTATTGTAAAATGTTTTGTTTAGATTCAGATAATACACGTGAAACATGTTTATTGTCTCATAAACTGAAAAATATGTTTTTAAATCAGATACTCATTGGCCGGACACCTTACTTTTGATCATAATTAAATAAATGTTAGGTTTAATTCCAAAAAAGTGACGTCAGTAGAAAGTAGAAATGTTATACTTTTATTTCAATGCATAAATAAATCTGGTAAGCTTTGTACCATAAAATTTGTTGGCTGCAGAGAATCCTCTACAGCCGGACCACATTCAACTTTTAATTGACTCTAATCTAGACGAGATTCGAGGATCAGAGTAAAAACGCAAGGAGTAGAATTTTAGGTCTATTTCTTCATACCCTCATTGCTTGACTACATAACGTAATTTCTGAGATTCACAGTGGTCCGGCTGGGGAGCATTGCTCTCTGGCCGCACCACAAATAATATCATTTTTCTTTTAACTCTTTGCCGTACTATTTTTTTCTTGGTATGCAGATGAAAGTAGACATTATGTAGCGCGTATTGAGTTCATTCGCAATTGCGTACTAAATAGTGGTCCGGCCAGGGAGCATCACACGATGTGGAGGAAGCAAGAGAAGTATGTCAGGCGAAGCAAAAATCGATGCAAATGGAATTCCATAGTCTCTGCTTACGCCGGTGGGAAATAGGCGTGAGTTTATGTATGTATGTAATTATTTTAAGATTTAATATTATTAACAGTTCTTCACCTTAAGTATATTATAATACCCACTGTAAAATGACGATTATTCTTAACACATACCCGTTAATCCTTACCATAGAATAAGGAATAATACTACGTATAGAACGGCAACTCTCCGCTCCCCACCAGCGGCTGAGCTAGGTTTACCTCACCCCCTCGGTCTTACTTTAGTCTTCAATCGTATGGGCGTCGGACGTCCCACGCACAGATGCGCGTGTACGATAACGTCAATGTGTAGTGTCTGTGTAAAACGAGGTGTTTTGTATGTACCATTACTTTATTATTATTTTTTTAATGTATATTTGTACGCCTGCATGCAGGCCGAACACCTCACAACATTGTTATCTGAATAATTTTACCACCTTTTTGTATTTTATGTGTTTTCGCAAATAAATTGATTTGATTTGAATTGAATTGTCCGGGGTCCTTATACAACATAAACTTCCGAAGTATGTTTCGATTTTTTTTATGTGTAGTATACTTATGTAGGGCAGCGCAGGACCGATCGTCGTGGAGATCCTTGGGGGAGGCCTATGCCCAGCAGTGGGCGTCATACGGCTGATGATGATGATACTTATGTAGGGTGTAAAAAACAAAGATAACATGCAACGTCTCATATTCAAGATAAAATCTAGAAAAGCTTTGAATGGGTGTCGCATAAGACTGTCACAGGCTGTTAAGAACATTTATAACACCTATCTCAGATTTCTCATCTGATGTTATTGCAATTCACATGTCATCTTTTTATAGATCATTATTTTACACCATGGGTTATGTCCACAATTTGAGTATAAAAAGGATAAAACTTGTAAATAGTTATCTTGGACTGCGCTGTAAAAATTCTATGCTGGATTGCGAGGGAATGGAAAACGTAGAACACAGTCAGTTCTTAATCTTCCCGGTCATGTCATAAAAATGGGTCTTTAATCGTTTCGGACCGTAAAAGGTTCGGACCGCGCTGCGAATCGACTAACAACTCTTTTTGAGTGGGTCGTTTTACACCGCTCTGCTTGGAGCGGTGCGAATTGCCTAATGTATCTTTGGGAATGGGTCGATTCGGACCACAGGGTGCAATGAAATGTATAATAATACTATCCTCACTATCCGAACTCACTGAGGTTCAATCCAGTAAAGTTCGTGTGCTATTCGCCCCGTGGTCCGAACCGTTTTTGGTCCAAAAACATACTACACTCAATATAGTAATTATATAGTTGATATAGGTGATATAGATCACCTGTGCATCGTACGTAATATCGAAGTACTTGGTATTAAACGTGGCTACAAGTTTTCTTTTGATTGCTTGTAGTTTTGGCCCGTCGTGTATGTATGTTGTGACAGATGAAAAACCACCATAAAACTCTGTAAGGCTCCAAATAGCATGCTAATTAGTGGGTTGCTCTTTCACTGTGTAGTGTACTTCAATTATATGGTATGCATACGCTAATGTATCATCATCATCAGCCGTACGACGCCCACTGCTGGGCATAGGCCTCCCCCAAGGATCTCCACGACGATCGGTCCTGCGCTGCCCGCATCCAGCGGCTTCCCGCGACCTTCACCAGATCGTCGGTCCACCTTGTAGCGGGCCTACCCACTGAGCGTCGTCCGACACGCGGCCGCCACTCCAGAACCCTTCCGCCCCAGCGGCCATCGGTTCTCCTCGCCATGTGTCCTGCCCACTGCCACTTCAGCTTTGCAATTCTCCGAGCTATGTCGGTGACTTTAGTTCTCCTGCGGACGCTAATGTATATGTATGCAGTATTAATACCAGCCGACTAGCCGTTAAGCCGTTGGTCCTACTTACTGATGTAAGTACGTAGTCGTTACATGAGTCATGTCAGGGGCCTTAGGCGGCTCAATAATAAGCCTGACACCAGGGTTGATGAAGTTGGTCATTCACCTCAGAACCCACACGATAGAAGCAAGTAGTAATTATACGACTATTAAGTGGCATGACTTTCTGTAGCGTAATATTTTATTTTTACATTTAAACGGAGCAATCATAAAATCACATCCAAAAACAAAAACATGAATAAGTACACGTTATAATGGCCCCTCGATTTCCAAACTTGAAGTTAAACTCGTTAAACGAAAGTACTATTAGTGATTCTGTGGTTAAACTTCACATTCCCGTGTCCACAATGACAGGTAATTATGGTCGTCATCGCTGGCACAATGATAAATGATGTTGATCAGTGATGCAGCTTCATATATTTGCTCTCATTTCATTCAAACTCAAAGACTTTGAGTACTAGCAGGGATGGCGATCTGAGATCGATTAATCGAAGAATCGATTTTTCAGGCTAAAAATAAAACGATTCAGGGAATCGATATTTTACCGCTGAAAATATGCATTCGATTTTTTTTGGTTTGGTAATAACCATAAAAATATAGTTGAAATATTTTATCGTATTACGGTATTACCGGTTAAAGAATTGAATTACTCAAAAATTCGCAAGATGGCTGTGTGCATAGTTTCCTTTGCTTCTATTTTAATAAATAAGGAGATACGTTTGAAAGACTAATTTAAACACTATGTAGGTACTTACTTATTTAAAAGTGACTAATATTAGTTGAAAGTAAAAAGTTAAAAAACAACGATGAGCGTAAATTGGTTTATTTTTAATGGTATGCAAAATTTATTGATAGTCAAGATTCTTTTACCGCCCTGAACGTGATATGCCTGAGAAGAAGTAACGTGTCAAATCAGGTTTAGTTCGTAGTTGCCACACTGATTGTATACATAGCGGCGTCTTGTGATAACAGCCTCTCATCTGCGCATACGGCCTTCCCCGCGCCTCGCTCCATCTCACTCGTCAGTACCGCACGACAACTCGAAGAAATACATACTCCTCTGTGAAAACTCCTTTGAAAAATATAAGTTTAAAAAGTGTAAATTGAATAAAAAGTTAGAAGGCTGTAATTATAACGAGGATAAAAAAGTTGTGGTGTGATTTAAAAAAAAGAATAAATAAATAATATTTGATTTTAGTTAATGAAATGTTCAAATGAAGAACTGTCTGGAATTGGATTGCATTAAAAAAGAAAAAGTGCGCCCTTTAGTGTTTTTAAAAACATAAATACTTACGTAATGTGTGTTTGGTTTTGTTTACAGTGTTTTGAGTGAGTGTGTTCGTTGATAGTTGAAGTAGGTACAAACCTATACTAGGTTTTTGCCGGTAAGCAATAATGATAGTTATTACCCAGTAATATTAGGTTTAACTTGATTTCTTGATTTTCTAGACACGATATATTATTATTGCTTTAAACTTCGGTAAATACACTTATGTGTCTTAGATGCGAAGCGATAGTGTGCACTTTCTTGCATAGTGGTAGGTACCTAATTAGACACATAGTAGGTAATAATAACTATAGTAATAATAAATTATTAGCGTATGTAACACTTCATCATCATCATCACCAGCCCATTAACGTCCCCACTGCTGGGGCACGAGCCTTCCCTATGGATGGATAGGGAGATCGGGCCTTAAACCACCGCGCGAGCGGTGCGGATTGGTGGTTATTAACGACTGCTAATGCAGCCGGGACCAACGGCTTAACGTGCCTTCCGAAGCACGAAGGAGCTCGAGATGAAAACTTTTTTTTGTGGTCACCCATCCTATGACCGGCCTTTGCGAAAGTTGCTTAACTTCAACAATCGCAGACCGAGCGCGTTTACCGCTGCGCCACCGAGCTCCTCAATGTAACACTTATTATAATATTATACGTTGCAATCTGATTGTGTCTTTTATGGTATTAAAGGACATTTGTCTCTTTTTCTTTATTAAAATTCATAAATAAGTTAAATCCTACGATTGGTTATTTTTCTTATATTAGATTGCCGCAGAAGGCATTCACTACTTGGCCGGAAGGCTAATGTCACATGTGGGCAAACCGGTGTGGCGTGTCCAAACCATATGGTTATCAACACACAAATTGATTTTGAAATACTTATAACTCCGACACCAAACAAATTGAACTTACATTCACCAAATTGGAGATATCCTTAGAAATGGTTCATGGTCGGAGATATCCTTAGTTCATCTACTCCGAACCGGCGTGCCTGTATGAAACGATTGATGAATGTGGAGGAAGCAAGAGAAGTGTCAGGATCGAAGTAAATGAAATTCCGTAGTCTGCTTACCCCGGTGGGAAATAGGCATGAGTTTATGTATGTATGTAACTTCCAATGTTTCTAATTCGTTACGCAACGCTTGCATTCAATACACAAAACAACTGATTATTGTTACTTATAGTTGGTATTTATAATTTGTCTCAACAAAAAAGTTACATAATACATAAGTATACAGTGTCATAGTGACATCGTAACGAATACTAAGGGGGATGATTCACACCATGCAAAATTCACGATATTTTTTATATTTTTTTAATTAAGTATTTTCAATTCTATACTTTTGCGATGGAAAATTCCACTTGATATTAACTCATAATAATTAGTTGAATCACCCTTCTCAGTATTTTATTATGTCACTTACACTAACACCCCGTACAAGTACATACAGCTAGCCATACAAGTAGGTATGGGTGTTAGTGACACCGTAACGAATACTGAGGGATATGATTCAGACCATGATTCTGAGTTGACATCAAGTGGAATTCCTGTCGGAAAATTCATGATTTTTTTGTGTTTTTTAAATTATTTTCAGTTCCATACTTTTGCAACGGAAAATTCCACTTGATATTAATTCAGAATCATGGCTTGAATTATCCCTCAAAGTTTTCGTTACGATGTCAACGTGTTGACCTAGGGTCCTTGGTAGATTTCTGCAAACATGTCTCGGATAAAAAATAATACAGAGCTACACGTATTTAGATTATTGACTAAACAATTCTCTTGAATAATATTATATTTTCATAAACGATGTTAACTCTCCAACTCTTCATATAAGATTACCACAACCGTACAAAATTCCCGCCACCGCCTTTCAAAAAGGCGGGAAAATGTTCCCGTTCGAAAAAGAAATCAAAATTAAAAACAAAAGAAATAATATGCCAGTTTTAAATTAAACAAAAAAGTCGCGACACAGATTCACATACGTCTACCTACTATAAATATTTGAAAACAATGGTCTACTAATTAGGTAAGTCGAATTAAAATGAAATTAATATGTCTAATGTTAAGAGAGAAAGTAAAATACCTACCAAAAGAGAGATCGATAGATGTTCTTTGGTAAAAATAATAATGTTTAAGCAAATATACTTACTTACTCGTATTCCATATTCACGATCAGTTTACTCAGATCTGTTTTGTTTTACTCGTCTCAAACAAACACTTTCGTTTCAATATTTACTTTTGAAATTGATCGAACCAAACGAGGCTTTGGATTTACTGCAAACTTCTCGCTACTACCAAGGCTCTTAAGTCTTTAGTTAAGTATTCTAATATAAAAAAATAGAATATTACCATGAATTTTTTCATACTTTTGCCTCATCAACAAGCTTCTACGATCGATATAATTTCCATACAGTCATGTCAGAGTAATTTGCACAATAGCCATTTACTTTCTCATAAAGTCATAACAATGAATAATAATTCTTGTCAAACACTATTATCATTATTCAAGCTTTCTGCATCATTAAAAACTGGAGATGGAAAAATGTATTTAAGTAATATTATAATTTCGAATTTTATTTTAGATATTTATGTGACTATTTTAATCATAATTATTTTGGACATTTTGGTCGGTAATAAAGAACATTTATAATATAATAATATTAATAATAACGTTGAAAAAATCAAAATAAAAATATTGAACTAATTTAAAATCGTAACGTCCGGTTTTCCACACGAAATAGTTAAATAAACGAGATTGAATTTTAAACGAATATTAAGCCTTACGACCTTTTAACACTATCTATCAAAATTATAAATAAACACATAATAATAGTCATCGATAGAAGAACAGGGACACAAAATAGTTATAAAAAGTTAAAACTGCCTTTCTGGAAAATATAATAAACAATTTCTATTCTATTGAAAACCACATTCTTCAACAAAACCTTGATTCTTTCCATTAATTTCAATTCAGGTAAAACTTGAGTCCAGTTTTTAACGGCCTCCTTGGTTCAGTAGTTGAGCGATGGGTTCTCGTTTCGGAGGCCCCAGGTTCGAGTCTCGATGGGAACATAACGTTGTGAGCCCTGGTTTGGTTAGGACATTACAGGCTGATCACTCGATTGTCGATTGTTCGAAAGTAATTTGTTCCATGCTTCGGAACGCACTTTAAGCCTTTGGTCCCGGTTACTACTTACTGATGCAAGCCTTTGGCGGCTCAATAATAACCTTGACACCAGGGTTGATGAGGTAGGTCAACGACCTCATAACCCACACGATAGAGGAAACCTAGATATTATACGGGGTGTTAGTGACACCGTAACGAATACTCAGGGTACTCAGGGTAGGGTCATGATTCAACTCATGATTCTGAGTTAATATCAAGTGCAATTGTCCGTCGCAAAATTCATGTTTTTTTATATTTACACATACATACATAAACTCACGCCCGTAATCCCTAATGGGGTGGGCAGAGCCACAAGTAATCAAAGACAACTTGCAGCCACTGATACGATGTCGTAAGCTGGATATGATGAACCTTATGGTGATAAGGGATCAGCCTATCGCCCATAACATTAATCCATCATGTTAGAGGACACAATCCTTCTGTCGGTTTTTACGACATGCCCGGGAAGACAAGCAGCATTTGTATTTTTAAGTAGCTTATCTATTGCAAGGTTTTAATAACAAAAATAACTTCCGAATTAGATTATTCATAAAACATTGCGCAGTTTTCACAATAAGGCGACGTTATGGTGTATTATTCAAGGTCTGACGTACAGTGTTATGTCAGGTCTTCATTTTATTACCATTTTACGATGCATTGTGGAGCTGCGAATGACCAAGCGACGCCCTCAAAAGACATTCACTTGCAAATATTACGGTGAAAATATGATTTTCTACTATTTATATGCGTTTACGTTGGTTTACGTAAAAAGAAATTCAGAATGGTAACGTTATATTTAATAATGAATATACCATCAATTGTCTAAATAGAAGTTAATTAACATAATACAGGGTGATAGTGACCCCGTGAGGAGCTCGGTGGCGCAGCGGTAAACGCACTCGGTCTGCGATTGTTGAAGTTAAGTATCTTTCGCAAAGGCCGGTCATAGGATGGGTGACCACAAAAACAAAAGTTTTCATCTCGAGCTCCTCCGTGCTTCGGAAGGCACGCTAAGCCGTTGGTCCCGGCTGCATTAGCAGTCGTTAATAACCATCAATCCGCACTGGGCCCGCGTGATGGTTTAAGGCCCGATCTCCCTATCCATCCATAGGGAAGGCCCGTGCCCCAGCAGTAGGGACGTTAATGGGCTGATGATGATGATGATGAGTGACACCGTATCGAATACTGAGGGAGATGATTCAGCTCATGATTTTGAGTTAATATCAAGTGGAATTTTATGTTTATTTTGTTTTTTTCTTTTTATTATTTTACTAGCGACCCGAAGCTGGGGCGGCTTCGCTCGGGTGCAATGCTGAGGAAAAATTAAATTATTTACGACATCACATTAAAATCCTCAAAAATAACAGTATTTCTCCACTATTTAATGGTTGTCATTATACATAAAAACCTTCCTCTTGAATCACTCTATCTAATAAAAAAAACCGCATCAAAATCCGTTGCGTAATTTTAAAGATTTCAGCGTGCATAGGGATATAGGGACAGAAAAAGCGACTTTGTTTTATACTATGTAGTGATTTTCAATTCTATGCATAGTTTTGTACTGGAAAATTCAGGTGGAAATTAGTATGGAACCCTCAGTGCGTGAATCGGACTTGCGTTAATTGGCCTTTTCTTAGACCTGGCGACGCTCGCTTGCCAGAGAATTAAAAACTCTCAGGGTGGTATTAATAAACTTACTTCAGCTTTGAGACTACTCTCAAGATCATGTCAATGTGACAGTTTTCTCATTTATTTATTTGGTCAACCAACGGCAAGTACACTGATACATGGTTACAAAAAAAAACAAAAACAATAAAAACAGGGACTTGAGCATTGAGGGCAGTCTCAGCTGAGATTAGTTTATTAATATGACAATATTGTCGTGGGAGCAAGCTACAGAGGCTGCAAAAGATCGCGAGGAGTGGAACTGTTCGAGCCCTACATCCCAACAGGGGATAATAGGATTGGTAGAAAAAGAATTTATGGCTCGGTTTACTTTCCCTCACTTTCTTCCCCTGTCGTATGGGTTGTGAGGTGGATAACCAACCTCTACTATTGAGCCGCCAAAGGCTCCTTATATGACTCATGTAACGACTACTTACTTACAATAGTAAGTAGTAACCGGAACCAACTACTTAACGTGCCTTCCGAAGCATGTATCCTCTGTAATGTCCTTACCAAACTAGGGATCACAAAGTGATTTTTGTGACATGTCCCCACCGGGATTCGACCCCCGGACCTCCGGAACGTGAGCCCAACGCTCAACCACGGGACCACGGAGGCCGTTATTATTGAGTCCCTTACATTATGTATCATAATATGTGTTCATAGGCATATAATTATATTTGTGTGCGGCGTTTACAACAGATGTGGTGATAACAAGTCGTGCAGGCCTCCTTATCATCAGTTAAGACATCTTGACGTTTGTTTACCTACGTAGATACTATGTACAGTCATGAGCAATATCATGTACCCACTTTATGACTCTGTCGCACTATCATATTTGACATATAGCGAGACTTGCAGTTCAATTTGACAAAGAAGTTAATGTGACATGGTTTCAAAGTGTATACATATTAATGCTCATGACCGTACCTGCCTACCTACATGCTAAAGTAACCAAGGTAACATAATACTTATCAGAATATTAAGGTTTCTACTGAAATTATGTAACTGAAGGCCTCCGTGATCCAGTTGTTGAGCGTTGGGCTCACGATCCGGAGGTCCGGGGGTCGAATCCCGGTGGGGGCATGTCACAAAAATCACTTTGTGATCCCTAGTTTGGTAAGTACATTACAGGTTGATCACCTGATTGTCCAAAAAGTAAGATAATCCGTGCTTCAGAAGGCACGTTAAGCCGTGGGTCCCCTCCTGATGTAAGTAAGTAGTCGTTACATGAGCCATGTCATGCCTTTGGCGGCTCAATAATAACCCTGACACCAGGGTTGATGAGGTTGGTAATTCACCTCACAACCCACACGATAGAAGAAGATATATCCTTTAAATCCCGATTATCCTGCAATCAAGATTCAATGTAAAGGAATGTATGAGCACATCGCGTTCCCAAACCCATTGTGAATAATCATGAATGGTAACCTCTGGTCTAATCCCACGGTGGAGCCACATCTGATAAAGCTGGAAGAGTCTGTAATCTCATGATTTCGTTAAGCACTTTATTATTGTAGTGGGTTGGGTAAAACGACAGTGTCAAAACAAATACGTATGTTTCAATTGTAAGTTGCTTTAATTTGTACGGATTGCATTTTTGATGTGAATATTTTGTTTCGAAGTAATGTGTAAGTTGTTGCAAAATGTTGTTTTTGCAGAGATTAATTCAAATTCAAAATTCAAAAATATCTTTATTCAGTAGGTAACATAGTTACACTTTGAATCGTCAATTTTTACATAACGAACGTCTCATCCGCGTAAAACTACTGCAGCTTCTCACAACCTGTATAGCCGGGGAAAAGAAGCGGCAAGAAAAAACTAAAAAAATAAAATAAAAATAAACATAAAATATTGTTATACAACTGAGTAATTTAGCTGCCTAATATCAGTTCTCAGACAGTTAATCCTATGCATTCATATCTTCTAAATAATCACTAACTTTATAATAACCTTTTTTGTAAAGTTTTTGTTTAACTACTGTCTTAAAACAGTTGAAAGGCAAATTCTGAATGTCAATGGGAATCTTATTGTAAAAACGTATACATTGCCCCTTAAAAGATTTAGTAATCTTAAATTAGGAATTGGGATTAGTCAGTTGGCTTCATCCACGGAGTAAGAGAAAGAAGATGGAAGGGCTCTAACGCGCATTTTGTATGAGAACCTCATGTATGAGAGACACATTATCGAAATTTGTGAGAAAGGAAAAACTTTGTGAGACTATCCTCTGTTTGGTAAAGACTTAGGGTGGTATTAATTAACTAATTTCAGCCGAGACTGCCCTCAAGATCATGCTCAAGTCTCTGTTTTTATATAAGAACTGTCACATTGACATGATCTTGAGGGCAGTCTCGAAGCTGAGATTAGTTTATTAATACCACCCTTAGAAACTTGATTGTCCGAAAAAGTAAGATGATTCCTTCGGAGGGCACGTTAAGCCATGAGTCGTGGCTATTAGCCGTAAAAACACCACTAACCCGTAGTGGAACAGTGTGGTGGAATTCATACCCCCTCCGGTCGATTGCTGGGAGGTCTGTGACCGGTAGTGGGACGATATAGGTTGTATAAATGTTTCTTTCTTCCTTCCTTTTTGGTATGAGTTAGAAGTTAGAATACAATCTTCTTTTATGGGCCTCGGATGGCATTCACTTTATTACTTGATCGGAAAAAGTCAATCCGTCGCATAGAAAGTTCATTACAAATATCCATTATGTTTACCAATCAACTTTATCCAACTAAGCCGCATAGTTATTCGTATGGGAAAGATTTGGCCAAGTTTCCGGTAGCTAGTTATCCTAACCGGTTCACATATCTGGGTCCACTAGTGGCAAGTGCAGCCGTATTTGTATTTGTTTGATTGCAACGCAAACTAGTTTCGAGTTCCCTTCCCGTGAATGAAATAGAAAATGCAGTGAAATTAGAGGTGCCTAATCTTCTTCTTAAACGGAAAGTAGCGTATTTGGGGCATATTCTTCGGAATGAAAGATACCAGCTGCTTCAATTAATTATGATGGGCAAAATTGAAGGGAGAAGACGTCGAGGGAGGAGGAAGAAGTCGTGGCTGCGGAACATCCGCGAATGGACCGGAGTTACAACCGTAGAACAGCTGTTTCGTCTTGCTTCTGACAGAGAAGAGTTCTCAAAGCTGACGGCCAACGTGTAATGGACAGGCACTGGAAGAAGAAGAAGAATCTTCTTCTTATCGTGTGGGTTGTGAGGTAGAATTCCAACCTCATCAACCCTGATGTCAGAGTTATAATTGAACCGCCAAAGGCCCTAGACATGGCTCATGTAACGATTACTCACTTACATCAGTAAATAGTAACCGGGACCAACGGCTTAACGTGCCTTCCGAAGCACGGATCATCTTACTTTCGGACAATCAAGTGATCAGCCTGTAATGTCCTAACCAAACTAAGGACAACAAAGTGATTTTTGTGATATGCCCCCACGGGAATCGAACCCGGGGCCTCCTCATGCTCAACCACTGGACCACAGAGGCCGTTTAGCCCGTTTAGGCTATTTAGGTGCCTAATGAAGTATTGGGTTCTTTTTTAATCACTAATTTAAGAGCCATGATGTTCTCAGTGTTGCTTTCTCCATGCTACTTTTTAAGGGAAAAATAGGGCAGTGGTTTCCCTCTTGCCTTCGGCAGTACTCTGTCTGACGCGAGTGGGATGGCGCCCAGAGTAGTGTAATTCAAAGCCGTACTAGGACTCCTGTCCTCCGCCTCTGAATAGTACTTACTGACAGCTGCTGCTCTTTTTACCGACTTCTTTTATACCGTGACTTATTGTAGATTTGCCGCATAATTATGGCATTAATTACTTGGCCGAATACCCGGTATACAATTTAAAACAACAGGCCTGGCTGAGGGTGCCCAATTTGGCGTGAACCTCGGCTCGGGGCGTCAGAGGGGATTACGAGATATTTGAAAGAATGAATCCACCCTAGTAGGTCGATAAGATAATAGGGTTGATTAATTGTTTAATTTTAAAGGTTTATATTTATAAATTATACTTATCATTTGGTTAGTCGATTCACTGTTGGTCGAAGTCCTCCAACGACTCGCGAAGACTGGCCTTTAAAAGCTATCAAAGTGTAAAATTATCTTCTAACAATACAAAAATGAAAATTAAAATAAAATTATGTAATAAAATCCATAAGCACTGTATACAGTATTAGTATTGTAAAGTAATAAAATATAAATTAGGTAGCAAAAATAAAATAAAAACATAAAATAGGTAAACTAAATTCATACAAAAATCCCAATAATAATGATGATAATATCATCTGGCGAAAGCAGCTGACATGACAGGATCGATCATAGGCAAAATGCTAATGCCATCTTTGGAAATCATCTTCACCTGGAAGTTGGGCAGGTTTAGGAACAAACGCTGATGGATCTCCCTGACGCACATTTGCATCACCTCGTATGCTTGGGCTTCTGTCATATCTATAACAATAATATAAATAATAGATACTTAATGATAAAATCATAATAGTATTATATTTTCAAAAATACTAATTGATATCACACACGCAAAATTTGTGTCCGGCTAATGGTAATAGGTTTATTTTAAACCTGACTTTTTGTAAATTTGCCGCAGATGGCATTAACTACTTGGCCGGACAAATGGGGAGCGCGGAAGGCTCTCACCCGGTACAACGTTTAAGACAACATACCTGAGGGTGCCCAGTTGGGCGCGAACCTCGGCTCAGGGCGTCGTCTGAGAGGAAAAATATTTTTAAAAATATAAATAGCGATAAGCGCTGATTGTGGGAAATCGTCGACCACGCCGGCGGGGTCGGTATCGGGGTCCTGAAGAATGGTAATAGGCTCGCCCTCTACTCGTATTACGTAGGACTTAAACATAGTTTGACAAACCTAGTTTGCGAAACACGGTTGTCATGCTTACACAACAAGACCCCGCTGTAACAAGTTGGACTTTTTGGTTCCATTCTTGAGAGAGACGCACTTACTCAAAATTATGCTGACGTTACCTCGTCTGTGGTAGTACTCCAGAATACTGGTCCCAAAGAGACCCCCAAATCCATGGGCAGCTATGGGCATCCGCAGACAGGTGGCCATATGGTCCAGCAGGTACAGCTGACCACCTTCCTTCTCGTCCCAGCCCGCGACAAGGATGTTTAAGAGGAACGGTGACTGAAAGATAAGGAGTGACTTTAAACATTGGCTCCTTCTTCCTGCCGTTCTGAAACGTCATCATTTATTTTATCAGCTGAGTAACTTGCTAACTGGACAGCATTAGTTGAGCTGACGCTTGCGTTTGCTCAGGCGCATCCTACGTTTGGCCAAGTGGAATATGCTCCTATCTAACTTCTACAATCGGAATCTGTACTATCTGGACCTTGGTTCAATGATGAGCCTTTAGCCCGTCACGATTCGCGGCTTTTGCACACATTGGGTACGGCGTCTTAAGAGGTTTACATGGATAACGAGAACCGCTGAAAAGAGATCTTGTTGACTCCGTATATATAATAGTCAGCTTCGGGAATCTGAAGTCTTTATCGAGTTAGCTTATTGGTCATCAAAATCGCTGGTCAGAGGTATCTCCAGGGTACAGGTACCAGTACCATGGATGCGGGACATTGTACTAAGACAGATATTTTTGAAACTTTCCGGTAACGCCTTTGGGCCTTCTCAAAATTTCTTGTAACTCTCAAAAACGTATACTACACTTCTATATATACTATACTACTTCGTTTATATACTATACTACACTTTCGTATACTACATTTTACTGTTTCTAGCATGTCAAACAAATTAAAATTTATTAAATACTGTAAGTAACGTATATAAGCTGTTTATGCATGTACACTCATGAGCAATATAATGTACCCACTTTAGGACTCTGTCGCACTAACATATTTGACATTTAGTGAGACTTACAGTTCAATTTGTCAAAAAAGTTAATGTGACATGGTAACAAAGTGTATACATAATTAATGCTCGTGACCGTATGTTATGTATGTAAGTAACTTCTCGTCTCACCAAATTTAATTGTACGCCTACCGGTAGATCACAGCGGTCTTATTATTATCTTTGTAACATTTACCCACTGTACCTGTGTATCACAATAAATGATTTGAATTTGAATTTTGAATCTGAAACGTGAGTCTACTCACCCCAGTCTTATAAGAATCAGCCAAGTTTTTCCTGGCAAAGTGTACGGCGGCTGTTGTGTCCAGCTCATAGCCGTTCTTTATCTTGTACAATGACAGGTTATTGGAGACGAAGTGCACGAACTGGTGGATGTCCCCGTAGTCACCATTGACTCCCATGATCAGACGGTCCGCGAGCGATAACAGCTTATCCACATCTGAAAATAACTGGTGTTAAGTCGCTGGTTTGAATCCAGATGTGACCTTACTGTTTTTTTCCTTTTGGGTATGACGCTCTGAACTTTATATTTTGGTTGAAGACCCCATTTTTTTGACGCACAGTTTTCTTTTCACAGTCTCGTTTACTCATCATCATCAGCCCATTAACGTCCCCACTGCTGGGGCGCGGGCCTTCCCTATGGATGGATAGGGAGATCGGGCCTTAAACCATAACGCGGGCCCAGTGCGGATTGATGGTTATTAACGACTGCTAATGCTGCCGGGACCAACGGCTTAACGTGCCTTCCGAAGCACGGAGGAGCTCGAGATATTTTTTATTTTTTTTGTGGTCGCCAATCCTATGACCGGCCTTTGCGAAAGTTGCTTAACTTCAACAATCGCAGACCGAGCGCGTTTACCGCTGCGCCACCGAGCTCTTCAGTCAGTCTCGTTTACTAACCTGAAGATTTTATCGCAGTCAACACAGGAACAGAACCGTCACAAACCTTGTGAAATTAACAGCACGGTATAATCGAATGTATCCGTGTAGGAGGTGCTTACTTCGGTGGGAAATAGGCGTTAGTTTATGTAGATATGTATGTAAGTGAAGTATAATCAGATTGAAACATCTTTATTTAGTAGTTACACTTTGAATCGTCAGTTTTTACAGCAGCTTCTCACAGCCTGTATAGTCGGGGAAAAGAAGCTGCAAGGAAAACCTCGGCACATAATTATATAATATGCTCCATAAGCCGCGCGACCTTCGGTGTCGGAACAGTCTTATGCTTATTAATAGTACCTAAACATTTACTCAATATAAGGATTTACTCAATATCATATAAACAAAGTTTAAATCTTTGTTTATATAGAAATGACATGTCGCAAAAATATATCTACTAATTGCGCAGAAACAAATAAGTAAATAAATAAAATAAGTGCGCAATGCACACAAAATAGCAATATTACTTTTTTAGATGAATTGTTTCGATGTAGCCGTTTTGATCCTCCAGTTCAATCTTATTTTAAAATCACTTTATCTCTTTATAAGTCCATTGAAAACATATTACAACTGTAAAAGTTATAATACCGTTTTTATACCAAGACAAATATTACTCTTAATGATGAGGTGGATACTATCGTGCTATTATGGAAATCATCATAACAGTAGGTCAAATGAGCAGAAGCCGTCCACATCTAGTGGCCTTGCACCATGATGATTGCTTAAGCTATTAGTTTTTATAACAAGCTATTTATAGGAGAAAGATAAGATTATCTGTGCGAAGGTTTTTTAATAGAACGTCTAGTTAGATCTCTATGGTTTTTCTATAAACTTTTACAGACTTTTAAGGCTGTTTAAAAGGTTTGTCTCTAGAGTGGGTTGTGAGGTGGATAACCAAAATTCATCAACCCTAGTGTCAGGGTTATTATTAAGCTGCCAGAGGCCCCTGACATGGCTTATGGATCGTCAATCTTTTAATAATTAGTAAATGACATAACATAAAAAGCCTATGTACGTCCCACCGCTGGGCAGACGACTCCTGTCAAACAACCGGAGGAGGTTATTATCATAATTAAAACACATAATAACGGGTTCTTACCCCCGGGTCATCCCGTGATCATGGCACTTGCAACAGTGTCGAAATATCGGCAGTCTCATATCCCTACTTTAAACGCGGTAAGAACCCGTTATGTGTTTTAACCGGAGGGGGTATGGACCATACTCCACCACGCTGCTTCACTCCGGGTTGGTGGAGATATAATTAGTCATCATCATCAGCCGTACGACGCCCACTGCTGGGCATAGGCCTCCCCCAAGGATCTCCACGACGATCGGTCCCGCGCTGCCCGCATCCAACGGCTTCCCGCGACCTACACCAGATCGTCGGTCCACCTTGTAGCGGGCCTACCCACTTAGCGTCGTCCGACACGTGGTCGCCACTCTAGAACCCTTCCGCCCCAGCGGCCATCGGTTCTCCTCGCTATGTGTCCTGCCCACTGCCACTTCAGCTTTGCAATTCTCCGAGCTATGTCGGTGACTTTAGCTCTCCTGCGGATCTCCTCATTTCTGATTCGAAATACCGAGCATAGCTCTCTCCAATTAGATATAATTAGTAAGTAATCTACTTTAATTCTCTCAACGTTTTCACTAACACAGTTGGCTCGACCATTTTTGATAGCGGTGCGGCTCACTTATCACGTTGGTCTAACAGAAAGCTCGGTGAGGTGTGGGTATTTCATCTAGCAATAGATGTACCTCTTACTACCCTAATTGAGATATAGTCGTGAACCTATGTTATGTTATATTTTATACTTTACCATTCTTCAATATAAACACGCTCTTTGCAGCAGTCTGATCTGAAGCTATCATGGTGAAGTCGTTGCACTCCATTCCGAGAAGGCATTGGAACATCGCAGGCTGCATCTTGAGTTGTCAACGTATACCAACTTAAAAAAAAAGTTAAATAAGTCGACTACAAAAAAATCACGCTCTCAAAAGTATAAAACAAGAAAGTATTATTACACATTGTTTTAAGTCGAAATCTAGCAAACTAGCAAACGACATAGATCAGCCAGTACGTCCATTTGATTCGTGCTGCTCGATGACCTATTCTTTTGATAACGTCACACTTAGGCGCGAAAAGTCTAGGCAGAAGAGAGAAAGCAGTGAAGAGAACAAGTATGTTGATGGAACAGTTTCACTTGAACTCATGCGCACAATGGTGAGAGAGGAACTATTACAGTCCTTTGAGGAATGCCTACCAACTATTATCTCGAGACTAGTAACTGAGCCGATGTCAGAATTGCGAGGTCTCATTGGCAGGTTGAATGATAGGATCGAGTCGTTGGAAAAGAAGATAGACAGTCGTGGGGATGGTCGCAGTAAAATCTTGCCCACAGCAGAAACCTCAATTATCACTGGGAATTCCGGGAGGGGTTGTATGTTGTCAGATAACCAGAGTGATGCCTATCAGACGGCTCCGGTCTTAGAAAGGCGGCATGACCGATTGAGCGTCTCTCAGCCCGCAGCTCATCCTGCTTCACTAGTCATTCCGACATTCGCACAAGTGCTGAATGCGAAAATTGATAAGGAGTTCACCTGCAATCCGCCGCTGCCCGGTAAACAAAACAGTGGTGGGGCCACGAAGTTGTCGTCTTCAGCGCTAAGCGTTAATGGCACTGAAAATGGTGATCAGCCTAGGAACGATATCATATTGGAAACTAATATGAGTACTGAAAGGGAAGCGAAGGAAATAGATGAATGGAAAGTTATGAAGAATAAAAAGGAAAATAGAATTTCAAGTGTGAGGAAAGGGCAAAATACAACTTTGTGTACGCTAAAAGCGACTGAACGTAAGAAACACCTTCATGTATGGCGTCTACATCCGGAGACAACTACGGAGAGCTTATTAGCCCATATTAAGAATATCTGTCCTGAGGTAACAGTCAGCATAAAAAAGATAATTCACAAAAGAGAAAGAGATTACGCCTCATTTCGGATAACTATTTCGGAAGGATCGTATGAGAAAATATGTCAACCGGAAGCTTGGCCTCTCAATACAGAATTCGCCGACTGGATTTGGTTTCGAAAATCGTCCCAACAAACCGAAAAGGCAATCTAAAAATATTAAGATCTACTACCAAAATGCTAGAGGGCTACGGACTAAACTGGATGAATTTAGAAACAATATATTGTTATCAGACGCCGATTTGTTTGCCATCACTGAGACGGGTTGCAACGAGTCTATAAAAGACGCGGAAATCGTACCACCAGGTTACCAAATAGTTCGGTGTGATAGAACGGATGGCCGCAAGCAGGGCGGCGCGTTTCTCGTGGCCACAAACCAGTTCGACCTGAGAACTGCATCCATCAAGGGTACTGACATTGATGCGCGTGTGTTTGAACTTGTCTCGGTGTGCGTGTACAATTCGTGTTCTAAGTTTCTATTTCTGTGTTGTATTGTTTATATTCCGCCAGGCAGTAGTGAGGATGAATATATGTTGTTATTTAAATGTATTGAACAATTATGTTGTAAGTATAGGGAAATAATTGTCATAGGTGATTTTAATTTGCATTCTTGTTGTGTAAATGTAACAAACTACTTTGAATATTTATGTACCTTTTGTGAATTTACTCAGAGTAATGATATACCAAATAACTTGGGCCGTCAGCTGGATTTAGTGCTGAGTGCGGGGCAGGGGGAGGTTCTGGTCTCCGAGGCGGGTGAGGCGCTAGTGGCGATCGACAAAGCACATCCCCCGCTCGAAATACACGTACAAATCCGAACTACATTGCGGCCGTCGCCGCCGCTTTGTGAATATACCGTCACTGATAATAATGATAAACACAATCGACCCGAATGGAATTTTTATAAGGCTAATTTTCATGTGTTGTATTCTTTATTGATGAGTGTAGATTGGAGTCCGATGTACATTATGACGGATGCAGAAGAAGTATTAAATTATTTTTATGAGATTTTTACAGGCATTTTGGATCAGTGCGTCCCTAGAAAAAAACAAAAGAATATTCCGAGGCACATCTACCCTGAGTGGTATACGTCGGATATTATCCGGGAAATTAAACATAAATATGAACTGCATAAAATATACAAAGAAACTAAGTCCTTATCGGACTATCATGCTTTTTCAATATGTAGGGCGAATATTAAGAAAGCGGTTTCTCGGGCTCATCAAGCGTATCGAGATCGCATACAGACTCAATTTACAAAGGACCCTAAGTCTTTTTGGGCTTATATCAGTGCAAAAAGAACTACAGTTGACAAGCACAAGATTGATTCGGCTGAATTTGCTGATTATTTCGAATCGGTTTATAGTAGGAACAGGGCTCAACTTGACGTACAGACTGCGGGATTAGAGAGTGAAGCAACCCAGCAGTGGGTTCATATTCCTAATCTGGAGCTAAGGGATGTACGGATTGCTCTGTCTAAATTAAAACCTAAGCAATCAGCAGGGCCGGATGGGATACCAGCGTTCCTATTCAGGGACTGTCGGGAATTACTTGCTGAGCCTTTATTGTTTATTTTTAACGTCTGTTTAAAAACCACCACTTTTCCAAATCGCTGGAAGCTCACCAGGGTGACGCCAGTACCTAAAGGTAAGGCAGGGTCAGATGTAAGTTCTTACCGACCGGTAGCGGTACTGTGCACACCGGCCAAGGTGTTTGAGTCTGCACTGCAACGCCGGATATACGACCAAGTAAAAGGTTTTCTGGATGACTCGCAGCACGGCTTCCGACCTGGTAAAAGTACTACTACCAATTTACTTAACTTTATGGCGGAAGTAGTACCGAAAGTAGATGCAGGTCTACAGGTGGACGTGGTATACTTTGATTTTAAAAAAGCGTTCGACACTGTGGATAACGATGTGTTACTGTTCAAGCTCGCGCGTATGGGTTTCACGCCGCATTTGCTGTGCTTCTTTGCTAGCTACATGCAGGACAGGCAGCAATACGTGGCCACTTCAGGGAGTAAATCTGAGCCTTACTTCACGAGATCGGGTGTGAGTCAGGGCAGCAATTTGGGCCCTCTTCAATTCATAATCATGATTAACGATCTACCTAAAGTCGTTAAACACGCCACATGCTTGTTGTTTGCTGATGACCTTAAACTCCTTCATGAGATTAGGGATCAGCAAGATTGCGAACGGTTACAGGGCGATATCGACAGGGTTGTAGAGTGGAGTAAGGCAAACAGGTTGTATTTTAACGATTCGAAGTGCACAGTTATTACCTTCGGCCGTGCTCACTCGCGGGTGTTGCACGAATACCGCATGGAGGCGACGCCCTTGCGGCGTGTTACCCAGGTGCGGGATCTTGGAGTTCTTATGAATGAACAACTAGCATTTCGTGACCACATACTTAATATTAGTAAAAAAGCTTATAGGAACCTAGGATTCGTTCTTAGGCAGACAAAGGGCTTTAAAGGGATTAGTGCGGTTAAGGCTCTGTATGACGCATTGGTCAGGAGTCACCTGGAGTTCAACGCGATGGTGTGGGCTCCCCATGAGTCTAAGTATATTACCATGTTAGAACGCATCCAAAATAAATTCGCACGGCATTTATACTATAGACTACATGGGGTTTATCCACAGTACCCGCTGATGTATCCAACATTATTTGTGCTCGGCATGGTTGGATACAACACATTGGAGGTGCGAAGAGGTTTCTCTTTAGCCCAGACTATATTTAAATTACTTAGGGGAAAAGGTTTCAACTCGGGAGTGCTGGGAAAGATAAATTTTTCAGCACCTGATGGATACACAGAACGGCGGCGGAGGCCGCAGTTGTTCACAGTTCCTCGCGGACGAACCAAATTGCTGGATAACACCCCTCTCACGCGAGTCATGCATGTGTTAAATGAGGTTGCAGAAATTATAGATTTGTTTTCATGCTCTATGAGTGAATTTACAAAGGTTACGCTATATGTGTTAAGTTATAAAATGAATATTTATAAACAATAGTTAGGTACCGAATAAATTAGTAAGTGATGTCAAGATATGTTCCTACTCTATCGAATTGGTTATATAAACTGTAATGGTAGATGTAAGTGTTTTTAATAAATAAATAAATAAATAAATAAAAAAGTTTACGCGGTTATTATCGTAATTAAAACACATAATAACGGGTTCTTACCGCGCGGGATGACAGTCATCCCGTGATCATGGCACTTGCAACAGTGTCGAAATATCGGGAGTCTCATATCCCAATTTAAACGCGGTAAGAACCCGTTATTATGTGTTTTAATTAAGAAAGTATTACTCTGAAATTCTTCCGAATAGTCATGTTTAGGTGATCGCCGTGGTCGTACGCCGTGATGCCGTGGCAAACTATTCATCATCATCAATTTAAGAGCCACGCTCTTGTCGGTGTAGCATTTTCCATTCCAGTCTATCAAAGGCCAATTCCTTGACTTCCCTAAGACACGACGTTAACCTTTTCTTTAATCTGTTCCATGTAAGCTCTTCTTGGTCTTCCCCTTCCTCCCAAACAAACTATTAGGAAACTATAATTTTCCTAACCCTTTTACTTACACTTTCATAGTGCTATGGGCAAAAGTAGATATTTAGTTTTATTTATTTTGAAAACCTTTAGATTATACCTACTTAATTATTGTTTTCTTCATAGAAGTCATACTTGTTATTACTTTTCTTAACTCACAAACTGTACCTACCCCTTGGGAATTGCGAGACATTCCCGCCACAAGTATCCTAGGATTACTTTATGGTAAGTCTCGGCCACCATGCAACTAAAATTTGTGAAATTAAGAATATTTTTTTTATAATTGCCAATCTTGGCATACGACCACGGCTATCACCTAAACATCAATAATAGGAAGAATTTCAGATCTACGCCAGTAAAATTCTTGTGACTTAGAAGTTAGGAAGGAAAATATGTGCATACATACATACATAGTCGACAAACACATAACACTCCTTTTTGCTTCGCAGCAGTCGAGTAACGAATGTAGGATTAAGTACAATGTATTCTGGGGGGTTAAAATGGCCTCATCTAGGCAATTCATCTAAGAAAGCAGGATTCCAGGCCATAACCTTTAATAAAAACTAAGAAAGCAATGTTGTAACTTGACATTTGAGCATATAAAAGTAAATAGCAATATTGCTTTCTTAGATGAATTGCTTCGATGTGGCCATTTTAACCCCCCTGTTCTCTTGATAATCACAATGATAAACAAGAAATGGCAAGAAAATAATATTGAAATGATACCTTTCGTAGAGCTGAAAACTATATAAACGACCCTATAACTTTCAATTAACAAACTATTAATAATTAGTTTCGTATAAAGAAATTGGTTCAGGTACAATTTTTATTTTGTAAACACAAAGTTCGAATAATGGATGTTATGATATTACTGTGACAGAAATGACAATGAAATCTGACAGCATCATTTCTTTTACTGAGGAATTTCTGGACTTACAAGAGGTTTGATAAGCTATTAGTTTGCGGCTCAAGTAGTTCGCCAACACTTCGCCACCTATCACGTTGGTCTAACAGAAAGCTCGGTTAGGTGTGGGTACTTAGTTCATATTGCGACGGATGTACCTATTCTACTACTACTCCAATTACTGTTATGCTCAAGTAGTATTCCTCAACTGTGAAGGAAACCCACATTCCCGAGAAATGCATTCCGGAGGTATGTTACCTTACCTGTATTGGCCTGGTTTTCCCTTCGCGGGTTGGGAGGTCAGACAAGCAGTCGCTTCTGTAAAAAACTGGACCTGTCAGATTAGGTAAGCGAACTCTGTGAACATGAGATAACGCCGTCATCATCATTATTAATTTAAGAGCCACACTCTTGTCGGTGTAGCATTCTCCTTGCCAATTTTTAAGGGAAAAATAGGGCAGTGGTTTCCCTCTTGCCTTCCGCTCGGCAGTAATACTCTGTCTGACACGAGTGCGATGGTGCCCAGAGTAGTCTATTTCAAAGCCGTCCTATGACTCCTGTCCTCCATCTCTGAAGAATATAATTAATGTTTCTAGAACATGACATGGCTAGCAAACAATCGAAAGTGATCACGTAATCTGTTAAGACAAGAAGTGTAAATGTTAACACGAACACGTGACGCCTTTCTCGAACCTGGGACTTGTGAAGTGACACCTACGATGTTTATGGACTGGTCAATTATAATGAGAGACTTTCCAGGCTACGTTCACCAAAAACAATGGATGGAGGAAAATGGCATTGTACAGCTAACGTCATAATCACCTATTTTCTGATTACTCGAGTACATCATCATCATCAGCCCATTAACGTCCCCACTGCTGGGGCACGGGCCTTCCCTATGGTTAGGGAGATCGGGCCTTAAACCATCACGCGGGCCCAGTGCGAATTGATGGTTATTAACGACTGCTAATGCAGCCGAGACCAACGGCTTGACGTGCCTTCCGAAGTACGGAGGCGGAGGAGGAATAAACGCGCTCGGTCTGCGATTGTTGAAGTTAAGCAACTTTCGCAAAGACCAGTCATAGGATGGGTGACCACAAAAAAAAGTTTTCATCTCGAGCTCAACTCGAGTACATAATTATTCCAAAACACAATGTAATGGCAGAAAATATTAAAAATAATTCTTGCTTGATATTTGGATCACATTATGTATACTTACGTAGAATTATGTTGCTACCTATATTGCTTCTCTTTATTTTGAATTATTTTAATAATTTATATGTTATGTATGTGTGTTGTTTTTTTGTTTATAATGTTGTACATACATACATACATAAACTCACGCCTATTTCCCACTGGGGTAAGCAGAGACTATAGAATTCCATTTGCTTCGATCCTGACACACTATAATGTTGTATCATGCTTTTATTTATGTATTGTTGTCTTTACTATTTGTTTGGATCAATAAACTTTGCTTGTAGGTCTATACTTATGATATCTCAAACATTTTACTTTTATTTAATACAAGAAGAAGACAATATTATAATGTAACACAATCTCGAAAATTTCGTCGTCATATCCATAATAACCACAACATTCAGGGCTACTGACCCCAAATGGCACTACCAATCTTGATCATTGGTTATAAAGTTAAAATTACCCTGTAAGAGCGGATGTCGCCATCAGCATGATGTCTCTGGCCCCGATGAGGTGTGCGTTCTGGTTAAATATGGGTTTGACAGTGTGCACGCCCATGCAGTCTGGAATGATCAGAATAATAATGGGTGGAAGATGTAATTGTGCCTGGGTGTAATAAAAAGGGTCATCATTTATAACCAAAAACAAAGATAAAAGATGCATGTCAATTATCATTAAGGATTACCAACCTCATCAACCCAGGAGTAAAAGTTATTATTGAGCCGCCATAGGCCCCTGACATGATTCATGTAACTACTACGTACTTACATCAGTTTGTAGTAACTGGGTCCAACGGCTTAACGTGCCTTCCGAAGCACGGATCATCTTACTTTTGGACAATCGGGTGATCAGCCTGTAATGTCCTAAGCAAACTAGGGATCACAAAGTGATTTTTGTGATTTGTCCCCACCGGGATTCGAATAGGTCAAATAGTTAATGCCATTTACGGCAAATCTACAATAAGTCACGTTAAAAAATCTTAATGCGGTTCACAGAATACACATATTTATCAAGTTTCAACAGTATAGGTATTATAGTTTCGGAGAAAAGTGGCTGTGACATACGGACGGACGGACGGAGGGACAGACATGACGAATCTATAAGGCTTCCGTTTTTTACATTAGGCTACGGAACCCTAAAAAGTGTCAGCGGGACTTATCCAGTTGTAAGCATTGTTTGTCTACCGTTGCAATGTTCTGGGAACACCATTGTATCATTGCAAACGTTATCTTAACGACTATGTGAATGCCCGGGTCTAGTCTAGTTTAGATTTACTTAGTCTAGAATACTCAGGTCTTAGGTCAATAGGCTACTTGACAACCTAGTCAAATGAGATACTTTTTACGAAGCGTCAAAACGAAAGTTTTCTTTGGAGTTTCTATGGAAATACTGTCCTGTGACGTCATCAATGAAAGCGGTCAAATGTCGTGTTCATTATTACACAAATAATAAATAAAATTCGAAAATCAGGCGTAAAGTAAAATGTAATTGATTTTTGATCGTTCTATTTTTAAATTAGATTTATATATTTTATTCTTTGACCCAGTCAAGTACCATATTTGCTAATTACGAGGTGAGGCAACTGCTTTTTTTTTGTAGATTTGCCGCAGATGGCATTAACTACCTCTCTCAGACAACGCCCTGCGCCGAGGTTCGCGCCCAACTGGGCACCCTCAGGCCTGTTGTCTATAACGTTGTACCGGGTGAAAGCCTTCAGCGCTCCCCATTTGTCCGGCCAAGTAATTAATGCCATCTGCGCCAAATCTACAATAAGTCACGTCAAAAAAAGGCATTAACTACTTGGCCGGACAAATGGGGAGCGCTGAAGGCTCTCACCCGGAGTGAGGCAACTGTGTTTTACTACGAGTACGTTACTATGTAAAATCAACGGATACTTCATATAAAAAATCTCATTCTTACCGTGTGCCGCCTTACTGCGTGAGTGCGAGCGAGATAGACATTCCGTGCGTACTTCTCCCTTACTCCTTAGCGCTATACAGCCATTTAGTATAAAGTAAAACCCAGAGGGGGTTAGGTAACTCTGCTCAGCGCCCGATTTTAGATATTACATTAAGAAGAAGAAGATTATCAAGTTTTAGATCATCGTCCCTCTAGCATTATCCCGTTTTTCGCAGGGTCTGCTAACCTACCCTGAAGATTTGTCAGGTCCGGCTTTTTACGGATGCGACTGCCTGTCTGACCTTCCAACCCGCGAAGGAAAAACCAGCCCAATGTGTAGGTCACATACCTCCGAAAATGCATTTCTCGGGAATGTGGGTTTCCTCACGAAATTTCCTTCATCGCTGAGCACGTGATTATCATTGATGATCCAAACAATTCGAAAACAAATTCGACAATCATTGCTAGACCTGTGCTGGATTCGAACCTGCGACGTCAAAGTGAGAGGCAAGCGTTATTACAAGGGCTACCACGGCCTTTATTAAGTTTTAGATATTATAGTTTTATAATATTTTTTATCCAGACCTCGTACGAAATAGGACGTATACTGTATTACTTATGTACGGTCACGGGTACTAATATGTATACGAGTAGGTACACTTTGAAACCATGTCACATTAACTTTTTTGACAAATTAAACCGTAAGTCTCATTAAATTTCAAATATGATAGTGCGACAAGGGTACTAAAGTGGGTACAGTCATGAGCAATATAATGTACCCACTTTAGGACTCTGTCGCACTAACATATTTGACATTTAGTGAGACTTACAGTTCAATTTGTCAAAAAAGTTAATGTGACATGGTACCAAAGTGCATACATATTAATGCTCGTGACCGTACATGACATTGCTTGTGACTGTACATTCTATGTCTTACCCACTATAACTGGTAACCACTTATAAAAGGGTTTTCCTTACAGATTCCGCCTAAAAATGGCGTTGGTTTCATGGATAAGCTGACGATTACCCATCATTTTTTAGTAGGTTACAAAATGACAGGCTTTTGTAAGTTTAAAAAATATTTCTTAAAATAAAATCGCCACCAATCTTAAGCTACATTTTGCCGCAGTAATACAAAATAATTCATAATTTAATGAAGTCATCGACAAGTTCGACAACACACCCAAACTCAAAATATTGGTAAACAAAACCCAGCCCTTGTTGTAAACAGCTGATCATCATGACTAGTAACGAGTCAAAACTGTAAACAATCAAAATCTTCCATTTACAAACTGCTATAAGTGTGAAAGAGATAGCCAATTGAAGTGCTGGTGCGTGTGAGCAGGACAGCATGCCTGATACGTTCCTGACCACAGGAGTGAGCCTGGGGCTGTTGGCTGGAGTAGTGTCTGGTGTATGCTACCTCGTCGCGAATGGATTGGCTTGGCCTCGGTGAGTGTCATTTTTTTTTTTAATGTAACTGTCATTATTTTTTTTTAATCAAGCTCCGTTTAGTAATGAGAGACTTTCCAGGCTACGTTCCCCAAAAATAATATAGATGGCGCTGTTTAGACTTAACGTGATAATTACCTATATTCTCGTTATTCGGGTTGGTACAAAATTATTCCCAAATACAATGTAATGGCAATAGCATAATAAAAATAATTGTTGCTTGATATTTTGATCACATTATATTGTATAGAATTACGTTGCGTAACTAGGTATATTGCTTCTCTTTATTGTGATGAAAATAGTAATGAGTGCAAGTTGTAATTGTACCTTGGTGTAATAAAAAGGGTCATCATTTATACCCAAAAACAAGATAGAATTGAGAGCTTCCACCTTTTTTGAAGTCGGTAAAAAAAGGAGTGAAGCGCCCTGGAATATCTTTGACCATGCAACTGATTCGCTTTTGATCCTTATTGCAAAAGCTATTTATAATTTTAAAAATAATTTGCGTTACAGTTACAACAACATAACAACTAAAATTTATTGCACAAAAGATGCACAAAGTCATGAATATGAATCACGATTTTTTTCTGCTTTACGATAACGTGGCGCCATCTCTTGAACTGAAAGGTAACTATTTAGCCGCTGACTTTCCTCCAAATTCAAACGCTTCTAGTTACATTCGATTTCAGCAGATGTCTCCACCAACATATAAGATAACATTTTGTATTGTAATAGCCACCCAAAGACCTTGTATAGAATAGACGGATAATATTTTAGAGTGACGATCAAACTATCACAGCTCTCTTTCTTCCCTATGGCAACAATCTCTGTGGAAAAAAGAAACAAACATAGACAAACACCGCTGTCTAGAACGTCAGTGTTTACCGTTTTGAGATGTTGTGGTAGTCAGCTGGATACCAAACCTGCCGTTAGTTTTTTGGTGTTTTGGGACATTATTTTAACTTTTTATATAAACAATCTGTGAAATAGTTATTCATTATGAACCATGGCTTGCGTAGCTATTGGTTGTGAGAGTAGAATGGGTGTTATAATGGAGAACGATCAAACAATGTCTCACCATGGGTAAGTTATCGACCACATAATACATGTTTGTGTGCAAGAAATACATTACCTGGTCTGGTTTTTGTAAAGTTTATTGAGCCCTAAACACGATGCAGACGCATATTTTCAGCAAAGCCGTCACATTTGTACAAATAATTGATTTCACAATTTACGTTAATCAGCTTTGACAGATCATGTACCCAAAGTATTATAAGTAGTGTTGTCCTTTGATATCGATAACATAATATTATGTTTGAATGTAACATCTACATGTTGCGTTATTCTATTCACGTTTAATTTATTTTTCGACCTGTTTCCGATTTGGATGAAGATTACATAAAGATATTGTATTTTCCAGATTTCCTAAATATCCTAATTTACGAAACAAGAATATAAGAAACAATTAGATTCAGACCATGAAACGAGATAATTCTCTCTTCTGAAGGACGCCTTCTCCTTATTTAAGCCTGTGCTAATTACATTTCGATGTATCTTGCTTTCTATCGAGCAGGATACCAAACAAAAATATTACATAGAGATGCAGTACCAACAATATTCACTCACATATCTCACATAAGGTGAGTTTAAGTTTAGTTATAAGTTTATAGATAAATTTGCAGCTATTTCGTTTTTGTATTCTACATTAGCATGGAAAAAATATTTCAATACAATACAAAATATTCTCTATTGCACAAAATAATTAGTATGAATAACTATTTTGGTAATTACCTGTGATTATTCCTTCTATAAATAATTAGTATGAATAACTATTTTTGTAATTAACTGTGATTATTCCTTCTATGTGCAATGTGTAAACATGCAATGCTTGTGTATTTGTGTGCTCCACGTTAATATGTGCCATTCTTGCAGGTAAAGTTATAACGACCAGAGCCGACACTATACACTTCTAAAGAAAGTGAACAAGAGGAAATATTTTTTTTATCACCAAAAGTCGGAATTGTTCAGTGCTTCGTAGTCATTGTATTCTAACTATATTGAATAAAAATCTTATAAAGAAGTATTTGCTTTTATTCTTTAATCGCATTGATATAATCCCCGAAATATACTAGAAGGTCGTCTACTTCTTGTATCGAGAGCCGATTCGATTTCCGGTCAAGTCAATGAAAAACGTGTATTTAATTTTTATAAAAGGGTAGGTATGTGATTTATAGCAACCAAAGGGTGGCCGCAATGTCGTATTAAAATGATACTATAGTATATGTGGACTAGATGGACCGTCCTCGACCTCCTCGGCCATAACACCTTGCGAAATGACATAGATTCAAAAATGATAAATTGACCTTTAACAAGTTTGTCCATGATAATTACGTTGAATAAGTGGTTCTGAATCTGTCACCGCAACGTACGGTTCTTCTTAGGTATCTTTCTATCAGGGTACAAATAGGTATCGTTTTAACTGATTTACTTGTGGTTCTACCCACCCAGGTATGGATACTAGGTCGTTATTTCTGTATTTAATTAATCATTCAATTTGTAATGTATATTTTTTAGATCTTGGACTAACATGAAATATTTAGCCAATAATAATGTCGATAAAGACATGGAACGGCACTAGTGGTTCTGATACAAAAACATATACTATAGGTACGTTTCTATAACAAACCCGCTACACGAGTACAAAAGACGTTACGACGATAGTATATTTATCTCTTTTTAACTTATGACGGCTCACATGAGTGCGAAAGACAAAACCTATGTTTTTCTTTCGTCTTAAATATGCTCCGTCTATTCTATACAAGGTCTTTGTAGCCACCACAGATATTAGAACTCGCGCTAGTAGTACTTCCGGAGTGGACAGAGACCATCGATGATAGAGCCACGAAGTCACCAGAAGACAATAACACTGGTTATTGAAAGTCTTTAAGATAGGACGGTACCTAGTTATAGTATGATACTTAAATGATTATAATGACTACTGAAACCCAGCGGCTTTCCGGGGGCGAAAGTGAACCCCACCTGGGGGGTTAAAATGGCCACATCAAAGTAATTCATCTAAGAAAGAAATATTGCTATTTGACATTTGTTTGCATTGCGCACTCACTCTTATATGCGCAAACGTCAAATTGCAATATTGCTTTTTTAGATGAATTGCTTCGATGGCCTTTTTAACCCCCCTGTTCTGATTTCGGCGGTCAAACCACACATGTCCAACAGATCAGCTCATTGTATGTCTGTCGTCACATCCGCAGTTACAAAGCCCGTATGTGGGTAGGCCGCGAAGCGTGACACAGCGCATATTTTAGCGAACACATCTGCCGGTTATTAGAACGAAAATGAATTATCCGACCAAGTAGTTACTTAATGCCACTTGCGTCAAATCTACAATAAGTCACGTCCAAAAAAATGTAGACGAAATTGAGTTTTTTTTTATGTCACTTATTGTAGTTTTACCGCAGATGGCATTAACTACTTGGCCGGACAAATGGGGATCGCTGAAGGCTCTCACCCGGTACAACGTTCACAACAGGCCTGAGCGTGCCCAGATGGGCGCGAACCTCTGCTCAGGACGTCGTCTGAGAGAAAAAACATTTGAAAGAATTAATCGACCCTAGTGGGTTGATAGCGATAAGCGCTGATTGAGGGAAATCGTCGACTACGCCGGCGGGGTCGGTATCGGGGTTACAGACGAAATTGAGTAATGTACGGTTAAACAGAACAATTAGTGACTTTTTATGTAGCCTAATTGATGTCCCACTGCTGGGCAAAGGCCTCCCGTTCTCTTTCCAACCCTCCCTGTCTTGGGCATCTTCTGCCAAATGTTCTAGAAGGCGTCTAGCTTGTCCCTCCACCGTCGTCGTGGTATGCCTCGACGTCGACGACTTAGTGAATCAGTGGTTATTAACCGTTGGTCCCGGTTACTACTTACTGATGTAAGTAAGTACTATTTACATGAGTCATGTCGGGGGACTTTGGCGGCTCAATAGTAACCCTGACACCAGGGTTAATGAGGTTGGTAATCCACTTCACAACCTATGCGAGAGAAGTGATTATATCAAGATTAGATCGCTCTTGTCTGTGTAGCATTCTTGTAAAATTCTCCATGTTACGTTTTTAGGGAAAAATTTTAGGGAAAAGTGGTTTCCCTCTTGCTTTCCGCCTCGCCGACGGGATAGGACGCCTGTCTTCTGACTCTGAATAGTACTGACAGTTATTGCTGCCCTCTGTCACGCTGTGCCTCTGACTTGACCCTTCCCACCTGCACTGTACCGATGGCTCCCATCTACGCCTCTGCAACCGTTGAGGTCTCCACCCGTATCCCTGGGCAAAGGTTCTATGTTATACCCCGTAGGTCTGGGTCTCTATCCGAACTCAACCACCATCTCACTCTGGCTTTCTAAAGTAAGAGGCGCTGAAGCTAACTTAGTCGACGCCGACTAGTGGGATTTCCCGAATAGTCGGTGTCTAGTCGCTACATGTCTATTATATAAATCGTCATTCTCTTAAATAGTTACAAAGCAACTATTAGCTAAATATATAGGTACCTACTACAATTTATAACTCTTCAGTAAGCAATAGGCTCGCCACATAAACGTAGATGGCATACACCTCTGCCTACCTCTTCGGGGACGCAGGCGTGATGTTATCTGTTTCAACTCTTCGTGACAAACATGAGGCTCCGGTGAACAATTTTACGAGTAAACAGAACAAAAAAATTAATAAAAACTGAAACTAATCTGTCACGTTCACGTTGTGATGCCGCATGCCGATACAATTGATCCCTTAATAGTCACAGTAGCAATTCTATATACGAGTAGGATATCAACTAGTTTTGCTGTTCCTCTGCTGATAGAAAACATAGGCACCATGACATGCAACAACAACATGAGTTCTGTTGAGTCTCTCTTTCAAGAAAAGTCTGACGTTTTGATGATGATGATGGTTGATCAGGTTGGTCATCCAACACAAACCACACGAGAGAAGAGAAAAGTCTGGTTTTTTTATTTCTAGGTATTACGTAACAACTATGAGGTACGATTTTATTTTTTCTCAAAACTAGGCACTTACTAAGTAAGCGTGAACAACCTTAGGCCATACGGGTCCCACATGACATCTTCGCTTACCATCAGATTGTGGTCAAACGCATATTTTTAATAAAAACAATGCTTATGGATTTTAAACCCATGACCAATATTTATCCATTTACTTATTTATTTTCGAATTCATGTTTGCATCATAAATAATTATCAGCGGTGAAGAAAAACATCGTGAGGAAACCCACATACCCGAGAAATGCATTTGCGGAGGTATGTGACCTAACCTGTATTGGGCTGGTTTTTCCTTCGCAGGTTGGAAGGTTATACAGGCAGTCACTTCTGTGAAAAACCGGACCTGTCAAATCTTCAGGTTACGTAAGCGGACCCTGTAAAAACAGAATAATGTTAGGGAGATGATAAACCAATATTTACCCATATTTTTAAAAACCTGATACTGGGTTCCTGAGGTTGGTCATCCACCTCACAACCCACGCGATAGAAGAAGATGGATTTGATTTAGGCCCCTGAGAGTAAACTTGTACACTAATAAACCCCACCTACGTCACTGCTACATGCATGTTATACTGTGGCATTGCCAATCGACAGTTATGGTACAACGGGTTAACTAGAATAGTCCCGTGGCGATGACTATAGAACATTGAACACATGGTTCACGGGGTTATGCACACCTGCTGCGGAAATTGGGGCGAAGGGACAGGGCTCCGGTAAAAGGGGCTTGTAGGTACCTATAATAATAAAGGTACAGGTAGAACTGGCAACTTCTCTCGTGTGGGTTGTGAGACCCATAACCAACCTCATCAACCCTGGTGTCAGGGTTACTATTGAGCCGCCAAAGACCCTGACATGGCTGATGTACCGTCACCGACCGCTTAACCTGCCCTCCGAAACAGGGATCATCAAATCAAATCAAATATACTTTATTGCACAGAACATACAAAACAAATTTACACAAATGGATGATAGATACAGTACAATCTGATCATCTTACTTTTGACACAGATCATATTATATCTCATTAATTTAAATTATTAAAATTCATTAGTTATATAACTAATGATAATACCTAACCAGCTACAATAATAATTATAATTAATTTTATAATATTATAAATGTGAAAGTTTGTGAGTATGGATGTTTGTTACTCTTTCACGCAAAAACTACTGATTGGATTTTAATGAAACTTTACACTAATGTAGCTTATACATCAGAATAACACATATGCTACAATTTATAAAGATATTGTGTGAATTGTCAAAATTGTGACGGTAAGTGTCAAGTAAGTATTAAAAATCGTATTTTGAAAAATGGGAGTTAGCGGGAAAAAAAAATGTATGAAAAAATCTAAACTGCATAAGTTAGAAATTTGATATGCACTTCCACACACACAACGATCTCTCTTTTATAACACGCCACGCGGACGAAGTCGCGGGCAATGGCTAGTATAATATAATATAACAAAAATCGTACGAGAAAAACAGCTCCATTCCACATTTTTTACGTTTTTCGGAAACACACTCCTTCCTTGTTCATTCACAGAAGCGCACACCACAGGGGCGCATTTTGAACGCATTCTGAATATGAATTCGAAATGGTCGAGCCACTGCGCGCGCACGGTCAGTTGGCGCCAAACCATTTGAAACGCTGTCCGATTCGCCGGCTGTTTGGTGCTGTGATGTTCTAGTTTTGAAATTCAAGTTTTAAAAGGTGTTTTTCAGTGCAAATTGTGGGTTTAGGAAAGTTTAGTGTTGTGTGTAGTTGATTTCTGTGTGACTGTTGAACGAGAAAATACTTACCTAGATTATTTTTTTCGGGAATTACGACTGGATAAGGTAATTTGGATTTTCTGCTTACTTTTAGAAAATAATACCTTATTATTACGTCCTCATATTATTGAGAAGATAAAATATTTTATTTTAGTTACTAAGTATTAAGAAAAAAATTACTATTGTTACCATTAAGTATACTGAAGTAACGTCGTCGTTGTGGCATATTAGGGATATTACTTTGCAACTAAATCATAACTTAAATCTAGATTTGAAACATTAATACTTACCTAAACTTAGTCAATTCTAATTCGGGCAGACAGAGCTAACTAAATCGAGGTGCAAGCATGTCGCATTCCATGCAACACATAAAATATGAAATCAAGGTTAATATAAAACAAACTCAACTATTTGGCAGGAAATTACAAAATAGCTGCCTTCAATATAAACAATAAAAAAGTAAATTTTCGACAAACCGGGAAATTGCAGTAATGTAATGTTACAGACAATAGTGTAACAACAAAAGGTCCGTTAAAATTAACACGTAATCGATGTCACAGAACAAATTTTGCAACCGACTCGCCGCTCCCATTTTGTCTGAGCAACCCACTAAACGACACAGTGTGTAATTGCTTTAATAATTTCCACAGGCACTGTGTCAACGTTCGAACTATTCAACGTTTGTTGGAAAACGGTACCTTCCTCGTTAAAATCCGACTAATTTGTGACATTACCGTTTGTTAGAGAAGTGTATGAAGAGTGGGTGATTCATAATTCGAGCGGTTGTCGCGTATTTTGGCGGCGGTCATGCTTCGCTGAACGCGCCTGCCATCTGCGTTCTTTGCCGGTTGCTATTCCAAATTTGAAATAAAAAAAATGCATTGCCACGAGTTTTGTTTTTGTTTTAATTTTTTGGGTTTGTGCGAATGGCGGTTGACTGCCGCTATCGTAAATAAGGAGATACTTGATTAGCGGTGTAATTGAGTCGTGTACTAGGTTCAAGATAAATTATGAAATTCTAATTACTAAATAAAAACAGATCTAAAATACGTAAGACATGGCTGTATGGGCATAGTTCCCTTTGCCTTACCCTTCGGGGAAAACAAAAAAAAAACTAACAAAAAATATTTATTTTTTCTATTTACCTTATTTATGAATTTTAATCAACAAAACGTAATAATAAGTCCGACATTTTATCACGTTTTTCTCTGACGTCACAGTGTGCTTTTTCATACGATTTCCTTGACAATTTCGTGTATTGACGTTTAGTAAAAAGTAACTGATTTGACTAGCTGGATACTAGCTTATTATAACGTTGAGCTGGGTAAATGGCCTACTATGGACTAATTAATTAATGTTTAATTACTGACATATATGCATAAGATCACGCCTATTTCCCGTTGGGGTAGGCAGGAATTCCACTTACTACAATCCTGACACACCACTTTCTTTTCTTCCACTCTCATCACGTTGTGCTGTTAGTCCCGGTTACTACTTAGTGATCTTCTATCGTGTAGGTTGTGAGGTTGATAACCAACCTCATCAACCCTAGTGTCAGGGTTATTATTGAGCCGCCATAGACCCCTGGCGTGGCTCAAGTAACGACTACGTACATACATCAGTAAGTAGTAACCGGGACCAACGGCTGAACGTGCCTTCCGAAGCACGGAACTAACATAACATAATAAATACTTTAGGTATTACACAAACAGAAAAATACAAAATACAAAACAAAAGAGAAATAGAATGAGTACCATAGGCGGCCTTATTGCCAAGTAGCAAAGGGCTCTTTGGCGGCTCAATATTAGGTAACCCTGACACCAGCGTTGCTGAGGTTGGTCATCCCCTCACAACCAACACGATAGAAGTAGGAGGTACAAACAAAATTGTAGCACAACTTAGATTAAAATCTACGCAGTTGCATGAAAGTGAAAAACTATTGCAATTCTCATACATAAACTGCGTATATACGTCCCACTGCTGGGCACAGGCGTCCCCTCAATCAACCGGAGGGGGTATGGAGCATACTCCACCACGCTGCTCCACTGCGGATTGGTGGAGGTGTTTTTACGGCTAATAGCCGGGACCAACGGCTTAACGTGCCCTCCGAAGCACGGAATCATCTTACTTTTTCGGACAATCAGGTGATTCAAGCCTGAAAAGTCCTTACCAAACAGAGGACAGTCTCACAAAGTGATTTCGACAATGTCCCCATCGGGAATCGAACCCGGACCTCCAGATCGTGAGCCTAACGCTCTAACCACTAGACCACGGAGGCTGTGCAATTCTCATGGTAGTAGCTAATTTCATAACGTCTCATTATAACATGGTTTGGTGATAGAGAAATAAGGTGTGATGTAGTCCACTAATTACATCTAGATAACAGCAGGAATATTTCCATATGGGTAGGTTATTTTGTAAACAACTTTTTCGTAATCTTTACAAAATATTCTATTGTGTAAATACTGTGCTTTGGAGGGCACATTTCAACACAACAGTCATCTGCAGTCAATCAACAGGCACACTCTCACTCATATGAGTATATGTATGTATATTTTATATACTTACTACAAAATATCTTACTTGCTCTCTTTCTCTCTTTTTTAAGAAATAATCTAAAATACTCATTAAAATGACGTCATCCATACAAAAGACATCAACGCGCTCACTTACTATTTTTTTTTTAAATTATATTTTCCCTTTATTTCGAATAAAATCGAATAAAAACAACCCATCTTTTATCAAAGTCAGTTAGGGTTCAGATCCCACACTACTCTGATCCCAATTGTAATTCCCCGCATGCGCATGATCGCACTTCCTGAGGCGCACGCGCCGGGCACATCCGGAGGACCATAGATTATGTAACATTATGAAACGACAAATATTTTTAGTATATTTATTTGTTACTAGTTTTATTACCAGCTTGCTTCTCAATCGGGGAGCGTAAGTTCGAACCCCGGTATGGGACTAACACCAATGAGTTATTAACGTTTCACTAATACAGTAACGGCCTCCTCCGAGATCCGGAGGTCTCGGGTTCGTCCGGTGGGGCATATCATAAAAATCACTTTGTCATCCCTAGTTTGGTTAGGACATTACAGGATGATCGCCTGATTGTCCAAAAAGTAAGATGATCCGTGCTTCGGAAGGCACGTTAAGCCGTTGATGAGCCTAACGCTCTAACCACTAGACCACGGAGGCTGTGCAATTCTCATGGTAGTAGCTAATTTCATAACGTCTCATTATAACATGGTTTGGTGATAGAGAAATAAGGTGTGATGTAGTCCACTAATTACATCTAGATAACAGCAGGAATATTTCCATATGGGTAGGTTATTTTGTAACTCCTCCGAGATCCGGAGGTCTCGGGTTCGTCCGGTGGGGCATATCATAAAAATCACTTTGTCATCCCTAGTTTGGTTAGGACATTACAGGATGATCGCCTGATTGTCCAAAAAGTAAGATGATCCGTGCTTCGGAAGGCACGTTAAGCCGTTGGTCCCGGTTGCTACTTACTGATGTAAGTACGTAGTCGTTACATGAGCCATGTCAGGGGCCTTTGGCGGCTCAATAATTACCCTGACACTAGGGTTGATTAGGTTGGTAATTCACTTCACAACCCACACGATAGACGAGATATGGTGTGCAATAAATACTTTGACTTTGACTTTTGAGAAGACTAACACAGTTGGCAGCAGACCTGACAGAGGGCAGCAGTAACTGTCAGTACTATTCAGAGGCAGAGGACAGGAGTCCTAGTATGGCTTTGTAATAGACTACTCTGGGCGCCATCCCACTCGCGTCAGACAGAGTACTGCGGGGCGGAAGGCAAGAGGGAAACCACTGCCCTATTTTTCCCTAAAAAGTAGCATGGAGAGTATTCGGAAAATGCTACACCGACAAGAGCGTGGCTCTTAAATTGATGATGAACACAGTTGGCCGGAGCATATTAGATCTAGCTCGTCTAGCTCGAAGGTACTTAGTTCATCTTGCGACGGATGTACCCCAATCAGGATATAGTCGTAAGCTTATGTACCTATGTAAATTGGGTTAAGGTTATGAATTTAAAAAATCGGTTCAATAGTTCCAGAGCTTACTTACCTTCAACGAACAAAATTAAAAACTTTACCTTTAAAACATTGTAAAAGATGATGATGATGAATTTAGCAATACTGGCATACATAAAACACACATAATCAGCCTAAACACATCCCACTGCTGGGCACAGGCCGCTCTCGATCAATCGGAGGGCTGTGGAGCACGCACCAACACGCTGCTCCACTGCGGGTTAATTGAGGTGTTTTTACGGCTAATATCCATGACCAACGGCTTAACGTGCCTTCCGAAGCACGGAGGGGACGTATAAACCTAGCTCACCCACTGGTGGGGAGCGGAGAGTTGCCGTTCTGTAAGTAGTATTATTCCCTATTCTTTGCTTCTAGTAAGGAAGACAGCGCTATATTTGGTCACGATGTGAGTTAGTATGTGGATCTGCGCGCGCGCCGGAAGGCAGATGAACTAGACTACCTGATAAATATTATTATATACATATGAAATAAAACACACAGACACATCACATTTTTATTTCTTTATTTAAGTATATTACACGTACCTATTACTAAAAGAAATATTTTTGTGCCTGACCATTTTAAAGAGCAATACTTATTGACGTAATGTCATTTCTATGTTATTAAAAAAACATCAGGCGCAAGTAAGCTCTTTTAAGTGTATTCCCATCCATTCGCGTTAGCCCACAATCTACATAATCTAACTATCAATTAAGAATATGGTCAAACGGGAACCTCGAATGCAAATTTCAAATAGAGTAACCGGCGGCGTAGCGTGGGTGTTGGCCGCCCGCCCGGGGCGGAAAACAGTTTTGCCGCCCTTTTATTTAGATATTTCAATTTAATGTATACTATACATTACATACATTAATTCTAGAGAAGTTTTCGGCTAGAACAGCCATGACTATTTTGCATTATATAGGTTAAATTGGCCAAATCGGTCAAGCCGTTTTTATGTTATGTCGTGACAACGGAAAACGGTTTTCATTTTTATATATATTATAGATTGTGAAATTTTGCTGCCCCCTAAAAAGTGCCGGCGGGGCGGGCCGTCCCTGCCGCCCCCACTACGCTACGCCGCTGAGAGTAACATTAAACAAGCAATAACTTCAACTACTTTCCTAACTAATTATCAACAGGATGGCCTTGTTTCCCCACTTGCGATGAAGTGTCTAATAGACTCTCTAAGACTTATCTAGTAGATAGTAGGTACCATGTAGTAATACAGGGTGTTAGTGGCACCGTAACGAAAACTTTGAGGGATGAGTCAGACCATGATTCTGAGTTGATATCAAGTGGAATTTTCCGTCGCAAAAATCATGTATTTTTTAGTTTTTTAAAATTATTTTCAATTCTATACTTTTGCGATGGAAAATTCCACTTGATATTAACTAAGAATAATCAGCTGAATCATCCCTCTCAGTATTCGTTATGATGTCACTTACACCCCGTACAAGTACATACGGTAGCCATACAAGTAGGTATGGGTGTTAGTGACACCGTAACAAATAATGAGGGGGATGATTCAGACCATGATTCTGAGTTGATATCAAGTGGAATTTCCTGTCAAAAAATTCATGTTTTTTTTGTGTTTTTTTTTTAATTATTTTCCTAACCATACTTTTGCGACGGAAAATTCCACTTGATATCAACTCAGAATCATGGTCTGAATCATCCCTCAAAGTTTTCGTTACGATGTCACTAACACCATGTATACTACTAAATACAGAGGGTTCCTCGCCATATGCTAGAAAGCCAACGAACGACAAACCGCCTGTTACGTAGGTCTAACAGACGGCTTGAGTTGTGGGTTCTTATTACATCTTGCGATGGATGTTCCAATTCAAATTCAATTTAGGCGGTTATCACACGACACGGTCGCGGACGTAGTTACGCGGTAAAAGCGGTCGACGAGATAGTATTGACTTGTACGTAAACCGTCAATAGGGTAGTTCCCATTAGTCAATTCACTTGTCAATTTACTTTTTACTAAACGTCAAAACACGAAATTATTATGGAATTTGTATGAAAAAGCAACCTGTGACGTCATAGAAAAACAAAATGTCGCACTTATTATTACATTTTTCTTTATTAAAATTCATAAATAAGTTAAATAGGAAAAGAAAACTTTTTGTCACCTTTAGATCTATCTTTATTTAGTAATTAGAACTTCATTATTTACCTTTGACCTAGGAAACTACCCAATTCTTAACACATGATCATTTCTTTACTGCGCGAACGACCACGCGGTCGACAGCGTCATGTGAAACTGCCTTATCTAGCAGATAAGCTATCAGACAATTTATCAGTAAGTCATAAAACAGACCCTGAGACACTTATAAAGAACTCGATTGTTTTTCTCACTTTATTTCTTACTTCTTTTTACTTACTGGAGTCATTTTAGTACTGGGAGTGCTTTTAGTGGCCACAGGTGTGCTGCCCTAGAAAACAAATACATAACATTTTACGTACTTCGCGGTTAAAATTAAATCAGTTCATCTAGAAAAGCAATATTGCTATTTGACATTAGCGCGTATAAAAGTAAGCAATATAGCTTTTCTAGATGAATTGATTCCATGCGGCCTTTATAACCCACCTGAACTGAATTGCAAAGGTACATAAATAAAAACACACGGCATATATTTTTTTTCAGCCATTTAATAATTCCAAATTCAAAATCAAACAACAATTAGAATTATTACGAGTAAAAGTACATTCAAACACATCGCTAGTAATAACATAATTCAAAAACTTAGATCATTTAAACATTATCTAAATTTAAATATTGAAATAAGAAATAAAATAAACAAGAGAAAATAGGTAATAATAACAATTACATCTCGTCAACGGAATGCTTCTTCACCTGTGTGTGTGAAGACTTAAATGATGGTTCTTGTCTATCATAGACGAGCGAAGCTAAAAGAGAAACAAAGATTTATTAACAATAAACGGGAACCTATGAAAAGCCAGTAGGGCTAACACGCGCAAAGTGATGAAATTTTGTCAAGGTAAATTTATCGATTCTGACGATCTAATTATGTCGTTTCGTCGATTGGTGCTAATAATGTTAGGGATATTATTAAATGCACATCTGTATATTTTTTCAGCACACTGGGTAACTCCACTATTTAACCCAGAAAACTGAATGCTGTGCAAAAAAATAAACAATTGATTTTTTTTTTGACGTGACTTATTGTAGACTTGCCGCAGATGGCATTAACTACTTGGCCGGACTAATGGGGAGCGCTGAAGGCTCTCACCCGGTACAACGTTTAAGACAACAGGCCTGAGGGTGCCCAGTTGGGCGCGAACCTCGGCTCAGGGCGTCGTCTGAGAGGAAAAATATTTGAAAGAATTAATCGACCCTAGTGGGTCGATAGCGATAAGCGCTGAATGAGGGAAATCGTCGACCACGCCGGCGGGGTCGATATCGGGGGAAACAATTGATTAAACTGAACATGTCATACAAAAAAACACTTAAACATCATACAAAACGAGATGACCTTTTTAACCAGATTCACACCAAAAATATCGTTTCTATATCGGATATATTATTTGTAAAACAAAAATTCGGATTGCTTATCAAAAATACTAACTTGCACACTAAATTGTACAAATGGTTCTGTACAAACGAACAAAATCAAATGGCACACATCAGGAAAAAAAACAAACTTATCGATTTTGACAAAATTTATTGAATCGATCGATAATTTTATCACGATGCGCGTGTTTAGCCCTGCAGGGGACCTAAAAAGTGAGGCAATTCATCTACGTAAATAGCAATATTGACATTTACGCATATAAAGTAATATTGCTTTTCATGAATGAGGATAAAAACTACCTATTGCTCCCATCAGGCGTCGCTACTTTTGAGTGGTCTTAAATTTTGACAGTTCCCCATACTATTTTAGTAAACAAACACATTTTTTGGTTACATCTTTATGATAAAAACTATGTCAAAAAGTCTTATCAAATAGTTATTTTACTTATCTTATTGTTTCTTCTCCTGAGCCTTGTGAAAACACAAATCATCGTAAAATTAACGGCCAAAAGGTTTACACTCGAAAAAATATCTACAATGAATATCTCTTTCGAATTTTGAATTTCTGACTGGGTCTATTCAAATAGAAAAATGTTTTTATTTTTAAGTACTTAAAATAGCAAAGCGCAAAAGTACCCCGTCTGAATGAAATAAACACCTTTCGTAAAGAACGATATGTAATAGGCGAGGCCTTTCTATTCGTGTGGCTTATACATTAAGAATTAGGAACATTTCGTTGCCTTATAGTGAAAATCAGATAAGCGCCATTTTGAAAAATACCATTCGGATATAATTATTCTTTTAACAAATTCTCGCCACATACTAGCTAGTTTCAATCCGGATTAAAATATGTGAATTTGTAAATTTTTACCCGAATTAAAAATTGATTGAAAGAAATGCAGGTTTTGTTAAAGAAAATCACATCAAAGGGGGGTTAAAAAAGTCATATTACGTAAAGCAATTCGTCTAAAATAGCTATACCCCCTCCGGTTGATTGAGGGGAGGCCTGTGCCCAGCAGTGGGACGTATATAGGCAGTTTATGTTTCTGTTAGCTATACCTACGGCAATTTAACATTTGCGCATATAAAAGTAAGTGCACAATGTCAACAAATGTCAAATAGCAATATTGCTTTTTAAAATGAATAATGACAACCTTTTCGAAACGTCAAAACGAAAGTTTTCTTTAGTGTTTGTATGGAGTTACTGTCCTGTGACATCATTAATAAAAGAGGTCAAACGTCGTACTCATTATTAAAGCACATAATAACGGGTTCTTACCGTGTTTAAAAAGTAAGAACCCGTTATTATGTGCTTTAATTATGATAATAACTGCGTAAACTTAAAACAATGTCGTACTCATTGTTACTTATTTCATAAATAAAATTGGAAAAGAAGTCGAAAATGAAATGAGATTGACTTTTGATCGTCTTAGACTGACTTCTATTTCTAGATTAGCATTTTATAATTAACCTTTGTTCCAGTCAAAGCACTAAATATTGCGTTTCTGTATACATGTTGTCCTTATCTCAGTATTTTGTGTCCATTGTGCTCAATAAAGTATTTTATCTATCTATTGCTTCGATCTGACAATGTGCGTGCATGAAACAATTGATAAACGTCAGGATCGATGCAGATGGTATTCCATACTCTCTGCTTACCGCGGAGGGAAACAGGCGAGGGTTTATGTATGTATGTATGCTTAAACGTGGCGTTTTTAGCCCTCAACAATGTGATTTTTTAAAAAGGCGGTTATGATCATTACGAGGAGACGAATCGTAACATGGCTACGCCTTCTGGAGAAGCCTACCTTTCCAGAAGAAGTGTGTTGGCTGGAGTCCAGGCCACTATATCCGTGGATGTATTTCTTCACCTTGGTTTGCAGCTCGACGTACAACTTGTTGTCGCGACTCAGCTGAGGCAACACTGAGATCATCTTGTCCGTTTCCTGGTCATAGAAAAGTATCATTAATATGTAAATAATCGGGTCGTGTACTAGCTTCAAGATAAATTATAAAATTCTAATTACTAAATGAAGACAGATCTAAAACGAAAGGCATTTTATTTTTCTATTTAACTTATTTATGAATTTTAATTCAGAAAAACGTAATAATAAGTCCGACATTTTAACTAGTGATGCACCGCATCCTACTTTTGCCAAATTTTCAAATACTTTCTTTTTTTTTTTCAAAAAAAATGTTCAAATTTTAATATTAAGAAGTTAATGTAACGTCTTGAACATAAATAAAGATTTTCTCTATCTATAAGTGTCCGGGGTATGAATGGTTGAAGATAAATTGCTTATTAGCCTGTAGACTAAATTATTTATATTTAAATATTTAAAATGCCTTTAAAAATCTCTTTAGGTACCATATTGCCTAATAAGGGCACAAAGGAATAAATATTACTTTATTTCCTTAAACAATAACTCATAAAAATCGCATTTGTTTAAAAAAAACCGTAAACCAACAAGTTATTCCAAGGTTTTCTAGTTAATTACTGTAATTGCTTAATTTTATACCCAAACTTTATATTGTTCACATCCGTCATAATTGAATTAAATAGGGGCATGGTAGTGCCCCCGCCAAGACGAGCAAAGCGAAGCACAAGGGCAGGGCACTGCGTACAATCATGAGTAATAATATAATGTACCCACTTTAGTGGTGGTATTAATAAACGAATCTCAGCTTCGAGACTGCCCTCAAGATCATGTCAATGTGATAGTTCTCATATAAAAACAGACACTTGAACAAGATCCTGAGGGCAGTCTCAGCTGAGATTCGTTTATTAATACCACCCTAGGACTCTGTCGCACTAACATATTTGACATTTAGGTGGTGAGACTTACAGTTCAATTTGTCAAAAAAAATAATGTGACATGGTACCAAAGTGTATACATATTAATGCTCGTGACCTACCTTTTCTCGAAACGTTTCGGCGATTTCTTAAACAATCTTAACTCAGGTTTGGATTATACCAGACAAAATAAATTCTCGGGATATATTGGCCCCGATTCCTGCAGACACCGCCTAATTTTATTTTAAGTTATATCCGTCATTTTCATATCCGTCGAAAAGGAAAGGGACGGATTATTCACAGCTCTTAATTTTAGGAAGAATGAGTAAATGAATGAATAACCCGGGCGAATCAAAAGGTACGTCCCTGGTATGCAATCCGTTTGACGTGCTGTCTACTTAACTGTGTCGGGTTATTGACGGACGTAAAATTTTTAGACGGTTGGTTTAGATTTGTGCTTAGAATTGACGTGTGTTCCATAAATTTTATGCTTGTCGATTACCCGTCCCTTTCCTTTTCGGCGGATAAGAAAATGACGGATATAACTTAAAATAAAATTAGATGGTATTTACAGGAATTAGCACCATTGTCACCAGTGGACTTATTAAATAGGCCGTTTTGCTAGCATCACATGAGCGTAAGATGAAGAACTATTTCGCTGTCACCATGAACGTAAAACGTTTTTCTACTTAAACCCACCACTTTGATAACAATGAGGTAGTAGATCTTCTTGTGCTCGAACTGCTGCGTGACGTACTGGAATGTGGGATAGCTGAAGAGGTTCTTCATCACGCCACTCTCGTCGCACAGGTCGAACTGGGTCGTTATTGCTAGTCTGCATTTCCTGGAAAATATGTTACAGATAAAATATTATGTAGTATACATAAAGGTAGCAGTATACATGGTATTAGTGACATCGTAACAAATATTGAAGGGGAAGATTCAGACCATGATTCTGAGTTGATGTCAAGTTTTTATTTATTTATTTTATTTATTTATTTAATAACAATATAAGACCATTTACAATTTTAAAGACATTCGCCAAACTGAAAGACAGTTTGTTGGCGAAATCATGCACTCATTACTTATTTACTTATATCTATTACAGCAAGTTTTAAACTTAATTCTTAAATGCTACAAATCTACCAACTATTCAATATGTTCATCAAATGACTTCAAAAAAAACAGCTTTAATTTAGTTTTAAAGATAGGCTTACTACAATATTCGTTTTCGAACTCAATACTATTAAATACTCTTGGAACAAGGTATTTTAATATTCTCTCGCCATAATAATTGTTAGCACCTGGCTCTTCAAACATTTTTCTGGAAGTTTTACGGAGATTCCGACTGTACGGCTTGGCATTTTTATATTGAGAGTTTTGAAATTGGTCTAATGCAATTAGGTATTTTAGTTTTTCTTGAACAGGCAGAATTTCACATTTTTTATACAACCTACTATATTCTCACTAATAAAAATAATAAAATAAAGTGAAATTTTCAATTCTATACTTTTGCGATGGAAAATTCCACTTGATATTAACACAGAATAATCAGCTGAATCACCCACCTCAGTATGCGTTACGATGTCACTTACAACCCGCACAACGCCAACGCTATAGCCATACAAGTAGGTAGGGGTATTAGTGACACCGTAACGAATACTGAGGGGGATGATTCAGACCATGATTCGAATTTGATATTAAGTAGAATTTGATTTTTAAATTATTTTCCGTTCCATACTTTTGCAACGGAAAATTCCACTTGATATCAACTCAGAATCATGGTCTGAATCATCCCTCAAAGTTTTCGTTACGATATCACTAACACCTTGTATATACATGATGGGGATCTTCTTCTTCTTACGTGTGGGTTGTGCGGTAGAATACCGGCATCATCAACCCTGGTGTCAGGGTTATGATTGAGCCGCCAAAGGTTCCTGTCATGGCTCATGTAACGATTACTCACTTACATCAGTAAAATGCCCCCGGCGGGGACATATCACAAAAATCACTTTCAATAAAAAAAATAGATGATCCGTGCGTCGGAAGGCACGTTAAGCTGTTGGTCCCGGTTACTACTTACTGATGTAAGTAGTCGTTACATGAGCCATGTTAGGAGCCCTTGGCGGCTTAATAATAACCCTGACACCAGGGTTGATGAGGTTGATAATTCACCTCACAACCCACACGATGGAAGAAGAAGACAGCAGAGACTTTGAGGGTGCATAATATGATCCACGCAGGATATTTTAAGCCATATGCAAAAGTAATAAATCTTATTTACTTGCGAATAAACTCCAGCATTATCCGTACGGGGCAGTTAGGGTTGACCAGCAGGGTCTTTTCAGTGCAAATGTCCATGTCGGAAGACTTGCGCCGGAAGTACGTGGACAGCTCCGGTGGGTCCTTATACGCCACGTGGATGAACTTGAAGTTACTCTGCACTAGTTGCGAGGATAGGCTGGCTTTTACTTCCTTTGCTGAAAATTTTCGTTAGGATCAAGCTCCGAATCATGATTTTTCTCGTGGTCCACCAGGTGAACTAATAGGTGAACCTCGGGAAAGAAGGGGAAATTTTGAATCCTTAGTCTGAATCACTGAATTCGATTTTATGACTTAGAAATTTTGAATTCATGTTTGGATATAAGATAATTGTTATCACGTGGTTTGATAATTAACATCACAGTATTTGTGCTACAAGGGACTTAAATAAAACTGAAAATATTAATAATTATTTGACTAGTTAAAGAAAATTATAACTTTTATGTTGTTATTTCGCACTGACTGCGCGCTATTGTTATTTCAATAGAGTTTGTTCATGTTCAACCGTAATAAACTTTTTACTTACTTACTTAATTAATTATATCATATCGCCCAAAGATTACCTGGAAGAAATTGCTACCTGAGCAGTAAGGCTGCCTTTTGTACGTTTCAAATCAAATCAAATATACTTTATTGCACAGAACTAAAATTTCAACAATCAGACATAACACATGAATACAGTACAATTTACGTTTCTTTGATTTGTAATTTGTTTTATTTCTGGGTTGCTGAAGTGGAAAATCTACCTTGTAACCCACACAGATTTGTATTTGTGTTATATGCAATGAGGTTAACCTATAGTATAGTATTATATTATTTATACATCTTTTTTTTTTGACGTGACTTATTGTAGATTTGCCGCAGATGGCATTAACTACTTGGCCGGACAAATGGGGAGCGCTGAAGGCTCTCACCCGGTACAACGTTTAAGACAACAGGCCTGAGGGTGCCCAGTTGGGCGCGAACCTCGGCTCAGGGCGTCGTCTGAGAGGAAAAATATTTGAAAGAATTAATCGACCCTAACGGGTCGATAGCGATAAGCGCTGAATGAGGGAAATCGTCGACCACGCCGGCGGGGTCGGTATCGGGGACCTGAATTGTTTGGTGTTGCGAGCTGATTGGCTGCCTCTATGGCTAGAGTGATCGGGTCGTCGGGATTTATACATCAATGGTTATAATATGTTCCTTTTGTGCATAAAGGATTGTGTATTGTATTGTAACGAAGGACTTTCCAAGCTACGTTACTCAATATATACTACTTATAATTTTTTCTACTCCTCTACTTTAATCTGGCATTTAAATAACCAAAAAGTCTAATATAAGTACATACATAATTAAACTCTTTGAAAAAGTGTACGCTCTACGGCCTATAAAAGCATTGTTTACAAAGTGTAACTGTACTATAATGTCGCCAAAAAAGCATTGTTGTTGTTTTTTTTTTTTGACCTGGAAACTGGCACCTTTACTTTGTTTGGTGTCATAGATATACTATAAAAAAAAAGTATACATTTGCCGCCATTTTCCCGCGCGTTGGAAAATAAATTGGAAAATTTTTGTGTTTCGTTTAAAATTACGTCGTCGTAGAAAAAGTATTGTATGCAACGTTGTATAACTAGGTCAAAAAATGCTCGTGGCGTCTCTTATTGCGATGTTCGCCAAGGCTCACATCGCAACTCACGCCACTCGCATTTTTTGACCCTTCTTATACAACTGTTGCATAAAATACTATTAATTGATTGTCTTTTTATTGTTTCTTTTTTCTACCTAAAGCTAGTGTATAATTCTATTTAATATCCTCTAGCCCTCGTTGACAATTACTTCCGCACAATATCTCAGGAAGAGGAAATGACTGAAAACCAGCGCTGGATGGCGCCATAACATGGCTCCATGGCGGCACAAGCTGAGCCATTTCCTTTTGCCCGTATTCGCAATATTCATAATTAAGTACTTAGTTTATATAGCAAATGTAAATTGTTACTGGCAATAAATTTATTTTATTCTTTTATTCTTTTTATTCTAATACATGGCCAAACTTTGCCGTCATTTAGTTTTCTGATTTCATGGATAACAGACATAAGCATCGGTATAAATTGTGACCCTTTTTTATTACATCTAGGCACTATACATCTTCCACCTATTATCAAATCAAATCAAATCAAATGTACTTTATTGCACAGAACTAAATTACAACAATCATACATAACACATGAATACAGTACAATTATTTTTTTTTTGTTTATTTATATCATTAAAGTATTACATAGTTAGGTAAAGCACTGATACCGTTAAACCACAATACGGTTTGTCCCGGTACCAGTCCTCTCAGTTCGTTCGTCTTACAAGTAGCAGTAAGTTTTATTATCTAAAGCAGCTTATTGTAGATTTGCCGCAGATGGCATTAACTACTTGGCCGGACAAATGGGGAGCGCTGAAGGCTCTCACCCGGTACAACGTTTAAGACAACAGGCCTGCGGGTGCCCAGTTGGGTATCTAAAGCAGTCAAACTAACCTCACATAAAGAATAACAAGTTGCTATGTTCATCGTAATGATCGTTCGACAAAAGAATGCTACGATAGCATCCTTTGAGCGGCCTTATTGTTCTAGAGCAATTTCTTCCAGGCAACCACCAAAAGGTAACAAACATAATATTATTATTCTGATCAAAATAAAGAGCAGCAATATAGGTAGCAACATAACTCTATGCATATGATCCAAATATCAAGTAGCAGTTATTTAGTTGTTTTTAGCTTCTGCCATTATGTTTTTAAATAATTATGTGCCCCGAGCAGTCAGAAAATAGGTACTTTATTATCACGCTAAATCTAGACTGCGCCATTTGTATTATTTATGGGAAATGTAGCATGGAAACTGCCTCATTAAGGAGTCAACGAAATATTTTAAACAAATATTTCTCTCACCATCCAACGGGGCAACGCTGCGAGCGTGATGGGCACATTCGGTCGAGAGGTGATAAAAGGGAGCATTTTTAATTGAGCTTTTTAATTTAGTTTTAGTAGTATAGTTTTAATCCTTATTTTTGCGTTTATTACCTATTCTTATTTTTTGTAAACTTGTTTATTACTGTTTTTTATTATTGATTCTTAAATTGTTGTAATAACAAATTATTGACAAAATTTATTTGTACATACATAAGTAATAAAAGATGGCAACAAGAACAAACTATTGAAATAATTGCTGTTGTGCTTACGTTCTTTTGATCGCTTCATGATTTATTATAAGGTGAATGAATATGTTATATTATTGAGAGAGACGTAATCAAATATGGGAACAACAAAATATTTATGATTTTTTGTACAATAACATGACAGAGACGTCAAATACATTATTATTATTGTTGTTGTTGTTGTTTAAATTCGCCTTATATAAGGCAGGCAAAGATCTCAGGACCATACAGCCTTGACTTTAGTAATTTAATATTATTATTATTATTATGACATTGGCCCCGATTCCTGCAGACATCTCTTAATTTTACTTTAAGTTATACCTGTCATTTTCTTATCCGCCGAAAAGGAAAGGGACGGATGATTGACAGCTCTTAATTTTAGGAAGAATGAGTAAATAAATGAATAACCCGGGCGAATTTTTAGACGGTTGTTTTAGATTTGTGCTTAAAATTGACGTGTGTTCCATAAATTTTATGCTTGTCGATTACCCGTCCCTTTCCTTTTCGGCGGATAAGAAAGTGACAGATATAACTTAAAATAAAATTAGATGGTGTTTACAGGAATTAGCACCAGTACCTAAGTCAGTGGTGACTTTGACACGTGCAACTATTTCTTGCTTGTCTCACGTATGTAAATAGGCAAAAAAAGGCAAAATATTTTTTTTAATCGCCAAAGCGATTTTTTTTTTGTTTTGGTTTTCCCCGAAGGGCAAGGCAAAGGGAACTATGCCCATACAGCCATGTCTTATGTATTATTTTTATTGATGATTATTGAAATGATGAAAGGTGATGACGATGATGAAACCTAAGCACCCACCCTCGGAGCAGACTCCTACTCCGAACCCCAAACGAAGTAACTCAAAAGTCCGCATAAACGTTCGAGTTTGAGTAAATATGACTATCTGTGTCAACTGTAGGTCCAAATGGTTAAAAGTGACCTTATTACAATTTCCTCATACTAGATCGGAGGTCATTAGGTATGTATAACTAGGTCCCCGCCGCAACTGAATGCCGGTCGAATTACAATAATTGGAATTGTTTTATTGTTGGTTTTCCGAACAAAGACCTCTGATTGGTAACTAAGTATAACAAGGACAGCAAGATCAAAATTAATACTTAAAAAGATAACTTTTTTGTTTTTCTTAGGTTTTCATTTGCCATAGATAAAGATATAGGGAAAGAAATAGGAAAAAGGAAAATTCAAGGAACGAAATTTAGAAACGATCTACTCGTAAAGTGAAAGATAAAATAATTATTTTACAGGTAATTCTATATAAATAATTAATATAACATAATGGAGAGATTTATACAAACACAACATCGTGAGGAAACTCATTTTCCCGAGAAATGTATTTCGGAGGTATGTGACTTAACCTATATTGGGCTGGTTTTCCCTTCGCGGGCTGTAAAAACCAGACCTGTCAAATCTTCAGGTTAGGTAAGCGAATCCTGTGAAAAATGGGATAACACTTGGGAGATGATGATGAAAAAGATGATGAGACATTTATAATTTAAGGTCATTATTAATAAGCTTTTAATTTGTTGATTACAACATTGGAACACGCTTAGATAGATAGGCAAAAAACGGAATTGTCGCGTTGCCCATCACTGGAAGCCAAACCACGATGATCGACGATTCCAAACATCATAGTTGCTGATCGTTGCTAACTGGATTGGATATGGGCGGAAAATTTTGAGCATTTTTACAATAGCGAAGGTATTTCTTCGGTTATTTTTTAAGGAGAGACTTTGATTTAATGTAATTGTTACAATTGGATATTTGACTGAGTCAAAGATAAATTATAAAATGCTAACGTAGAAATAGAAGCCAATCTAAGATGATCAAAAATCAATCTTATTTTACTATTCGAATTATTTTCGAATTATATTAATGAATTAAGTAACGATGAGTACGACGTTTGACCGCTTTTATTGATGACGTTACAGACAGTATTTCCATACAAACTCTATAGAAAACTTTCGTTGTGACGTTTCGTAAAAAGTATCTCATTTGACTAGGTTGTCAAGGAGCCGTTAATACAATTTTTCGTAATACATTGTATCAAACATCGATTGCGGTATCGTTTCTGACCTATATCGATGTCCGAACTCGTAAAACCTAGGTAATTAATTGCAATGAGATGTAAACACATTTTATCTTATACTTTGTTGCAACGAATCAGAACGTTATTATGTTACTAAGTGAATGTATTTTTCACTTTGGAGCCTTATAAGCGTGGCTGCAAATTTTCTTCAAGCTTTCATACTTCCACATGTATCCAGTGAGTCAAAAATACTCTCAATTACTTTCCTTAACCACAGCTCTAAAGACGTCCATACAAAGGTCATCGCACACTGACCATACGCGACACCCAACGGCGGCCTTGACCGCAAAAGTGTTGCGTTCACCCGCGTTCACACCATTTCCCAACGGAGGAATCTAACACGATCATATTTCATAAGAGCGAGCCTTGCAACAGCGCCGGTGCAGGCGCATTGGCGCTCGAACGCCACCGCGCGCGCTCGCCTGATAAAAACAAACAAGATTTTATAATCTGTGCCACCATTATCGTGCAAGCGGCGAACGAAAACGCGCGCAATCACCCAATGCTCGATGTCAAAATACGAACTGTCAAATCGAACACCAAATTTGAATTTTCAAAACTTGTTTTGAGAAATGACTTTTAATTTAAAATTCGGCCAGTGAAGTGATGTGAAAATTAAAAAAGCAAAAACAAATCTTTTGAAATCCTATATGCCAAAGAGATGAACAATGTTTTCTGGAGTGTCAAGTTTGGTTACGTTTGGAGTGGCAGCATTTCCACCCCCGGGGCCTTTGCCTAGTTCATCGCAGTTCCACCATCAAGGGTCGAATTTTGCTATCTTCGTGATACTATTTGCCCTTTGTATGATGGAGGTGGTGGTGTTAAGAATCATCAGTGAAGAACAGGCGAGAGGGGAGCAGGGAGCTAGGAGTGTCACTTCTATGTGGTTTGATTTGGATGATGAGTGATATGAAGTGATGACAAAAATGTGATAGTGACTGAGACTTTAGTTGATTAATGATACGGGTAGTTTTTATTTACCAGACAAATTATTTCTTATGTATTAAAAACGACAACATTTTATTAAACACAAAACAACATACAGATGTTTATAAAAAGAAAAACTCCTCCAAACATCACACCGAGGCAAAGTGCCCAAAAGACTGGCAGCTTTTCCCCTTTGAACAACTAAACCAACCCTTTGACAAAAGTAGCTGCCAGTCCTCGGGTTGTGCGTTGCCTCGACGAAACGCTTCGAAAGGTCCTTAATGTAACTTTTTTATGTATTTCAATCAGTGGCGGCCCTAGGGTGGTGCGAGATCGCACCGGGAGCCGAAATAGGGGGGGGGGGGGGGGCTGTTGGCAACCCCAACATTAAATTTATTTTTTCCTTACTGTGACAACATTTTTGCCTCTTCACTTCCGTTCTTGCTCTCCCTTTAACTACTGTAATGTAAACATGTTTTGTACGAATTTTAATTAAATTCAGTGAGTTTCGCAATTCTCTGGACGTTTTCATCTCAGCCTTAGCTTCAGACATCCAGCCCTCACAGCCATTAGGAATCTTACACCCCAAAACTAACAGCGCCAAAATCACCCAAGACGGGAGCATCCTGGCTGACAGCCCCAGATCTATAGGGGAGTAACTGGATTGGGCACACCTGTCCTGTGAAGACCTCTTAGCGGCCACATAAAACTTATACATCTAATGAGTGGCCGTAAATAACATTTTAAAAACATACAATCTTATTATAATTTATAATTATAATTAAATATATAATATATAAAAGGAGAAACTGACTGACTGACATATCAACGCACAGCCTAAACGGCTAAACGTAGGCACTTGAAATTTGCAAGGGACGTAGCTTAGGTACCGTAGAGGTGCACTAAGAAAGGAATTCCCGGAATTCCCACGGGAACGGGAATTAGCGGGGAAATCCTTTTGTATGAAAAATCTGAACCGCTTAAGTTAGACGCTTGAAATTTGGCATGCAGGTACCTTAGTCAACTTAAAGCTTAGTTGCAACAGGATATTGCAAAATTCCCACGGAAACGGGAGTTAGCGGGAAGGAACAATTGTATGAAAAAATCTAAACTACATAAGTTAGATGCTTGAAATTTGATATTGCACTCCCACACACACAAAGATCTCTCTTTTATAACACGCCACGTGGACGAAGTCGCGGGCAAAAGCTAGTTAGGTATATTTCGGTGGCCGTAAACTAATCGACAAAAACTGTATTTTGAAGGGCGTCACTTCTAGATCTCGCACCACCTAAATATTTTGCTAGGGTTGCCAATGATTTGAATTAATTTTTTCTTTACTGCAACTCTTAAATGTTAATAAAATCTTCATATTAATTATTCATAATAAACATTATTGTCAAAATATAATTCATAACAAGCTGTTCTAAATATAATACAAATTACATAAACTCATTGTAATACCTAGTACCATTAATATACCTAATGAGCTACAAATAAATAATAAGTCCTAATGGAGAGTTTCCAGAGTACGTTTCTCAAAAAGAATATAGACGGCACTGTACATATTCTTCGTCTAACCTTCTAATTTCATGGATGTTATCCATGGATTTGTCTTTATCTTTCGGCATATGTATCTTTTGTCTTTGATTTTTGGTATAAATGATGACCCTTTTTATTACACCCAGGCACAATTTTGTTTTGTTTAATGTTTGTACTCTTATGGCTTTGCGCATGTCAATTGTATTTTTTTTTCTTTTAATTGCTTTCATTATTCTTTCTCATATAGTTTAAATTTATTTTCAATCATTTGTGGCAGCTTGTAATTGGCCAATAGTTATTATTAAGTCGCTTATATTGTAAATAACGCTGTAAGCTTCCCTAAGACAATAAAATAAATAAAATAACAATTACATCTTTCATCAAAATAAAGAAAAGCAATAAGTAGCAACGTAATTCTATACATAATGTGATCCAAATATCAAGCAACAATTGCTTTTATAAATATGCTTCTGCCTTTTATGAGTAATGAGAAAATAGGTAATTATCACGTTAAAGCTGTACAACGCCATCTATATTGTTTTTGGTGAAAAAAAAAAAAAAAAAAACGTAGCCTGGAAAGTCTCTCATTAAAACTATAAGTTACTTTACATTATATTGGCAGCCTTTATTAAGTACATTACGTATATGCCAAGTATAACTCCCGGCAAACTTCTTGAGCATCGAGTGTCGTAGTGGGGGAAAGTTCGCGCACGTACACTTCCGTGCAAAAAAAAAAATGAACTAATTATTATATTATTTAATTATGTAAATAAAACTAAACTTATTATAGTTTATTAAAACTTATATTATATTATTATATTTAATAAAAAACTAATCGTCAGGGAAGTATAATATTCCTTCCATGAGGTTAAAACCAGCAATACCAGAGCTAGTGCTAGGTTTTGGATCTGTAGACATAGACCTCGTGCTAGTAACTAATTCTTAAACTTAAAAAAATGAGCAATAACAAAAAAATCCAACAAAAGAGCAATCACAAAAACGTGACAGTTTCACTGCACGCAAGTGTATTCGGGAGTCAAAGGGACGAAGACACAGTGCGCGGGGGAAGTATCGACTGATCTACCAATAGCCGGTCAATGCGGGACTCACCCACCCCCGCGCCCCGTACCGCACCACCAAAGAGATCTAAAATTCGGTTGTGCGCACTCAAGGTCGATGCTCAAGAAGTTTGCCGGGACCTATACCTAGGCTCGTTCTATGATCTGTGACCTGTCTGAAGATTCAATTTACACATTATTAATTTCTCATTTGGTTTTCGAACTTATCTGCTGGAATGACAATAGGTAAACAAGAAACCAGGGGAGTTAAAGAGGCCACATCGAAGCAATTCATCTAAAAAAGCAATATTGCAATTTGCGCATATAGAAGTAAGTGCGCAATGCAAACAAATGTCAAATAGCAATATTGCTTTCTTAGATGAATTGCTTGATGTGGCCATTTTAACCCCCCTGCATTCATACTATTTCCAACCCTAGCATGTTGTAAAATACCTACAAGATACCTAAAAAAATACAGCAACCTCAATATAAATTAAAATTACTTACCCGTAAATCTAAATACTGTTTAAAATGTTAATCTAGAAATAGAAGCCAGTCTAAGGTGATGAAAGATCAATCTTTTTACGTTTCGATTTAATTTCGAATTTTAATTATGTATTTTAATTATTGGTCAGCAAAAATTTAGCTTCGATCGCCATCGACTCGCAAAGAAGAAGAAGATTATTTATCAAGTAACAATAAGTACGACGTTTGACCGCTTTTATTGATGACGTCACAGAACAGTATTTCCATACAAACTCCAAAGAAATTTTCGTTTGGACGTTTCGTAAAAAGTATCTCATTTGACTAGGTAGTTAAATTGCCTATTAAATGGAATCATACCATATTAAACATGATGATATTTCCGCCATTTAAGTCTTAATAATAATTAAAATCGATTTAATTTGGTTGCTTATTACTTACAAAGTAAAGGAGCATTCTCAAGGGCTGTAGTTATTATATTAACTGTTGATGTTGCACCGTCGCGCATCCAAGTTACGCAAACGAGAATATGTGTGAAGTTGTATTTTATCTCTTTTGATACTTATACGTATTGTGATATAAAAATAATACATTTTGTCAATTAAAATTTCATACCGACCGCAAAATTGTTTCATTATCACAGTTTTAAGAAAATATAACCTTAATGATATTTATAATGTGTTTATTATTGATTTTATATTAACTATGTATTTACTCCTATCTATAACAATGATCAAGGTTGCTATATTTAGGAATATTGAGCATCAAATTGAGGATTGTGGAGCACGGTGGCGCAGCGGTAAACGCGCTCGGTCTGCGATTGTTGAAGTTAAGCAACTTTCGCAAAGGCCGGTCATAGGATGGGTGACCACAAAAAAAAAGCTTTCATCTCGAGCTCCGGAAGGCACGTTAAGACGTTAGTCCCGACTGCACTAGCAGTCGTTAATAACCATCAATCCGCACTGGGCCCGCGTGGTGGTTTAAGGCCCGATCTCCCTATCCATCCATAGGGCAGGCCCGTTCCCCAGCAGTGGGGACGTTAATGGGCTAGTGATGATGAGCATCAAATCGTGCAGTAGTTACCGTCGTCGTAAGTGACGTCAAACCAAAACTTTACTCTGATATTAAACAACACGATGGGCTATAAACGACGAACAAAATTAATGCTTTTTTTTGACGTAACTTATTTTAGATTTGCCGCAAATGGCATTACCTACTTGGCCGGAAAAATGAGGAGCGCTGGGGGCTCTCACCCGATACAAAATCTATGGCAACAGGCCTGAGGTATGAAAAGTATCGGGGCGTCCGAAGGACGTAATATACGATCCCAACGACCCGATTACTCTAGCCATAGAGGCAGCCAATCAGCTCGCGACACCAAAACACTTCAGGACCCCGATACCGACCACACCGGCGTGGTTGACGATTTACCTCAATCAGCGCTTATCGATATCGATCCGCTAGGGTCGATTAATTCTTTCAAATATTTTTCTTCTCCTATGGCGTCATAGGAGAAGAAAAATCCTGAGCTGAGGTTCGCGCCCAACTGGGCACCCTTAGGCCTGTTGCCTTAAACGTTGTATCGGGTGAGAGCCTTCAGCGCTCCCCATTTGTCCGGCCAAGTAGTTAATGCCATCTGCGGCAAATCTACAATAAGTCACGTAAAAAAAAAGGCTTGCGGGTGCTCACTTGGGCGCGAACGCCTCTGGGCGTCGCGCGTCGTCTGAGAAGATTATATTTGAAAGATTTAATCGACCCTAGAGGGACCATAGCGGTCAGCGCTGAATGAGGGAAATGGCTAGAGTAATCGGGTCGTTAGAATCATACATTACGTCCTTCGGGCGCCGATACTTTTTAGCCGCCTTTTTAATACCATCCCATTACAATCGCATTTAAGCGATGGCGTGAGAACTTGGACGCTTGCGAGAGGGACTGGCCGGAGTAAGCACAGGACCGCGAAAAATAGAAAGAGGAACGGGAGGCCTTTGGTTCGGTCACATACCTCCGAAAATGCATTTCTCGGGAATGTGGGTTTCCTCACGATGTTTTCCTTCACCGCCGCGTGATAATCATTTATGACACTTCCCCTATAAAATCTTCAACTATACGTTGATAAATTTCCATACCTATGCGGTTTTCTTTTGAATGACATTAAATGTCAGTTCGCAATTTACCCTGATTCACCTCTACCTAACGACTTACCTAAAAAATTCGCGTCATTGTTTAGAGTTTTTTGTTTTGTGACAATGATATTTACATTAGCAAATGCTAATAAATACAAATACATAAACATGTATTTGTCTTTAAAATACAATGGTGACGATTCCGGTACCCACAATCTAAATTTATTTTAAGTCATACCTGTCCTTTTCTCCGACACAAAGGGACGGATAATCGACAGGCATCAAAATTATGGAACACACAACATTTAAAAACCCCTCATAAAATTTTTGAATTTAGATATTTTTTATTTTTTTAGAATTTCATTTAGTTTCTTTTTTTGAATAGCAACAGCTATTTTATTCGTGCAAGTTATTCATTCATTTTAAAATTAACAGTTGTCAATCATCCGTCCCTTTCCATTTCGGCGGATAAGAAAATGACGGGTGTAACTTAAAATAAAATTAGGTGTCTGCAGGAATCGGGGCTATTAGCTGCCAAAATCTTATACTTCCATCCGAAGTATGTGGAAGCGTGTGACATCGTATCTTGGCCATTAGAAAGAAAGAAAGAAAAATATTTATTACAAAATCTGTGTGCGCGTGCGTGTGCGCATCGTAGTGCCAAGGGTTTATATCCCGGCTCGAGCTCAAACCACTAACTTGGACTTCATGAGTGTCGACTAACCCTGACACCAGGGTTGATGGGTTGGTAATCCACCTCACAACCCACACGATAGAAGAAGTTTCGACTCATATTTGGATCATCATCACTAATTTAAGAGCCACGCTCTTGTCGGTGTAGCATTGGTTTTTATTTGGCTCATAGGCAACTGAAATCAGGGGCCTGTTTAATAAAACTTACAATCGTAAATTACAATGACAACGTAAATTAAAATGAACATTAAATTGTCGTAGTAATTTACAATTGTAAGTTTTATTAAACAGACCCCAGGTGGTTTCTAGGATTTGTGCCCGGTTAATGGCATAGGTTCGTCTTCTATTACACACATACATACATACATACATAAACAGCCTATATACGTCCCACTGCTGGGCACAGGCCCAATCAACCAGAGGAGGTATGGAGCATACTCCACCACGCTGCTCCAATGCGGGTTGGTGGTGCGGGTCTTCTATTACATGGGACTGAAACTGGCGAGGAATGGGTGTACTACAACCCCTGCCTACCCCTTCGGGGTTACAGTCTAGTTTTAAAGAAGAGTGAATAGGCAGGGAGATAGCAGTGGAATTATTTTTATCCGACTTTCCAACATCTCTTTATACTTAAATTTTATTTTTATTAAATATATTTGGTGGTGATCTAATAATAACAATAATAACAAAACCAGCTTATTATAAATAAAATATCTCCTCCAGCGCGCCACACTGAGGCAGAGCGCCCAAAACGCTGGCAACATTTCCCCTCTGAACTGCCAGGCCTATCCTCTGCGCAAAATAACTGCCAGCTCTTGGATCGCCAGTTGCCTTAATGAGACGCGCCGAAATGTCACACAAAAATCTCTAAATCTCTTTTCTTATATAATAAAAACTAAAGCACAGAAATAACTATAAGCACAATTCGAAAGAAACGTCAGAAGTCGTCAAGTTAGTATCGACGATTACCCTCATTCAGCGCTTTTCGTTATCGGCCCACTAAGCTCGATTAATTCTATCAAAAATGTCATAATTCTCTCAGACGACGCCCTGAGACGAAGTTCGCGCCCAACTGGGTACCCTCAGGAGTGTTATCTTAAATTTTGTACCGGGTGATAGCCCTCAGCGATCAAATTAAATCAAATCAATTTTTTGCCAGAACACATAAAAATATAAACAGGTGGTAAAATAATTTACATGACAAAGAAAAAGATCGACAAAGTTACTTAAACAAAATTTATATTCAGTTGCGAATATAACCTGAGAAGAAACAATTTGAATGGTTGTCATTAAAAAAAACCGCGGGTCAGGAACTAAACAAGACACGTCAATTTTCTCATGAATTATTGATGAACCGACCTTCACCTGTGTAAACATGCCTTTATCTCGACTTGTTACTGGCGCCCATTGGCTTTTAATGTTGTAACAAAGTGGAAATGTTTTAATATACGAATTGCTTTTTGTTTTGTTGGATAAAACAAAAGAAGGTTTGTGTCTTTTAGGTAACCCCCGACGCAACACAAAGTCAAATACAAGTGCATACGTACAGTCATGAGCAATATCATGTCCCCAGTTTAGAACCCTGTCGAACTATCATATTTGACATTTAACGAGACTTACGGTTGAATTTGTCAAAAAAGTTAATGTGACATGGTTTCAAAGTGTAGACTTATTAGTACTCGTGACCGTACCAGTACGGTTAATTGTATGTATTTCAAAAACACAAATAAATCAGTAAAGTTAAGCTGTACTTATAGTTTGTACCCGCAATCTTTCAATTATTATTTTTTACATTTTACCTCACCTTATGGTTGCCTGGAAGAAATCTCTTTAAGCGATAAGGCCGCCATTTGCCATGTACTTAATTAAGAGACTTTTTGTAATTATTTATTTTTAGTTTGGTGCAATAAAGTGTATTTGTATTGTATTGTATTGTATAAATCATGAATTTTGCGATGGTAAATTCCACCTGATATTAACTCAGAATCTTGACCTGAATCATCCCCTTCAGGATTCGGTACGGGGTCACTAACACCCTGTATATCTATACATACACACACACATACACCACATTTAATAAAAAAAATGCTCTTTTTAAACGTGTCGTGGATATTATATTTCCTGACCACCGGTCATTGACCTTTCATTCATAATAGTTGACAATGTGAACTTGTGAAATAAAAAAGAGAGAGAGAGGGAAAGATAAACAGAGAAAGAAAGCCGACTAACATTGCAAGAACATCAAAAATGAAACTTACACAAAATGACATTATAATACCTAGGTAGAAGAGTCTTCGTTTCAAAGCTATCTGCTAGTTGTCTTCTGAATTTTGTCATTTTCACTCCATTCAAAGCTTACCGGCGTAAGTTTATGTACTTTTGTAAGTTATAGTGTTATACCTATCTATATACCTTGACCTTGGTCTTAACTACCAAAAGGTTCAATTTACGGAACGATCTTATCCAAATTGATTTGAGTCATCCAAAAAAAGCAATATTGACATATTGTACAATGCCAACAAAAGTCAAATAAGTAGCAATATTGCTTTTCCCTTGCCCAGATACGGGTGAAGACCTCAACGGTTGCGGAGTTGGAGGTAGGAGCCATCGGTACGGCAATGCAGGACGGAAGGGGCGAGTCGCAGGGATGTAACCGGGAACCTGACAGAGGGGCAGCAGCAACTGTCAGTACTATTCAGAGGCGGAGGACAGGAGACCTAGTACGGCTTTGAAATAGACTACTCTGGACGCCATTCCACTCGTGTCAGACAGAGTACTGCGGGCGGAAGGCAAGAGGGAAACCACTGCCATAAATTTCCCTAAAAAGTACATATAGCATGTAGAATGCTACACTGACAAAAGCGTGGCTCTTAACACTTTCAAGGACAGAACGTCTAATGACGTTCTGATTCCAAGGTGTCATACTATCTATTATGAACCATCAATGACCCATGGTCGCTGCCCGTGAAAGGGTTAAATTAGTAATGATTGCTTTTATAACTGGAAAGGATTTGGCATCAACATCAACGGCGAGTACCTGACGCACCTTCGATTTGCCGATGATATAGTCCTAATGGCTGAGACCCTGGAAGACCTGAACACCATGCTCGAGCATCTCAGTAACGCATCCCAACGAGTGGGTCTTAGCATGAACATGGCAAAGACAAAAATTATGTCCAACGACCATGTCGCACCCACTCCAGTTCAGGTTGGGAACGTTACACTCGAAGTTGTAGACCAGTACATTTACCTAGGACAAACAATCCAGTTAGGTAAGTCCAACTTCGAGAAAGAGATCTCTCGTCGGATCCAACTCGGATGGGCAGCGTTCGGGAAGCTGCGGAATATCTTCTCGTCCAGAATACCTCAGTGTCTCAAGACGAAAGTCTTTGACCAGTGCGTGTTGCCAGTGATGACCTACGGCAGTGAGACGTGGCCGCTTACTATGGGTCTCGTGAGGAGGCTCGGTGTCGCTCAGCGGGCAATGGAGAGAGCTATGCTCGGTATTTCCCTGCTGGATCGAATCAGAAATGAGGAGATCCGCAGGAGAACTAAAGTCACCGACATAGCTCGGAGAATTGCAAAGCTGAAGTGGCAGTGGGCAGGACACATAGCGAGGAGAACCGATGGCCGATGGGGCGGAAAGGTTCTGGAGTGGCGACCACGTGTCGGACGACGCTCAGTGGGTAGGCCCGCTACAAGGTGGACCGACGATCTGGTGAAGGTCGCGGGAAGCCGCTGGATGCGGGCAGCGCAGGACCGATCGTCGTGGAGATCCTTGGGGGAGGCCTATGCCCTGCAGTGGGCGTCATACGGCTGATGATGATGCTTTTATAAATGAATTGCTTCAATATGGCCTTCACCTTTAAAAAGAAGTGGCTATGGTCCTTATTCTTCAACAATCTATCTTTATCGATTGGCGGAAAATCCCTAGCACCGATCTATTCAAACAAGTTCTAATCCTAAATTGACTCAATCGGGAATCAAACCTTGGCCCTCTGTTTCTGTGGTCAAGGAGTCTAACCACAGAGGTCGTTGTTACGGAAGATGAACTAGTAATGACTATGTAACAATATTACTCGGTGTAATATTAACAACATAATGATTTTATTTATAATAACATGCCATAAAACCTTACACTGTAACTCTACAGAGGTCAATGCAATGACGGCCTCCGTGGTCCAGTGGTTTGAGCGTTGGGCTCACGATCCGCAGATCCCGGGTTCAAAACGCGGTGGGGACATATCACAAAAACACTTTGTGATCCCTAGTTTGGTTAGGACATTACAGGCTGATCACCTGATTGTCCGAAAGTAAGATGATCCGTGCTTCGGAAGGTCCCGGTTACTACCTACTGATGTAAGTAAGTAGTCGTTACATGAGCCAAGTCAGGGGCCTTTGCTGGCTCAATAGTAACCCTGACACCAGGTTGATGTGGTTGGTAATCCACCTCACAACCCACACGGTAGAAGAAGAACTAGTTTTTAGTATTTAACTGCAACGAACCTAACGTTACAAAATTTACTAACCATGCCGTGTGTACACGTTTTGGATTTCAATCTAAAGCTCGGCGATACGGCTCACCGCTATCACGTTGGTCTAATTTAATGCTAGGTTAGGTGCTGGTACTTTATTGGCACATTTTACATGTTTATCACATATATCTAAAGATACTGTAAAACCAAAGCGAATGAAAATTCCCTTTTAATGAATGCTAAGGTTTTTCTCGTTAACGCAAAAAAAGTAAAGGTGATTTTTTTGTGCACAAAAGAATAGTAGCAACGCAACCAAGGTAAATATAAATTACACAAGCTTTAGACAAAAACAAGAAAGAAACAAAACAACGCTAATTTCTTCACCCACATTAGAAGGGTACGCAACTTCGGAACGCAACTAGTCAGTCCCAACTAGCGAGGTGGTGGCCAATAGCCACCAACGTGTGCGAGATTACTGCGCGTTGCCCAATGCGCGAGCAAGGCCGACCACTATCTGTCGTGTTACCGTCTCACAAATTGCACTGATATATTATTATGTTACAAACGTTAGGTTTCGATGAAGTTTTGTAAATAAGTATATACTTACGTATATACACTTAATATTATATTATATACATTTCAAAAATGTAAGGGAAATTTTTTGGTACCCATTTAATGGTGTCTAACCAGACCCATTTCATTTTAGAGATCGGGAGATTGACTGGTCAGAACCTAATATAATATTACCAGATAATTTAGCTTTATATATTAAAATAAAGTACTTCTTATGAAACCTCAAAATGCAATAGGGTATTCGACCGGGTCAAAGATAAATTAAAAAACGCTAATCTAGAAATAGAAGCCAGTCTAAGATGGTCAAAAATCAATCCCATTTTACTTTTTGGCTTATTTTAGAATTTTATTAATGAATTAAGTAACAATTAGCACGACATTTGACCGCTTTTATTGATGACGTCACAGGACAGTATTTCCATACAAACTCCGAAGAAAACTTTCGTTTTGACATTTCGTAAAAAGTATCTCATTTGACTAGGTAGTCAAGTAGACTAAGAGAGTCTAAGAGAGACAATGATGATGGTCATAGATAATCTATCATTGCTGAATAATTTTTCACATTTTTTTTTAACATAACTTAGTGGTTTAGGTGGGGTACCTACCAAGGAAGCTACAAGGAAAAAGAGAAAGGCGAAGACCAAGAAGAGCGTATATGGAACAGATTAAAGAGATGGCGAACGTCGTGTCTTATTAGGAAGGGAAAGAATTGGCCTTTGATAAATAAGAATGGAAAATGCTATATACAAGAGCGTGGCTCTTAAGTTAGGGATCTACCTAAACTAAAAAAATAAATCGGATATTTTGCCAATATAATGATCAAATAAGTGACTCAACTGAAGTAACAGCCTCTCAGGTAACTGCAATCAGTCTCGTTTACGTCTGAATGCATCAATTGTGCAATTCGGTACAATTTCGGGCGCATAAAATAGTGTTGTAAACTTGTAACTGGTACTTGATGCGAGTTGTTAGGTTCTTTTTTGAAGACTTAAAATTATGACTTTGATATAGGTATGTCTGGGACGTTTTTGAAGTAAACGATTTATGTTTTTATAGCACTTAACCGTGCTTAGGGAAACTTACAAAAATTACTTTGTGATCCCAAGTTTGGTTACGACATTACAGGCTGATCACCTGATTGTCCGAATGTAAGATGATTCGCGCTTCGGAAGGCAAGTTAAGCCGTTGGTCCCGGTTACTAATTACTGATGTAAGTAAGTAGTCGTTACATGGGTCATGTCAGGGGCCTTTGGCGGCTCGATAGTAACCTTGACATCAGGGTTGATGAGATTGAATCCACCTCACAAACCACACGAGAGAAGAAGGGAAACTCACAAAGAGAAAAATAAATCAAAATCTTCTGACTCGCTTTAAGACGATACATAGATCGAAAGAATTTCGCATGGACAGGAGGAGGACCCGGTGGTGTAATGGTTAACACAATCGTCCCAGCTTGACAAGAGCTGCGGGTGCAAGTCCCGTCCGAGTCAGATTTTTTTTTTAGATTTCTATTTTCTCGTTGTTTTTAAAGTATTTCACGGTTTTTTCTTGTAGTTCAGTTATATACGTAACAAAATTGCTATGTAGTAAGTGGTAAGGCGTGGTACGTACGATCACGAGCATTAATATGTATACACTTTGGTACCATGTCACATTAAATTTTTTGACAAATTGAACTGTAAGTCTCACTAAATGTCAAATATGTTAGTGCAACAGAGTCCTAAAGTGGGTACATTATATTGCTCATGACTATGACTGCCCACAAGTAGATTGTATAGGTAGTTAGAATGTTTATCGTTTTAAATGTATTTATTTTCTGTCTTGTAGTTATTCTAATAAAAACTTTCGTTTTATAATATTTTTATTTATACGAACCACCACCACCTATCACGTCGGTCTAACAGAAAGCTCGGTGAAGTATGGATACTTAGTTCATCTTACAAGTACTTCTGACGACCCCAATTGAGATATAGTCGTGAGCTTAGTTTATGTTTTTATTATCTTTTGAAATGAAATGAAATGAAATGTCTTTATTAATTAAAACAGAGTTACAATATTATTTTACGTGATGATGACTCCTTTTAGACTACAAAGTCTGTGTTAGGAGGCATCGCTCTTCACTCCCAGTTACATCTAATAATCTGAGTGGCATAGTTTTATTTTTACATTTTATTTACAAAGTGTATGTTTATCTTATCTAATTACTACTGTGTGTGTGAGTGTGTGTGTGTGTGTGTGTGTGTGTGTGTGTGTGTGTGTGTGTGTGTGTGTGTGTGTGTGTGTGTGTGTCTGTGTGTCTGTGTGTAGGTATGTATGTGAAAATACTTCAAAATAATACTTCACTTCTTCTTTCGTGTGGGTTGTGAGGTGTCTCCCTGGTGTCAGGGTTGATGAGGTTGGTACTCTACCTCACAAACTACATACTTCACTCATGATTGCTAATTTAATTTATAAGTAACTATAAAAAACTAATTTAGTCGTAATGTTACGGAAAATCGAGTAGAGTTTCGATCGCTATAAGACTACGTTTCTTACAACACTACTGCTCTCTTGCGCATGTCGTTGCATTAACTGACGCCGGCGCCATTCAGGCCAGTGCGCAGTGTAAAAGTCAAAAACCGATGCGTTGTGAAAGGTACTATAATGTCAAGATCAAGAACTGTTTGGGTGCAATATTTTGTTGCCTGGCCGAGATCCTTTCACGTGTGGGTTGTAACGGCAATCATCAGTTTCATCTTCAACCAATCGATATTTTTATATAACACAAAAACATGCACTTAGCGCTATCCACTGCTACTAATACACTACGACTACTATTCTACTAGTGCTAGGTTTTTCTAATAAGCTCTTCCTAACACAATCCCGAAAAAAAAAGAAAAAAAAATACTAGTATTTTTAGTATAATATAGTGTATTAGTGATAGTGTTAGGAAAAGAAACAAAAGAAAAAAATATATATTTTGTTTTAAACACACGCACACGCGCACGCACGCGCGCACGCACGCACACACACACACACTACACTTTGAAACCATGTCACATTAACTTTTTTGACAAATTAAACCGTAAGTCTCATTAAATGTGAAATATGATAGTGCGACAGGGTTCTAAAGTGAGCTCATGACTGTACAACAATCTTCTCTCACCATTTTGCAACCTCACATGTTTCGATTATGACATATCCGTGATCACTTTACATTAGTTTCATTTTTTAAAACATCATTGCAACTATGTAAGAGCTATCATCAACTAGTCATTATGACATCATCATACTGTTTTTTTTTTCCTTTACTAACCCACAATAGAGCAGGGCCATTCAACAGGAAAAACCTTTGAGGGTTGGTGAGGCCGGTCTATGCCCTCCAGCCGGGTGTGCATGATAACCGCGCCGCGCGGGGCCGAATTATATTCAGCGCTTCGACCAATAAACTATACGAATGCTATCTACGTAGATGGACGTCAAACGGCTATTGGTCGAAGGCCTCGATATAATTCGCGCCGCGCGCGGCGCGATTACCGTGCAGAGCCTACATGAGCAAATAACTTGTGTTACAAATGGACCTGTCAAATCTTCAGGTAAGGAGCGGACCCTGTGAAAATAGGGTAACGCGAGAGAGACGATGCATGATGATGGTCATACGTTTATTTATTTATTTATTAAGGTACATACAACATTACAGTATGGCCCAATGCGCTGTATGACGAGAAAACAATATACAAACTGATACAACAAATATAAACATTGAATGAAAAAAAGAAACAAAAAGAAAAATAAGACTATAAATAACATCAAAAACACTAAAAAAATTACAATTTCAAAATTAAAAAGTAAACTATCACACAAAAATAAAAATAATAATATAAAAAACAAAACAGTAAATCATGAATAAATAATCTATTATTGCTGAGCACCGCATTATATTTTTCTATGACATAGATTTTTTTTACATAAGTTGCTTGTTCAGGTGGGGTGCCTACCTAAGACACGATGAATTTATTAATAATGACACAGAAGGGAAGCTACAATAGTACGAGAGCAGACCGTGACGTATACGTCATCGACTACAACGATCAACCAGTCATTATTATTATTATTAATAACCCTCAATGTTCCACTGCAGGGCAAAGGCCTCTCTTCCCTTCTTCCACTCCTCCCTGTCCCCAGCTTGCTCGCACCACCGTTTCGAAAAGCGGTCCAACTCGTCGCGCCATCTTTTCTGTGGCCTTCCCCGACGTCTGACAGCATTTGCAGGAACCCACTCTGTAGTTTTTGAACCAGTCATTGTGTCATCATATTTTTTTTTCCTTCACTAACCCACAGGGTGATAAGGTGTATCCTCCCCCCCACATTCAATAGGGAAAAAGCAATAGCTCAAATTTCACCAGGTCACATCCATCGCAAGATGAACGTACCGACCTCATCAAGCCTGTTACACCGACGTGATGTTTTATTACTTAGACTGGTAATCCTTATTGAGGTGGGGAACAATGTAATTAAAAAGTTATCTTTCTTTATTTCCAGACACGATCAGAAGAAGAAGCGATGTATACCATCCACGCAGCACGAGGGCGTGTGTCTTAGCTGCGGTGGAGACTCACGGGGCGGCATCATACCCTGCATCTGTACTGGACATCAGTAAGTTACTGATACAGAAATCAATCATTTATTTACGTAATTGTCATGGATAATCATCATCATCATCATCACCAGCCTATTAACGTCCCCACTACTGGGGCACGGGCCTTCCCTACGGATGGATAAGGAGATCGGGCCTTAAACCACCACGCGGGCCCAGTGCGGATTGGTGGTTATTAACGACTGCTAATGCAGCCGGGACCAACGGCTTAACGTGCCTTCCGAAGCACGGAGGAGCTCGAGATGAAACTTTTTTTTTGTGGTCACCCATCTTTTGACCGGCCTTTGCGAAAGTTGCTTAACTTCAACAATCGCAGACCGAGCGCGTTTACTGTTGCGCCACCGAGCTCCTCCAGGATAAACTTATCGAAGGTCAATGTAATATTTTTGAATTTACGTCATTTCGCAAGGTGTTATGGCTGAGGAGAAGAAATGACAAGAAACTGCAACAGCACCACATCGTTTAAATCAATGAGGGTATACATTACAAGTTATTTAATAACTAGAGGAACACGTTCAGTACCAGACATTTTTATCACTTAGGTCATCAGTAATCTTATAATAAACTTTTTTACATATAGAAACCTTCCTTCCTTCCTTCCTTCTTCATGAGCTTTTAATTTATTTTCTCACAATAAATAACAAATCTCTCCCGGTTTTCGACAAATTCAGTTATTCTTTATGCCATCATCGTTGCGAACCTTGATTGCTGCGACGAAAAATTATTTCTTTATTTCACGTGATCTTATTGTAGATTTGCCGCAAATGGCATTAACTACTTGGCCGGACAAATGGGGAGCGCTGAGGGCTCTCACCTGGTACCTACAACATTAATTCTCGAGGGTGCCCAGTTGGGCGCGAACCTCGGCTCATGGCGTAGTCTGAGACTTCTGAGAAGATAAATTTTAAAAATAGAAATAATAAATAAATAATAATAAAAAGTTCAAACTTTTAAATAAATAAAAAATATAAGTAACTACCTACATTAATTTTACTGCGCGTAATTAAAATTACGACTTAGCTAGTCCAAGTTTCTGTAATAAAAGTTAACTTAGTCCAATTATAATCATAAGGAAATGAAATGTGGCATTATAAACTATTATAAAATTATAAACTACCTACAAACGACGCTTCTGTCATTTAGAAGTACTGAGTTACTCGTTAAGTTGTATTGCTGTGTACAGGGTCATAGATCCCACAACCTACACGAGAGTAGAAGAAGTGAGATTTTCAATTAGAATCAGAAACAGAATTAGTGCGCGGCGGAGAGTTACCGTGGTTTCCAAGTCATAGAATAAGGAATAATTCTACGTTTAGACCGTCAACTCTCTGGTCCCCACCAGCGGCTGAGCTAGGTTTACCCCACCCCCCGTGTCAGTCTTACTTTAGTCTTCTATAGTATGGGCGTCAGACGTCACACACACAGATGCGCATATACGATAACGTCAATGTCTGTGAATGTCTGTAACGTTAATGTGTGTGTAGTGTCTGTGTAAAACGAGGTGGTTTCTGTAGTCCAGTGGTTGAGCGAAGTGGTTGGGCGCACGATGCAAACAACAAGACAATGTGGCTCTCTGCCTCATAACCTGTTTCTTTTTTTTTTTGACGTGACTTATTGTAGATTTGCCGCAGATGGCATTAACTACTTGGCCGGACAAATGGGGAGCGCTGAAGGCTCTCACCCGGTACAACGTTTAAGACAACAGGCCTGAGGGTGCCCAGTTGGGCGCGAACCTCGGCTCAGGGCGTCGTCTGAGAGGAAAAATATTTGAAAGAATTAATCGACCCTAGTGGGTCGATAGCGATAAGCGCTGAATGAGGGAAATCGTCGACCACGCCGGCGGGGTCGGTATCGGGGCCCTGAAGTGTTTGGTGTCGCGAGCTGATTGGCTGCCTCTATGGCTAGAGGCCTCATAACCTAGACAATGTGGTTCGCCTTATAGATTTCAGAAATCATATTCTGATGTTATTTTCTTCAACTTAAACTTCGATTTCTTTAATTTAACGTCGTTCCGTTGAAAAATTCAGATCACTTTTTACATAGATTTATACCAGCTTGTGAGTGTAATGTATGTTACACTCATTGATTTAATAGATGTGTTGCTGTTGCAGTTTCTTGTCATTTCTTCTCCTCAGCCATAACACCTGTCGAAATACGGCAACATCCAACGCTGGTTTTCATTCCTTTCCGCTTCCTGGGATATTGTGCGGATGTTATTGTCAACAATGAGTCATAAAAAGAGAAAAAAAATTACAGCCATTATTGATATGTGATCACCACCCCACCGCCCACCCATATCCCATCCACAACCCATAATCCTCTTCATCATCATTATCTCCCTATCATTATCGCGTTTTTACAGGATCCGCTTACCTAACCTGAAGATTTGACAGGTCCGGTTTTTTACAGAAGCGGCTGCCTGTCTGACCTTCCAACCCGTGAAGGGAAAACCAACCCAATATAGGTTAGGTCACATACCTCCGAAACGCATTTCTCGGGCATGTGGGTTTCCTCACGATGTTTTCCTTCACCTACCGGTGAGCACGTGATGATCCAAACATGAATTCGAAAAACGATTTCGAAAATTCCCTTCAACAAGTTTATCCATGATAATTACGTCGAATAAAGTATATCTGATTTTGATTTCTGCTGCAAGGTTTAATTAAGACATTTTATTAACATAAGATTTAACTTTATTTAAATATCTCATGCAAAAGATCTCTTAGCTGTAAGTTAACTTTAAGTATCTTAAACATAATAACATTAAGCGAACTCCACTCCCACAGACAAACCGAGGAATTGGTTTTGTGGGGTTTTTATTGTACCCATATTTTCTGTATTTCTCATGAAAAATAAACATTTTACTTACTTACTTACTTAAGAAAATATTCGAATGATTTATCGAAAAAGCGCTTACATGGTTTTCACAATAAAGTGACTATATTATCACCTGTAAAGTAACATAGTATACATCACAAAGAGTAAATCAAAGAAAAAAAAAAACAGAGAAAGAATTTCGCATGGACAGGGGGAGGAGTCGGTGGTGTCATGGTTAACATGCTCGTCCCGGCTTGACAAGAGCTGCGACTTCAAGTGTCTACTGAGTCAGATTTTTTTTCGATTTACATTTTCTCTTTGTGAGTTTCCCTGAGGATCAAACAGCACAGAGTATAATATCTATGACCTGTAATGTTTCAGAGCCGTGAAGTTCGAGTCTGGCTTCTGGTTCTTGCGTCAGGTGCAACGAGCAGTCAGCCTCATGCCCTGGAGCCTCAGCACCGACAAGCTGGAGCTGATCGGTTAGTAGATTTTTTTTTATCTTTGATGGATTTGCTCTTGGCCCCAGACTTGCCCGAAGGCATTGACGAGTCCTAAGACGGAGCGAGCTCGCCCAGAAGGTGCCTGTTTACTTTGGCCTTGAAAGCACCCGGATTATATGCATTCGGAAATACAGACGAATTGAATACATGGGATTAACTGTTCTTCTTTTCTGTCGTGTGGGTTGTGAGGTGGATTACCAACCCCATCAACTTGGGTTACTATTGAGCCGCCAAAACCCCTGACAAGGCTCATGTAACGATTACTAACTTACATCAGTAATTAGTAACCAGAGTAAGCACGGATCTGTCCAGTTATGTTTAAGTACTCCAGCCAAGCTGAAGTCATGCGTCACTAATTCACTATAGGTATTAAAATACCCCTTTTCCAGAAGAAGAGGAATGCGACAGCCCGGATAGCCCAGGGTCGAGCGAGGGCCCCCGCGAGCTGCGCAACGTGCGCGAGTTCCTCGAGGCCCTCTCCGCCAAGCTGGCCGGGGGGGCCCTCGAGGGAACCCGTGTGGCCCCCCTCTACCATCACCCTGCTTGTGAGTACTACCCTTTATAATTATTTAGTGCTAAATAGATGATAAGCTTTTTGATTTTGGAATGTAATTGATATTTTCTAATATGAAAAGCTAGCGGTCTCATTACATGCCCTATATACCTATCGCGATTTTAGACTAAACAACACATAGATAAACTAATGTTATTGTCAAAATTGTTGCAAAATGCGTAAAAATCTAACCACCTAGTATCTAAAACAAAGTACGTACTGACTTTATTTATTAAGCCAAGTACAGAGTGTGCTTGCACCTTAAGTATAAAGTGAATAATACGAGTAGGTAACCCAGGATTTATATTTCAATTACATAAAATTTAATTTGTCAAAATATTCATAAAATTTTAAAAAGAAGATCGATTGGGCGTCCATTGCAGACGGCGCGGCACGGCCACCACACTGGTATAAGACGCACGCACCACGCGGCGCGCGTTTCTTGGTAGCCGTGCAGAGCCTGCTGCTGTTATAATTTGAATAAAATAATAAGTAATAAAAAAGTAATTCGGGTAAAACCTTCGACACCTTCACACAATACATTTACAACATTAAAATATACGCACGTTAATATTTAATTAGAAAACATAAAGGAATATGTGTGTCATAGTTCACCAAAAAAGGCCAGGGTTCAGTGAAAATTTACCCAAAGGGCAACACTGATTTCAATGAATCATAAATTAGTTCTGCATGTGAAGCCTAGTAAGTAGTTATAGCTAGTAGATTGACTAGAAGACCGATGTTACGTAGATATGCGCATGTGGGAGCAGTACCGGCCACAGCTGCGACAGTCGCTGTCGACGCTGTCTACCGCGCTACGAGACGCGCTCACACGTAAGACTAGCCATCAATAGCATGTAAACACAGGTGTTAGGCCGGGTTTCCACTGACGCGGAGATGTGCGGAGAAGAGCCGAGATGTGCGGATTTGTCCAATCACAGCGTTCGAGAGAGCGAAAAACGAAGACGCTCTGTCACTTTCTCCCTCACGGTTATTGGTCGATTCCTGCACATCTCCGCTCATCTCCACACAGCTCCGCGTCAATAGAAACACAGCCTTAGCCTGCCCTCACGGCACGGCATGCGGCAACCGCGCCGCGCAGTGCGAATTATATCGAGGACTTCGACAAATAGTCGTCTGACGTCTATCTTCGTAGATTCGCTGCGCTTATTAGTCGACGGCCTCGATAAAATTCGCAGCGAAGTTGCCGTACAGACGCTGCTGGTAAACATTTTGGCGATAGATCAGTTGAATAAAAAAGGTTATTGTAAGCTTAGTGATTATTTAGAAGATATGGCCGCACTGGAATAACTGTCTGGGAGCCAAATTACTAAATTGTATAACAATATTTTTATGTTTTTTTTTAAAAAAAGAACGTCTAAGGCCCTGTGCTGAGGTTTATCTTGCAGCTTTCCTCGGCTATACAGGTTGTGAGAAGCTGCAGTAGTTTTAAAGGATGAGACGTTCAATATACAGGGTGGCCCAGAAGTTCAGGTTCAAAATGAAAAATTAGATAGAGGGGCTCATTAGCTACCAGAAACACCCCCATATATGTTCAGCAATTATTTACGGTTTAGGAGATATGACCCATTTTGTACCTTTTTCTAGATTTTCTACCTTACTTCAGAAATAATCATTTTGTCGCTATCCCTTTCTTAACAATTATTTTATTTTACTTCACAACCATGCCTAAGGCTGTGTACCGCTCAATCGAAGATAAATCAAAGTCAAATCAAGTATAAAAAAAAAGTTATCGGAAGTCAAAGTGAGAATTCAACCAAAATTGTTACAGTTGTTAAAACTTCGCCGAAGAATAATAAACACATGAGATTGTTATGGACCCTGAAAGTATTTCTAAAAACTGCTCCATTTAATAGGCTTTTAGAAACATCCAAAAAAAGTACCCTTAATACGGGCAAAAAACTAAGTAATCAGCCCTGAAAGATTGCAAGACAGACAGATTTGAAGGAAAATTTGACATTCTCATACAATGTAGCTGCTTCTTTCTAACGTTGTTAAAGGTGCTCAAAGACAGACTTTATTTTAGTATCCAATAGTATGAATCACCAACAGTGTTTGGGGATAACTTTTCCCTTGAAATCTATGTACCTTCATTAAAATACGAATACCAAAAGTGACTGCAAGTTTTGTCTTCGGATTGTTGCTATGTCTACCCTGTTAGCGATTATAAGCGTGATTTTTATTTACTTTTAACTAAAAATCTGTCACCTTTACAACGTTAGAAAGAAGCAGCTACATTGTATGAGAATGTCAAATTTTCCTTCAAATCTGTCTGTCTTGCAATCTTTGAGGGCTAATTATTTAGTTTTTTGCCCGTATTAAGGGTACTTTTTTTGGATGTTTCTAAAAGCCTATTAAATGGAGCAGTTTTTAGAAATACTTTCAGGGTCCATAACAATCTCATGTGTTTATTATTCTTCGGCGAAGTATTAACAACTGTAACAATTTTGGTTGAATTCTCACTTTGACTTCCGATAACTTTTTTTTTTATACTTGATTTGACTTTGATTTATCTTTGATTGAGCGGTACACAGCCTTAGGCATGGTTGTGAAGTAAAATAAAATAATTGTTAAGAAAGGGATAGCGACAAAATGATTATTTCTGAAGTAAGGTAGAAAATCTAGAAAAAGGTACAAAATGGGTCATATCTCCTAAACCGTAAATAATTGCTGAACATACATGGGGGTGTTCCTGGTAGCTAATGAGCCCCTCTATCTAATTTTTCATTTTGAACCTGAACTTCTGGGCCACCCTGTATAAAAAAATACGATTCAAAGTGTAACTATGTTACCTACTGAATAAAGATATTTTAGGATTTTCAATTAAAAAGGCCACAATGAAGCGAGTTGGCCACAGTTGCGTCGGGCTCCAGTGTAACAGAGCCTTTTAATTTTATTTTTGTTGTATAGCTTTAGCTATAAAAATAAAAAATAAAAAACTTTAAAAAAATAGCGCCACTCTTCACTCACGATAAATACAAAAATGAGATAGAGTTATTTTTAGAACAAAATAGGTATTATTTTAAATCGACAAAAGATACAAGAATTAAAAGGCACTACAAATAGATGATACCCTATTTAATCGACTTTGGGAGGTTTTTAGAAAAGAAAGAACTTAAGAAGTTGTAAACTTAAGCTATTGTCGCCAAAATGTTTATTGGAATGTCTTCATAATCAGCATGTCGCATGCATTTGTGTTTAAAATACTTTATATTTGAATTATTGAGTGTCTGCACGTTTGTTTATCATGTTTGGAGTTCGTTTAGAGTGCATGCACTATTGCACGCCTGTTGAAATTTTTAGAGTGATGTTATTCTTGTGAAACTTTGCTCATGTGTTCTTTCCAGGCGTTTTTATTTCTTACAAGACTTTTTTTCAAATACATATATTTTAAATTATAGTATCTTATACTTGTCATGTTGCTGGGCAGTGACATGTATAAGTATTTATTCATGCAACATTAGGTATAAGAATAGGTAGGTACAATATCGAATACGTGCCTAGGTGTAAGTAACCTAACTTACCTTTTTTTATAAACTGGAAGTCTTCGTCTCATGTGGATCTTCTCTTAAGATCATGTCAGGTCAATGACCGATCTTTTCACCTTGGTATAGGGTACTTGAGCCGCCAAATGCTCCTGACATGGCTTATGAAACAACTACATAATTCATTTATTCGCCTTAAAAATGGTAGGTAGCTTGCATACTTAGTAAAGTAAATACTTAGTAGAAGTATGGAATTCCATTTGCTTCGATCCTGATATACTTCTCTTGCTTACTTCTCAGTCATCAATCGTTTCATACACGCACGCCGGTTTAGAGTAGATCGTACTGAATCTTTTCTAAGGACATCTCCAATTTGGTCAATGTACGTCCTTTTAGGTTTTCCTCTGCCAGCCCTACCATCAACCTTCGCTTTATATACTGCTTTTGTAATACTATTATTATTAATTGAAAGTAATCGAGAATTTGTTGAAGAAAATATTAATAATAAAAATCTCCATAAAAACTCCGGACATGTACCTACCTAGAGGCAAACCTGCAATAAGTCACGTAAAAAAAGAAAACTCATTAAAAACTAGAGCACTTAATCGTAGTACTTACTTGGTCGTCCAATGCAAATGCTGATTCATTAACAAGGTTCCGGTTGAGCAGGGGAGATATTTTATTATAACATGAGGGTTGAAAAGTACTAATATCTTCTCTTATCTTGAACTTCTTCTTCTCTGGTGCAACTCAAAGACACAGCGTGACAGAGGGCGACAGTAACTGTCAGTACTATTCAGAGGCGGAGGACAGGAGTCTCAATACGGCTTTGATATAGACTACTCTGGGCGCCATCCCGCTTGCGTCAGAGTACTGCGGGGTGGAAGGCAAGAGGGAAACCACTGCCCTATTTTCCCCTAAAAAAGTAACATGGAGAATGCTACAAGAATGCTACACCGACAAGAGCGATCTAATCTGGATATAATCACTTCTTGTCTCGTGTGGGTTGTGAGGTCGATTACCAACCTCATCAACCCTGGTGTCAGAGTTACTATTGAGCCGCCAAAAACCCCTGACATGGCTCATGTAACCACTACTTACATCAGTATGTAGTAACCGGGACCAACGGCTTAACGTGCCTTCCGAAGCATGGATCATCTTACTTCTTACTGATCTTGAACTATAATGGTCTGAGAGTAAAGACAAAAACACAGACACTGCAGTACACTCATAAAGAGTGTGTAGTGTCAGTAATAAACTACTAAGTACTATTAATGACACTACACACTATGAGGAGTATAAACTACACTACTCATAAGTAAGTAAACACTTAAGGAAATTGTAAGCCAACTTGAACTTCAACTTAACCTAAGGGAAGCGTTGCGGGACATTTCCAACACAAGTATCCTGATTACTTACTGGGAAGTTCTTTCCACGAATATCTGCTTGTGCTTTCAGAAATAAATAAATTTTATTTTATTTATTTATTATTATTACAAGAAATCAAAATACACACATTCTTCACTAACACTACTCGAAAATCAAGTGTGTACTTACACACATGAGTAAGTGAGTGAGTGTACTAACACTTACACTGGACTGGACTGGGAGTCTGGGAGTAAAGGCAAAATACACACAGTGTAGCCCACTGCAACTAGGGTCACTGTGTGTGTAAGTGGTGGAGTAGTGAACTACTAATGTCACTACACTAAGGGTGGTATTAATAAATTAATCTCAACTGAGACTGCCCTCAAGATCATGTTTAAGTCCCTGTCTTTATATAAGAACTGTCACATTGACGTGATCTTGAGGGCAGTCTCGAAGCTGAGATTAGTTTATTAATTGGTATTGGGTGGTCCCTACCTATGTGTATTTTGTTCACTTACGACACTTATACACATTCATATAATTCCTCTAGTTATTACTTAATAAATCATTTGTTACGGGCAACAAAAACAAAACAAACAAACAGAACAAAACAAAACAAAAAAACAAAACAAAACAAAAAACAAACAAAAAAAAACAAACAAACATGACTTATGGCTTTGCAGTTTGCACTATGCTGGATCGTTTTCCAATCGCTGTAAAAGTAAAATAAGTACTTATATAAAAATAAAATAAGATTTTAGCACAGGCGCAGCGCGATGTGGAGTCATGTTGTAAAATGGTTCAGCCCTGAGGCTATAATTACTGCATGTGAGCGTTTCCGTCCGGCTGCGCAAGCGCACTGGGGTTGCCGGTCATCTTCTTGGTGTAGGGCTGCCAATAATGGTTGAAAAAGCCGTATATTTTATACTTAGTAAACTATTTTAACGTCGAGAAAAACAAAGGTAATTGGGTGGTGTGGGTTGATGGAGAATTGTGAAATTCTGATTACTTAAGTACTAAATAAAGACAGATCTAAAACTAACGAAAACCATTTTCCAAGAAAGACGTATTAATAAGTTCAACATTTTATCATGTCCTTCTATGACGTCACAGTGTGCTTTTTCATACAATTTCCATAGCAATTTCGTGTTTTAACATTTAGTAAAAACTAAGACATATTATAGACATAAGCTGCGATTAGCTTCGACGAGCAGCCCTAAACACCGCGAGGTCCGCGCCCGCGCCGCGTCGCGGTCCATTCGCCGCGTTTAGCATACTTTTGAATAATAATACACTATTCTATTGACTTGCGCATGTTAATTATAATTGTCGGACATTGGCACCTTTAAGTGCTGGTCTATAGATCACGGACCACAGGTCAATACTGTCGGTAGTAGAAACTCAACAATAGGTAAGTACAGTGTTTATATTTTCTATCTCCCTCTTCCATAATAGTATTTCCGAATACTTGCAAACGAATGCTAATTTACACGTTCATTTTTTTTTATTTTTTATTTTTATTTATCATCAATCAGGTAGGTAGGTATTAGATTTATCCATGGTATAAGAAAACCAGGTATTGAGCCTATGACAAGCCGCCATTGCTAGCACTTTGATGACGTTAGTATTACCACTGTGTTACCATTAGATTGGTATCTCAATCAATCAATAATACTTTATTGCACAACGACATATACACATGACAGAAACATACGAATAAAAATAAGCACATAACCAACCAAGTATCTCCAACATTCCAAGGACGTAAATTTTATTATTAAACATTAAGTAAATTACTGACTATTGTATTTAATTACTATTACTTGTCACATATATAAAAATCATTAAAACTGTTTCTTTTTTAAATTTATAAAAACATTGGTCGAGGGCTGTCGAGGGTAATTTATTTTTATGAAATGGCAACGCAGGGCCGGATGACATGACTTTTGAGCATACCTGGTTTTCTTATACCATTGGATTATTATACATATTGAATTTGAATTCATAACGGAGTAATTTAATAATAATTTCTAATATTATATAGAGGTAAATGCGAAAGTAATTCTGTCTGTCTGTTGCCTTTATACGTTCAAGCCACTGATCCGATTTTGATAAAATTTGGTATTACCATAGTTTGATGCCTAAGGAAGAACAAATATGATAGTTTTTATCTCGGATTTCGCCCCCTAAGGGGACGAAAAAGAGCTGGAAAAAACGTGCCATTCACAAGCCGCGGGCGGAAAGCCAGTTAATAATACTTGTATAAATCAATCTCCTGTGCAAAGTACAGGTACCTAACTATAGCGTAAAATTATTATAGAAGTAAACATACACTTTATGCGGCTCCTTGAAGATTTCTAATGTGAAACAAATTGCCCGATTTCCTTCTACAAGTCGATTACTTATATTGTTAATAACTTTGTGAAACCTGATATCTGATAGCCTCTAATTGACGTAGTTCATTGGAGGTAACACGATTAATGTTATAAGAAGTACAGTGCTGTGTGTAAAAAAGATTCTTCTTCTTCTAATCCTTTTATCTCCTGTTTTAAGTTTACGCGGTTATTATCATAATTAAAGCACATAATAACGGGTTCTTACCGCGTTTAAATGAGGATATGATATCGGGAGTCTCATATCCCCATTTAAACGCGGTAAGAACCCGTTATTATGTGCTTTAATTACTTTTATCTCCTGTTGAGATGTAGGGTTCGAATAACAGATTTCCACTCCTCGCGATCTTTTGAATCCTCCGCAGCTTGCTCCCATGATATGCCGAGCGGGTTTACCTACCGTTCTTTTTCTATCGTGTGGGTTGTGAGGTGGAGTACCAACCTCATCAACCCTGGTGTCAGGGTTACTATTGAGCCGCCAAAGGCCCCTGACTCATGTAACGACTACTTACTTACATCAGTAAGTAGTAACCGGGACCAACGGCTTAACGTGCCTTCCGAAGCACGGATCATCTTACTTTCAGACAATCAGGTGATCAGCTTGTAATGTCCTAACCAAACTAGGGACCACAAAGTATTTTTTTGTGATATGTCCCCACCGGGAATCGAACCCAGGACCTCCGGATCGTGTGCCCAACGCTCCACCACTGGAGCACGGAGGTCGTTATACCTACCGTTTAAGACTAAAGTTAAGACCAAGGGGAATGAGGTCGGCCTCGATACGAATTGGTGCGGGACGGAGTGTCCGTTCTATACGTAGTGTTATCGTTATTCTAAGGTTCTAGCAGACAAAGTCACGTCGCACACCAGACACTCCATACAAAAATCTCATTCTTATCGTGTGCCGCCTAAAGCGTAATGCCGGGTTTCCACTGATGCGGAGATGGGCGGAGAAGAGCGGAGATGTGCGGATTTGACCAATCACAGCGTTCGAGAGAGGGAAAAACGAAGACGCTCTGTCACTCTCTCCCTCACGGTGATTGGTCGATTCCTGCACATCTCCGCTCATCTCCGCACAGCTCCGCGTCAATGGAAACGCAGGCTAAGTGCGAGCAAGACATAAAGTCCCCGCGCGCTCCCTCCTTAAACGGCTTATGGCCATTTTGCCTAAAGTCACCCAAAGCATAGAATAAGGAATAATACTACGTATAGACGGCAACTCTCCGCGCCCTGCCAGCGTCTGAACTAAGTTTACCTCGTATACGATTCAAGTCTAAACTATGTTCGAGGGGTGGGGGGGGGGGGGTGAGGTAAACCTAGCTCAGACAATGGCGGGGAATTGAGAGTTGCCATTCTATAAGTAGTATAACTGCTTATTCTATGATTTAGTGCCATGAAAGAAAGTGCATATCTTCGAGGCGATGACGTCATAAATCGTTTGAAACAGACGTATAAGGCCAATGATGATGATGATGATGATGACTGTTACATATTCTTTATTCCATGTTTTAGCAGACAAAACCGTGGTTAACAGCTAGTAAATAAAATAAAGAACACGAATGTACCAAGTGAGCTATTATTGTGTTTGTGGCCAGTCGGGAGGTCAGGGTCCTTATATCTGATGCAGACGAAACTAGTGGTACAACTGGTATTGCTCAAGCGGGACTTATTAACCAACTTTGTGCTTTGTGTTTGGATACATACGTAAACTCACTAACTAAGTAGAGTCTATGGAATTCCTTTTTATTTCGATCCCGACACACTTCTTTTGCTTCCTCCACATTCGTCAATCGTTTCATATACGCACGCCGGTTCAGAGTAAATCGTACTGAACTTTCTTACCAATGTTATTGTGAATGCCCGAAGTGCAGTCCTGAGCAATATAATGTACCCACTTTAGGACTCTGTTGCACTAACATATTTGACTTTTAGTGAGACCTACAGTTCAATTTGTCAAAAAAGTTAATGTGACATGGTACCAAAGTGTATACATATTAATGCTCGTGACCGTACGGTAAATCTTAAGATTTACCAGTAAATCCAGAGTATTCAGTACTTGTATTATTACTTCCGGCCAAGTAGTTAATGCCATCTGCGGAAAATCTACAATAAGTCACGTCAAAAAAAAAAAATACTTGTACTACTTATTACTTGCGACTCTGCCCACCCCACTGTGGTGTGGTGTGGTTTATGCATTCATGTACAATCAAAGAGCAAAAGTTCAGTCACTGAACCTAGCGAATTATATGTAAACAGTGGTGAAATTATGAACCATTAGTTGTCATAATTATAAAATTTATGTTTTTGTTTTTGGTCTATTACAGAAACGACATGTAACCTTCATTGTAACCAGTTAATTTATTACTTTGCATGAAACTGACTGGAGTTTTGCAACTTATCGTACCTAGACTGTAAACATAACATAACCAGCCTACATACGTCCCACTGCTGGGCACAGGCCTCCCCTCAATCAACCGGAAGGGGTATGGAGCATACTCCATCCACCACGCTGTTCCAATGCGAGTTGGTGGAGGTGATTTTACGGCTAATAGCCGGGACCAACGGCTTGACGTGCCCTCCGAAGCACGGAATCATCTTTTTCGGACAATCAGGTGATTCAAGCCTGAAAACTCCTTACCAAACAAAGGACAGTCTCACAAAGTGATTTCGACAATGTCCCCATCGGGAATCGAACCCGAATCTCCAGATCGTGAGCCTAACGCTCTAACCACTCGACCACTGAGGCTGTTAGACTCTTTGAGACTGTAAATACCAATGTAAAATACCTTTTCAACGTTTATATCTGCCCGTCGGTGTAGGTCCTGTATAGGTAATGGTGTGTCCATAAAACTTGGAATATTCTGGACAGCGCGGAGCAAGCGCATGCTTCGCTTTTATTGCGTCCACTACTCGTATGACCGTGGGACCGCGCGCATACAGCCACATGGAAAAAAGAAAAAAACTGATATAAGCTAGTCAGACTTGTCCGATTAGGGTTCCGTGTCAATAGGTATTAACATTATTATACAACCCATTATAATCATTTCCAAACTTTAAAGCTAAACGTAGTGACTAATTATAAGTAAACACAGCAACAAATTGTGTAGGAAAAAAGTACATAAAGCAAGCTTTTTACGGTGATTATTTATTTAATATATTACACCGTCAAAAACTGTGGAGTTCCCTAGTGTATGATGCACATTAATTACAAAATGTAAAATAAGAAAAAATAAATATGAAAAAGAAAAAGATGAAGGAAAAGAAGAATCCTAACTACTTGCGCTGTCCCTATACACCTGAAAATACATTGTTTTAGGTTTACGCGGTTATTATCGTAATTAAAACACATAAGAATGGGTTCTTACCGCGTTATATGAGATATCTCATATCCATGATTTAAACGCGGTAAGAACCCGTTATTATGTGTTTTACCTGAAAATAGCTGGGGTGTCTGTTCTAGTTGGACCTAATAAGGATTCAAATAGAATAGACTATTTAAATATCGTCACTGGAAAGGCAAAATTACGTAAGCGCCAAAAGGCCATTTCGAGAAAAAACCGTTTGAAGTTTCATTTTTTCGTTTTTTTATCATAACTTTTTACCCAATTATCCAATTTAGATGATGTCAATGTAAGGTTACATTGTTTTTTAATTTTCTATGTCCAGCAATACATATCATAACAGTTGGATTGCTATTTTAGGATATAGTGGCGCTTACGTAAAAATGACTTCAGTTTACAGTAAAGCAAATTTACTTAACCGCCATCTGGTTAAAATATTATTTGGAAGCAAAATTACTTACAGCTCTTACGACAATGCATACGAGAACGACAATATTTCTTTTAATATAATAATACTGTAATGTTAGCGGAGTAAAAGTTACTGTAACGACTTTTACACATCTGCTTTCATTATGTGAAAATTGCGTAAAAAGTGATCGATTGATTATGTCAGTTCACCAAAGATTCTTTAAAGTAAGTTTTTGTAATATCTTACATGGGTAAAAAGACGTAAGAGACAAATAATTATTCTTAATACCTCCTTAAATTACTTATTACTTCAATTGATTTATAAAAATAGCTATTAAAATACTGAAGTGCCAGAAATAAAGTTTCATAAAATATAAATAATAGCGTACAACCCGTTATATGTTTGTAAAAGTTTCTTTTTAACACTTTCAAAGACAGAACGTATACCGACGTTCTGATTCCAAGGTGTCATACTACTTATTATGAACCACCAATGACCCATGGTCTCTGTCCGTGAAAGGGTTAAACGGTTTTATTTAGCTAAACCCGTACGGTATTTATTTGTATCAAAATTAGAAATTGCAATTTAAGTACCTTCCTGTTGTCAGATTGATCTGAAATTTGGTATGCACCTTTAATTCCGATGTCAATACAATATAATAAAATCAATAACATTATAAATCTAAGATGGCAGCCGGTACATAATGGGGGATTACATATTTTTCCAAACCCCCTCAATATGGGTATCAAATGAAATAGCTACACAAGTAGAATACTGTGATTATGTCAAAATTTAAAATTCAAGATGGCCGCCGTTCCAAAATAGCGGACTAGGTACATATTTTTCCACAACCCCCTCAATATGGGTATCAAATGATAGGACTACACTAGTAGAATACTGTCATTATGTCAAAATTTCAAATCCAAGATGGACGATATTACAAAATGACTGAAAGAAGGATGTTGCCCTTAATTTTGTCATTGGCATCCACCGTCCATAATATGCAGGGCAGCACAGTGGATCGCTGGGTAATGATGCCGCCGACGAACTGGCAAGGAGAGGATCAGACACCAGGGTATATGGACCCGAACCAATCCTGCCGATACCTTTCAGTCAGTTACGCTCGTGGCTACGGGACCATACCCAGCAACTACACAACGACAGATGGGCACAGCTGCCCACATGCAGACAGTCGAAGATCATGCCTATGATATCCAATTCACTCGCCGACTGCTTCGCTTAAACCGCAATGACCTCCGAATAGTAGTGGGCAGTATAACGGGTCACTGCCCACTCAACAAGCACCTATTTAACTTAGGGATAACGGACAGCCCACTTTGCAGAGGCTGTCTGGACGCAGAAGAAACTGCCCCCCCATGTAATCCTGGAATGCACGGGAGTGTCAGCACAACGGGTAAAAATCCTCAAAGGAATGGGGTCGCTCCGCGAAACCTGTGAAATCCCCAGGAGGCTTCTGAGCTTCTGGAAGGAGATAGGTTGGCTTACGTAGTCAACAATTACACGCATAATGGGCCACCTTAAAGTCTAAATGCGGAAAACAGAGCCCACTAACATAACATAACATATGCAGGGCAGCACAGTCGACCATGCAGTAGTATATTTGGGCTCAAAATTGTTTGAATTAGGACAAGCATACGTGGCTCTAAGTCTAGTCAAGTCTCTGGAAGGGTCAAGTTTTTTTAATTCCTCAATAATTTCTAATTCCTCAATAATTCCCCTTATTGTTTTTCAGAGTATTTACTACGAAGTTTAATACACTTTTCCATTCGCTCGAACCAGGTATTGTTTAACATTTATTCCACTCCAAAGTAGAGGTGTTCAAAATGGCTGACTTGAAAGCGTTGGCCGCTTCTTCACCGCACTGGAACCTTTGACCGCGAAGAGTTTCTTTTTTAATTTTATAAAATGTAAAGAAATCATTGGAGCTTAGGTCAGGACTGTATGGAGGATGGTCAAGAATTTCTACGTTTTCCTGCTTCAAATAATCGTTTGACGAGCGGTGTGTGAGCTTGCGTTGTCATGGTGCAGCATCCTGCACCCCTGCGCATCATCATGCGTCGCTTTGGGTTAGATTTTCGAAGTTCGGCGATGACTTGTGGTAAACAAATTGAGGTATACCAATCCGCATTAACCGTCCAACGATCTTCAAGTGCAATTGTCGCAACATGACCGATTTTCTCCACGAAGGTTGCCACCATCTTCTTTGAAGTGCTTCGAGAGCGAACAACTTTAGTCGGCTTTGACTCGTTTTGGAAGACCCAAACTGTGGATTGTTGTTTGGAATCAGGATAATAGCATAAATCCAAGATTCGTCACCACTGATGATGTGGTACACGTGATTTGACTCTCCTCGGTTGAACCTCTGAAGAGTTTTCTTACACCATCTGACGCGGGCTACCTTATGATCGTCAGAAAATGCGGGATGTAACGGCAAACTAGTTTCCTCACACCAAGTGCGTCATGCAATATCGTTTAAATGGTTGTCCCTGAAATGCCTAATAAAGACAACTAATCCTCAAAAATCGCCATGTGACATACCGAGAATAGAGATTCATTTTCGGACGTGACCTGACAGATTCAAACCAACGCTGTGACTAAACAATTGCATTAATCCTAATGCTTTCAATTGTTTTGATATTCGAAATTCCAACAAATTTGAATGTTGAGTTCTCAATTCAAAATTGGCGCTAAATATGCAAATGACAGAACTTAAAAAGTATAACAAAGTCGCTTTTTCTGTCCCTATATCCCTATGTACGCTTAAAACTTTAAAATTGCGCAACGGATTTTGATGCAATGTATAATATCATCCAATAAATAGTGTAGAAATACTGTTATTTTTGAGGATTTTATTGTGATGTCGTAAATAATTTCATTTTTCTTCAGCATTGCACTCGAGCAAAGCCGGGCGGGTCGCTAATAAATTATAAAATCAATTCTAAAATAGTTTTACTTTTAGATCTATTGTTAAAAAATAACTTCCTGGGAAACTTACTGCTAGCCCACAAACTTGCTTAATAACAGCATAAAAATGCGAAGGCAAATTTACGTACACGCCTTACTTATTCTAAATACTGTAAGTCAAAATTACTTATACGCCATTCACTGCATAAACATGCTAAGACATTTTTTTCTTATACGCCTTACTTATTTTAAAAGCTGTAAATAAAAATGACTTATAAATAGTCTATTTTTTATTTTCAGTAGTCCAAAATTACTAATAAAATGATACTTTTCAAACTATAGAATGCCAAATTTACTTAAAGTTAATATGTAGTTATTATATAGGAACACAATATTACTTATACACCAGTCACGAAAAAAACACCAAAATCTTGTCGTTTAAGAAACTGGAATTGAAAAAAGTCAACTATTTTTAAATTTACGTAAGCGCCAAAAAAGTGCTCGTATCGCAATGCTACCCAGACAGATCGACGCTGAATGAAACGCTGATTCCGAATATATAAAAAACCCAAAATACCTATTTTGGCGCTTACGTAATTTTGCCTTTCCAGTGACGATATGTACTTCTAATAATTTAATTTAAATAGAATTGTTTAATTTGATACTAACTTACTTTTAAGGTTTTCTACTAACACATGTATGGACGAAAGTATGAAATAAAAATGTTTTTTTTTTTATAGTTTAAAGAAAGCAAGGGAGAGGGGTGATTCCGTGAGTGTTCGGAATCAGCTTTCTGTATTCTTCTTACCAGGCCTGGTTTTTGTTGACAGCATAAGTAGGAATCACGGCTATCTTTTCATTTGCGGCTATTCAGCGGCGGCGGTTCATAAATATAGGATTACTTATTTAAATATTTGAGAAAAAAACGTATTTGCGATAAAGTACGGAAAAAAAATCACGAACATGTAGGTAACTATAATTTTAAAAAGTAACATAGGCTTTAGACAAGAGAGAGAGTATGACAAACGGACATACACGACAATGATTTAAAAAAGCTCCCGATTTTTCATCAAGGTAGGGAACCCTAAAAATAAAGCAACCAACGCTGTTACTGCGCCCGCCAATTGTTGTAAAAGAAACTACTATGATCTCGACGCATGCGCGTAAGTGTGCGAATTTTCTGCCATTTCTTATTGATCTGGATTAGGTATGCATTGTTTTGTGAATATTGTATACTACTTTGCTGTTACCCGCGACTTCGTTCGCTTGAAACCCTAGTATTAAAACTAAGTCTAGAAGTTTCATACAAACTTTGCTACGTCTTTTTACCCCTTTAGGGGTTGAATTTCGCAAGATCCCGCCTTAGGGAGCACCTACGTCCTAAAAGGAACCCTCCTTCCCTTTTTTACTTCTACTGTTTTTGGAATTCTATAACTTTTTAGTCTCTAATTTCGCATAGGGGTTCCTTTTAAGACGTAGGTGTTCAATTAGACGGGTTTTTGTGAAATTCAACAGCTAGCGGGAAAAAAGGGGTGAAAAGAAGTTAAACTTAGGGGGTAAACCCCTTAGAGGTTGAATTTCGCAAGCTCCCGTCTTAGCGAGCACCTACGTCCTAAAAGGAACGCTCATGTGAGAGTCCTAGCACTTATAGTTTCTGAGATTTCGTTATGAGTGAGTCAGTCAGTCAGTCCTTTAGCTTTTATAATATAGATTGTTCAGGTAAACTATTATATTTTTCTATAATTGTTATAGAAATAGTTTTTAAATTGGATTCTCTTAACCTAAGTAATTTTATTTTTTATTATTTTACTGTTTTTGACTCCATAACTTTTTAGTCTCAAATTTTGCATGGGGTTTCCTTTTAGGGCGTAGGTTCTCAATAAGAGGGGATCTTGCGAAATTCAACTTCTAACGGGAAAAAAGTAGAATAGAATGGAATATGTTTAGGTGGAAAAGTTTGTATAAAACTTCTCGGGTTTCACGTGAGTCTTTTTTTTCCTTTGATGGGTTTGCTCTTGGCCCCAGACTTGTCCGAAGGCATTGGCGAGGCTTAAAATGGAGCGAGCTCGCCTAGAGGGTGCCTGTTCACTTTGGCTTTGAAGCACCCGGGTTGTATGCATTCGGAAATACAGAAGACGACAGACAATTCCACTCCTTTTTGCAGTCCAGTCCCAGGTACCAGCTGGTCTACTTATACATACAAATACATCACAAAAGCACACCCAAGCCATCGACAACCGACTTCCTAGTATAAAGTAATTAATCTCTAACCAATTAACATTGGCCTTTCCACAAGCGATGAAAGGGTGATAAGAAGTTGTTTGAATAATGGGAAAATGAAATCCACCATTGTAATCGAGATGGGAGACTGAACTTCATTGTCTGATAGACATCGATGTGGAACTTGAACGTCGAATCGATGGACATTTAGGTACAGATGACAACAATTTGCTACTTGGCAGCTTTCCTTTAAATTTACAATTAAGCGCCTATTATATATTATACCTTATTAAACATACCTCTAAAAATATTTTATTTTCTCTAAAAAGCTTTATAAAATAGAAAAATGAATATATATATTTTTTTCATCAATTTTAACGCGCGAAAACGTTAGGTCACGTGACATTTTGCCCAGTGACGTCACTTTTTTTTTTTGTTTTGGTTTTCCCCGAAGGGTAAGGCAAAGGGAACTATGCCCATACAGCCATGTCTTACGTATTTTTTTTCTTATGAAATGATGAAAGATGATGATGATGAAACCTAAGCCCCCACCCTCGGAGTAGACTCCTACTCCGAACCCCAGACGAATTAACTCAAAAGTCCGCATAAACTTTTGAGTTATGAAGCGGCTTCCTGCCACGAAGCGAAAATAGGCAGATACACTTTGTTTATTGAATACTCCGATATAATAACACTCGCGAATGTCTTCCGACTAACTTAATGCGATCATTAACCACAAAACACCACTTCGTAATAATTATTTAGATTATTCAATGAAGAAAGCAACTGTCCCGTTCCCGTTTCCCGCCAAAAAGCCCCAGTGACGTCACATTAGGCTAGTTTCCAACTAGTCAAATCAGTTACTTTTTACTAAACGTCAAAACACAAAATAACTATGGAATTTGTATTTGTGACGTCATAGAAAACGTGATAAAATGTCGAATTTATTATAAAGTTTGTCTTGATTAAAATTCATAATTAAGTTAAACAGAAAAAAGAAAATGGTGTTCGTTAGTTTTAGATCTGTTTTTATTTAGTAATCAGAATTTCATATTTTTTCTTGAATCTAGTAAGTACACGGCTCATTTCAATAAACAAACAAACTGTCAAACTACGCGTTTAAAATGATCTTAAAAAAAATTGGATAATTACTACCATATCTGACATATTAACTCTACATAAGTATTTTATTTTTACAACTGTCAATTGGCCAATTGTTTTGTTTTTAATGGATAGGCAATCACATGACCACAACATGGAATTTCGTGGTCTGTGCTTATGCGTATGCGAAATAGGCGAGATCTATTTTAGCTTCAAATGTCATCTTGGATTTTTGATCCTTTAAATCATCTACATACATACATAAACTCACGCCTATTTCCCACCGGAGTAAGCAGAGACTATGGAATCAAATCTATCATAAATCTTCTATTGTTATAATAATGATTTAAGTAAGTACTGCGACTACTGAAAGCCCTCAACGCTCCCCATTTGTCCAGACAAGTAGTGAATGCGGCAAATCTTCTAGAGGTACTAATAGGTCACGTAAAATAGAAAATGCTATAAATAAACTGTCCTTTCTGTGGGAATTTATTTAGTTCTGTGGCTCTCAAAGATTGAGTTTATACTCGCAAGTACTTTAATACCATTTCTTTATCTGCGACAGCAGCTAATTCATTTACTATCTATCCAATCTCTTTAAACACGAAGTAATTAAAACATAGCAGATAGATAAGAAAGACAACTAGCAACAATAGTGAATATACGTGTATTTATGGTAACAAATAATGTTCAATGGTAACAAAACTGTTATATAACAATATAACAATGTAACAGTGTAACAAAGATAACAATAAAGTTACAATTACAACATAGTTTCACGATTAAAGACAATCGGTGTTAGGAACATTATAAAATCGATTGTCTCATGTTGGTTATACGAGCACATTTTTTTATTATGAGACAACATAATTACATTAGTTGTTGTTGGAAAAATTCGATACTAAACATAATAATAATTATATTCATAACTGCAATGTGCTAAATGCAAATGTGTCTAGTGTCATGTGCTAAATGTGGTTGTATGTTCCCACCCTAATTAGGAGTACTTAATGCAGGTTGTTAATTCCCTTCGATATCATCTCAGAATCATGGTCTGAATCATCCCTCAAAGTTTTCGTTACGATGTCAATAACAACTCCTAATTGGGGACATTTAGCAATGCAGTGATAAATAATAGAATTCTTACTTTGTAATAATAAAATATTTAAAAATGATCTTAATAAAAAAAAACTATTGGATATTATAGTTAAATATTTTCAATAGAATAAAAACATATTTGTAGCTTATTTAAAGCTTAAATTTTTAATAATAAAAAGATTTTTCGAGAATAAAATATTTTAAGAGGTTTAAAATAGGCATTTGTATATTTTTTATACTTATCCGAAAATTGTCAAGTATCCAATTGAGAAGTGGTTCAACGGTCTCTGCCTACCCTACTGGGAAATAAGCGTGATCTTATGTTTGCATGTGTAGAAATTGAAAGACAAGTCACATATCGCGGCCAATCTTATCTACGAGTTCCAATTTACTTCACCTAGTTATATTGTTAACTTTGACATTTACTATTTGATTGTTGATGTGATTTTGGGTACTCGTGCGCAATAATGATCGATGAGATAACAAATGCGGAGATTCCATGATTAGATAGTTCTCTGCAGGTGTGCTAATGTTGTTGCGATAGAATTTTGTGTTACAAGTGTGTATTGTTAGGTTTAAAACATAGGTAATTTGCGGTACAGGTAAAGTCCTTCAGCCATTTTACAATTAGATTTTATTTTTCTCATAAAATATTATAAAACCTAATAATAGCCGTGGTAGCCCAATTGTAAGAACGCTTGCCTCTAACTTTGTGGTCGCAGGTTCGAATCCAGCACAGGTCTAAACCAATGATTGTCGGAATTTGTTTTCGAATTCATGTTTGGATCATTAAGGATTATCACGTGCCCGGCGGTGAAGGAAAACATCGTGAGGAAACCCACATTCTCGAGTAATGCATTTTCGGAGGTATGGGACCTAACCTGTGGGCCTAGCATGCGACTCTTTCTGTGCAGTACTGTGAGAGAGTGACGGGTGACGTATGTCGAGGCGAGAAAGAGTCGCGCGCTTACGGTGCTAAGCCCGCTGGTCTGATTTGGTTTAGAAGATAGCCGTCGTCGTATGCCAATTTGTCTTAAGAGTTCGCTTACCACGGCATACGACCAAGGCTATCTACTAAACATCACTATTCGGAAGAATATCAGAGAAATATACCCCCTATTTTCTTGTTTCATACTTTTTAGAGCGTGATTTTCCCGTAGTCGAATTTTAGTTTTTAAACTTATTTTGACGGCGAAATATTTTTGGGGGTACCGAACTGAGCATAGTACCCCGCTAGACAGAATTCGGTAGTGTGACTAGGGCTCGACGATCCACTAGTGTCACGTTGGAAGTTGTATATATGCGTCGCGCTGTGTAAACTTTAATATCGCGTTTCAGGACTGCATTATTGAATGGTGGCGCCATCTGTTGCATGTGGGTGGAACTACCTGGCCAACTAGTTTGGTCCGCCACACTTATATTTTTTTTTGGTACATGCAGTATTCTCGTGACTTGCACCATACAAATTGAGTACCTAAGTGACGAGTATTACCGCAACTGTATTGCATGGGGTCATCCCATTACACCTGTCAGTGCCTCGCGTTACATAAACAATCATTTACCGAAGGTCACGCTCACTGTTCGAGAGGTTCGAAGTTGCTTATGGAAATTAGAAAATATACCTAATCATGTTATTTTGAAGCTACTTTTCGTTAATTTAACTTAGATTAATAATTAAAACATATAATAACGGGTTCTTATCGCGTTTAAAATAGGGATGTGAGACTCCCGATATTAATATATTATATTATAATATTAGATATTATTATTATTTATTGATTTTTTGTGTTTTAATTATGATAATAACCGCGTAAACTTAAAACAATATTTAGATTTTGCGAAACAAAATTTCACTTGATATCAACTTAGAATCATGGCCTGAATCATCCCTCAAAGTTTACATAACGGTTTTCCTTTGTTTGGTAAGGACATTGCAGGCTTGAATTACCTGATTGTCCGAAAAAGTTAGATGATTCCCTGCTTCGGAGGGCACTTTAAGCAGTTGGTCCCGGCTGTTAGCCGTAAAAACACCTCCACCAACCCGCAGTAGAGCAGCGTGGTAGTGTATGCTCCATGCCCCCTCCGGTTGATTGAGGGGAGGCCTGGGCCCAGCAGTGGGACTTATGTAGGCTGTTTATGTGAAAACCACGTAACCGCCTATTTGAAAAATCTATATTTTGTGTCCATTGTGCTCAATAAAGTATTTTATCTATCTATCTAAAAATCACATACTGATTTTCTGTAACAAAACATAACATAAGGTTGTGAGAAGCTGCAGTAGTTTTAGGCGGATGAGACGTTCGTTATGTAAAAATTGACGATTCAAAGTGTAACTATGTTACCTACTGAATAAAGATATTTTTGAATTTGAATTTGAATATAACAAATACTTTATTGAACAAACAGGAAAAAACAAAATACAAAACAAAAGAGAAATAGAATGATTACAATAGGCGGCCTTTTTGCTAAGTAGCAATCTCTTCCAGGCAACCTTTAAGTATAGGAGATATTGAATATTATGTAACCACCCACCAACCATAAAACCTCCATTTTTTTTAGATTTTGAGAATGTATTTTTTCATTATAACGCTTACGTTGTTTTCACTTTATGGCAATTTTAAACATTTGACCAAAACAATTTGTTTGCAAATGTGATTTTAAATTATAGCTTCGTTCATAATTATCTATTTAATTACATGTTATTATAAACCCGTTGTTTTACTCTTGAATATCGTAAATGAATATTTTATGCGTCGTTATACTAAAAAGAATTTTATAAACATTGTGCGTTAAATTAGGAATATATAGTTTCATGTTTATATTTTCATTACAGTTATGTTGTTATATATCTTATTAAATACACATAAAGTTCAAACTCTCTGAGTGATGTAGTTTGGTAGTGTATTTTCAAGTTGGTTGACCGTGGCCTAGAGATTTCTGGGCCAACGCATGCATATACATGTAATTTTGTTTACATTTAACAATGTTCCATTAAAAATATGAGTTTTTAAAACAAATTCAAAACATTGCCCTTTAAAGTGTAAGTCAAATTAAAATTCAAAAATATATTTATTCAGTAGGTAACATAGTTTTACACTTTGAATCGTCATTTTTGCATAACGAACGTGTCATCCGCCTAAAACTACTGCAGCTTCTCACAACCTGTATAGCTGGGGAAAAGAAACTGCAAGAAAAACCTCGGCACAGGGCCATAGACTTTCTTTAAAAAAAAAAACTTTTTAGTAATTTGACTGCCTAATATCAGTTCCGAGACAGCTAATCCCAAGCATTCATATCTTCTAGATAATCACTAATCTTTTAATGAGCACATTAGGAATGTGTTCTTAATTTGGCTGGCTGCACGCCGAGAATTGAATTTCAACCAACGCTCTTACCACCCCGAAGGTCGCTAAGCACCAGCGATTGAAGGAAAAAATACAAGACATATGAGCGCTTATTACAAAACATCCCTATTTAGACATTGTTTTAGGTTTACGCGGCTATTATCATAATTAAAACACATAATAACGGGTTCTACCTACTCCACTCCAATCTCGTCAGTCATCCTGTGATCATGGCACTTGCAACAGTGTCGAAATATCGGGAGTCTCATATCCCTGATTTAAACGCGGTAAGAACCCGTTATTATGTGTTTTAATTATCCCTGTTTAGCTGATTATTATTACAAATTGTATAATTCCATAGAGGTTGCATGAATTATCTATGTGGAAACAGTTTTGTTGTTAAACTACTTATAGCACTTATTTAAATCTGTTATAGAAGTAAAACACAACTGTATGTATCTAAAATAAACTAAAATAAAATATGTAAGTAATTGGTGAGTGTTATGTTTGCAAGCCTAATTAGACAGTTCGATGTCATGTCAAGGACTTGCTGTTTCGACGATATGCAACCCGACACCACTCGACCAGATTATCAGGGTACAGGTTATTGAGCCGCTTTTACACTGAAACGAACTTGACACTTTTTGTTGTGATCAAACAGATCTCAGACATTGGACTGTTGTGTGTAGGGTCGATTAATTCTTTCAAATATGATCCCCTCAGACGACGCCCTGAGCCGAGGTTCGCCCAACTGGGCACCCTCAGGCCTGTTGTCTTAAATTTTGTACCGAATGAGAGCCCTCAGCGGTCCTCATTTGTGCGGCCAAGTAGTTAATGCCATCAGCGGCAATACCACAATAAATCTCGTCAAAAAAATAAGAAGGACATTCCATAAAATCGGCTCGAGTCGCGCTCGCGCTTCAACACGCACGTAGTATGGTTGACCAACTGAAAAAACTTAGTTATTTTATAACTAGTTATTTTATAATTTAGTTATTTTATAACTAGTTATTTTATAAGTTAGTTATTTTATAACTAAGTTTTTCATTTAGTTATTTTATAACTAAGTTTTTCATTTAGTTATTTTATAACTAAGTTTTTTTTTAGAAATTATTAATGTCTAAAAAGGCAAAAATATGAAAAAATAAGTGTGCAATTTAAACACGTTCATTTACACGTCTTTTTCTCTTCTATCGTGTGGGTTGTGAGGTGGATTACCAACCTTATCAGGGTTATCATTGAGCCACCCACTGGATCACAGAGGCTGTTACCCATTATTTACACTTTAAACATTAGATTCATAAAAAAAAATATCTAAGTATTGTACTTATGAAAGAAACTATTGATACTTGTATTACGCGTCGGTGTGAACTACTGCTACATAATTACTTGACTTTTGGGGCTGCCCCACTGGGCACCTGTACCCCGCTACACCGGTACCTTGCGCAACAGGTGTAAAACAAATTATTATATCAACCTCATAACTTTACGAGTACAAGTAATACAATGAGTGATTTTCCAATCGACGTTCTTCAAAACGATAGATGGCGTTGTTTACTTTTAATGTGATAATTACCTATTTTCCCATTGCTGGGGTACATAAGTATTCAAAAATGTAAAGTAATAAGCATATATAAAACTAATTGTTGTTTGATATTTGGATCACTATGTATAAAAATCTTCGCATCCAAAATAGCAACCTCAACCACCAAGAATCAGCAACTATTTACATCGTAGAGGTTATCGAACGAATATTACGCTAATTATAAAGTAGAATATAGACATGAATCGTGTAATCATGTTGAACAGTTGATAGGTCATTTCCTTTGACCAAATATGTAGTTAATCACCTTGATGTGTGGACTAATTAACGGTTGATTGGAGTATGTTCCGTATGTAGGAAATGGATATGCATAATCTTGTGTTTAATATAACGTAACAGCAGGTTATTGGCATTTTTTCGTCAGAGTTGCAATTTTTTTGAAGGTCATTTTGGTGTAGGGAAAATGCGAATGCAGACCCCATAACGCCTATTTGCTTTCGAGGTGTACTTACAGAGTTATTTTATTTTGCTTTATGTACCCCGGCCATCATTACATATCCGAAATTCCAAATACAGACGACAGCTAATTTCCATATTTATCAATTATTAGAAATGAAATGAAATGAATGAATGAATGAATGAATGAAATTATTAATTATTATTAATGCTACACCGACAAGAGCGGGGCTCTTAAATTGATGATGATGATGATCAATTATTAGATGTATCGTGTATTAAAATTTGAATTTGGAAATAAGTACTTTTTGTTTTGACTTTATTTTTGACGTGACTTATTGTAGATTTGCCGCGAATGGCATTACCTACTTGGTAGGACAAATAGGGAGCGCTGAGGGCTCTCACCCGGTTCAAAATTTAAGACAACAGGCTTGAGGGTGCTTAGTTGGGCGCGATCCTCAGCTCAGGGCGTAGTCTGAGAGGAAAATATTTGAATGAATTACTCCTATTGACCCTAGTGGACCCAGTTCTGAATTCAAATTCGGATAGACGATATTATATCTAATAATTGATGACAAATTCAAATTCAAAAATATCTTTATTCAATAGGTAACATAGTTACACTTTGAAACGACAATTTTTACATAACGAACGTCTCATCCGCCTAAAATTACTGCAGCTTCTCACAACCTGTATAGCCGGGGAAAAGAAGCTGCAAGAAAAACCTCGGCACAGGGCCCTAGGCGTTCTTTAAAAAAAATAAACATACAACACACACACACATACACATACTTTTGCTTTTTTTTATACACGCATTTGTATTTTTATACAATTGATTAATTTAGCTGCCTAGTATCAGTTCTCAGACAGTTAATCCCATGCATTCATATCTTCTAAATAATCACTAACTTTATAAGACAACAGACTGAGTGCATTTAAGTATTTGTCCTTGCTAAATAGATAGTCCATATTTCAGGTAATAGTGAAAGTACCTGCTTATGTCATAAACTAATAATTCCACCTACATTACTCCACCACACGTTACATTACTACAACCTTGACTTGTGACGCAATCGGCCTACAACTTTAACTTGAAGTCGGGTAAGTTGATAATAACACAACGGATTCTCTACGAATGTCACATTTTGTGTTAACTAAAAAGTAGAAATGTAATACTATTCATTGCCCCTGAAAAGGGTAGATTAATATATGGATGAACATAAAAAAAATATTCATAAGTATTTTGTTTTAGATATATAATTGTTATAATATATTTCATATATTGCACCTCTTTTTATTCTCCCGCAGATATTCTTATACTACCTCTGGGTTGGCTGGAAGAGATCTCTCTTAGAGATAAGTCCTCCCTTGTAAACGTCAATTTCATGTTTGTGATGTGCTAGTTGTTAAGTGCAATAAAGTATATTTAAATGTAACATGCGTGCCACGTGATTTTGTTCGTATTTTGACAGAACGCATTCGGCTTATTTGGGTTCACATATTAGCACCAATCGACAAAACGAATAATTATATCGTCAGAATCGATAAAATGGCCGTGACAAAGTTTTATCACGTTGCGCATATTAGCCCTACTGGTTAAACTAGAAACAGTATTACAAAGTGATTTTTGTTAGACGTGTCCCCACCGGGATTCGAACTCACAGCCTCCAGATCGAGAGCCCAACGTTCAACCTTATTGTGACATGTTGTGATTAAGCCCGTCAGCCATTTTAATGCTTCGACATCATACTTCTATCTTCTCATAATCTAATTTTAACGTTTAAACGCATAGTTTCGTTTGGAAAGCGAGTGTTATGAGCTGTAGAGGCCACGTGCGAACTAATCGATACCGGCGCAAGCGCAATCGATGAATCGAATCGATCACCGAGCCTGAGAAATCTTCGTTGCATAACATGTGCCCGTATTGTGCTGAGAAATGTGTGTATGTGTGCGTTTGCGTGTGTGTGCACATATTGTAAATTCATACTAATATACTTAAGTGTGTATGTGTGTGTGTTTAATTCGGTTATTATCAAAGATTTTGCCCGTGAATATTGTGTTTTAATGTGTTTTATATTTCATTGTTTTGATGAATACCTTTATTTTTTGCACACAAACAGAACGTAAAAACGTTTATAAAACAAATAATAACAGTATAAATAGCAGCGTTATTCAATGTCTAGGTATGAATATTGATTTTCTTGGAAACCGAAGATAAACCAAGTACTTATTTGTCGAAATTGTCTATGGAGAATTGGGAGGGGGTGGGGGGGGGGTTAACAAGGTCATTGTTGCTATTTGATTCTTTTAAATTGCGCACTTACTTTTATGAGCGCAAATGTCAAATTGCAAGTCTATTGGTTTGATGTGAACCTTTTTAGACCGCCTCGACACCTTGTCATCGGCGTCCGAAGGACGTAATATACGATCTCGACGACCCGATTACTCTAGCCATAGACGCGGCCAATCAGCTCGCGACACCAAACACTTCAGGACCCCGATACCGACCCCGCCGGCGTGGTCGACGATTTCCCTCATTCAGCGCTTATCACTATCGACCCACTAGGGTCATTCTTTGGGCGGTCATTCTTTCAAATATTTTTCCTCTCAGACGACGCCCTGAGCCGAGGTTCGCGCCCAACTGGGCACCCTCAGGCCTGTTGTCTTAAACGTTGTACCGGGTGAGAGCTTTCAGCGCTCCCCATTTGTCCGGCCAAGTAATTAATGCCACCTGCAGCAAATCTACAATAAGTCACGTCAAAAAAGAAATCAAAAAAAGAAACTCGACACTTTGTAAGTACAGCTTGAGCAATTGGCGATTTGCAACAATCTAAAATACTGTTCTTAAGTCTCATTATGATTATCATACTTCTAGTACCAGCCATGATCTTCATGACATTGAGACAACTTAAGGATGGACGATGATTTGAAGAAAATAAATTGCATAGAATTACTGGACATTACTAGCAGTATTACTATGCTGGACTGGGTGACTTATCATTGAGACCCATGGTAGCGGTACGTAAGTTGGAAGAATGCTTGACTTTCACTGTGAGGTCACAGATTTGAATCCCAGCACAGGCCAAAACCAATGATTTTCAAAGTTTTCGATTTCATGTTTAGATCAGACAAGTTTATCGATATGGAACAATGAGGAAAACCATCACATACAAATATACTTTATTGCACCAAAACAAAAAGAAATAATTACAAAAAGACTCATCAACATCGTGGAAAAGAAACCCATATTTCCGAGAAATGCGTTTCGGAGGTATGTGACCTACCTGTATTTTTGGTTGGTTTTCCTTTATTGGTTGGTTTTCCCTTCGCAGGTTGGAAGGTCAAACAGGCAGTCGCTTCTATAAAAAAATCGAAAATCGCCAGGTTCGCACGTCGGTTCAGAATAGATCTTACTGAACCTTTTCTAAGGACATCTCCAATTTGGCCAATTTTTTTCATATATTATACTTTTTTATTGTTCGGCAAAAAGTCGGGACGCCTATCTTTGACTCTATTACCAAATGTGGTTGCAAATTGACTCTGGTGACTTGTCGCGTCCTTACGGCGTAAGTTTTGCGTTCTTTCTGCCTAGATTACGAACGGATGATAAGTGGAAAAAACATTTTCCGATTTCAACGAGAGTATGTGAAACAAAAACCCCATTTTCACCGTTGTAACTAGCTTCTAGAGATCCAAATTCTCTTCGGAAGTGTGTCGCTGCCGATGATATCCAATTAAGAGCATCAACTAACGTTCATATAATTTATTTCTCACTCGTCTCTGCGAAAAACTTGAAAACGGCCGCCGGTTGCACGAGCGCTGTTTATCTGGGATAAAGCGGATTAGGAGTTACTAACTGTTGCCTGTGAGTTCGTTTGCGTGGAGACATTTTTAACTCTTTAAAAGACGAATTTTAAAAACAACCCTTGTTAGTGCTTGTCTATTGAATTACCAAAAGCCACGTTTCAGTGCTAAAGGAAGCTTTATTCAACTTATAATTCTCTTAAGTTTAGGCTGTGCGCTAATAGTTACGTCATTTAGTTTCTTGTTTTCTGTTAATAGTGCATGCGAACCCAGTCAAATCTGACTTCTCGAATACAAATTTCTCAGTATTGGTTTTTTTCTTGTTGTTAATATAGTAATTTATTTTCAATTTATTTTTATATATTCTGGGTTATTTCATAAAAAAGTAGGGTATGAATAGTTCCAAAAGTTAGTAGGTGTAAAACTTGAATCACTTAGAATTATTATGAAAATAATGTGAATTGTATAATTAATTTAATAATACTGATTAAGATTGTGCTCCACACATGTGAAATGTATTTATTTAATTATTTATGAGGCCATTGACTGGCAGTGTGATGTTATAGTTATATAGATTAGAATTATTTACAAGGTCGACGTTACGTTATGGTTTTCTTAAGCATAGGGATAATAGGAAAGTAAATATAAAAACATTACGTATTTTTTTATTAATTTAAATCTAAAGTTTTGTTTTGTGACAGCTCTAAGACATCTGCAATTAAATCCAGAAACAAGTTTATAATAAAACTAGCGACCCGCCCCGGCTTCGATCGGGTGCAATGCTGAGGAAAAAGTGAAATTATTTACGAAGTATTTCTTCACTATTTAATGGACACTCTATCTATTAAAAAAACCGCATCATAATTCGTTGCGTAGTTTTAAAGGTTTAGGGACAGAAAAAGCGACTTTGTTTTATACTATGTAGTGATGAAAACGTTAATTCGGATTACGTTTAAGTTTAATTGGTATTTCCTTTTAAATTATTATATATTGGACAAAGACTGAACGATAGAGTCGAATGCGAGGAAAAAGGCGCGTTTTCTCTGATTTTATAGTTATAATCGGCAAGTTAAGTGTTGACGGCCATTATCAGCATTATAAGCGGTTAACAAACCCGAGGTTTGTGTCACCGTGTGTTCTAGTAGAGTAAGCGCGCGCATTAACTTCTGAGACTTTGCACGCGAAGCGCGTCTCGCGCGCATTTTTCGCGTCGCGAATACGTTTTCCGAACGATTGACGTTCTCTTTTCAAATTTGTTACTGGCCGGCGAGATTTAACCTAATTTCAAGTAATTTAAAAAGGTTTTAATCAGTTTTAAGTTTAGAACTTATTTTATTTTTTGTAAACACCGCGAGTTTTAAGTGTTGTGAGTTTTATACTTCTTTTTAATATTTTTAAATCTGTGGTAAAAGTGTTTTACAGTTCAAGTGATAACGGTTTTGTTGTATGAGTTTACAAGCACGTATGTATATGATTGTGGTGTATATTTATTTGCGCAAGTGTGTGATATGGCGGTACCTACTTTATTATGCGGAGAGGATCATTATGGGTTCTATTTAACAACACTATTTCAAACAATTAGCTTGGAAAATTACTTGATAACATAATCGTACACAATTCATATCACCTAGTAACTTTCAAGTCTGTATACCAATAAAAACCTAATAACAGTTGATGTACTTACCCTCATCGATTAGGATGAATTGCATTTTAATTGAGGATAAGGTATAAAATCTAAAAGGTAAATCTATTAAGTGCTTAATCACAAACACGCATTTAAAATTTAAATTTATCTCAGTAGATTTTTTTCTTAAATTACTTATGTTCCATGTTCAAGTTTGTTTCGAAACTTAAAAACTTAAGATTTTATTTTCAAAAACGAAACGTATTTTGTTTGTTCGTTGCTTAAATTACAATAAATTCAAACTGGTGATAAGGAAGTAAGAACTCTACATTTATGTTAATAATATACATATTTTGTAAACATCTTCATCAGTACGTACCCACTACCAAGTAAATCACAAAGAATTGATCTTACCAACATTTCTAACAATTATGTCAAAAAACATAATTATAAAACTGTTTAAGTACTTAAGTAAATAATTATAACTGTTTGGTAATAGCGATTGAACTTTCACTACCATTAAGTACTTTTAAAATTCGAAGACACAAAGGTTTAAAATTTAAAACACATTCGAAATATAAAAACATGTCGCAAAGTTCTTCGACTTGCGATGGATATTATACGTACTTCTGACTAGCCTTAAACCTAATAATGCTTAGTTGCTTAGAACTTATTTTATACAGGGTGTTAGTGGGATCGTAACGAATACTGAGAGTGATGATTAAGACCATGATTCTGAGTTAATATCAATTGGAATTTTCCGCCGCAAAATTCATGTTTTTTTTTAATTATTTTCAATTCTGTACTTTTGCGATGCAAAATTCCACTTGATATTAACTCAGAATAATGAGTTAAATCATATCCATGTTAGTACGTATGGGTGTTAGTGACACCGTAACAAATAGTAAGAGGGATAATTTAGACCATGATTCTGAGTTAATATCAATTGGAATTTTCCGTCGCAAAATTCATAAAATGTTAGTGTTTTTTTATTTTCAGTTCCATACTTTTGCGATGAAAAATTCCATTTGATATTGAGTTGATATCAACAACAATCATGGTCTAAATCATCCCTCAATGTTTTTGTTACGATGTCACTAACAGGGGGGTTAAATGGCCACATCGAAGCAATTCATCTAAGAAAGCAATATTGCTATTTGACAGTTGTTTGCATTGCGCACTTACTTTTATATGCGCAAATGTCAAATTGTAATATTGCTTTCTTAGATGAATTGCGTTGATGTGGATTAACCCCCCCCCCCCCCCCCCCCGACCTTTTAGTAACATAATGCAGTTGTTACAAAACAAACTTTCCGACTAGGTAAGTGAATTAATGTGATTACAACTAATTATGCAGCCGGTCTAGGCGCCGGTAGCCTGTTTAAGCAGCTCATTATCGAAGTATGTCAAGTATCAACGACATTTAATTTTAATTCGTAATAGGTGGTACTACTCATTATATATACATACCATAAATAGCCTATATATATCCCACTGCTGGGCACAGGCCTCCCCTCAAACAACCATAGCGGGTATGGAGCATACTCCACCACGCTGCTCCATTGCGGGTTGGTGGAGGTATTTTAGGGCTAATAGCCGGGATCAACGGCTTAACGTGCCCTCCAAAGCACGGAATCAACTTATTTTTCAGACAATCAGGTGATTCAAGCCTGTAATGTCCTTACCAAACAAAGGACAGTATCACAAAGTGATTTCGACAATATCGAATCGAACCCGGACCTCTAGATCGTGAGCCTAACGCTCTAACCACTAGACCACGGAGGCTGTAATATGTATATACAACATTATATACTCATTATATATACATTAATATAATTAGTACCGTATTCACGTCATTTTTCATTAGGTATTCAATTTTAGGGGAAATCTTTAATTTGTGAAGTGTCCGGTGTGTGGCTAAAGACCAGGAGTAATAGGGTACCAGTGCCTGTATCAAAACTTACAAGTCTACACGTTCACAAGCTACAAGTTACTCACGTTACGTGTAAATTACGTTCATCAAAACAGTAGAGGGATTGTAAAATAACTTGTGAAATAAATATTGACACTTGTAACATGTAATTTATAGTAATATTATTATAGTAAGTAAATCTTGAGGTCAGTGATAACCTCAAGATTTACTTACTAAAATAAGTTAGATAAGTACTCATCACATCACTATTTTTTTCAGACTTAAGTAAGTATAACAAGTTATATCCCTACTCGTGGGCTGAAGTTGCTATAAAAGTTATTTTGTATTTAAATATTTATTTTATTTTGTATATTTTATAATACAAAAGAATTTCTCTTTTCATTATTGATTTTTGCTTCAAATTTCCGTACGTAACAGGAACATTACAATCTGAACTAATCGACTTTTACAAATACAAAAAAAAATACAATTTAATAAGTAGTTATATAAGAATGCGTAACAATGCGAGTGCAGTAATTGACTTTATATGTATTATGCATTTTTGAATATAGAACGATGCATCGGGCCTACCACACATGTGCACTGACCGAGAGAAACATTATTGTTAAAATATACAGGGTGGCCAAAAAGTTCACGTTCAAAATTAAAAAGTAGATAGATGGGCTCATTGACTACCAGAAACACCCCCATGTATGTTCAGCAATTATTTACGGTTTAGGAGATATGACCCATTTTGTACATTTTTCTATATTTTTTTTTACCTTACTTCAGAAATCATCATTTTGTCGCTACCTCTTTCTTTAATAATTCTTTTACTTTATAACTATTCCTAAGAATGTGTACCGTTAGGTGAAAAAATAAAAACAGTCAAATTATATATAAAAAAAGTATTTTGAAGTTAAAGTGAGAATTCGACCAAAATTGTTACAGTTGTTAAAACTTCGCCGAAGACTAATAATAATAAACACATGAGGTTGTCATGGACCCTGAAAGTATTTCTAAAAACTGCTTCCTTTAAAAAGCTTTTAGAAACATCCAAAAAAGTACCACACTGTATAATTAAAAACATATTTTAAAACATAAAGCGATGTAAAAGACTAAAAGTAACACTTTTTATTGTTTTTTTTTTTCAGAAAGAACATGTTTATGGTCTATTTGTTTTTATTGTTGCGACTTCCTAATTGTAGGATTGAAGTGTACATTTTGTACATTCTAGATACTACCGCGTAACATGTCGGTCTAAAAGAAAGCTCAGGGGCCTTAGCCAAGTTGCAAACGATAATAAAAATCGTGTAAGTAATTAATTTGACAAGTCACCGTATGTAAATCACATAATACATTTTTATCACTGTCAGTGTGAATTATCATATTCGTTTGCAATTAGGTAATTCGTTTCTTAGGTCAAAGCTAAAATATGAAATTCTGATTACTGAATACCATCTGCGGCAAATCTACAATAAGTCACGTCAAAAAAAAGCACACGTCTCCCCCCTATCATTTAACCAAAAAGGAGGAATCTTTGATATTCTGACATCGGGAATCGAACCCGGGCCTTTAAATCGTGAGCCGAACGCTCTAACCACGAGACCATGGAAGCTGTTAATATAAAATAAGGACGAAAAAATACTCGCGCCATTACATGTATGTGAAACGTCTACTCTGCTCTCATACAAAGTGACTCTACAAGTTTTTGTTAGGTTTGGGGAAACACGTTTCATAAAGTAATGAGTGCGAATGATCCCAATTACGTCCCGACGACCCGATTACTTTCCCGACGACCCGATTACTATCCCGACGACCCGATTACTCTAGCCATAGAGGCAGCCAATCAGCTCGCGACACCAAACACTTCAGGACCCCGATACCGACCCCGCCGGCGTGGTCGACGATTTCCCTCATTCAGCGCTTATCGCTATCGACCCACTAGGGTCGATTAATTCTTTCAAATATTTTTCCTCTCAGACGACGCCCTGAGCCGAGGTTCGCGCCCAACTGGGCACCCTCAGGCCTGTTGTCTTAAACGTTGTACCGGGTGAGAGCCTTCAGCGCTCCCCATTTGTCCGGCCAAGTAGTTAATGCCATCTGCGGCAAATCTACAATAAGACACGTCAAAAAAAAAAAAAAGATCCCAATTACGATTATATTTTCAAAAAGAAGATCATTTTATCAAACTGGTGAATTCATGTCTTTTAATAAAGAAATATCAAAACTATTTTGTCGCCTTAAAAACCACGTAAGCGCCTTAACCCTTTACCGCATACAGACCCATATTTGGTACACGTCACTTACTGATTGAAATATTCGGATACATTCCACCTTTCTTGCAAGACATTTATTATTTGTATAGAGTATCGTATATCCGAACACATGATCACAATAGTTTTTCCAATCGTACCCCCATCTTGCGTATTTTTCAGTTAGTAGTTGAAAGTTCGGAATAAAGTGCGTTTTTGAGATATCGGATAGCAAAAAGAAATATATCTGTAAAATTTATGGAGTAATAAATCTTCTTTTTGGTAAATTTTGAAGAAGAACATTCTTTTTGCATAATACCATCAAAAAATGTATGTAAGCTCAACTAAAAGACAGGTTTTTATCCATCCAAACATTGTTCCAAATTTGGGACACCATGCACTTATGGTAATTTTTCCTTGGCAAATTTGGTACAGTATGCAATAAGGTAGTTTTTTGTCTTTGGTCAAATTTGGTACAGTTTGCAGTAAGATAGAGCAGACATTTTAGGTGTTTCAAAAATATTTGCTACAACTTTAGGTCACCCTATTTTAAAAGTTTTTAAGTTTTATGAACATAATCACCACATGTTGTGGCGGCGTTTATGATAATAACACTTACTAACAAGTATATTACTGTACCGTCACATAAGTTACAACAATAATTGAAGATTATAGAAACTTTGAAGGGACAATTCAGTGGTCATGAGATATCACATATGTATCTCATTAATGATATAAGCTACATATTCTAACGCGTCCGACATAGATACTTCAACTATCTATGTTTTATCTGAGAGCCATCTTCGACTGATGGACGGTAGAAGACCGCATTACTCTCCGCACTCCGCACGGGCCCGGGTCTCGTACCCGTTGGATCCACCTTACCAGCATTGGCTACTTCCATGTACTGGTGAGGCTTGCAACATTGGATCCTCTTACCCGTTAGGCAGTAACTGAGCATCTCCTCATGTACATGGGGCTGGGCCCCCTCGGGTCTCCTCAACACCCCTACAACCCGCCTTTACCTCCCTGCCTCTCACCACCCACTATCTGCTCATGCAAATCCATCAGAATCTCGCCCAGATAGGATTACTAGGGGAACATGTACGGCGAAGAGCCCGTACTGCTAGTCCCCCTACTCAAGATTGGGTGGCCACCCCTAAACTCGCTTCTAGGCTGGCTGGACGTTGCGATCCACGCCACCTAGCTCATGGGTAAGTGCGTCCACTTCACCCTAGTGCTGATCCCAGAGCACCCGTCAAACTTGGTGAGAGGTAACTTAATGCTCAGAACCACTGTGACAATTATTACATTCAATGACACTACTTTGTACCTCATGCTGTACAACGTGTAACATAATACATGATATCTCAAGAGCCTTGTCGCACTTCACTTAACTAAGCCATCAGGGACTTACCGACCTTGCTCCACATCATCTTACATGCAGGCAGACAACCATTACCTGGTGTCTCTCACGATTCGTACTCTTATCGTGTTCTCTTCTCTTATATTCGCGCCAACACGCAAAGTCCCGCGCTCTCTAAAAAACATTAAAACCATAGACTATGATCCCTTATTTTTCTTTTATCAGTGATGTCACAGTAATTGCATATAATCAGTCACTCACCCAACATAGAATTCGTGGGACTCCACGACACATGTGGTGGCAGGTAGAATATATCAAGCGACGTCGCCGACTTGAATTACCTCCACTAGAAGTAGCTCTAGATGGCATTGGACATTGGCCAATATGGACTGACGACAAATCCGAGATGTAAAAGCGAAGGATGTTCTCAAAAATCACACGTAAAGTGTAGCAAATGCCGAGTTAATTTATGTTTTTAATAAAGATAGAAACTCCTTTCAAAGTTTTCATACACAATTTACAGACAATTCTCTCAACTCATAATAATCTCGTTATTAGGTAATAAACGGCATTTTTTAATACTTTAAAAGTTTCTATTACGTTTTTAAAATAAAGTAGATTTTTGTAAAAGAAATATTATCTGGCTATTTTTCATTTCATTTTTCAAACAAATACTTTTCAAAAACAATGCAACAGACATACATAAATTTTTATTACGAAATATATATATATAAATAAGCAGTTTTTTTTACATGAATGCATATTGTACCATATTTGGCCAGTCAACTTAATACTACGTTACTGCATGTTGTACCAAATATGGTACACTGATATTATTGGGATTTTTCTCAGCTTTCCAAGTGTATTTAATTTTTTTCTTATTTTTTCTATGTTCTAAAAAGTACATTTTACCTAGTAAATTAATTTGAGCTTAATCAAAAAATCCATGCGGTAAAGGGTTAAGGGCTTATTACACCTACCTGTCCGACAGGCTAGATGCGTCAAGGTCACAGGTGGTTACCATGGTTACTCCCCACTAACTCTGTCGAGAACGTGGTTACCATGGTTACGGTAAACCATTTATTTATTTGTACACAATAGAACACAGAAAGAAACACACAAAGAAATCAGACAGTACAGGTAAGCTTATCTCTAAAAAAGAGATTTCTTCCAGCTGACCTACTACGATAAGGATACATGCAGTGTATAATACTACATATATAGACATACCTACATACGCGTACAAATCTTATGAAATTACAAGAACAATTATACTTACTAATATAAAGACAAAAAAAAATAACACAATAAAAATATAAACAATAAATTTAAGTAGACTTACATATTATATAAAAATACTACAACAATCAATATATATGCCTATAATATATGTGTGTATATATATATATATATATATATATATATATATATATATATATATATATATATATATATATATATATATATATATATATATATACAACTAATGCAACGCCGCAGATCAGACTTAAATAATGGTTCTTTAAACTGTGGTATGAGGAGCTTGGTGGCGCAGCGGTAAACGCGCTCGGTCTGCGATTGTTGAAGTTAAGCAACTTTCGCAAAGGCCGGTCATAGGATGGGTGACCACAAAAAAAAGTTTTCATCTCGAGCTCCTCCGTGCTTTGTAAGGCACGTTAAGCCGTTGGTCCCGGCTGCATTAGCAGTCGTTAATAACCACCAAGGCCCGATCTCCCTATCCATCCATAGGGAAGGCCCGTGCCCCAGCAGTGAGGACGTTAATGGGCTGGTGATGATGAACCATGGTAACCACCCGTGACCTTGACGCATCTAGCCTATCGGACAGGTAGGTATAATAAGCCCTTTATTGGAACATCACATTCTGATGAGATTCTCTTCAACAAAACTTTAATTCTCAATATTCTCAATACTAGTAAAAGATTCAGTTCAAGCAATGTGTTGGAATGATGGAAGAAGCTGTTTACTATCCCGTGAATGTCGTTAAAGTATTTTCATATTTTTTACGGAAGTAGAACACTTGAAAATATCTCAGTTTCTCGATGTACATTGAAGGAATGTCAACTGTAATAATAAATCGCACATCACACTCGGCATGACAACAGCGCCGCGCGGGGCGCGAAATATATCCACGGTTTTGACGAATAGCCGTGCGAACTCTATCCACGTAGATAGCAGTCGGTGCGTCTATTGGTCGAAACCGGCGATATAATTCGCGCCGCGTGCGTCGCGGATGCCGTGCAGAGCCTGCAGATCTTCATACCATTGCCCGTACGGCGTGTCGTAATGAGCAAAAAAACTATTTGATAGCAGATTCTCTGCATTCCAGTATACGTCGTTAGGCTGTTACCGCTTTGAAACCTAGATTCGTTGACACATTTGCTCAAATTATTACATGTTAGCTTTGATTACGTCATCATCTCCCCAGCACTATCCCGTTCTTCACAGGTTCGCTTATCTAACCTGAAAATTTGACAGGTCCGGTTTTTTAAGCAACTGCCTGTTTTGCCTTCCAACCCGAAGGGAAAACCAGCCCAATATAGGTCGTACCTCCTAAACGCATTTCTCGAGAATGTGGGTTGTATACAAGAAAAGTATGAAAAACATAAGTTTTCATTTCAATACTTGAAGTATGTCAAAAAAAACATAGAATGCGTTCAGCTGCCTATCTTCCCGTGCATGTCGTAAAAGGCGACAGAGGGACAGCGTCCTGTCGAACATGATGGATCATCTGTAAGAGCGATAGGCTGATCCCCTATCATCATACGGTTTATCATTATCCACCTTAGGACTATGTATCAAAAGTGGCTGCAAATAGTTTCTTGATTATTTGTAGTTCTTGTAGTCCCGTACGTACGGGACCAACTGCGTAACATGCCGTCCGAAGCACAGATCTTCTTACTTTCGGACAATGGGGTGATCAGCTTGTTAAGAACCTAAGTAATCTTTTTGTGATATGTCCCCACGGGATTCGATCCCGGGACCTCCGTATCGTGAGCCCAAGATCGACCACTAGACGGCGGCGTTCGTCATTATAATAATGATTACCTAAGTATCTCATACCTAGATAAAATACAAACAAAAAAACTAAAAAGTAATTGCAGTAAACTAAAAATTAAAGCAATTGTAATGCTAAAAAGTTATGGCAAAAAAAAACTGCGTAGAACTATTATAGACCAACTAATGTAGTCGTTTATGATAAGCAAACCTGAACTATACGGTACAAGGTCTCGTGACGTCACTGACTGTGTACACAGCCTTAGATAAGGGTTTACAGCCTGATAACTGTATGCGTTCGTAATATACTATGCAAAGGTTATTTTTATGGGTATTGGTCAAAATCCAGAGAATTTATTTATTTATTTATTAACACAAATTACATAGACATTACAGGCAGTCCCAATTCGACTATGTAATGCAATTATAACATTAGTACCTAACTAAAGAATTTAATAACTAACTCCGTGAATTCCGTCAACGAACACGTAAATAGGTCGATGTCAGTACACTGCTGAGAAATATCGTTGATGGTCCTAAGTGCGTGCGCTACTGGAGCATATCTGCCGATGTTGGTGCGCGCGGTGGGCAACACGAATATGCGCGGGGGCCGCCTGGTTTTGCGACCGTCTACCGGTACTAACAACCCTAACGTGGACAGGATCTCTGGATTTGTGGATTTTCCCTCTGAACACCTTGTATATGTACAATACTAAAGCCGTGTCTCTTTTTACCTCCAATTAACACCATAATACTACTTATCGTGTGGGTTGTGAGGTGGAATACCAACCTCGTCAACCCTGCTGTCGGGGTTATTACTGAGCCGCCAAAGTCCCCTGACATGGCTCGTTGTAATTCATGTTTGTGTCATAAATAATTATTGATATCACGTGGTTTCCACGATTTGTGCTCGGTTAATGGCAAGAGGTTTCCATTACATGGGATTAAAATTAAACATAAAACAAAAAATTTCGGTACCCTTGTTAAATCTTTGCATTCTCTAAAACTTCCAAGTTCTTTTTTGGTCTCATTTAAAAAAATAATATTTTCTAAGTACATTTATTCAAACAATTAAAAACAAAACAAACACATCTTATAAATAAAAAACCTCCTCCAAAGCGTCACATCGAGGCAAAGTGCCCAACAGGCTGGCAGCATTACCCCTCTGAATCGCCAGGCTAATTCTCTGGCAGAAATAACTACCAGCCCTAGCATCCCCCGAAGCCCCAATAAGACGCATTGAGAGCATATTTTCTTATTTTTTCCTGTAATGAAATATTTTTTTAATTATTTTTTGACGCGATTTATTGTAGATTTATTTATTGTACATGGCATAAACTACCTACTTCGCCGAATACGTTAAATAAAGAACATCAAAATACCACTTACAAATTGTGATGGGGACAAAAAATTGGAGAAGTTTTTGTTTGGTCAGAATATTCCATGTTATCCTTATAAATTATAATTAATGCGAACAAAAATAAATATCCAAGAAAAAAATATTTTAAAAGGGTCAACCGCAATCACGGAAAAATTCAAACCTCTTCTTTAAATCTTAACAGACAAACAACTATTCAATTCTTATTAGTTTTTTACTGCTTATTTTTGTATTGCAAAAAGCCGCCATTATTATTTTGTTTTTAAATACATACACATACCAAAAGTCACGCCTATTTCCCACCGGGGTAAGCAGAGAATGTATGTATTACACTACATAGACTGGAAGCCACACAAACTGCAGAAACTATACTATAGACACTATATTTTGTTTTTTACACTTGTAAATGTCACCCATTTTAAGTACCGAATTTGTTATTAATTACCCGAGTGTGTTATTTTTAGCCCCCTTAAAATATACTCAAAATAAGTTTATTTCCATAAGTTACAAAAAAGTCGTCAAAGAAAACAACAGAAACTCAAAATTGAGTTTTTTTTTTATTCAAAGTAACAATAAAAAAATTACAATCAAAAACGGTGTCTCATAAACCTATCCTAGGTTTAACCTAGGTTTTTCTGTACACCGCAACTCATCGTCTGGAAAAAAATAAATATTTCACAATTTTTTTTTTAGTTCGTTGTTTTTGAGTGTAAAGAACATAGGTATTTTTGTTATGTAGTGGATATAAAAACTGTGTGTGAACGATCTTACCGCGTACTTTGAACCGGTTATGAGGCAAAGGAAACAAACACCTTTTTACAATTTTAAAAATACCCACAAAAAGTACGAATTTAAGTTAGATAAATCTTGTTTGGAGTTCAAGCCGTCATTGCTAAAAATAAGTAGGTATTGTAAGTATTAATTGTTTAAACTGTTAAGACAACATGTAAAACTGTCTATTGTTTGGGAATAAGTAAAAAAAAAATGACATTGAATGAGAAATCCTACCTATAAGTACCTCTAAAGCATGTTCATTAACCAAAAAAGCGCATATTTTATTTGGATAAATTATCTGAAAAAAAATCCCAAAAAGTATTTTTCACAAAACATTTTACCTGACTTAAAACATACATACACATAGGACACATAACACTCCTGGGTACAAGCCTCTTCTCAACCAACCGGAGGAGGTATATCGTACTTTTCTCCCCCATTTGTCCGGCCACGTAGTGATTGCCATATGCAACAAATCTACAATAAATCACGTCAAAAAAGATCATCCACCACGCTACTCCACAGTGTGCTTTTTCATACAATTTCCTTAGTAATTTCGTGTTTTGCCGTTTAGTAAAACGTACTGATTTGACTAGTTGGAAACTAGCCTACTGGGGTAGTCAGAGGTACATCCATCGCAAGATGAACTAAGTACCCACACCTCACCGAGCTTTCTGTTAGACTAACGTGATGGGTTGTGAGCCCGCGCCGTCTATAACGGCCGAGTCGTCTGTAGATGAAAACTGCACTTAAGGTAAATTGATAACTCATTGGTGCAAGTCCGGGGATTCGAACCGACGCTCCCCGTTAAAAAACCAAGTAGAGGCCACAGGATTACACACAGTTACAGTAGTAGAGAAAATCACGAATGTTTTTGTACAATCACACTCTGGTGTTTTTCTTTAACAAAACTTCGATTTCTTTAAATTAGTTTTCATCCGGGTAAAAATTTAAACCGGAATTTTTACCTGGATTAAAACAAGCGTGAGTTTTGTTAACAAAAAACACATTTTGGTGTGTTTTTCTTCCCTCTCGCTATCGACCCGCTAGGGTCGATTAATTCTTTCAAATATTTATCCTCTCAGACGACGCCCTGAGCCGAGGTTCGCGCCCAACTGGGCACCCTCAGGCCTGTTGTCTTAAACGTTGTACCGGGTGAGAGCCTTCAGCGCTCCCCATTTGTCCGGCCAAGTAGTTAATGCCATCTGCGGCAAATCTACAATAAGTCACGTCAAAAAAAGGTGTGTTTTTCTTCAACACAATCTATATTTCATTAATTTAATTTCGGATATAAGCTGAGACTACTTTTTACCTGGATGGCAGTAGGAAACTATCGTGTTTAGTGCGAGGGTTTGTTGACAAAAATCACACCCGAATGTAATTTTTCTAAATGGCGCATTCGAGGATTTCACTATATGAAGACGGTCTGGTGAAACCGTCACGTACGGGAAAGACTCCATCTCCATAGAAGCGACACTCGCAGTTATAATAATTGTGTCTACCGGCGGTTTCCCACGTACGAGACATGCATAATATCTGGGCTCGCGAAGAAAAACCTGGGAACCTAACCATCAGATGGATGAAAGTGTTCAAGTATTTTTATATGGGGATAAACAAAAAGTGAAAAGTTTTCTTTAGTTCGTACGGAAATACTGTCCTGTGACGTCATAAATAAAAGCGGTCAAACGTCGTACTCATTGTTACTTAATTCACAATTTAGATTCGAAAATAAGTCAAAAAGTAAAATGAAATTGTTTTTTTAACATCTTAGATAGGATTCTATGCCTAGAGTAATATTTTATAATTTATCTTCGACCCAGTCAAATATTAGAAATATTATTCCTATTCTTCTTCTTTGCGAGTCGATGGCAAATTCCTATTCATAAATTAGTTAGGTAAGTAGAAAAAATGGAAAAAATAAAGTGTTTTTCGTCATTTGTAGATCTTTTTTTATTAAGTACCAAATCAGTATTTCATAATAATGTATCTTTGACCTAGGTTACTATCCAATTAAAACTTTGCTCGATCTCAATTCAACGATTTTCACATTGCATTCTTTGCGCATGTAATTATTACATTGTTACGCGCATAGAACATCGTGATCTAATTATGAGATCATACTAGATGCGTACGAGATAGTAGACTTTACATATTTACTACTATATTCGTAGTATAAGCCGCTGGATTTGGCTTGTCGTTTACTATTTCTGCGCGCAGATTTGCTACTTAAAACACGCTACTCGCAGTAATCTAGAAGCCTTCTTCTTATCGTGTGGGTTGTCAGGTGGAATACCAACCCTGAGGTTACTACTGAGCCGCCAAAGACATGGCTCATGTCATCATCATCATCAGCCCATTAACGTCCCCACTGCTGGGGCACGGGCCTTCCCTATGGATGGATAGGGAGATCGGGCCTTAAACCATCACGCGGGCCCAGTGCGGATTGATGGTTATTAACGACTGCTAATGCAGCCGGGACCAACGGCTTAACGTGCCTTCCGAAGCACGAGATGAAAACTTATTTTTTTTGTGGTCACCCATCCTATGACCGGCCTTTGCGAAAGTTGCTTAACTTCAACAATCGCAGACCGAGCGCGTTTACCGCTGCGCCACCGAGCTCCTCATGGCTCATGTAACGACTACATACTTACAGCAGTAAGTAGTAACCAAGTAGTAAGTTGTGTAGTAGTAGCGTTAGTATTATATGATCTGTGGTAGTAGTAAGTAGAAGTTAAGGCATGTCACACATGGCAAGTAAGATAATTAACATAATTAGTTTACACACACATAACATAGTATCACGCCAATATCCACGATGGGGTAGACAGGGGTGCATAGGGGGGCGGGGGACAGGTGTATATAATATACTCCTATTCCTCGCCAGTTATATCCAAGTCCCATGTAATAAGGGGCGAGAATATTGCCATCAATCGGGCACAAATCCTTGATTTGATTTGATTTGATTAAATCTATGATCCAATTCAAATTCAAAAATATCTTTATTCAGTAGGTAACATATTTACACTTTGATCGTCAATTTTTACATAACGAACGTCTCATCCGCCTAAAACTACTGAAGATTCTCACAACCTGCAAAAGAAGCTGCAAGAAAAACCTCGGCACAGACTCGGTCTAGACGTTCTTTGAAAAAATAAACATAAAATATTTTATACAATTGAGTAATTTAGCTGCCTAATATGTGACTCAGACAGTTAATCCCATGCATTCATATCTTCTAAATAATCACTAACTTTGTAATAACCTAATAAGAATTCAAATTCATTAAATTCATTTTTTGTTTAAAGCCCGAGCGGGAGTTCGAACCCCTGACATTGACACTTTGTTCTAAAGTCAATTTTCTTTTTTATCGTTTCGCGCGATTTTTTTCAATACAAAAGTTCTGTCAATATTTTGTCACCATGTCAATGAGGCATACCTTCGATACTAAGCACGCATGCCTCTGTAGTGACCTTTCGATGCAAAGTGTTCGATGTTACGACCATCGATGTTTTTGATGACCAGCTATATACGTCCCACTGCTGGGTTCAGGCCTCCCCTCTATCAACTGGAGGGGATATGGAGCATACTCCACCACGCTACTGCGGGTTGGTGGAGGTTTTTTGCGGCTAATAGCAACGACTTAACGTGCCCATAAGCACGGAATCATCTTACTTTTTTAGGTCAGGTAGTGAATGCCATATGGGGCACAGCTAAGTCACGTTGAAAAAACACACAGGTTATCTTAGATGTCTGTATGTATAACTGTTATACAATAAAAGAAACTGATCTTCCCAATAAGATACCTACTTACATAAATAAGTCAAAATAACGTAAGTGTGTGACAGTAAACAAGTTTATGATTATGACTTAACATCTAGATTACAATCAAATAGCCTAAATAGTTATATCACAGTTGATCAGCTGTTAATTTTATGCAATATGATTATCATTATTTTTCAATAATCTGTCTGTTAATATGATAATTAAATCTCTTGATTACTGCTTACATATACGAGTATTTGCTTAAATTGCTACTTCTAATAACCAGTTTGGGCTTCTTACCATCTGTGATGTGAAATCATAAGATTCCTGCAATTACCAACCTCCATAACATGTTGCTCGCATACGGCATATCGCGTTAGTTGCGATATAAGTAGCCAACTCTATGTATTGGCTATGTCGCGCGATATACGGCTGCTATGCTGCGGCTACTTAAATATTATACAAATGCGGTAAAGATCCCAGACATACCAATGTGTATCAAAAGACATTTCAAAGTTATTTTTCTATGAAACTAAATTGTTAAAAAGAATATTTTTAAATTAAAAATTGCTTGATTAGGTTTAATTTCTACTTCATACATACTTACATTCCAGCCATCCCTAATAGGGTGGGCAGAGCCACAAGTATAATGAAGACAATCACAGCTAATGTTCATATTAATTGTTAATTTCTACTTCTAACGGACTATTCATCATCATCACTAATTTAAGAGCCTCGCTCTTGTCGGTGCAGCATTCTCCATTCTTGTCTATCAAAGACCAATTCCTACTAGATTATACTACTATACTTAGACTACTATACTTAAATTCATTTTTCCGCGAGACTTTCTGATAAATAAAGGTATATGTATAGGGTAAAACTAAATAAAATCTTTATTGGTTAAATATTTTTAGCAATATTATATTTAGGAAGAGAAATCGCTTGTCTAAACAGACTTCTAGACAAAACTATCACTATTTTTTAATTAGACACCTACGTTCGTTAATTTCAATCACAAGATTGCAAACAACCCATTACCAGTTACTTTCAAAATTCCTAAAAGACCACATACTCGGTACACTTATGATATTCATTTTGCAACCTCAAACTGCCTCAGTAAAATTGTAATAATTATCACATCAACTATACGACAGACATAAAGATTTATACAGACGAGGCGACGCGACAGCAATAAATAATAAAAAACAAGAATTAAAAAATTAGAAAAAATAAATAAGACATAATACCATTATTGATATAGGTGTAAAAAAGTACATTATCTAAATCATCTCTCAAAGTTTTCGTTACGATGTCACTTTGTATACAAACACGCGTGCTATAAATAAGCCAGCGTGGTTAGCGATTTCCCTCATTCAGCGCTTATCGCTATCGACCCGCTAGGGTCGATTAATTCTTTCGAATATTTTTCCTCTCAGACGACGCCCTGAGCCGAGGTTCGCGCCCAACTGGGCACCCTCAGGCCTGTTGCCTTAAACGTTGTACCGGGTGAGAGCCTTCAGCGCTCCCCATTTGTCACCAAAAAGGAAATGAAAAAAAAATGCTATAAATAAAGTATTAATTTAGTAGAGCGATACGCACCTAACCTAACGGCCTCCGTGGTCCAGTGGTTGAGCGTTGGGCTCACGATCCGGAGGTTCCGGGTTCGAATCCCGGTGGGGACATATCACAAAAATCACTGTGATCCCTAATTTAGTTAGGACATTACAGGCTGATCACCTGATTGTCCAAAAAGTAAGATGATCCGTGCTTCGGAAGGCACGTTAAGCCGTTGGTCCCGGTTACTACTTACTGATGTAAGTAAGTAGTCGTTACATGAGTCATGTCAGGGGCCTTTGGCGGCTCAATAGTAACCCTGACACCAGGGTTGATGAGGTTGGTACTCCACCTCACAACCCTCACGATAGAAGAAGAAGAAGTAGAGCGATTATTGTGGCCGTCGTGTCGTCTATGTCCAGCCTTAAGTACAAGTAATAAGTATTCCCCATACAGGTGGTTTCAACCATGATGAAACATGGTTACAAGCTTGTGTGTTGGCTAAAACATTGCCTCATAAATGTCATTACATTCAAACCAATGATCTGTTTGAACACAGCTTTGCAAGTATAATTTTTGTTTTTTTTTTTACTTAATTATAGTTTATTTTTGATTTCTTAACTTGGTAACTATCTACTTCATAAACTGCCTATATACGTCCCACTGCTGGGCACAGGCCTCCCCTCAATCAACCGGATGGGGTACCTAATAGGCTAGTTTTCAACTAGTCAAATCAGTTACTTTTTTCTAAACGTCAGAAGACGGAATTATAAAAAAAAATAAAAAAAATATATCTTTATTTCGGACATTAATCCATATACTATATTGTTAGTACAGTGACTTACAAACTAGGTTAGTAATTTAATTTAATTTAAGTAAGGATTGGAGTATCAGAAAATTAATTCATATATGACCTACCCTTGGTCCCTGAACAGCACACATGAGTCTGGACCTAGTGTTTTATAAACGGGCTGTCAGGCATCTCATTTTTTTTTTTGACGTGACTTATTGTAGATTTGCCGCAGATGGCATTAACTACTTGGCCGGACAAATGGGGAGCGCTGAAGGCTCTCACCCGGTACAACGTTTAAGACAACACGCCTGAGGGTGCCCAGTTGGGCGCGAACCTCGGCTCAGGGCGTCGTCTGAGAGGAAAAATATTTGAAAGAATTAATCAACCCTAGTGGGTCGATAGCGATAAGCGCTGAATGAGGGAAATCGTCGACCACGCCGGCGGGGTCGGTATCGGGGTCCTGAAGTGTTTGGTGTCGCGAGCTGATTGGCTGTCTCTATGGCTAGAGTAATCGGGTCGTCGGGATCGTATATTACGTCCGTCACTAATCAACTTAAGAATATTGTTGGAGCTAGGTATTCCTTACTCTGCTTAACAGCGACGCTACCCTTTTGCTTTTGTTTTTTTTTTGTAGTTGTATGAAAAACAGTGACGTCATAGAAAAACATGACAAAGCCTGTAATGGCCTAACCAAACTAGGGATCACAAAGTGATTTTAACCCGACCGGCGTGAGTTACCGGCAGTACAGGCGACATGCATCATATAATTTAGTGCCGATGGCATATCTCCCTTCTTTCTATGATCTGTGACTGTAACAAATATGCTATAATTAAACCACATAATAATGCAGTAAACATTTACAATTCTCAATATCACCCTAATGCGAAATTTTATATAATCTTAGATAATACTAGGTAATAGCCACAACTAAACCGGTTAATGATAGCAATTATTCACATGAAACCTTAATGGAATTTATCCGTATTTCTGCTTAATTACACAGAATACCTCAACCTAACCTAACTGGATTAAAATTAGGCTACGTTAAAAATATTGTGTAGATAATCCTTTTTTTAAACGGGTCTTTGTGCCTCAAATGCCTCTTTTCATATCTGTCTATTCTAGTCTATTACCTAAAAACTGATACATTAAAATAAAACCGTTAAACGTAAAAAATGAGGAGCTCGGTGGCGCTGCGGTAAACGCGCTCGGTCTGCGATTATTGAAGTTAAGCAACTTTCGCAAAGGCCGGTCATAGGATGGGTGACCACAAAAAAAAGTTATCATCTCGAGTTACTCCGTGCTTCGGAAGGCACGTTAAGCCGTTGGTCCCGGCTGCATTAGCAGTCGTTAATAACCACCAATCCGCACTGGGACCTTGTGGTGGTTTAAGGCCCGATCTCCCTATCCATCCCTATGCATATCTCTCCCTATGCAATAGAACTGCAAACCAAACGGGCAGTCCGATTGCAGTTCAATTGCAGTCGGCGTGTAGTCGTGCTGCTATGTCTCAATTCTCAGACAATCTCTATACCAAATTTCATTTAAATCGGTTTAGCCGTTAAGCCTGAAGAGATATCAGACAGACAGACAAAGTTACTTTCGCATTTGTAATATTAGTGTGGATATGAGTTTATGAAACCCAGTAACAAATCAGCAGAGACAAAAGAAAATATTATATGACCACAATGGTTTCGACCTTGAAGACAAAGACAATAAGAAAACAAATAACTTAGGCTTCCAGAAATTACGTGAAGAAAAAAAAACTAACTGTATGACCACATACATCCTTCTAACACGATACATTATGAGCGTGATCGTGACTATCGTAATGCGCAGACGCATCGGCCAATTACTAAATTACCTATAAGAGATATCTAGCGAAAGTGCGAACGTCGCCCGTTGCGCCCTGCTGGGAAATGAAAAGTGAATACAGTTATAGAAATGTACTTGTATTATGGTATTAAGTATAACGCCACGGCTGTATCCCCAAACGGGTAGGCAGAAGTGTTTATAGAAGGCCCGTGCCCCAGCAGTGGTAGGGTCGTGTGCTTCTAGAATCTCTCTATTGCTTTTAACCGGGCACAAATCAAAGGAAACCACGTGATATCAATTGTTATTAATAATAAGTTGTCAAAGAGCAATAAGTAGAAGAAAAAAAATAACTATTCACCTATTTAACCTTCTTTCAGTTTTGACTTTTTTGTGTTTTATGACCAGGATACTTGTCCTTTGGGCCAAGTCTTGATTTTGGACATAGCTAACTAGACTTAGGTATATTAAAAACCAAGGAAATCGCAAGATTTTCCTGTAAGACACACCGTATTAAATGTTGTTTTACCTTATATATTTATTTACAACAGGGCCGTCTTTCGAGAATTTTCTTAACAAATGTACTTAATTCCTTTTTTCTTATGTCTACAATCTGCTCGTACCGTCACGAGTACTAATATGTCTACACTTTGAAACCATGTCACATTAACTTTTTGACAAATTAAACCGTAAGTCTCATTATATGTCAAATATGATAGTGCGACAGGGTTCAGTGGTTTCAGGGTAAAGTGGGTAAGTATATGATATTTATTGCGACTGTAATTCGTAAGCGTTGTCAGAATTTTCTTTGGCTCACCACCTAGCACGTTGGGTTAACTGAAAACTCGATAAGGTGTGGATACTTAATTCATCTGATGATACATCTGACTACCCCAATTGGGATATATGTATGTGGCCCCTGCCTTAGTCCGGACCTGCGACGAAACAGGTTAGAATAATTTTCCCATATCGCTTATGCGATGGTATTCGCTAGATGAAAGTGGTCGCCTGCGCCCGCGCCGTTTACGAGGAAACACTAAGACTCACTTGAAAGTATCTTCGAGTTATTGTACTAGGGATTAAGTATATATTAACAGTATGAGAGGTCGTAACGAAGTTAACTATTTTCTTTTATTTTGGTTCAAGAAAGTATATTTGAATTTGAATTTGGAGTTGCAGAGCTCAAATTTTTACTCTGAATTTATTCATAATTAAAATAAGTAAGTAAGTATAGACCAAAGATATTTTTTGTTTTTTTTTTTTTTTAAACTACTTAGTAAAACAGCCCGGATACTCCATACAAAAACCTTAAAGAGATACAGACGGTCCGCAGCTTTATCTTATGAATAAAAAAAGCGATAATTTAACGAGGACCAATCCATCTTGCCCAATGCGTCAAGGTCACGGGATCGCGCATCGAAATTGGAAAAATCTACGCTATTAAACTCGTTGTCGTGGTTGCCATGGTTACACCCACCAATTTGCTATTAGACTACACGATCCCGATCGCCGAGCATGTGACCTTGACGCATCGGGCAGGAAGGATTGATAACTCTAATAACCGGTTTCACTAAAGTAAGACCCGGCGGAAGCATTTGACCGGGGTCATTTTTTTTTAAATAGTATAGGCTCGCGTTTGACTACAATATTTATCACTTGATGGTAAGTGACGATGTGGTCTTGGGTGGATCACGCATACCTAGCACAGATTATAATTAAATAAATTTAAAGCTCATGTGAAGCTTACTTTATGTAAAAAAGCTTATTATAAGATTAATGACTACCTACATGATAAAAATGTCTGGTATTGAATGTGTTCCTTTAATTATTAAATAACTTGTATTGTATTGTATACCCTCCTCATTGGTTTTTAAAAGATGTGTTACTGTTGCAGTTTCTTGACATTTCTTCTCCTCAGCCATAACACCTTGCGAAATGACGTAAAAAATGTTACATTGACCTTCAACAAGTTTATCCATGATAATTACGATGAATAATTGATTCTGATTCTAACTAGTTGAATAAACAGACGACGATTAATGTTTTATGTTAATTTCTAGTGCAGTATAGAAGAAGGCTGTGACACTATTTGTGTATCTATACTACGCCGTAAGGCTGTGCCCTTCCGGTAATAACCTGTGCAACTGCAGGAAGAATCTTCATAATCTCTTGCATTATTCAAATACAGCTTCCTCGTGTTCTTAGGAGAAAGTGTAATGTAATGAATTTCCTGTAATGACTCTTGCAATTTACGACCGCATCTTAATATTATTGGCCATGGATATGACAACGATAATAGTCAACGCTATTCGTTGTTATTACGTAAGTTGTCTAATTTTTATTCAAATATTTAATATCCTTTATTTGCATATTATACTATCTTCTTCTATCGTGTGGGTTGTGAGGCGAATTACCAACCTCATCAACCATGGTGTCAGGGTTATTATTGAGCCGCCAAAGGCCCCTGACATGACTCATGTAACGACTACTTAGTTATATCAGTAAGTAGTAACCAGGACCAATGGCTTAACGTGCCTTTCGAAGCATACTATATTATCCGAACGTATATACTATGATTGTGTACAAGTTGGTCAGTTATATTATGAGTTCACATCACAGACCCTTTCGGGCACAACAAAATAGAAGTTTAAAAGAGGGGCGGAAGCTTTTCAAATAGTAACATCTTAGTATCATTAAGGTAGGTAGGTTTTTATAAGGTAGGTTCTTAACATATATATTTTTATAACATAAACTTTTGATGAGCCGTGGTAGCCCAGTTGGTAGAAGTCTTGCCTCTCACTTTGAGATCGCAGGTTTGAATCCAGCGCAGGCTTAAACCAATGACTGTCGAATTTGTTTTCGAATTCATGTTTGGATCACAAATGATTATCACGTGCTCAGCGGTGATTAGCCTTTGTGAGTTCGAATCTTAGATAATTACAAATAATTGTTGTGTACTTATTGTTGTCACCAAGGCGAATTCAGTGGTTGAGAACCCGAGCCGAAATTCGAACCCGTGAATTAAAATTATGTCAGTTATGGCTAGACTTACAAATACAAATATACTTTATTGCACCAAAATAAAAGAAAATATTTACAAAAGAGACTTAACTAGGTACATGTCAAATGGCGGCCTTGATTTATTCCAGACAACCATAAGGAAAGGAAATATGTAAAAAAAAAGTTTAAAGTTTGCGCGTACAAACTAAGTACAACTTACGAATAAATACATGCACAATAACATAATTATATAAACACTTATTATACATGTATAAATACATACATATACAAAAATGTATAAATGTTTACATAATTATACAAAAATAAATAATACACTTACGTTGTTTTTAAACCCACTATCTTAACATACGACCTTCGACTTGTCATAGATAATTTTCCTAGAATCTGGAACGCGGTGTTCTATGAATACTTGAATGAATACTTAACATTTAAAGTAGGTATTTGTGTATTTGTATTCAATGGATGTGGCCTATAAGACACTGAATGGGTAAAGGTACCGTTCGCTCATATGGTTTATATACCAAATAGGTGACCGCTGTTTGTATGTATGTCTTGTTTTACGTTACGTTACTGCCATATCGACCTTATAGGGTATTGGGTTTTCTATTTTGTAATTAAACGGACAATTCGCTTTCTCGACATTTTCGACATTTGCATGCTAATAATAATAGCAGGATAGAGATGCTGTAACACTGCCTTATCATGCCTTAACACTGCCACTGATTTTTGATTTCTTTTGCGTCCGATCAAGACCTAAACAGGGGTCGTTTTTGCTCAGGCGATTCTCTCTCTTCCATCGCGTACAGGTGACGCAAAATCATCTCATGAGCCCCTGAATTCGACTTCATAAGTTACTATTCATATTTGGTTAGACAATTGATATCACGTGCGAGCTGGCGAGAAGTGGATGTACAATCAAAGATCAAAAGTTCAGTCCTTGAACCCAGCGAATTATTCGTAAACAGTGGTGAAATTATGAACCATTTGTTGTCATAATTATAAAATATAGTATGTTTTTGCTATTCCTTAATAGCTTCTTCCAGAAATATTTACATGGTATAGAGAGAAATTGGGTATAAAAATGCAGTAAGGAATAAAGCAGTATAGAAGTAAATAACTACAGCCCCATCGGTCTGTAAGCTATTACCATTTGTTACTTATGAAAGAGCAACAAATTCCGGAATCAAAGAATGCGATTTTGCGGTAAGAAATTACTTGTTCACGGATAAGAATCCGGCTCGAAGGATCGTCTTATGTGTTTGATACACATTAATGCGAAAAAAGAAAAAAGGTGGAAAGGAAGAATCCTAACCACTTGCGCTGTCTCTATACTCTGAAAATAGCCCAGCTCAAAGAAAAAGGGAAACACTTACGTGATCAGCTTCTTCACTCTTTTAACCAGGCCTGGTTTTTGTTGACAGCACAAGCAATCACAGCTTACGTACCAAAGAGATGGTATACATACCAATCTTTTAATGATTTTTGTTTTATACCCGTGCTTAGGGAAACACACAAAGAGAAAATTTGAATCGAAAAAAAATATCACTCGGACGGCACTTGAACCCGCAGCTCTTGTCAAGCCGGGACGAGTGTGTTAACCATTACACCACCGGGTCCTCCTCTTGTCCATGCGAAATTACTTCAGTACATAGTATCTTCTCTGCCCTCCACTGGGGCAATTCCTGTTCGGCGTGTCCTTGCCGCGGGGGTGGGCGCCTCTTACTTCAGTAGGCCGGAGTGAGATGGTGGCTGAGTTCGAATAGGGACCCAGACCTACGGGGTATAACGTAGAACCCTTGCCCAGGGATACGGGTGAAGACCTCAACGGCTGCAGAGGCGGAGATGGGAGCCATCGGTACGGCAATGCAGGACGGAAGGGGCATGTCACAGGGACTGTAACCTGGAACCTGACAGAGGGCAGCAGTAACTGTCAGTACTATTCAGAGGCAGAGGACAGGAGTCCTAGTATGGCTTTGTAATAGACTACTCTGGGCGCCATCCCACTCGCGTCAGACAGAGTACTGCGGGGCGGAAGGCAAGAGGGAAACCACTGCCCTATTTTTCCCTAAAAAGTAGCATGGAGAGTATTCGGAAAATGCTACACCGACAAGAGCGTGGCTCTTAAATTGATGATGACATAGTATAAAACAAAGTCGCTTTTTCTGTCCCTATATCCCTATGTACGCTTTAATCTTTAAAACTACGCATCGGATTTTGATGCGGTTTTTTTAATAGATAAATTGATTCAAGTGGAAGGTTTGTATGTGTAATAACATCCATTAAATAGTGGAGAAATACTGTTATTTTTGAGGTTTTTAATGTGATGTCGTAAATAATTTCATTTTTTCCTTAGCATTGCACCCGAGCGAAGCCGGGGCAGGTCGCTAGTTAGAAATAAAATAAAATAAAAATTAAATAAAAAAACATAAATTCATTAATTAATAATTATTATTTGTAGGTGTTTTTGGTTAAAATTAATTATTCCTTAATTTGTTAAATTTTCTCTTTGTAATACCTATCTTTTAATTAATTACCGTAAGGTTGGTAGTATTGCATCAACCATACGGGAAGACCATTACGCACTTCCGATTATACGGCAGTACTCAGACATATTTCGAATGCCGTCCGATATCGATTTGTTTACCAACAATATCGATTATGACGGCGGAAGGTATTGTCGGCGGCGGATTTCGTAACCATAACAACGGCCGGTTATAACCTGACACCACGTGGTCTTGAGATTAGATGACGTTAGACATAACGCTTATATCCCCGAAGGAGTAGGCAGTGATGTATAACATATACATATACACCCACTCATCGCCGTTCAATATAACATTAAACTCCTTATGTCGTTTATTGTCGCTCGATAGCGCCCTATCGATAGTTTTCGATCGAACTATTGATAGTTTACCAAAAAACGATAATATCGATAATTAGTATCGACTCTATCGATAGTATTGATAGTTTTTTGTTTTTCAACTATCGATTCTATCAATAGTTTTTCATCTTGTAACTATATCGATACTATCGTTGCTTATCAATAGTATCGCCAAAAAAGAGCTATCGATACTATCGATACTATCGACAGTATCGATAGGCCTATCGGTTGGGTAGATGATCTTGGCTGTTTACTATCGATAGTCCTGCTGGGGCACGGGCCTTCCCTATGGATGGATAGGGAGATCGAGCCTTAAACCATCACGCGGGCCCATTGCGGATTGATGGTTATTAACGACTGCTAATGCAGCCGGGACCAACGGCTTAACGTGCCTTCCGAAGCACGGAGGAGCTCGAGATGAAAACTTTTTTTTTGTGGTCACCCATCCTATGACCGGCCTTTGCGAAAGTTGTTTAACTTTAACAATCGCAGACCGAGCGCGTTTACCGCTGCGCCACCGAGCTCCGAGCTATTTTGGTGCAATAAAGTGTATTTGTACCGCACTGTAAGTGGAGCTTTTGTCCGGCCAAGTAGTTAATGCCATCTGCGGCAAATCTGCAATAAGTCACGTCAAAAAAAAGTGGAGGTTTCTAGCGTCGTGGCGTGGTGGTGGCGATGGTGTAAACTTAAACTGCCTTTTGGTGAACACTTTATTTTATTAAGTTTATAAAAAAAGTATGCCTGCTTCATCCCGCTCCGGTAGGGCAGTATTGCCATATCAAAAAACTTATGTGTTACCATTTATTTTTATTGGTAAAAATATAAATTCTAAACAAAAAAAAAACATTAAAATTAAAATATTAAGAATGATTGTCCGAAAATAAGGTGATCCGTGCTTCGGAAGGCACGTTCAGCCGTTGGTCCCGGTTACTACTAACTGATGTAAGTATGTAGTCGTTACATGAGCCATGTCAGGGACCTTTGGCGGCTCAGTAATAACCCTGACACCAGGGTTGATGAGGTTGGTTTTCCACGTCACAACCCACACTATAAAAAGAAGAAGAAGCCTCATATTACCTGAATCCCTCACTGCTAAAAAAATTTGCTTTATTATTATTATTATTACATTTATTTCAGATTGTACTCCATATTATTGTTAGTAAGAAAAAAGGCGCTTATAAAACTATGTTTGTAAAGTAACACTAGGTAATATCTATTTCTCGTAGGCACCAGAATTAGGCATAATAAGTACCTTCATCCAGTGTACTACGATAGGGCAGTCAACCCTCTCGGTCGGCTTTGAGCCAGAAGATGTCCAAAGCTGGCGTCAAAACAATTACCTACGAATAGTTTAAAAATAAGCGTGTCTAATCGATTAATGGAGGCATCATATGGTTACACAATTTTCGACACGGAATTCTTAAAATCATGGAAAGTGAAAGAAATTAATGTGTCTTGGGCGTTTTTGTCGATTATGACATGTTCTTGTAAAAAAACTGTGTCGCTTTATTACAAAACGAAGACTAAAGGTAACATGACATAACATCACGACTATATCCCATTTGGGGTAAACAGAGGTACATCCATCGCAAGATAAACTTAGTACCCACACACCACCCAGCTTTCTGTTAGGCTGCGTTTCCATTGACGCGGAGCTGGGCGGAGAGGAGCGGAGATGTGCATGAATCGACCAATCACCGTGAGAGAGAGAGTGACAGAGCGTCTTCGTTTTCTTGAACGTTGGCTCTCTCGAACGCTGTGATTAGTCAAATCCGCACATCTCCGCTCTTCTCCGCCCATCTCCGCGTCAGTGGAAACCCGGCCTTAGACGTGATAGCGGTATCGTCGTCTAATGATAAGTAATATCTTTAAAATAAAGTCCGCGCCAGGAAAGAACTCCTGCATCCGCGGCGCTTGTGCCGCAGATTCTGCATAGAATTAGTATTACTTGCCTATAAATTCTTAATGATAGCTGATGCTTGGTACGGTTTGCAAGCGCCATTAGCATCATTTTCAACTCCTAAATAACCTTACTATGTACTCCGACTATGCGTCATGAGTCGAAGATGCACAAATAAATCCAACAAGGTAATATTCAAATTTAAAAATATCTTTATTCATTAGGTAACATAGTTACATTTTGAAGTGTCAATTTTTACATAACGAACGTGTCACCCACCTAAAACTGCTGCAGTTTCTCACAACCTGTATCGCCAGGGAAAAGAAGCTGCAAGAAAAACCTCGCCAAAGAACTGTAGACGTTCTTAAAAAAACATAAAATATCTCAAATAAAGTCGCGTCGACTACCGTGTACCATGTAATCAAGTATCAAGTATTCTGTTTATTTCTTATGGATCCTTATATGACGTAACACTTCAAGGCTATGAGAACTGGGCGATGGACAGGTTTTAAAGATGATCCAATGTGTGTTGGTAATGAACATAATTGAACGGAGAATAACGTATGTTTGTGAAATTGAACGCAAAGATCAAGGTTTTTTTTTGGGAAAATGAAATTGAATCTGAAATTATTTATTACACCCGCGTCTGGAGTAAATTATTTTTTTCCTATCTGGGGGCACGGGAGTTTCCCCGCCAAGACGAGCAAAGCGAAGCATAAGGGCACTATAATTCCTTTTCTCCAGGTTGTTTAATTTCTGGCTATAATTGACATGCATTCCAGAGCTGTGGTAGCCTAGTTGCTAGAACACTTGCCTCTCACTTTGAGGTCGCAGGTTCGAATCCAGCACAGCCCTAAACAGATGATTGTCGAATTTCTTTTTGGAATTCATGTTTGGATCATAAATGATTATCGCGTGCTCAGCGGTGAAGGAAAACATCGTTGGAGGGGAAATGCAATTTTCGGAGGTATGTGACCTAACCTGTGTTGGACTGGTTTTTCCCTTCGCGGGTTGGATAGGCAGTCGCTTCTGTAAAAAACCGGACCTGTCAAATCTTCAGGTTAGGTAAGCGGACCCATAAACAAACGGGATAATGGTAAAGAGATGATGAATTGACATCTGTTCCATAAGTTTGTAGCCTGTCAACCCGTCTCTTTCCTTTTCGGCGTACATAACATAAGCTCATGACCATAATTATCCTAATTGGGGTAGTCAAAGGTACATCCATCGCAGATGAACTAAATGATAGGTGGTGCCGATACCGTATCGCCGTCTATTATGATTGAGCCGACTGCAGAGACAAAAATAAGAAAATTTTAGAAAAAAGAACATTTTTTCCGTTGACCTTGAAAAGCCCAGCCCATACAATCTACCAAACAGCCATTAGCGAGTTAAAAAAATGAAATAAAATCGTCAAAATAATGACAGAGAGATAACCAGTAAAAGTGAATGACTATAATAATGCATTGTTGTGGACATAACATCTGGGTATAACAATATAACATCTCAGTGTAACGACATCATTTTGGTTATACCAAGCCCGATTAACTACACTAAAATAACAATTAAACTATTGTTATAACATTTCATGTTTCTTTCTCCGATTATGTAACTTTACTTGACATAGTTTGCTTTTTAAGATATCAAAATAAAGACCGTGATAACCCTGTTCGGGGAAGGCGTAACTTACATCGAGGTGTTACGGGTTCTAATCCCGGGTCGGTCTCTAAACTTAGTATTATATTATCTAACCCAATGAATTCGAATCTATGAGTTTGAATCACTTTTAAATCGCGTCTGAATCATAGACAATGATGTCTTGTGGTTTTAAGGATTTATACCCAGTTAATAGCAATGTGCTCGCCCTTTTACATGGGACTTAGACATAGCTGGCTAGATATGGGTATATTGATATACACATCTGCGTAACCCTTCGGGATACGGGCGTGACGCGGTTGTGTCTGTTACGTTGGCAAAAAATGACGCAATAAATATGCCTTATAAAATAGTCTACCTTTGCAACAGAGCCTAACAGAGGACCCGCTGGCATAGAGTAAGGAATAATACTACGTATAAAACGGCAACTCTTCGCTCCCCACCAGCGTCTGAGCAAGGTTTACCTCACCCCCTTCGAACATAGTTTAGACTTGAATCGTATGGGCGTCAGACGTCAGACACACAGATGCGCGTGTACGATAAATCAATGTGTAGTGTCTGTGTAAAACGAGGTTGTTTGTATGTAGAGGTGTGCCAGTGGTGTAATGGTAACACGCTCGTCCCGGCCTGACCAGAGAAGGTTCAAACCCTGTTTGAGTCAGAATTTTTCGATTTAATTTTCTCTAATCCTATATACCATATATACCAAGCATTTACCGCCTACTGCTGAATAAACCGTCCAAACGATCATTTCATCTACACACGTGGCATAATGTAAACCCATACAACATAATTAATGAATTAAGTATGATTTCATAGAAAAATAAAATGACTTAAACGTAATGAATAATTTCTACAAAGATATCGCAAACTAACGAAAATGACAAACAGTGGTAAAATGTGTTGATACCCGGAAAAATAATCAAAATGTGGGAGTACCTCGCCGTTCTGCTCATCGGGTTCTGGCTGGGGGTTGCCATATTCCTGTACGTCTCCTGCTACTGGCTGGAAGAGATCTTGGGTAAGTTTTTAAATTAAGAATAGAGTCATTTTAAGTAAGTTTTTATAATGTGTTTTTGAATAAGGAATTCTGGCGGATTCTATAGATATACTGATAGATAAAAAATCGACTCAAAATTTTGGAAGATAATAAAATAATTTGTAAAGATTTAGGCTTATTCTTCTTGTCGTGAACCCTTTTGAAATAACAATATTAGCTCCTACTTACTTACTTTTAAAACTCAAACCTACTTATCGTTTTTTTTTTTATAAATAAGTATTATTGTAAAAAAATACTTTTACTGTATTTGATTAAAAATACTTGAAATAATATATCGTCGCCTTTAGTGAAAACCACATTTATAAGCGCTTATTTGAAAATAACACAGTCGAATGTGGTTAGATAGATAGATCATTTATTTGCATGAACACAGTACAATGGTCTTAATAGGTAACAAAACCTCGTAATAGACAATCTAGTCTCAATCCAGGGCTTTTTATGGTCTCAATTATTGCCCGGAATATTTTTATTTATTTTTTATTTTTAGTTATTTGGGATGAAGGATAATATATCTAGTATCTACACATATATATAGTATCTACACATCTACCGTGTGTCTTTTGAGCGCTGTGTGCGTTGGCACTATACGATACCTGCGTAAGGCCTTAAGGTACTAAACGCTGACATTGCAAGCTTGAATTCAAAATACCTCAAACAAAACCTCCTCCAACCCGCAGTGGAGCAGCTTGCTGAAGTATGGTCCATACCGCATCCGATTGATTGACGCTCCCTTTGCTTATACCCAGCAGTATGACGTATAATAATAACATATACTTACTTACATTATAATTGATATGCTTATAAATATTTTTTATATAAAATAATTAAACCTTTTTATGAGAAGTGTATATTATAAATTTTATATATGTATACCCATAGCATTGGCAAAGTTCAAGTACCGCGCACGTCAACTTTCATCGTAAAATGTTTGTTCCCAGCAATTTCTATGCGTTAAGTGCGTTTTATTTTCAAGATACTTTATGGCTACGTGCTTTTAAATAGTATACGAAGGTAAACGTGCAGGATATCTGGTGTACGTGGGAAAATAGAAGTGAAAAAATAATGGAAGAGAAATCTTTTTACTCGGCTAGGTTAGATTTAAATACAGGGTGTTAGTGCCAACGTAACAAATACTGAGGGGGATGATTAAGACCATAATTCTGAGTTGATATCAAGTGGAATTTTCCAATGCAAAATTAATTATTTTTTAAAATTATTTTAAATTAAGTAATATACTTTAGCGATGGAAAATTCCACTTGATATTAACTCAGAATAATGAGTTGAATCATCCGCCTTAGTTTTCGTTACGATGTCACCCCGTACAAGTACGTATGAGTGTTAGTGGCACCGTAACAAATACTGAAGGGGATGATTCAGACCACGATTCTGAGTTGATATCAAGTGGAATTTTCTTTCGGAAAAGTCCGAGTTTGTCATTTGTTTAAGTTACAAAAAATAAAATACCTAGCAATTAAAAAAATGAAGCATTTCATTAAAAAATCTACGACTTACTTAATTGAATGAGTATGTAGTCATGATGCTATTTCAAAATCTAGGGGTCAAAAAAGGCTACATGAGTCTTGCCAGGGGCCTTTGGCGGCTCAATAGAAACCCTGACACCAGGGTTGATAGGGTCAGTCATAACGCATTACTAAATGCGTCTTCTGCGACATTGATGTAGCAGATTCGCATCCAAGTAACTATAAATTATGTTTTTTTATAGCCGACCTATGTAACTTGAACATAGTGATACAAAGTCCTAAGACCAACAACTTTAATGAGAACTTTCCAGGCTACTTTCACCGAAAACAATATAGATGGCGTTGTACATTTTCTTTACAATACAATACAATACAAAAACTCTTTATTGCACTTAAATCACATAAAAAAATAAAAATAGTATTATAATATCAATAATAATAATAAATAATAATAATAGTAATAATAATAGTATTATAATAGTATTATATATTATCTTTATCATTTTAATTGTTAATCTATGGGTCTAAAATAAAGATATATTTAATTTAATTTAATTTATGCAGCACTGGACCCGCGTCCAACTTGCCAAAGACACTAAATTATAGAATTATTTAATTGATTAATTAATTGTATTTTTTACTAACATAGATATAAGACTTCTATTACTAACAATTGCTATGAGAAAACACCCGAAATAAATGTTTTTTTTTTAACGTTACCTATTTTCTCATTGCTCGGGTACATAATTAGACCAAAATACAACGTAATGGCAGAAGCATATTATAAAAAAATATTTGCTGCTTGATATTATAGAATTATGTTGCTACCTATATTCCTTCTCTTTATTTTGATCAAAATAATAATTGGTGGAAAATGTAATCGTGGCTGGGTGCAATAAAAAGGGTCATCATTTATACCTAAAAACAAAGATATGTCTGTTATCCGTAAAATTAGAAGGTTAAACGAAGGAAATTCTGTACAGCACCATGTATATTTTTATGGTTGAGGAGCGTAGTCTGGAAAATCCCTCATTGAAATCTACGAGTAGGTAAGTAACAAAATTGTTACGAGTAGGTATATGATTACGCCTCTTGACCCCTCTGGCATTAATTAGTGTTTGCCATTAGCATTAATGCTTTGTTTTTCTAACATGTTTCGTGTCGAGTACGGTTCTAAGTTTAAATTGTTTAATGTGGAAAATAATGACTTATCTACGCGTGTAAAGTAGCCCCATCCGACTATGTCTTCTATATTCAGATTCAGAATGTAGATAATGTCGTCTTTATTATTATTTTTGTGAACAAAATCTCGCAATAGACAAGCTTGGGTCGTGTACTACTTTCAAGATAAATTATTAGTGACTCTGATCTGTGATCACTTTTTGATCCCTAGTTTAGTTAGGATATTACAGGCTAATCACCTGATTGTCCAAAAAGTAACATGATCCGTGCTTCGGAAGCCACGTTAAGCAGTTGGTCCCGGTTACTACTTACTGATGTAAGTAAGTAGTCGTTACACGAGTCTTGGCTTTTAGCGGTTCAATAATAACCCTGACACCAGGGTTGATGAGGTTGGTAATTCACTTCACAACCCACACGATAGAAGAAGATGGCCGATCTGTTTATAAATAAATACGTAGGTAAATAAGAGATTGATAAGGGTATCTAGAGAATGTAACCTCTGAACTGAACATGTCGTAGGTAGATGATCATGAGTCGCCGGCGCATGTAATTGGGGCAGCCGGTGCCCTGTACGGTCACGAGCATTAATATGTATACACTTTGGTACCATGTCACATTAACTTGTTTAGACAAATTGAACTGTACGAGGGGAGGTCAAAAAGTTCGCGGAATGAGGGGGAAGGGGGTCGAAATTAAACACGAAACTATTTTTCCTTTTCAATATATTCTCCCTTAACCTTAACACATTTTCCGGATCTATCAAATAATTTGTTTATTCCATCATAAAAAAAAGATTTCTCTTTGCTGTCAAAATAGGCCGAAATTGCAGACTTGACTTCTTCATCATCGCCAAATTTTCGTCCACGCAGTTCCTTTTTCATTTTTGGGAACAAATAATAATCGCTGGGGGCCAAGTCTGGACTGTAAGGCGGGTGGTTTAATTTTTCGAACCCGCATCGGTGAATGGCAGCCGTCGCAACATGGCACGTGTGGACGGGTGCGTTGTCGTGCAAAAGGAGCACACCTCTTGACAGCTTTCCTCTTCTTTTTTCCTTGATAGCCTCTTTCAATCTATCCAGTAAAGAAGCGTAGTAATGTCCCGTTATAGTCACACCACGATCTTTATAATCAATCAGCAAAATACCTTCTGTATCCCAAAAAATAGTGGCCATGATCTTTCCGGCCGATTGTGACACCTTAAACTTCTTTGGAGGAGGTGTGCCTTTTTTATGCCACTGCATCGACTCTTGCTTCGACTCAGGTTCATAGTGGTGAACCCAGGTTTCATCTCCAGTAACAATCCGGGCCATAACTTCTTCCTTATTCTCTCCACAGAGCTCTAAAAACTGGCGAGAACACTCGACACGCTCGCTTTTTTGAAGTGGCGTGAGCATTCTTGGAACCCATCTTGCGCTGACCTTAGTCATCCCAAGATGTTGATGTAGGATATTTAAAATACTTGTTTCGGATACACCGACCATTGCTGCAAGCTGCTTCTTCTTCAAGCGGGTATCTTCTAATACAAGTTTCTCTACTTTTTCGATGATTTCCGGTGTGGTGGCTTCATTGGGCCGTCCGGAGCGGGGGTCATCTTCAATCGACTCTCTTCCTTGCTTGAAAAGACTATGCCACTTGTAAACCATGGTTTTACCAGGGGCAGAGTCCGCGTAAACTGCTAACAGCTCTTGAAAAATCGTCTGAGCGGATTTTCCTTGCTTGGTGAGGAACTTAATGACGGCGCGGTGTTCAATTTTCTCCATATTCGCTGAGTTCTTCCCGATTCACTTGTTTGCTGGTCGATAGTTCAAACGTTAATGACCCGATTTGCTTCAAACTTGGTACATATACTGTTAATGAGGTGTGCAACTAGCGGCTACCTGTACGAGCAAACCAACCCCCTCCAACCCCTCCATTCCGCGAACTTTTTGACCTCCCCTCGTAAGTCTCACTAAATGTCAAATATGTTAGTGCGACAGAGTCCTAAAGTGGGTACATTATATTGCTCATGACTGTACTTTGACACCTGACTGAAAAATTGAGCTGATTGCATCGCAAACATAATTATAGTCACCTTATAGTCAAAACTACGAATCACCTGATTGTCCACAAGGTAAGTTGATCCGTGCTTCGGAAGCCACGTTAAGCAGTTGGTCCCGGTTACTACTTACTGATGTAAGTAAGTAGTCGTTACATGGGTCATGTCACAAATACTGAGGGGGATGATTCAGACCATGATTCTGAGTTGAAAAATCACGTTCTGATGTGATATTTTTCAACAAAATCTAGATTTCTTTCAATCAGTTTCAATGCTGGTAAAAAGTTTTACCTGAATTGAAACTAACTTGTCTATTGCGAGGACGACGTTATGTACCTACTGCATACATGGTGTTAGTGACATCGTAACGAATACTGAGGGGGATGATTCTGACCATGATTCTGAGTTGATATCAAGTGGAATTTTCCGTCGCAAAAGTATGGAACTGAAAATAGTTAACACACTAAAATTTTCATGAATTTTCCGATAGAAATTTCTACTTGATATCATCTCAGAATCATGGTCTGAATCATCCTTCTCAGTATTCGTTATGATGCCACTAACACGAACACGTATTCGTATGGCTACCTGTACGTACTTGTACGGGGTGTGACATTGTAATGAATACTGAGGAAGCTGATTCAGACCATGATTCTGAGTTGATATCAAGTGGAATTTTCTGTCGCATAAGTATAGAATTGAAAATTAAAAAAAAATACATCAACAATCATGAATCGGGATCAACCGGAGATGATTGAGATGGTGTAAAACCTTTTACGTGAGCACTGGCCATGGTTTTAATGCCATATAATTTATGATCATGGTTATAATAATGGCTAGTCTTCTCCTTGACTGTAAGTCAACAGCAGCTTTAGTCACCACAAAGTGATTATGATATTATGTGTGATTATATTACTTTGATAGTTAAATATGTTAAAGATTATCTAAATGATAAAAACGCCTGGTATTAAGTTTTAGTTATTAAATAACTTGTAATGAAAAAAAAAAAGATTTAAAAGATTTTTAGATTTAAAAAGAAAAATATGTTGCTGTTCCAGTTTCTTGTTATTTTTCCTCCTCAGCCATAACTCCTTGTAAATTGACATAGATTCACAAATGTTTATTTATTTATTTATGTTATAATTAACCTTCAACAATTTAATCTGATTAATTACAGTTTTGTGCAATAAAGTATGTTTGATTTGATTCACATTCATTTATGTTTGTAACATTTTATTTTAATGTATTTAATTTAATTTATTTGTGGTTTAATATTAATGTAAGTAATTAATTGTAAAGGTACTTAAATGTGTGTTTCCGATTTTGTAATTATGCATTTGTGAATTGTCCGAAATAAATTATTAAATTGAATTATATTTTAAACCCACTGGGCTGAGCATAATTCCATTTTCGCTATAGGTCGAGGCGAGTCGCAATTTTGAAGACTTGTTGTGAGTAAAAGTTGTCGCTACTCTTAAGGAAACTTTATTTTAAGGGGCTGATCGATATCGGAGTATTTTTGCATCCAAGGTCTTTTCAATGTAACGAACAAGGATTTCTACATTTTGTAAAAGTTATAGCAGACTGTTAAATCATGTATGTATAGCTACCTATATTTTTTGAGGTGTCGTCGGTTTAACTAACTAAACATACATCATACATACATAAACTCACGCCTATTTCCCACCGGGGTAAGCAGAGATTATACAATTCCATTTGCTTCGATCCTGACACACTTCTCTTGCTTCCTCCACATTCATCAATCGCTTCATACAGGCACGCCGGTTCAGAGTAGATCGTATTAAACTTTTTCTAAGGACATCTTCATTTTGGTCATCGTAAGTCCTTCTCGGTTTTCCTCTGCCAGCCCTACCATCAACTTTCGCTTTATATACCGCTTTTGCAATTCTATTATTACATGGATTATATTGTACCGCGGTTTGCCCAGGCCCTAAAACTCGCACTTTCATCTTGTGCCTCGTTGGAATGTTTGACACCAATGCACATGACGTAACTTGTACTCTCATCACGTCGTACCACCTGTCAATAGCACATTTCTGATCACACTCTCGTGTTAAAAAGCCGTAAGAGGCCACAACTTTCTCCGCCATTTTATGCCTACATGACTCGTCTGTTTTGATACTTATTCGTATGAAGTATCAAAACAGACCACTTGGGCACCTTTTGATACTTATTTACAGTCACATGTAATGGTCGTAAGTTACGACTCGTAACCATTCTGCCAGTGTCGAAGTGATCAGAAAACAAACTGAAAAAAAAACAGGTTGAACTTATTAAAGCTGTAGGTAGAGAGATAAACCTCGAGTTAACCTAAAAGAAGACAAACAGGAACTTACAAAACGTTTATCAAAGTTTAATATTGTATTAAAGTACATACTTATATTTATATTTACAAATTTGTACGTTTAGAGGGGAGTTAGTATACAAGAGGAGAGATTTACGTTTGGGTAGATCTGGGGATTTTAGGGGGAAGACTATCGAAAAGCGAGACTGGTCTAAGGGTGGTATTAATAAACTAATCTTAGCTTCGAGACTGCCCTCAAGATCATGTCAATGTGACAGTTCTCGTTTATTAATACCACCCTAAGAGGGCAGTTGAACAAAATATGGTCCGTTATTCCGTCTTCGATACCGCATTCACGAATGGAAGAGCCCCGGATTCAAAGTTTATTAAGATGAAGTAAAGTAGGTACCTAATCAGCATTTTTCTTTTTCGTTTTCCCCGAACGGCAAGGCAAAGGGAACTATTCCCATACAGTCAAGTCTTATATATTTTGTTCATGATAATAAGTAGTGAAATGAAGGGTGATGAAGATGAATAATGAAACCTAAACCCACACCCTCGGAGCAGACTTCTACTCCGAACCCCAAACGAATTAACTCAAAAGTCCGCATAAACTCTCGAGGTATGAAGCGACTTTCTGCCACGAAGCGAAAATAGATAGGTACATTTTGTTTATTGAATATTCCGATATAATAACACTATCGCAAATGATTTCCGACTAACTTAATGTGATCATTAACCACAAAACACCACTTCGTATTTAGATAATTCAATGAAGAAAGCAACTGTCCCGTTCCCGTTCCCGCTAAAAAGCCCTTAAACGGGCGAAGAAAAAACACGAAAATTGTATTTATCAACAGACTTGGCTATTGACGGTTGTTTCTTAGCCTTATTCCTGAGTTAATCATAATTCCGAATTTTATAGTCATTTAACACTGCCTATAAAAGTACTTATTTGATTAAATTCCTCGCAAAATGTGGTTATTTATTAAGTTTTTCCGATATTCCGATATAATAACACTATCGCAAATGATTTCCGACTAACTTATTGCGATCATTAACCACAAAACACAAGTTTAGACTATTTAACGAATAATGAAACTATGTCGTTCACATTCCCGCCAAAAAGCCGTACGCTAATCACTTTCATTGAGTAACACCCATGCCCTCTTTACACTGAAGTGTCAACTGTCAACTCGACACGCCAACACAAACAGCGATGTAACAAGTTGTTTACTTTTACTATGCAATAGTTGCTTAGCCCACTTAGTTTCATGAAATCTCTGTTATTATCACAGATGAGTCAGGAATACTTCATTCGGTAGGTCATAGATGTATAATTCTATAATATAATCATCACTATTTTAAGAGCCACGCTCATGTCGGTGTAGCATTCTCCATGCTTCTTTTAGGGAAAAATAGGGCAGTGGTTTCCCTCTTGCCTTCCGCCCTGCAGTACTCTATCTGACGCGAGTGGGATGGCGCTCAGAGTAGTCTATTTCAAAGCCGTACTAGGACTCCTGTCCTCCGCCTCTGAATAGTCCTGACAGTTACTGCTGCCGTCTGTCAGGTACCAGGTTACAGTCCCTGCGACGCGCCCCTTCCGTCCTGCACTGCAGTACCGATAGCACCCATCTCCGACTCTGCAACCGTGGAGGTGGGGGTTCCTATAATATAAAAATATAAAATTTATTTATTTCAGATTATAATGATCCATAATTTACATAATAACAAATTAACATTCAAATAAATTAAAATAATAAATAAAATAAAATCAGATAAAACAAATAAAATCAATTCATATATCCCAACAAAAATATTTTCATGTAAAATGATGCCAATCATCTCCTTAGCATTATCCCGTTTTTCACAGGATCCGCTTACCTAACCTGAAGATTTGACAGGTCCGGTTTTTTATAGAAGCGACTGCCTGTCTGAGCTCCAATCGTATCGATCGAAAGTCAAAAAGTTGTATCTCATGCAGAGCCAAGCTTCTAACTCTACGTATACGAACTAGTACTAGTATTTAGATTCTAGAATTCTATGCTAAAAATTAAAATTCTGCTACTTACTCACTTACTTTCAGTTAAAGATGTAACACTAAGTTTACACAAAAATCTTTATTTTTATCTATATTTTATTCGTTACGATGTCACTTACACCCCGTGCAAGTACGTACAGGTGTTAGTGACACCGTAACAAATGCTAAGGGGGATGATTCATACCATGATTCTGAGTTGATATCAAGCGGAATTTCCTATTAGAAAATTCATATTTTTTTTTGTTAAATTTTTAATATTTTTAGTTGCATACTTTTTCGACGGAAAATTCCACTTGATATCAACTCGGAATTTTTATAGTCTGAATCATCCCTCAAAGTTTTCGTTACGATGTCACTCACCCTGTATACTTCAAACACGAGGCTTCATACATATTGTAACGTAAAATATTTCAGTGTTTCATGAGTTTGGAATGCTATTTGTTTATTCAGTTCTACCATTCATTTTGTATTTAACCTTTACTCGAGTATTGTTAGCAATGTTACCATTTATCAGCAATCTGCTATGGCTATTTTCTACGGCTATTGGTAATCGTACTTGGCAGAAAGCATTTATTTTGCTATTTACTTCAGTCACATGAACGGACACGTAAAGGAGATTCATATTCACAACTTATTTATTCATCCTCTATGCTTTTTTGTGATTGTTCTGTAAAAATTTCAAATCAATTCTTCTTATCGTGTAGGTTGTAAGGTGCAATACCAACCTCATCAACCCTGGTGTCAGGGTTATTATTGAGCCGCCAATGGCCCCTGACATGACTCATGCAACGACTACATACTTCAACCAACGGCTTAAAATTTTAAGTGATGTTATTGTCTTGTTTTTGTGTGTGCCTTACTTTCATAATAAACAATTTCTATTCTATACTATTTAAATAATAATTAACGTCAAAATAGCGGGACCAATTGCTTAATGTTGAAATTGCATATTGTTAGATATCCACCTACCCGCTACTATTTGATACCTTAACTAAAAAAAACAAGTACAATCAGATGATTTGCCTGTATTGTCCTAACCAAACTAGGGATCACAAAGTAATTTGTCCCCACCAGGATTCGAATTTCAAGAATCTCTGCCGGTAGTACGGATTGAGCAGATTGGCTAGATCCCTGTTTCGTGTGGCTGTGGAGAGAATGAAAGATCGCCAACCTACGGTAGGACTCGGCATCGAAAGAAGAAGGATTTCTCAAGTTGCCCGTAACATAATGCATTGTAAATTTTAGGTGAAAGGAAACAGTAATTGCCCATACAAATTAAGGTTTTTATTTTCTTTTTCCATGTTAGCTATTATTTTTATGGACCTTTCTAGACGCTTTTCTTATTTTATTTTTTTTTCTCCTACCCTTTCAGTGTTGATAATCATCTATTGGCGGAAATTTGTTATTAGCATCGTCTCATATATATTTAGTTCATTTAATGTATAATTAGTCTATAAGTTTTCCAAATAATATACAAAAAATAAAATGAATAATAAATTGGAGCCTACATTAACTTAAAATATCAGTCTTGCCAGTGATTAATAGATTAACTTTTACTCGTAAATGTAAAGGCTGTATAAAATTACTACCTGCCCATATTCATTGTTCCGCGTTATTTAAAAATGTAAAAACTTGAATGTAAGTAGGTATGTATTTAATTTAGGTTTTTAAAGAATTTATTTTTCCTTTTAAAAATTGTATCACTTATTTTGCTTATTTACTTTGCATGGACAAGAAAAGGAGATGACTATGCACAAATTGCACAATCTATTTAAATAACACATACAGTTCGCTCAACCATTATAGACGGCGTTGGTCTAACAGAAAGGTGTGGGTACTTAGTTCGATGGATGTACCTCTGACTACCTCAATAGGCTACTTGACAACCTAGTCAAATGAGATACTTTTTACGAAATGTCATAACGAACACCTTTTTTGAGGTTTGTATGTAAGGGTGGTATTAATAAACTAATCTCAGCTTCCAAACTGCCCGCAAGATCATGTCTATGTGACAGTTCTTATATAAAAACAGGGACTTGAGCATGATCTTGAGGGCAGTCTCAGCTGAGATTAGTTTATAGAACCACCCTAAATACTGTACTGTGACGTCATCAATAAAAGCGGTCAAACGTCGTGCTCATTGTTACTTAATTCGTAAATAAAATTGGAAAATAAGTCGATAAATAAAATGAAATTAATTTGTGATCATCTTAGACTGGCTTCTTTTGTAGATTAGCATTTTATAATTTATCTTTGACCCAGTCGTGAGCTTACGTTACGTCTCTTTCCCCCACAGATTTATCGCCGCGCGACCCATCTCAGCCCAGCTCCTCACATGCGCATGCGTCTAGCGGCGCGAGCGGCGCACACGCTCAACTCAAGCGGTTGGTAGCGCGCGTGGTAGAAGAAGCTGCAGCGTTACCGGCGCTTGCGCGGTACGCGGCTGAACCTACCACCCCCACCATCGAGACGTCTACGTATGAAGATCTGTTGGCTACTGCAATTTTGAACAAGGTGGGTTAATTTACTATTCTACATTCAAACTCAAACCAACTCAATCTCGACTGGGAAATACATGGCAGCCATGGTAGCCCAGTGGAAAGAACGCTTGACTCTGACTCTGAGGTCGCAGCTTCGAATTCCAGTACTGGCCTAAACCAATGATTTTCGAATTCATGTTTTTCAGTCGTTTCTGTAAAAAACCGGACCTGTCAAATCTTCAAATTAAAAAACGGGATAACGCTAGGAAAATGTGTTTTTGAATTCATATTTGGATCATAAGACGATTATCGCGTGCTCAGTGGTGAAGGAAAACATTGTGAAGAAGCCAACCCACCTGAGAAATGAGTTTCGGAGGTATGTGACTTAACCTGTATTGTGTTGGTTTCCACTTCGCGGGTTGAAAGGTAGGTATAAAGGTAAGGAATTTCACGCACATGCACGCCAGTTTAGAGCAGATCGTACCAAATAGGCTACCTACTTGACAACCTAATCAAATGAGATACTTGTTGACAACTGCAACATAAAAATACCTTTAAAAAAAGGTTATAAAAATATTAATTCTTTACTATTTTTAAATTAATTTTGTATTCATCGATCTTCTCTTATTGTCGGACGTGTTTATAACCTTTGTAATTACCTACTAAAAGTGAATTATATGCGAAGTGGCAAAACAATCAGCATTTCTTTAATACGCAGAGTGGTGAAATAATCAATCCACACACATTTAAACAATACTTTTTACAAAACGAAAGCTTTCTTTGGAGTTTGTATATAAATACGCCAATACGTCATTAATAAAAGCGTCATCAAAATTCGAATATTATAATAAGATAGATTTTTGATCAGCTTAGACTGGCTTCTATTTCTACGTTAGCATTTTATAATTTAACTTGAACCCAATCAAATACCCAATTACAATTCGGAATGAAATATGACTTAGAAGGTACTATGGCTAAAGAATAAGGAATATGACAACAGCAACAAATTAACCTACGTACTTGAACATAACTTTTCAATGAGTTCTTCTATTGTATTCTACTAAATTATTAGCCATTGGGAACTCGAGATTTTCTATTTATCTGCACGAAACACAGAAATATAAGGTCATCTTAGATTTTTCTCATAATACCTACTTATCTGCTTAGGTACCTGTAGTTAGCATAAACACTATAATAGATTTTGTATGTGTATACTTACTAGGTAAGTACGTATACAAAGCTTTTTACTAATTTAAAATAATAAAGTAGAAAAATAATTAATAACTTAGTTACATTACAATAACGCTTACCCTACCGGTCATTCGACTACCATGACTGTATGTAAGCATTTATAAAACCTTTTTCTTTTTTTATAAGTACGTATAATCTTTATATAAAGTTATTTTGAAAATTAATTTCTTAGCAAGGAGTTTTTATAAGTAATGTAACGCATCCTTGGTCACCCCTTAGACACTGCTTACATCTATATTATATCCCTAAAACCTACTTCGGCCTATAAGTATTTATAGATACCTGTAAGAGAAATTCACACAGCACTGAAAACAAACAGGCATTATATAAACGACTATAATAAAACATAATATAGTCCACCTGAAACAGATGGTACACAGACACAAACAGGAATAAATAAATTACTTATATCATAATATAATCCAGGGTTACTTCCATTAGAGTAATACGCTCTACCTACCTAAGATATTTGATACTTATAAATGTTAATAATGTACTTAATTAAATATTATATTTAGATAGCATAATATAACTTGTTTTTACATAAAGAACCTTATTGCGGGAAGCCATAACAGTATTCCATGTCAGCGCATGTTACCTACATTAATTAAGGGATGTCGACTATAATGAAAATTATGTTTTTTTATTTAGATAAACATATTTTCGAGTTTTATTTTAAAAGTTATAAAAAGTAAGGAGTTTTTAACAAGAGCTAAAGAAATTAATTTTCAAAATAACTTTACATAAGTACCTAAAGATTATTATATACTTATAAAAAAATAAAAAGGTTTTATATGCTTATATACAGTCTTTATTGATTCTATATATTTATACTTATACAATCTTTTTGTAGAGTCATAAAATTCTTATTTTATAACAGTTCAGACTTCCTGGCAGTTTGAACACAAAAAAGTATTGCAAAAGCTATAAAATCAATTTAAAAAAGTTTTTATTTCTTTTAATTTTTTTAAAGGTTACTAGGAATATTTTTTGACGCAAAACTGCCAGTTAAACGAATTATAAAGGGTGAATACATTTACAAATAATAATTCGTATTCACAACCCAATTTACGTATCTAACAGAGAAAATAAAATTCTTCTATATATGATCGGCGGAAAAACTTGAAGAAAATTAGGTAGAGCAGATAAGTAAGTATTTGATATTAGATTGAACTGCAGCTGCAAGTTTTATTACAAATAATTTTATATATCAATAAACGAGTAGGTAAGTTCATAATTGTGATTATGATATCCTTTTTTTAAACTAATAATAATAATACGGATCTGCGACATAGATCCGTTATAAAATCATTGTTACATCAGTTAAAACATAAAACCGAGTGATTTGTCGATATTTTATCAATGCCTATTCAGCCGATAACATGGTTTATCTTTGATAATATTCCTCCAGTCTTAAAATAACAGATAACTCCAACCTGTTCGGCGGTTTATAAAGAAATGGTGAGTTTTTATTTGTTTTAATGATAATTAAAACGCGACGCCATATTGGCTGAAAATTTGCGTTCCCGCGCGATTACTTTTTTAGTTTAAAAATAAAAAAATCGAATGTCCGCAAGCGCCAAATTAATTTGTTTTTAAAGTGCTTGTAGGCAAAGGGCCTTGAGTTAATACGGCCTAAATAGATCTGATTTTTTAATTATTGTGTGTGAAAATGTGGTTAGCTGTGTCTTTCTGTGCTTTGATATTTTTATACATTATTGCATTTATAATTTTCGTAAGTACCGACTATTTTTTATTGTATTTTGTATGTAGGTTTATTATGTATGTACGAGGGTTGTTTGATAACTGGCCGAAATGAAAAACTTTTTAAAACTAAAATGGAATAAATAAAATATATACCGTTCTATTTATAAATCTTTAGTTAGCTTACTTACATGCAAAATTTTATTTCATTGGCGCCAAAAAGTCTACTTTTATGCGACGATTGATGTTTATTTGCTAATTACGTTTGAAAAATGGAAAAAACTGAAGTTCGTTTTGAAGGGAAAAATAGCAAGTCAAATTAAAGCCAAGCTGGATGCCGTATTAGGTGACTCTTCTCCTGCGATGAGTACAGTTCACACCTAGGTAACCGATTTTAAACGGGGCAGAAAGAACTGTGAAGACGCCCATAGAGCATGGACGTCCAAATGAGGTCACAAATGAAGTGATGATACGAAAAATTGAAAAAATTGTTCTAAACGATCGACGATTGAAATTACGAGAGATAACCATAATGGCAGGGATATCATCGGAACGAGTTTTTAATATCTTACATGAACATTTGAATATGAAAAAGCTTTGCGCGCGATGGGTGCCGCGTTTGCTGACTGCAGACCAAAGACAGCGGAGAGGGGATGATTCCTTAAAGTGTCTAGAGCTGTATAAACATGATCCTGTTGAATTTTCGCGGCGATATGTAACCGTTGATGAAACATGGATTCATCATATATTCCTAAAACAAAAGAACAGTCTAAACAGTGGACTAAGAGCGGTGAACCTGCGCCTAAGAAGGCAAAATCAACATTATCGGCTGGACAGGTGATGGCTACTGTCTTTTGGGATGCGCGAAGTGTGATTCACGTGGATTATTTTGAAAAGGGTAAGACAATTAATGGACAATACTACGCAAACTTGCTGCAAAGATTGAATGAAGAAATTCAAAGGAAGCTACCTCATTTAGCGAAGAAAAAAATACTGCTCCACCAAGACAATGCACCTGTTCACACCTGCGCTGTAGCAAACGCTAAAATCGAAGAATTAAGATATGAATTGCTGCCGCAACCAACTTATTTGCCAGACCTGGCTCCGTGCGACTTCCATCTGTTCCCAAATTTAAAAAAGTGGCTAGGTAGCCAAAGATTTTCTTCAAATAAAGAAGTCATTGCCACCGTAGATGGCTATTTTGAGGAGTTGGACAAGATCTTCTATCAAAATGGTATAAAAGCTTTAGAAAAGCGCTGGAATAAGTGTGTAGAGGTAGAAGGAAGCTATATTGAAAAATAAATCATTTTTGTGTATATTAGCAGTTATCATTTTCATTTCGGATACTTATCAATCAGCCCTCGTACTTGAGTAAAGCAATTTACCTAATAATATCACAAAAGTGGAAACAATTATTGATACTGTTGAATTTCTGTGATAAGACCTCATTAAATAAGTAGATAGGTACTTTTCAATCGCGATTTAAACTTGTAAACAGTAGATTAGTGGCTGAAGAATGTTCAAGAATAGGCTACTTGACAACCTAGTCAAATGAGATTCTTTTTACGAAACGTCAAAACGAAAGTTTTCTTTGGAGTTTGTTTGGAAATACTGTCCTGTGACGTCAACCGTTCAAACGTCGTACTCATTGTTACTTAATTCATAAATAAAATTCGAAAATGAGTCGGAAAGTACAATGAGAATGATTTTTGATCATTTTAGACTGGCTTCTATTTCTATGAGTGATAGAGTGAGAAACAGTGTGATAAGACAGAGATGTGGTGTAAAAGACGATATAGTGACTAGGATTGAGAAGGGAATGTTAGGTTGGTTTGGACACGTTGAGCGGATGAAGGATAATAGAATTGCAAAAGCGGTATATAAAGCGAAAGTTGATGGTAGGGCTGGCAGAGGAAGACCGAGAAAGACTTACGATGATCAAATTGGAGATGTCCTTAGAAAAGGTTCAATACGATCTACTCTGAACCGGCGTGCGTGTATGAAGCGATTGATGAGTGTGGAGGAGGCAAGAGAAGTGTGTCAGGATCGAAGCAAATGGAATTCTATAGTCTCTGCTTACCCCGGTGGGAAATAGGCGTGAGTTTATGTATGTATGTATTCTATTTCTAGATTAGCATTTTATAATTTATCTTTAACCCGGTCAAATATACCCTATTGGGTAGTTTCCTAGGTCAAAAATGAATTATGAAATTCTGATCACTAAATAAAAACAGATCTAAAGGTGACATTTTTTTTTTCTATTTAACTTATTACAAATCAAATCAACTAACTAACATCATTAACTTATTTATGAATTTTAATCAAGGAAAATGTAATAAGAAGTGCAACATTTTGTCACGTTTTTCTATGACGTCACAGCTTTTTCATAAAAATTCCATAGTAATTTTGTGTTTTGACGTTTAGTTAAAAGCAGTGTTCGGAAAACCCATTTAAAAAGTTAACCGATATAAAAGGTTAACAGATTCAATCGGTATCCTTTTATTACGGTAACACGTTAATCTGTTAACCTATTGAAACCTGTTAACACATATCAAGGGTTAACCTCGGTTTTATAGGTTATTACTAACGAAGAGTAAAATATTAAAACAAACTCAGCTGGAAAGAGAAAGATGGGTATAAACGGGAAACAAGCGTTTTTGAAGAATCGGCTATATTCGACAAAATTGAATGGAATCGTTAAAAATCGGCTAAAATCGTCTGGATTCGAGTAAAATTTACAAAATTGATTGGAATCGATAAGGATGGCTAGATTCCACTTCACTCGACTGGATTCCAGGTTATTCACCTACCTTAATGACACATCGGAGTTGGCAAAGTGGAGTTGGTAATGCGGAGTATAGTATCCCTCAACGCAACTTTTTCTTCTGGGGGACTTCAACGCCTGCCATCAAGAGTGTTTGTACCCGTTCCAGCAGACCGACCATGCTGACAAAGAGGTGCAGGCTTTTGCCTTGTCACTAAGTTTCTCACAGCTGGTAAATTGCGCTGCAAGGGTACCTGACGTTACCAACCATACCGCCAACTGCTTGGACCTTCTGCCGACAACTGATCCGGACCGATATCAAGTATCAGTGACTTTCCTTTAGGAACTTCCGGCCATTGTTTGGTGAGATCTCTATCTGTCTATCCCCCATCTGATCTTAACCGCAGAGAATCCAGGCGAATATGACGATACAAGTTAGCAGACTGGGATGAGATGCGGCACTTCTTCGCGTCCTATCCTTGGAGTGAGGTATGCTTTTCTTCAGAAGACCCGACGAGCTGCGCAGACCCGCATACCGGGTGTGGGGTGAAGAATATACCTGCAAAGCTCCTAACTCTGAAGAAAACTCCGAATAACGCCGCCAAGTCTTGCAAGAGGACAATACGCGGAGCTCGTTTCGACCATATAAGTAGGCCAAATCGGTGCGAAACTGGCTAAGTACCCAACTGGTATTTATCTAGCTAATTTCTGCCGTCTGTTGTTGCCGCCATTGCTGAAACCTGATGGATCGCTGACCTATACCGCGCACGAGAAGGCAAATTTATTTATCTCGTCACCTGCGACTCTCGTCTAGATGCTGAGAACAATATTCCACCTAGTGTACCTCCTTGTGATCTGGCAATGGCAATACTGGGCTGAAAAAAATTTGAATGCCATCGAAACTACAAGAAGAAGAAGAATGGCAGAGATCTGTATCCGGCAACATGAGGTCCTAAAAATGCTTCACATTCTAGACGTGAATGAGTTCCGTGGTCCAGATGGTATTCCAGCAATCGTACAGCAGAACTGTGCACTTGAGTCGTCTCCAGTACTGACACGGCTCTACCGGCTCTCTTTGGGTTCAGGACTAGTCCCGAACCCATGTAAGCTTGCCTATGTGCAGCTTGTGTCCAAAAAAGGTAGTCGTGCCGTGCCGACCCTGCTAACTACCGCCCCATTTCAGCGAACTTGAACAATTCCCTTCTAGCGTACCTTCACCAACGATCTATTTAGTGACCGCCAATTTGGTTTCCGCCGTAATAGGTCAACTGGCGAATTCTTGTGTACGCTACACACTTGCGAGGCTCTTGCCGTGTCCTTTGATATCACAAAGGTTTTTGATAGGGTTTGGGAGAGTCTTATTGGAAATATAGCCATAGGCTTATTGGAAAGCTTCCGGCATATGGGATCCCTTCTAGCCTGTGTAATTGGATATCTGACTTCCGGAGGAATAGACGGATTTGGGAAGTCGTCGATGGGTGCTCGTCTGATTTACATGGTATTAGTGCCGGAGTCCCTCAGGGATCTGTTCTCTCTCCCACTATCTTCCTGCTCCAGATCAATTATCTGCTGATTTATGTCCTATGGGTATGCAGACGATAGCACAGTGACGGAGAACAAGCACCAGGAATGTCAGCATTATCAGAACTTGTTATCAGGATCTTATGAATCGTGTGAATTTGACCCTTAAGTCCGTCTCAGAACGGGGTGACAACAACTTGGTCGAATTCAACGCTTCCAAAACCCAGGCATGTCTGTTCACCGCGAAACGAATCTGGCTCCAATGTTCCGGAGTGTACCCATTAGTGATGTAACGAATATTAGCATTCGCGAATATTTTTTGCAGATATTCGTATACGCATTCGCGAATGTCTAAAAATTTACATTCGTTACACCATCACTAATATCCACGTCAATTACCAACTATCTCGAGCTCTATGGTATGGACCTAATTGCCAACCTAAACTTCGGCTGCTACACCGAGTCTATAACAAAATTGCAGCCAAAAATCAGACATCCTTTCTAAAGTCAGATGATATTTCCCCTCAGAGCAGTTGCTCGATCTATACACAGCACAGGTTCGTTGTAGTATGGAGTACTGCTGTCACCTTTGGCAAGGCTCTGCCAGCTCTCGGTTGGCCGCTCTCGACTTGGTGGAGCGTTGAGCATTAAAGCTAATGACAATGACAATGAGTCGTTAGTGAAGACTCGACTCCAAAGTCTAAAACACAGACGAAGGGTAGCGGTTTTTTATAGGATACACTTCGGTGTGCGGTTCAGTGTGTGCAGGAACTTCATGAGTTAATTCCACCCACACTATTCCATCTTCGATCAACTAGTCGTCGGCAGACATTTCATGTTGTTGATATACCACCAATCCGCACTAAACGTTTTGCCTCTTCCTTTTTAATGCGAATAGCAAAGGACTGGAACTGTTGTCTGCATTTCCAACTCGTTATAATTTGGCATTTTTCAAGGCTAGGGTGAATAGGCATGTACTAGGTAAGCGTGATTCACCCTAGACCACATCGTCCCATACCACCAGGTGAGAATGACGCGGTTTTCAAACGTGAGCCTATATTATTAATAAAAAACTGTCGATTTTAGTCGTTTCCAGGCGATTTTGTGGAATCCAGTCTAGTGGAGTGGATCAAGTCATTTGTGTCAGTTTAAGTCCATTCAAGCTGATTGTGACGATTCTAGGTGCTTGTCAAATCCAGTCCATTTTAATCGATTCTAGTCGAATCCAGTCGATTCCTCGACTAAAAAATAGACTCGATTCAAGTCTTTAAATTAATATACGCATCATACAAAACCGTAACGTACCATACGCCTAAACCATGCGATACGGACTTCATCCTATGGCTACATATTAAGATGCATCCCAATTCCATCTCAGATCAGAGTAATATTCAAGATCACTCAAACAAGTGAGTTAGAGAGCGTTATTATATTGTCTAGATTCCATGACGACTACCTTCCGACTTCATACTAGTAACCACATCTTGCGTCATTTTAAAATGGAGTTCCTATAACCATCTGGTTACCATCAGATCTTGAATACTAACCAGAGCTAGAATGCTCGTCAAGGCAAATTATTTTAACATCGAGTTTCTAAGTTGACAATACAAATGACCACCTGGTCATCATCACACCCTGAGTATCAACCAGCAACAACCACCTAGAGTCAGAGTTCTCATCAAGACAAATCAAACAAACCCAAACTTCCTTTTGGTTATCATCCAATCCTAAATACCAACCACCAATAAAGTTCTCATCAAGACAATTCAAACAAGCCCAAACTCGAAGGTTACGCGTTATTTTAATATCGATTTCCTAACTTATGACCATCTGGTCATCATCAGACGCTGAATACCAACCACCAAAGCCAAGTATAGCTAGAAGGCTCATCAAGACAAATCAAACAAGCCCAAACTCGGAGGTCTAGCGTTATTTTAATATCGAGCTCCTATCCTTATAACCACCTGTTTATCATCACACCCTGAGTATCAACCACCAACAACCACCTAGGGTCAGAGTGTTCATCAAGACAAGTCAAACAAACTCAAACTCGGCGATCTTGCGTAATTTTTTTGTCGAGTATATATAATAATATAATATAACCTGGTCATCATCAGACCCTGGATCCTTCCGTCATGTCTACAAATCTTCTCGTAATTATCACCTATCAAACAAAAAAAAACGTAACCAAATCGGATCATGCGTTCTGCAACTACGTTACGACCTTTCCGCGTAGCGTCGCTGGTTAAAAAGTAAACGTCGAAATAGTAAAAAACAAAGCGCGTGGAACGATTAAACGACGCCGACAAGTGCCTGCAGGTTGCTTGGCGCAGCGTTGCCAGCATTCATTTCGCACGACGGAATGGCAACATGCAAAAATAACCGTTTGTAAAGCGGTTAACCTATCATTCCTGTTAACCTTTAATTTCTGTTAACAGTGTTCGCAATAACCCCCTTGATAAAGAATACCGAAATGTTTCGGTATACGCCTGTACTGTTAACACATATTTATTTCGGTTAATAACCGAATTATTTCTGTTATTAACCCTAACCGGAGGAACACTGGTTAAAAGTAACTGATTTGACTACTTAGTTGGAAACTACCCAATTCATTATATAAGTTTATCTAATAATTTCGAAATTTTAATAGAGTTCTTCTTTCATCAATTTATTTAGGAGGTTAAAGGCCACATTGAAACCATTCATCTAAAAAAGAAATATTGGAATTTGACATTTGCGCATATGAAAGTCAGTGCGCAATGTCAACATTCATGTCAAATAACAATATTGCGTTTTAGATTAATTGCTTAGATGTGGCCATTTTTATACCGTGTGCGACAGTCGGTGGTTTTTCTTTTGCAAAACATTTGCCTCGTTTTATAAAAAATAACGTATTTAATACTAATTACACGAATCGATACAACACAAAGTTCGTCTTCTTTAGTATTCCGGTTGTTACATCAATAACTGTCCACAACCTCGAATCACGCTTGTGTTTTGGTTACTAGTGGCCGCCAAACTCCCCTAATATGGCTCATTTAACAACCATATACTTACTCAAGTATTTACTTAAACTACTTAGTAACGTTAAGCAGTCGGCCCCAGTTACTAAATAGTAACCTAACCTGCCCTCCGAATCACTTGGTTTGTTTACAACACAGTTGGTATAAACACTACACAAATTCATTAATTCTAAAAAACAAAATCTTTAGTAACTCTAGTTTTCCTGTAAGTGATTCTCTCTAAAGTCTAAACACTACTGTTGAACTGCCGCTGTTTTTACTTAAACTGTAAAATTGCGCATAATATTGTATAAATTTTAACAAAGTTATCTTTGTAATGTGTTTGTGCAATAAAGTTATTATTAACTGTGTTAATGAAAATTGGACTTAAGATAAATTATCCTCTAAAAATAAATAAATTATTAGAGAATAAATACAACAATTTAAAATGATTTATTATAAGTGACTAATTGTATTTATGTTATCCTAATAAAATTTTATATTAATATAATAAATTCAACTCGCCAACCCTAAAACTCTTGCTTCTTCAGAAACGCGATGCGCATCGCAGTGCGAAAACGCGCGCCAATGCGCAACCCCGCCAGCCATCTTTCTTTCCCATACTTAAAGTTATTTCCCACATTTACGTGTCAAAAGTATATTTCTTTCTTTAAAAAGTATCTAATTACAAAACATACGTTCGAATGTAGCGTGTTAGTTGAAGATGTACAATTTCTTCAATCACATTGTCAACTATTTTCCCAGTGGAAACGAGGTGATTAGCGTGTCGTTTATGGAATATTTGTGGACTAATCTTTCTATCTGTATTGAAAAAAAAATGGCTTCTCTCATTTTATAATTTCTTATTTATTTTATTTAATTATAAATTAAATAAGTCCACAGATATTTCAGTATTAATTTAAGAGTTTTTTTCTTTCTTTTTTCTGTAAATAGAATTTTAGTAAATGTTTAAATATATTGAGAGATTTAGGTACAACAGCTAATATCTTTCTGCCCGCGCCCGGATCAGGGCCCTCAGCGCTCTCCATTTGTCCAGCCAAGTAGTTAGTTAAATCTACAATAGGGCACGTCAATACAACGTGGATTTCTGTCATAACGCACACGGAGTGTATATATTCTACCCCTTTATTATATTATATAAAAAAAAACTATCCTATATTCCTTCCCATGGAACAATAACACAACCCAAGTAGCATTCGGGGTTCTATATAAGATGTCTAGTCGTTCACATGTACTCTACAAGCTGTGTATGTCAGCTGTATATGAGCTGTATAGCTTGCTATAATGCTTTTATTGAACCAGTTTGGGCACAAATTAGACAGCCTTAAGTTCACTATGGCTGTACATTAGAAGTATAATAGCATTATAATAGCAGTTTAAGTAGTAACATCGGACTTAAGGCTGACTTACGGCACTATATGGAACGCAGTGTGAACCATACAACGTACATGAGTGTAATAAAGAGTAATAAGTGGCTAAATACACAGCCTTTACAGTTAAAATCGGACAAAAGTACTCCAGTAAGCTACCTTAAATTCACTTGTGTCCTAAATTATTTCCACATTTTAATATATTAGTTTGACAATTGTACGGAGTGCACGGATTCGGGGCAAACTAACTCCGGCGGATTATTATTATAATATAACACGCGATTAGTACCTGTTTTATATACCATATCATGTTAATGCCATGGGAATGCAACTTTATCGTGAAATGTATACATATTGACAACTAAAAATTTCACGCGCCTCTGTAAAAACGCTTTATTCATTTTGAAATATTTAAAACTGGCTGAGAGGAAAATTTACATTTTCAGTTTTTGATATTTTATTGGAATTATAATTATACTACGGTAATTAATTTTAACATGAAACCAAAACTCATTCGCTCTATCTGCGTATTTTGTGATAAATCTGCATTAATCTTGTAGATTTATTTGGTAAATATTTTAGGTTACGTAGAACAAAATGGTGGAAATGAAATACGGCTATGTGAACTGTTATAACTCCTATTTAATGCGGTGAGCGTATATTAGGTTCACATGTGTTCTGTTAGAATGCTGTTATCTATATGAAGTCCCACATTTGTACCACTACAGCGCCAATGCCAATTAATTTATTCTAATGTGAACTTATGTACAGCTTTAAGATGTAGTTCAGGACAATTGTGTATCTTTAATTCTTTCTTCAAATACTGAAATTTTAGAGATCCGCAATAAAAATTATTAATGGCCGTTAAATGCCCAGTTAAAAATGCCCAGTTACTTATAGTCAAGTATGAATACCTAAAGTACAAATTTTGTAACAAACTAACAAAAATCACCTTTTCGTGTGAGACACACAGTTGGCGTCAGAGTATTTACATTACAAAAACACTACTCTGTTCAAGGAGGTATTTAAAATAATGTAAAAAAACTAGATAAACAGGGACAACATTATGCCCTGCGACAGAAAAGGACAGAAAATAATTTGTTTGCAATCACCATTATTTTGAAGGGAACTTTCAGGTTCAGGCATAATATTTTCCTCTGCATCATGTACGGAACCACCAACAACGGTTGCAATGGCGCTTGGGAAAAAGTGTAATAGAATATCACATTTACATTCATGTTCAGCTTACAGCAAATAAGAGTAGTACTTGTGGACAAATAAACTGCTATTGATGTTAATGGACAACACATATGGTCTTTCTAACAGCCTAGAGTCCACATGTGAATCATTTAAACACTTCTGTACAGATAGTAAAAAAAGGTTATTTTAAGTATCACAAACAAGTCCTAATACAGCTACTGGCTGTATAACAGTCTAAAACAAGTAAACATAACAGCCTTTGGCTTTATAAATGTCCACAAGTGTTATATTAAAATGCTAGCTCTATAACATCGAACTAGTAGGCCGTTAAACAGCGGTTGCCGTATCTCTACCCTCCTATAATGCTCTTAGTCAGAAAGCTGACTAAAGGATAGTTGTTAGAGTATTATAACACCCATAATCGTATAAAAGTATTACTCTACACTCCTATACGTCCCTTAGACAGGTATAGGTGTAATTAATTGCAATAATGCAGCTAATACATCACGAGTGAACTGTAGTAATGCTTTAAGTTCACCTTGGAACTAAATGTGTACTCTTAAATGGAACAAAATGCTACTTGGGAATACTATCTTTGCAACAATTTTCATCAGTTTAGTAGTTTTGACGTGAAAAGCGTAACATACCTACAGACAGAGTTACTTTCGTATTTATAAGTAGGGAGAAAACATCCCCTTTTGGATTCACCTACACAGACAAACAAATGTAAAAATTTAGTTTCAAAAATGGCTGCAGTTTTCATGTCTAGCTAGACACTCTGCCTATCCCATTAGGTATTACGGATTGAGTTTTACCTATGTTTGTAGATGTTTCAAATTCCAAAGAAAATGAAATACTACCATAAGAAAATAACAAGAAATTGCTTAAACGACTTCTTTAACTTAACCGGGATTATAAACAGCATGACACACTTTTGCGAGACCATTTACGGAACAAAAATATATTAGTCTAAGCAATCAAAGGGGAGAGAGCTTAGAATGTCCCCTCTACTGAATTGCCAAGCTATTGCTTTCTCGCAGATTGCCTTTTTCTACTTAGTGCAAGTGAGTGTAATATCTTAGGAATGTGAGATCTGTGATTAGTTCCAACTTCAGCTCGGGTTAAGATGTCAACTTTCCTGCCTAGCTCTATCTAGGTATTTGTCACGCGTAGTTCTGTTTTTTGTTTTGTAATCCATGTTTTCTTTTTGTTATCACCTAATCAAGTGAGACTGTGGTCTAATGCAAAAAAGCATTATCTACAATTAAAATAAATAAACGAATTTCTATTTATTTTCTCACAAACAAAATAAATCTTAAAACTAAACAAGTAGGTATGAATAATCTTAAATAAATTGTGTGACTGGTGCCTAGACTAGATACAAGAATACATCTGTAATATAGGCCAACAGGGTGGTTAAAATGGCCACATCGAAGCAATTCATCTGAAAAAGCAATACTGCAATTTGACATTGGCGCATATAAAAGTAAGTGCGCAATGCAAACAAATGGCGTTTTTAACCGGTCACTCGCACCTGAAGATATAAAAATAAAACTTTAAAAACTAAAACCCGTCTACTGAAAATCACGCTCTAAAAAATAAAAAACAAGAAAATATTTCTCTGAAAATCTTTTCAATAGTGATGTTTACGACATAGCCGCGTGGTCGTATGCCGTGGTAAGCAAACTCTTAAGACAGATTGGCTTCGTCACAGCCGCGTAGAAGTAAGTCAAAGTTATGAAAATAAAAGTAACGCTAAATCACCTACCTTACTTTATCATTAGTAATATCAAACTAAAATAATCTCGAAATTATTAACATAAGCGGTTAGGCCGTTGGTCCCGGTTACTTAAGTAGTCGTTACATGAGCCATGTCAGGGGCCATTGGCGGCTCAATAGTAACCCTGACACCAGGGTGCATGAGGTTGGTACTCCACCTCACAACGCACACGATAGAAGATTATTAACATTTCGTAGATAGTAATAGCATACCCCGGACACTTCATACAAACAACCTCGTTTTACACAGACACTACACATTGACATTATCGTACACGCGCATCTGTGTGTGTGACGTCTGACACCATACGATTCAAGTCTAAACTAAGTTCGAGGGGGGTGAGGTAAACCTAGCTCGCTGGTGGGGAGCGCAGAGTTGCCGTTCTATACGTAGTATTATTCCTTATTCTATGGTAATAGGTAACTTTGGAAATACACGTGCATTCCTCCCGCCAAATCTTATCGACACCCGGACATGCAATATCATTTTATTTAAGTCCGGTTTATTACAACAAATAATTAACAGTTCATTTTATCTTTATAAGAAAGTGACTCATAAATCGGACAAAAGCCTGCATATAAATTGACATTCATAATTTATTGACTAAATCACACTGATAAGGAAATGATAGGGCAATGAACTTACAAAATTTTGTTTCATGAAAAGCTATATACAATGACATCGTAACGAATACTGAGGGGGATGATACAGACCATGATTCTGAGTTGATATCAAGTGGAATTTCCTGTCGGAAAATTCATGAAAATTGTGTTTTTTTTTAATTATTTTCAGTTCCATACTTTTACGACGGAAAAATCCACTTGATATCAACTCAGAATCATGGCCTGAATCATCCCTCAGTTTTCGGTACGATGTCACTAACACCCTGTATTTACCCGATTTTATTCCACATTCATTCATATTGACGTACTAAAATAGATAATGTAAACAATTCTATGAAAATAAATAATCAAATAAGTATTTTCCAATGATAGCCGAATTACTTTTCGAATTCATGTTTGGATCATAAATGTGCTCAGCGGTGAAGGAAAACATCGTGAAAAAATTCACGTTCCCAAGAAATGCATTTTCAGAGGTATGTGACCTAACCTGTATTGGGCTGGTTTTCCCTTCGCGGGTTGGAAGGTCAGACAGGCAATCGCTTCTGTGAAAACCCGAAGCTGTCAAATCTTCAGGTTAGGTAAATGGACCCTGTGAGAAACGGGATAATGCTAGGGAGATGATTTTCGCGTGGAAACGCTAGATACAGAAGTATCTCAATGGTGATTAAAAATGTCTTACATTGCATACAAGTAAATTGCCTACATCACACATCTCTTTCTCATCGAGTTAGAAAAAACCGCAGAAGTTTGGTTGCTACCCTCATAAGTCTTCACACCTGCAATTTGTCATTTGCGCATATAAAAGTAAGTGCGCAATGCAAACAAATTTCAAATAGCAATTTTGCTATTTTAGATGAATTGTTTCGATGTGGCCTTTTAAACCCGCTGTTCGGTACATGTATGAAGGCCATACTCTCGGCCTGGCGTTTCATTAAAAACCTTAATCATAATTTCCTATTGTTCCAGGTCATAGAACGATACCAGACAGAGAATGGTTCAGGAGGCAGAAGCAGCGGCATCCATTCAGCGAGTGCCAGCCCTACCCCTTCGGAGAGGTCCTCACCCCGCTCCCTGAACTCCAGAGCCAGGGATATATCGCCACCTGTATGTATTTCTTTTTATTTTTCAAAAACAAAATCTTTGTGTCGGTATCTGGGACCTCCGGATCGTGAGCCCAACAGTCAACCACTGCACCACCGAGGCCGTTTATGGACTGAAATAATTTTCGTTCGTCGCAATACACACACACACACACACACACACATGTTGGACTAAATGTTGCTCATCAATATTATAAATAACGGCCTCTGTGGTTGTTGAGGTTGAGCGTTGGGCTCACGATCCGGAGGTCCCGGGTTCGAATCCCGGTAGGGAAATATCACAAAAATCACTTTGTGATCCCTAGTTTGGTTAGGACATTACAGGCTGATCACCTGATTGTCCAAAAAGTAAGATGATCCGTCCCGGTTACTACTTACTAATGTAAGTAAGTAGTCTTTACATGAGCCATGTCAGGGGCCTTTGGCGGCTCAATAGTAACCCTGACACCAGGGTTGATGAGGTTGGTAATTCACCTCACAACTCACACGATAGAAGAAGAATATTATAAATTAATAATATAATAATAATGAGTTCAGTATAAGTCTCTTGGGGGACATCTTCTTTTGCGGTATAAATACATATTTTCTTTAACCTCAAGTCAAAAGTTAAAAAAAATCATCCTAACACTCGTAACATCTCAGTTTTGACTAAAACAACATCATGTATTTTCCAGCTTCGAGAAGAAGATGAGTTATCAGACTGGGAGGAGGGCGAGGCGACAGCTTCAGATGATGCGCTCGAGTTGCCTCGCCGCGTGCCCTTTCCAGAGTTCGGCGGTGACATAGTTCATGCTACAGGTAATGTGTTTTGCTATTTTTTCACAAATAATTACAACGGCAATTAACACGACGATGAGCGAAGACAGTCTATGCTCGTCACTTCTATTTCGCATAAGTGGTATTGTGTTTATTTATTATGTACGTTCTGTTATAACTTTATTTAATTTTCGTCTATAGAAGAAAATAACTTACTCTTATCCTCTTCTATCGTGTGGGTTGTGAGGTGCATTACCAACCTCATCAACCCTGGTGCCAGGGTTATTATTGAGCCGCCAAAGGGCCCTGACATGGCTCATGTAACTTACTCTTATGATACCTATACCAATCGTCACTGGAAAGGCAAAATTGTTGGGCTCTAGGCGCTTATGTACTAATTTAGCTTTTCCAGTGACAATATATTAATAGGTAATGGTTATCACACTTTTCTGTATGACTTCGATAGATTTCATTACTAGTCAACTAAATACGATCGCACTAATTTTGAATCATTGTTGTGTTCTAAAAATAAACTGGAATAATGCACCTCTTTACAGACAACGATGACCGTGATTTCGACGAAGTATCCGGCAGTGATATCCAAGCAGTCGACGGATCGTGGGAAGAGAACTGGCTGTTCCAAAAAAAAAAGATAAAGACCATCCAGTCAGTGCCCGTGCCTATGCTGGTGCCCAACTCAAACACCGAATACAGAGCCCTGATCGGTGACAGAGACGCCGACGACACCACAGACCTCTCAGACAACGCTAGCGAAGGCGATGAAGAAGCTGAATACAAAAGCGACATCAAAAGAGTACTAGATTCCAAACACGTGATTGGTGGTAAACCTAAAATAGACGAACTACTCGACTTCGAACCGGACAGCCTAAACATGGTTGATGCAGGCGATGAGTTCGAAATATGTGATAACGAACAGGATAAAGATGTTGTTGATGCTGTTAATAATGAAATCAACGACGATACTGCCAAACCAGACAATCACGACAAACAAGATGAAGACAAAGACTCCGTTCTAGTATTAGGAATGGACAGCGGGCCACTGACAAAAGCAGAATTTGCATTGAAAGAAGAAATACATAGAACATTGCTGAATGGTACCGCGGAAGACTTCGCAGCACAGCTCGAAGCTAAAATAAACGGTGAAGAACAGGATGAGCTTGATAAAATGCACAAAGGTAAATATGAATGTATATTACTTATACATACGCATCTTATCTTATAAAAGCAGAATATTCAATGTTTCGAAACAATTTTGAATAAATTCAACAAGTAGATACATTAAATTGCAAATTATCGAAGAAAACCAATTTCTAAACGAACACAGGTAGCTATCTAATCATCAATCTGTGCTACTTGATCAATGATAGCAGTGAAGTGTTTGGAATGTAGTGATAAAATACGTAATTGGTGTTAATCTTCCAGGGTCTATGGGCACGCTCAGTCGCCACGAGCGAGAGGGTGAGTACGAAGAAACTGTGACCAAACCCGTCCAAAGATACGCCGACAGCCTCAGGAGGAAACATTTTGAAGACGAACCGCAACAGTAAGTATTACGTAACATAACTTAATATCAATTCTAGTATCTTATCCCAATTGAGGTAATCAGGGGTACATCCATCGCAAGATGAAATAAGTACCCACACCTCACCGGGCTTTCTGTTAGACCAACGTGATAAGTGCTAAGCCGTATCGTCTATAATAATGGTCGAGCAAATTGTGTTAATGAAAACTGCAGTTAAGATAAATTAATAACTCATTGGTGCAAATCCGGTACCGGAGTTCGAAACGTCGCTCCCCGTTCGAGAAAAACAACGCAATCAATAATAATCACTGATAATCTTATTTAATTCTTTGCGTATTTTACTTATAACAGAATCACAAGGGGTCATATTTTGTACGACGACTTGAATGAATTATTTTACTCTGTCTCCGGTAACATCAATAATAAACAGATTCATTGTTTTTCTTACAGCATACCCACACGAGATACAGACAAAGAAGATGATTTGATACCAGGTTCTATTGCGTATAGAGAACGTAAAAAATGGTTGAACTACGTTGAAATGCCAAACAACCCCTATTCTCCTGAAGCAATACAAAAGAGACTTTCAGCTAAAAGCACTTCCTCACTCTTCGACATGCTGACCAAGCCAAAAGACTTAGATGATGACGACAGAAGCATCAAATCTGAAAATATTAATGGAAAGGAAAGTCTTAAAGAGCACGACTTGCTCGAAAAAGATGAACGTAATCTACAGTTAGAGAAGTTAAACACGGAAGGTATCATTATGAATGGAAACAGACCGAAAAGTCCATCTCCAAGAATTCTGAAAGATGTACTAGCGGAAGAGGTACCACAATACAAACGGTAAGTCATTTACATTTTTTAAATTGAATATCCTCTGTAAGTGTATATAACTTTTAGTGGGTGTTGATTAGACCCCGTTCCTACTCACACCTCTAACTTTTCTAATCCACAGCTATGGCCGGGACTATTATATTAGAGAAGCGAAGGTCTCTGCGGGTGGTCGCAGAAAGAGAGAGGAGCTGAGCGAGACGAGTTCACTGTCGTCAATGAACAAGTCGACCAGTTTAGACAATTTCGATACAGAGTTCGCCTCGCCTGTAAGTGCCAGCAGTTCGTTGAGCGATCTCGAGGCGTCCGCCCTTCACCAGAACATCGTCCGCGCCGTCCTCAGCCCCAGAAATGCGAGCCCCAACTTCGCTATAAACCCTATTTTTGAAAACCCAGACAGACAAAACGATAACGCTGACGAAAATCATGCGACAGACGCTAACGTCAGTCGAACTAACGCCAACGTAAGAGAACAAAGTAGACCTGTGTGCGGAGGTGACGGTTATGTGGAAAACGAGGATATAATTAGACTTAAAATACCGAATAAACCCGAAGTAACCGAAGATCTTTTCGAAACATATACAAATGTTAGGCGAAGCAACACTTTGAAAAGCGAGGACCTGTGTCTTCGATCTAAGAGACGGCCAGGCCTCAATTACACGTTCGGCGGAAGCCTCAGGTTAAACGAGGGCTTTCGTGCTAATCTATGGTGAATAACCACCTTCAATAGCTCCAATAATACACCTCCAGTATAAAGCACTCTCCTACTGACAATGTAAAGTTTTTTCTAACTTAAAGAATCTCTTACTATGTACAATACGAACATAGACAATTCAATTCGATGGAATCTTTTAACTAGATCTATAGGTTAATTCTTACATCACTATCACATCTACCTTTCATAAAAAAAAATAACTCTTCCGCCAATAACTAAGTCGACAATCTAAAATATCTTCGTTTTACACGCAGTAATTTTGCCTGTTGTGTGTAAAAGTTGGCATGTTCTGAATACAAGCTGACTAACAGCACTCTGCACCTTAATACAAGAAAATCTAATTCTCTAGTACTGCACTCATAGATTTGTGTCCTTCTTAATCAAAATTTTCAGTACTTTACTACAGTAATCCTCAAAGAAGTTAGTGGTGAGTGTTGTAAGATTTTGGTGAATGAATTTTTGACTAACAGCATCTAATCGCTTGCCACTAGACTAACAATATTAATAACTATGAAGGATTCTTCATACCTTACCTAACCGATGTTCTAAAGCATGTCATTTTATTCTTTAACTTTCAGTAACTATTTCACACTATGACTCTCATCCCCGATCGACTTGTAGTTGAATTTCAAATTTATTTTCTTAGATCACACTTGTGTTACAGTAATCGCACCGTTTTGATTCGCTGAGCGCACGCGTCAAACACTTGATTTTAATTTACAGCACATTATGATTAAAGTTGGCATGAATTTCGATAGCTTCTAGAAACTGTATTTTTGTAAACAATTAATCAATGATCTTAACTGATACGTAAATAACCTTCTTATCAAGAATTTTCATCTATGCATCGATTTTATAATCAGATATTAATATTGCAGGGATTACTAATAAAGCAATTCAACACAATTGCCTCAAATCAGCATTACACGAAGTTTGCTCCGAATCAACAAATGTCAGAATCAATAACTACACTTCCTAACAACAAGACAGAGATTATGATTGAGTACGATGATGTAAACGAACAAACACTATTCAATGCTAAACCGGCCTACGTAGAAGACGACACAGACAGAAAATTCGAAGAAATTTTGGAATCAGCGTACAATGTCGAAACGGATAAAGATGAACCAAAATCACCGATGGCTCCCAGCATAGACAACTCTTACGTAAGCTCTAGCAGTTTGGAAGACTCAATTAAAATCTACAATGTGCAAACCGGCGAGATAGTGAAAAGTAAACCAGATAACGTATCGCCCAGATATGAAGAGGTTGAGGGAAATGACAACATCGATACCGCTGATAAGAATATCTTAGAAGACAGAGTCAGTGAGGAAAGCGATGTGGACGACGAATCATTCGAAATTGTTGACAGGGACAGTTTGAGAGAAGAGAAATTAGACAGGATTAGTGAAATCGACGAGATACTCCCGCAGTTGCCCAACGTGAAAGAATTGGCTAAAAAGTTTGTCAGCATGGAAAACCTCACTGAAACTACTAAGGTTGGTATCACTGAGTGTAGTTTGCTACATTATAAGGCCACGACAGAAAATAACTCACTTTACTGAGAGGAAAACACTGTTAACTATTCATATTTCTACAATTTGCTATATCAGCAGATTTATGACGAACATTACATAGATTGACATAATGATAAATGTCTGTCTTATATGTATCTCTCAAGAGACAGCGTAATCTTGATGATTTCTGATATTTCCTATTTACCAAAACCCAAATTTAAACAAAACTAAGAGAAAGATAATAGTGAAGATTTCGAAAACTTAGCGTGCTTTAGCGTCTACGCTTAACAATTATTTTTATATTTGCTCTATTTTATCTTCTTTGTTTAAGCATGTTTATTTTAATCATTGTTTTTCTCAAATATAGCGTAGGTACCTACATTATTAACTTTTTTTTACTTCCACAGCCCCAGCAGATCATAAGGCGCTTGAGAAGTAAAGAAAATATTTTCGATCCTAAAGCGGACAAACAGAAACAATACATGCACAGTCTAACCGCGCGAAGTATATCCAGAGAATTCCGGGAAGAACTCAAACTATCCATGGCGACACCTTTGAAGGTCCCTGGTGGCTCCAAAGAGATCCCTGAAGGTGAAGAGGTTACCAAAGAATCCAGCAGGCCTGGGAGTCCATTGCCAGAACCAGGAACTATCAAGACAAAGTTAGCATTCTTCGAAAGTTTGAAATCAAAGTTCAGTAGTAAATAGTGTTGGCTATAAAGTCGGCTGTCCTGTGATGTGTTTGAAAATCTGATTGTACATCAAAGCTCATGTAATGTAGGTTTAGATTTTGACGTTGGAGATTTTGAAAATTAAGGCCATATGAGCAAGCCATGTTACTGGCAAGAAACTGTCATATCTGTCTATTCAAGTACTAATGAGAAACATTCCAGGCTACGTTCCAACAAGATAGATGGCGCTGTACAGATTTAATTATCTATTTCCTCATTACTCGCTGTACATAACATACATAACATAAACAGCCTAAACACGTCCCACTGCTGGGCACAGGCCTCCCCTCAATTAACCGGAGAGGGTATGGAGCATACTCCACCACGCTGCTCCAATGGTTGGTGGAGGTGTTTTTACGGCTAATAGCCGGGACCAACGGCTTAACGTGCCCTCCGAAGCACGAAATCATCTTACTTTTTCGAACAATCAGGTGATTCAAGCCTGTAGTCCTTACCAAACAAAGGACAGTCTCACAAAGTGATTTCGACAATGTCCCAATCGGGAATCGAACCCGGACTTCCAGATCGTGAGCCTAACGCTCTAACCACTAGACCACGGAGGCTGTTGTGTTACTCGCTGTACATAATCATTCAAAAATACAATTATAATGGCAGAAACATACATAAAAATAATTGTTATATTTTGCTACCAATATAGCTTCTCTTAAATTTGATCAGTTTAATGACGGGTGGAAAATGTAATTAAGCCTAGGTGTAATAAGGGTCATCATTTATACCCAAAAACAAAGATATGAGATGCATATATCTGTTATCCATGAAATTAGAAGGTTAAACAAAGGAAAATCTGTACAGCGCCATCTATACTGTTCTTTGACGAACGTAGCCTGGAAAGTCGATCATTATACGAACAAACGAAGGTGGTCACATTGTTCTTAAGCTTTATTAGTGTCACAGCATGATTTTCTGTTCATAGCGTTATAATTATAATTTATTCCCGTAGTCCGACTACTACTTGTTTAGATTTGTAAACAAGTGAAGTAGTTTTAGTACTATATAAAGAGTAGGATACAAGACTAAGTAGGCATACAATAATACTAGTAATAGCATACTAGTATAAGCATACAATAATAATACTAGAGAACATAACACCTTGAAATATAAAAAATTGAGAAGGGTAGATTCGTGTACTTATTATTTGTAATTGTGATATTGGTTGTACACGCAGGTTGATTTTTCTCCTTTGATTAATACTTGGATAATTTAAGGATGTTTAAATAATCATATCGATTCCTTAACACGTTCATTGTGTAACTGAAAATTAGATGTCAACCCCTCACGTGCAATGTTAGTTTACACAAAAAAAAAACAAATTGAAAAACTTCGCGTCGAATTTTTTTAAGTTTCCGTCATGCCCCACATATTGGCCATGCACGTATGAGCTACAAATTTTATGCCTCATATGTGGTTCATACACAGCGAACGTGTTAAACATTTCGTCTATTATCGATGCATAATATAAGTTTATTATGGGCGGTCACGTAACGTAATGAAATATTTATATTAATTAGGTAAAGGTGTAAATATTTAGTGCCATTTTTGTAAACTATATTATATGTATATGCTATTTCTTTAGCTAATGCCAAAGTTGTAAATAAAAAAAATACTGGGTAAATGCCTCTAGTGGTTGTGTCCATAATAATTTAGCTGTACTTTTAGACAGATTAGTCATATTGTCATAGGAAGTGCAATAAATAAATATAATACTTACATTTTTCTGTTTACATAAAGCCCTCCAATTCGGCAATGTGATACCTATTTCAAAGTACCTAAACTAAATTATGTTGAGTCTGTAATTATGTGGGATAACTTGGCATTTTCACTGCCAGGCCCTCTCACGGAAAACGAAACATTTAATTATGTTGATTAAATAATAAATAAAGGTGTAAGATGTAATAAAATGTAACTAAAACAGTCATTGTTGTTTAATTTCATATTTAGAAGGTACAGAAAATACAGAAATGTATATTCGAATTCAAATTCAAAATTCAAATTCAAATATATATATATATTCTTCTCTTTTACATAACGAACGTCTTATCTGCCTAAAACTACTGCAGCTTCTGACAACCTGTATAGCTTTCTTTACATATAATACATAATATACATGTATTAAAGATTAAATTGTGATGATATCTGAAGCACCATTATACTTACTTACTATCTTTAGTGTTACTTATCACTTGGGAATACGAAAACGTTATTATAATGTTTACAATTTTACATGCAAATTTCGGGTTTATATTATTAAATTAGTTTATAAATTCATTCGTCATTAATAATTACAAATATGTCAGTAATGCATTGCCAACGATACATAATATTATATTATGTAATTCTATTATTAAATGTTGTAAGTATTTAAATTTTAAAATATACCAGCAATGGCGGAACGGCTTCCGCGCCACGCACTGCGCGATTTATATCGAGGACTTTCACCAATAGACGCAGCGCATGATATCCACGTGGATAGATTTAGTACGGCTAATGATCGAAGCCCTCGATATAATTAGCAAAGGCGCGGAACCCGCCGGCGCAAGACAATGAATGTGCGCAATAACACCGTCTATCACCAACATTCTGTACAAACTAGTCAACTTGTCAAATTAAGAAGTTCAATAAAATATACCCAAAGTCTTGTGGAACGGTATCCTCTCTAATTCTTCAGCATACTTCCTCCTATAGCACCAGAGGTAGAAGTCTAACAGGCTAGAGTTGGGCACCTCGGCTGTTGTTTGGGAACTTCTGATCTTCTGTTCTATTCTGTCCTTAAGTAACTCTACGGCGTGGATGGAGCATCCACGGATTTCTACTTCTTCTTCCGAACCACTTGGCAGTAAATCGTCTGGAATTACAAATACTGGTAAATAAGACAAATAATAACGTAGCAAAATAAATTAAATGACGAACTTTCCAGACTAGGTTCCCTAAAAAAAATATAGATGGCGCTATTCAGATTTCACATGATAATTATCTATTTTCTCATTGTTCGGAGTACATAAATATTCTAAAATATTATATAACAGCAGAGGCATAGTATAAAAATAATTGTTTATTTATTTATTTATTTGTACACAATAAAACACATACAAGGAACATACAAAGAAAAAAGATAGTACAGGTAAGCTTAATAACGTAATGGTTTAGCATAATTGTTGTTTGTTATTTGGGTCAGATAAAGAACTATATTGCTACCTATACTGATTCTCTTTACTTTGATCAGAATAATAATGGTGAATGATGTGTTTTGCCTGGGTGTAATAACATACCCAAAAACAAGGATCAGATAAGATGGGTCATTATTTATAAACAAGGGTATTTTTAAACAAGGGTCATTATTTATACCCATAAACAAAGGTCAGATAAAAGATGCATAATGTCTGTTATCCATGATATTAGAAGGTAAAATGAAGGCAAATCTGTATAGCGCCATCTGTGTTAATTGGGGAACGTCGCTTGGAAAGTCCTTCATTCATCTAAAAAAGCGACCACCTAACACCTAATAGAAAACTCACCATTATCCAACTTCTTCATCAACTCATCACTGTAGCTCATTGCGCCAAAGTACACCAGAACCTGTGGTACTCTGTAGTCTGCAAACATGGTCATCTTATCAATATCCGTGAACTCCCCCCAGCCTTTGCCGCCGAAGAAATTCCATAGATCTGCTACTAAAATCTGAGCTCTTTTGTACAGAGAAACAGTTTTCCCCTCATATACAGCTTCATCCCTGAAGCATGGGAAATTATCAACAATGATTTCAAGTAATTTCACTGCAGACTTGTCAGCCATTTTTAAACAGGTCTGGAATGTTCCATTGTACTGTTTTAGAAGGATCCCGCCAACTTCATGAAGAACAGAAATTCTTTTTTCAAATAATGGTATTTTGGCTTCATTGTCGCCTCTCATTATGTGAGAGAGCTGGTCTTCAGTTATTTTGGAGTAGAATGTCGGGTTGGTGATGTCATATCCCTCCTACAAAAAAAAAATGAAAAAAAAAATTGTGTGTTTTAAAAGGATTTCTATTGCACAATCTGATTTCAGTTCAGTTTCAGCATTGGATACATTTAAGAAACAAAGCATGAACAACAATCAATGGGCACAAAAGGCAGCCTTATGGCTAATAACTCTAATAAGCAATTCCTTCCAGACAACCTTATGGCAGCCTTACAAGCAACCTAATTTGTGTGATATAACTTTCTTTTATCAAATCAATTCCCTATTTTAACCAACTCCAAAAAAGGAGGTTCTCAATTCAGCTGTGTTTTGTTTTTCTTACTATTTTTGTTATCAGCAGGAGTCTTTTCATTTTAAATTAAAATAAGCCCCTCCGTAACTTACTTTCAAAGCCCTGGAGAGAGCAGCTTCAAGCGCATAGTACCCTGAATGTCCATCAACGGTCCATTTCTCCTGCCCTTTCTTAGACCAGAAGCAAAAGTTGAGGGTGTCTGCCACAAAGACCCAGTCTACAGCACTCGGATGGTCAGGAGATGGATGTATGGCACCTGCACCCGTGTCTGGGATCTCGAGCTTATCTGATATTGACTTCATTAACTGTAACAGCAAGGAAAATGTTGCAGATAATAAAATTAAAAAGAAAACTATTAATTTATATTTTTAATTTTTGTTTTTAGAAGATTTTTAATCATATAGCAATGGAAATAGATACAAAAATAGGACAACCCTTAGCCCTTAAGAAGGGTTACAATCAAAAAATGGTTAAAGGAGGTACCATTTGTCTCTTATTAAAGTTCAGAAACTAAAATAATATTTTTACATTGGCTTTATTAAGCAGTATTGGCTTTTTTCTTAAGTAGGCCTTAGTTATCTGAGATACCTATATAAATAAAATAAATAACATGAACAAACCCATTCATAAAATTGGAATTATTACAATCTCTACAACCCCCACCCATTTTGAACTTATCCTTACACCAGACACCAAGTATTTGTGTGTACTTTTTATGATAGGAACATAATTTAAAATCTAGAACTAACCTCCACTGCGAGTTTTTCAATCCCATCTTCATGTATCTTGACATGCTTAGCATGCTTCGCTATGAACTCTGCCGACTCCGCAGGCTGCATTACTCCCTGACGAACCATTGTTACTCCTGAAATATTACTGAAATATGATAGAAAAGGCTGCATAAAATGCTCAAAAACGAGTTTTAGGAAACCATACTAACCTTATCGTATTCACCGAAAAACTGTACAGTTAAGGTAACAATACCATAGAAAATAATACACGCTGTATTTATAACATGTGTGATAAGATCACAATATTTATTGCACAAGTATTTCGTGATAAATTCTTCAAATATCAACGCGATAACTTTGTGTAACTTTCGACTATTTTTTGTTTACAATATGCGATTAAAATCACGGTTATAGAGATAACTGTTAATCAGAAAAAGATAGCGCCACACTATCGATCTACTTAGTTCTTTTGCTCTTATTTTTAAAAATAAAATTGCTTTAAAAAAACGCATAAAATGACGTTTGCTGTCAGTTACATTTCTGAACGAAATTGATTTCGTACAACGCAGATTACTTATTTTTCAAATCCAAAAGAATATTATAAATACAGTGTTAATTCAGTTTATACTGGATTAAAATTAAAGTTCCCATTTTTTTGAGCGGTGGCCGGTGCATAAATTACTTTCATTCTGAAGCACAGTTCTGAAGTAAAAATGCAAAATGGTTTTCTGTGAGTGATATTGTCTAAGTATGGAACGGAACGTATTATAAAACATAACCTCAAAAGTATTACCGTTTGAAACTGCTAAATTGTTTTCAAAACTATATTTAATTAAAGATAAAAATCAGCACAAAAATGGTACTGGATGTTCAAGGAACCTTCGTATCTCAAAAAATTAACAAAATCAGGTGGATTCCTGAAGAATATGTTGAAACAAAGTGCTTTTTTACCGGGAGCTGGGATGATGAAGTAAATTCGGTAAAAGTTTGGAATTTTGAGAGTCCAAATGAAGAAGAAGAGGTCGAATACCCTCGAGTGCTCTCGGAGTACCCTGTAGAAGGAGACGTTACCGAAATAAAGTTCACAGATAAAACCAAAATTGCAGTCTCAACCTCAAATGGAGATGTGAGGTTGTTAGAAATAAGTGTTTATGAGAAATCTACGCCTCTAAAAGAACTGTTCGTTTGGAAGAAAGTGCACAATTTTGGGTAAGAATATAGTTTTAAAGTTAAAGTTATAGTTTTAGTTTAAGTTATTGTTTAAATATTATGAATGGATTAACCTAACTGTATTGTTAAGTACTTACAATTTTCTAATGGTGTTTGTTATAACAGTCTTCTTCTTTGCGAGTCGATGGCGATCGATACTAAATTTTTGCTGACCAATAATTGGCCACGCTTATGGCATTGTCAGTGGCTTCGTAAAGGTCTTTAATAGTGCAGGTGTTGTTAATAATTGTATGAATGCGGGAGAGAGCACAAACAAAACCACCATTAATCTTCACATAACTTACCATATTGTCTTTAAATTACTTAATAGCATAGAATTTATATTCTTATTTAATTATGTTAATTAGAAATATACAGCCTTCAGCAAGCACCCACGTCATTGTTTCCTTTTCTTCTGTCCCATTCACCCATACCTCTTGTTCTTCTAATCTGTTCAATCATATCCGTTTACTCATATATATTTACTCATTTTCTTTCTCTATCACACATATCCTGCATCTATGTCTCTCTCTCTCTCTTACTTGTTTAACATAGGTAATATCATCTTACTTGGTCCACACGTTCATACATCCTACATCAAGGTAAGATAGATATCATGATTGTTTCCTTTCTGTATAATATACCTATGTTAGGAAATATAATATTTGTTATGATATGTTCTGTAAAATTGATAGATTCAGCAGCACAAAATGTAACATTGTGTTTATTCAGTTTTTTTTTCATCTCTAGCCTATTTTATTTATAAGAATGTTTTTTTTTCACAATTGGGTAGTTTCCTAGGTCAAAGATAGATTATAATTAATTTCAAATATTATTTCTAATTACTAAATAAAGAAAGTCTAAAGGTGAAAAAAAAAACTGTTTATTTTAATAAAGAAAAATTTAATAAATAAATAAAATAATAATAATTGAATAATAAAAAATAAAATAATACTAAAATATATATAAAAAAATATATAGTAATATATAATATTTTTTATTAATAATTGAATTAATGCGACATTTTGTCATGATTTTCCAGGTTGCTTTTCATACAAGTTCCATAGTAATTTCGTTGTTTGACATTTAGTAAAAAGCAACTGATTTGACCAGTTGGAAAGTAGCCTATTCTAATAAAACACAGTGGCGCCCAGCATGGGGCCGCTTTGATTGTTACACTATACTAACATAGAGGGTTTAGTCTAGTCCCAATAGAGAATACACTCCTGAGTTGTGTTAATATCTTTTATTGAACATAGAACTTCAATTTTACAATAAAAAATACAGACCACTATAATATGATCAATAGGCTAGTTTTCAACTAGTCAAATCAGTTACTTTTTACTAATCGTCAAAACACGAAATTACTATGGAATTTGTATGAAAAAGCACACTGTGACGTCATAGAAAACGAGATAAAATGTTGGGCTTATTATTATGTTTTTTTTTTTATTAAAATTCATAAATAAGTTAAATAGAAAAATGGAAATGTTTTTCTATAGTTTTAAATCTGTCTTTATTTAGCAATCAGAATTTCATAATTTATCTTGCACCTAGTACACGACCCAATTACTCTAGATATGCGGCGGTCCCTGCACACTCAGCAGCCCTGCAGCTCTGCGTCTATCGCAGAGGCCAGATTACGATTTCGCATGTTAGGATTTACATAATGGACATTTGTATAATCTTTTTCTTTAACAATTATTTGCAGCAGGGATGTTAGGGCGCTCCGTAACCGTAACCGAAACTATCGCATATCCGATATAAAAAAATATCCGTAACCGAATCTGAATTAAAAGTTTCGGATATTATCGGATAGGGGCGGAGCCTAATTGAGACACGTTATGACAAGATGTTTTGATTGGCTAGCCGTTACCAGTGCCGCTACGCAAGCCGCGCGCATTGTTTGTTTTTTTCTTTTTTTCGTCATAATCGTCGTCATAACATATACATATACCAGTTACTACTTACTGATGTAAGTTAGTAGTCGTTACATGAGCCATGTCAGGGGCCTATGGCGGCTCAGTAATAACCCTGACATCAGGGTTGATGGGGTTGGTAATCCACCTCACAACCCACACGATAGAAGAAGACATTATAACTTGCCGTTATAAATAAAACCACTTTATTACATATTTGTATTTTACTTTAGAAATTCCTTAAAAAATAATATCCGTAACTGAAATTATCCGAACGCTAGCGGATAATCCGAAATAATTTATTATCCATATCGGTAACCGTATCCGGTATAATAATAATTCTTAAATCGGTATCCAATCCGTAACCGAAATTTCATATCCATGATTTTCAGTGAGGAACAATGCTCCTGCACATCTCTAGACACAATGGAGGGAGATATAGCGTCTATCGGCGAGGATGGATCGCTGAACATCCTCAACGGTCGACGTGGTGATATCTCCCGGGTCGTAGCGCAGGCTGACAGCTGCTCGCTGCATTCTGTCTGCTATTTCAAACATAATGAGGTAAGCCAGCTTGAGCATGGCCAGTGTACGCGGACGATGTCGACGGGCAGGTATGTTGTACCACAAGTTGCTAACTACTTCGGTGACAGAACACTCCGTAAACGAGTACCGTATCTGTACAACATGTTGCCTGTCGACATACGTCAGGAGTGCAATATAAATAAATTCATTAAATCTTTATTTAAACGTCTTACGCAAAAGATCTCTTAATAATATAATAATAATGAAAACATTTATTTGCTCGAATATACATTGTTAAAGGTCTTAAATCTAGTACAGTAGGTATATTCAACCTGTTTTCAGGCTGCTCACCTGATTGTCCGACAGTAAGATGATCCGTGATACGGAAGGCACGTTAAGCTCTTGGTCCCGGTTACTACTTACTGATTTAAGTATGTAGTCGTTACATGAGCCATGTCAGGGGCCTTTGGCGGCTCAATAATAACCCTGACACCAGGGTTGATGAGACTGGTATTCCACCTCACAATGCTCACGATAAGAAGAAGACTTACGCCGGCGTGTGAAGCGGCCGCACCAAGATTTTTCTGGCTGCACCTCTATCTACATCGAGTTACTACCCGCCTTTTCTTGCATATACCACAAGCGCTATTCCAAAGAAGTAATGAACAATGTGAAAAGTTTTATAATACGATTGTTGCCTCATATAATATGATCGTTTTGTGCATATTTCGGTCCCGACTGATTTGCTCCCGCGACAGATAGATTTTATCGACGATTTTTTGTTTTTTTTTTTATTTATTTTTTATTGTTTTTTTTTTGACGTGACTTATTGTAGATTTGCCGCAGATGGCATTAACTACTTGGCATGTATTTAGGTTTTCCCTATATGATTGATTCTACAAGACAAGACAGACTAACGGTTCAGCTTATTCCCATAATTCCCATAAGAAGAATAATTATCCAGTTGTTATTATCAGGATAATTATCATCCTTCCAACCCTGGTAATAGATGCATAAATGATCCTTGAAAGAAGTAGTCTCATTCCTTTTCTAACGTCTTATTTAAAAAGTAAATGTTTGGTCCAGGTCATCACAGGCAACCTACGAGGCCACATGAAGATCTGGGACCTTCGCTCGACGAACGACAAGCCCGCTGCTGCTTTCCTCCTCGCAGGCGACGAGTTAGCAGCCACATGCATAGTGAACCATCCGACTCAGCCTCACATCATCTTAGCTGGTAGCGAATCAGGGTCCTTAGCTGTTTGGGACCTGAGACAAAACTCCTTCCCAACTTCCTTACTCAACGCACATGCAGCAGGCGTCACTGAAATCCAGTTCCATCCAGAAAATCCCCACAAATTACTATCTTCTTCCGTGTCAGGAGAATTATGGGATTGGAACATGGAATCGATGACGAAAAGCACCAAAGGACCTGATAACCAAATATCCAACTGGTTGCCGTTGGAAGACAAAAACAGTATGATGGTGAATTCCCTTATGCCATCGCTACATAAACCGGTGAATACCCTGAGTTGTGATCGAGGAAGAATTCTGTGTGGAGCTGATAATGAAGCTATATATTTGATAAAGAACTTCAAGTATTAAGGATTTATAGGGCTGTACTACCCCATGTAGTACGGAATCTAAAGTAAGTGTTAACATTTCTCTTAAGTTGAAAATATTGTTCTAACCAGGAATTTTATGAAAAGTTATCATTCCAAATCTTGTTCTGAGCATGTGATAGCTAAAATGGTATGGTGAGTGAAATAAACCGAACGATTGTTGTAAATATGCATTTTATTTTAATTACAGAAGTAAATACACTTAGAAATAATTATACAATAGTTTATTGATAATACACCAAGTCAGTCTTTCCTTGCCTAGTCAAAGTATTGGTAAAATATTTTACAAAAACCCAACTGTATTTACAGGCTAATATAATGGGAATACAAGTTAATAAAATATCAATAAACAAGGCACCACAGTATTCGTGAATTGTTAATTATCATAATTAATCATTTCGCCAAAACGGTAACTTTCAAACCAACCAAAGTAATGGCACCACAATTTTGTTACACGCAATCGAATCTGATTAAACTGTGCAATAGTAATATTAAAAGGTTAAATAAAGGCTCTGCCTACATCGTACTGGAATAAGAGTTATTCATATCACTAAATTACACATAACTCGATATTTGGCATCTCATTCACATTTCTATCCACTAAATGCGTTAACTACAATATTAACACGGAGTATATGTATACTTAAATATATCACTCAATAAAATATTGTTCAGGAATAAAAAAGCACAGCACAACACTACTGAAGCGTTGTCTAATACTTAAGAGCACGGTTCCTCGGAGTCAGATAGTCTGTTCCTGTTACCTACGACTGCTGTATTCATTGAGTTGATCAATGGAGTACTCTCTAGTCGTGGGCAGTGCTTTCTACACTGACGCACCACTTTAAATCCTTAAAATCCGACCATCGACTGTCACGGAGCAATTCCTGACGCGTCGAGGTACGTACTTGGGCAGCGTATCTGTCCAGTGGGTGTGTGAGGTTCCTTCAGGTGTGGTGGTTGCGTCTTGTGGGCTGCGGCTTGCGCTGTGAGGCGTCGAGCAGTGCTGAGGGTACCGACCATAGCTGGTCGCTCCACCGCATCAGCGCCTCCGTCACGTGGCAACTGTTGGCCGCCGTCGCTAGCTGCGTCTCCAGGCTATCTGATTGCTTGATCAGGAGGCTGGAATGGAGAAGGATTCATTAGCATTCGATTTGATACATTTTATTACCCAATAGATTTCGGTATTAGGTAGTTTAGTCTCTTTTCGTCTATGATTGTTCGTGTCTTCCTAAATGTATAATAATCTATTCACTTTTGACTGGATCTAATGACCCATATGAGATGTGCGTTTTAATTATTTTTTTCGAGTAGGAAATTGATTATTTCTTAGAACGATTCTAGTTCGTATATATATGTGAGAATCCTGGTTCAAAAACACTTACCTCAATTTACCTCAATCACTACCAGCTGATCACAAACTCTCAAGAGCCAAAAACCAAACCAAAAACTGCACCAACCTGGGCGGGAATAGCGTAGGCGCGATGATCATGGCGACGTTGTGCTCGCTCATCTTGTTGGCGTGGCTGTTGGCGACGATCTGTCGCGCCAGCCGCAGCAGCTCGCGCAGCGTGCCGCGTTGCTCGGCCGGCAGCAGCAGCGCCAGCAGGTTCAGGGCGCGCCCACACGTGCTGCCTGATAGAGCTGCAGAGGCGACAGATACTGGTTAAACGAGTTATGAGGATTTCTGTAGTTCTTAGAGATATCCTCAGGAGATATCCAACATTATTGGATTCCAATATCTTCAAACAAGCAAGCTTTTTCGAAAGCGCCGTGGAGTGTGGGTACATATTTCGTCTTGTGATGAATGTACCTCTGGCTACCACAATTGGGATATAGTCTTGAACTTTTGTTATTTTATATCTTCGATTTCAACGGTACTGTCTTGGTTAAGTCCGTCTTCCATTTGGTGAAGGAGAAAGACGGGACTTTATTAGGCTTTAGAGAAGAAGGTTCGACCATGGAGTCACCATGAAATTTCATCTTTGGCGTCGCCAGTGAATCATGATCGTGGTTTTTAGCACTAAAATACGTCACATCTGTCTAGATAGGTTTGAAACTTAACATATGTTTGTAAGGGTGGTATTAATAAACGAATCTCAGCTGAGACTGCCCTCAAGATCATACTCAAGTCTCTGTTTTATATGAGAACTGTCACATTGACACGATCTTGAGGGCAGTCTCGAAGCTGAGATTAGTTTATTAATACCATCCTAAGAGATGTTGACTTTTCCGCAAAGGTTGGGTAAGTTCATTACCATAGGTGTGGTAGAACAGCCTCATCAGCTCTTGCGTCAGTGGCGGCTGTGGCAGTGCTCGCAGCAGTCGCTTGAACACTGCAGCGAGGTCGTGGCTGGTCGCGCGAGAGAGTGCCGCCTCCACCGTCGCCCGGTCCTCGTACCACTGCCGCTCGATCAGCTGGCAGAGGGACTCGATCTGTCAAGGAATTAGTCCATAAGTTACTATTTCAGAAACCAGTCATCATAGAGTAGATGTTATTGGATTCGCAGAGCGAAACGTCGACAACTTGTTTTACAATGTCGGAATTTGGAAAAACCGTAATATCTCAAATGAAAACCGAAGATTTCTATGAGACAACTGACTTTCGACTAAAATTTCAAATTAATTTGTATCCTACAAAGTTTGATTACATGGTGCATTTGATCACAATCTCACCTTTTGGTGATTGTGGACACGTCACAAAGTCTTATCTCTTAAATCTCACCTTCTGCTTGTTCCCGGGCACGCGCAGCAGCCCCTCGTCCTGCGTGCGCGCGCACAGGGCCGCCGACAGCGCGCGGATGACGCTCGGCACCGAGCTCCACGTCTCCTCCCACAGGATCATGTCCTTGCGCAGGAGAGTCTCGAGTGCCACGCCGAACACTTGGCCCTCTAAAATACACGAGATACGCTGTGTTAAATTCTTTTTTGGATATTGGTGCTAACACTGCTGACATCTCTTCTTCTGCCTGGGATTTTCTCGGGCTAATGCCAGAATCTCCTCCTTGCTTAGTTATTCGAGAAAATACCAAAATATCATGTTCTATACTTGAAGCGCAATATTTAATCTTTGGTAGTTTGTAGAAACTTTCACGAGTAGATACTATATCTAATTTTATTTTCATTAATCTTACTACCACGGTAATTAAAGGTAATCATCTATAACAACCAACCTTCTTTCCTCTTCTTCTTAGGCGGCTTCCTCTTCTGGAACGGCAGTGAGTATCTGTCAAACAATGCTGTCAGCTCCAACCACACCAGTGGCAGCAGCCTCTTCAACTGTGGTTCCCCAACGTCTTCAATATCAACCGTGCTGTTTTCTTCAGGCCAATCCTCTTCTTGGTCCAGCATCTGTCTGTCCAGGTTGAATTTGTGCTCGAAACTAAGTGGCTGTTGAGCCGACGCGGCGCTCTTGGCGCGGGAAACTGCTGTGTGTTTGCCACTGTAGAAAAAAAATAGGTAGTTTCGTAATTATGTTCAGGATACTTATGGTTTACGAATGAGACTTGGCGTAGTAAAAACCTTAACATCAAAATTGATGAGAGTTGTCATTGGACGTTACTTAGACGAGGAGAAGAATGCTTATGTTGGGCTGCTAGACTCGTAAAGTTATGAACTTTACAGACTGTTTCTTGTTATTTAGAGTAACACGGACCTCCGCTCACTGGAGGTTGTGACGCTTCTCCCTTGCGGGTAAAGCTATCTAGCTATCGATTCCACAGGGCGTTTTTCCTACACGCCATCAATAGGTACTTACTCATAAATCCTTTAAATTGTGGGTAAGTATCCACAATTTAAAGGATTTATGAGTAAGTAAAACAAACTTACATAAAAGGATCGTTGTCCTTCAAGATGGATCCGTTGATTCGTTCCTTGCCTATCCTTGGTCCCTGGACTGTGCCATATCTTTGGTAACCTAGAAGTTCGATGCCCTCTGAAAACAAAAACATTTCTTTGCTTAAATTCCACATGCCCATTGTATATTTCCGCTCAATCGATCTTCACGAATGGACACATTGTGTAATACAGTTACAATTTTATAAGAGTTTAATGTGATCATGATCACATTCTTGATAACCGCAATGTGACTCACTTAAAGATCATTTCTCAAATGGGTTTTTTTTATTGGCATCATTGGAATACGTCACCAGGTGCATTGATAAATGTTTTGTATTGCAAACCATTATAACAAAATTAGCATGTCATATAGTGTGTGATGTGATTAATTACGAGCTTCTTGGAATCTGAATATTATGAACAACATATTTTTTGTTAATTCTCTGGCAATCTTAAAGCCAATCAAGTAGTAGGTAGGTACCATTTTTTTACCTATTAAAATACCTACTAAGTACCTATTTTATTAATTTCGTATATGATTCTGCCGAAATTGATAAGTTATGACACTGCCAACGGCCTCTGTGGTCCAGTGATTCAGCGTTGGGCTCACCATGCGGAGGTCTCGGGTTCAAATTCGAATCCCAGTGGAGACATATCACAAACATCACTTTGTGTTCCCTAGTTTAGTGGACATTACAGGCTGATCACCTGATTTTCTGAAAGTAAGTTGACCCGTGCCTTTGGAAGGTACGTCAATCCATTAGTCCCGATTACTACTTACTTATGTAAGTAAGTAATCGTTACATGAGCCATGGCAGGGGCCTTTGGCGGTTCAATAATAACCATTACTCCAGGGTTGATGAGATTGGTAGTTCACCTCACAACTCACACGATAGAAGACTGCCAACATTCTCAACGAATGGCCACAGACACGTGAGCTTTGTTGATTCTTATTAGTTGTCATGTAAGATATAGCAATTTCTCTGAATGTCTACTATGTGGGCAATAATATAAATACATGTACCTGTTAGTTATTCTGTACTACTAATATGTAACAAACATAGCACAACCTCACGACTACATCCCTATACTATAGTTATAATACTACTATAGACTATATTATACTTATAATATAAGTATAATACATCATCGCAAGATGAACAAAGTACCCACACCTCACCGAGCTTTCAGTTAGACCAACGTGATAGGTGAGCCGTATCGCCGTATATAATGGTCGAGCCAACTGTGTTAGTGAAAACTGTAATCTTTAAGTAATCTGTAGTTCATTTGGGGAGAAATTAAGATTTCTGTACGTATATGAATAAAGTACCTAGTACTTACCAGTATTAGTCGCGATGTCAGCCCAGTGCAAGTCATTGGGTTTGAAGAGTTCGTGCATGGGCAGCGGCGGCGAGTCGTGCGCAGGCGGCGAGAGCCGCGAGCGGCGCGGGGCCGCCGGCGCAGACGGCGTGCGGGCCAGCGGCGTGTGTGCAGCCGTCGGGAAGCTGTCACTGGAAGAGCAAATGTTGAGGTTAGAGAAATTAATTGTATTCAAAGGGACGCGATTGACGATAAACTTCTGTCATACTCAAAAATGTTTCTTTTGATCTGTTCTTTCAGAATACAGCAGATTAATGAAACAACTGTATAATTAGAAAGTTTGACAACGACGCTGGACTGGGCAAGGAGTCCAGGGAATTTCGTACTGGGGATAATAGTGAGACTGGTGATAATAGTGATATAGATACTGATGATAATAATGGTACGGATGATAATAGTGATACTGATGATGCTTGTGACACTTATTATAGTACTGATGATGTTACTCACACGAAGTCAGGCGGCGTAACGGTATCAGCCCACTCGGCGGGTGGGCTGCCAGACCCGGCGCTGGGCAGTGAGTCCAGGGAATCCGGCGTCGCGCTGCGGGACCGAGGCTCACTGCCACTCGAGTTCTGAAACAAACATAACATTTCATTAATAATGACATCAACACCAGAAACGTTGACTGATCCTACGATTTCGCTTGCGATTTCGATTTCTCTTTCTTCGGGTCATGAGCGACTGAGCCTGTCCAGAACAGATGGGTTAAAAAAGCAACATTGTAATTTGACATTTGTTTACATTACGCACTTTTATATGCGCAAATTTCAAATTGCAATATTGAATATTAAATTGCAATATTAGATGAATTGCTGCAATGTGGGATCTGTACACCCCCTTATCTGACAAATTTATCAGCAAATCCTTCCCTTTTGCTTCGTTATTTTAAATATTTTGGGAAGTAAATTATTTTCTGTACTTCATACAGATTTCACTGTATAAAATACTTACAACATTTTGTTTAATACCTACTTAAAAACAGTTTCACTAACACAGTTGGCACGACCATTACAGACGGCGATACGGCTAACAACCTGTCGCGTTGGTCTAACAGAAAGCTCGGTGACGCGTGGGTAATTAGTTCACCTTGTCATGGATGTTCCTCTTACTACTCCAATTGGGATATAGTCGTAGCTTATGTTATATTAAAAAAACAGAGTTAAATATCCTAAGTGACCTCAGAGTTAACCTCAGTGACCGATAACTTCGTTTACCTACACCATTTCTTCACAAAATTCCTTTAAAATAAGAATCAAGCACTTAGAAAAGATCCTCTGTCTCACAGATTATCTCCTCAACACTTCCACCAGTAGGTAGATATTTACGACGTCTGTATTTAAAATATTGCTCAGTCGATTCCTTATCTGATATGTCCAGCCATAGAGAGAAAACCGGTTGTAAGTCAATATCTTCCGCCTTCTCGCAATCATTACCTATTCATTCACTTCCTACACTACATAAACAGCCTATTTTACGTCCCAATACTGAACACCTTCCATTAATCAACCAGATATATGAAGCATATTCCACTGTACTGCTCAACAGCAGTTTGGTGGTGATGTTATTTTACCTGCTGTTGAAAATCTTTACTAGCCTCATCACGGATTTTTGTCGCCAAAGAGATACAAATTCATAATCTCCCTAGTGTCATGACGTTTTCATATGGTCCGCGTACCTAACTTGAATTTCACAGATCCGGTTTTTTAGAGAAGCGACTGCAGGCAGTCACATTGAGGTGGTTTTCCCAAAGTCAAAAACCTTCTAACCCGCGACGGTTCTCTCGGGGTTTCACCCAAGCTCGAGGTTTCAACCCATGTGGATTATCCCGGCAGACGAAGCTCCATTAGAATGGCAGTTATTGTACAGTTAACAACAGTTAAAAAGTGAAGGTCGCGGGAAGCCGCTGGATGCGGGCAGCGCAGGACCGATCGTCGTGGAGATCCTTGGGGGAGGCCTATGCCCAGCAGTGGGCGTCATACGGCTGATGATGATGATGATGTACAGTTAACAGCAATAAAATATCTTTCAAATTGCACTCGGCGGTTCTTCTGCGGACGTTGGCATTTCACAATAGACACTTAACCGCAGAAGTACTTCCTCCACAACAAGACAAGCTACTAATTATTCTGTTGCTCGTTTCACACAGTCTTCCCCAATTAATCAATAGTTACCTACCACTTGTCGCGTCAAATGTCGGAACTCAGGTTCTAAGTTTTTCTTGCGCTAGAATAGAAAGCCTATTATCGTGAGAGGCTGTAATTGTTGAACCCAGGAACAATTTACGTTAGAAAGAGAAAACTGCAAATTACGTATTGTCCCCTGAGTTGCGCAATTTTGGACTTAGAAAGTGAGTTTTTTGCACATCTTTAACGGACTTCAAAAAAGGAGGTTATCAATTTTGCATAATATTGTACTATGTAATTTAGAATATAATGGTCTGTAATTCCTGTACTCACAATCTAATTTTATTTTAAGTTATACCTGTTATTTTCTTATCGTGATATATAGGGTGATCGACAGGCTCAAAATTGATGGAACACACCTCAGTTTTAGGCAGAAATCTAAAACAACACTAAATATTTTACATCAGTCAATAAACCGTCAGAATTAAGTTCAAACGCTTAGATGGGCTATTATTTTATTCTGGGTGCCATGGTTAACTTATTCGCCAAAAAAATTTTTTTTTATTTATGCTATTGTTTGTTAGTATTTCTTACTATTATAACAATAATAATATTTAAATTACATTTTACAGGAATTTGCAGCGATGTTTACCAATTATTTTTCACTTATTTTTATATTTATACTAGGGAGGGTGCAGAAAAACAACAACTGTGTTACTTTGTTACATTATGTAGTTTTATTATTGGGAACGTTCACATTAAATTCAAACCTTTTCTTTTTTAAATTAAGATAAAAGATTTTTGACCTTATATTATTAAATCACGAAACATTTCAGTCTAATACATCTTTTTATGGTTAGGTTTACCACTTCGTTACCTAATTTTGATTTTATGAGATAAACTTTTGCAATAAAATAGAAAACAATAGCAGTTCAAGCATTTTATTTATGGAGGCCATTTATATATTAAAAATTATCAAAAAAAGTCAAAAATTTTAAAACATACTTAGATAGTTTTAGTTCTAAGTCTGAAAATGTCTCCATAAAAATGGGGGACAAAAAAGTAACGCAGTAGTTTAGTAAGTAACATAATGGTAAACTTTCCGCAACTATGGTGTTTAACTTACTAAAAACAATTAAAAACAGAATTCAATTAAATTGAAACCATAACAAATTAAACAAAACTCTCTTAGAATAAAATAAAATCAAAACTTCTCAAAAAAACAATATTAAACATACATTAGTTTCTGTCTGAGTCAAATATATTTAATGGGACATCAAATTCATTCAATTCGTTTTCAGCAAATTGAATTCTATAGTCTCTGCTTACCCCGGTGGGAAATAGGCATGAGTTTATGTATGTATGTCATCATCGTCATCAGCCTTACGACGTCCACTGCTGGGCATAGGCCTCCCCCAAGGATCTCCACGACTATCGGTCCTGCGCTGCCCGCATCCAGTGGCTTCCCGCGACCTTCACCAGATCGTCGGTCTACTTTGTAGCGGACCTATACTGAGCGTCGTCCGACACGTGGTCGCCATTCTAGAACCTTTCCGTCCCAGCGGCCATCGGTTCTCCTCGCTATGTGTCCTGCCCACTGCCACTTCAGCTTTGCAATTCGCCGAGCTATGTCGGTGACTTTAGTTCTCCTGTGGATCTCCTCATTTCTGATTTGATCGAGCAGGGAAATACCGAGCATAGCTCTCTCCATTGCCCGCTGAGCGACACCGAGCCTCCTCACGAGACCCATAATAAGCGGCCACGTCTCACTGCCGTAGGTCATCACTGGCAACACGCACTGGTCAAAGACTTTCCTCTTGAGACACTGAGGTATTTTGGACGAGAAGATATTCCGCAGCTTCCCGAACGCTGCCCATCCGAGTTGGATCCGACGAGAGATCTCTTTCTCGAAGTTGGACTAACCTAACTGGATTATTTGTCCTAGGTAAATGTACTGGTCTACAACTTCGAGTGTAACGTTCCCAACCTGAACTGGAGTGGGTGCGACATGGTCGTTGGACATAATTTTTGTCTTTGTCATGTTCGTGCTAAGACCCACTCGTTGGGATGCGTTACTGAGATGCTCGAGCATGGTGTTCAGGTCTTCCAGGGTCTCAGCCATTAGGACTATATCATCAGCAAATCGAAGGTGCGTCAGGTACTCGCCGTTGATGTTGATGCCAAATCCTTTCCAGTCCAGAAGCTTAAAAATATCCTCCAATGCAGCAGTGAACAGTTTCGGAGAGATGCCATCTCCCTGTCTCACTCCTCGCTGCAGTTGGATCGGATTAGAGCTCTGGTTCTGTTCTCGAACTGACATAGTGGCATTTTGGTAGAGGTCCCTTAGCAATTCGATGTACCTATGGTCCACTTGGCACCTCTGAAGAGACTGCAACACCGCCCAGGTCTCGATCGAATCAAAGGCTTTCTCATAGTCCACAAACGCCAAGCAAAGTGGCAGATTATACTCTTCGGTCTTCTGTATAACCTGCCGCAGCGTATGGATGTGGTCTATGGTGCTAAAGCCTTTTCGGAAACCCGTTCGTTCGCTTCCCGTCTTAACGGCATTGATCACAGAGACATCATTGAATATGTGCTTTTTCGTCGACATGATAAAATCGATCTCGTTTTTATAATTTCCACTGGGACTTATCCAGGTCTATTTGCGGGTGCGGGCTTTCTGAAGAAGGAGTTCATCATATAGAGGTTCTACTTCTCCATAAAGTCCGCCAGCATCCGGCCTCTGGTGTTCCGGACCCCAAATCCAAATTGCCCTACTCTCAGCTCGTTACCACAACGCTTCCCTGACTGTGCATTAAAGTCCCCCATCACAATCGTGTAGTGGCTTTTATGGCTATGCATGGCTTTAGAAATCTCCTCATACATAGTCTCCACTTCGTCATCGTGGTGTCCCGAGGTCGGAGCGTATACCTGGATGACAGTCGGCGAATATCGAGATGATATTCTGAGTATCAGGCACGCTACCCTGCTCGAAACACTACCGATGGTCAACACGTTGTTGACTAGGGACTTGTGGACGATAAACTCGACACTCTGTAACGAAATAATTATAAATTAAATTATTAAAACTATTAAATTTGTAAATATTGAGCAAAAACTTTGAGTATTTCCACTGCGTTACGATGGCTACAACTGCGTTACATTTCGCAGTAACACAGTGCATCGGTAACTCAGTTGTAGAAACCACGTGTATTCTAAAATAGCACTCATATGGTAATTCATTTTATAAAACAGATCGTGTACAATAAATATTTGCTCCTTTTTTTAAAGATATAACGGAAAAGATTATTCAATATTCACAAAACTCACCTATCACAGCGGTCACGCAGCGGTCTTCCAATTAATACACGCACCTATCCCGCCGGCGTCCTCGCGACTGACTCGGCGAATTTCCAAGCCACGCACTCCCCCCGCGCCCCAATAATATTTGATTATATGTTATACGACTTTTGGCGCAAATGCATACAAAATTCTAATTTTAAGACTCAGTTTCGTATGGTAACATAGTGTTCGTAATTTTTTGGTTTGCCGCGGGGACACAATAAATATTTTGGAATAATTAAAAACTGATAAAGGAAAATAATATTTAGTATTGTTAAAGTAAAGATTAAATTACGTGTTATTACCGCAAATATTACATTTTAATAGCGTCTTGAAGAATTTTTAAGTAATGTGTGTTTATATGGAGTAAATATATGAGAGGGACAGTGGAATTTTGTAGGGAAACAACTGCGTTACTCAAAAGTACAACTTAGTTACCGTGTTTTTGGTTAAATTCAAATAATTTTGATAAAAACGTGGAACATAAAAGTACGAGTATAACATCAGAAATGTACCAATAGTGTAATTATTGAAAAAATAAATGTTTGCTTTATAAAAATCGTGTTTGAACGTGAGAGACAGGTTATGGGACCCAAAATAAAATAATAGCCCAGATACCTATTTCATTCACTCATTCAGTTTACCTTTCCTTTTCGACGGGTAAGAAACTGACAGATATAACTTAAAATTAGGTGGTGTCTCCAGGAATTAGCACCAATATTGTTGGAATTACATAATATTGTGTATGTAGGCTTATAGAGGTATATAGTCTATGAAGGCTTCAAATCAGGTGTGCCGAATGTCACAGACTTAATATAATTACCTACGTTTGACTTCAGAGTATTTTAACATTGTATATGAGTACATAAGTACCTACATAAACTCACGCCTACTTCCACCGGAGTAAGCAGAGACTATGAAATGCTTCGATCCTGACACAACATATGCGATTCGAACGTTGTATTTCTAATTTCTTACTTTTTATTACACATTTTTTTAAATAACGGTTTATGAAGTGTTTGTTTAAAACGACTATTCTCGTTTATAGCGCATTAATCAAATGTCGAGAATTGCGGTCAGACGTGGTAGATCAAATAGGACATTAAGCTTGTAAGGAGACATTTGTTAATAGATTCCCACAATAAATCTTTTGTTGCTAACCATAGTAATTAATAGCGGCGCCATCAATCAACAGCGTACTTCTTTATTTGTTTACCTAATACTTTTATTGTGTGCGTACATGTATCGTTACTTCTCTCCTTCTATCGTGTGGGTTGTGAGGTGGATTACCAACCTCATCAACCCTGGCGTCAGGGTTAGGGGATGTATAGTTACTGCACTGACGTTACCCGCTCCCGTAATTCTCAAATCACCATCATCATCACTAATTTAAGAGCCACGCTCTTGTCGGTGTAGCATTCTTCTTCATGCTACTTTTTAGGGAAAAATAGGGCAGTTAACGGCCTCCGTGGCCCAGTGGTTAAGCGTTGAGCTCACGATCCGGAGGTCCTGGGTTCGAATCCCGGTGGGGAGATATCACAAACTGGAATCAACACCAAATATGGTTGCAAGTTTTCCAAAAAATCTTGTTCTCGATTTTCTAAAAGCCGCTGATTCTTTGTCCGATCATTGAATGAATCACAGGAAGGTACAAGCACGTATTACTGCCGTTTATGCCCGGAAGTTTGTTGCAAGCACCGCCTAATAAGGCCCGCGAGCAAACGCAGTAATGCTGTATTAATTGATATCTTGTTGATTGCACTTAATTGATTGATTGTACCTACATACAAAAGTATGTCAATTTTTTCATGTAAGTATCGGGGTAGGGGAGCGAGAAAATCAACGCTTGTCTTTCTTGTGATCGAGTGGGTCGAGAGGTCGGAAAATCTAACTCAGAGTTACTCTTGAGACCAACCCCCTACGGATTGAGACGATTGTAAAATGTTATCTTATCGAAAGCCGTTAGTCCCGGTTACTAATTAGTCGTTACATGAGCCATGTCAGGGGCCTTCGCCGGCTCAATAATAACTCTGGCATCAGTGTTGATGGGGTTGGTAATCCACATCACAGCCCACACGATAGATGATGATCTTATTGAAATATCATCACTAATTGTACTGAACTGGGCGTTCTGTTTAACAGTACCTACCAATAATTAAAACACGTAATAACGGGTTCTTACCGCGTTTGAATTAGGGATATGAGATTCCCGATATTTCAACACTGTTGCAAGTGCCCTCTGTCAGATTCCCTGGAACTAGGGCAGCATTAACTGTCAGTACTATTCAGAGGCGGAGGACAGGAGTCCTAGTATGGCTTTGTAATAGACTACTCTGGGCGTCATCCCACTTGCGTCAGACAGAGTACTGCGGGGCGGAAGGCAAGAGGGAAACCACTGCCCTATTTTTCCCTAAAAAGTAGCATTAATGCTACACCGACAAGAGCGTGGCTCTTAAATTGATGATGATGATGAACCTTAAAACAAAGTACCTACCAATCCACACTATAACGAATATAAAAAACAGGAGCCATCGAACGGAAGTACGCCAGTAGCATGTATGTTAGTAGCGGCAGACAGACCGGTCTTATGAACCGGTGGAATTAAATCAAGTCCATCTGCGGTTTATTGACGATCCTTGCCTTCATATCCTGTGGTTTTATGTTTATTGCTTACGAGAATGATTTTTTTATCAGTTGCTATAGGTAATATAATGCTTATGGTCAAGCACGGAATATTTATAAAGGTCCCCAACAATAAGGCTGCAAAAAGATGTAAAATTGTTATCCTAATTATACAGGGTGTTAGTGACAACGTAACGAAAACTTTGAGGGATTGGAACCATGATTCTGAGTTGATATCAAGTGGAATTTTCCATCGCTAAAGTATGGAACGGAAAATACTTAATTAAAAAGAAAACATTTTTTTAAACACAAATCATGGTCTGAATCATCCCCCTGAGTATTCGTTACGATGTCACTAACATCCTGTATTAGATTGACACCCTGTATTGAAAATGGGGCAGTCTTATGAGGGCATAGAATAAGGAATAATAAATACGTGTAAAACGGCAACTCTCCGTTCCCCGCCAACGTCTGAGCTAGGTTTACCTCACCCCCTCGGTCTTACTTTAGTCTTCAATCGTATGGGCGTCTGACGTCACACACACAGGTGCACGTGTACGATAATGTTAATGTGTGGTGTCTGTGTAAAACGAGGTTGTTTGTATGAAGTGTCCGGGGTGTGCTAATGCGCCGATAGCGACAAGGGTCGAATGAAAGTCAGTTATCTTGTTAATCTTGTTATTGAAGTGCAAGACTGGTCTTCAATGCTGAGTATTTCTGAAATGTCAACAAACCGGCCGAATGACGGACGAATGCTATCAATGAAATCGCAGATCATTAACTCCACTTGAACATTTTGTAACCCGATTCTGAATATACGTCATACCCGCTTAATTCTTACGAGGTACGATATTACATTAATTAAACTGGTTAGAAAGAGACATTGCATTTATTTCTTTTCCTTTATTTCTGTTAATATATTTTTTGGATTATATAGGATTTATATAATATACATTTCTCTAATATTTGTGCCTGGTGACCTGTAGTACAAGGGTAATCCTTTTACAAGCACCAGCTCCCTTAAAATACACTTGTATCACAATGTTAGTGGAGAAATAAACCTTATTAAGTAATTATTTTTATTATGTGGTCTCCAGGATTTGTGTCCGATTAATGGCAATAGGCTCGCCTACTTATTATTATTTACGTGGAAATTAAACATAGCTGGCGAGGAGTAGATATAAGTATAATATTTATGATCCAAATTTTAAAAAAGGTTATTATAAAGTAAGTGATTATTTAGAAGATACGAATGCATGGGATTAACTGTCTGAGAACTGATATTAGGCAGCTAAATTACTCAATTGTATAAAAATATTTTATGTTTATTTTTTGAAAGAACGTCTAGGGCCCTGTGCCGAGGTTTTTCTTGCAGCTTCTTTTCCCCGGCTATACAGGTTGTGAGAAGCTGCAGTAGTTTTAGGCGGATGAGACGTTCGTTATGTAAAAATTGACGATTCAAAGTGTAACTATGTTACCTACTGAATAAAGATATTTTTGAATTTGAATATTGTAGGTATACAAAAAATATTTATCTAATAAGTTATTTTGTTTTTTCCTGCAAATGTGCATAAACCGTTGATATAAAAAATACATACCAACATAGCATTTCATATACAGAGTGTTAGTGACACCGTAAACAAAACTGAGGGATGATCCAGACCATGATTCTGAGTTGATATTAACTGTAATTTTCTGACAGGAAATTCCACTTGATATCAACTCAGAACCATGGCTTGAATCATCCCCCTCTGTATTCGTTATAGTGTCACTAACATCATGTTTGTATACCGGGAGGGATAGACAAATCAAAGTATAGTATGAAAACTTTCCATCATTAGATAAAATAGGTAAGCGTATTCAAATTCAAATGTATTTATTGCAAATTAAAAAACAAATGTTTATCTACTCAGAATCATTTGGCACGCCGCCGCTCAAAGTCTAACTAATTGACAATATAAATCAATTTTATGCTTGATCGAAGCCTATAAATCTAGAAATTGACCGAGATTACCGTTTTAACTCTAAGCAAGCGAGCCTAACCCGTACTAATAATTATAAATGCAACAGTAAATCTGTCTATGTGTACAGGCCCCCCCTCAATCAACCGAAGGGGGTATGGAGCATACTCCACCACGTTACTCCACTGCGGGCTGGTGGAGGTATTTTTACGGGTAATAGCCGGAACCAAGGGCTTAACGTGCATAACGGCGTAACAGCTTAAAGTGATTCAAACCTGCAAAGTCCTTACCAATCAAAGGACAGTCTCACAAAGAATCTAACCCGGACCTCCAGATCGTGAGACTAACGCTTTAACCACTCGACCACGGAGGTAAGTAAGTATTTAGGTAAGTATTTGTTATTCAAAGCGCGACAGTTCATCTAACGACTGTTATTTCTAAGTATTAGGTACGATTTGATTCAAGTGCTCAGCGATTTTGAAAGTGTTTGTTTTATGTCATTCACCTTGAATTCGTTGTATTGGAAGTCTCGATCAGCTTTTTGCATTGTTTTGGATATGTACTAATTATATATTTTGTTTGTGAGTCATGTAAATATAAAGAAATAGTTGACCATAACTTTGCGTAGGGATGTTAGAATAGTAAGAACATTTTGAATAAGATGATTCTATAGAATAGAATAAAATAGTTTATTATAAAAGGACGCCACAAAGAAAAACAAGACAATATAACATTATTTAAAATTTTCACAAAACAATTACAAAAAAGCAAAACGGATGTTCTATGAAATGATTAAAAGGTAATGATGGACGTCTTGAGGTAGATTCTGTGCCTAGAAGGCCATTTTAAGCAAACAGCCCGGTTAAATATTTACTTAAGTAGGTATGTAGTCATTACTTGAACCATATCACGGGCCTAAGGGGGCTCAATAGTAATCCTGACATTAGTGCCCTGTTTATCAAAATTTACAAGCCCTGTAATAGTTTTCTTGTAAAAATTTTCATTATTACAAGAATTTGTTTATCAAAACTACACATGTAAATTATATCAATATTTATTTCACAAGTATATTACAATCCCTCTACTTTTTTTGATAAACGTAACTTACACTGTAAGTAACTTGTAGCTTGTGAACATGTAGGCTTGTAAGTTTTGATAAACACGGCACAGGGTTGATGAGGTTGGCTATTGATCTCGCAGCCCACACGAGAGAAGAAGAAATTATATCCATCTTAGGACTTCACCGGTGTCGAAACAGATTGTCCTTCGATGATTTTTATCTGTGCCACCATTAGGAATTGCGGGCATGTGTGCCTGTCTGAGAATATGTGTATGTGTGTCAAGTTGTCAACCATTAGAGAAAGTGCGATGCATATCGCTCTACGCTTCTCTACTGCAAATTACTGAATTATTTTAGGTCAGAGGATGGTCGCGTTTCAATCAACTCAATGAAGTTTTACTTCCGTATGCAATACATAAAATAATGTTTGAGGTTTACGCGGTTATTGGTGCTAATTCCTGTAAATAGCATCTAATTTTATTTTAAGTTATATCTGTCATTTTCTTATCCGCCGAAAAGGAAAGGGACGGGTAATTGACAAGCATAAAATTTATGGAACACACGTCAATTTTAAGCACAAATCTAAACCAACCGTCTAAAAATTTTACATCAGTCAATAACCCGACACATTAATTTACTCATTCTTCCTAAAATTAAGAGCTGTGAATCATCCGTCCCTTTCCTTTTCGACGGATATGAAAATGACGGATATAACTTAAAATAAAATTAGGCGGTGTCTCCAGGAATCGGGGCCATTATCATAATTTAAACACATGACCGTCGTCCTGTGATCATGGCACTTGCAACAGTGTTGATATATCGGGAGTCTCGTATCCCTGATTAACGCGGTACGAACCCCTTAAGGCCTTAGCACCATTATACAGGGATCCCCCTTGATATTAACTCAGAACCATGAGATGAATCATTTTCCTCAGTACCTATTCGGTACGGTGTCACTAACACTCTGTATGTGTGTGAAAGGTGTGAGTAGAATGAGGTGACAGCTGACAGAACCTATGTAAAACGAAAGGGATCCAGGATATTTTAAAGAAAGGCCAGGTTATGAGTACGTTTCCTAAACCGGCGAGAACGCATAATAACTGATGAGAGTGAAAGAAGCGAAAGTGGGTGTGTCAGGATAGTGAGTGAAATTCCGCAATCTCTGCTTAATTCAACGGGAAATAATCGTGATTTCATGTATGTATTTTGTATGTGAATCAAATAAGAAACGCTATTTTTACGGATTTGTACATAACAAAAACTGCTATATAGTACATAAACACCTAATTGGTTACAAGATAATTTATGAAATTCTGATTAAGTACTAAATAAAAACAGTTATTTTTCTATTTAACTTATTTATGAATTTTAATCAAAAAACGTAATAATAAGTCCGACATTTTATCACATTTTTCTTCATAGAAAAATGTGATAAAGCACACTGTGACGTCATCGTCACAGTGTGCTTTTTCGTACAAATTCCATAGTAACTGATTTGACTAGTTGGAAACTAGCCTAGTGGTTTAGTGGATGACGGAGAATATATCCTGATAAGAATATCTAGTACCTACCAACCAATAAACACTTTTACGTACTCTAACCTTCAACACGCAAAGAAGCTGAGTTTCTATATCCTTCACAAGGCTATTTTGTACTTAGAAGAGGTATTTACTTAGTAAATGGATGTTATACAACCGGCAACATCAATTTAAGCAACGCTTATGTATAAAGGACGGTAAGGTATAAAGTACTTTTGTTGCTTACTGTATCGTAGTATAAAAAATAACCAAAATTAGATCAATTTAATAAACAAGTTTTGAGGAGCTCGGTGGCGCAGCGGTAAACGCGCTCGGTCTGCGATTGTTGAAGTTAAGCAACTTTCGCAAAGGCCGGTCATAGGATGGGTGACCAAAAAAAAAAAGTTTTCATCTCGAGCTCCTCCGTGCTTCGGAAGGCACGTTAAGCCGTTGGTCCCGGCTGCATTAGCAGTCGTTAATAACCACCAATCCGCACTGGGCCCGCGTGGTGGTTTAAGGCCCGATCTCCCTATCCATCCATAGGGGAGGCCCGTGCCCCAGCAGTGGGGACGTTAATGGGCTGGTGATGAATAAACAAGTTGTAATTTTATAGTCAATTAAGCGGTGAGTAATATTTCATAATATCGGTATTGTCGTTAAAGTTGAAAACAACAGAAAAAAAATACGCGTATTTTATTTTGTGTATATTAGAGTAGGTATACTTATAGCAAGTAAAGAACCATAATAGATACTTTAGAGAACCGGAGAGGAAATATGATTAGCCACCTGATACGACACGATTCATTTATAAAGAACATCATAGAAGGAAAAACTGAAGGAAAGAGAGGAAGGGGTAGACCTAGAAGAACATATGAAGCAGATAAAAGAGAAGGTGCAGGTCGTGGCGTATAAGGAGGTAAAGAATTTGGCGAAGAGAAAAGAGGAATGGCGAATACTCCACCGACAAGAGCGCAGTATATTACATCGTTACATCGTGAGGTAACCCATTCCCGAAAAATGCGTTTCGGAGATATGTGACCTAACCTGTATTGGGTTAGTGAAAACCACCCTTCGCGGATTGAAAGGCCAGTCAGGAATTTTCAAGTTAAGTGAGCGGACCTTGTGAAAAACAGGATCACTAGGGAAATAAAATTATGACCTACTAAATCGAGGTATAGTTATATATTAGGTATAAGATTCCAATATATGGAATATCTTTATTTTGCATACTATGATGGTGTACTGTACATGTTACTAAGTTATATTATAATAATCAATCACATCATGGACCCTTTCGGGCATGATGAAAAAGAAGCCAAAATAGAGAAGGAAACTTTTCAAATTTTACATCATTAAGATGTTCACTAGTGCTGTACAGTCATGAGCAATATCATGTACCCACTTTAGAACCCTGTCGCACTATCATATTTGACATTTAATGAGACTTACTATTTAATTTGTGAAAAACGTTAATGTGACATGGTTTCAAAGTGTATAGGTACATATTAGTACTCGTGACCATACCTAGTGATTTTAAACGTACATTTTAGTGATTATGATCCTGTTTTATTTATGTAGATTTAACGATCGCTTTGACGTAATTAGATAAACGTATGATAAGGAAATGACGTACAAACAACGAGACAAGACAGTTAAACTACTTAGTTGGATATCAGAAGTTGGTATCTCTAAAGGGCAACATTGTCAATAACAATGTTAAAAATTGAAATAATTTCAGTGTTTTTTTTTTTTCGTTGGCGCAAATAAGTAGTAAAAATCGTTTGTTTTATTTTTAAGTAGACCTGCGGGCTTAGCAACGTAAACGTGTGACTCCTTTGTGTGACTCTTTCTCGCCTCAACATAGTCACCCGTCACTCTCTCACAGTACTGCACAGAAAGAGACAGATGATCTCTGTCGCGGCGAGAAAGAGTCGCGAGCTTACGGTGCTAAGCCCACAGGGAGGGTTAAAAAGACTTATTTTTGATGAATTATGTAACCGAGTAATAATAAAATATATAAGTGATTATCAAGTGAAATCTCGACAGAGCCACCTATGTTATTTTTGGGGAACGTAGCCTGGAAAGTCAATCATTCATGGTCAAAAATCAATATTGCTATTTGATGTTTGTTTGCATTGCGCACTTTTATATACAAAAATATCAAATTGCAATATCGCTTTCTTAGATGAATTGCTTCGATGTGGGATTTTTAACCCCCAGATCTCTTATTGAAAGTCTAAGTTCAAATATATTGCTACCTTAGCTTCCTTTTAGGTACTTATTATAGAACAACTTAAAAATCAAGGTGTTTCTTTACTCATTCATGTCAATCATTCATGGTCAAAAATCAATATTGCTATTTGACGTTTGTTTGCATTGCGCACTTTTATATACAAAAATATCAAATTGCAATATCGCTTTCTTAGATGAATTGCTTCGATGTGGGATTTTTAACCCCCAGATCTCTTATTGAAAGTCAAAGTTCAAATATATTGCTACCTTAGCTTCCTTTTAGGTACTTATTATAGAACAACTTAAAAATCAAGGTGTTACTATTAACTAGAAAGTTAAAAAATAAACACTGGTTTACCATAGCATCTAAATAGGACTTCAAAATCGCCAATCCTTTGCAATTCACCATTTTCTCACACATTTTCAGACGCACCGTATCACAAATCATTTTGTTATTTTTTTTTTTTGTTTATTTTTTTAGCATTACCACGCAACTGCACGTCGCTCAAACAGAATGCATTGTGGATGGATCAGTTAAAACCGAGTTTTGAAATTTGCCGGACGCAGAGTAATTTTCGCGCCACAAACGTCCGTTGTGAATAAATTCCGTACTCATACGATCGCCAGTTTAGCAATTTCAGAACGTCACGATATTTTTTTTCGTAATTTTTAATTTATTATCTATAACACTGGCACGTAACACTTCCATAAAACAGCACGAAAACTTAAAATAAAAAACGTACACACTCCGAACGTCACATGTTATTTTTAAATTCAAATGAAATTGTTCCAATTAAAACCAATTATTCGTTGTGTAATATAATCAAAAGTATTTCGCGTTTTAATTGCATCGATAATTACAAAACAAAATACACATACCTTATAGAAGTACGTTAACCCTTTATGAATCATTTACTTAATTTTGTTTATTTTATTGAACAACGCGTTTTGTCGTCTCGGTTTTTTTTTTAAACTGAACGCATTTGTCCGAGCCCCGTAAAGCCTAATTGTATATTTATCTAATGGCCGTACCAGTTATCTGTGCCCTTAATATGTGCATCGTTTGTTGCGTACAACATTAATAGCTTCTTTTGAAACTATTTTAACGATCTCTTCAGTTAATTATACATTTTTATACAGTTTAGTAACAGATTCCTTATAAAAGACCCATATGAATTTGTGAAACGGCTATAAAATTGAATGGTAGAATGACAGTGAAGAATGGCGAATCTACATTGCTTCAATATTGCACGATATTTATGTGTAACAATGGATGAAAGATATTTGGGAATGCTTCGTGTAAGTATGTTTATTTCGTTCTAAAGTTAACTAAACAAGCAATTAAGTGTTCAACAGCCGAGTTCAGATAAGAAGTCATAGTCGAGACATGGCGACGATATGTCTCCCAATGGTCCTACTTAGTCTACTTATCTACCAGCGGCCTTAGCACCGTAAGCGCGCGACTCTTTCTCGCCCCGACATACGTCACCCGTCACTCTCTCACAGTACTGCACAGAAAGAGACAGATGATCACTGTCGCGGCGAGAAAGAGTCGCGTGCTTACGGTGCTAAGCCCGCTGAAGACACGTAAGAATGTTTTGCGATTGTTCCGCTGAGCATATACTTTAACAGACAATAATTAATTTTACTTTCGTAAGTTCAACAGCCTCCGTGGTCTAATCGTTAGAGCGTTAGGCTCACGATCTGGAGGTCTGAGTTCGATTCCTAATGGGGACATTGTCGAAGTCACTTTGTGAGACGGACCTTGGTTTGGTAAGGACTTTTCAGGCTTGAATCACCTGATTGTCCGAAAAAGTAAAATGATTCCGTGCTGAGGAGAGCACGTTAAACCGTCGGTCCCGGCTATTAGCCGTAAAAAACACCTCCACCAACCCGCAGTGGAGCAGCATGGTGGAGTATGCTCCATACCCCCTCCGGTTGATTGAGGGGAGGCCTGTGCCCAGCAGTGGGACGTATATAGGCTGTTTATGTTTATTTTTCCATTACACTGTGAAATTTCTATCCCATACAACATAAACATAAAGCAACCTTGAAGTTCCAATTTACAAATGAACAACCACAGATGGTTTCTACCATTAACCCACTCACACTGAACTGAATCCGTCAACCACACACATGATGTGGTCAACCACAAGTCATTGACAAACGGGAGTAGCGTACTAGGTATAATATACATTACTAGTTATCGTAATAACGTTGTAAATAACGGTTAAGTTTATTTGTGATCGGATTTTGAAGTAGGTCTCGTGTGATTGAAGAAATCAATAAAGATATTAGAACGAAAATTATGGTTATTGTCTGGCGTAATCATTTACTATTGAGGTATATAGTACATGAGCAATATAATGTACCCACTTTAGGACTCTGTCGCACTAACATATTTGACATTTAGTGAGACTTACAGTTCAATTTGTCAAAAAAGTTAATGTGACATGGTACCAAAGTGTATACATATTAATGCTCGTGACCGTACACCTACTGACCGTCAGCTATGTTTAGTTGAAGTCCCATCTAATAGGGGGCAAGCCTCATTCCCATTAACCGGGCACAAATCAAACATTGAACATAAAACAAAAACATACACAGCCTATATACAACCCACTGTTGGGCACAGGCCTCCCCTCATTTAACCGGAGGGGGCATGGAGCACACTCCACCAAAAAAATATTATATTACTCATGTTTATGCAAATAAATTATCTTTATCTTTAAAAAAATTTATAAATTTACCGGACCTGTCAAAACTTAAGGTTAGGTAGGTAGGGTTAGGTAAGCGGACCCTGTGAAAAACGGGATAATGCTAGGGATGATGATAAGTATAAATATACACGTATATAATATTGTTTAAACTATAAATGTATGGCTATTTAAACTAATAATACGAAACATGACGTCAAGTGACCAAAAATTGCCCATAATGAACTTTAAAACACAGTTCTTTTATTGTTGTAGGCGAGTTTTTAACGGTTTAAAACGATTTATTTGGGGTTTAAAACGGAAACATTTGGTTTAAAACGTTTTAAATCGGTTGTTTTACATCTATAGTCTAAACACATAAAACATAGATAAGTACATAATAAAACAGAACTTTGCTTGTGCACAACCAGACGCGCAGATTCGAGCTTCAAATAACGGGGCAATCAGAGATCGTAAAAAATGCTATTCAACTTGACACACCTAATGAAACCAGTTTGGTAGTCAATAACGATAAAGCCGGCAAAGGGTTGCGTACCTTATCACCTTGAATGAAGGCTTATATTAGGACAGCCTTGTTGGTTAAATTCAATAAAAACACATAAAATAAAATGATGTTCGTGAGATAGTAACAAGTTCAACTTTTTTAAGATTTTCAACTGAGATTAAACAACTGCAACTCATCTGCAATTGAATCACTTTTTATAGCAACTCCTACACAAATTGGTAATGGTTCCTGAAGTTATCAACTTGTCACATTACAAGGAATTAGAGATACCTAAGCGGTTAAGAGCATTAAAAATAAAAGCCACATTGAAACAATTCATATTAAATATTGCTAACTGACCATCAATATGTTTTTTGTTTTTGTTTACTCATATAGTATGGGGAACTGTCAAAATTTAAGAACACTCAACAGTAGCGACATCCGATGGAAGAAATAGTTTTTATCCTCATTGTCAATACTATAATAATAAATCATCATCATCATCACCAGCCCATTAACGTCCCCACTGTTGGGGCACGGGCCTTCCCGATGGATGGGAAGGGAGATCGGGCCTTAAACCACCACGCGGGCCCAGTGCGGATTGGTGGTTATTAAAGATTGCTAATGCAGCCGGGACCAACGTGCCTTCCGAAGCACGGAGGAGCTCGAGATGATTTTTTTTGTGGTCACCCATCCTATGACCCGCCTTTGCGAAAGTTGCTTAACTTCAACAATCGCAGACCGAGCGCGTTTACCGCTACGCACCGAGCTTTTTTATACTGACTATTACACTTGGTCGGACAAATAAAGAGCGCTGAGGACTCTCATCCGGTACAAGTAAACATGTTTATTTTTGTAACAAGTAACATTTAAGACAACAGGTCTGAGGGCGAGACCCTCAATTCAGGTCGTCTTCTGGGAGGATTATATGTATTTGAAAGAATTAATTGACCTTCGTGGGCCAAAACATGGTGAGGAAACCCACATTCCCGAGAAATGCATTTTCGGAGGTATGTGACATAACCTGTATTGGGCTGGTTTTCCCATCACGGGTTGGAAGGTTAGACAGGCAGTCGCATCTGTAAAAAACCGGACCTGTCAAAACTGCAGGTTAGGTAAGCGGACCCTGTGAGAAACGGGATAATGCGAGAGAGATGATGATGATGATTGGGGCCGACATGATTAAGCGCTGAATGCGTCACCACGCCAGCGGGGATTTGAAAAAAATGTTTTCTGTATCTAATTGGTTCGGAGAAATCTCCAGAACAAAACATATAGTTGTCTCATTTACATGAAAAAAAAAAACATTATGCTTTCTCCGATGCAGATCCACCTGATATTGCGCCTGAGTAATTTCTTACACCTTTGACAGACAAATAAAAAACAAACCATCAAGCACAACTATAAAGACTTCACATTCGGATGAGTGATCTGCTGAAGTGAAAGTCAAGTTCACGTCAAATTACAAATAGCAGTTTCAATCAGTTTTAAAATTAGTAAGTAATTACTTAAACAGAAACTTTGTAAAAAAGGTTATTATAAGGTTAGTAATTATTTATGAGATATGAACGCATGGATGGGATCAATTGACTTCAAACTGATACTAAGCTGCCAAATTAGGTAAGTACTAAAATGTATCAATATTTTGTTTGTTTTTTTTTTATGAACGTCTAGAGCCCTAAGCCGAGGTTTTTCTCGCAGCTTCTTTTCCCTGGCTATACAGATTGTGAAAAGCTGCAGTTATTTTAGGCGGATGAGACGTTCGTTATGTAAAAAATGAGGATTCAATGTGTAACTATTTTACTTACTGAATAAAGATACTTTTGAATTTGAATACAGTCCAGAACACAACACAACTTTCTTTACGAGTAAAAAAATACATCCAAATAAGTTTTAAAACCGGCTTCTTTAAAACCCGATCGCTCGGAGGGAATTCTCAAATAATTATAGGTATAATATAGAAATCTATTCCATTCAGAAGTAACAAACTGGTTTTATGGCTTGTACACGTTTCTCGACTTATGTATGACGCACGTTATACAAAAGAACTGTAACAAGTGACCACATAATATTGTTTCAAACGCTTGAAGCGTGAACGTCGAAGATGTCTTTATGATCAGATTATTTTTAGATAACGAGAAACTATCGAAAAAGTCTGACTGATCTCCTTAGTTTTAAAAATTACAAACTTTCATGGAATTGAGTGTCACTTGTTTTTTCTTCTTGTCAATTTTTTTTTTGAATTTTCCAATTGGGTAGTTTCCTAGGTCAAAGATAAATTATGAAATTCTGATTACTAAATAACGACAGATCTAAAACTGACAAAAAACGTTTTCTTTTTTCTATTTAACTTATTTTTGAATATTAAATCGAGAAAAACGCAATAGTAATGGCGAAATTTTAATATCACGTTTATCTGTGACATCACAATGTGCTTTCATACAAATTCCATTATTATAATAATAGAAGTTATATCAAGCCACTTGCTTTTGACACCTGCTGGTAACCCCAAAGCATTGAACGATTTTCTTCGCTCACGAAAGACTTAAGGCGCTGTTTCAGCAAAGACGTGGGAGGGCAAAGTTGGCAGGTTAACGAACTGTTCTGTGGTTGAGGTTTCTTATTACGATCTTAAGAAAGTTTAGAGGTTATAATAAGATAAAGGTTTATGCTGCTTTATTTGATCGCTAATGCGTTCGAGGATTCACATCTCATAATCTTCTTCTATAATCACGAAAATCTCTTTATGATCCCCAGTTTGGTTATAGGACATTACAGGCTGATCACCTGACTGTCCGAAAGAAAGATGATCCGTGCTTCGGAAGGCACGTTAAGCCGTTGGTCCCGGATACTACTTACTGATGTAAGTTAGTAGTCGTTACATGAGCCATGTCTGGGGCCTTTGGCGGCTCAATAGTCACCCTGACACAAGGGTTGATAGGGTTGGTAAACCACCTCACAACCCACACGATAGAAGAAGAAGAAGAGTAGATCTCGTAATGCTAGAGAGTGACTACGTCTTCGGCGAGCTCTATCTACCTAATGTATAAGATAGGTTTGCAATTTGACTACAATCTCACCTGATGGCAAGCTAAGATGTGGCTTAAGGTGCACGCTCACCTAGCAAATGCCTATCCTCTCTAGTTTTCGTCTCTGAAGAGTTACTTTCACGCCTAACTCCTTCTGATTTTTCCGTAGAATACCTTTATTTTATTTTATTTTGGCTTCAATATTTCCTATAACTTTATATAGATAGCTTATCTACTAAAATTCAAAATTCAAATAAACAAAAAAATATATTTTTAAATTTGAATTAGGTATATTTTTTTTGTGCTTTTCTTGTCACTTTTGTAATTATTTTGAATATTGTGTTTATATCTGCAATAAAGCGTTTTCTTATTGTATTTTATTGTAAAATTATATTTTCCGAGCAGAAAACCTTTGAAGTCGTCACTCTTACAGCTAGTGGTCTGGAAACTTCATTTCATGTGCCTTTTTATTCAGACCTAAAACTATTGCCTGCCAACGACAAACTTAAAAAAAAAACACCATCTTACCTCCAAATCCCGGAAGACATCTCTGATATCAGGCTTCCTAGCTCTAGAAGCAGCACGCTTCCTCCTGACGGTGCGATTCAACCTGCGCACGCGGCGACGCACTGCGGCGGCTTGCTCCCGCGGCAGGGGGCGCACCGCTTCACCCAGCTGGGCCTCGGTGACTTCCAAGCCGGCTTGAAACGGCGCGGCTAGGGACGCCAAGCCGGCGGCTTGAAGCCACTCCGTTTCTAGCTCGCCTTCTGTTGGGACAAAGAAAGGCTTTGGTTAGGATTTGTATTGGATTTTATGAGCGAGCCCGTGGGTACAATGTTTAAAAAGTTTTTCAATAAAGGAAAAATATACACATAGGTATTCAGACATAAATCAGGAAGTATCAATCACTTCTAAAATGATGTACTTAAAAAGAGGATTAGCCAACTTCAGAAACCTAAATAAAAACAGTGTATTCAACAGGAAGCTCCACAATCAAGATGCATGTTTAATTCGTTTTAACATCTTGTGCGTGCTGAGTTCGTTGACCTTCGGTTTGTTTTGTCTATTATCCATGATCTATTACGTCTTCCAGATGGTGTAAAAACGCCATTAATAAATATATACACATATAGCTCTTTTTTCATACAACATTCATAGTGGTATTAATTGTGTGAATCGTATTTTAGCAGGCTTTTTGTGCGGAAAAGACGAATTGTTATAACCATAGTTAGCAAACCAACTATATCTATATAACTATATATAGTATATATATATATATATATATATATATATATATATATATAGTTATATAGATATAGTTGGTTTGCTATATATATATATATATATATATATATATATATATATATATATATATATATATATATATATATATATATATAAATATGTATATATATATAGTTGGTATATATTTATATATATATATATATATATACCAACATTGCCCTCTTTCTAGGCCAGTTGAAAAATAAATACTGTCAAAAGCGTATAAGGTAGACAGCTAGTGTTAACTTATCTGGTACATAACTTTTGGCTCCGCCAGCATACCTTCATTATTTATTATTTCAATATTTTTTGCTGAATTGTATCTTTGTCAAATGACTCCACCGAGTATCTATGGCAGAGTATTATATAATATTTATGTACCTAAGTACAGATTTTTTTGTTCCGCACGGAATATTACTATTTGAACAAAAAATTATGATGAATACGCGATCAGTCGAAGGACGAAACAATTACAGCTGTATGGTTTAGTAAAAAAGCAACACTATATACAACTAGTAATGTAGCATGCGAACGCAGTCGCCCACACACATGCACACACTCATTTGAATCCCAATATATTCAAGTTTGAAAAAACTAATGACACTTGATAATTTATATAATTATGGAGACATGATCAAATTAGCTTATAGATACCTATAGTATAACGTCGTTTCTATCTAAGAAACCTGATCGTTTTATGACGACATTTTATATTTTGACAAGCTTAATATATTGGTCATACCTGATGAATCTTTATATGTATATTTCTTTTTCTCTGAGGCTTTAGGGCGACTAATCACAGCGACAAAGCGACCGACAAGCTACACATGGACTTTACGCTAATATGCAATACGCTTGATAAGAGATGCCTACTCAAATCGTACGGATTATAACTGCTATGTAGTCGATTCACTGAATATATACACTGTGCATTTTAGTTTTTACGTGCTCCTGTGTATTTTTCACGGATAAATACCCAAACAATACATTTTAAACAACTAAAAAGTCAGAATTAATTTCGGACCACTTGTGCATATTAAACCACTAAAACGTAATCGTGTGGTGGTAATTTGTAAAAAACTAATGACTTGACTAACGATTCGTAATGGCAAAACAAGAATAACTGTATTCAATGAATGTAGTAAATGATTCAGTTGAACGACCCAAGAAAGTGTGGATGGATTGTATAAAAAAGGATATGTGTGTGAAAGGTGTGAGTGCCGGCGAAGATGACGACAGATACAACTCGTGTGGCATCACTCTTACCGCGTCTTTCCCAATTCTCACAAAATAATATACTTAGTTATACTCAATCGTAATAATAAGGCCATTTCATCACTGACTCACAAAATAACCAGCGAAATCATTTCATATGCTGTACCGAACGGTACACGTTATTGGATCTCCATATAAGCTAACTCCCACGCATTCAAAATCTTTAATCACTCGGAGACAAAGAATGTCCTAGTTAGGACAGATTTGGTATAATGATATGGTTTGTTATGACTTGATGACTGCGCACCCTCAGACCCGTTGTCTTAAATGTTGTACCGGGTGAGAGCCTTCAGCGCTCCCCATTTGTCCGGCCAAGTAGTTAATGCCATCTGCGGCAAATCAACAAATAAGTCACGTCAAAAAAGAAATGGCTTGATGACGACAACATTGACTTTCGAGATCTGGCAGTCAGATTTGGAAATATACAGGGTGTTATTGACACCGTATAATACTGAGGGGGATGATTCAGCTCATGATTCTGGGTTAATATCAAGTAGAATTTTCCATATAAGGATGTAGGCAACCTATTCTAGTTCCTGTCCGTTACCTAGATGGCGTCCGTGTAGCGCATTCAGTGTAAAACATTTGAATAGGAAGTCGTCAATAGCTTCAGATCTAGAATAAACCTAAAGAAAATAGGAAGGGTTTATAATATTTTTTATTGTTTGTAGGTTCTCTAGACCTTCAAGTAGTGGCAAAAAGGTGCAGAGCTCATTTAGCTTAGTTTATCTATGACAAAAACAATAATTTCGATCACCGAATAGTGTGGCTACACTTACGCCATCGTTAAAAGTTTTATAATTTACTAATTTGATTTATTCATTGTTTTAAGTTTACGCGGTTATTATCATAATTAAAACACATAATAACGGGTTCTTACCGCGTTTAAATGGGGATATGAGACTCCCGATATTTCGACACTGTTGCAAGTGCCATGATCACGGGATGACTGGCCCATTTAAACGCGGTAAGAACCCGTTATTATGTGTTTTAATTTGATTTATTTTCTCTAAAAAAGTACTCAATGTATCACTTTAATCATATTTTTTTCGTATAGTTCAAAATTACCCTAAAACTTCACGAAATTCGTAAATATTTTTTGCGTCTTTTGCGACATACAAGAACCAAGTCGACTTGGTGATTCTACAGAGCCACGCGGCTCACTCTTTTAACAGTTCTACATGAAATCGCTGCTTTGTGGCCTGTAAATCATGTCTAAATCGAAACCCTCTCTTGGCTCACGGGTGACCCCCGCGGCCTGAATGGGTCAGTACAGTTTGGCTCGCCCGTGTCCCCTAACCAACTTTTACGCGTGGCGTTGAACGTGTTAAGTCACAGAGCGCTAATGTCTTCAGCGTTTCAATTTATACAATTCTACAAGAAACGTGACACTAATAAGTCTCTTGAGACAGTGTAAAAATATACATTTAAAACACACGTTCACGATACAGGATGCAGATATTTACATGCGCTTGCGACTTCTATATATAACCAGTCTGTCTGTCTGACTCAGCGGTTAACGCCTGAACGCTGTTGCACTTTTTACACTGTTTTTTTATCTCCAAAACCAATTTTACCTAAAGTTCAATGACTTATTTTTTAGATCAACTAATTTGTGCCACAGACCATACAAGGCGTCCAATCAATATATTCAATTCATTTGTAACTAAATTTTAATGAGAAAAAGGATAATTGTAAGGAACTTGATTGTACGTAATTGAAGTTTTTGTCGATAGTTAAGAATTGTTGTTTTTATGCGTACATGTTAAGGTTTCAAACAAAAACTTGATTGTTAAAAATACATTAGTTACCTACCTATAGGTAATTGAATATATCGACAATGAATTTATTATCCTGACTAAACAACGCAACATCTAAAATTCTAAATAACATTCTCAAAGAAAAATTACGTTAATTTTTGTGCATCTTAAACGGGCTTCTATTTCTAGATTAGCATTTTTTCAGCTATCTTCGACCGAGTGAAATACCCCATTAAAAACTCCTTCTATCTGTCTCCTTCTGTTTCTTCTCACCCTTTTTCGTTCTATGTCTCATGTCTTTTATTCGAATTCTAAATTCAAATATAGACTGAAAATGTATCGCTATTCGATGCTCTAAAATAAAAAGAAATATAATGCGTACTCTTTGTTTTTATTTTGTCAACAGACAGATACCCAGAATCTCCTCCTACACGGACCTTAGAGTGAGCTATTTCTGTGTGAACCAGGATGTTATTTGTCTAATTTAGCTCTCCACCGCACTATTTATAGATCTCGCCATAACACCAGTAGAACCAAGTGAAACGCTTCAATTAACTTCATTGCAGCTTTTAACGGACACTTTAGTAAATGAGAGTGTTACAGCCTGTTATGCCTTTCTGTATCTGTTGTCCTTATTTCTGTATCTTGTGTCCACTGTGCTCAATAAAGTATTTTATCTATCTGTCTATCTACAGGATAAATTGTCACTAATCTTCCACCTAAGGTTGCCTGGAAGAAACTGCTATTTAGCAATAAGGCCGCCGTTTGTATTTCTCTTGTCACTTTTTTTATTGTTTTTAGTGTTGTGTTTATATGTGCAATAAAGCGTTTTTGATTTGATTTGATTGATAATTGGTGTACGACCAGTAAAGCCATAGATATCCGATTCCGAATAGTTGTCTATTTTACAAACATTTCTCGTGTGGTCTTGGTGACATGAAAAAGCGATGATAGTTGGAAGAAGTTCATCATCATTAATTTAAAAGCCACGCTCTTGTCTGTGTAGCATTCTCCATTCTTGTCTACCAAAGGTCAATTCTTTCACTTCCTTATAAGACACGACAGAAAAAATATGCTATTCAAAAGATGCACCTTGAGCCACTTGGTACTTTAGTACGTAACCCTACCTATTTCTCTGTTACAAAATGTTACAGAAACCACTTCAGACCAAAAGCAAATCGACCCGATGCGCCTCTACTTCACTCCAACACTTCCGCACAATAAAGCAACAAGCTTGCTATGAATGGAGTCTATTTCTAGAAATAACCAGTTACAGCGAGACAACGTAAACCGGATGTAACCGGATCTGGGTGTTGATTGTCAATTTACTGTACTTTACACATCATAAAACAGCAATTAAACAACAAAGTGCATTGTTCGGTTTATTAAGCGTTGTTACAAATTGTCGCTCTGTTCCTGGGTTTTTATGTTGTCCTAGTACCTCCTATAGACATTTCTCGAGCAAATATGAATATTGAGACTGTAATGTTTTATTATTTTTTAAAGGCGGAGGACAGGGCTCCTAGTACGGCTTTGACATGACTACAAATATACTTTATTGCACCAAAATAAAAAGAAATAATTACAAAAGACTCTTAACTAGGTTAGACTAGGTACATGGCAAATGGCGAACCTTTTTTGGGTGGTTAGACTACTCTGGACGCCATTCCACTCGCGTCAGACAAAGTACTCCGGAGCGGAAGGCAAGAGAGAAACCACTGCTCTATTTTTTCCTATTAAAGTAGCATGGAGAATGCTACACCGACAAGTGCGTGGCTTTTAAATTAGTGACGATTATATCATAGGATTATACATCTATGACCTAACTATTGTTACCTTTACCACTATGTTTCTTGCAAATCAAATCATTTGAATTCAATAGCTATTACCGAATGTAATTACATAGGACTTAAACATAGCTCTCCTAGCCTTTATCCCATTTATTTCAAATTCAAATTCAATAATATCTTTATTCAGTAGGTAACATAGTTACACTTTGAATCGTCAATTTTTACATAACGAACGTCTCATCTGCGTAAAACTACTGCAGCTTCTCACAACCTGTATAGCCGGGGAAAAGAAGCTGTAAGAAAAACCTCGGCACAGAGCCCTATACGTTCTTTAAAAAAATAAAAATAAACATAAAATATTTATACAATTGAATAATTTAGCTGCCTAATATCAGTTCTCAGACAGATAATCCCATGCATACATATCTCCTAAAGAATCACTAACTTTATAATAACCGGGGTCTATTATATTATATTATTTATTATATTAGGTATATTTTCTTGGACATTCCGAGTTTCCTCACTATGTTTCCACAGACCTTTTCAGACGCTCATAAATTGCTGACAGGTAAATTCTTTTTAGACTTTGCTACAACTTGGTCACTTTACGTGCTTCATGTCAGCCGACGACATGTTTACGAGAAGTGTTTCACTTTCATTGTCATGTCGTCGTAAACCGGACGATAAGTGGTTTGTAGCTTGTGCGTGTGCGCAGGCGTATGCCTAGGCGATTGTGGCCGGTATCGGCCACAATCGTTGCGATTGTGGTTCATGATTGCTTTGTACTGATAAAATTACTTAGGTATAAACCTACTATTTTTTTATATTGTTTATTTTTTCTCAAATATTACTAAAACCAGAGTTAAATTTTCAGGTTAGTTAAGCGGACCCTTTGAAAACCGGATAACGTTAGGCAGATGATGATGATATTACAGAGACAGACGTTATCAATCGTATCTAAGCGTACTACTTACCCTTAGCTATCAATCGAAGGAAAAACCAGATCAACTAGATAGAAAATGTCCAACGAAACAAATCAAACAATAAACATATATCAACAATATAAAAACACATAGCGATCAAACACATAACCCTCCTTTTTGCTTCGCCGCAGACGGGTAAAAACGTGCCATACAAAACAACACTGGCATTTATTTATAATTGAATAGGCTACTTGACACATAGCGAGGAGAACCGATGGCCGATGGGGCGGAAAGGTTCTGGAGTGGCGACCACGTGTCGCCGCTACAAGGTGGACCGACGATCTGGTGAAGGTCGCGGGAAGCCGCTGGATGCGGGCAGCGCAGGACCGATCGTCGTGGAGATCCTTGGGGGAGGCCTATGCCCAGCAGTGGGCGTCATACGGCTGATGATGATGAGGCTACTTGACAACCTAGTCAAATGAGATACTTTTATGAATCGTCAAAACAAAAGTTTTCTTCGGTAATTGTATGGAAATACTGTCCTGTGACGTCATCAATACGTAGAAGCTGTCAAACCTCGTACTTATTGTTATTTAGTTCATAAATAAAAAACGAAAATAAGTCGAAATGTAAAATGTGAATGATTTTTGATCATCTTAGACAAGACTTTATTTCTGGATTAGCATTTTATAATATATCATTGACCTAGTTAAATACCCTATTTGACTAATGCAACCATTGATGTAAATGAGTATACGCAGAATGCAACAAAGTCGTTGACAAGTAATAGTCAAAATTCAAAATATCTACTATGATGATTAGATAATTACCGATGACTAAATTTCTATACAACAAACAATGAATCTTCCAAGATAATCGCGCTCACTTTAGAAAGGAACTTTTACGTATCTCATTTCACCATTTCCAAGAATAATCACAGAACGAGGAAAAAGGAAATAACAGAATGCAAAAGCTTGACTCACGCGCATTCAGATACAAACACGAAACATGCGGACAGACATACAAACACAAAGCAAAGGAAGAACTTACCGATAACATACTTCGCTTGAAAACGACATAATGCGCCCATCACACACATATGTAAGGTACCTATTTTGAAGTTGTCCGAAATCGATTCTCATTTGTTCAGACGCTGCTTTTCATTTGACAGAATGCAGTAACAGTCTATTAATCATTATCTTCCTAGCGTAATCCCGTGTTTTTAACAGGGTTTGCTTACCTAACCTGAAGATTTGACAGGTCCAGTTTTTTCCAGACCTGTCAAATAATTTAAAAGTCCATTGATAAAGTTGACAGATACTAAAGTATCCTACATAACAACAAATAGTTTTTAAAATAAGTAGTTCTTTATTGAGAGCCCAAATTAAACATTATAGTACGAACGGCCTCTGTCTCCAGTGGTTAAGCGTTGAGCTCGCCATCCGGAGGTCCTTGGTTCGAATCCCGATGGAGACATATCACAAAAATCACCTAGTTTAGTTCTGACATTACATGCTGATCACCTGATTGTCCGCAAGTAAGATGATCCGGGCTTCGAAGGGCACGATAAACAGTTGGTCCCAGGTGTAAGTAGTCGTTACATGTGTTAGCGGCTCAATAATAACCCTGACACCAGGGTTGATGAGGTTGGTAATCCACCTCACAACCCACACGACAGGTTATAGTAACAGTTACTGTGGGCGGCAATTGTGTTAATGTCACCAATGCTGCCAAAAGCTTGAGTCAGAAATGTTCATTCATAAAGTAGGTGTTTCCTCTATGACTCATTCCTCATCGTCATCATCAGCCCATTAACGTCACCACTGCTGGTGCCTTCCCTATGGATGGATAGTGAGATCGGGCCTTAAACCATCACGCGGGCCCAGTGCGAATCGATGGTTATTAACGACTGCTTTCTGAAGCACGGAGGAGCTCGAGATGAAAACTTTATTTTTTGTGGTCACCCATCCTATGACCGGCCTTTGCGAAAGTTGCATAACTTCAACAATCGCAGACCGAGCGCATTAACCGCTGCGCCACCGAACTCCTCATTGATGAATACATATGACTCATTAATAAATAAAATCGTTCACTGGGAATGGATCCTGCTCGTTGTTTTCGTAATCTGCCAAAACATTTGAGATATTGCCGGTATTCTGATTTCTGAGTTATGCTTACAGATAGACGTTTGCTATTTCAAGTGGCTTACTAATTGTATTGTTTCGTGAAATTGTTTTTTCTCTTTCGATAAGGAGTTCAATGAAAGCTGTTCTTGTCGCATTACTAATAACATAACATAAGCTGACTATATCCCTACTGAGTTAGTTAGAGGTGCGGTCACGAGTACTAATATGTATACACTTTGAAACCATGTCACATTAACTTTTTTGACAAATTGAACCGTAAGTCTCATTAAATGTCAAATATGATAGCGCGACAGGGTTCTAAAGTGGGTACATGATATTGCTCATGACTGTACATTAATTAAAAAAAATATTAAAAATATTTATTTTTCAAAATTGGCTTTCAATGTTAGCGCTTTTTGAACGTCAAAAAAAATTAAATTACATATTATGTAACTAGCTGTAAAACTACTACCACATCGGAATCTGTAACGCTGAGGGAATGACGTGGCCAGAAAACCTCCCAGCACAGGGCCCTAGTCCTACTGTTTCATGTTTTCCTTTTTTTCTTTTTTTTTTTAATCGTGAGAGGAACTAAGTAGCCAGACCTCACAGAGCTATTTGTTAGATCAACGTGATAGGGGGCGAGCTATATCGCCGTCTATGATAGTGGAGTCAAGTGTGTTAGTGAAAACTGCACTTAACATAAATAATAACTCATTGGTGCAAGTCCAGTACCGGGATTCGAACCGCCACTCCCCGATTGGGAATCAAGCCAGTGTACCACAGAACCACAGTGACTGTGCATAATTAATATAATCACTGATAATCATAATATTTGTCATGAGACAGATTTCTGCAAAATTTTTCAGTTTTTGCAAATTGAACCGAGATTTCAAAAACTTTGACATCATCTTCGGATATTGTGCACAAAGCGATAAGAATTTAACTTATATGTAGTACATTATGATGAATTTATGTTGAAATATCAGAAACCTTTAACAGTGGATTGGTGTTGAACAGAATATTAGATACTTCATATTATTTGAAACTTTAATCTTTCCTTCTAAAGACCCAGTCAACCTCTAACACACCCTCCGTAACATTACAGACATTAAAGGCACTTATCACTTATTTACCCTTAAAACTAATAACTATCTCTGTCTATCACATGTAAACAACAATTATCGCGATCGATCTGTCCTTGTCCCGCGATCGCGGACGTCGCGTCGCGCGGCGCGCCGGTAACTGCGCACACGCAACGCCGAATGCGCTCGCATTATGCCTTGTATTTATAGAATCGATCCAAATCTCCTTCTGGATCTAACTAAATCTAAATAGGCATTTCCGTTTGCCGTTGATTTTAGAGGGAAAATAAATAAATAAACATTAAGCAAAGAGGCAAACGTTGATTGATTGATATATAGAGAGGAAATGTATATGATCCATTTGGATAAATACAGCGAGCAGTTTAATCGCATTTGTTTAAGTATTTCTAATAAAATAAAAACAAAAAATATGTCAGGATTGAAGCGAATAGAGTTCCATAGGCTCTGCTTACCGCTGTGGGAAATAAGCGTGACTTTATGAAGCATAAAGTTAAAGAACTTGATATAAAAAAATGAAATCGTTCTCAATATGTATGACAATGACTTACACATTTTTTCAAAGCATACTGTAGTAAAAATACGGAAGAACAGTAATCACACTTATTTATTCTGGTATCAAATAACACTTAACTTGGTAAACACGTCCGATGTCGACAAGGTCCCCAACGCAAGAGAGCGTGTATCAATCCGTCCGATTTGACAACCCCATTCTTGTGTTGCCATTTATAGAAAAATGTCTTATAACTGTCGACGAACAATTCAGCCTAACACTCGTCCATCCTGACCGCGTGTATGTCCCCATACACGTCGACAGATGAGCCTAACACTCGGCTGATTGATGCACGCTTCCAGCTTAATGTATCTAATTAACAAAGTATATTTAAGTTAATCACACAATAAATGCACAGAATAAATTTCATTTCAGTTCATTTCATTTCAATCTTTTCACACAGTTTCATAGAGCAGTTAAGTTTTTGAATAGACATGAACTTGTTCATTTTGAAATTCACTATACAAAGATTTTAATCGTAAGACCCGGTTTTCTAGACGCAATAATTAAATGATAGAGATTCGATTTAACTCAACATTGGGTTTTACGTCCATTAATGTAAAAGAAAATATTTATATTCAAATTAAGAATGTTGGTAATATAGAATGACCGGTAATAGGTATAGATTTATATGAACCCACAAAAATGCTTTCTAGCCGTGGGTAATAGCTACCGATTTATGGTGGTACAAAGGTAATTTTAATTAGCTGCACAGAATAACAATTCAAGATATTTAGATATAAGGTAATAGATTTTGTTTACAATTAAATTAATCTATATTACATACTAATGAACCAATCACATGGTCCATTCTATTTCAGTTCTAACGAACCAATCACATGGTCCATTCTATCTCAGTTCTAACGAACCAATCACATGGTCCTTTTTATTTCAATACCAACGAGCCAATCACATGGTCGTCTGTTTCTCTAATATTAGTTAACCAATCACATGGTTCTTCATACCTTAAATTTAACGAACCAATCACATGGTTCTTTATACCTTAAATTTAACGAACCAATCACATGGTTCTCTGTTTCTCAAATATTACCTAACCAATCACATGGTACTTTATACTTTAAATTTAACGAGTCAATCACATGGTCGCTACCTTAACAAACTATTGTCATAATACCTTTAATCTTATCGTATAGTGATACCTTCATACACATTTTACACATATTGATATTTATACTAAATACAAAAGATGTAATATCGTTGATTTAAATTTGATTCGTAACTCTAAGTCATGATCAACAACAATAAACGCTGTTAAAAATCATGTTCACTGTCAATATTTTCAAGATCCGTGTCACTTTCATTTATGCTTAAGGCTGCTACATGAACCCAGGGCAACATAACGATCGGCAGCGATTGTAGTTTTACGCTTATGTCTACTATTACTTAAACCTGGTGTCGCCGCGATTTTATACCGGTCATTACCGAGTACTGCAATAACACGATATGGATCCGAATAATTGTGGTAGTAACTTTTTACTTTTTCCATCATTTTTAAAATTTGTAGACGTAATCTCTACTAATGCGCACATTCTCAGAACATGCGCATATTCTTAGAATATGCGCATATTCCCAGAACATGCGCATTCGATGCAAGCATCCACATATATTTTTTTTTCACGAATCTTGACATCTTAGGAAAACCAATATGTCCTCTTCAACCGATCCAGTGTTCTCTAGGCCAAAGTCATAGCTGCCACCTTGCCCCCTTCGGCACCACCCAACGCAAATCAGATCTATTACAATTAACACACCTGTATAACTTGTTATCCTTGATAACAACATTTTCCTTTATTTCTTTTAATCCATTAGCATCTAAGTCAGATGAAAGTATCTCTCGAATCCGGCATAATTCACTATCGCCTAACTGCAGGGTGTGAAGCTAATCGTCACCTTCCCTAACGAATAAACAACTTCGTTGCCAAATCCCCTTAAAGCTGTCGTTACGTTGTTGTGTTGAAGGCCCAAATGTGTTAATTCTGAATTTGCCAAAAGAGAAACCTCACTGCCGAAATCTACAAAAGCTTTCACTGGAACCCCGTTAATAAAAACTTCTTTATAGAACTTCAAGTTCAGAGTAGACGTGGATATGCACATCGTCTTTTGAGAATTGGTAGCCTTACTATCACGCTACTCGTCGGGTTTCATAAAACAACTGTCTATTTTATGGCCTACTTTGTTGCACCGAGTACATTGAATAAGTGGTTTCGGGCACATTCGAAATGGGTGACCTGATCCCTTACAATTAAAACAAAATATACCGGTGTCATTCGGTACTGATTTTATCTTGAAACCACTAGCTCTATTACCATTGCTGCCGCTAGTTGTATTGAACCCTACGTTTGGCCTATTCCTAAAATTGAAACGTTCTGGGATATTTGTCTCCTTATTACTCATTAGGAATTCTAATAACTGTTCAGGTTCTGTGCACCGTAACGCCAAAGCATTCGACTTTGTAGTTTTGTCACTCAACCCGTGTATCAGACAACCTACCGCGCGTTTGCCGATATTGCACTGGTTCAACATTGCCAATTTCTCGTAAAATTACACTACGATTTGGTTCCTGGAACATACTTTTGCGCTTTAGCATGTACTCCAAGGACTGGCCATAGTTTTGCTCAAATGGGAATGCACTACACAACTTTTGTTGCCATTCTACCCAAGTATACATTATGGTTTCTAGACTATCATACCACGATTTAGCCAGTCCCTGCCGTTTCTGGCAACGCGAAATGAATTGTAGTTCTTTCGTCCCAACCGTAGACGGTGGCGCACTCATTCACGTTTTTTTTTTTAACCAAACATCTATTCGCTGTCCTTTCGATGACGGGTCAAAATCTGGAAGTATATTCTTAGGATTGGGGTTATTAGAGTGACTGGGTGCGCCTGCCGGCGTCGGCTGGGGCTTTATTGAGTTTAGTATGTCTATAACATCCTTGGACGTGAATGTAGGACTATCTATCCGTCTAGACCGATGCGCGGTATTAATTCCTTCGTCATGTGCATCTGTATGCGGACGTTTCATCCCATGATTGCCGTCATTTCTGTCTGGTAGTCTACTACGTGCACGGTCACGTTGAAGTTGATCTTAAAGGAACTGCAGCCGTGCTCGCTCTCGCGCTACAATTGTTCTCGCTCCTGTATACTCGAACTATTCCTAGTTCTACTTTGTTGGCGACTTACACTGCGATTACGGTGGTAGAGAGTGGAGCTAGGACTACGTCTTCTACTTCTGCTTCGCGTCTTACTGTGACGATGAGAACAGCTCGATTTACGTCTACAATAGCTTGGAATACACGTCTACGGCTTCTGGTTCGCGTTTTGTTGCGGTGACGACGCGAACGGCTTGGACTACGTCTACGACTTGTACTACGTATCTTACTTGAGTCATTGCAATTAGAGTGAAGTCCACCCTCGGTATGCACATCACGGTCGGTGCGCCTTTCACGTGACTGCTCGGATGTCTGGATCTCGAGAGTTGTAAGGCTCCGTCGCCTCTGAGCTTCAGATTCATCACGTTGTTGCATATCTTGGTAAACAATTACCGCTCCAACGGTAAAAACAAACTATTCAACGCCACGTGGACTAGCCAAGTTCCGTATACTTTCGCCGCCAACCTTCGAATGCCCAATTTCTGCATTGCGAAATGCACTACTGTCCTCTCATCCCAGCCGTAAACCTCCGCGCACTGATTTACCTTTTTTAGCCACATGTCTATGCGTTGGCTTTTCAGAGACGGATTAAATTCCGGAAGAATATTTTTGTAATCCAAATTTTTATTTACTGATGGTGAGCTTTGATTTAACGGCTGCGATGGGAGAGCATCTTTAATAGTTTTAATTAGTTCGACAACCTTCTCTTGCTCTCTTCTCAAAGCCAGCTCGCGATCAAGCAAGCAGCGACTGCGGCTGCGGCTTTCACCGCGGCCGCGGCTGCGTCTGGCACGTGAACGGCTCCTCCTAGAAGTCTCCAGACTACGGACTCCGTCTCCTCCGTCCATTTCCTAGAACTCGTAGAATAAAATTGTAACCATTAATGACTAACCAACATTTGAATTTTAAAGAATCTAATTTTACTGTTTTTGATGATAACTCGAAAATGGTGCGTCCGGGGCACATAATTATCCGCCAGATTCTACCATCCCGATAATAAATCCGAAGAACAATCCGGAGTGTTCGGTCGTCCGGATATCCGGACAGCATGCCCTAGGTGCATCTAGAGAAAATAGACAATATGTTTGACCCCTTTCATCAACCTCCGTAACCTCAACCTGGTATCATCACATGTGCTGTTCATATAGGATCTATTATTGTTACTAAAGAACACCCAAAACCTGCTAGGGGATGGATAATAAGGCTATGATAACATTTTATTCACAAAAACGTAAAAGTTAAAAATATTTGTGTAAAAATCTCGTAAACTATGCATGTGACCTTACAAACGACATTTTCAGTAATCCCTTATAACCCTCAATACCAGCAAGTTCTACTAATTTATGATAATAATTACAATGACTCTTAATGATATTAGGCCAAACAAAATAATTACATTTTATAATTTAGTATCTAAATAAAGATTCAATTACTGAAACCAGATTTACCGGACCATATTACATATGTACTTACATGTATATACTCACGCCTGTAATCTCTAATGGGGTGGTCAGCGCCACAAGTAATCAAACACAGCTTGCAGCCACTGTTGATACGAAATCCTAAGATACCATATATACCAAACCACCATATTATGTGGCCTATAAGAAAAAAAAATGTAAAACAACACATAAATTATCTTGTAAACTACTTATATGTCTGGTCGCAATAACAACGAAATTTTTGTTACCGCTGTATTCATTAGAATTAATCTTTACCAAACATAATAACCCTTTACGACAAAATTTCACTATTATTTCCTTTAGTATATTTTATTTTTATTTTTTTTTAAATGTAGGTATGTACGTAGCATTGGATTAATTAGGTCATTCATTGAAGTTGAACATATCAATAGTAATACATTCATTTTTGTTTATTTTCTGTAATCCGTAAGTAATGTTTAGAATGTGGGTAACTCTTCGAAATAAAGACAGGTTAAATAACTATAGGTACCTACTATTTGAAATAAAAGTTGACTATGCATAATTGAAACAATTAGAGTCTCACTAATAATTAAAGAATAATTATAATTCAAACAACACTTTTCCACAGTTAAACTTACAAACTATCCAGCTTGAAAAATGGTCACGCGTGGCAACAAAACATTCCAAAAACGTAGGTACTTACCACTTCTGATATGTAGTAAAAATACGGAAGAACAGTAATCACACTTATTTATTCTGGTATCAAATAACACTTAACTTGGTAAACACGTCCGATGTCGACAAGGTCCCCAACGCAAGAGAGCGTGTATCAATCCGTCCGATTTGACAACCCCATTCTTGTGTTGCCATTTATAGAAAAATGTCTTATAACTGTCGACGAACAATTCAGCCTAACAATACCTACTCATTTAATACTTAAAAACTACAAAAATATGAACATTGTTATTTTTTTAAAACTTGAAAACAAGATCAGTCATTAAAATCTGAATGAAACTTTCAAGATAAGTATCAAAATGTATCAATATCATATCTTTTGGTACTCATGTCGCCGTCTGGACGGGTTAAATTCGTACCGGGATCGCCGCACACGCAGATGAATCAAAGAGTAAACAAATCAAAGACATATCAAATATTCAAATGATTTATCAGATTGATATTATTTTCTGGATCAATGTAGTACAGATTTCGCTGTCAATGATCTATGACGGGTGAAATAAGATATACACTTGATAAAAGTGACAGGAGATTAAAATATTAAATTAGTTTTTTCATTGCGTTCTACTAACTCATTATGCATACAGAATGTTAGTGACATTGTATCTAATACTAAGAAGATGATGGGGGATAACTCGGCTCATGAGTTAATATCAAGTGGATTTTTTCGCAGAATTATGGAACTGAAAATAATGAAAAATTTGCGACGGAATATTGTCTTGATATTGTAATTAGAACCTGAATAATCGCCCTCACTATTCGGTACGATGTGACTAACAGCCTGTATAGATGGTTACCTACTTTAACTTGTCCCAAAAATCTGTTCAGTAGTACGAAGGATGACATACACATGGCGAATTTAGCGGACAAATATTTTAGTACGACAACTCTGAAATAGTGCAAGTCACCATTTTACGATAAGTTCAAGAAAGAGATTAGCTTTAGAACTGTCAAAATGATTAATGCCTTCTCCTTCCTGTCTAGTCTATAGTCATGTTTACACAAATCTTTCTGCCTCTAAACGTTTACGATTATTTCCAGACAGTTATGAAACAGGGTGAAGTATGTGTTTATTGAGTACTTAAACTTAAAAGGCACTAAATCAGAATTAGAGTACACGCCACGAAAGAAGTCCCGTGGACTTTAATGGAACTAATTAAAAAGTCATAATAGTTCTGTCATGCAGATACTGAGACACTAGCGCTGAGCTTCGGGACTCCACCTACTACAATACTACCTAATTTTGGATTGATCTCAATCTAGATAGCAATATGACTAACTACATTAAAGACTGTATCGCATAACGTCTAGATATCATTTCACCTACCTTTTAAATTGACATCATCGCAAAAGTACTTGATCGCGCGATGACACAGCAGTTTGTCTAGTTAGTAATTTATTTCATAAATGTAGTCAAACTGAAATTACATGATTTTTATATATTATGTCAAAATATGTTAGTCAGTAGAGCAAGGAAAACGAGGCATCCCGCTTTCTTGACTGTGTGTAGCATCAATCTTAAGTGAACACTGTACGGTTCATATAAGTCCTTATCATTTGACAGAAAAATACTTTCGTTTTTTTTCTTGTCAAAAATATGTACAATTTGCAGAGTAACGTGAATCTCTTAAGTCCTATGAGAATCTAGGAAATACCGATTGTACTTACCACTGTCAGTACGAGTAATTGAGGGAAATCTCCTGGTGCTATACCTCAATAATACTACCATTTTGTCACCACAACTGTCACGAAAACTTCGACCAAAAAACAATTCACTAAGGCATCTGAGCCCTCAAGAAGTCCTTACACCACGGCGCCACAAAACAGACTGAGATTACAAAGTAAATATACTAAATATCAGTAAAACAATTAGGAGTAGTGCAGATAGCGTACTAATGGAATGTCCTTAACGAGTTGAAGTCTTTAAGGAAACGTAAACAAACGAACAATGCGATAACAAACAATACATCACACAAGATGTTTGTGAACAAATATGTCGAGGACGAATGTTCTTAGTTTATTGAATAGTAAGTAACCTCCTGTTGAATATGGAAATATCCATTATTTAATTTACAATGTTTTCTCTGGCTAAGATCCGTGTGTCCATTATTGTATCCGTATAATTATAACAAATCGTGTCCTGGCCCCTGCGACACAAGCTATCCAAGCTGCACCTAGAGACCCGCCACACTAGCGTCTTTCGAGCGTCATCGTCATGCCAGCGTCTACGCGACGTCGATTTCGCGGCGACGCGACGCCAGCGCTGGCCGGCTGCCGAACGTCGAGCGTGCTCGGAGCTGGCGTCGCGTCGTCTTGGCGTCGACATAGCGTCGCGACGACGCTCGAAAGACGCTAGTGAGGGGGTCTCTAAGTGCTGGGACCGCCGCAATCAGTTTTGTTATTGTTATGTAACTCTGTATACTAACTAACTAAGTAACTTATGTAAAATTGTACCTATGTTCCTTTAATAAATAAACGATTGTCATTTGTATGTCGTTTCCATATCTCGGGCCTATGGAGTCCCGGACTTTTGCAATACGTGCGTGGGGCCGAAGCCAATACGTAGAGGCCCCTTAAGACAATTTAATCTAAATGTTGTGTGACACCAACCGGCGATTATCCCTGTATGCACTATGGGAGTACACCGAAAGACAATCCCCGATTGTTATTATTATTACAATATTCTCCTGTAGCTCAGATTTCCAGACACAATAGTTACATAATGGAGTTTGAATTTTAAGGACTTTGGGTCTGCAGGAATTAGCACCATTAAGTATTTAATAATCATTTTAAAGTTATTTCAAAGGAAAGCAAAATGGGTAGTTATAGATATTGGTGCTAATTCCTGTACACATCATCTAATTCTATTTTAAGTTATACATAATTTTCTTATCCCCTGAAAAAGAAGGGGACGGGTACTCGACAGGCATAAAATATGGAAATTTAAAAAAATCCTCTCAAAATTGTATATTGGCAAATAACCCGACATAATTAAGTTGACAGCACATGTCAGACGGGTTGCATATATCTATTATTCGCCTTAAAATAATATTATGAGGGGCCTGCAGGAAGCGAGATCTATAAATAAATGAAGTTAGATACTGGGTACTTACTGATGGGAAAAACAAAAGTGTAATCGTGCAACAGCATTGTGGGAGCCCATTAAATCAAATTTAAGAGCCAATTTCCAAAGCACAACCTTAACCGAACAAAATCGTAGCACAACTGATATGGCTACTTGAAAACGAGATATCATTATATTTTTTTCATACGCAAATTGTATAGATAAAGGATTTGGCACTAGATAATTTCCTCTCGATAACAAAAAGTGTCAATTGTCTAAAAATACTAAAGATAATATAATGTACTAAGCTGTTTTGTGTGGCTTTTATCTTATTTTTGTACCTATTTTTCGTTTCATTGTCACCATGCTGTTTTGAATTGAATCCTTACTCAAACTTGCTTTAGAATTTTTACATTCAGAATAAACTTTCCTTTACCATTTCATACCAAACGTAAATCAAAGTCGTACGACATTTATAGTGAAAGATAAAACTGTTTAGATACGCTTAGGGATTACATCTTGCCCAAAGTTATGACGTTGGTAAGTTGATTAAGATTGCGAACCAATAATGAATTCTAGTGATCTTTTTTTGACGACGCTTGACGTGATTAGCCACGAATGGCATTACCTACTTGGCCAGACAAATGAGGAACGCTGAGGGCTCTCACCCAGTAAAAAAATTAAGACAACAGGCCTGAGGGTGCCCAGTTGTCAAACAAAACAAACAAGCCAACATTTCGATTCTACTATCTCAAGATTGTGAACCAATAATGAATTCTAGTGATCTGTTTTTTGACGAGGCTTGACGTGATTAGCCAATTAACAAATAACATTAACTACTTGGCCAGACAAATAGGAAGCGTTGCAGTCACCCGGTACAAAAATTTTAGTCGGAGGGTGCCCAGTTATCGAACAAAACAAACAAGGCAACGAATCGATTTAACGATCTCAAGATTGTGAACCAATAATGAATTCTAGTGATCACAATGCATAAAATATCAATAAGGAAACATTATCTGTTCGTTCAATTATCTCGAACAAACCTTAGTACCGCGTTTACGATAATTATCTCCGATGATAATTATCATTACTCAGTAATTCATGTTGGCAATTATACTGTTATCTTTGAATGGCGTATTTTCCTTTAAATTGCATATCGTCGTACATGGTTCATAATATAGTCTCTCTATAGTCTTATCGTGTGCATTGTGAGGTGGAACACCAGCCTTATCAACCCTGGTGTCAGGGTTATGATTGACCTGCCAAAGGCCCCTGACATGTCTCATGTAACGATTACTCACTTGCATCAGTAAGTAGTAACCGGGTAATCCCCCTCACAACCCACACGACAGAAGAAGAAGTATAGACCTTGTTCTCCATTGCCTATCATTTTTTTTTATTTCTTTTTGTGGCTTGTAAATATATTTACCACTCTCTACCTCAAGACTGGAGACCTCACACATCGAACCAATCTTCGTGGTCGTGATGCGAGTCATGTATCGTTTAACATACTATCCCCGATCAGGCTATCACGGCGACCTGGTAACGGTACTTATAGATCCTTGCCATTGATTGTTCCAAGACATCGCCAATTTAAGTATTATTATTGTACGCTGCGACCGTTATTGATACAGAACTAATTTGGTCCATGATTGTTTTGTCGTTTTCTAGAGCCATGTTGTAGCCCAATTGGTAGAACGCTTGCCTCTCGCTTTGAGGTCGCAGATTTGTCGAATTTGTTTTCGAATTCATGTTTGAATCATAAATGATTAAGAGCCGTGGTAGCCTAATTGGTAGAACGCTTTGAGGTCGCAGGTTTGAATCCAGCAAAAACCCAAACCAATGATTGTCGAATTTGTTTTCGAATTCATGTTTGAATCATAAATGATTATCACATGCTCAGCTGCGAAGGAAAATATCGTAAGGAAACCCACATTCCCGCGAAATGCATTTTCGGAAGTATGTGACGTAACCTGTATTGGGCTGGTTTTCCTTTCGCGGATTGGAAGGTCAGACAGGCAGTCGCTTTTGTAAAAAGCAAACCTGTCAAATCCTCAGGTTAAGTAAGCGGATCCTGTGAAAAACGGGATAATGTTAGGGAGATGATGCTCTTGTCGGTGTAGCATTCTCCACAGAAAGTTTCTTTTTTTATATTACCCGATTGTCCGAAAGTAAGATGATCCGTGCTTCAGAAGGCACTTTAAGCCGTTGGTCCCGGTTACTACTTACTGATGTAAGTTAGTAGTCGGTACATGAGCCACCTCAGGGGCCTTTGGCGGCTCAATAATAACCCTTACAGCGGGGTTGATGGAGTTGGTAATCCACTTCACAACCCACATGATAGGAGAAGGCTCTCCATGCTACTTCCTTCTAACTTCCTATCTTCCTTTTTTTTAAAGAACGTCTAGGGCCCTGTTCCGAGGTTTTTCTTGCAGCTTCTTTTCCCCGGCTATACAGGTTGTAAGAAGCTGCAGTAGTTTTAGGCGGATGAGACGTTCGTTATGTAAAAATTGACGATTCAAAGTGGAACTATGTTGCATATTGAATAAAGATATTGAATTTGAATTGAATAACACTCTACGTACTACTTTCTTCAACGTCCATCTAGGTACCTAATATCAAGCCCAAAAAGTTTCATATTGTGTAAGAAATATTTAAATTGAGTAATATAATAAATACCTAACCGGGAAATACGTTTACAAGTACATTACAAAACGTGGCGGCATTAGGTTCTACAGTTATCAAATCCACTTGAGATGTGAATACCAAATCGCTTATCATGTTGTTTTGCGAAAATGATTCGTGATCATGTGAGTTTGTGAGTTTATCTCCCTAGAACAATGAAGCTTCTGTTGCGCATAGTTGTCTAACTGTAGCGCAATGTTGAAGGTATAAGAAGAAAAGATCGAAGCCGTGTGGGTTGTGAGGTGAATTACCAACCTCATCAACCCTGGGTTCAGGGTTACTATTGAGCTGCCAAAGGCCCCTGACATGGCCAACGGCTTAACGTGCCTTCCGTCTGAAGTACAGATCATCTTACTTTCGGACAATCAGGTGATCAGCCTGTAATGTCCTAATCAACTAGGGACCACAAAGTAATTTTTGTGATATTTCCTCACCGGGAATGGAATCTAGGACCTCTGGATTGTGAGCCCAACGCTCAACCACTGGACCACGGAGGTCGTTGAGCCGTTGGTCCCGGTTAATACTTACTAATGTAAGCACGTATTCCTTAAGTCACGTCAGGGGCCTTTGGCGACTCAATATTAACCTTGACACCCGGGTTGATTAGGTTGGTAATCCAGCTCATAACCCACACGATAAAGGAAGAGAAACACCTCCTTTGAGGATCTACATCTTAACATAACGAGTAGATACTTAGTAGGTACCTGAAGTCATATATTAATATTCTTCATACCCTCTACATCAAACTATAGGTACATCAACATGTCCAATCCATAACGTCACGTTCTTTTGCATTGTTATTGGACGTATAATAATAAAATCTGAGTCGGGTCGCGTCGCAAGCGCAGGCGTGAGATGCATTTATATGGTGTTGCCAACCGTCGAGTTCGAATATTGAGGGCGCCTTCAAATTTGCCGCTAAGTGCCGCGCGGAGGCAGCGCGTCTGCAGCGCTGCGGTCGCGCTGCTTTGTAAATCCATACAGATAAAAAACGCGCGATTGCAGCGCTGCGCTCGCGCTGCAATCGCGCATCAGTTCATCGATCGACTAGTGACGTTGCGCACGTGTCTATATGTTGTTCAAGTCTAAACATGAACGAAAATCAGATTGAAGAATTTATCGATGAAGTTGAAAGTCGTCCAGCGATATGGGATTCGATACAAAATAATGGCAACGTTGTCTTAGGCTTCTTTTTTTTTGTTTTTTGTTCAAAATTCTTTTTTTTTTTATCAATAGTAACACTAAGAGCAGTGTTTCTTCGTCTGAGTCCATCGTAAAACTAAAATACAACTCTACCGTTCTCAAACATAGCGACGGCAGCGCGACTGCAGCGCTGCAGACGCGCTGCCTCCGCGCGGCACCTTGCGGCAAATTTGAAGGCGCCCTGAATATCATTCCTTATAATAATATTATAGTACTGTACCTTTGAATGACGTTCATTGAATAGTGATGGAATTGTACTAATATTTTTACTTCATGATTACAAAGACTTTTAATATAGGTACTTACATACAGGGTGTTAGTGACATCGTAACAAATACTGAGGGGGATGATTCAGACCATGATTCTGAGTTAATATCAAGTGGATTTTTCCGTCGTAAAATTCATGTATTTTTTGTGTTTTTTTTTTAATTATTTTCAATTCTATTCTTTTGCGATGTAAATGCCACTTGATATTAACTCGGAATAATGAGCTGAATCACTACTATTGAACCGCCAAGGACCCAGACATGGCTCATGTAATAGTCGAATAGTCCATAGTAACTGCTTAGTCTGCTGCTTATTAGTTTCTGTGTTCGTTTTCCATGTTTCTATATAGAAAATATTTCGTGTGTGCGTTGAATTTTGATGTGATGTCATTATAATGTATACATATGTAATCCGTGTCCTAAATAATAAATGTTTCTTTCTTTCTTTTTGTTTCTTTATCCCAGTGGGGAATAGACGTGAGATTGTATAAGTATGTATTGTCGCTATTACTGTCAAGTTAAACTTACATAAGAATATTCCTAAAATAATTCCGTTCAAAAGAATTCCACAATTGTTTTTAATGTAATCTACAAACACACATAAATCGTAAAAGAAGGTGTATTTACCTACTTAAACGGATTTCCCAAGCTTCACAAATACTTAACAACAAATACGGAACTGAATTAAAGAAGAGATACGCAAACACGACGCACGCGATCAGAATAACAATTTATAAAGACCACAACAACCTGAAGTCCCGTAGTTTTCAACAAGACTTCGAAGAAGCAAAGGCGAGGATGGGGGACTTCGCGTATTTTATATGATGTCCTGTCTATGGAATGTTTTGATTAATCACCAAGCTGACGAAGACCCGTCGTTGTGATAAATGGTCTTAAGAAATGCAGGTGATCGCATGGGACTTCATGAGAGACGTCTAGTGCCTGAGGTAAAACAAGTGTGACCATAGGAAATCTTGATCGAATATATTTTATTAAACATCGAACGTCGCTTGATATTCATAGGTCTAAGAAAACCTCTACGCGTTGGTATGTTTAGAAGGAAGGAATTAAATATTCAATACAAAACAAAGTACCATTTGATCGTGGCAAAGGTTTGATATACATTTGTTTTTCAACATAAGCTCACGGCTATATCCCAATTAGGGTAGTCAGAGGTACATCCATCGGGGTGGGATTGACTCAAACCACGATTCTGATTTAATATCAAGTGGAATTTTCCGTCGCAAAATTCATGATATTTTTTAGTTTTTTTTTTTTTAATTATTTTCAGTTCCATACTTTTGCGACGGAAAATTCCGCTTGATATCAACATAGAATCATTGTCTGAATCATCCTTCAAAGTTTAAGTCGTTTTACGATTCAAAGTGTAACTATGTTACCTACTGAATAAAGATATTTTTGAATTTGAATTTGAATTTTTTGTACTCTTTATTTATTTTTTTATTTATTGTGCGGGTACTCGCGTTTCACCGATCGGCGTGGGTTGAAAATCAGTGTTGCCCTCTTGAGTAAATTTTCACTGAACCCTGGCCTTTTTTGCAACCATATACCTTTATGTTTTCCAACTAATTATTAACGTGTGTATATTTTGATGTTGTAAATGTATATGTGTGTCGTAGGTTTTACCTAAATAAACTTTTTTATTATTATTTTTCCACCAACCCGCAGTCGAGCAGCGTAGTGGAGTATGCTCCATACCCCCTCCGGTTGATTGAGGAGAGGCCTGTGCCCAGCAGTGGAACATATATAGGCTGTTTATGTTATGTTATATCCATCTTATACTTCGTATCAACAGTGGCTGCAAGTTGTCTTTGATTATTTTCATTGTCAATTGTCATTAGTTGGTCACCCATCACGTCGGTCTAATAGATGATGATGAGATGGTTGGTGTTGTGATGTCCATCATTATAATAAACTACATAAAAATTTAAATTTAAAAAAAATACATTAAAAGAAGAAAAAAGTGACAAAATCTTTATTAAAAAAAATAAAAGAACTTCTAATTAATAAATGTTACTACAGCACTAGTGAATACCTTAATGATACTGATGTTACTATTTGAAAAGCTTCCTTGTCTCTTTTAAACTTCTATTTTGTAGTGCTCGAAAGGGTATGTGATGTGAAACTCATAATGCAACCTACAAACTTGTAAACCATCATAGTATGCAAATAAAGATGATTGAATATGTATAGAAAGCTAGGATAACATTTATGAAACAAATAAAAGAGAAGGTGCAGGTCGTGTCGTATCGGGAGGTGAAGGTTTTGGCGGGAAGAAGAGAGGAATGGCGATTACTCCACCGACAAGAGCGCAGCTCTTAAATAGAGAGAGATAAAAAGCTCGGTGAGGCGTGGGTGGTTAGTTCATCTTGCGATGGATGTACCTCTGACTACCCCAATTGGAATATAGTCGTGAGCTTGTGTTGTTAATTGGTAAACTAATGTGAATTAACGGAACCCTCAGCGCACGAGCTAGTTTCGCACTTGACAGGCTTTTTTAACTCATCATCATCAGCCCATTAACGTCCCCACTGCTGGGGCACGAGCCTTCCCTATGGATGGATAGGGAGATCGGGCCTTAAACCATCACGCGGGCCCAGTGCGGATTGATTGTTATTAACGACTGCTAATGCAGCCGGGACCAACGGCTTAACGTGGCTTCCGAAGCACGGAGGAGCTCGAGATGAAAACTTTTTTTTTTTTGTGGTCACCCATCCTATGACCGGCCTTTGCGAAAGTTGCTTTACCTCAACAATCGCAGACCGACCGCGTTTACCGCTGCGCCACCGAGCTCCTCCTTTTTTAACTATTATAACAAAAAATCTTTTATAAAATCTTGAACTCAGATGAACTCTAAGTAAAGCTATTTCCTTAAGCCCCGTAATAGGGGCTAATTGAAATGCCTCTCGACAGAAACTCGTCTAATGTGAGGTGACACGCGCTGCGCGGGCGCCGATTCCCACGCCGCGCACCCATGACGGTCAACCTTCGCTTCCCGGGGGAGCTATTGTGGAGGGGTCTTTAAGAAGTAAGGTTTAACATTAGAATTACTTACTTAATTTTTAGTTGTTTGTAAATGTTTGTTTGCTTTTGGTGGTTTTCTGGAAGAAATTGCGCTAGAGCAATAAGGCCGCCCATATTGTACTGTATTTACGTGTTATGTCTGATTGTTGAAATTTAGTTCTGTGCAATAAAGTATATTTGATTTGATTTGAATTGCTGGTATTCCGTCTTATACGCATTGCTTACTTATGGAGCCGTGGTAGCCCTGTTGGAAAAACGCTTGACTCTCACTGCAAGGTCGCTGGTTCGAATCCAACACGGGCCTAAACCTACGATTTTCAAAATCGAAGGAAAATCTTTACTGTGCTATATTGTTTTTTAGGAACGTACAGTCATGAGCAATATAATGGCCCCGATTCCTGCAGACACCGCCTAATTTTATTTTAAGTTATATCCGTCATTTTCATATCCGTCGAAAAGGAAAGGGACGGATGGTTCACAGCTCTTAATTTTAGGAAGAATGAGTAAATGAATGAATAACCCGGCCGAATCAAAAGGTACGTCGCTGGTATGCAATCCGTTTGACGTGCTGTCTACTTAACTGTGTCGGGTTATTGACGGATATAAATTTTTAGAGGGTTGGTTTAATTTTGTGCTTAAAATTGACGTGTGTTCCATAAATTTTATGCTTGTCGATTACCCGTTCCTTTCCTTTTCGGCGGATAAGAAAATGACAGATATAAGTAACTTAAAATAAAATTAGATGGTATTTACAGGAATTAGCACCAATGTACCCACTTTAGGACTCTGTCGCACTAACATTTTGATATTTAGTGAGACTCACAGTTCAATTTGTCAAAAAAGTTAATGTGACATGGTACCAAAGTGTATACATATTAATGCTCGTGACTTTACCCTGGAAAGTCCCTCACTGTTACCAACACTCGTAACTAACAATCTATGGACTATTGTATTGTCTGATATAAATGAATAAATAAAATAAATTAGGAAGTAGCATAAAATCCACGGGACTTCTTTCATAGCGCATCCACATGTTTAACGTAGTAACATTTCTAACTTCACCATACCACCACCACCACCACCACCGGAGGAGTCACCATACTGTGAATGTGGTCACCCGGACCAAACCATATCTCACATAGTGAACGAGTGCCCTCTGCACCGGTTCCCAGGTGGTATAGCCGAGCTGCATTGTGTGACGGATGCAGCAGAGACTTGGTTAGGGGAGCTTAAGCTGGATATTTGATCCAAACAGGATATTTGTCTGCCATACGCAATAATAATTTCTAACTTTATTTATTTGTTTATTTTATCGTTTTATATGTATTGTTTTGTAAGTATTATTGAATTTCTTTCATGTATTTGTAGATACACTGCACACACACACGCTTTTAATATATGTTTTTGTAAACTACTTTGTTTTCATAGTATAAGTAAATATTATTATGTATTCATTCAAGTTGTATTTGTGGGAGACACGGCTTCCGTGCCTCACTTAGCAGAGTCCACAGAATACCAGCGCCGTGGCTAGCGCCGCGGCTTATGCTGAGTGAGGCCCTTTTATAAAGGACACTACCACCATCGTTGACCAGTCCATACACTCAATTATTTGTATTTCTCGTGTATGTTGTTTTTATTATGTGTTTTGTTTGATTGTAAGTTGTGTGTTACTCCGTGTTTTAAATTATATATTTGTTTTGTATTTGTTACTGTGGTGTCCCTTTATAATAAACGTTTCTTTCTTTCTTTCTTTCTAATAGGTACCTTTTATGGAGGCAGAATGGATGGACAGCTATTCTGCTTCCAATGTGACCGGGTTTTCAGAACAAAGTTTGGCTTTACCAGTCACATTCGAGCGCACGAGAGAAGAGACTGAGTTCGCCGTTGTTGGATACGACAAGGTAGGGTATAATACCTTTTCACCGTCCAGCTTTCTGACGATATCCAAGTTTCCCGCACAGCTTGGTAGTCTCGAGAGTCTCAACATGAGCCACTTTCGCTAAACAATTAATTTCTCTGTAAGAAAATCGATTTATCTGTTGCTATAATTACAGTTGTCGACGGAAAGCGGCGAGCTAACAATGTGCTCTTGAGAAAGTGTCGTGTGATTGTATGTCACCGCCCGATCGACCGTCAAAATATTGAATTACTCTTCTTCTATCATGTGTATCTTAGTTAAGAGTCTTTTTGTAATTATTTCTTTTTATTTTGGTGCAATAAAGTGAATTTTTATAGTATTGTTTTTTATTGTGGGTTGTGAGTTAGATTACCAACAATCAACCCTGGTGTCAGAGTTATTATTGAGCCGCCAAAGGCCCTGACATGGCTCATGTAACGACTTCGTACTCACATCAGTAAGTAATTTACATCAGTAAGTAACCAAGACCTTCGGCTAGGCTTACCCTCCGAAGCATGGATCATCTTACTTTCGGACAATCTGGTGACAAAGTGATTTTTGTGTTATGTCCCCGCCGGGATTCGAACCCGTGATCGGATCGTGAGCCTAACGCTCAGCCACTGGACCACGGAGGCCGTTAATAAAAATTTTAAATTTCTAATTTGCTAATTGTCTGTGTTGAATTTAACGCATATTTAAAGAAAGAAATCCGGTAGCGGCTAGGTTTTGAACATAATATTTGGTTTGCCTACTTTTCTGCCAGATTTCGAGGAATACTATATGGAAAGTAAATTGGTATAGTGAGAGATACGTCCATCGCAAGATGAACTAAGTACCCACACCTCACCGAGCTTTCTGTTACATCAGCGTGATAGGTGATGAGCCGTGTCGCCGTATTTAATTGTCGAGCCAAATGTGTTAGTGAAAACAAGATAAATTCATAACTCATTGGTGCAAGTCTGGTACCAGGTTTGGAACCAGCGCTCCTCGTTCGAGAAGCCAGTGAACCACTAAACAACAGAACTTACAAACAGATTACATTTTTTAAATTATAATTAAGGACAAACTATAAAAGTAGCTTCTATCACACATTGTCATCAGAAATACTACACAGGTAATAAATAAACCTATAACATATATTTATACAGGGTTAGTGAGCCAACTGCATAGTGAAAACAAGATAATTTCATAACTCAATGGTGCAAGTCCCGTGAATATAAAGAGGGACGATTCAGACCATGATTCTGAGTTGATATCATGTAGAATTTCCTGTCGGAATATTCATGAATGTTTTTGTGCTTTTTTAAATTATTTTCAATTTCTTTTGCGACGGAAAATTTATGAAAACCATAGTCTGAATCAACCCTCAAAGTTTTCGTTACGATGTCACTAACACCCTGTATAACATACTTTATATAATGGCCCCGATTCCTGCAGACACCGCCTAATTTTATTTTAAGTTATATCCGTCATTTTCATATCCGTCGAAAAGGAAAGGGACGGATGATTCACAGCTCTTAATTTTAGGAAGAATGAGTAAATGAATGAATAACCCGGGCGAATCAAAAGGTACCTCGCTGGTATGCAATCCGTTGACGTGCTGTCTACTTAACTGTGACGGGTTATTGACGGATGTAAAATTTTTAGACGGTTGGTTTAGATTTGTGCTTAAAATTGACGTGTGTTCCATTAATTTTATGCTTGTCGATTACCCGTCCCTTTCCTTTTCGGCGGATAAGAAAATGACAGATATAACTTAAAATAAAATTAGATGGTATTTACAGGAATTAGCACCATTATTCACATAAAACCATCAACAATCGACCTGCCATTACGCGAATCTGCGCTAAAGGCATTGAACCGCAGTTTCCTTGTTAAACAACCTTCCCACGCCGGTCATCGAGATTCAATTGAGGTTCAACGATAGAGCCACCTATCACCTATACAACTATCACCTCATACCACACGCCAATTGAATGTAATGGCACGCAAATGAGTCGTTATGAAGCTATAATGTTACTTTACCTCACCAGTAGCACCCACCGGACACTTCATACAAAAAACCTCGTTTCACACAAATACTACACATTGACGTTATCGTACACGCGCATCTGTGTGTGTGAGGTCTGACGCCCTTACGATTGAAGACTAAAGTAAGACCGGGGGTGAGGTAAACCTAGTTCACCCACTGGTGAGAAGCGTAGAGTGGCCGTTCTGTACATAGTATTTATTCCATATTCTATTCTAGTAGTACGTCTAATCATCATCATCATCGTCAGCCCGTTAACGTCCCCACTGCTGGGGCACGGGCCTTCCCTATGGATGGATAGGGAGATCGGGCCTTAAACCATCACGCGGGCCCAGTGCGGATTGATGGTTATTAACGACTGCTAATGCAGCTGTATTAGTATGTATTATAAGTTTGTTATGTAATTTGTATAATAAAGTATCTAATTATCAAAATAAATAGCAAGTAAGTAAAACCCAACCATCATGATGACAATGATAGAAGCCTGATAACTTGCTCCACACGACTGAAATCGAATTTATTGCAACTCGATATAGCTAGCCAAATCCAATTCAAAATACTCGATTCAATGGAACGTTCACTTCGTTACGTGTCTATTCAGGATGCGTCTGCGCAGTGGGAGGGATGTTGCACTAAATATAGTGTGCCACAGGATACCGCAAATTGAGCTAGATTAACGACTTGGGAGCAAATTAGTAACTCATACTGGCATTTTTTATAATTGTTCTGTGGGTTGTAGGTATTATAATTGATTAGTTGTCAACAGATGTATCCTGTACATCTTTTTACACACAAAAACTCACGCCTGTAATTCCTAATCGGGTGAACAGAGCCACAAGGAAACCCACATTCCCAAGAAATGCATTTCGGAGGTATGTGACCTAACCTGTATTGGGCTGGTTTTCCCTTCGCGGGTTGGAAGGTCAGTCAGGCTTCTGTAAAAAACCGGACCTGTCAAATCTACAGGTTAGATAAAGCGGACCCTGTGAAAAACGGGATAATGCCCAGAGAAATGGTGTGAACATAGCCACAAATAATCAAAGACAACTTACTTTTTTACTTAATACGAAGTCCTAAGGTTTGATAGATATGACGTACTTTAAATCTTAAAATTGGTTGGTCCCGGTTACTACTTACTATTGTAAGTAGGCGTTACACGAGTCATATCAGAGGCCTTTGGGGGCTCAATAATTACCCTGACCAGATGAGACTGGTAATCCTCATAACCCACGATAAGAAGAAGAATCTTAATATGAACATTTTCAACCGAAAAATATTGCCAAAATTGTTGTTATGATGTTATCTACCTAGAAAGATTTAGGGCTACCTACCGACTTCTGCTAACAAACTGGAAATTTCTGGTTTTTATAAATGTATAACTACTTAGTATCCTAATGTCTGATTTAGTTATATATATTCTTTTTTCATGCAAGATATTCTGTAACTTCTTATTTGAAAGATTTTCAAAAATGCAAAGCCCTTTAGCCGCTTAGCTTGTCCACACAGTTATTACAGGGAACTCTACAGCTTTGCAATAAACTTTATAATGTACAAATGCTCTGAACGCACATTCATATGCAGCATTAAACCGTTTTTCTTGCGATAAATAGGAGATTACTCAGCAGCCATACTCCAGTAAAAACTCAAGTTTTTACTCTCAATGCTACCATCATTAAAATACTAACAAGCGGTAGACATGCCTTCTGATTGGTTATGACTGATAACGTCATCATCTACAGTTACAGTTTAAACAAGATTAACATTCCTTGACGAATTGTGTCATTTGTATGTGTGAGTGCCGGCGATTTAGCTATAAGAGAAACTTAGTAAAAGTAATTAAAAAGTTTATTACCACCACAAAGTATATGGTAGATATCAACATATATGATAATGCAATGTGATTGTAACACATACAGTCATGAGAAATATAATGTACCCACTTTAGGACTCTGTCGCACTAACATATTTGTCATTTAGTGAGACTTACAGTTCAATTTGTCAAAAAAGTTAATGTGACATGGTACCAAAGTGTATACATATTAATGCTCGTGACCGTACGTACATAAACTCACGCCTATTTACCAGAGACTATGGAATTCCATTTGTTTAGATCCTAACACACTTCTTTTGCTTCCTCCACTTTCATCAATCGTTTCATACACGCAAAATAATAATAATTATGGTAATAAATTATTTTTAACGGGTCGATACGATACGTGATTAAATACGTTATATATAGAAAAAATAAAAACGATTTGGTACTTAACTTATATGTACTATGTATAAAGTGCGTGAATCTTTAAAAGTAACTAAGAGATTAACTTCCCCTCTGACCTATGTTATTTTCTATTAGGCGACAGTCGCGTAAATTACCTTATTTTCATACAACCAGTACGACATCAATAAATCGACAGCTTCTCAATAAATGTTTCTTGTTTCTTGTTTCTTGTTTCTTGTTTACATCAACCCCGAAGGTGTGTGGCCTAATCTGTATTGGACTAGTTAACCCATCGTGGGTTGAGAGTTCAGACAGGCAGTTGCTTCGCCTCAGTCGGTAAAGTAAAAAACCGCACATGTCAAAATGTCCGGTTAGGTAAACGGACCCCGTTTTTACCCAGATCAAGTATGCTAATAATTTGTTTTCTAATTGATTACTTTATGTTTTATCCAGAACGATAGGTATTATGGGGTTGAGTTCTAACGCATTATTCTATCACGCATTGACTTAATATTACTTATTTTGATTGCCGCTCGCCGCGTCGCTTATCGCTACTCGCTTACAGATGGATAACAGTCAGAAATGTCAAAGACACCGCCTCACACACCTTGCCAGCAATAAAACACCAGTTAAACAGCCGTTAAGAAAAAAATAAAGGTGTTACACGGTAACGAGGTACATTTACTATAATATTTGAAATAAAACAAGCGACTAGATAATGCCTAAAAAGTAGGTACAAGTGGGTTAGAAAATTTCACTTGTTTTAATGTTCTTGCACAAAAAAAAAGCTATACAAAAGTTGGACCTTTTACCCGACCGCGCGAGAATAAAGATCAGAATTACGTTTTGAAATTAGGTTTTTGAATAATTTCCATATTAAAGTATTATCTATAAAATAAAAACTTCACCAATTTTAGTAAGAATGACATTTACTTACTTAAGTACCTTAAAGTTTTTTCTGGATAAGACTATTTCTGGATATCTATTATGCATCTCATAACATACCTGAAACAAAAAAATATTGCACATGTTAATAGGCACGTAAAAAACGTAAAATTACAGAAAATATTTACTACGAAATCCAATCAGTCATGCCCAGATTATAATGCGCAGTAAAACATTTTTTTTTGTTATTGATTCCAGACAGGTAAACATATTTTTTTTATTTTTTTACATTCTTGATTACCCAACGGTTTTATTTTTACCATGTCTGCTACGCTTAAATATTAATAAAGTACTATTTATTTGCAAACAAGTTTGTTTGACTAAAAACATCCCATTCTTTCTGGACGTTTCAATACTCATAAACATAACATAACATAAACAGCCTATATACGTCCCACTGCTGGGCACAGGCCTCCCCTCAATCAACCGGAGAGGGTATGGAGCATACTCCACCACGCTGCTCCACTGCGGGTTGGTGGAGGTGTTTTTTCGGCTAATAGCCGGTACCAACGGCTTAACGTGCCCTCCGAAGCACGGAATCATCTTTTTCGAACAATCAGGTGATTCAAGCCTGAAAAGGCCTTACCAAACTAAGGACTGTCTCATAAAGTGATTTCGACTCGTATCAGTTGTAAAAACCTTTAGCTAATCAAAATTACTTTGTAAAGAAAAAAACTATTAAATTAAAGTTGAGTAATGGAATATGACATATTGCGCCGTAATAGGATCTATGAGACTTTAAATTGGCCTCGTCAAAATCATCCTACGCTGTGTTATATATGGTAAGCAGGTGGTCAGTGGTACAGTCTATCATAAAAACTACATCATCGAGATATAAGCTTTAAGTATCTAGACAATCATTTAAAAAGAATAACTTGTCATTTAACACGACAGTTTTTTTCAACATTTTGTACCAAAGCCTATGTATAAGTAGAAAAGTAGTTAATGCCATTTGCAAATCATAATCATAATTTATTGCAGGTCACAGTTTTACATTGGATCTACATTAAGTCACGTCAAAATAACCTATCGATGCGGGGAAGTTAAATTACAATAAAGCCATTTTAATTTTAAGAACCCCTATTTTTTGAGATACCTACCTATTCCAACACTCCTACCTACTCTAATAAGTATTTATCTTCATTTAATAACATCGTCACCAACCACGTATTAAAAGATTTTTTTTTAAATCAACATTCGGATGTGATTTTTATTAACATAACCTGTAGTTTGTATAATTATGTAAGTAAGTAGTTTAAATCTAGGTAAAAATGTGGTTGAAATTTTTACCCGGAATTAAATGAAAGAAATCGAAGATTTTTTAGAGAAAAAACATATTTGAATGTGATTTTAAAATAAAAGCACTTGCGTGGTTTACACTAGTAAGGAGACGATTTCAATTGAACATAAACTTTTACTCAACTAAGGACACATAAGCTTACGACTATATCCCAACAGGAGTAGTCAGAGGTACATCCATCGCAAGATGAACAAAATACCCAACCTCACCGAGCTTTCTAGACCAACGTGATAGTTGGTGAACCGTAAATTGGTCGACTAAGCGACTTGAATTTAGTAGCAGTTTACGCTTCTGACTGTATTAAGAGTCATATTTGGACAATTGAAGTAATTTGTCTAAAGTAGGCCATCTCCCAGGATATATGAAGGCTACTTGTGGACACTAGTAGGCCACGAGTAGGCAGCATGTCCCCAAAATTGCATTAATAACGGTTTCGTAGAAATAACCAGTCATATTCTTGACAATGAACAAAGCGTACTTGGTACAGTAAGGTTTTTAACAAGATAAATTGTAAGTACGACGTGAAAATATAATATAAGTACAATTGACGTAATCGAAAAAATATGCCTAGATACTTTGACTAAAAACTTTTATGCTTCAGTCTCCTTAGACTAGTAATCCTTGCTGACAAAAAAATATAATTTCAAAAATCGAACATGGCCACAGTTTAAAAATAAATAAGGACACATTAGTGTTCTAACGTAGGTTCTAACCACAAAACAGGGACAAATAACTATGTGTAATTTAATTGATATTGCCTACACTATCTATTCATGTCAACAACAATGAAAAATAAACAAATATAAAGTACCTATTTACGACGATTACCTATAAGTAATAATAATTGGTGACAAAAAGCAAAATAGCGCCTTCTTTTCACCAAATGCGAAAGTAGGTAACATGCATTCATCGTTTACTGTTTGCGTTCTAGTTTTTAGTTAATAAAACTTGAACAATGGATTTATTTTTTATGATCTAGGACTAAAAATAAAACATCTATAGGCAAGTAGGACATTTCTGTTGAGATAAAATAAATTACATGATAAAAAACAAAAGAAACTTTCTAGATTTCTATACTGATAGCACAGATTGACTGATAGTATATCTAAGTAGGTTAAAAACACTACTATAAACATAATAACCTATAAAAATATAATCAAATATATCCTGCCTATAAACGCCCGCAAATGAAAAATAAATGAAAAAGATATGAAAATGTTTATTAAGTAATTACTTAATACCTCTACAGTGATGCCATTTTTATTTTCTCCAATTTTCCTACCTTTTTACTTTATAATCTAGAGTCAACTTGGCCCAAGCTTTTTAAACTGTAAAATATGCTAGTTTCCAAGTAGTCAAATCAGTTACTTTTTACTAAACGTCAAAACACGAAATTGAAAAGGAATTTGTATTAAAAAGCATACTGTGACGTCGTGATAAAATGTCGGACTAATTATGTTTTTTTTTAATTAATATTCATAAATAAATTAAATTGAAAAAAGAAAATGGTTTTCCTTAGTTTTAGTGCTGTTTTTATTTAGTAATCAGAATTTCATAATTTATCTTGAACCTAGTACCGATCCAATTGTAATTGTTATTATTCGATATACAGCCGATGATCGTTGCTCAACTTTATTGATCGTAAAACGTGAGCAGGAGCTCTTAGGAGCAAAAGATACTACACCACATAATTAATCCGTTTAATAGTGACACAGACTTGCTCAATACGGCCTTAATACCGTTTATCAAGTGTGATATCATTATTTGTAAGCCGATTGTGTCCGACATTGATACAAATCCTTACTCATGTTTGTATTACGTATAAAAAGTCCTTCGTATTCATCGGATTTTAAAAGGATAATTTCTAACCAATCTGAGAGCTTAGGGATGACGTGATAAAGTTACGCGATTGGTCAAGTTTTAAAGCCATCTTGAAAATTCGAGTTCTTTTTTTGAAAATTTGAAAATAAAGAAGACCTTTGATAAATGGTAGGTATTTTCATTGCGATGGGTAAACATTGCAGTGCCACTTGAGAAGTAGGGTAGACGTTATGCAAAGGTCTATGTGTGCATTTAAATATTTGCAAAGCATTCTAGTTGTCGGTCATAATTTGTACCCACCAGTGCGCAAGGTTAACGGCAAATTACTCCTACAGTCAATATAATAAAATTTACTTTATATTTAGGCGTACAAGAACGACAAAAAACCTTCACTTTATAAAAACGGTTAGAGATTTAAATAGTTTAGCAATTAATTATCTATTTACAAAAATTATTTCATTCGTATCTAATTATTATTTGTATATTATTATTTTATTATGATTATCACGTGCTCAGCGGTGAAGGAAATCACCGCGAGGAAACCCACATTCCCGAGAAATGCATTTTCGGAGGTGTATGACCTAACCTGTAAAAATTGACGATTCAAAGTGTAACTACGAGTATGTTACCTACTGAATAAAGATTTTTTTTTTTTATTATTTTTTGTATTGAGCTGGTTTTCCCTTCGCGGGTTGGAAGGTCTAACAGACAGTCGCTTCTGTAAAAATCCGGACCTGTCAAATATTCAGGTTAGGTAAGCGGACCCCGTGAAAAACGGGATGATGCTAGGGAGATGATGATGATCTAATTATACACGTTTCTGACATAATTTATGGTAACTCCGGTGTCATTTCCTACGTTTCTGTATGTACGTACCGAACCATATAGAAGAACTACATAAACTCACGCCCGTATTGCTGTTGGGGTGAGTAGAGTAAGAAAACTGAGACAATCTCCAACCACTTTTGATACGAAGAGCTAAGCCTGGAGACATAAGAATCAGAGACAATGAGGCACTTCCCAGGCTACGTACGTACTCCAAAAAAATATAGATGGTGCTGTACAAATTTGCCCTCGCTTAGGTATAAACGATGACCCTTTTTATTACACCCAGGCCCAACACATGTTCCACCGATTATTATTCTGATCAAAATAAAGAGAAGCAATATAGGTAGCAACATAATTATTTACATAATGTGCTCCAAATATCAAGCAACAATGGTTTTTATACATGCCCCTGTCATTGCATTATATTTTTGAATAATTATGTAAGTAACCCGACCAATGAGAAAATAGGTAATAATCACGTAAAATCTGAACAGCGCCATCTATGTACTTTTATGGCACGTCCCTCATTACAAGAATAAGAATAAAATAAATTTATAGCCAGTCATCATCACCAGCCCATTAACGTCCCCACTGCTGGGGCACGGGCCTTCCCTATGGATGCATAGGGAGATCGGGCCTTAAACCACCACGCGGGCCCAGTGCGGATTGGTGGTTATTAACGACTGCTAATGCAGCCAGCCAGTAACAATTTTCATATGCTATAAGAACTAGGTAATTACGAATATTACGAATACAGGCAAAAGGAAATGGCTCAGCTTGTGCTGTGATGTAGCCATGCTATGGCGCTATCCAGCGCTGGTTTTCAGCCATTTCCTCTTCCTGGGATATTGTGCGGAAGTAATTGTCAACAAGGGTTTGAGGACATTAAGTAGAAATATACAATGCCAACTAAGTCCACTTCAATTTTAAAGTCCCCATGGCACATTACTTGAGTCTACAATGCACTTGATTTGAACGAGTTACATTACGATAGTGAATTATCAATTCTATACTAATGGAAGTTTCGTGTTGTACGATAAATAGATCGAAAATGAACTATACCTGTAGGGCATTTTGTGCGTCATTGTGGCTTACTTTAAATTATCTTTAGAATAATAAAATAACCTTATACTTAACTATTACAACGTTAGGACTTAATATGATAAAAGAGAAAATCTTTTTCTATCATGTGGGTTGTGAGGTCAATTACCAACCTCATCAACCCTGGTGTCAGACATAGCACAATAGTAGCACGGAGAACGCTACACCGACAAAAGGGTTCTTAAATTAATGATGATTAAAAATACAAAAAAAAGAACCAAAAAGAACCATAAAAAAACCAATCAACCATAAAAACCACCAAAACCATGAAAGAGAACCAAATTGAAGACTATAGAGAACCGGAGAGGAAATATGATTGGCCACCTGATACGATACGATTCATTTGTAACAAACATTATGGAAGGAAAAATTGAAGGGAAGAGAAGAAGGGGTAGACCTAGGATAACATTTATGAAACAAATAAAAGAGAAGGTGCAGGTCGTGTCGTATCGGGAGGTGAAGGTTTTGGCGGGAAGAAGAGAGGAATAGCGATTACTCTACCGACAAGAGCGCAGCTCTTAAATAAAGAGAGAAAAACACAAAATGTCCGTCAACCAATAAATCTGAAACCTACATTGAAATTGCGCTCGTAGCCAGTGCAAAACAACGCACCCACGGCCAAATAATTTTCAATAACCAATCTAAACCAAATTAGAAAACAAAAGAAACCAAGTTGCGATACAAGTCAAGTGCACCAATGTAGATCAAGAGCGAAGTTTTACTTGGTACAAATGAAACTTACCTTTTGTGACGAAACATTCGCACACTCACAAGGTTACGCGATAGAATTCAATTGATTCCAGTTCACTTGCCGATGAAAGATATTAATTACACAAGTGAATTAAGTATATTATACTAGTTTTGATAATTAAAAACTTGTTGTTGCTTAAGAGTTTGCTTTTGGATTCCGTAATTAAAGATAAATTAAAATTCTTAAGTAATACAGTATGATTTAAATTACATAACATTAATAGCCTATATACGTCCCTCTGCTGGGCACAGGCCTCCCCTCAATCAACCGGAGAGGGTATGGAGCATACTCCACCACGCTGCTCCACTGCGGGTTGATGGAATTTTAATTTAAAACTAAATTCATTGTACTCAGCGTTCTTCACGTAATGAACAGTTCCTTATTTAACTCCTTTAAATCTAAGATTAATTTATTATGATAATTAATATTGATTTGCATATTAATTGCCCAAATCCATATCAATATATAAGCAATTACGCAAGATAAAAGTCTCAAATAGACATTATGTAACTTTGTCTCAATTCATTTTATACGAAATTGATACTTTGACAAGGTACTACCTAGCAAAAAAGTACAAATATTTTATACAAAGTGATTTATCTTAATCTATGACACACCTGTTCACCCTTAACTTGTTTCTTTCTCCTGGTCGCCTGGGAGAAAGTAAACCCTTGGTGAGGTAAACTTAACCGGCTTCTTTTTCTAGATGAGCATTTTGTAATTTATCTTTGACCCAGTCAAATACCCTATTGGGATACTTATAGACGTTAGTTTATGTTTTTTTTTCTATCAAACAAAACATACTTAATAAGCATAATAGAACAAACACCTGTATTTATTACATCAAAGTGTGAGATCTAACCTCTAATTTTCCTTTCACTGTGCGGAGTGATTTTACTATTTTTATTACACTTTCTATTTAATACTCTACGTGGATACGAAATGGGAATTGTAATGGCAACCGATCGAAAGCGATCTGCGTACCAATCGCCTTTAAGACGGAATTAATAATATATGCCAATTGTTGAGAGTGCATGAAATGAAAAGATCGAGAAAGCGACCTCAGTGGTCCAGTGGTTGAGCGCTGGGTTCACGATCCGGAGGTCCCGGGTTCGATTCCCGGTGGGGACATATCACAAAAATTACTTTGTGGTCCCTAGTTTGGTTAGGACATTACAGGCTGATCACCTGATTGTCGGAAAGTAAGATGATCCGTGCTTCGGAAGGCACGTTAAGCCGTTGGTCCCGGTTGCTACTTATTGATGTAAGTTAGTAGTCGTCGTGAGCCATGTCAGGGGCCTTTGGCGGCTCAATAGTAACCCTGACACCAGGGTTGATGAGGTTGGTACTCTACCTCACAACCCACACGATAGAAGAAGATCGAGAAAGCAAAACATAATAAGCTGATTTTAATATTGAACGAAAAACTGACATTTTATAAAAAAAAACAACAGAACATGACAAGTATATTTAAAAGACAAAACTTAGGACGACCAAGGAGGCCGTCGTTAACACCAATGGTGCCAATTCAGGCAACCACCAACTTATTTTCCATCATCATCAATTTAAGAGCCACGCTCTTGTCGGTGCAGCATTTTCCATGCTAGGTACTTGTTTAGGGAAAAATAGGGCAGTGGTCTCCCCCTTGCCTTCCGCCCCGCAGTACTCTGTCTGACGCAAGTGGGATGGCGCCCAGAGCAACTTATTTTTAATTTATCTAATTTTACAGGACTACACCTAGCTCTATCTCTTTCTTACCCTTATTGTAAGTGAAGGACGGCACTAACTAAAGTTCAGAGCTGTCAAAATAAAATTAGGTTAATTTTGTGTTCGACCGAAGCACCAAGTTTGTTGAATACATACATACATACATACATAAACTCACGCCCGTAATTCCCCATTAGGATGGGGTGGGCAGAGCCACAAGTAATCAAAGACAACTTGCAGCCACTGTTGATACGATGTCGTAAGCTGGATATGATACTTTAACTGGATACTTTTTAAGTTTGTTGAATATTACTTTTAATTTACTAAGTAACAAACATATTATGGAAAAGCTCAGTTGAATTTGTGGCATATCCTCCTGAGACCCAGATTTCCAGACACACTATTCAAACAATGAGGTTTGGAGGGTTTGGAGTATTTGAATTTCTAAAGAACTTTAGGCCTATTAAATAGAGATTTCACGTGAAAATAATATGAAGATTACACGAATAAAATAAGCAAGATTTTTTTTATTTATTTTTTAAATACTGTTTTATGCTCCTTATGTTCTTTGATTAACTTCAGAATTCTTATTTATACTGTGAAATATAATATTATGCTAAACTTAAATTCAAGGATGCATAATTGCAATAGCCAAACGCTATCAATCGCCATCGCAACACGGAATACACGCCACAGTTAGCGTATAACTGCCGAATGACCGTCAAAATTCACTTATTGCCATGTCGTAAGCGCTTACGCAATCGTCTTATGATCATTAAACATCGATTGTTACAATCGATAACATTAAACCGAGCGACTCGCGAATCGACAGGTCTAGTAACTATACATTGTTTTAAGTTTACGCGGTTATTATCATAATTAAAACACATAATAACGGGTTCCTACCGCGTTTAAATGGGGATCACGGGATGACATCCCGTGATCATGGCACTTGCAACAGTGTCGAAATATCGGGAGTCTCATATCCGCATTTAAACGCGGTAAGAACCCGTTATTATGTGTTTTAATTAGGTCTAGTAACTGCTGATGCCAGTACGGTCAAGAGTACTAATATACACTTTGAAACCATGTCACATTAACTTTTTTGACAAATTCAACCGTAAGTCTCATTAAATGTCAAATATGATAGTGCGACAGGGTTCTAAAGTGGGTACATCATGTTACTCTTGACTGTACATATTGATTTACCACTACCGTAGATATACTATACTAGATATACTATTATGCTTGATACACAAATGCGGCGAAAGCTTGGCGCTTGTTTAGCTATACATTCGCACACAGCGGTATAATATACATTCAATAAAATCGTGTCAAATGAAGAAAGTACGCGGCGTCATAATTTTATACATACGATCCGGAAAATTGGAATCCCGGTGGGGACATATCACAAAAATCACTTTGTGTTCCCTAGTTTGGTTAGAACATTACAGGCTGATCATCTGATCGTCCGAAAGTAAGATGATCCGTGCTTCGGAAGGCACGTTAAGCAGTTGGCCCCGGTTACTACTTACTGATGTGTGTAGTCGTTAAATGAGCCATAACGGGCCTTTGGCGGCTCAGTAATAACCCTGACACCAGGGTTGATGAGGTTGGTTTTCTACCTCACAACCCACACGATAAGAAGAAGATTTTATACATGCTTCAGCCATTACATTGTACTTTGTAATAATTATGTAGCCGAGTAATGAGAAAATAGGTAATTATCACTTTAAAGCTGTACAACGCCATATATATTCTTTTTGTGTTCGTAGCCTGGAAAGTCCCCCAGTGGTTTTTTGTGCTTAGAGAAATGTGTTACGTAACTGTGTACGATAAATGATGTAATATTTGCTATGTCCGGCTGAATGACTGCATATTTGAAAGTCATGTTTATTATAGTTTCTTTGAAAATATTTCTGGGTTTCGATATTCGGAAGGCTGTAATGAACGGATATGATATAATTCATAATCATTTCAACAATGTAAAAACTTATTTCAATAAACGTTATTATTATTATTATTTATCCGCAATAAAAATGGTATTACAGTTTGCAGTTGGTCAGCATTTAACAATATAAAAACAAACAAAAACAATAATAAACAAAAAACTAATACTATATTTTTTTAATATCTAAACATGCTATAAACCTTTTCTGCTTAGGTACTTCATATTTTATTGTTTGATTTTTTAAAATCAATACATACCTACAATGGGTGTTCAGAAACAGTCAGTATTTTTATTTATTTATTTATTTATAAAGTACACCCACATCACATACATTAACACATTTTTATATTTAGTAGGTTACGGTATTGTGCCTATATTATTATATGACAATTACGGCGTATATAACTTATACAATTAATGGTATATACAGTATTTACGTACAGTCGCATTTTTCCCGTTCTCGACTGGAAAATATAGAGCTTTCTTTTCGTTTTGGTGAAGAATACGTTGGATTGGTTAGTAAGTACGATCTACTTTGAACCGGCGTGCGTGTATGAAACGATTGATGCACTTGGAGGAAGCAAGAGTGTGTCAGGATCGAAGCAAATGGAATCCCATAGTCTGATTACCCCGGTGGGAAATGTGCATTGGTGAAGGATGCTTATTAATTATTTTCCGTTCCAAACTTTTGCGACGGAAAATTCCACTTGATATTAACTCAGCCATGATAAAAATCATGGTCTGAATCATCCCCCTGAGTATACGTTACGACCTCATTAACACCCTATATGTACCGAAACTATGTTAATCTCAGAACATATCAAACCCTCCCCATTATATGTCTAATCAAAGATTTTTTTTACTTTTTACCAGTTTGTATGCCTGTATGTATGTATGGTTGTATGTATGTATGGAAAGTCCAAGCAGAGCCGGAGGTCAACCGAGTACTTTCACCATTCAAGGCTACGGAGCCTTGCAGTGTCGGCTGCCGGTGGCATCTCGTAAAACAATGTTGTGAATTTCTCAAACAGGTTGCTAGCGTCGACATTGGCGAATGATTTATACATCGCAGACTCACACACCAGAGACACGCCATTTTTTATTATTAGAATTCTAAAACCTTATTTACATAACATAAACTCACGACTATCTCCCAATAGGATAGTTTTCAACTAGTCAAATCAGATACTTTTTACTAAACGTCAAAACACGAGATTACTATGGAATTTGTATGAAAAAGCACCCTGTGACGTCATAAAAAACGTGATAAAATGTCTGACTTATTATTACGTTTTTCTTAATTTAAATTCATAAATAAGTTAAATAGAAAAAAGAAAATGATTTTTGTTAGTTTTAGATCTGTCTTTATTTAGTACTTAATCAGAATTTCATAATTTACCTTGAACCCAGTACAGACCCAATTGTCAGAGGTACATCCATCGCGAGAGGAACTAAGTACCCACACCTCATCGGTTATCATAGACCAACGTGATAGGTGGTAAGCCGTATCACCGTCTACACCACTTTTTACTATCATGAAAAATTGTAAACGTGTGCAATTATTTTATTATGTGATAGAAAGCGTTGTGTATGTATGTGGATATGCGTTTGCCAAGAATATGCATCTTCTCACGTAATGAGTCATTTCTATTTTTTTACACACGTCCTAACAGAGAAATAGGTTTATATAATAAAACGAAACGAAATCGATCGATTATTACTAATTTAGCCACGCCAACGTCACATCACTAATGTACACTTTGACAGTTCTGTTTTTCACACACGCGTGCATTATAGGTGTTGTAAAAGTATTTACTAAAACATAAGAAATGTAACAGCTTATTATTTAACTGTAATTTCTAGTGGTAGAGTCAAGAAAAGGAGGCCTAGAGTTCTCCAAACCGGCGAGTATGCACATAAGATTTTGATGGGAGTGAAGCAAGCGAAAGTGGAATAGGGTATTTGACTGAGAGAATTAATTATAAAATGCTAATTTACAAATAGAATTCAGTCTAAGATGATCAAAAATCAATCACATTTTACTTTTATTTATGAATTATGTAACAATGAGTACGACGTTTAACCGTTATTTTGTTTTAATGACGTCACAGGACAGTATTTCCATACAAAGAAGACTTTCTCATTTGAGTAGGTTGTCAAGTAGCCTGTTCCATTGTTTCTGCCTACCCCATAGATTATCGAATTAAAAGGGATATTTAATTGTTCACTTCTTATAAATTTATTTTCTACTTATTTTTGCAAATGCACCTTGACAACGTCCTTCCCCAATCGAATAATCCATGCATAGACAATAGCTTATTTTCAAAAAACTTACTTCCTTTCGTTAACCATTCTTAATTCATACCATAAACATTTTTTTTTGTTGATTTTCCCCGAAGGGCAAGGCAAAGGGAACTATGCCCATACAGCCATGTCTTATGTATTTTTTTCTTGATGATGATTAATGAAATTATGAAAAGTGATGACGATGAATGATGAAACTTAACCCACCACCTTCGGAGCAGACTTCTTTCTACTCTGAACCCCGAATGAATTAACTCCAAATTCTTCTTGGCACGAAGCGAAAAGGTACACTTTGTTTATTAAATATTCCGATATAATAACACTATCGCAAAAGTTTTCCGACTAACATAAACCATATAACACCACTATTCAATGAATAAAGCAACTGTCCCGTTCCCGCCAAAAACTCCATACCATAAACAACCTACCTTATCCCCATTCATTATCCTCTTTTACGGTTAGTATTCTCTCTTACGTTCCCTTCTACTCACTTTCCTACATTGATATCATGTGGTTTCCAGGATCATAATGCTCGCCCCTTTTATATAATATTATGACACTTAATAACACTTAATAATAAACATAATAATTATAGATGGCGAAGAATGGGTGTACTACTACTACACCTTCGGGGCTACAGGCGTGAAGCTATGCTGCTTACCCCAATTGAAAATAGGCGTTATCTTAAGTACATATACAGGGTGTTAGTGACATCGTAACAAAAACTTTGAGGGGTGATTGAGGCCATGATTCTGAGATGATATCAAGTGGAATTTTCCGTCGCAAAAGTATGGAATTGAAAATAATTAAAAAAACACAAAAATTTTCAGGAATATTCAGACTGAAAATTCCACTTGATATCAACTCAGAATCATGGTCTGAACCATCCCCCTCAGTATTCGTTACGGTGTCACTCACACCCATACCTACTTGTATGGCTACCGTATGTACTTGTGTGAGGTGTAAGTAACATCGTAACGAATACTGAGGGGGATGATTCAGCTGATTATTCTGAGTTAATATCAAGTGGAATTTTTCATCGCAAAAGTATGGAATTGAAAATAATTAAAAAAAAACACAAAAATTTTCAGGAATATTCAGACTGAAAATTCCACTTGATATCAACTCAGAATCATGGCCTGAATCATCCCCCTGAGTATTCGTTACGATGTCACTAACACCCTGTATATGTTTTTCTATGTGTAGTTTCTAAAATCGCACGTGTCTCTTCGTCATGCGTCGTAGTATGTGAACTGCCTAAACGGATGTAGGTACCTAGGTATATTTTTAACTATCGTATTTGCTTACTAATTGCCAATTATATCGGTTGTTTATCGATTATAAATAAAAAGTAATTTCTAGTGAGGCCACGACGTTGTTTCAAGTTGTCTCAATTCGGAGCAAGTACTCAAGGTGATCGGGTGTGTCAAAATTGCTCTTCTAATTAGAGCGCTGAGAACTTAGAATAACGCGTCTACCATCAGTTTGTACAGCCACGTAGTAGATTAAAAAACGCTTTGTTGATCAGGAGATCATCCAGGAGTGAGCACTCTTCGAAACTCTACCGGATGGATTAGGCGTTAAAAACTTCTGGGTTAGTAGCAAAAATGACAACGCCATCCAAAGTTTCCAATTTGCGGCTACAGTACCGTAGACCTAGAGACACATACGACTTAGAGGAAACATATAGAGAGAGACATATGGAGAGATATAGAGGGAGACATCATTTATTTTAGCCACTTTTATTTATTATTTTTTTATTTGTACACAATAGAACACAGAAAGAAACATATAAAGAAAGAGCTTTATTCCAGCTGACCTACGTGATAAGGAGACATGCAGTGTATAATACTACAGATAGACACTTTTGTGCATTTGATTTCAATTAACTAGCCAACAAATTCAACTTTAATAACATCTGTTCTAAATTCCAAAATGAAAAATCTAGCTAACTGAAATTGAACATGTCACCGATTCTTGTCTTTACACATAAATATACAAGGCAGAAACTCGTGGTAGACGTACCGTACTTACTGCGAAGGTCTGTACAACGGTTATTTGCATAATTTTAATGAGACTTACTATTTCTCGACACATGCATTGAGTTTCACCGACAAACAAGTTAATCCCTTCACTAAAACCTGTCACAATAATTTTTTTTACCCGGAAATCAATGAAGTCATGTCATACATTAGAAAAAAATATACCTACTTATAACATAACATACAAAGCAGCATGGAAAATGCTGCACCGACAAAAGCGTGGCTCTTAAATTGATGATGATGATAACATAACATAAACAGCCTATATACGTCTCACTGCTGGGCACAGGTCTCCTATAAATCAACCGGAGGCGGTATGGAGCACACTCCACCACGCTGGTAAAGTGGTGAAGATATATTTACCTTTAAATAGGTAGCGGAAAAAAAATTAAAGTCTCATGACTTCTACATAAAATCAGCATCCATACACTGCCTTTTATTCAGCCAATCTCACATGCGTTTCAGCCTTTAAGTAAGTAATCAACTAAATAATTTGCAAAAATGCATGCATGCCTTTAATACATTTGCAATTGCAAGGTATTCAGCTGAGAATCTACAGTCCAAGGGACCGTTATGGCCTAAATACCTCGTGATAAGTATTCAAGATAAATTAATTTATGACAGTGCCAAAATGTAAAATGCGTTTCCTGTTAACATTATTTTTTTTTAGTTCACGTTAACGGCCTCCGTGGTCCAGTGGTTGAGCGTTGGGCTCACGATCCGGAGGCACCGGGTTCGAATCCCAGTGGGGTCATATCACAAAAATCACTTCGCGATCCCTAGTTTGGTTAGGACATTACAGGCCGATCACCTGATTGTCAGAAAGTAAGATGATCCTTGCTTCGGGAGGGACTCATATGGTGGTAGGTACAGACTTAGGTTTGTCTAATATAATATTTTTTTATGTTATGCACGGATGCCTAAGTGAGGAAACCCACATTCCCAAGAAATTCATTTTCGGAAGTATGTGACCTAACCTGTATTGGGCTGGTTTTCCCTTCGCGGGTTGGAAGGTCAGAGAGGCAGTCGCTTCTGTAAAAAACCGGACCTGTCAAATCTTCAGGTTGGGTAAGCGGACCCTGTGACAAACGGGAATTATCCCGTACTTATATGAATTTCACGAGAATATGGGTTTCCTCACTTAGACATGCCGCTAGCATTAGCTAGGGAGATCATGATAATCAGATGAGATTGAGAACGGTAATTTATTTAAAAATAAAGCTCAGAAATCATTTATTCGCTCGGTAAAGTGTGGGTAAGTACTAAGTTCATCTTGCGATGATGTTTCTCTGACTACCCCGTTAGGATATAATTGTGAGCTTATGTTATGTATTGATAACCTAATTTTTTTAATGAAGAAAACTAACCTAACCTAACCTAACAGAACCCATTTTTCTTTCCCCCATAACACAACTGTAGTTTCACGAAGCACTTCAAAGGCTTTACTTACCTAGTACCAATTAAAACGCAGTTGCAAATTATCAAGGAATCCATTCGACCTTGTGACCTGCAAGAAACTGGTCTAGAGATCAACATATCAAATTGCTATCGTCGCAGGCGCAGGTCCCGTTAAGAGAATCTCATTCCGACGTAACGGACTGCGGACGCGCGATTGGCTCGGTGGACGCATGCGCCCGTGAGCGCCACGCTAGAGTAAACTTACTAGTAAGTAAGTAATTAGAAAAATAGAATTTGAATTTGGAATAGAACAGTATAATTGTGTTTACGTTTAATTGTTTATTAGGGGAAAATGTAGAGTTTCTTACTCTTATTGGTTTGCATTGCGCACTTACTTTTATAAGCGCAAATGACAATTTGCAATACTTATTACTTTTTTAGATGAATTGCGACGATGTGGCCTTTTTAACCCCCTGGGCATTTTTTAAACCTTATCTGTAAATGCTTAACACTTATTTCGAGTGAAACAAGCAAACGTCATTCTCTAAAATAAAAGTAAACATATTGTAGACAATATACTTTTTTTATAATATACTGAGACATCTATATCATCATCTCGCTAGCATTATCCCGTTTTTCACAGGGTGTGCTTACCTGACCTGAATATTTGACAGGTCCGGTTTTTTACAGAAGCGGCTGCCTATCTGACCTTCCAAACCCACGAAGAGAAAACCAAAGGGAAGTATTTTACAATGTTAATGAATTTATCCAATGATTATTTACTATTATATAAGGACATTTTTATTTTATTAGCATCAAGTGACAGTGTATATTTTTACTTTACATGCCTATTCTGGCGAAACACGCTGTACAGTCATGAGCAATATAATGTACAAACTTTAGGACTCTGTCGCACTAACATATTTGACATTTAGTGAGACTTACAGTTCAATTTGTCAAAAAAGTTAATGTGACATGGTACCAAAGTATATACATATTAATGCTCGTGACCGTACTTAAATGTAATATGTGAACTTTACCACCATGTTTCCTGTAAGTAAATAAATGATTGATAGATTGAAACCAGCCCAATACAATAAAACCCAACAATTAATTAAAAAAAATAATTTTCAAAAGGCTACCATTAGGCAACTGGTATGCCATTGAAGCTCCTTGCATGCCGGACACTGGCTACTTAGCATGTGTTTGAATCGGCTCGGTTGCCGTTACCTGACCACTGCGCCCGCGCCGGTACTTGCTTTGCTTATGAATGGACGGACAGAGTATCGACTGCGCTAGTAGTACTTTTATGTCTATTGAACCGTTGGCGCGTATAATTCTGATGCATGATATTTATCACCTGGGCTTGAGTACGGGACATCAGATTTTAAGACATGCCCGCTTATATTATATAGGTGTATACAAGATGTTAGTGACATCATAACGAAAACTTTGAGGGATGGTTCAGACCATGATTCTGAGTTGATATCAAGTGGAATTTTCCTTCGCAAAAGTATAGAATTGAAAATAATTTTAAAATTAAAAAAGATACTTACATGAATTTGGCGACGGAAAATTCCACATGATATTAACCCAGAATCATGGTCTGAATCATCCCCCTGAGTATTCGTTACGATGTCACTAACACCCTGTATATTTACACATAGGCCCCGATTCCTGCAGACACCGCCTAATTTTATTTTAGGTTATATCCGTCATTTTCGTATCCGTCGAAAAGGAAAGGGACGGATGATTCACAGCTCTTAATTTTAGGAAGAATGAGTAAATTAATGTGTCGGGTTATTGACTGACGTAAAATTTTTAGACGGTTGGTTTAGATTTGTGCTTAAAATTGACGTGTGTTCCATAAATTTTATGCTTGTCGATTACCCGTCCCTTTCCTTTTCGGCGGATAAGAAAAGGACAGATATAACTTAAAATAAAATTAGATGGTATTTACAGGAATTAGCACCATAGTGGTATTTACATATATGTGGTCACAATCATTGCAAAAAATAAAACTAATAATATACCTTTCTATAACTCGTATCTGTTGATTTATTGATGTGTTTATCTTATCGCCGATAATTTAATTATGATATGGGGGGGTATTTTGTTGCATATCGTAATTCGACCTTGCGTATTGCGTAGTAAGTCGTCAGGCTGTTGCGTGCGATACGAGCGCCTAGACATTGTTTTAAGTTTACGCGGTTATTATCATAATTAAAGCACATAATAACGGGTTCTTACCGCATTTAAAGAAGGGATATGAGATCACTCCACTCGAATCTCATCAGTCATCCCGTGATCATGGCACTTGCAACAGAGTCGAAATATCGGGAGTCTTATATCCTTACTTTAAACGCGATAAGAACCCGTTATTATGTGTTTTAATCACGCCAACATTATATCCCCAAAGAGGTAGAAAGAGTTAATACTTACTATATTTACCCACTCCTCGCCAGCTACGTTTGGGTTATTGAGGTCAGGTGTTGTAATTAAACGCCCAAATTGAGATACTTAATTCAATTTATTGGAAATGGCGTATGATGCTTGTTAGTGAGAAAAAGTGACAGAAGAAAATTATCTTACTAAAAATATATTTTGGTTGGTGTTGCCAACAAGGCAAGTCTAGCAATAGGAGGCGAGCCTATTGCCATTAACCGGGCACAAATTCTGGGAACCATGTCAAAAGGACCGCTCCGAATGGTACCCGGTAATAAAGTGTTCCATACGCTCTGGCGGCGTTTCCGCGCTGGATTGCCAGCTAAATGTGTTACCCCAGGTACGATTCGGCGCGGGGGTCACCTCCATTCCGCCGTAACCGCCTACCCAATTGCCTAACAAAGTCTATGGTTTACCTAACGTATGTATTTGAAATGGATGAAATTGTTCATATAATATCAAATCTCATACTAAGTACTTAATATTCGAATCAACAAAACAAATGCCTATTTGAAGAGAAAAGCGCGTCACTTGTGCATGCCAACAGATCTTTATGCGCCCGAGTGGAAAACAAGAGGATTATATAGGCTTAAACACTTTAGATAGCAAGACTGCTTTCTTAGACCATTGTCAGTGGTTTCACGTCTTTGTTTATAACTTTCTTGCTAACTTCCACTCTCTTAGTATTGTCTCCAAGATAAGTAGCCGAAGAAAAACATCCTGCCTACGTTAAAACATATATTTGCATAAACATACAGTTTTTATGAAAACATTTTACAATGTTTACTTGGTAATGAACAACACTTAACTGTGCAGCGGAAAAACTTATAAATAACCACATTTTGCGAGGAATTTAATCAAATAAGTACTTTTATAGGCAGTGTTAAATGACTATAAAATTCGGAATTATGATTAACTCAGGAATAAGGCTAAGAAACAACCGTCAATAGCCAAGTCTGTTGATAAATACAATTTTCGTGTTTTTTCTTCGCCCGTTTAAGGGACAGGGGCTTTTTGGCGGGAACGGGAACGGGACAGTTGCTTTCTTCATTGAATTATCTAAATACGAAGTGGTGTTTTGTGGTTAATGATCACATTAAGTTAGTCGGAAATCATTCGCGATAGTGTTATTATATCGGAATATTCAATAAACAAAGTGTATCTACCTATTTTCGCTTCGTGCCAACAAGCCGCTTCATAACTCGAAAGTTTATGCGGTCTTTTGAGTTTCGGAGTAGGAGTCTGCTCCGAGTGTGGGGGCTTAGGTTTCATCATCATCACCTTTCATCATTTCATTAATCATCAAGAAAAAAAATACGTAAGACATGGGTGTATGGGCATAGTTCCCTTTGCCTTACCCTTCGGGGAAAACCAAAACAAAAAAAAAATTAAGAGACAGGCTAAGATCATGAGACCATGCTGCCTACACAATACAATAACTCTTTTTTGTACACAAAAGAAACACATTACATAAACAATTTGTACAATAGGCTGTCTTGTTGCTAAAGTAGCAATATCTTCCAGGCAACGTTTACGTACAGGATATAATTTCCAAATAAATGGTCAATTAAATGCCTAGTCATGAGTAATTTTTTAAAAGTATTTAGTCTGTGTAAAATATGTATTTTATAAATTACGTAAAAGCGCGCGAAAGAAAAATGACAGATTCGTTCAGGAATGTCCGGAGCGCGCGAAATAAAGGATCTTTAAAAAGAAAAAGTTAGTATTCCGACAACGTGAGGTTTGTGAATGCGGTTTAAACTGGGCTCGTATGTGGTAAGAAAAGGGTTACGTTGCGTTAGTACTGACGGTTTCCCAAAGTCCGGTTTTCTTTAAAACCTGTCGTTGGAAGAATGCGGCCCTGACACTTGCAACATTGTGACTCAAAACATCCACTTCGAGTTTTTGATTTAGTAACAAGTGCTTCTTTAAAACCGGAACTCACAAAAAAATACACTAAATACAGAAAGAAAGAAAAATTTGCGAATACGTAGGTACTTACCTAAATTATTTTATTTTGTTTAGAGCTAAGTTACTCCGTCTATCGGGAACTTTTTTACCGTACTTCTTCTTCCATCGTGTCGGTTAAGAGGTGGATTACCAACCGCAGCAACCCTGGTGAGCCACCAAAGGCCCCAAACATGGCTCATATAGGACCACGTACTTACATCAGCAAGTAGTAACCGGCACCAATGGCTTAACGTGCCTTCCGAAGCATGGATCATCTTACTTCCTGACAATCAGGTGATCAGTCTGTAATGTCCTAACCAAACTAAGGATCATAAGGTGATTTTTGTGATATGGTCCTACCGGGGTTTGAACTTGGGACCTCCGTCAGCCCGTGATAATCGTTTATGATCCAGACACAAATTCGAAGACAAATTCGCCAATCATTGATTTAGGCCTCTGCTGGATTCGAACCTGCGACCTCAAAGTGAGAGGCAAGCGTTCTACCAACTGAGCTACTATGGCTCTTACCAGTAAGAATTATACTTGCAATAAATATCTTGTCAATAAATTATTTAAGTTATGCGGGTAGGAAGCCAGCAAGGACGCGCCACAGGAAATGGTAACAGTCTTTGAGTACGATTTATTTGTACATGATAAATAATTCCTACAGATTAACCAATATATACACAAAGTTAGTGAAAGCGCCATGGTGGCAGCTACCGAACCCAAGATACTAGAATATATCGTAGGGCTAACTACACAGCATAGGAAATGTATACACAACATACCTACATAGATATGTATGATATGTGTAGATAGATACAAGCACACACACGCGCGCCCGCGCGCTCGCATTCACACACACACGCACGCACGCACGCACGCACGCACACACACACACACACACACACACACATACATACACGCATACACACACAAACATACAGACACATGCTTATATTTTTATATTCTTCTTGTAGCTTTATCCATTTAGATTAGCTTGAAAAACTATAATGGGTTTCACAAAAATTGTAACCCCTTAATTATACATATAAATAGTAATGAACTATTATTAACCCGAATATGAAAAACAAAATTAATAAAGAAATAATGTGTACGGCTGAAATGAACCTCGGGTCAGGGCGTCGTCTGAGAGAATTATAAGAGAATCCCCAACCCTGAATGGATAGATAACGATATGCACTGAAGGCACAGAACGCCACGCCGGCGGGTCGATATCGAGGTCCTTGTTCTCTTCTATAGTGTTGGTGTCAGGGTTACTATTGAGCCGCCAAAGGCCCCTGACATGGCTCATGTAACGATTACTCACTTACATCAGTAAGTAGTAACCGGGACCAACGGCTTAACGTGCCTTCCGAAGCACGGATCATCTTACTTTCGGACAATCAGCCTGTAATGTCCTAACCAAACTAGGGACCACAAAGTATTTTTTGTGATATGTCCCCACCGGGAATCGAACCCAGGACCTCCGGGTCGTGAGCCCGGCACTCAAGCACTGGACCACGGAGTAGTGGGTGTATGAAGTATACTACTCTGCCTACCCTGGAATACAGGCGTGGCGCTATGTTATGTTTACGTTGTACAGGTAGAAATCGTGACGGATAGTTTACGCAAGCTTGCAAGCTTGAATGGACCATACTTGATGAACTTCTGCGAATATGAGGAAACAGCACAATGTTGCAATGGAACCAGTTGTCCATTCACACCACGAACGCTGCGCCTGCGCCGACTTCAGTGGCTGTTGAGCAATACTTGTTGGACTTGTCTTACCCTGAGGTGGTATTGAATAATTCTGTTTGCCTTTGCCCTTAACGATTAAGTCTTGTTTTAATTTGTGACCAAATTATATAAATGCTAGTGTAACAATTTCTTTCCCTTGTCTTGAAAAGTATCGGCGCTCGAAAGACGTAATGTACGATTCCGACGACCCGATTGCTCTAGCCATAGACGCGGCAACAAACACTTCAGGACCTCGAAACCGACCACGCCGGCGTGGTCGATGTTTTCCCTCATTCAGCGCTTATATATCCCTATCGTCCCACTAAAAATTCTACTTTTAAATCGATTATATTCTAATAATTGTTACCAACGGCTTAACGTGCAGCGTATATAATTACTTACTAATGTAAGTAAGTAGTCGCTCATGAGCCATGTCAGGGGCCTTTGGCGGCCCTGACACCAGGGTTGATCAGGTTGGTACTCCACCTCACAACCCACACGATAGAAGAGATCAATAAGTAATAACTAGGACCCACGGCTTAACGTGCCTTCCGAAGCACGGGTCATCTTACTTTTGGACAATCAGGTGACCAGCCTGTAGTGTCCTAACCGAATAATTATCTAATCACAATCTCACCGGCTTAATCTTATCGTCTGCTACAACTCATAACGAACGTAACTTCTCATACTATGATCGCATGAACACAAGGTCAAAATGAGCACAGGTGTTTGTGACTATGACAGGTGGTACTGCATTGCCAGGTGCCAGGCCATAGAGTAAAAAACAATACTACGTATAGAACGGTAACTCTCTGCCCCGATACAATTCGCTCCAGGCGCCTCACCCCTCTGGGTCTTACTTTAAAAACCGCATAGAGTAAGAGTCCATAATTCCATAGTAATATCATATTTTGACGTTTAGTAAAAAGTAACTGATTTGAATAGTCGGAAGCTACCCTATTATGACGCCTATAATGACACCTCATTTGTTAAAATAGCATAAATTATACATCAATGGATTTAGAAGTTAGGAAGGGAACATACATAGGTCTATACCCACTTACATACGTAGAGATAAAACCTTCTCTTTTGTTTCAACGCAGTCTGGTTAAAAAATACTGTTTGTTGTCCAAACTAAAATCAAAAAACCTCGAGTGAATAAAAATCCCGAAGACCACTCGTCTTGCCCATTAGAAAGATTAGAAACACAACAACATTCGCGATACTTTTTCTAGGCATTAAGTACACTACACATTAAGGGCTACATAAATAATGATATAAATCAGAAAGTGTGAAGATGCTCTAAATGAGTATGTAACGAGTATAAACAAGAAAACAATTTACAAAGTTAAAGAGAGAAACAAAGTCGTTGATAATGACGCGTGTGACAAAGAGTAATGACTGGGTTTTGCATGACCTCCGTAAAGTAATAATCCGGGTGAGAACACTCAGCGCTCCCCATTTGTCCGGCCAAATGGCAAACGCCATATACGGCAAATATACAATAAGTCACGTCTAAAAATAGAAAATGAAAGGTTACTTAGTAAACTATATGACAAACCAATCTTCATGTTGTTACAAGATTACAACACAAGTACAAGTCAAATGGAAAGAAAAAGAAACAAATAGTTTATAAATGGAACCACGGAATGGAAACGAATTAAAATAACGCCTTACGAGACTCATTTTTTTTTTTTGACGTGACTTATTGTAGATTTGCCGCAGATGGCATTAACTACTTGGCCGGACAAATGGGGAGCGCTGAAGGCTCTCACCCGGTACAACGTTTAAGACAACAGGCCTGAGGGTGCCCAGTTGGGAGACTCATAAAAGACTGATACTACCTACTAGAAATATAATTAAGTACTTACTACTATCCATGGAAATAACAAAAAGAACTTTCGTTAATGAGGGCAAAAACTACCTATTTTTCCCATCAGGTGTCGCTACTGTCAAGAGTTCTTTAATTTTGACAGTTTCCCATACTATTTGAATAAACAAACATTATTATTTTGGTTATAATTATTTTTACACTATAACCCTTTGCGCAGCGTTTAACTGCAAAATCATAGTGGTATATTTATTCACTAAAGATCGAAAAAACCTTATTTTCACTCAAAACTACCTTTTCCAACTGGCTGCTTTTCTTTTTCGGCATACACCACGTCGCTCCACATTTTATAGCAATTTATCACGAATTTTAGCTGGACAGTATGCAGAACTGTCAAAATTTAGGAACACTACAGTGCTACGTTTGGGCTTCTACTTTTTAGGGTTCCGTAGCCTAATGGTAAAAAATGGAACCCTTATAGATTCGTCATGTCTGTCCGTCCGTCCGTATGTCACAGCCACTTTTCTCCGAAACTATAATAGCTATACTGTTGAAACTTGATAAATATGTGTATTCTGTGAACCGCATTAAGATTTTTATGCAATGATAGAAAAAAAACAATAAATTTTGGGGGTCCCCATACATAAAACTGAAACTCGAGACACTTCCAAAGTGGTAAAATGTGTGTGTCCCCCCCCCGTAACTTCTAAAATAAGAGGAGGATAAAACTAAAAAAAATATAATTATGATGTAGATTAGCATGCAAACTACCAACGAAAATTGATTTGAACCAGATCTAGTAAGTAGTTTTTTTTAATACATCATATATGTTACTTGCTGTTACGGAACCCTTCATGGGCGAGTCCGACTCGCACTTGGCCGCTTTTTATTCTCATTGCCGATAAAGTACCTAGGCCCATACGACCTTCACATCATTTCTAACAATATAATTAAGAGCGTCGTTTCCGTTGACGCAACACAATTGTTTTGCTAACCCCAAATAGATTGTCTCTTGCAGGAAGTGTCTCAAACGTGACATAAACCCATTGTGCTGTTACCGCAATCTTGTTTGCCTTTTCAATTATTTTGATTGCTGCATCATTATAATGTTTATCATTAAGATTTATTATGACATTATTTGTTTGCAGTCGCATTGAGCAAACGAGGTAAGTGCGCAGATTTTGCTTTCTGTAAATTTTCCTTAAATTATATCAAGGACATGGGAGCTTATATGTAAAACTATAGTATTGGCACTAAGCAACCGACAGTGGAACAGTTTAATGGAGTACTTTTTTAATGATGCTAGAGAGAGAGGTAAAACAGAGGTCTAATCGTGTAACTCAGTGTCTATATTGAAATTCTTACAGTAAAAACTACGTAAGTTCCTTTTTCGAAAAAACACATTCGAATAATTAATGATTTTTGTTATCAAAACCTCCAGCTCGCAATAGATAGGCTAATTTCAACCCTGGTAAATATTTTTATTCTACATATTTGACCGAATTTAAGTGAATTGAAATAAATCGAGGTACCTATTGTTTACGAAAATCACATTAAAAAAACGCTTAATACGTGGTTTTCACTGTGAAGCGACGATATAGAAACCCTATTCTGTGATTGGTTGAAACTGACAACTCTTGTAAATTCATTAACATTTTAGCCAATCACAGGATAGGATTATAACTGAAGATAATTGATGTATAAATGTTACAGTAGGTCAAGATAGAAACTAATCTATACGAACCCCCTTTGTTTTAAACCACTTGAACGAAAAACAGCTAGTCTACAAGAAGTGTATTGAAAGAACTGTACAAATGTTTAAAAGACGCCTGTTACGGCATGCTCCAAGATAAGGCACGTTCATGTGAATAGAAAACGCTTGGCATTTGTACTCACGACTAGTTATGACATAAAAAACCAAGTTAGAATATTTGTATTGTGTAATGTATTAATTTTTGTTGGTTTTTGAACTTCAAAGGATTTTAATATTGACTTGACTGTAATGACAATGTTGTTCAACTCTATGTCTGGGGTAGCAGGAACTTCAGCCGAGTTGCAATTGACTGTGAAAATCGACAGTGACGGCGATAAAAATATATTTATGGGATTGGCTTTTTACTCAATCACAATCACATACATTTTTATTACTCAGTCACTGTCGATTCTCATAATTGTTTGCACCTTGGCTAAGGCCCCAGGCCGACGTTATTTTAGTCATTTCGTTATCACCCAGTATTACTTACCCGTCTTCTTTCTCCTCGCGTTTATCATGTTTCTATCACGGGTCTTACCTAACATGAAGTATTGACAGACTTGTTACTAATTCTTGTGTTGTTAATTCAAATAGGAGTTGCAAGTTATTCCTAACACAAGTACATACTTTAGTCAATAAAAAATCTTACATTTATTTATCTGTTTTTAAATCTTTACTTCTTTATTTCTGCCTACCATTATTACTTAGTATTTATTAGAATGTACTATAAGTATAGGTGGAAAGACAGACTTGCTCAATTCATAACTCTCTTTAATTTAGCAGGTACTTCCTTATATCTTTCTTTTTCTCGTTAAGAATGTTGTTCTCAATACGAGGCGGATTAAGTGCGAAGTCGAGTTTTATACTGTTAAAGTTAATAACAGGTTCAATGTTAATGTTCGTAATCTCTACCTACATCGCTTTCTTATTTCAAACTTGGATAAAATGGTATTTTTCATTAGTATGTAGAAATTCTACCAGGTCTCTCCAGCGGTATCTTGGGCGAGCCTTGCTAAGCTGGGGCTGGAATAGTACAGAACAGAAAGGAATATTGTGTCTTCTAGTATCGGTGGCCAACTCCAGTCGTTGCGCCGAGGGACGTAAGTATGTCATGAATAAAGTCAATCATACTTACCTAAATGAGGGCTTAACTATGATGCACTCGCTTTTCGAGTTCAAATTAAAAAATATCTTTATTCAATGGGTAACATAGTTACACTTTGAATCGTGATTTTTTACATAACGAACGTCTCATCCACCTAAAACTACTGCAGCTTCTCACAACGTGTATAGCCGGGGAAAAGAAGCTGCAAGCAAAGCCTCGGCACAGGGCTAGACGTTCTTAAAAAAATGAAAATGCATAAGATTGACAGGAGCCAATAGTACTTCGTTGGCTCTGACTTGTAGGCCATCACTACTACTGCCGCTCTCGAAATGAACTTTACAACCATTTTAAGAGCTGTCACAAGAACGCTGCTTAAATCTACTGACAAAGACGTAAAACCTGAGATGATGGAGACCCATAATCTCAACCAGCTTATAATCCAATATTAGGGGTGGTATTAATAAACGAATCTCAGCTGAGACTGTCCTCAAGATCATGCTTAAAGTCCATGTTTTTATATAAGGACTGTCACAGTAACATGATCTTGAAGCTGAGATTAGTTTTTTAATACAACCCTAAATCATCAATGCGAGTAATATCAGTCACTACACTAAGACTGTCAGTAGGTACTATTCAGAGGCGGAGGACAGGAGTCCTAGTACGGCTTTGAAATAGATTACTCTGGGCGCCATCGCAGAAGGCAAGAGGGAAACCACTGCCCTATTTTTCCCTAAAAAGTAGTATGGAGAGGAATGCTACACCGATAATTGCGTAAGACACGAGTATATTCCAATTAATCAAAACAATTCATGGCATACTATACTACCAACCTTACTGTCTTAATTACGACGTTCAAATAAAAACCTATTAATCTAAATCAAGTAATTAATTCTGCCTTAACAGTCGTGTTGAAAGACGCCGGTCAATCAGTCGAAAGATTGACCGTAGATAGTCGTATGACGAAATAACGGCACTTTGCGAAATGATATTACTTACATACCTATCACACGGTCGATTGGTGTGATTTCAACTTCTGTATGTGAATATGCTGATTCAGTTTTTATGTATTCAAATACTAGTCGAATTTGTTTAGCTAGTGCCTGGCTTCACGGTAAACGAGCTCTGTGGTCAAGTGGTTGAGCGTTGCGGAGGTCCCGGGTTCGAATCCCGGTGGGAACATATCACAAAAATCATCTTTATAGGTATATGTAGGCACACGTCCAGTTCGTTAATCGTTTATTGCGAGACTGAGGATGACAAAGAGAAATATATAAAACTATGAAGGTGTAATATATTAAACTCAGTAAAACGGCATTTGCATTTTTTATCAATCATGATATTTTGACATGACATAAGACCATAAGTAAAACATAGATATACCACAGAAGGTAAACTTAAATACATCACAGCCCTATACCTTCAAAAACATCAGCACTTACATAAGTCTACCCATCTCCCTAAAGCGTTATCCTGTTTTCACAGGATCCGCTTACCTAAACTAAAAATGTAACCAGTAATTATCTAAGGCTGCGTTTCCATTGACGCGGAGCTGTACGGAGATGAGCGGAGATGTGCAGGAATCGACCAATCACCGTGAGGGAGAGAGTAACAGTGCGTCTCTGTTTTTCGAACGCTGTGATTGGTCAAATCCGCACATCTCCGCTCTTCTTCGCCCATCTCCGTGTCAGTGGAAACTCGGCCTAAGTGCGTACTTATCTAAAAAGCTCTTCGATATTGCTGACTGATCAAAATTAGAAGAAATATGAAGGTATGGACTATTCCTAATACTGATTGACGGGAGACCAGTGAATATGTGATATAGTCAGCTTCCTAACAAAGACATCTGCGAAAGAAGTTGACATCTGCCTACCTTCGTAATGGTTGTCGTCATCATCGGTGTGGGTGACGGGGCTGATCTGGCGACACAGGTCTTCATATTCGGCCCAGTAGGCCGCCAGCGCCGTGGGATCCGGCGGGCGCGGCAGCGGCAGCGCCATGCGGACTTCTGGTGACTCCTGGAGGGAAAGAGACGGTTGAAAGAATGGTGACATACAGGCACAAGGTGACGACTAAGTATTTCCCATTCTTCTTCTTATCGTGCGGGTTACAAGGTGGAATACCAACCTCATCAGTGACCTTATTTGGTTTAGGAGTTAGGTAGGAGCAGACGTGCATACACACACATACATACATATTACATAGCGGTCAAACACACCATCACCCCCTAGCATTATTCCGTTTTTCACAGGGTCCGCTTACCTAACCTGAAGATTTGACAGGTCCGGTTTTTAAAGAAGCGACTGCCTGTCTGGCCTTCCAACCCGCGCAGGGAAAACCCGCCCAATACAGGTTGGGTCACATACTTCCGATGTGGGTTTCCTCACGATGTTTTCCTTCAAACACATAACCCCCCTTTTTGCATCGCCATAGATAGGTAATAAAGAGTTTACTTGTACCTCTTGCACGCAAACACTTTTGCACTGATTTATGATTGTCAACAGATTAATACTGTCAAGTTCTAAATAGAATCTAGATATTTTTCCCATAGTTAAGACCACACAGCTTCGAGCAACAAGTCTATAATAACCGTGATCATGGCGTGCACTTCGAAGACGACCATCCGCTGGCATGTTTAGAGAGATTGGCATGCAAAACAGTTTATTGATTTTCCGACCAAAGAAAAAACTCTAAATAGTGTTAGTAAACAGTAAATAATCGGCGGTATTCCAGAAGCTTCGCAATTAGAGTATACAAATGCTAGACAATGGCTTTGGACATTCGTAGGCGTGCGCGTACGCATCTGTCCCGTTTATGAAACTTGTTAGTCAATTGTATCTAACGACCGTATCACAATATGGTTCACATTGCGACAGGCTGAGAATTATGGATTTTATCTGTAAGTTATAATAGCAGAATTATGAAAATGGAGTCTGAATGTTGAGTCCTCTGCAATTGATAACAATGACAATTTATGTTTTTTTTTAAACGATTAACATAACATAACAACATAACAAATACTTTATTGCACAAACAGGAAAAAACAAAATACAAAACAAAAGAGAAATAGAATTAGTACAATAGGCGGCCTTATTGCTAAGTAGCAATCTCTTCCAGGCAACCTTTAAGTATAGGAGATATTGAATATTAAGTAATATAGCGGGATAGTGCAGCATGGGAATACTTGTGCATATGAAAATAAATACACTTTCGACTACATAAACTACATAATAATAATACACATAATTATAATTGTTATAATAAATAAATGGAAGAAAAGAAGTAGATAGATTATTAGATTGTTATGTTTCTATATATATAAGTAGGTACCTATCTACCTAAATACTAAAACTTTACTAAATAATTATTATATCATGCGACTTGTGAGATGGATGACCTACTGAGCCGACCTACTGAGCTATTGAGCCGCCAACCCCATCAACCCTGGTGTCAGGGTTATCCCTGGTGTCAGCAAATGAAATTCCATAGTATTTGCTTATCCCGGTTTATGTATGTATTTCATCATCGGGCTCTCATGTTCAAATGGGAGTTCCTCAAGGATCCATTTTGGGGCCGTTTCTTTTTTTAGTGTACATAAATGATTTACCTTATGTAGTACAGAACCAAGCTGACATTGTACTGTTTGCGGATGACACTTCTCTTATATTTAAAATCGATAGAAAGTTAGAGGAACTTGACGAAGCAAACAGCGCTGTGTCGCAGGTTCTGAGCTGGTTTACAGTAAATAACCTAGTTCTAAATGCTAAGAAAACGAAGTGTATTAAATTTGCTCTACCAAACGTAAAGAAAGTAAATAATAACATTAAAATTAACGACGAGAATTTAGATTTTGTTGAACACACCGTTTTCTTAGGAATTACTGTAGATTCAAAACTTCAATGGGGCCCACATATTGTATCACTAGCGGGCAAGCTAAGTTCAGCAGCATATGCCGTCAGAAGAATCCGACAACTCACAGATGTACCCACTGCTAGACTTGTCTACTTCAGCTACTTCCACAGCGTAATGTCTTACGGTATTTTATTGTGGGGTCGAGCCGCTGATGTAGAAACTATTTTCATCATTCAAAAAAGGGCAGTTCGCGCTATTTATAATCTGCGTTGTCGGGACTCTTTAAGGGAGCTGTTTAAAGAAATAAATATACTGACGGTCGCAAGTCAATATATTTATGAAAACATTATGTATGTGCGTAAGAATGTATCCCTCCTTCCGAGAAACTGTGAAAGGCATACTTACAATACAAGGAATAAAAATAAAATTGTTGTTCAAAATTCTAGATTAAGTAAATTAAATTCATCTTTTTTGGGGTTATGTATACGTTTTTACAATAAAATACCAGATAATATTTTAAATTTGTCAGAGAATAAATTTAAAGCTCACGTGAAGCTTACTTTATGTAAAAAAGCTTATTATAAGATTAATGATTACCTAAATGATAAACATGTCTGGTATTAAATGTGTTCCTCTAGTTATTAAATAACTTGTAATGTACCCTCATTGATTTAAAAGATGTGTTGCTGTTGCAGTTTCTTGTCATTTCTTCTCCTCAGCCATAACACCTTGCGAAATGACGTAAATTCAAAATGTTACATTGACCTTCAACAAGTTTATCCATGAAATTACGTTGAATAAATGATTCTGATTCTGATTCTGATCATCAATTTAAGAGCCACGCTCTTGTCGGTGTAGCATTTTCATGCATGCATGTATGTATTTAAGGGTCTTAAAAGCACTAACTAAAGTAAAATGACCTCTAATACTAACCTAGACTGAGGATATGATTATCTTTTGCACTTGCAAATAGTGGATTCACTTACGTCACCACGTGTGATAACCGTGTGTACTTAGTCGATGAGATATGCCGAGTGGGTGTGGCTTCTGAACTTCAAACCTTTGGTATTACACCTATTACTGTCTGCGTACTATCGCACATCGGCATAAGTACTTATTAACTTGAGCTTTAGAAATCACATTATCATCATGTTCACGCGACATTCTCATGAAGAATGTTACAAGGTGAATAGAGCGCGTTCTATGACAATATTGTGATCCCTAGTTTGATTGTGTTGTATACATGCTGATCACCACATACATACATATATAAATTCACGCCTATTTCCCACCGGCGTAAGCAGAGACTATGGAATTCCATTTTGCTTCTTTTTTGCTGATCACCAGATTCTCAGAGGGTACCTACGTGTCTTGACGAAAAAAGCTGCTCTCATTTGTCCGGCCAAGTAGTTAATGCCTTTTGCGGCAAATCTACAATAAGACAAAAAAATCTTGACCTATGTTACAACGCGGTATTAAGTGTAAGAAGGATGTGTTTAAATGGTGTGCTCACATGCCGGTTATGTGCGAGGACCTTTTCCAATAAGATTGGCTATATAAGCCACATGCGGGCACATGAACGTCGGAGTTGAAGCAGTCGCCGCAGCCGAAATTGGCTGAATTACCTCACCTCAAGTGTAAGAACATATTCTATTCACCCATTTTATTCAATACATGCAGAAAGTATTGAATCCATGATTTTAAAGAACATTCGAATAATAATGTGCCAGCAGTAAAAAGAGTAAAAAGACCTAGCCTTTAGGCAAATAGGATCAGAGTACAAAAAAGAAGAAAATGAAAAAAAAAGCAACTAGTGTCTTTTCTATTAAATATTTTTTTATAAAAATGGATAATGATCGTCATTTTCACTTTGGGAACATTTCCGGAAACTGCACATTGTTAGTCAAGAAAGGTTCCCTCGGACAGATTCGGATAATCTAGGGGTTAAAATGGCCACATCGAAGCAATTCATCTAAGAAAGCAATATTGCTATTTGACAGCTGTTTGCATTGCGCACTTACTTTTATATGCGCAAATGTCAAAGTACAATATTGCTTTCTTAGAGTAATCCCCCTGGTGACCCTTAACCTCCGGATACTCCAATGATATTTAAGAAATCAAGAATAGGGGGGTTAAAATAGCCACATCGAAGCAGTTCATCTAAGAAAGCAATATTGCTATTTGACAGCTGTTTGCATTGCGCACTTACTTTTACATGCGCAAATGTCAAATTGCAATATTGCTTTTTTAGATGAATTGCTTCAATGTGGCCTTTTTAACCCCCAGCTCTTAGCAGAAAGAGTCCATCAAAATGATGTCATCAAAAGATAATAGCAAGGAAAGACAAAAGTAGAATTATAATTCATTGTATTATAACCTTAACAATGGGATATATATTTTTATGAATGCTTCAAAAACAATAGTATTGTCAAGAAATAATTTATTATAACTACCTTCCTTGAACCTACAGCAAAGGAAAGAGCATATGAATCCACTATTTTTTAAGAAGTGAAGAAACATAAACACAGAACATTTAAAACCAATTTGTCTATACGTTTGTCATCTATAAACGCCAACGACCTCCATGGTCCAGTGGTTGAGCGTTGGGCTCACGATCCGGAGGTCCCGGTTTCAATTCCTAGATGGGACATATCACAAAAAAAAACTTTGTGGTCCTTAGTTTGGTTAGGACATTACTGGGTGGGTGATAACCGGATTGTCCGAAAGTAAGATGATCCGTACTTCGAAAGGCACGTTAAACCGTTGGTCCCGGTTACTACTTACTGATGAAAGTATGTATTCGTTACATGAGCCATGTCAGGAGCCTTTGGCGGCTCAGTAATAACCCTGACACCAGGGTTGATGAGGTTGGTACTCCACCTCACAACCCACACAATAGAAGAAGATATATAAATGTCCTTACTTTAAGACTTCTAAGATATTTAAAAAGTACTATAAAGGTAATGTAGAGAGTTGCATCAATATCATACACGTATCTATCATTTAGAAAAAAAAATCTGCCTAATTTCTTAGGTAGTTCGTTTGGATCATAAATGATTATCACGTGCTCAGCCAGCAGTGAAGGAAAACATCGTGAGGAAACCCTCGTGCCCGAGAAATGCGTTTCGGAGGTATGTGACCTAACCTGTATTTGGGCTGATATTCCCTTCGCGGGAAGGTCAGCCAGGCTTGCTTCTATAAAATGCGGACCTGTAAAATCTTTACGTTAGGCACCCAAGAAAACCCTGTGAAAAACAGGATAACGCTAGGAAGATGACGAAATCTCTTCTATTAATCAACAAAGGAGAAGGCTTGCAAGTAAGAAGAACCTTTCCTTCAAACTATTATGTTCTTGAGCTAAAAATAATACAGAGTTACCTTCATATAACGTTGCTAGCATAAAGGTACGTATTTATCTAACTAGGCCATATTGGTCGACCATAGGTAGCCGATAAGTGCAGATCATTGTGATTTATCAGTATCAGTTAATAAGAGCATTGGAATAATGTTACCGTTCGCTCTATCAGATTGTACTGTTTCATTTTATTTATTTCTCTGTTAATTTAGATAAAGTATTTTTAGCAGCAGTAAAACTACTATGCTAATGTCGAAAGTTCATTGGATACTCACCTAATATTCTTTATTAAATCATGACATAATAATATGTATAGACTGTTGCTTAGGCTTACCTCTTAGTATATTCATAATTCAAATTAATATTCGAATGCAGATAATATTAAAAAATATATAAAGACTTATAATAACAGTTAATTAACTAGGTATCTACAATATCCAGAGCTAAGCCTAAGCGACAGTCTATACATATTATTATGTAATGAATTTATACATGATTGAATATACTTATATTCATAATTCAAATTAATATTCGAATGCAGATAATATAAAAAAATATATTAAGACTTATAATAATAATTAATTAACTATCTATTGCGTAAGTACGCAATATTTAACATAGGTACTTGTCATTTAAGATTTTCTGTCAGGTATGTATGTGAGTGATGAACTATTTTTATTCTGAATAACAAGATTACATAAAATAGTATGTATTTTGATTATTATAAATATAATTACTCCAAACTACAAGTTCACTAAATCCATCAATATCTCTGAATTATCAACAATAATCAAATCACCTGATACAATATTCCAACCTAAAGATGAATGAAAATCTTCAACAATAGCAATTTAAACAAACTTACCAAAAGTATTATTTCAATGAAACTTAATTAGTCTTCAACTGTATCAGAAGGGCGTAGAGGTGATAATATTGATTATGGCTATTTTATAAACAGAATATATAAATTGATTAAAGTTATAGGTGACTATGATTCAGCCACTGACGTAAATGGTAATGTTTTCAGTGACAGATGTATAAATATCAATACGTTTGTATATTTGTTCAACGAACTTACTATTAATGGTAAAGTAAAGAGTAACATTCGAAACGGTAGCAAAATTAAACTGATATTCGGAAACTTGTTAATTCATAATATAATTGCGGCAGAAATACCTACAATTTTGGCTGAAAAATATTTATAGAAAATTAATATCCTTATGATGACTCATTTTCCTTTGTTTTCTTTTCCAGACAAGTAAAATCATGGAAACAAATTGAAGCTGTTCTTGTAAGATCTGAATCACCTTAGTATTCAGAAATATTTCTTTTGAAAGCTACTTATTTTGTATATGTAACTTCTCTATGTATTTACAATAATTACGGTAACACTTTTAACAACAAACATTTATTTAAAAGCCCCTACTCATGTTCAAAACGCCTCAACACCCAAAATTAAGCGAAGGAAACGACAAAAACTAATGATTTCCTTCCTTCATTCCACACAAGCACTCATGTCAGACAGAGATGGCACCATGCCATCCTGCTCGGCTTCCTGGGCGAAGATAATTTGAATAAGATTGCCATCATCTCGACAAACACCGTTAGAACATGATTTAGGAAACCGTAAACGAGAGAGAGGCAAATACGTTTGAACTTGTCAACGATGTGTTGATATGTTACGATCGTGATCTGTAAGATTAGACATGGCCGTTATTGTCCGATATAGGTGTTATAGTGATTTAAATGATTACATTTAACAACCAAGACGCTCCAATGGGACAAATGGATCATGACTAAGAAAATTCAGACAAATAATAACTTTATTCATCACTAATTTAAGAGCCACGCTCTTGTCGGTTTAGCGTTCTTCATGCTAATTTTGTAAGGAAAAATAGACCAGTGGTTTCCCTCTATCTGCCGCAAGTCGCATGGTGCCCAGAGTAGTCTATTTCAAAGCCGCATTATGTCTCATGTCCTCCGCTTCTAAATAGTACTGACAGTTACTGTTGCCCTCACTCAGGTTCCAGGTTACAGTCCCTGTGACTTGCCCCTTCCGTCCTGCATTACTTTATTAAAAACAAATTAAGAACATTGTAACATTCTCAAAATCTCCCATGATTCTCTTAAAAGACACTATCCAAAAAAACTCATGAATCTAATAATTATAGTGTTGACTTCAAATATCAATAAAATATGAGATCACGGATCATATTTTTGGAGATTTTCCCAAATTATTACTTGTTCTTTGTCAAGTATGCTAATATTGAATTAATGCTGGCCTGTTTAGGTAGAAACGGAATGTTCAAAGCAAATAGGTATAGTATTATTGTTCACTTCATACGTTATTTAATTATTAATTTTGTTAAATAGTAGATCTGTGTTCAAATGTTCGCCAACTTTGACATGATGAACTATCTATATGGCCGGAAATCTGCGGTTTGCCAGATCGATCTAACAGTACTCCAATACTCCGCGTGGCTCCATGTTGTCTTTTGACAAGTTGCGGATTTAAGTTTAAAGTCCATCTCGCAGTACCAACCGACACTATTTCATAGTCGTTTTCATGCGACAGCAAATCAACATCCGCCTCCTTCACACCATATTTGCCATCTTATCCAACACCTTTCGAATATAATTACGATTGTTTAGAGAAGAGAAATTTTCAAGAGCATCCATAATAGAATTCGATTGCCTAACCAATGCGGATGCGGAATATCAAAATGTATAAGGTGAGGTATAAGAGGAATGTGATGTCATCCGATCTCTGTGTCATCTTAAAGTGGTAGACAAACTTGATAAAGTCGATAGGTGTAAAGAGTTTATACTTATATGATACGAGACGGGAATACCAAGTGAGGAATGCGTGGAAATAAACCTGATAAGAATGATGATACGAAGCACTTAACATTCCAACATTTAGAAGCCAGGAAATGATTTGACTGAGGAAGACACATGCATCATAACAGTACGTTTATAATTTCGGAAGGACTTAAATCTCTTTGGTGTGAGTGTAGAAAAGACACATAATACATTTGGAAAAAGTAACACGAGTAATTTTCAACATAACCATTTTGCAAGTGCATTTGCCAAGCGTTGTTGGATAAGCCGTGATAGTCCAGTTGGTAGAACGCTTGCCTCTCACTTTGAGGTCGCAGGTTCGAATCCCAGCACAGGCCTAAACCTATGTTTGGATTATAAATTATTAACATCGTGAGGAAACCCACATTCCCGAGAAATGCATTTTCGGAAGTATGTGACCTAACCTGTATTGGGCTAGTTTTCCCTGTGCGGGTTGGAAGGTTAGACTGGCAGTCGCTTCTGTAAAAAAAAAACGGTCCTGTCAAATCTTCAGGTTAGGTAAGTGGACCCTGTGAAAAAACGGGACAATGCTAGGGAGACGATTCTCTAAACGTTGTTCTAAAGACGTCGATGATTTATTTAATAACACCTACACAGAGGACAATACACCATTAAACCCCTCTGACATTGTAGTGCTAAATGATCATACCTAACCACGTTGACACTTTAGCAAAGATTAGCGTCACCGTGTCATTCGCCTTGACATTTTTAACACGAAATACTAAACACGTTTTACCAGCGACATGGAATATGATATTATAATATGTATAAGTACTCATCTTAAATAACATTCTACATTACTGGACAATGTGTAACCTTTTGCTTATCTCATGTTGATGGATAGTTCTTTTATTTAGTTCTGCAATGTTTTAAATTTTAATTTTATTCCTTAGTAATATTGTGTCTGTCACATACAATTCATAACATCTCACTCATATAAATCCTGATACAAACAAATCTGTAGCAATTTTTAACAGCAAATAATAACATTCAAATGAACATTTCAGTTAATCAATTTGTCTGCGCTCATATAAGTATAGTACCTACGCAGAGGCAATTCAATTCTTCACATTACATGCAAAAATCATGCATCAAATTTTTCAATTGAAACATCGTGTTGTGTGACTGAAATATCACAAAGAAACATGACTGTTGACCAATCTTCAAAACGTTGAATACATTCAATCACAAAGGACCTATGACATTGCCTTGAGGTACCTAGCACTTACTTTCCCATGAAATTGCGTTCTTTTATTTCATTCGTAGCCTGTACACTCGAATCAAAAGCCTTACCGTCGTATCTCACAATTTATTTAAATGTTGCCCTTGTTAAAAATCTTCTCATAATTTTCGCATAATTCGCTGTACTTTATTCCCCATTCTATTTAGTCTATGTGACATAAACCGTAATTATATGGTTAGCAAATGTTCCTTACTCCAGCTGCTATGCGGTGTTGCCAACGTAATAATTATTTATAATTATGGTGCCTAGTATGTATGTAATGTCGCTCACATGTTGCACAACTGTGTCCGGTTGTTTGACCTCTTTGCAGGGCTGCTGATAATTTTGATAAACTATCCTTTCTAACACTCGGCCATTGTTCAGTAATGAGTTAGTAATACATTATGGAACAGTTTAATTTATAGACGTTTTATGGATCACGATACCGACCCCGCTGGCGTGGTCGACGATTTCCCTCGTTCAGCGCTGTCGACCTTGGGAATGATTAATTCTATCAAATATAATCACGACGCCATGAGCCGAAGTTCACGCCCAACTGGGCACCCTCAGTACAACCTTAAATGAGAGCTTTCAGCGCTCTCCATTTGTCCGACCGAGTAGTTTATGCCTTCTGAGACTAATCTACAATTTACGTCAAAAAAAAAAGATTTTCAATTTTACCTAATATTTGATATAAATTCAATGAAGAGCAGACATAACTTACCTCTAAAACCTGTTCTATATTCTTACGTGTGATAGTTACGTGATCGAATCTCAATACATTACATATTCCATTCATTACATACCTACATAGTCCATCTTTTATTCTATCTTACTTTAAAGGAAGTATGTATTAAAAGTAAAAGTAGATCTCGTTACTAATTACCGAAACGAAATCGAAAGCGTAATTAATTAAATTAAAAACTGTGGAGTATGCGAAAATAATTGTAGCGTCTATCCGAAGTCGGAAATAATTGGCCAAAGTCAAATTTGTTACGATGAACTGTGTGGAGAATTGACACGAACACGGGTTTCGACGATTTCGACGTTGTAAACAAACATGGCATCACGCCTGTATCCCAAAGAACGTAGGCAGAGGTGTATGGCAATGGGCTCGCCCCCTATTACATGGCACCGGTAAACGCGCTCGGTCTGCGATTGTTGAAGTTAAGCAACTTTCGCAAAGGCCGGTCATAGGATGGGTGACCACAAAAAAAAAGTTTTCATCTCGAGCTCCTCCGTGCTTCGGAAGGCACGTTAAGCCGTTGGTCCCGGCTGCATTAGCAGTCGTTAATAACCATCAATCCGCACTGGGCCCGCGTGATGGTTTAAGGCCCGATCTCCCTATCCATCCATAGGGAAGGCCCATGCCCCAGCAGTGGGGACGTTAATGGGCTGGTGATGATGATGATGACGATGAGTGGCGGCCCTAGGGCGGTGCGAGCCGTGCACTGGGCACCGTTTTAAGAGGGCGCTAAAATCGACCAAGACGGAACCACTCTGGCTGGCAGCGTAGATACGCTTTGATACTCCTCTGTAGATACAGAGGAGAATCAAAGCTGTTTTATGTGGTTCCGTCTTGGTTGACTGGATTGGTTACAACTGCTCTGAATTTGACCTCTTAGCTGCCACATAAAACTCCCTAAATGACATTTAAAAAAATAATAATTTTATTGAGCCGTCAAAATCCTCTGACATGGCTCATGTAACGACTACACACTTACTTAAGTAAGTAGCTGGGAACGACTACCTAACGTTTCCTTCGAACTCCGAAATACGGATCTTACTTTCGGACAATCGGGTGAACAGCCTGCAAAGTAACCTACTTATAAAACTTATTTATAATTGGACAGTTTCCTATGTCAAAAATAAATAATTAAATTTGAATTTTTAATTAAGGAGATTATAAAATTGAATAAAGAACAATGTACTTAATAATAAGTGCGTCATTTTGTCACGTTTTTCTATGACGTCATAGGTTGCTTTTTAATACAAATTCCATAGTAATTTCGTGTTTTGACGTTTAGTAAAAAGTAGATGATTTGACTAGTTGGAAACTGCCCTATTGTACTCGTATATGATCTGTACGTTGTCGCCCAACCTTACGTGAAGACAATTAATGGCGGAATGCGTTCCGCACAGCGCAGTTGTGCCAATTTCTCCGTTAAATAACACAAAGTACGTAATTTCACAAATGTAACGCCAATCATAGCTCATCAATTCACTAGACAGCAAAAGAAAAATGGGGTCTAGTTTAGTTCTGGTATAACAAGTATCCGAAGTAACATTACAACCCTACAACGCAACGCCTAGAAATGGCATAATATAACATTTATTTTTTCCTATTTCGTTCTACTTGCGATTGGTCGTTCGACCATAAGCAGGTGTTTTAAGGTGTAGATATGTAGGCGTTTATAATCCTGTGATTACATGCCCCCCGTTTCTATCCTCTATGTATATTAAAAGAATGTTCTTTCGCTTGAGTCTGCTGCTGTTGTTACCAACATGTAGGTAACATAATATAACATTACACTGTTTTATGTAATTCCTTGTGTTATTTACATAATTTAATAATTATGTATGAAGTATTTATTATCTAACTAGAGTGTTTTAGTTATATGCGAGCGTAACTTTCGTTTGCGCTCAGAATCTTAATAGAGTGAGATCGCGATTCTTACTAGCAGTATATCCGATTAAAGGAGATTGACCAAAGTTGTATGGAATCTATTTACCGTTATAGACCACCGAAATACCGAAATACTGAGTATTAAATACCAAACCGCGGTCGAAAATATGCTGTCAGTAAAAAGTTACGGATAAGTATATGGATAATCACGTTTTTTAACTTTGTCAAAAACTAGTTTTCTCATTAAGCCATAACTTTTTATTAACAGCATATTTTTGAATGCGGTCTTACTATTAATTACTTAGTATTTAATGAGCTATTCAGTTGTATAGGTCTCGTTAGTGGTGGACATTTGGACCACTTTTGGTTAATCTCCTTTTTTTGGAATCAGATTTTATAGATATCGAAAAATCTTCTTATCGTGTGGGTTGTGAGTTGGAATACCAGCCTCATCAACCCTGGTGTCAAGGTTATGATTAAGCCGCCAAAGGACCCTGACATGGCTCATCTCACGACTACATAAGTATTGTAAGTACATCAGTTAGTAGTAACCTGGACCAACGGATTAACGTGCCTTCCGAAACACGAAACATGTAAGTTATCTTCTGAAAAATTGTGGCCCTGTCTACCTCATTAAGGATTACAGGCGTGAGTTTAGTGTGTAGCTTTTTTTTATGTAACTTATCGTCTGTGATTTTGCCGGAAAAGTGTGCGAAAACAAAAGCAAATATGGTAGCAATACATCTTACGAACGATTTCTTTTTTGTTTCCTTGACATGACTGACTTATATGGTACATTTATCACAAATGGCATTCACTACTTGGCCAGACAAATGGAGAGCGAGAGTTCTCACCCGGTGTAGTAAATAAACGATCACGTGTCACAAATGAATATATATATTTTTTTATCTTGCGATCAGTCTCATTGACTATAAAAGCCCAACTGGGCACCCTCAGGCTGTTGTCGGTTGAATCAGATGAGTTGGGTTATATAGCATGGAGGACGCTACTCCCAGCGAAGTCAGTCCTTTCTTTGAAGTAGTCATTCAGCCTGACTGTCCTTATCGAAAATGTCTCGTTTCTTTCTTAGACGACGTATGGTTTCTGGAGTACAAATGAATATGGAAAACATAAGTAGAAATCAAAGCGAATCGTTGGAATTTAAAGAATTCATTAGTGATAAGAAAGCTAGATAAGGTTGGGAATTTCCTTATTAAAACCGACTTTGAACATAGAATAAAGAATAAGACTACGTATCCATGGAACGGTAACTCTGCGCCCCGCACCAATTCGTATAGGCCGCCGACCTCACCCTGCCTCCATGGTCCAGTGGTTGAGCGTTGGGCTCACGATCCGGAGGTCCCGGGTTCGAATCCCGGTGGGGACATATCACAGAAATCACTTCGTGATCCCTAGTTTGGTTAGGACATTACAGGCTGATCACCTGATTGGCCAAAAAGTAAGATGACCCGTGCTTCGGAAGGCACGTTAAGCCGTTGGTCCCGGTTACTACTTACTGATGTAAGTAGTCGTTACATGAGCCATGTCAGGGGCCTTTGGCGGCTCAATAGTAACCCTGACACCAGGGTTGATGAGGTTGGTACTCCACCTCACAACCCACACGATAGAAGATAGAAGAACCTCACCCCCTCCTGGATGTTAGTCAAGCCGCTAATGACTAAGAAGGAGCGCGCGGACTTTTTATCTCGCTCGCACTTACGTGTTAGGCCGCACTCGATAAGAATGAGGTTTTTGTATGGAGTGTCCGGGGTATGTTTTTTTTATATCTTAATTTCACACTAAAAAGAAACAAGCTTGCCAAGTTGGCCCCATTGTCTCAATAATAGGAAACTTGACAATCTAGTCAAATGAGATACTTTTTACGAAACGTCAAAACGGAAGTATTTTTTGGGGTTTGTATGCCATCCTGTGACGTCATCAATACGAGTAAAAGCGCTCAAACATCGTATTTAAAATTCGAGAATAAGTCGAAGAGTAAAATGCGATTGATTTTTGAACGTCATAGACTAGCTTCTATTTCTAGATTAGCATTTTATAATTTATCTTTGACCCGGTCAAATACCCAATTCTAAATTTAAATTCAATTACTGCACTTAACATACTTCCAAAACAATATTAAATGATTGTTGCTCTGATAGACAATGATCATGATATCATCATGTTGATCAAAATTGAAGCCTTGACTTTTGACCCGAAGGTGAATTAGACACGCTAGCAAATACTTTCAATTTACCTCGATGAAGCAAGATTGATCACATGAAGACACACGTATTTCGAAAAAGAATAAATGGGTGAATTGCAAAAGCGAAAAAAAAACTTGTCTTGGCTGAGAACGGTAGTGCAAAGTTCTGCTAAATGATTTTGAATATTTTTTCTGGGTAAAGTAAGTACTCCTCTACCTTGGCAAAAAAAATCATTCAGTTTCAGCAACTGTAACACGCTGAAAAATTTTTTTAAAGTGTCATTTTATCATTTCGGTAGCTTGTCCGTAACCCATTATCGCTTATAAAATGTCTTGCTCTACAATTATTTTCTATTATTGGGATTTAAATTGATAGAATTTCGTTAAATTATTAAATAATCTAACAACAAAAACTATTTCTGTCTGTTTACCTTCCTTCTCATACATTTGACAGGCAGTTAAATTTTGTCCGAAAAAAAGTTATCATTTCAGAGGACAGTAAGTTTTGGTAGAATAACTCCGTCAACATTGCGTCTATGACACCTCCTTACCTGCCAACACCTCACATTGGTTCGGCTCGACCGCTAGACGTGAACATACCCGTCACAGCGTGTAATGGTTTCCCGCCAAAAAAAGAAATTTATCATTTCGGTGATAGGGGGACAAAAAAAAATCATTAAAAAATCATTTCGGTAGCCATTATAACTCGTGTTAGATTAGTTCAATTTATTTCATATTGATGTGTTAAATCGGCTGCAAGTACTGTTTTGTTTGAGAAGTGTCGATTTTTCGATAGTTATTTAAATTCACAGTTTTTACAAAAATAACCTGTTTTTTATCATCTCGGTGTTATCATTCCGGTGGATTCGGTGGACTGAAATGCCAATAACAGTCCATGGGAATGATAAGTAACACTGAAATGATAAAACCGTTATGTTTTAGAGATCCGTGTGTTAAATTTTAGTTTCGAATTAGGTATTGTTTTAAGGGCCTTTTTAACAGTTCTGTGGAGCTATTTTATTTTTCCTCGAGATGATCTCATGGTTTTCCAAAACCATTTTGGGTGATTGGAAAACGTTATATAACCTTCTATCAAACTCCTCTTTCTGCTTTTCTCGGTAACCTTGAATACCCAGACTTATCCATTCTTTAGATCCTGGTGGACACTGGCCTGGATAAAATAGTTTACACCAGTGTCTACCGATCGCACAGCGGTAACTCTGAGACAAGCAGGTTATTCACGTACCTCAGTAGGACAGTGGAGTTGGCACGGCGGAGGTATCTCTCAGCGCAACTTGTTCTTCTCCGGGACTCCAACGCCCACCAGCAAGAGTGGTTGTTCCCATTCCAGAAGACCAACCATGCTGGCAAAGAGGCGCAAGCTTTTGCCATGTGTGGCAAAATATCTCACATCTGGTGAATTGCGTTACAAAGATACCTGACGTTGCTAACTATAGCGCCAACTGCTTGGACCTTTTGCTGATAACTGATCCGGACCAATATCAATCTCTATCAGTGACTTCCCCCTTGGGAACATCCGACCATTGTCTGGTGAGATATGTGTCTGTCTATTCCCCACCTGATTCTAGCCCCAGAGGATCGAGGCAAATATGGTGACACACGCTAGCAGATTGGGATGAGATGCGGCACTTCTTCGCATCCTATCCTTGGCGTGAGGTTTGCTTTTCTTCAGAAGACTCGACGAGCTGCGGAGATGCCATATTAGTTATCAGGCAATGTAATACTCTATCCCATTTTCTGACATATCATCTGACGATAAGGCTCGCTCATGGTACATCGCGGAGTATGCTAGTGCAGAAGCTCTAATATGCCTCCTAACATGCGGGCTCTGAAAAATTCCCTGAATACCGCTGCAAAGTCTTGCAAGAAGACAATGCGCAGGGCACGTTTCGACAATTTGTCCAAATTGATGCCAAACTGACTGAGCTGGTAGTAAAACCTTTTAGCCGCTAGTCAAATCGGTCGAAGCAAACTTCTGCCGTATAAAAATGCTTCGCACTCTAGACGTGAATAAGGTCAGTAGTCCTGATGATATCCCAGCAATAGTACTGCGGAACTGTGCACCTGAATAGTCTCCTACTGACACGCCTCTACTTGCTCTCTCTGGGTTCAGGACAATTCCCGAAACCATGGAACCTTGCCAATGTGCAGTGTATGCCCAAAAAAGGCACTCGTACCAACCCTGCTAACTACCGCCCCATCTCGGTACAACCGCCGCTAATCCTGAACAACCTCCTGGCGTACCTTGAAGCCAATAATTTACTCAGAGATAGGTCAACTGATGTTCTTCTTGTGTATGCTACACGCTTATGGAGCGAGGCAATCTAGAATCAAGGCGAGGATCTTGTTGTGTCCCTTGATATATTCAGGATCCCTTCTAGCCTATGTAATTGGATAGATAGGGATAGATTGATTCGGGTAGTAGTTGATGGGTGCTTGTCTGATCTACATGCTATTGATGCCGGACTCCCTCAGGGATCTGTTCTCTCCGCCACATTTTTTCTATCAATGATCTGCTGATTATGCCCGGTATCTTTAGGCATGCAGACGATAGCACAGTGACGGAGAGATACATGTCCAATGCACGCGTAAGCACCAGAGATGATAGTGCCCTCAGAGAGGATCTTGTGAATCGTGTGAAACTGCCCCTTAAGTCCGTCTCAGACTGGGGTGACAACAAGTAGGTTGGACTCAACGCTTCCATGACCCAGGCGTGTCTGTTCACCGCAAAACGGAGTCCTTTCCTCCTGACCTGGACTTTCCGGAGTGAATTACCAACCATCTCGAGCTCTTGGGTATGGATATAACTTCCAACTCGTTATAATCTAGGAGACTTCAAGACTAGGGTGAATAGGCATTTGCTAGGTAAGTGTGATCCACCCTAGACCACATCGTCATTTACCATCAAGTGAGATTGTGGTCCTACGTGAACCTATATTATTAAAAAAAAATGTAGGTAAGTAATAAAGAAGCAATGACAATAGCCACAAAAAAGACATATTGACAATAAGCATCATCCCCCTAGCATTATCCTGATTTTTCACAGGGTCCGCTTACCTAACTTGAAGATTTGACAGGTCCTGTATTTTACAGAAGCGACTGCCTGTCTCACCTTCCAACCCACGAAGGGGAAACCAGCCCAATACACATTAGGTCACATACCTCCGAAAATGGAATTTTCGGGAATGTGGGTTTCCTCACGATGTTTTTCTTCACCGCTGAGCATGTGACAATCATTTCTGATTTAAACATGAATTTGAAAATAAATTCGACAATCACTGGTTTAGGCCTGTGCTGGATTCGAACCTGCGACCTCAAAGTGAGAGGCAAGCGTTCTACCAACTAGGCTACCACGGCTCCACATATTGACAACAACTAAATGCATTTTTTATTGCTCATGAAAGAAACGAACAACAATCTATTACTATTAGTAAATAGTATTAAACTATTTTTTATTTAGCAAGTATTGAACTATTTATCTAAGAATGTATAAATTGATCTCCACCAACCCGCAGTGGAGCAGCGTGATGGAGTATGCTCCATAACCTCCCCCCCCCCCCCCCCGGTTAATTGAGAGTAGGTCTGTGCCTAGCAGTGGGACGTATATAGGCTATTTATGTATAAATCGAACTTCACTTTGTACGGAACCCTAGCTAAGCAGCACAATTTTTCTTGACTGTATCATTTCGGTGGGTTAATTTCATTTCAGTGGACTCATTATCATTTCAGTGTACATCTATATCATTTCGGTGTACATTTATATCATTTCAGTGGGTACTTATCATTTCAGTGGACTCATAAAAATTCAATTTTAAATATCTCAGTAAGTTTCGATCGTATTTGATGCCCACTCACGCACATAATTCAAAATAGGTTAAAGTTTTATTTGTCGTCAAATATGTGAAGAAAAGTATTAAAATAAAAAATCTCACCGAAATGATAAAAAAATGAGACTTGTTGAAATTCACCCAAATATGGGTAAGTACTTAATATAATAAAAAAAAATAATAATAATATAATAATAAATTGATAATAATAAATATGATAATAAATTGATTTTGAGTCACAAAAAGCAAAAGAAAATAAAATATAGTATATAATTATTTATATTTACGGAACAAACTTTAACTCCACTTTGAAATTAAATAAATGGAAGAATAATTTTAAACGCAAATATATAATTTACACACCGTTAAGCATGCGTTTTTAATAGCAAACAATTTAAAATTCGAACATTCATCAGAATGCGACAGTTTATGAGAATAAGAATGCAACGAAAGCGTAGCACGAATCGATCTATCAAATCAAACAATCGAATTCAATCGCGCAAACTTGCCCTAGATAACATAAGTCCGTGATAGCTGGACGTGTAATCTGATTATTCAATAGCACAAGGTCGTCAAAATGACGAATGTAATAATTTACATTTTTCATAATTATTTGCTTTCTTTAGCAGAACCATTTCTGTGGTATTTTATTATTTAATTCAATTAAGACTTAATTTCGTACGTTACGACGTACAATGCCGTCGGTTCAATTTATTTATGATATTTTAATTTAGCAATTACCTTTTCGAATTCAAATTCTTCTATTTGATTTGTTTTGGTTTTTATCGCGTTTTGACATACTTAAATTTTTTCTTAGCATTTCAAGTCTATTAATTAAACACCTCTATTCGGTGTCTCCCTCAAATTGGTTCGGAAACAAAGCTGGTTGCGACACGACCAGTCGCAGTCTATTTGTCCGAGAACAATACTTACTCTGTTGCAAGCGCGTGCGCAGCGCGCCCGTGCCCAATCTCGTTGACGATCATTATCCGTGGATCGCGCGTGAGATAGCCTGAACTCTTTGGACATAATATCCAAAGTTGAAGTTTACCATAGTATATAAATAAACCTGTGCGAATTCACTAGACACCTTGCGTAGAGGGTTGAATTACAACGGCCATTACGGGATTATTATAAAAGGGCGCCACACACAAAAACAAGACAATAACATCATATACATTTTTCACAAAACAATTACAAAAAATTTTAAAAGGATTTAACAATAATACTGCTATTTACTACACTCGTCAAAAATCCCGCCCCTGATTAATCCGGGCGCAAAGGTGCCCATTACACTAGTCGCATTTCCTCGCTGTACAGCAATGGACAACTTTTGCGCCAAGAACAATCCAGCACGGGGGTCATCTCCACTCTCTCTTAAACGACGTCCGATTTCCGCAATAAATTACGGGATATACTTTTATAAGTACTACATTTACTCCGAAAGCTTCTTCTTCCTTTTTTGAAACGGGAGCAGGACATAAGAACACATAAGGACAGATTCTCAAAAAAAAACGGGAAAGAGATTTAGAATTTGTGCATGTACGTACTTGCTTATACGGTTTTTTTTTTGACATGACTTATTGTAGATTTGCCGCAGATGACATTAACTACTTGACCGGAAGGTAAAAAGTGGAGTAACTGCTACATGTGCTGGCCGAAAAGCAAAAAGCCTTTTTTTAAAAAAGATACCTTCATAACTTAACTCTTTTTACTTTTGAAATTCCAAAACTGTTTTATTATTTTTACATTAATCAAGTTCTTTTTATGAAAAATAGATTAATGTTAGATCACAATCACATTGCGAATTCTTATGGTCCTATGTACCACGCGTCACGCCGAACCTTTTATCTCCAATTTTGCGTCATCGACGTCAGCAAAAGATAAAGTAAGATGTATTTATTTATTGTCACTGCTTACAACAGTTTCATCAAAACTGTCACCAGCAGCATCAAACTATCTGTCTTGGTGTCCATTATGATGACGAGTAAATCCCTATTCACTTCTATGATTGATTCCGATCACATGATGCAGATTGTATTGGAGATTTTATATTATCTCATGTGTTTTGTTTACGTCATTGTAGTATCTAATATCTGTCTTTTGATGACTAAGAACCTGTCCAGATGAGGCGTCTTACGCGCGTCGTCATACCACAGAGTACTTAACATCGTACGGATACAGATGCACATCTCCAAGCATGCAGGAATCTATAAAGTAATCAAATTACTCTGTGGTATGAAAACGCGAGTAAATCGCGCTTTCTGAACAAGGTCAAATAGGATCAAGAAGTACAATGTTTTTTAAAAAGTTCCGAATTCGAATGTGCTTTAGTCAAACATTTTGTTTCTTTACTTTGAGGTTTCTGTGAGGTTGGTGCTCAGCGGTAAAGGAAATCATCATGAGGAAACCCACATTCCCGTGAAAGGTCTGGGAGGTTTGTGACCTAACCTCTATTGGGCTGGTTTCCCTTCGCGGGCTAGAAGGACAGATAGTCGCTTCAAAACCAGACCTGTCAAATCTTCAGGTTATGTAAGCGGACCCTGTAAGCTATATCTGTACTTTGAGATAGCCCTATTCTGTAAATAAACTCCATCTAAGGATACAATGATGCCTTGTTTATTATAAATACATAATATTATATTCACCAGCGAATTGTTTTCAAACATTTCCGATACGCCATTCCGTTTATGTTTCTACAAACATGTCGAAATTCCAAGGATGGAAGATTTCGTACATCCAAAAAGTAACTTTACGACATTTTTCGAACGAAAACAAAGTATTATACGTGATTTAAATTCAAATAAACACTACAAACTTGGATTTTCCTGTTAAAAACTGAGAAGAATTAGATATAGTCCTTAAGATTGCGACATAAGATTGTGATAACAACTTGTGCCACAAGATTGAGTGTAGTTTTAAAGTTGTATGGTGTCTATGGTTTAAAGTTAGAGGTCAAGGAATTTGTGGAGGTCCAAAGACTTACAAAGCCATATGGACCTGTTTGCGAACCGTTAATAGATTCTGCCTTCGACGACCTTTCGATGTTTATTGTGTCCGGTATTTACGACGCAATGTTCTTTGTTGGACTGATGCATATGTTCCTTAATACTGCTATTAGAGGCTGAAGATGTGTTATTAAGTTTCTTACAAGTGTAAGTAAGGTTAAAGCTTCAGGCATGGTCAAGGATGAACAGAAGAACTACCTATAAGAGTTCTTTTAATTATAAAGTACTTTCATATTCTGACATTTTTCTTCTGTCATTCTTTTCATCAAACATTTCGAATTAGTGTGTGTTAAACGCTCTTATGTTCCATAGTGTTACTTTTTCACTTTTATTCTTCACAATAATTATTCAACTAGCTACCTACACCTGATTGATGCCTCGGCAGACATAACAAAGTAGGTAGGTACATTTGCAACCAAACTGTCATAAAAAAACAACACAGTAACTCTTACAAACGAGTAGAAAACGTAATCGCCGCTAATCCGCAGCAACAAATTATTGTTCTCGAAGACGAAATACAAGAGAAACTGCACAGACACTCGGCAACAGAATTTATGTAGCGATACATCCATCCATTAGCGGTGTATGCGCACGCGACGCTAAAATAGACACAATTAGGTAAGTGGAACGCATCCCCTGCTGAAGAGACGAATTTAGAAAGAAGAAATAGAAAAAATGATGCATTACTTGGCAGCAAGAAACGTCTTAAATTTTATAGTGTTATAATAACAAAACATATAAAAATAAATTGTTCGTGACGCAGTTGAGAGTTTTAGGATCTCCACGTGAGTATAGAGTCCACGAAAATATATCACAAAAACGGAAAGAGATCAGAAAACTGTGTTGGTAGAGTTTCTTCTTCCGCTTCTTCTTGAGTGTTAGGATTGTAGGGTAATAAATAGAATAGAATCTTGTCTCAATGGGGCTACTCCCAAGACTCCTCAGGCATTATCTAATGATCCTTCATCGAAAATAAACGATTTTGACATAGAATTCAAAACCATGAATCCTATGTGAATAAATAATTTGATTTGATTTTTGAAGCAAATCAAATAAGAATACTTTATTGCACAGAACAAAATTTCAAAAATCAGACATTACACGTGAATACAAACAACATGAATAGAACTATATATTTTTAATTTTGCAATAGGGAAATAGGTGCTACATAAGATAGTGAATCTATTATTTGAAACATAATTTATACTTGACTTAAGAGATCGATCAGTGTTATTTATTCGTAGACCCAGTGTTAATCGGAGACATAACCATAAAAGGCCATAAAGGAAATCGCTGTGATGAATAATAGGTAGTAGGTAGACTTAAGAAATGCATTTAAAGGACAAAACTTTGATATTGAATTGAGTATTTTAATACTCAAGTTTTAAGTTTTAACTTAAAAGCAAAACACGGATCAACCGATAATATAAAATCAGTAAAGATTCTTAACAAATTACGCTCAATTTCAGATAATATTAAGTCCAAGACGAAAGTTCAAGATTACAAATTACTCTTTAAAAAAATCTTAAGGGGTAGGCCAACTGGTGCCCTTTAGGTTATTACATGCACTGCAGGTGATATATTAATAACTACAGCTGTTTAAATAAAGATACAGGTTGACAACAGATGATCTAATAATGCTATACAATACACGTGGCGTGTGGATAAGTTGAACCTACCTTTTGAGACTTTATAGGAAACATGTCTATCGTAATGATGAATAATGTCAGAAATATACTAATAAGAATGATAATAAATATACGTAGGTACTTAAAAAAGGAAAGGTCCTTGATTTTTTTTTAATTGTGTGTTTAAAATGCCAAATATTTTATTATATCCAAAGAGACACCTTTTTGACGTGACTTAATGTAGATTTGCTGCAAATGGCTTACTACTTGGCCGACCAAAGAGACACCGCTATGAATAAGTTAGAAATTCCTAATAAGAAAACTTACCACAACATAAGTGATAACACAAACTAGCAGAATGTTTATTTGAAGCTTTCTACTGTCTTTATTTACACCTTATAAAGTAATAAATCAGATGGAGACAGGTGTAAAATAATACACTGGCAATAGACTTGGGAAGGAACCAATAACGGCAAATTACGAAAAGATTTGATAGATTATATCATCATCATCAATTTAAGAGCCACGCTCTTATCGGTGTAGCGTTGTCCATTCTAGTCTATCAAGGGCCAATTCTTTGACTTCCTTATAAGACATGACATTCCCCTTCTCTTTAATTTGTTCCATGTAAGCTCTTCTTGGTCTTCCCCTTCCTCTCTTTCCTTCTATCTTCCCTTCAATAATGTTTATTTTAATAAATTCATCATGTCATATTATACATAAACAATCTCTCATCGTCTGGTCTTAATATTGGTGTTTTCTTTATTTTTTTTAGTTTTATTCATAATTTTATTTTATTCTTATTATTGATAGATTACATAGCTAGGTAACCTACGAACTAAATAGTGATTGCTAAATCCATAGTAGTATTAAATGTTATAACGATGTTACAAAACGAAATGAATCAAACGATGCATGAAAACAGAAAAGGCCAATGATGCGTGTAAAACTACTTTCGTAATCCCATTGTCTTCTGGTACCTACATCTTATTAAAAGAATATTTCAATAAGGCATTTTCAGTAGATACATATTAAGTATTTAATCAGGTATTTATCGGCAGTTGTAAGATTATAATAATTACAAGTAAATCAATTATCATACACTAGACTTGAAAACGAATGTGCGATAATTTTGATTAAGTAGGTAGGTACATACAGCGGATGGTAATCATAAAAACAATAAGGTGAAATTATCAAGATCAAGATTTAAAAAAGTATTAAGTAGAGCAAATTAAATAGCAGAAGGGTTCTGTGACAATGACAAGAAGAAATACTGCAGAAGATCCCATTGAAAAAGATGAAGCGATATAAATAGGTAACGTAAGTATCGATTAATTGTTAACAATTGCTAATCAACACTTGACGCCATCCGATGATGCTGTAAAACATTACAAACTTAACATATATTAGCAAATGAGTCATGCAAAAACAACACTAACCAACTTCAACATCCGTATGTCGGTGCAAGTGCCGCTCACACGAACTGCCAGTTATAAAAGCCTAATAATCTAGTTCTAATTGAACCATCAAGCGTCCACAGCACACACACTCACTTTTACCAAACTAATTATCGCCGGGGACCATTCGGAACACGAGACAAGAGTTTGTTTTTATGTTCCGCCACGCGTCAGGTACTGGTTTCGATATCGATGCACTTCCTCACAACACAATGTAATTCGTTATTCGAAATTTCAAATGAGCAATTCGTTTCTGTTCAAATGTACAAAACACTTGATATGTATTTTTTTGTATCACGATAAAAGTTTGATATAATGAGTGACGCGACGCGAGCGACGTTGACAACGGTTGGCGCGGCACTGGCGAGAAATCGAGAATGAATCGAGTAGGCTGGCGGTCGCCGGATCGTGCATCTCGCTCGCGGCGCAGCCTCGCCGCCGGTTGCCCCCAGACGGTTCTCTGTTGCGACTTCACACACCAAAACCTTTTTTTGTGACTCCAGGTGGATTTCGAATCCCAGGACATCAAGTAGGTATATCCATACATGCATCCGGTCGGAGTGGTCGGACAGTCCAAACTTTTGCAACAGGTGACTTCCAAGTTCTAGTTCATGCACTGATAAATCTGATAAATATACAAGTGCCACTATAGAAGCTGAAAACAATGGGGCTGTGACTGAATGAGCTCAAACAAAAGCAGCGATAACAATTAGTGTGGAATGAGCACGTATGCTTGCTGCAAAACAAAATGAAACGAGCAGACAAGTAATAACACTTGAATTAATAGTGAATCATGTTGGAACGGTTGCGGCCCAAGCAATTGATCTGCATCTTGAAGATTGTGATGGGTGACGCGATAGTTTAATTGAAAGAGAGATTGAAGTCTGAATGCATGTCCTTTATTCTGAGATGGAAGACAGCTTTCGATTAAATAATAATGTAAGCGATTGGCAAGGTAATTATTAAGATAGGCAGGCAAGAACAATAGCAGGAAGTCAATAGCTCGAGAAAATGTTCCGGAGCAGCAGCAAGTGTGGGAGATAAAAAATATATCTGTGTGTGTGCGTGTGCCTAGTCGTACACACAAGCTCTGTTAATTTTAAATCCGGAATAGCGTAATTATGTCGAATTTCGATATGAAAGCTGCGTTTAGTGATCTCACAATTAAATTAGAATCGCTCATCGTGAAAGTTACTGCCCAATCAAAGTTAATTGAGGCGCAAAATAAGGCAATTGAGGATCAGCAGAAGCTGATTTTGGAGCAAAAGAGGGTAGTAGAGATACTATCTACTAAAGTAGACACACTTGCAAGTGTGTGTCAACAAAAAGGAAGGACGAGTGCGACGACCTTGACTGCTCACACATCAGCTGTGAGCGATAAGCCTGTTGCGCCGGAGTTAGGTGCAGATCGGGCGATTCCGTCTACGGCGAAGTTGACCGATCGGGCCCGACGAGCGTTAGAAAGAGGTGGTAAAAAGGCGGCTGCTACAGTTGATAAGCGACAGCGATCCGCTGCGCCGGCTGTCTCTGAGCAGGACAACATAGTGAGTGATAATAGTGACCCGAAAAGCGTTAATGACCAGGACAGCGAGGGATTTATAACAGTGGAAAGAAAAAAAAAGCCGAAGAAGCCAGCAAGACCCAGTATTTTAATAGGTGGTTCCAAGAATGTGAACACCATAAAAGCCGTAGAAAGGAAGAAATATGTACACGTTTGGTCGTTACATCCGGATACCACAAATGAGTCCGTGCTACTACACGTGAAAAGTGTATGTGGCTCGGATGACGTAACAATTGAAAAAATCAATCCGAAAACAAAAAGGGATTACGCGTCGTTTGTGGTAGGAGTTCCAGAATCGCATTATGAAGACATTTGTAATGTCGATATTTGGCCGATGAACGCCAGGATCAGTGAATGGGTTTGGTTTCGGAACTACCGAAAATCTGGAACAACATCAGCATCCCGTTGATACGATATTATTTTATTATCAAAATGTAAGGGGATTGCGGACCAAGGTGGATATTTTTTATAAAAACATATTGGTGTCAACAGCGGATATAGTTGCTATAACGGAAACAGGATTGAATAATTCTTTTCATGATGGGGAGTTAATTCCTAATGGGTATACCATGTTGCGTTGCGACAGAGCGGATGGACGTAAGCAGGGCGGTGTTTTGTTGGTCGCAACATCACATTATGAACTGAAGCGAATCGCGCCGCCCGTGAATGTAGATGCTGCCGCTTTTGAACTTGTTTGTGCGCTAGTGTCCCGTAATAAACAATATCTTTGTATGTGTTGTGTTGTTTATATACCGCCAGATAGTTCGGACAATGAATTTATGCATCTATTTTTTGTATTAGAAACGATTTCTGTTCAATACGAACAGGTTATCATTGTCGGTGATTTCAATATGTATTCGACATCGTTAGACGTGCAAATATACTTTGAATATTTTATGTCATACTGTGAATTTCGCCAACGAAATGAAGTTGTGAATAGCAATAATCGTATTTTAGACTTAGTGTTGACAAACTTATCGGATGAGGAAGTGGTAGTGAGTGTGGAGACAGAGGTACTGGTGCCGATGGACCCGCAGCACCCGCCACTGGCCGTGCGCTGGTGCGGCGGGGGCTCGGCGGAGCCCGCGCCGCCGCCGCAGGCCCCGGCCCCTTCTGTGTTAACCCGTCCACAGTGGAATTTTCGTAAGGCAGACTTCTTTTTATTATATTCCACGATATTAACGATAGATTGGTCCCCGTTATACAGTATTCGTGACCCGCAAACGGCGATTGACTATTTTTACAATACGTTAAATAACAGTATTAATGATTGCACTCCAAAGAAAAAGCATAGCAAGTGTGTGCATTCCAGGTACAGTTACCCGGAATGGTACACCAAGGACATTATATGCGACATAAAGGAAAAGGCGGTCTGGCATAAAAAATATAAACAAAGCGGGTCGAAGTGTGATTACGATATGTTTTCTCAGTATCGAACAATAGTGAAGCATAGGATTGCTATCGCGTATGAAGGGCATCAAAAACTACTAAACAGCCAATTTAGTACCAATCCCGCTTCCTTTTGGAGCTTTTTAAAATCGAAGCGTTCAAAACGCTTGACAAAGCAAATTACTAAACGGGGATTAGCTTTGTCTGAGGAGGAGTGTGCTGGTGAGTTTGCGAATTATTTCCACTCGGTGTACAGCGACATAGCACCGACCCTGGATGTGTCGGCGTGTGTGCGGGAGGCGGCGTGCGGCAGCGGGGCGGCGCGCGTGCACGTGCCGCAGCTGCAGCTGGCGGAGGTGCGGGGGGCGCTCGCGCGGCTGAAGCCTAAGCCCTTTTTACCCCGACGACTGGAAACTTACGCGTGTTATACCGATACCTAAAGGAGGAGCAGACACAGATTTGAGCGGGTATAGGCCGGTAGCTGTGCTCTCGTCATTTGCCAAAGTTTTTGAGACGGCATTACATAATTCAATTTCTGCCCAAGTCAGTGCACAGCTGAGTGACGCGCAACATGGGTTTCGACCAGGTCGCAGTACGGATAGCAATCTTATGTGTTTCATGTCCAGGGTGATGCCGATCGTAGATTCGGAGGTAGGAGGGCAGGTGGATGCAGCTTACTTCGATTTTCGAAAGGCTTTTGATCTAGTGGACAATGACGTCTTGTTGAGGAAACTCGCGGCCATAGGTTTCACGAATCACTTGTTAAGCTTTTTCGCGAGCTATTTGCGAGATCGTAGACAGTACGTGGAATACGCAGGTTACAACTCGGAACCGTATTATACATTCTCCGGGGTGAGTCAAGGTAGTAACCTTGGCCCATTGGAGTTTTTAATAATGATTAACGACCTTCCGGGTGCTGTTAAATCGGCGGGCTGTTTATTATTTGCTGATGACCTGAAATTATTTATGAAGGTGAAAGACATTTCAGACAGTGTAAGGTTACAGCAGGACATCGATAGGGTGGTGCAGTGGAGTCGCGACAATAAGCTGTCATTTAACGTTTCCAAATGTAACGTGATAAGCTTCAGTCGGGCGCGTGCTCCACTGCAGCATGACTACTTGGTGGACGGGGCGGTGATGCCGCGTGTTTCCTCAATAAAAGACTTAGGAGTGCGTTTGAACTGTGATTTGACATTTCGTGATCACATTATCGATTCGTGTAAACATGCTTTTCGGAATTTAGGATTCATCTTGCGTCAATCGAGGGATGAGTTAAGTATAGCGATAGTTAAAACGTTATATAACGCGTTAGTGAGGAGTAAGCTAGAAATGAGTGCAATCATTTGGTCTCCCCATGAGAATAAATATTGTCTTATGGTGGAGAAAATACAAAACAAATTCACTAGGTATTTATATTTAGTACAATATGGTGTGTATCCTTTCTACCCACTTATGTACCCATCGTTATTTGTACTAGGAATGGTTGGGTACTACCAGTTACAGGTAAGACGGGATGTGACTTTGTTAAAATATATTTTTAAAGTATTTAGAGGACAATTGACCAATCCGGAAATTTTGTCGTCACTATGTCTTTATGTACCGGACAATTATTGCAACGTGCGACGGCAACCGCAAATGTTTAAAGTCCCGCTGTCGAGAACCAATCTTGGTTGGTACTCGCCGGTTACTCGCGCGATGCGGATGCTTAACGCCCTGGCCCAGGACAACCCGGACGTTGACCTGTACAGCTGTTCGGTGGCCAAATTCACAGATGTGGCATTTCGCTATTGTTCAAGTTAAATAATAATAATTGTTATGTCTTATATGTATTTGTTTCAGTCGAATTGGTTTTTACTGTAATGGCTGAATGTAAAACTGTAAAATAAATAAATAAATAAATAAATAAATAAATAAATATTCTACACTAGAAGTGAAGTGAACCAACGTGTTTATCAGGAGGCGTTATCTTAACGTGCAAATGCAACATACTTACATAAATTCGAGTCCGAACCCTACTTTCGGACTTTTGAACTGTATCTATGATGGCTAGGTAGAACACAACTTACCATAAGGGACATAACAAGCTACGTTCCACATAAACTATATTATATAGATGGTGTTATACAGATTTTACGTAATAACTACCTATTGCTCGGATACTTACATAATTATTCAGAAATATAATGTAATAGCAGAGGCATATATAAAAAGAATTGTTGCCTGATATTTGGATTAGATATGGTAAAAAAATATGTTGCTCCCTATATCGATTCTCTTTATTTTGATCCGTAGAGCTACCATGCGCAACGTGGTACGTTCCTAATTGGGCGAGTCAGGGCTACTTCTACTAATGAGTTAAGTATCCAGGCTTCGCCAAGTTTTTTATTAGACCAACGTGATAAGTGGTACTATATCTAAATAAACATTGGGAATAAGCATTATCCCGTTTTTCACAAGGTCCGCTTACCTAACCTGAAGATTTGACAGGTCCGGTTTTTTACAGAAGCGACTGCCTGTCTGACCTTCCAACCCGCGAAGGGAAAACTAGCTAAATACAAGTTAGGTCATACCTCCGAAAATGCATTTCTTGGGAATGTGGGTTTCCTCAGAATGTTTTACTTCACCGCTGAGCACGTGATAATTATTTATGATCCAAACATGAATTTGAAAAAAAAATCGATAATCATTGGTTTAGGCCTTTGCTGGATCTACCAACTGGGTTACCACGGCTCCATATTAGGAATAAGGTTGCCACTCATAATTAATTAGGTAATTAGGGGGGTAACTACGGATAGGCTGCATCAGCTGTCTCCATAAGTTTTAATTATAGGTGACTCATTATATGCTTCAGATATGCCGGACAAATAGAGAACAGAAACCCGTTAAAAGTTTAAAACTTTGTGCCTGTAATAAAGAATAATAAGAGTAAGTAATATAAAATATAAGAATGACGTCATCTTCTCAATTTCAAATGATGATGAATTTTCCATCCTTTTATCATATACGAAAGTTATCTTGTACCCACCTGTTGTTTGTGAATTGCAAATCTTGTTACATACTATACAAGATGAGAAATTGTATAAATCATTATGTATAATATAGATACGATGGGTCTATATTATAATCCATAATTGAAAATACCGAAATTGACTATACCTCGTCATTAAGATCCATAATCATTGAAGTCTAAAATGTACAAATTATAAAAGAATAACTTTGATATAAATAATTTAAATACGCATAAAAATTAAAAAGCATGAAAAGAATACACGTACCCTTAAATTGGTTCTCCTTTTAATAAAACTAGTAATCAATACATATATAAGTAAGTATTCAATTCATCTAATTTTTATTCACATTTTTTTTATTCCATATAAATTTTCGGTTTTATAAATGCAAGTCTGCACCGCCGCCTGACGGGCCTTCATGAGAGCAAACGATAGGGGCTGCAAAAGATCGCGAGGAGTGGAAATCTGTTATTCGAGCCCTACATCCCAACAGGGGTTAAAAGGATTGAACAAGAAGACACATCCTGAAGTGTAGCTCGTAAAACTCACCTATTTGCCAATATTTGAAATCATAAAGTCGATTGAATTTGAATCGGACATTATTCTCAATATCTCATGTGATATCGGTGAAAAGATTTCACAAATCTTTGTCAGGCAAATATTATAGCCAAGGTCATGTGATTGCGAAAGATACGTCACAAAGCAAATTTTAGATACTTATATATTTTTTGACGTGACTTATTGTGGATTTGCCGCAAATGACCGGAACAAATACCTACTTGGCCGGAACCTGCTTTTAATTTGAATCAAGGTGCAGCACACAGAATTTACTTTTTAACCATACTTAAGTATTTATTAAACATCGTTACAAGTCAGTCGATTACATAAGATTACTAAATCTTTTAAGGGGCAATGTATACGTTTTTACAATAAGATTCCCATTGACATTCAGAATTTGCCTTTCAACTGTTTTAAGACAGTAGTTAAACAAAAACTTTACAAAAAAGGTTATTATAAAGTTAGTGATTATTTAGAAGATATACATCACAGTTAACTGTCTGAGAATTGATAATATATAAGGCAGCTAAATTACTCAATTGTATACCAATATTTTATGTTTATTTTTATTTTTTTTAAAGAACGTCTAGGGCCCTGTGCTGAGGTTTTTCTTGCAGCTTCTTTTCCCCGGCTACGTACAGGTTGTGAGAAGCTGCAGTAGTTTTAGGCAGATAAGACGTTCGTTATGTAAAAATTGACGAATCGAAGTGTAACTATGTTACCTACTGAATAAAGATATTTTTGAATTTGAACTTGAATTTGACATCCTTTGAATTAAAGAATTAAAATTATTCATACGCTCACATTTTTTCAGACCTAAAAATATATTCACAGTCAATCAACCAGTCTTTTCAATCAACTTAATAGATTCAACAATACACCAAACTATTAGAAAGAAAGAAAAAAATATTCGCCAAAAAATACGAATTGTTGCGTTGACAGCGACTGCCCGACCGGCGATTCCCGCTACGGCGAGTCTCTTTACGGCGAGGGGCTTGAAGTCGCACGATTTTTTTTTATATAATATAACAGTCATGGTAAAAACTGTTTGGAAAGCAGCTCTTCATCAATTCGGAAATGTTTTTTTTTAGGAATTAAACCAGCAAGACTAAAATTTGAAAAAAGAAAACAACGAATATTCATTTTTTGTATTTTGTAGGTGCCTTTGGGTAATATTTACACATTCTTTAGTGACAGTAATTGAATATTGAATTATAAATAATGCCGAAACGGTTACAGCTCAGCACAAGCCATAGTCTAGCTGTAGCTACATTTTCAGCTGCAGCCGATTTATTTACACTATTATAATTATAATAATAATAATGATGTTATACACAAGTTCGTCTTTAACAAGGCAATGACCTGTTGGTTCAATCAATAAGTTTTTGACAAGTTAAAAAGCTGGCTGAGCTGACTCGCGAAATCAGCGCGGACAATGAAGCAGTTCTCGGAATAATCAGCCCAAGTTCAGTGAGGCTTCGAAAATAGCGGGTGAGTCAACAGGAAAAATATAACCACATCTGCCTTAAAAGACATTTTAGACATTAAAAACAGTGTAACTACAAAATGATGACTAAAGATAAACTTCGCTTAAAAGAATACTTTTCATAATTATGTTTTTCCTGATTAAAATTCATAAGTAAGTTAAATAGAAGAAAGAAAATGTTATTGTTTAGTTTTAGATCTGCCTTTATTTAGTAATCAGAGTTTCATAATTTATTTTGAACATAGTACACGACCTAATTCTATGTTCTCTAAATATCAAGCAACAATTATTTTTATAAGCACCTATTGGACCAATCAAATAAGTTTTTGACAAGTTAAAAAGCTGGCGGAGCTGACTCACGAAATCAGCGCGGACAATGAAGCAGTTCTCGGAATAATCAGCCCAAGTTCAGTGAGGCTTCGAAAACTTATAAATAAATAAATAAATAAAATTAGTGATGTGCCGGATCGTTAAAAATGTATATCCGCGGATACGGATCTGAATACGGTTATTTAGTGTAAAGATCCGCGGATACGGATACGGATCTTTATTTTCTTAAAAAAAAGATTAAAGTTTTAGTTATTTCATTGTTATAAAAGTGATATTTTATCTTGCTTTCATTATAAAGATCTATCTATCTAAATTTCTGCAATATAAAGGTGCCAAATATTTGATTTTAAGAAATAAAAACAATCTATGTGGAATTTTATAGTTTTTTATTTAATAATTCTACTTAATCACCTGAAAAAGATCCGTAAAAGATCCGCGTGAAAAGTAACGGACACGGATACGGATTTTTCTTTTATCTCGGATATCCGCGGATACGGATACGGATATTCGGAACATCACTAGCACCTATATGCTTCTGCCATTACATTGTATTTTAGCATAATTATGTACTCGAGTAATGAGAAAATAGGTAATTATCACTTTAAAGCTGTACAACGCCATATATATTGTTTTTTTTGAACGTAGGCTGGAAAATCCCTCATTAGGTTAGTTGTTATCCATATCATATTAATAAATATAAAATCTATTTTGTCTGGTATCTGGTCGAGTAAGCAATCGGCGGATTTATTACAGAAATTAAAACAAATACGTTGGTTAAATGGTAACATAAACATAAACTGCCTATATGCGTCCCACTGCTGGGCACAGGCCTCCCCTCAATCAACCGGAGGGGGTATGGAGCATACTCCACCATGCTGCTCCAATGCGGGTTGGTGGAGGTGTTTTACGGCTAATAGCCGGGACCAACGGCTTAACGTGCCCTCTGAAGCACGGAATCATCTTACTTTTTCGGACAATCAGGTGATTCAAGTCTGAAAAGTCCTTACCAAACAAAGGACAGTCTCACAAAGTGATTTCGACAATGTCCCCATCGGGAATCGAACCCGGACCTCCAGATCGTGAGCCTCACGCTCTAACCACTAGACCACGGAGGCTGTAAAATGGTAAATAGCGTAATATCTTTAAAAAGGTGTATACTTAGGTATAAAGGCTGCTAGATATTATATAGATGCAGTAACAAATACCTACAGACTTCAATATTTTACGTAGACCTTCTAATGATGAGTGTTAATGCGAAAGTTTAAAACAACAAATGCATTTGAATTCAAAACATTCAATTGTTTTTACAAAACAATCAACGAAAGAAACAAAATAAACAATAAAAGGGAATTTGTTATCATTTACGAATGTCGCGATCGATTCTTGGCAGAACCCTATTGTTAGAATTAAATACCTACTTACTCTCATACTGTTTAAAAATAATTTCTTTGTGAAATAAAATTTACTTACAGCATAGCAAAAATAGAAGGATTCCAAAAGAAATCACTAAAATATGATTAATATTATTAGGTTTAGGATGGCAGAACTAGTTTTTTATTTATTATAGGCGGAAGACCGAAGGTTCTTTTTATTAAAATGCAAACCCCTGTTCAGCTATTGTGTCTGGAAATCTCGGCAAGAACTATAAGTGCGTAAGAGACAATACAAATTTAGCTGGATCCGCCATTAATAAAAGATCATTTTTTTTTGAAGTGACTTTTTGTAGATTTGCCGCAGATGGCATTAACTACTTGGCCGGACAAATGGGGAGCGCTGAAGGCTCTCCAGAGGGTGCCCAGTTGGGCGCGAACCTCGGCTCAGGGCGTCGTCTGAGAGGAGAAATATTTGAAAGAATTAATCGACCCTAGTGGATCGATAGCGATAAGCGCTGAATGAGGAAAATCGTCGACCACGCCGGCGGGGTCGGTATCGGGGTCCTAATAAAAGATCAAAATTAACATTACTTAATTACTTACTAAATATTATGCCTATCGATAAACAGATCATACCGACTAATGTAACAATGATTTGGTGTACTTACTTTGTCAACTGATTTAAAGCGACAATGCAAATATTCGATTAATATGTGTGATAATACTACTGCTCTCAGGTGGGGAGGTGCTCGTCGTAATCAAACAATTCAGCAATTCTCTTGAATAATGTTATATTTTCATAAACGATGTTAACTCTCCAACTCTTCATAACAGATTACCGCAACCGAACAAAATTCCACGTCACCGCCTTTTAAAAAAAGGCGGGAAAGCGTTCCCGTTCGAAAAAGAAGAAATCAAAATAAAAACAAATGAAATAATATGCCAGTTCCAAATTAAAAATAATAAAGTCGTGACACAGATTCACGACTTTATTCCGTCTGTTATTAAGTTATATAATCTAATAATAATTAAATAAACATTACGAACCCTAACATATGTAAGTACGTAGTCGTTACACCCATATCAGGGACCTACTGCGGCTCAATAATAACCCTGACACCAGTGTCGCTGAGGTTGGTCATCCACCTTACAACTCGCACGATAAAGAAAATTTCATAATAAAAAAATAAAACATAAGGTAAGTACATCGTTTGTCGCCAACTTTCGCCGATTTCGAAGCCTAATAATGAAAACCGATGAAGTCTGAAAATCAACCTCGGTTGAACTGGCGTTTTCCTGTAACCAGCTTAGTACGAGCATCCGGGTGTAACAACCAGTCGACGCATCCGCCGATTCACACACATATAGTACAGGAGGCGATGCATTATTTTCCGTGATAAACAATATTCACAATATCTCGTCACTATTTGTTATAGACACCAAAACTCGTACGCTTCACCTTTTTAGGTGATACTTAACAATAGGTTATAATAATTGGGCAGTTTCTTAGGTCAAAGATAAATTATGAAATTCTGATTACTAAGTAAATAAAGCAGATCTAAAAGTAACAAAACAGTTTTCCTTTTTCTATTTAACTTACTCCTTACTTACCTGGGTTTGAATCCCGGTGAGGACATATCACAAAAATCACTTTGTGATCCCTAGTTTAGTTAAGACATTACAGGTTGATCACCTGATTGTCCGAAAGTAAGATGATCCGTGCTTCGGAAGGCACGTTAAGCCGTTGGTCTCGGTTACTGCTTACTGATGTAAGTATGTAGTCGTTATATGAGCCATGTCAGGGGCCTTTGGCGGCTCAGTAATAACCCTGACACCAGGGTTGATGAGGTTGGTATTCCACGTCACAACTCACACGATAAGTAGTAAGTATTTATCTTACTTATGAATTTTAATCAAGAAATATGCAATAATAAGTGTGACATTTTGTCACGTTTTTCTATGACGTCACAGGTTGCGTTTTCATTCAAATTCCATAGTAATTTCGTGTTTTGACGTTTAGTAAAAAGTAAAGTAAAACGGAAACTATCTTTTTATGACACGTGACACGTGGCTGATTGAGGTGAGGCCTGTGCCCAGCAGTAAGACGTAATAGTGGCCGATTTTGTTTACTGTTTACAAGACGTGACGTGATCATAATAGATTCAGTAGCTTTTAGAAATCGTTAGGTACCAAAAGTCGTAATTGATCTCAAGACGAAAAAAGTAAATGAAATTGATGCCAAAACTGAAGAAAAAGTAATAAACATCAGGCACAAATATCCATAGTTAAAGATGAACCACACCAAGTAAAAATGGTACCATAATAGTAAGTTTCGTGTTTACCGGAACGATGAAAACAAAATTAATCGAGGCTATTGAAAGCGAGAATGAATTGAATGCATTTCGCATGTCTCTAAAAGGTTAAAATTTCACTGGTTTACTTTTACCAATATTCTGATCGACAATTTCGCAGTGCTTTGGTCAGATTATTATTAAATTTTGCATTGTTGGTAAACAAAGATGTGACCTTTACTTCTTACTTACTTTCTAGGTAGTAAGTCTACCCGATTTACCATTTTTGACGTGAGTTATTGTAGATTTGACGCATAAGCATTAACTACTTGGCACAACAAAATTTTGTGATCCCTGGTTTAGTTTGGACGTTGCAGGCTGATCACCTGATTGTCCAAAAGTCAGATGATCCTTGCTTCCATGAGTCCCGGTTACTACTTACTGACTGTATAGACGTAATATACGATCCTGACGACCCGATTATTCTAGCCAGAGGCAGCCAACCAGCTCGCGACAACAAATTCAGAACCCCGATAACGACCACGCCGGCGTGGTCGACGTTTTTCCTCATTCAGCGCTTATCGCTATCGTCCCACTAGAGTCCATAAATTCTTTCAAATATCATATATATATGTCGTCTCAGACGACGCCCTGACCCGGGTCCTGTTGTCTTAAATTTTGTACCGGGTGAGAGCCCTCAGCGCTCCCCATTTGTCCGGCCAAGTAGTAAATACCATCTGCGGCAAATCTACAATAAGTCAACTCTTAAAAAAAAAACATGAGCCATGTCAAGGGCCTTTAGTGGCTCAATAGTAACCCTAAAGGTTACTGAGGTTAGAATAAAAATAAAATTGCTATTCAAAATTCTAGATTAAAAATTCATCTTTTTTGAGGTTATGTATGCGTTTTTACAATAAAATACCAGATAACATTTAAAATTTTACTTTATGTAAAACAGCTTATTATAAGATTAATGACTACCTAAATGATAAAAATGTGTGGTATTGAATGTGTTCCTCTAGTTATTAAATAATTTGTAATGTATACCCTCACTGGTTTTTAAAAGATGTGTTGCTGTTGCAGTTTCTTGTCATTTCTTCTCCTCAGCCATAACACCTTGCGAAATGACGTAAATTCAAAAATGTTACATTGACCTTCAACAAATTTATCTATGATAATTACGTTGAATAAATGATTCTGATTTCTGAGTCATCCAACACGATAGAAGAAGAATTATATTTCATGACCCTCCCGGCCTACATTTCGCCAAATTTCAACAGGCGTGCGACAGTCAGTATTATCTGTAAACACCATTGTAATAATGGTTACAAAGCTACCAGCACTGCCGTCAATACCCTCTGAAATGACGTTATTTCCTCTAATTGCCACAATTGACGGAGTGTCAACGCTTGACTCCGCTGATCCGGCTAATTCTATTCATCAGGTGTCATGACTCTTTTGGTTAGGAAATCAAGTGGTCTAGATACTGCTATGGTATGTTTCTGTTACTAAACACCTAATTGATGTTTGGTGACATGATCCTGTGTAGCAGCTCTATGACAATTCTTTAAAATACGAATTGTCTGTTTTTAAAGTGTGTTAGTGTTGATTCCATAGTATGCTCTTGCGGCCTTGGTATGACGCTCCCTGGCCCCGCCGGCGTGGTCGACGATTTCCCTCAATCAGCGCTTATCGCTATCGACCGGCTAGGGTCGATTAATTCTTCCAAATATTTTTCCTCTCAGACGACGCCCTAAGCCGAGGTTCGCGCCCAACAGGGCACCCTCAGGCATGTTGTCTTAATCGTTGTACCGGGTGAGAGCCTTCAGCGCCCCCCATTTGTCCGGTCAAGTAGTTAATGTAATCTGCGGCAAATCTACAATAAGTCAAAAAAATATGCTCCCTGGCCGTACCACTGTTCAGTACACAACTTCTCCTTCCACCTTCATATGTACACCAAGAAAAAATAGTACATTAAAGCATAAAAGAAAATGAATGTAAATGCCCGGCTAGGGAGTGTCCAATTGGGTAGTTTCCTAGGGCAAAAATAAATTATGAAATTCTGGGGGGTTAAAATGGCCACATAGACGCAATCCATCTAAGAAAGCAATATTGCTATTTGACATTTGTTTGCATTGCGCGCTTACTTTTAAATTCGCAACTGTCAAATTGCAATATTGCTTTCTTAGATGAATTGCTGCCATATTAATCCCCCTGATTACCAAATAAAGACAGGTCTAAAGGTGACAAAAAACGTTTTCTTTTTCCTACTTAATTTATTTATTAATTTTAATAAAGAAAAATGTAATAATAAGTGCGACATTTCGTCAAGTTTTTTTGTGATTTCACAGGTTGAGTTTTCATACAAACTCCATTAGTAATTTTGTGTTTTGACGTTTAATAAAAAGTAACTGATTTGACTAGTTGGAAATAATCCGTTTACAAAGAAATGTAGAATAAAAAACAAAAATGCAAATCTTATTTTAATAATGGAATGCAAACCTTTAATTAAATATGACACAGTAAGTGTAAGCTCACTAAGCTTTCATCTATAAATCAAGTGATAACGAGTAGCGAGGAGAAATTTCTAATTTAGGAAAATCCTAGGTGCTCATTGAGCAAATTGGCTGTCACATGACACCTGGCCGCGCTGGTAGCGGACGCGGGAACGGAAATACAACATAACATCACGCCTCTATCCCCAAAGGCGTAGGCAGAAGTGTAAAGAGTACCCACTCCTCGCTAGGTATGTTTCAGTCCAATGTAATAGGGAGCGAGCTCATTGATATTGAAAACCACATGATAGCATAATTAAAACACATAATAACGGGTTCTTACCGCGTTTAAATCAGGGATATGAGACTCCGCGATATCCGCGTAAACCTAAACCACATGATAGCAATTATCTATTTGGTTAGGACATTCCAGGCTGATCACCTGATTGTCTGAAAGTAAGACGATGCGTGCTTCGGAAGGCGCGTTAAGCCGTTGGTCCCGGTTACTTAATGATGTAAGTGTGTAGTCATTACATGAGTCATGACAGGGGCATTTGGTGGCTCAATAGTAACCCTGACACCAGGGATGATGAGGTTGGTAATCTATGATCTTTACATGAATTCAAACTCATAAAGTCGAATTCAGTGGTTTAGAGCCCGAACCGGGATTTGAACCAGGGACCCTACGATGTAGGTCACGCTTTTTTCGAACAAGGCTATCACGGCTATCAAATTATTGCACACATAGCCGGGTACAGAATTAAGCAGCATAAGGCGGGCTTAAAGCGACACTTTGCTGTTGCGTAGAATATACTTGTCACTAAGGAGTTTTAGCGTTGATCTTTTCAATGCTTTCATCCTTTTCTGTCACACAGAACCGTCATATAAGTCAATACGTCACTAAAACTTTTTTTTTTACCTTTGATGGATTTGCTCTTGGCCCCAGACTTGCCCGAAGACATTGACGAGGCCTAAGATGGAGCTAAGATGGAGCTAAGATGGAGCGATGGAGAAGATGGAACGCTCACGCGCATATGCTGCCAATGTGCCCACACGTTTCTGTACTCATTAGAAGAGTTTGATTTCCCCGCTTCGCGCCCGCTCGGCAGTATAAATGACTTATACAGTTGAAATATTAGTCCTAGCCGGGATCAGAAAGCGTTACAATTTATTGTCGCTCGCAACAAAGACATTTACCAAAGAGTTTTTAAAGAAAATTCTTTTAAACATAATTGTCGCTCGTCGGAGAATGTGGCGAGGGAATGCGATCGTTATTTTGTTGAAATTGATCGATGGTCCAAGAAAAAAGGTTTAATTGTTGAAACGAATATCTGGTCGGTTTTCTCTTTTAAACATTTTCTCCGTCCGCAATATATTTGCTATTATAATTTATTTTATATTTTGTAAACTCTACCTAAGAAAATTTTTATTATCATCTCCCTAGAGCATTATCCCGTTTCTCACTGGGTCCACTTACACAAGCAAAAAAAAAAGTAAAATGGGTTGATGATTCAGAGTTAATATCAATTGGAATTTTCTGTCGCAAAAGTAAGGCACTGGAAATAATTCAAAAAAAAACACAAGAAAATAATGTCATTTGCCACGCAAAATTCCACTTGATATTAACTCAGAATCATCAACCCATCAATATTCGGTTACAATGTCACTAACACACTGTATACCCAATTGGGTTGGGGCTGGGGGTTTGAGGAGTACTTTTCTTCTTCTGTGACAAAATTATACGTATTACCATAAATACTCTCGTGTTAATCGAAACGTAATGTAATCATACTTCGACATCATATTTCGCAACATGCTATATTCAATTCTAAATTCAAGACATTACATTCACACCTGCAATAAACTAGTTACTAATTGTTAATAATAGTCACAAGAGCTAAAATAATGACACCTATTGACATGCTTATGATAATTCTATATAACAACTTTTGCTTGCACACAGATGAGCAATCCTATCACAATTTAAACACTAACTTACCCTATCATTTTAAAATTTACCATCCATAGAAACGAACACAAGAATCTTAAAATTCAACCAATACTCACTAAGCTTTGTATCTGTAATTATTTGGTCAAACTAGAACGGTTTATCGCAACAGTTATGCGAATTGAGTGGATTGATTATTCGCATATATGCAAGTGCGTATTCATTAACCCATTTTCGCTCATTGCGTGCAGAATATGCTGTTCACACTCGAATGTTAGAATCATGAAAGTAGATGTTGTCACGCCACGCACGGTTTTACTCTTATAATTGCTGTCGATTAATGGTAAGTATAAGAGCGAAAGGAAGCTAATTGAATTTTCAATTATAAATTAGTGTTTGAAACGGAACTATTTGCGATCATAACAATTATTCGGAAAAATATAGGTAACCGAATTTCTTAAGGCTGGATTTTAATTTAAGTAAATCGTACTTCGCAGATTGCTCAGGGAAAACCAGACATACCTATGAATAATAGTAAAAGGGCAGTTAGATCGGCACGTATAAGTAGGTTCGTACATACATATACATACATAAATATATACACATAAACTCACGCCTATTTCCCACCGGGGTAAGCAGAGACTATAGAATTCCATGCGCTTCGATCCTGACACACTTCTCTCACTTCCTCCACTTTCAACAATCGCTTCGCTTAAGTAGGTTCGTGATGGAGATAATACTATACGAATAGTAACTATTACTTCACTCGGGAAGTGTCCTTTGTAGGTACACTACGAAATACAGAAAATACCGAGAAACTACAGAATCAGCCCTCGATTCGCCATTCAAAACAATCCCTGCCGGCACTTGTCTCGCGGTCGTGACCTGCGCATCGCCCGCCCAAATTACCAATGCACGTAAGTTCGTCAAAAAAAAAACACAAAAATAATTTAAAAAACAAATTCATAAAACGCATTTTACATTTGTTTTGATTACTTGTTATAAAAAAGCTACAAGAGAGCAGGCTCCGTTGGTTTGGGCGCGTAAAAAGAAGACCTCCAGATTATGTGGGTAACGTTACAGCCAATCTAAACATACCAGGGCTTAGACCTAGAGGACGACCAAAAACAAGATGGGCGGATGTGGTCAAAAAGGACCTGTGTATGTGCAATGTCTCCGAAAACGACACGTCCGATAGAGCGAAGTGGAAGAGAATTACGAAGAAGGCAGACCCCACCATCAGATGGGAATAATAAATGCCAAGGAGAGAGAGAGACTTGTTATAAAGTGAGCGGGCTACAGGGAGAGGGGTATACAGGATGGCCCAGAAGTTCACGTTCAAAATGAAAAATTAGATGGAGGGCCTCATTGAGTTTAGCAATTGTTTACGGTTTAGGAGATATGACCCATTTTGTACCTTTTTGAAGATTTTGTATCTAATTTTTCATTTTGAACGTCAACCTTTGGGCCACCCTGTATATTATGTTTCAGCTGATGCCTAAAATAGATAGGCATAGGCTGTCAAAACTTCAGGTTAAGTAAGTGGACCCTGTGAAAAATGGGATAATGCTGGGGAGATGATTATACATATGAGCATCAGCATTAATGATACAACACACCAAAAGTGTCAACAATAACAAAATAAGCTTTATAAATGTTCATCAAAGGCGTCATACTATAGCGAGTAAAATATTATTTTATTTATTTATTTTTATTTTATTTTTTTATTTAAGGAAAATATATTTAAAAAATATAGGAAAAAATATTATTATTATTATAATATTATTATTTTATTTAGGAATATTATAATTATTTATTTATATTTTACTTTTCTACTCATTTTCGAATTTAAATTACGAATTAAGTAACAATGATAACGATGTTTGACCGCTTTTATTGATGACGTCACAGGACAGCATTTCCATACGAACTCCATAGAAAACTATCGTTTTGACGTTTCGTAAAAAGTATCTCATTTGACTAGGTTGTCAAGTAGTCTATTCTGGAGCAAAAAAAATCTACTGGACACTCTGCAAGAGAAACCGTCGACAGATGGAATGTTGAATAGTAAAGTAAATAACTTACAGGTTCAGTTTTCAAAGGTCGCCAACATGTGAGGTCGCTAACAGTCCTTGTGTAGGTATCCTGAAACAAAAGACGTTAGAATTGTTAGTGTAAGTAATGTTATGCTTTACATTGTCACTGTGACTGTGGCTTCCTTATAATAAACAACAACATAACCTCACTGCTGTAAATAAAAAGAAAAAAATAAAATAAAATCTTTGTATTTTTTACAAATAAACAAACAAACTATATCCCAATTAGGGTAGTCAGAGGTAAATCCATCAAGATAAACTATACATCCTCAAGCTTTCTGATAGACCAACGTTATAGATGGTGAGCCGTATCGCCGTCTATCAATTGTCGAGCGAACAGTGTTAGTGAAAACACAAGAAAAGCGCTTAAGATAAATTAACCCTTTCACGGACAGTATCATACGAAGACTCGGAAACACGACGACTAAACGTAACCACGACTATTTTTACGACGCAACGACGACGGTATTAGTCGGCCACTTCAAAGGCGCGTCAACTGTCTCCTCAAATAGACGAGTGACATTATAGCTTCCTACTTCCAACTCACAACAAGGAGGTTAGGAACTTAGGACTGGTACAGAGTAGTTTTGGAACAGACACGGCGTGGCGGCCCCGCGAATTTTTCAAGTGATTTATGCGTGTCGACGACTTTTCACATGCTCGCTCGGGAATCAATTCTACATACAGTCATGAGCAATATAATGTACCCGCTTTAGGACTCTGTCGCACTAACATATTTGACATTTAGTGAGACTTACAGTTCAATTTGTCAAAAAAGTTAATGTGACATGGTACCAAAGTGTAAACATATTAATGCTCGTGACCGTACATACATAAGATCACGCTTATCTCCCATTGGGGTCGACAGAGATCACGGAATTCCACTTACTTTGATGCTGACATACAACTTCGCTTCTTCCACTCTCATCTTAAGTGCTTAGGACAATCTTGTATCCATCGCATGAAGCACTTGGAAATTGTACAGTCACGAGCATTAATATGTATACACTTTGGTACCATGTCACATTAACTTTTTTGACAAATTCAACTGTAAGTCTCACTAAATGTCAAATATGTTAGTGCGACAGAGTCCTAAAGTGGGTACATTATATTGCTCATGACTGTGCAAAGCTAACATATCTTACAAACAAACAAAAAACTCAATACACACATCATATATCATCATAATAATATGGACACACTTCTCTTACTTCATCTACATTCATCTATCGTTTTATACACACACCGGTTCAGAGTAGATCGTACTAAACCATTTCTAATTACATCCCCAATTATAAGATACAGAGATAACTCATTATTTATTTTAATAATAAATAATAAAAAAATAATAATAATAAATATATATTATAATATCATACTTTACCTAATAAAAAGATAAATGACTCGTTCGCGTTGAATTTTTTTTTCTCCAACATTTTGAATAATGGCCGTAGATATTACACGTCATAAAACACGACTCTAACAAGACATAAACTGTAACTTTCCTTGTTCATCATACCAATACACTGTGAAAGATCATAGATATAGTAGAAGTTAGGTACAGCATGCATGTACCATTAGTCATCGATTGTAATCTCTGGATAGGTACATTTTACGAGAACGAACAAGTCGTACATTTGGCTAATTATTTTTGAAGCAATGTGTGGCTGTTCAATCAGTAGACGATGTCATAAATCGTAGCAATTAGTAGCAGGCGCAGCCTCTCTCGCGAATTGCGGCGCGGGCGCACACGCGCGCTTTCACGACACTTTCACGAATTTAGCATTCGCCGCAGACGCCCGCGCGTTTACGTGAATATTATTTAATCTGTGACGTGACTGCCCGTTTTGATTTAATGAGCCGAATGAGCCCAATTCGGAATTCTATGGCCCGCTCTATTTTTAAACATTACTCTGTGCATTTAAATGAGTTAATAAAATCTAAATAATATAATAAGTTATTGATGAAGTGTAAGAACAATCAATAATAAAGAATTGATGATAAGATATTATTTTGTTTTTTATCATTTAAAAACAATATTGTTATTGTTAATAAAATATTGTTTATACGTATTTTCAATCTCTCCTATATTGCTTTTTGACATTTGTTTGCATTGCGCACTCATTTTTATATGCGCAAATATCAAAATGCAATATTGCTTTCTTAGATGAATTGCTTCGATATGGCCATGTTAACCCCCCAGGCCTGTTGAACGGGAACATTGGCTCAGGGCGTCGTCTAAGAGAATGCCTTATAAGTAATAGTTCCCCCCTGTTATCTTAAATTTTGTACTTAAGAATAAGATTAAGAATAAAATACATTTACTTGGTGAGAGCCCATTCGCATCCAGCCAAGTAGTTAATGCCTTTTTTGTTTTGACGTGACTTATTGTAGATTTGCCGCATATGGCATTAACTACTTGGCCGGACAAATGGGGAGCGCTGAAGGCTCTCACCCGGTACAACGTTTAAGACGACAGGCCTGAGGGTGCCCAGTTGGGCGCGAACCTCGGCTCAGGGCGTCGTCTCAGAGGAAAAATATTTGAAAGAATTAATCGACCCTAGTGGGTCGATAGCGATAAGCGCTGAATGAGGGAAATCGTCGACCACGCCGGCGGGGTCGGTATCGGGGACCTGAAGTGTTTGGTGTCGCGAGCTGATTGGCTGCCTCTATGGCTAGAGTAATCGGGTCGTCGGGATCGTATATTACGTCCTTCGGACGCCGATACTTTTCAGTACCGTCCCTAAGCGGAATGTACTCGGAAGCCGCAACTACCAGGGGATTTGGGTGGTGCGGAGCAGAATCGAAGTAGTTAATGCCATATGTGGAAAATCTATAATAAGTCTTATAAAAAAAAATAGTATTAGTATGTTGGTTGGATAAGCGCGTGAGAGCGTTCACCATTTCTAAATAAGGCTAAGAAGTGAATGCCAACGTGAAAAAATAAATAACGCAATTACCATAGATATTAAATAGAAGATAATAACATGACATTCTAAGAATTAGAAACCTTCAAATCCTATCTAAATAACTGTTAAAATTCTGTGTTTAATCCACGGAAGTAAAAGATAAAATTTCACATAATTTTATAACACCATTTTATTTTATTGAACAAGATAAAATAGGCTGTTATCGGTTGCCTTGGCTTTTGTTTTTTCTCTAAAGCCTTATTAAAATTAAAAAAACAAACACAAACTTCGTCATTTATGGTTTTAAAGAAAAAAAATCGTGATGCACCAACTGTTAAGTGTACTACCGTAACCGATAATGCTTCAAGTAGGAGCGTTTATTTGCATCCTTGATTGTCTGTGGCTTCCGTACGCTACTCAAGGGCTGAGGGATTTCCTTAAACGTTTATAAATAGCATAAAAGACAGAAAAAAATGTCCTTACATACATACAATTTACTAAAAAAAAGCCAAATACGATATGACGAATTTATTAAAAACATCATAGAAGGGAAGCTATAAGGAAAGAGAGGAAGGGGAAGACCAAGAAGAGCTTACATGGAACAGATCAAAGAGAAGGTGAACGTCGTGTCTTATAAGGAGGTGAAGGAATTGGTCTTTGATAGACAAGAATGGAGAATGCTACACCGACAAGGGTGTGGCTCAAAAGTGTTTTTTTTTTACGTTTTCAATCAATCAATAATACTTTATTGCACAACAACATATACAAAGGACATAAACATACGAATAAAACATAAGCACCATAGGCGACCTTATTGCTAAACAGCAATTTCTTCCAGGCAATCTTAGGGTGAAAGATTATTCATTGGAGCACGAGCTGGTGCAATAAACATATAATTCTTAATATAGATTTACCGCAAATGGTATTAACTACTTGGCTGGATAAATTGAGAGAGCTGAGGGCCCTTACCGGGTACAAAATTTAAGACACCAGGGCCTGACGGCCTACCTATCCTAAGCGAATAAATGATTTCTGATTTCTGACGGTGCCTAATTGGGACGAACCTCAGCTCAGGGCGTCGTCTGAGAAGATTATATTTGAACGAATTAATTGACCCTACTTAGTTGTTACTGTGTTTTTATTTCTAGATTTGCATTATCTTTGACCCATAATACCCTCTTCAAATAAAATGCTGAATCAAGCATTTTATCCACGTACAATCGAAAGTCACATCGACTCCTATTCTGGACTTCCAAATAATAAAATAAGAATAAATGAGGAAGTGCTAATGTATGCCTTGTCCGTACAAACGGCTGGTGTTGCCACAATATAGATAGGTAGATATGTACATGGTATGGCAGCATGTACTACAGCAGGTTGGTTATATATTCTGACTATTTCACTAGAGATAAATTATAAAATGCAAATTTAGAAATAGAAGCCAGTTTTTTTACTTATTTTGAATTCTAATTATTTACGAATTAAATCACAATGTGTACTGCGGTTGACTGATTTTATTGATGACGTCACTAGGACAGTATTTCCATATAAGTTCAACAAAATCGGTTTGCTTGTGCGCATAATAGTAAAATCTCTTTTGCGCACTCACAGTTTGAGAAGGTACAGTAGTAAGTATTATTAAAGTAACAGCTCAAACAATTACACGATATTTTAATTATTTTGTAATGAGATCTTTGCGTTAAATACGTACATCGACTCGTGTCGAAAACAAATACACGCTACGAATTATGAAGTACTTACCGTACTTCGATGAGCCAAGTGATAATCTAAAGTTAGGTAAAAATTCGAAAAAAAAACTAACCGCAATGTCATAAGCTTACTGTACAGTCATGAGCAATATCATGGACCCACTTTAGAACCCTGTCGCACTATCATATTTGATATTTAATGAGACTTACGGTTTAATTTGTCAAAAGATAATGTGACATGGTTTCAAAGTGTAACATGTTAGTACTCGTGACCGTACCTATCCGACAACCTACAACACTGGTAATATACAAATCCAGTTGACACTTTCCAAACTAACGTAACTGTACCGCGTTGTTTGTTACAACAATTTGGCGCCGTGTGTTACTTTTTATGCGACACATCTGAACTGTTTTCGGTTTTTCTTGACGTGACATATTGGACTAAAAATATGATAATACCTACCGTACCACTGTTGGGCACAAGTTTCCCTCGTTCGCAACACTCAGACCCAAATTTAATTTTAAGAATAGAACTTTTGAAATTAAAAAAATAATATTTAAAATTAATACATGTAACTAAACCATGAATTTAGTACCTATTTTTTACGTCAAGAAATGCATTTACGCATGGCCGCCGCCATGGGGATGATGACGGGTTATGTGGAACTCCAGGATCTCTAGTATCCCGCCTACCCACTAAATCCCAAAGGTGTTCGTCTTGCCGCCTGGATGGGAGCCATGGGAACGCACCCGCATAGTTCCGCTGTATACGTTTTTACAATAAAATACCAGATAATATTTTAAATTTGTCAGAAAATAAATTTAAAGCTCATGTGAAGCTTACTTTATGTAAAAAAGCTTATTATAAGATTAATGACTTCCTAAATGATAAAAATGTCTGGTATTGAATGTGTTCCTCTAGTTATTAAATAACTTGTAATGTATATCCTCATTGGTTTTTAAAAGATGTGTTGCTGTTGCAGTTTCTTGTCATTTCTTCTCCTCAGCCATAACACCTTGCGAAATGACGTAAATTCAAAGATGTTACATTGACCTTCAACAAGTTTATCCATGATAATTACGTTGAATAAATGATTCTGATTTCTGATTTCCGCGACTCCCAGGC